>NW_027362764.1:571149525-572401668 GCF_046119375.1 Phyllobates terribilis
GATGAATTTTCAAAATGGAAGAGTCGTTTTCTTTGCCACTCTAGCCACTTGGACAACTACTTGCGGAATCTCAGCCCATCATTTGGATATATTTTCATCCAAGGGAAACCTATCCTTCATCTCTCCTGAAATATCTAGCCTTTTCTCAGGAAGCTTCCATTCATCCATTATTAAGCTTTGAATATTATCATGGACGGGGAATACTAGTTACTTTTTTGATTTTAATCCTCTGAACATTTCATCTTGAACTGTACCGGTTTTCTCTTCTTCCACCTGGATAGTATCTCTCACTGCCAACAATAATTCCTCAATATTCTCAGAGGAAAAGTAATATTTTTTATCTTCCTCTACTTCCTGATTTGTGCTTAGTTCACCTTCCTCTAACCATCCGTCTGCCATAGAAATGCTTTCTCTATCCCTGTGGTTGTACTTCCTCTTTTTGCAGGAGATGGACCTCTAGCATTTGATTGAGAGAAGGTTTGTGAGAAGGAGGCTAGGGAGGATTGTGTCTCCTGCTGAACAATTCCCCTTCTTCCATAAGGAAAAGTTGTTCCTCTTTTAAAACCTTCTCTGTACACTTCTGGCATAGGGGCTTTTTATGGGCAGGAGCGAGCTTTTTCCTACAGATGGCACATTTGCAGACCATCATGTTCTGCCCCACTCTTGGTGCAGGATCCTTGTCTCCTGAAAAATTGAAGAAAGGGAGACTTTAAATATGAATCCTGCTCAAAGAGAGTGGGATTTCAGCCATACCAGGTATACTTACTGGGCCTGGGTTCACGCTGGGCTCTGCAGATGCTGATTTAAGGGACTACACACCTTCCATAGTAAAGGATGTCTGTCCTACCTTAATGGTGTCTTCTCATCAGGGCCTTTTATAAGTTGAGACCGAGATCCAGTGCCACTTTCACCAATAAGGTGAAAGATTCCTCCTCCTTCCTCGCAGAAACCCTGGTTTCTGGATTCCTTTTTTAAATTTACCGCCACGGCACCCTGCATTCCATCGTGGAATGCATCCGGAAGTGACGTTATCGGCCCAGGGAAACCCAGGACTTCTGGCTCGTCCTTCATGCATGCCACACGCTGCTATGGGGGACCAAAGGAGACGCCGGCTGGGGACCTGCGGAAGGCTCCCAGCCTCTGACCCCACTCAGCTGAACCATCAGGCACAGGAGAGTGGGAAGGTCCCGCTCCAGACGGAACAGGAGTTGTCAGAGGAGGAAGGCTAGGAGCAATTGATCTCTGCAGCCCGGCTTCCAGGTACTTTTACAAGGAGACTGCCAGCCACAGCACATCCCAGATAACCTCTTCATCCCTTAGGGGCAGGTAAAACACTGAGGATAGAAGGTGGGGGGTCTATTTAACCTTTTGTGTTTTCTGTCCCTAATTAGGATGGGGAGGCAACCTCCTATTGTGCTGTCATGGAGGGGATTGGAGAAAAAAAATTCTTGCAGTTCTCACACTGGCCACTGGGGCTATCAGTGGCAATTAAGTATAGACTTATAATTCCTGTCCATTCAGGAACAGTTTTCAGAAGTTTCATTATCATCAAACACAAGATTGCAATGACAAGTAACAACTCTACACCTCTACTGCTAAAAACAGATGATCCACCATTCACAATGGTTCATGTCACAGCTTCTCCTGTCCCCTTTTCTTCAAAATGTCCTCTACACATGTTTATTAGATTTTTCAATAGAAAAGACAGTGTCAGATTCAGTCTATTGCTGTTAATGAACATATATATATTCAAATAACAGGAAGTATGAGTGTAGACTAGCCCTTGTGCTGTGCCCAATGTAAAAAATGCAGATTATTTTTATTATTATTAAATATTTATATAGCGCCATTAGGTTCCATGGCGCTTTACAAGTGTAGGGGCAGACAGGGACACGAACATGAAACATCAAACGAGGCACACTGGTACAGTAGGGCAGGGGGTCCTGTCCACGAAGGCTCACAGTCTATAGGGGGTGGGTGAGGAGACAGGAGGAAGGGGAGAGGAGAGGGTGAGATGGTGTAGCGGATGGGTCTCAGTGTGGGCTGTAGGCATGAAGGAAGAGGTGGTTTTTCTTGAAGGTTCCCAGGGTAGGGGAGTGTCGGATGTGATGGGGGAGAGAGTTCCAGAGTATGGCGGATGCATGAGAGAAGTCTTGTAGGCTGTTGTGGGAGGAGGAAATGAGAGGGGAGAAGAGGAGAAGTTCTTGAGAGGAGCGAAGATCGCGCGGGGGGGACATATCTGGAAACCAGGTCGGAGATGTAGGGAGGGGACAGGTTATGTATGGCCTTGTATGTTAGGGTTAGGGTTTTGAACCGTGATCTCAGGGCAATGGGGAGCCAGTGAAGGGCTTGGCAGAGGGGGTAGGCGGGGGTGAAACGGGGAGATAGGTGGATGAGTCAGGCAGCAGAATTGAGAATGGTGCGGAGAGGTGCGAGGGAGGAAGCGGGGAGGCCAGTGAGCAGAGGGTTGCAGTAGTCGAGACGGGAGATGATGAGGGTGTGGATAAGCGTTTTTGCCGAGTCCTGGTCAAGGAACGAGCGGATTCGGGCAATGTTCCTCAGTTGGAGTTGGCAGGCGGTGGCGAGGGCTTCGATGTGGGGCTTGAAGGAGAGGGAGGAGTCGAGGATTACCCCGAGGCACTTGGCGTGGGAGACGGGTGAGAGGGTGCAGTCGTTGATTGTGATGGATAAGTTGTGGAGCTGGGGAGAGCGGTTGGGGGGGAAGACGATTGTCTCGGTCTTGTCCATGTTAAGTTTGAGGAATCGGGCGGAGAAGAAGGATGAGATGGCGGATAGGCATTGGGAAATGCCCAATGCCCATTATGATGTGGAAACAAACACAATAAAAAAATACATTTAACTAAATTAAACAATAGGTAATTTTCTGATGGCATGTTCCCTTTAACAGAGTAAGAACAATGTTTTGTGTGACTCTCTTCTCTGGAATGTACTGAGAGGGAATCATCTGATTCCATACAGCATCTGAATGCTACATAGAGCTGTATGCTGAAATGTAATCAGTATATAGGATGAAAAATATTATTTGCCTGTATAGTTGAGTAGCAGGTTCATAGTTTACACTGGGAGAAATTATTCACTTATTATTTTCATAAATTTGCCAAAAGTGAAACACAGACATTGTGAATTTTTTCAACACTGCATGCCGATGGGCAGCAAGTTAGAAAATTATGCACAAATGGTCCTCACCTCTACCACCACGAGTATGAACTATATTTTATACAGAATAGTGTTGGAATATATCACCCATTATGTATCTGTGTGTGCCATCCATTTATCTGTGGGACTGGCTTAACATATTTCAGCAGTGTGGACGCAGGTGGATGTGCACCGCTCTCAATACGTTAGTGATGACTTCTTATTTATTCCAGTAATATATCAGCATTCTCTGTGCATTATATAGCCCAAAAAAGGGAGGAAGACACAGCTGCAACTAAATGGTTTAGCTGCAAGAGGAGGACAAAGCTGCATCAAAAGGGTTAATTTGAAAGAACAGGTCATGGCTGCTTCTAAAGGGTTAATCTGCAAGCAAAGGAAACAGCTGCCTGTAAATGGCTGAGCTGAGTCTATTACTACATACACACAGCTGGCAGCAGCCTATCTATTATAGGTTTTACTTTTGTTGTTGCATGTTCTAGCCTCCTCCTCCGCCTCCTTTAATACGCAGAAACAAATTTTACTTTGCTTCCTATATAGCACTAAGCATGACAGCACCACAGACCTCCTCTGTGTTTCCATACTGCACCTTTGCAGTTTCCACACCCCACACACACAAAGTGGTATCTCCCAACTCAGAAGCACAAATTCTCACAGAGCTGTCAAAATAGTGGGACATTAGAGAGCCCAATTCAGCCGACTATGGTTTCAGTGTTTTAAAGTGACAGAGCTTTTATCACTAAATTTAAAACAGGTATTACCTTTCCTAATTATGTAAATTATCACATGTTTTATATTTCAATTTCCTTTTAATTCATGAAGTTTCTCTGGAGGTAATGGGTTCTATTTAAGAGCATATCTATTGTTGCATTTTACTAATGGCTGTTCTGTCTTTTGGGCTTCAAACTTGATGCTGTTTGATAAAAAAAAAAGTAATGGTCATTATGAAATCTCATTTTTCAAAACAGCAATGATTCATGTCTCACCAAACAAATAACCACATTATCTCAAATGCAATTAGATTACCCAATCAACTTCCTTGTTAGCAACTGTTCAGAGATGGTAGAATCAATTTACCAATTTCAAGATCCACAGCTAATCATATCATTCTTTGTATTTTGGAGAATCTAAATTACACATTTTAAAGATTTGCTTATCTCTAGAAGAAGTATATTCAAAATATCTCTACAAAAAGGGTTTTCTCATCTAGGTGAATGGGAAAATGGATTCTCACTAGAAAGCAACTCAAGATCGCTACAGGTTTGTCAGCTTAAATCTCAATTGTCCATCTGAGTTTGTCTTGAATTTTGTCATTATTTTTTATTTTCCCAACGTAATTTTGAGTAAGAGATTTTATCTACTATGCACAATATTTGTCACTCGTTTTTTTATTACCGTGTGTGTCTTTCTGCATGCCATTGTAAAATGTGATTACAGAGCAACTTCTAAAGCTTTCTGATATTCTACATTTGTAGTTTTAAAACAAAGAAAAATTATATATCCAGAACTGATGTTTCTCACTATTTGATGAATTCCTTAACAAGCTTTTTCTAAATCACAGAGCTGTGTTAAAAATGACAAGATCTGAAAAAGAGGGAGATTTATTGATACATTTACAGTTGAGATGAAAAATGTAGACATTCCGGCTCAGATGTTTAAAGATGTCTTTGTGCTTGCAAAATCTGAATTACACTGCATAGTTCTGGAGAAAAATCTCGATCGTAATAAAAACTGGAAAGATAAAGAGCTCAATTGGGTCTTATCCGGGTTAAAATGAGGAACAAAGGCAGAGAAAATGATCACAACCCCTATGTCACAACCCCTATGTCAGCTTGAACAGATTTAGGCTGCTGCAGATCCACAAATGGTATATCATATAGAAGCTGGAGAAAAGTGGAGGTAAATCTGCTCTGCCAAAGGTAGCGAATGCAGTAGGAGACCGTAAATATGTAGATTCGGTTTTTATTTATCAACGCGTTTCAAAGCACGCCTGCTTCTTCCTCAGGACAAACCACAAAGATAAAAATACGGCTCACAAGATGTGATTATAAGTAGACAACTTATTTAAAAAAAAGGCGCTCAAATAACCGCCCACTAAAATTATATGACCGGGTAACCATGTCATGGTGTTGAACAAATGTGTGGAAGTGTATAGACTCGATTAATGAGAAATTTCATGTAAAAGACAAAAAGGGGGAAATAATATAGGAGAATAAAAAAGCAAAAAGGAAAAACATTTTAGCAGAATGAAAAGCAAAAAAAATATATAGCAAAAAAAAATAAAGAATTACATGTAAAGAAAAGACATGGAATAGAACCTATTCGGTATGCATTAATCACAAATAGTAAGCATGAGTGGTGATATAGAGGTGGTACACACGTCCAGTGGCTTATGCCTCTGTATCACCACTCATGCTTACTATTTGCAATTAATGCATACCGAATAAGTTCTATCCCATGTCTTTTCTTTCCATTTCATTTTTTATACTATATATTTTTTCAACACAATGATGTGGTTACCATGTTATATTATTTTAGAGGGCTGTTATTTGCGCATCTTTTTTTAAATAAGTTGTCTACTTATACTCACAACTTGTGAGCTGTACTTTTATCTTTGTGATTAGTCCTGAGAAAGAAGCAGGTGTGCTTCGAAACGCGTTGATAAGTAAAAACCGCCTCTACATCTTTACTGTCTCCTATTGCATTCGATACCTTCAGCAGCATGGATTTACCTCTACTTTTCTCCAGCTTCTATCTGAAGAAAAATCTTAACAGTAGCCGGTAATAACAAATCTTCTTTTGCTTTACTTTATGCAAATTACATTAGCTTACTCCTTCCTGTTTCTAATTTTTATTGCAATTATTCAACCATTGCAATTATGCATTAATACTAGTGAAAAACAGACACTTTCCTCCAAACTGTACTGTACTATATACAACTAATCTGTGGGCAAACGGTATGGGCTTGTATGGCGTGTCACTTTGGCAAAATATTACAGAGATTTTTTTTCTCCTGGAAGCAAAGTTACAACAGGTCACACGACACATTATTTTTTTCTTATGGAACTAATAAAAATCCTCTTTATGCAGCAATATGAAAATGAATACAACCATGATATACAGTATGGGCCTGTAGTTTTCTATTGATGCTGTATTATGGCTTCACAAAACTTTGAATTTAAACTTTGTATTAAACTATTGCAGTTGAGTGATATCAATCAAAATTGTTAGTGGCTGTTTTGTATGGTCAACAATACTGTCCAATCTGGGGCTGTCATCCGGCTTTCCTATAACCCTATAAGTGCCTAAGTAAAGTTGCAAGAAAATGTAAGTGAACCCTTTGAGATTATCTACTTTCCGCATTAATTCCTAATAAAATGTGGCCTGTTTGATATCTAAATTAAAATTATAAGCAAACGCAATCTAACTAAAATTATAACACTTCAACAGCTGTAATGTCTGTTCATATATTTTTGTTGAGCACATTGAGAAAACATCTGCAGTAATGAAAAGGTAGGTAAATCTCATGTGTTAATAACTTTTTTGAAAATTGGCAAAAGGTGTTTCAATAAGGAGATAAGATTGGAAGCGTGAGTTTCATATGTGCTTTGCACATTAAATAAAGTCACACAAAGCCTAGTTACTAACGAATGTTCTTCTCAAGAAAGATTGTTTAGTGTGGGCCGTGACTCAAGAAAATACTTTCAGAAGACCTCACAAGGCATGCTATAGAGAAAAAAATTATCTGGGAAAGGTTGAATAAACATTCCTGGATATATGACTGAACATCAATCCATGGCCGATTAAACTGTCTACAAATGGAGAAAATTCAAAGTTGTTACTACTCTCCCTAAAAGAGAGCATTCTAAGAACACAACAGGCGATCTTGAAAGAGGTAAGTAAGAACCTAACAGTAAAAGAAAAAAACCCACTGACGACTCTACAAACTGGAGAAACCTTTGCTTATTTGTAAACTATAAGGGAAAACATTGAACAAGAAAAGTTTGCATAGAAGGACATTATAATGAAAGCAGCTGAAGTCCCCCAAATATATGACGGCTATCTCAAGTTTTCAGAGTCCACCTAGATATTGCACAGTTTTTCTGAAAAATTTTTCTCTTGACAGATGAGACCGTGTTGAATATTTTAACACAAATTTACTATGTTCAGAGGGAATAAAAAACACTGCACTCCAATACTAAAACCTCATCCCAACTGTGACACATAATGTAAGGAATATCATGGTTTGGAGCTGACTTGTTACCTCAGGATTTAGACACCTTTGGAAGCACTAAAGGAACAACAATTTAAAATGTGTACCAAAACATTTTAAAGGTAAATGTAAGGAGAGCAGTTCAAGACCTGAAACTGAAGAGCTGGTTGGTGATACTACAAGATAATGATTCAAGTAAATTTTCAAGAATGGTTCAAAAGAAGATTTGTGTTTTGAAATGGCCATATCAGAGTTATGACCTTAAGCCTCCAGTTGTGACATGCCCTAGAGTGGACATTCAAGTAGATATAAGCAAATCGGTTTTAAGTGAAAGGAGTTCTCAAAAAAAAAATCAGATTCACATGGATCCAGTTTTGGGGATTTTTCTTTCTGTACGAATGCAGGATAATTTCGGCTCACTGGTGAGGGCTAAAAAAAATAAAAACAATTATACTCACACAGGATTCAGCTATCCTGCTCCCCAGTCCCCCCTCCCCCCAAGCCGGTTGTCTTCTTCAGTCCAGTTACTGGTGCAGATTCTTCAAATGCATCTTCAGCGTCTCCAGCACATGTAATCTTCAGCACATTGTCTTGCAACCTCATATGGTTGTGAAACACATGACATTGTGACATCATGAAGACTATTCGGCACTGAAGACTCTTTTGAAGAAACTAGTGAGAGGACAGAAGAAGACAACGAGTTCAGAGCAGGGCTGCCCAGTATGAGAGCCAAGTGAATCTAATTTGAGAACTGTGTGAATATAATTTTTTTATTTTATTGTTGTTATTTTGATTGTTGCTAAATAGGTATCTATAGATTCATACGCTCAAGGGCTCATGTATTATTTTCCCTGTACTGTGGATGTAATAAAAGATAGGAATAGTACTTCTGAGTGTGTTATGAGTTTTGCTAGATTGTGCTTTATTATCGTGATTGGGATACCAGATCAGAATACATTTTATAATTAATCAATGCAGAAATATAGGTAATTCCAAAGGGTTTACTTTTGCTTGCAACTGTATTTACTTATACAAGTGTCCATTATAAGACAGATTAGCATTAAAATCTGTGTACAAAGCTTACAAAGTGTCAGCCTTTGACTGTCTGCACCCAAAGAAATGTCCCATATAGCTATAAATTATGTGGATATTTGATTTTTCTTATGTAATAGGACTGGGGGAACAAGAGGTAATGAAGAAATAGTTTTTCATGAGCTGGTCTATAAATATAAAATTGAAAATGAGTGCTGTTAATGACATTATAGACACTTTTCTTTTGTTGAGGTTTGTAGCATGCTTTCCTTATGGTTATAGTTGCTGTAAACTGCTTTTTGTAATTCAATTTCCATACCCATTCTTGACGTACAGTAAAATTGCTGTGCTTGGTATTGATTTATAACCAACACATTTCCTTTCTTCCATTGTTAAGGCTACATAGGGACACAATTGCTTGGCAGCAGCATCCGACCTCTCTTGAGCCAAAAACAAAAGAACATAACATTTACATTTCTCGTTTAATTACTTGGTTTTCCGCAAAATTACTTATGGACTTTGTAAAAAGGACTAACATCTTGAAGTGACCTATTCGAAGAAGAACTGTATTTAGCACACAGCATATTCTTTGTTTTAACATTGCAGTCTAGTTTGAAAAGTTCACAGTAAGTGACCCATTCAGTAAAGGTTAGTTTCCTAAATGCCACACATTTATTTTCCTACTGTTTAGAAGCTAGAAAGTGCAACATACATATAATATAAATTAGCTTTTTGCCAAACGAAAAGGTTATGCTAATTTTTTAATATGATGGACATAGAAATGGATGATATATTAGCTCTTTGATAATGACTTTCAAAGTAAATGTTTACATAGATATCTTTCCATTTTCAAATTCACTGAACGATAACAACAATATTCTATAAATAAAAACAAAACTATATCAAAGAATAATACAGATTTCTTCCCATTGAATAACATTGCTTCTTTGGTATATTTTGTATCATCTGTCATTAAGTTCTCGCATCAATTATCTTCTTTCCACCTTGTACTGGAAAGTTCTTGACTGTACCTTGAGCAAATTTTTTAGAACATTTTGGACTACTAAAGCCAAGATGCAAGGTTCTTTATGGATAGTATTGCACCCTTTAGACTGCTTGTGCTTGGTAATAGTAGCGGCTACTATTATTCGCAGAAAACTCACTAATCTTTGTCATTATTAACACAAAGATTAGAATGTGTAGGGGTAAAGTAAATAATACAATCTTGGGGGGTGGGGTTATTTTTAGGGTTATAGTATTATTAATGCAAACAGTTTATTACCTTATCATAATTTTAAAGACAAAATAATTCTACATTCAGAGACATAAGTGTTAAAAAGCCAACAAAATTAATCTTTTGTCTGAAACTGAAGCATTTTACCGAACAGACTTAACAGTCAACCTCCAATATGTTTGCATCTAAAAACCAGCCCACCACACTGCTCCTGAGTGGAGTGAAGTGGGTAACACAGTCTGCCTGAAAAGGCTCACATATGCTTGCAGTGAACACCAACTCCAAGAAATTGTGAATCATTCACTTCAAGCAAAGCCTGCCAGGAAATAAAGTGAATAGAACTGAGACACATCAAAAACAACAAATCTTCAATAGAAAAATATATCTCTGACAAGTGCAAAGCTTTTAAGCGACATACAGAATGCCTAGAGTCAGACAGACATTGGGGAGAATTCCAGCTCATACATTCTACCCTAAATGGGATGGTTAGACAAAAAAGTGTCATGTACCTTTGGGTGGAAGAAAAAAGGGAGAAAAGCTCTCCCTGTGTGAATCGGCCAATAGGAGGCTGTGGAGCCGGCGGTCGGTGTGGCAGCTGATCGGGGAAGCCATCCGGCTTATTCAGTACAGTGGTGCAGCTCCAGCCCGATGAGGGTGGGAAGTTGACGGTCGGTGTGGCAGCTGATCGGGGAAGTCATTCGGCATAAACCTCTTCCAAGAGTGTGCTTATTCAGTACTGTGGTGCTGCTCCTGCCCGGTCAGGGTGGGAGGCTGATGGCCGGTGTGGCAGCTGATCAGAAGAATTCTCCATTTTCTACCCTATAGCTGTGTTGTGTCTGTCCAGCACAAGTGAAGGTGAGCTGGACCTTGGAGGTGAGCGTACTTGGACCTTGTCCTAGGTGATTGCTGATTCATACAGGCAGCGCTTTTCTGTCTTTTTTCTTCCTTGTACCATTAGGTGACATATTAAGTCTGAGAAGCTATAGGTACTCCATCTGCCACCCACAGTATGGTATATTTGTATGTCACAGTATTACAGAGTGATTTTCCATAGAAAGAAGTTTTAGGCAAGAAAACCTCTGAAATATGGCATCTGATTATTATACTACTTTTTCCCCTTGAATACATATATATTTCTATGGCAAACACTTTTATATGAAATAACAAACATATGGAGGCACATTAGGGCTCCATGGACTTCTATCAATGCCATTACAAAGAGGTAGCATATAATACGCTTTATATCGCTCAGCTACATGAGCATTCTTTATGTTAGAAATGAATGTAAATTGGATACATTATATTTTCTTGAGCACCGTGGGAAACATTATGCTACTTGAAGACTTTTCATCTAATATTAATTCTTTTCCTCTGCTCTTTTTGCTGTATCAGACATTATTCACATTTTAACTTTAGATATCTTAAACTAAAGCATCTCCATCTCTTTTCGTTTTCCTCAAGGAAAATCTCTCTATTTTAGGCCCTTGAGGAAGAATTTTGGCCTTTGCAATTTTGCTGCAAAGTTTAGTCAGTAACATTTTAATAAGACTGCCAGAGATAGATGAATGCTTCCTGCTTTCTTCATAGGGCATGCAAAGTGTTGTGCTTGGATTTCTTCATCCATGAAAGATGGCTTTGTGAAATGCTGATAAATTATGCATGATTGATGGTGGGTTATGACTTACACAATCAAGTGTCTTGATTCTGCAGAGCACAAAGTGAGTTCTCATTTTCAGAACATTACCAGGATTGGTTCGGCTCTTACTGTTGTCATGGATACAACAAATCCTTCATCTACCTAATTATTTTAACAATAGGTGCTCAGTATACTATGCAGGGTGATTGCAACAAAACTTTTCAAGAGAAATATAATTATTCATATTTATTTTAAACACAATCTGATTCAAAATTATAGCTCTAATACTGTTCTTGCACATCAGATGAAGAGCTCCCTTGGAGTTTTTATTTCACAAGATTTTAATAGCTTTTAATAATAGTATTCAAGTTTTGGATGCCCAAACATTTTTACTGTTTGTTGCCAAGATTCTTATCAAATCATTTCTATGACATAGTTTATCATACACCAGAAATGTGTTTGTTCATCATATTCAATGGGAATTCTATTATTTCTTGGATTAGGGCATACGAGCATCTTAGGGATAGATTCTTCTTTAGGAAGCCTACCTGCAGACTCAATGGAACTATATGTTACATAGACAGTCATCTGAATGAGGGACATATAATATTGCATTCCCCATTAAGGGTAAATGAGCAGCCAAACAAGGTTTCTCTCATTGAGCTGATTGTGAAGAGTTAAATAAGCTGGATCCACCATGATCACTGTGGCAGCTTCACTATAAGGTTAAGCTCATATTATGTTTTGGACAGTTTTGTGACTCTTTTTGGGACTAACAACCAAATAAACGTGATTTGTACAAGCCTGTGAAAGAGCCATAGACTTAAATTAGCAAAAAAAAAAAGTCCAAAACACATAGCTTTGGAGCTTTAAAAGGCTGTATTCATTTTTGAAGATGAGAACAATCGCATAATCTATTGTTTCCGATTTCAAAGATGGATGCGGGCAGAACCCAAACACAGTCACGAATGTGTGGTCAAAATGTGTAATGTGACTCTGTCAGTGGTCACCTGGCAGCTCTAAAATGGCTATCACGGACAGCGCAAGCCACTCCTCTTACCAGATCCCTGGGGTTGCCCAGGCCTTCACCCTTTACCCCTGTAGAGATATCTGGACTTAAACGGGCCCCTGGACTGGGGCCATGGAATAAGCTGCTGTATGGTGGTCCAGGCTGGCAGGAGTGGTTAGGTAACAAGATCAGAACCAAGAGGGCAGGAGAGATACAAAATCAGAAGATGCAAGAGTAGTCTATAAAACAAGCTGATGTCAAAAACAGACAACAAACATAGTATACTGGAGCTGAACTAACAGGACTGAACCAGAGGGGCACAAGGCTATATCTGGCAGCTTCCAGCAGTAAGCTTGAAGCTTAGGTAGGGTGCGGTGCTCTACAATTGGCTGAAGCTGGGAGCTAATAACTCCAGCTGGACAACACACATGCCATATTGCCAGACTGGACAACACTGCTGATCTTAGCCAACCTAATATTAGTGGCCGGACAGAGCCTGTGTCGTCCAGAGCTTCTCGTTCTAACATCTCTGTTATTACCAGCGCCACCCGCAGAATGAATACAGCGGTGCCTGGCGACAGAAGCAAACATCGCTGGAGCAGATTCTGGTGGAAAAGTGACAAAATGTAATGGGAACATACTATACCATGGGGGGTCAAGGTGAGACTAAGTTTAAGATTTTTTTTTCCAAAAATGCACTTTCAGTTCACTTTCAATTGAAGGATGTTGCTAATAAGCCTTATTGTATATGTTTGAGTTATGCATCTGTCCCTCTCCATGGCCAGGCTCCCTTCATCTATGGTCACTGCCCTTTGCTGTGTTCCACGTAGGGCTTAACAGGTTGCTCAACATACCTCTCTGACATCATCACTCACCCAAGGCCTTTTAAGCTAAACTTAAACACACCTTGTTGACTGATTATTCAGTAAGGGATGTATACAGTTACCATTCGTTATGGAGTTTATCACTATCAAGTTATTTCAGCTGCAATCATGTCTGTCCTGTGGTTTATACAACCTGCATCTACTGCTCTTCAGACCTGCTGTTTAACCCATTGTCTGCTGTAAGCATTATGAACTGTTTTCCAAGGATTATTCGCACTACACTGCAGTTATCTCTGAAAACAACTTTGGTTTCTACATCCTGCATGTAAATCCTGGTTCAGACGTGCTGTTTAACCCATCATCTGCTGTAAGCATAACAAACTGTTACCTTTACATTTTCAGCTCCGTTTGTGCACCTGTTGTCCAGCATAGCTAGTTGTCCAAGTCCTTGCTGTTCCACATGTCATTTAGCAAGTCCAGCCCACTGTTCCATTTTTCAACCTGTGTGTTCACTCTGGCCCTGAAACTTGGTGAATCCACCTTACCATATGAGCTCTAACAGTATGCAACAAAAATGGGGACATGTTTCAAAACATTTCATTACCTGTCCTGGCTCCAGTGCCAGACTTTGTTCCATTCTCCTATGATCCCATTACTATGCAGTAGTCTGGGTTTCTCAGGCAACGCCTCTGACATCATCTCCTTAGGACTTTTAAAGCTGGGTCAGGCTTTGGTCGGGTGCTTGGATATTAAGTAGCATTGTTCACAGTTTCCTCAAGTGTGCCAGGAGTTTGCTTCTGCTTCACTCAGCTCCAGCCAGGTGTCTAATCATCCACCTCTGCTACTCTTGACGTCCATGTTACAGCCAGCATTATTTCAAAGCACAGTCCAGCTTGCTAGGTGTTGTCCACAAATACCTCTCAGCACACAAATGATCAAATCCTTACAACTGTTTTTGGTCCTGTTCACATTTGGCTTCTGCAATCAAGGTAACCCATCTCTTCAATTCAATCTCAAGTTTACCTATCAATCATCCATCACTTCATTGCTTTAGGGCAGCACGGTGCCTCAGTGATTAGCATTGCAGCCTTGCAGCGCTGGGGTCCAGGGTTCAAATCCCACTAAGCGCAACATCTGCAAACTCCAGTTTGTATGTTCTCCCCGTGTTGGCAAGGGTTTCCTCCGGGTTCTCCGGTTTCCTCCTACACTTCAAAGACATACTGATCTAGAATCTAGATTGTGAGCCCCATTGGGGACAGTGCCGATAATGTCTGCAAAGCACTGTGAAATAATGGCGCTATATAAGTGAGTAAAAGTAAAATAAATCATAGAATCATAGAATGGTAGAGTTGGAAGGGACCTCCTGGGTCATCTGGTCCAACCCCCTGCTCAAAGCAGGATTCACTAAATCATCTCAGACAGATGTCTGTCCAGCCTCTGTTTGAAGACGTCCATTGAAGGGGAACTCACCACCTCTCGTGGCAGCCTGTTCCACTCATTAATCACCCTAACTGTCAAAAAGTTTTTTCTAATATCTAATCTGTGTCTCCTCCCATTTAGTTTCATCCCATTGCTTCTAGTCTTTCCTTGTGCAAATGAGAATAAAGATGATCCTTCTACAATGTGACAGCCCTTGACATATTTGTAGACAGCTATTAAGTCTCCTCTCAGTCTTCTTTTTTGCAAGCTAAACATTCCCAAATCCTGCAACCGTTCCTCATAGGACATGGTTTGCAGACCAGTCACCATTCTGGTCGCTCTTCTCTGAACTTGCTCCAGTTTGTCTATGTCTTTTTTAAAATGTGGTGCCCAAAACTGTACACAGTATTCCAGATGAGGTCTGACCAAAGAGGAGTAAAGACCAATAATGACTTCACGTGATCTAGACTGTATGCTTCTGTTAATACATCCCAGAATTGTATTTGCCTTTTTTGCTGCTGCATCACACTGTTGACTCATGTTCAGTCTATGATCTATTAGTATACCTAAGTCTTTTTCACATGTACTGTTGCTTAGCTCTATTCCTCCCATTCTGTATATGCTTTTTTCATTTTTATTGCCCAGATGTAGTACTTTGCATTTTTCCCTGTTAAAAACCATTCTGTTGGTTGCTGCCCACTGCTCCAGTTTATTTAGGTCTTTTTGAATCCTCTCTCTCTCTTCTCTAGTATTAGCTATCCCTCCTAGCTTTGTGTCATCAGCAAATTTAATCAGTTTACCCTCAATTCCTTCATCTAAATCATTGATAAAGATGTTGAACAATACAGGTCCCAGGACGGAGCCCTGTGGTACCCCACTTGAGACATTCATCCAGCTGGATGTGAAGCCATTTACAATCACCCTTTGAGTCCGATCACTAAGCCAGTTATGAATCCACCTAACAGTTGCCTGGTCCATTGCATACTTGGTCATTTTTTCAATAAGGATGGTGTGAGATACTTTTTCAAATGCTTTGCTGAAGTCAAGATATACTATATCTACAGCATTTCCCTGATCCACCCAGTCAGTGATTCTGTCATAGAAGGAAATTAAGTTAGTCTGACATGACTTGTTAGTTATAAACCCATGCTGACTCTGGTTAATCACTTCATTCTTATCCAGGTACTTACATACATGTTGTTTAATAATTTGTTCAAAGATCTTTCCTGGTATAGAAGTCAGACTCACCGGCCTATAGTTCCCTGGGTCCACCTTCTTCCCCTTTTTGAAGATAGGAACAACATTTGCTCTTCTCCAGCCTTCTGGGACTTCTCCTGTTCTCCAAGAATTTTCAAAGATTATGGAGAGTGGTTCTAAAATTTCTTCTACGATCTCCTTCAGTACTCTGGGGTGTAATTCATCTGGACCTGGAGACTTGAACTCATTTATGTTAGCTAAATATTCCCTCACAATCTTTCTGTTTACAGATAACTTGGATTCTTCTATTCCTTTAAAAGGACAGTGAAGATCAGTTGATGTTACATTTTCTTTCTGAGAGAAAACAGATGCAAAATAGGAATTAAAAAGTTTGGCCTTCTCAACATCCTCTCTTACCATTTCTCCATTTTCATCCTGTAAAAATCCTATAGCATCTTTGACTTTTCTTTTACTTTTGACATACCCCCAAAATCCTTTTTTATTGCTTTTGACATCTCTTGCAAGCCTTAATTCATTGTCAGCTTTAGCTAACCTGATACATGCCCTGCAGGATCTGCAGACTGCATTATAATCTTCTTTAGATATGCCTCCCTCTTTCCATTTAATAAACATTTCTTTCTTTCTTTTTAGCATGTGTTTAAGTTCTGTGTTCATCCATCCTGGTTTCCTTAAATGCTTCTCATTCTTCCTACTTTTCGGGATTGTTAACGATTGTGCTTTGAGAATCTCATTTTTAAAAATTTCCCATCCTTCCTGGACATTTTTGTCCTTAAGGACATCCAGCCATTGGATCCCTCCTATTCTCTTTCTGAGTCTCTTAAAATCTGCCTTTCTAAAATCTAACCTTGAAGTTTGAGTCTTCACATGTCTTCCTCCTCTAGTTATCCAAAATTCTATAATAGCATGATCGCTGCCTCCTAGGGTCCCAGCCACTTTTACCTCCTCAACCATTTCCTCCTTGTTTATAAGGATTAGATCCAAAGTAGCAGATCCCCTTGTTTTCTCCCCTACCTTTTGGAAGATAAAGTTGTCAGCAAGAGAGGATAAGAATTTGCTTGACCTGTTAGTTTTACTTGAGAGAGATTCCCAACAAATGTCTGGATAGTTGAAATCTCCCATGACCACTACGTCATATTTTTTGGAGAACTTGGTCATTTGATACATAAAGAGTTCATCCATATCTTCAGCTTGCCCAGGTGGCCTGTAGTAAATGCCTACAATGGTGTCCTTTCCGTTGTTCTCTCCTTGTATTCTTACCCAAACAGTTTCCACAGAACTCCCAGTCTCTGAAGCTTCAATCTCTGTGCAGATATACGCTTTTCTAACATACAATGCGACACCTCCTCCTCGTTTATCAAGTCTGTTTCTTGCAAATAAGTTGTATCCTTTTAGCCTTTTATTCCAATCATGTGTATCGTCCCACCAAGTTTCAGTGATTCCAATGACATCATATTTCTTTTCCTGCGTTAGTAGTTCTAATTCTCCTTGTTTGTTGCCCATGCTTTGTGCATTTGTATAAAAACATTTTAGTTTGTGATTGGTTTCTCTTCCTCCCATATTTTTATTATTTAAATTGTTTTGTCTTTGTTCTTCCTTTCCACTTCCAGTAGCAGAGATCTCAATAGTATTTGTCAGCTGTATGGCTTTTTCTGGCCTTTTGCTTCCCTTCCCACATTGTTCTAGTTTAAAGCTCTCCTGATAAGTGCAGCAAGGCAATTTCCAAATACATGTTTTCCAGTCTTCGTAAGGTGCACCCCATCTCTAGCAAGTAGTCCATCGTATAGGTAATTCATTCCGTGATCCAGAAATCCAAATCCTTGTTGACGGCACCATCGACGTAGCCAGTTGTTCACCTGTAGAATCTTATTCCACCTCATTGTTCCATGGCCATCCACTGGGAGGATGGATGAGAAGACTACCTGCGCTCCCAATTCTTTCACTTTCTTGCCCAAGTCTTCAAAGTCACTGCAGATGGTTTCCAGGTCCTTTCTTGCGGTGTCATTTGTCCCCACATGTATTAGCAGGAATGGGTAGTGATCTGTAGGTCTGAAGAGTCTTGATATCCTGTCAGACACATCTTTAATTTTTGCTCCTGGAAGACAGCACATTTCTCTTGAGGTTATGTCTGGTCTGCAGATAGCAGCCTCTGTTCCTCTTAACAGGGAATCCCCCATGACCACCACTCTCCGTTTTTTCTTCACAACATTCTTCTTTCTCCATCCAGGAGGATTCTGAGGGCTTGCAAGGTTATTCATTGCTGGCAAAGTCTTATCTTGCTGTATTTCTTCATGGTTCTCCTGCGAGAGAGCCTGGTACTGGTTCCTGAGCAGTATAGGTGCTGACTGCCTCTCTATCCTCCTGCTTCTCTGGGTCACATGCTTCCATTCCTCTGTTTCCTCAGGTGCAGTTCGAATTTCTTCTCTTTCTGAATCATGAAGAGATAATTCTGCTCTGTCTAAGAACTCTTCACCTTCCTTAATGATTTTCAAGGTAGTTAACCTCTCTTCTAGATTTCGCAACTTTTCCTCCAACAGGGACACAAGCTTGCATTTCTGGCATGTGAAGTTTGGCTTTTCCACTGGCAAGTCTGTGAACATGTAGCAGGATATGCAGCTCACCAAATGGCTCCTGGACTCTTCCATGTTCTTACTGTTAATGTTCTGAAAACAGTGAAAAAAGCTTCAAAAAAAAGCTTCAAAATGCGCGCGCCGGTAGGCGCGCGGTTTACCGATGTCCTCTTTTCAGCTCCAACAGCCAAAATCCAGTGTTCTTTGAGCTCACGGAGACTCTTCACTTACCCCAAAATGCAGTGGGAATATGCAAATTATCTCCTCAGGACTCCTCCCCTGGTTTACCGATGTCCTCTTTTCAGCTCCAACAGCCAAAATCCAGTGTTCTTTGAGCTCACGGAGACTCTTCACTTACCCCAAAATGCAGTGGGAATATGCAAATTATCTCCTCAGGACTCCTCCCCTGGTTTACCGATGTCCTCTTTTCAGCTCCAACAGCCAAAATCCAGTGTTCTTTGAGCTCACGGAGACTCTTCACTTACCCCAAAATGCAGTGGGAATATGCAAATTATCTCCTCAGGACTCCTCCCCTGGTTTACCGATGTCCTCTTTTCAGCTCCAACAGCCAAAATCCAGTGTTCTTTGAGCTCACGGAGACTCTTCACTTACCCCAAAATGCAGTGGGAATATGCAAATTATCTCCTCAGGACTCCTCCCCTGGTTTACCGATGTCCTCTTTTCAGCTCCAACAGCCAAAATCCAGTGTTCTTTGAGCTCACGGAGACTCTTCACTTACCCCAAAACGCAGTGGGAATATGCAAATTATCTCCTCAGGACTCCTCCCCTGGTTTACCGATGTCCTCTTTTCAGCTCCAACAGCCAAAATCCAGTGTTCTTTGAGCTCACGGAGACTCTTCACTTACCCCAAAATGCAGTGGGAATATGCAAATTATCTCCTCAGGACTCCTCCCCTGGTTTACCGATGTCCTCTTTTCAGCTCCAACAGCCAAAATCCAGTGTTCTTTGAGCTCACGGAGACTCTTCACTTACCCCAAAATGCAGTGGGAATATGCAAATTATCTCCTCAGGACTCCTCCCCTGGTTTACCGATGTCCTCTTTTCAGCTCCAACAGCCAAAATCCAGTGTTCTTTGAGCTCACGGAGACTCTTCACTTACCCCAAAATGCAGTGGGAATATGCAAATTATCTCCTCAGGACTCCTCCCCTGGTTTACCGATGTCCTCTTTTCAGCTCCAACAGCCAAAATCCAGTGTTCTTTGAGCTCACGGAGACTCTTCACTTACCCCAAAATGCAGTGGGAATATGCAAATTATCTCCTCAGGACTCCTCCCCTGGTTTACCGATGTCCTCTTTTCAGCTCCAACAGCCAAAATCCAGTGTTCTTTGAGCTCACGGAGACTCTTCACTTACCCCAAAATGCAGTGGGAATATGCAAATTATCTCCTCAGGACTCCTCCCCTGGTTTACCGATGTCCTCTTTTCAGCTCCAACAGCCAAAATCCAGTGTTCTTTGAGCTCACGGAGACTCTTCACTTACCCCAAAATGCAGTGGGAATATGCAAATTATCTCCTCAGGACTCCTCCCCTGGTTTACCGATGTCCTCTTTTCAGCTCCAACAGCCAAAATCCAGTGTTCTTTGAGCTCACAGAGACTCTTCACTTACCCCAAAATGCAGTGGGAATATGCAAATTATCTCCTCAGGACTCCTCCCCTGGTTTACCGATGTCCTCTTTTCAGCTCCAACAGCCAAAATCCAGTGTTCTTTGAGCTCACGGAGACTCTTCACTTACCCCAAAATGCAGTGGGAATATGCAAATTATCTCCTCAGGACTCCTCCCCTGGTTTACCGATGTCCTCTTTTCAGCTCCAACAGCCAAAATCCAGTGTTCTTTGAGCTCACGGAGACTCTTCACTTACCCCAAAATGCAGTGGGAATATGCAAATTATCTCCTCAGGACTCCTCCAATAAATTGCTTTCCTGTGGTCTATATCCTTGCTACTTGTCACAGTTTGCATATATCCCTGCTGTTAACCATTGTACTGCTGAAAGATAGTAGACTGAATTTACTTCTTTGTTACTTTGGTATTTAACCATTGCTCTGCTAGAAGAAACCAGACTGAATTCCTGTGATTACCTGCTTCCCTGCCCTCAAGATACCAGTTTCCTATACAGTTACTGTCCCTGTGTGTATCCACACACCAGACTCTGCATCATTTGTGCTACTTGTCCCTCTTTTTTGTCTGTTACCGTGCATTCTCTGTTGTTCTGGTTTTTGCTAATACACAATCATCCGTCACTGCCCGCCCTGCTGCACCATTGCCTTTGGGCCCTACAGCTTTATCAGACATACAGGACAGAATATCTACATTAGCAGGTGAGCCCTTAATGAAATGTATGATTTGTTTATGCACTTTAATACTGTAACCTTTTTGTTGCCATGGACAACTGCTTCATTTTTCTTACATATCTTCAAGCGAATAATGTTAATGGTATAAACATCACTTCAAGTCCTGACTTTTGAGGCATCCATCCGTGTACACACCACTTGGTGGATAATACCAGACAGACCACCACACAAGAACAAAAATATAAGAAGAAGGAGACAGCACTCCAGGCTAGTTGCATCCATCCTCCCAGTGGATGGCCATGGAACAATGAGGTGGAATAAGATTCTACAGGTGAACAACTGGCTACGTCGATGGTGCCGTCAACAAGGATTTGGATTTCTGGATCACGGAATGAATTACCTATACGATGGACTACTTGCTAGAGATGGGGTGCACCTTACGAAGACTGGAAAACATGTATTTGGAAGTCGCCTTGCTACACTCATCAGAAGAGCTTTAAACTAGAACAATGTGGGAAGGGAAGCAAAAGGCCAGAAAAAGCCATACAGCTGACAAATACTATTGAGATCTCTGCTACTGGAAGTGGAAAAGAAGAACAAAGACAAAAAAATCTAAATAATAAAAATATGGGAGGAAGAGAAACCAATCACAAACTAAAATGTTTTTATACAAATGTGTAGCACCCTGAGGATTCGGCTGCTACAGGGGTATTGCACCTCAACCCAGAGGTGTGGTATTCCACTCCCGGGTAAGGATGGAGTGTGGAACTGAGCTCGGTCAGCTGCATGCACTACACACATCCCATTTCCGAGGAGCAGACCAACGGTACTCCCACTTAGAAATGTGCAGGTACGACCGAGTCTGTTCCTGGCTGGAGTGGGAGGGGGGTGGTACATCCGAGTAGTGTAGGGGCAGAAAGGGGGAGCAGCCTGGGTAAGGTTAGGAGCTCATTGGGTGCTGGTCACCTGAGCTCACACATAGAGGGAGTATATAAGGTGGGCACCATCAAAGATCAGGGTCAGTCTGCTGTAGAGGAGGAGTGAGTCAGCCTTTTGCAAAGAGTCTGTTGGAAAGCAGAGGAGCAGAGCAGCCCCAGAGAGAGAGAGAGGAGAAAGCAAGAGAGACCCAGAGGGGGAAACAGAAGAGAGGACTCTGAGACCCCAAATCCAATCCACGGGTGAAGAGTCGGCATCAGGGTACCGGAACCCAAGCTGGTGGGGGCAAAAACACACCCCAGCCAGAGACCGGAGGCCGTGGGCAGCGTCTGCCATGGCCACCCACCACATCCACCCCGAAGGCATACCACGTGGAGGGTCAGGGAACCCAAGGCCAAGGGTCTCCCAACAGAAGGCCCGAGGGAGCTGGACCTGGGTGGATCACTAGTGGGGACGGCCAGAGAAAGGACAGAAGGAGAGCTCAGGGTCACGCTCCGGACTCGCTTGGGGGTTGGCTGGATCCAGGACCTGGTGGATGCAGCACGGCTCGGGAGGTCACTTGAAGCTAGAGTGACCGGAACATCAGCAGTGAGTAAATACCCTTAACTGCATAACCCGACTCTGTCTTCCTTTAACATCTATGCTGCACCACCACAACCCCCATTCTCTGCACCTGACCCCCTGAGGCTATACCCCACCCGTTGGGGGTTATACCATCAAAAGCTGCACCTACACCATCAGCCTCAGCGGACCCTGCTGCAGCGGCGGCCATAGTGACCGCAATACAACGGGTGGCGTAGTCGACATTAAGAACTTATTAACATCTGTAGGACTGCCACATACAACTGAGTTTGACACCCTGGGCACGGACCGGGTCACAGCCACTCGGAAGACTACAACTCCCATCTGATCCGGCTCCGGATATTCCCCCTAAAGAATATGGCCCAGGGGGCGCGTCAACTTTGGCGTAGTCGGCAGGATTACGTGCCCGCAACACCCGGGTACTGCGTGCCTGAAGAAAAGAACAAGTTTACCTCAAAAAGAAGTCTCCTGCCGGTTCCGGAGGGTCCCCGCCATCGGACTCCATCACAGATCGATTCCCGCCGGTTGTCCGCCATTAACAGCTTTTTCCCGCCATCTGCAGAGTTTCCCGCCACTGGGAAGCGATTCCCGCCATTTCCAAAGGTTTCCCGCCTTGTCAGAGCGGACGCCATTATGGGCGTGCCAGAGGGTGGCAAGAGGCCGCCTCCCATCGTGGGCCAGGACCGAAAATGGCGCCAAAAGTGGAAACCGCCCCCACCAACAGAGACTGTGATGCTAGAGGTGTCTGTCAGCGTGAAAGAACAGCCCCTGGAGCTGACAGTCACCAAGTGGCCCCGGGACCGCCCTCGAGGTGGGAGGAGACGAAAGAAAAGAACGAAGATGGGTGCCGCCTGGAGCAGTCTGGAGCGAGCGCACCCGGAGGCAGGAAGCCTGGAGAAGAGTAGCAGAGAAGCTCACCCGGAGATGGCGAGAGAGCAGAGCAGCACCTGCCCGCTGGCCAGGAGCCTGCTGGAGACGACTGTAGGAGAGCAGAGCAGCACCGACCCGTTGGTCAGGAGCCTGCTAGAAGCAACGACCCCACTAGGCCTAGTGGAGGTCCTAGCACAGCTCCCCCGAGACCGGGAGTGTGCACAGACTGCGCTGGAGGGCCTCGCAAGGAGGATGGCCCGGGTGCAGCGAGAGACGTTGGCGGAGTGGAGCCGTGAGATGGCCCAGCAGACTGAGACCTGTCAGCGGAGCACGCCACCCGAGATGAGGAGACAGACCGCCTCTGAGGATGGCGCGGGAGGACTGAAGGCCGGAGACGGCGCCGAGAAGGGAGCCGAACGAGTGGAGGCAGGTAAAGGGGACGTCTATACCCCAAACCGGGAAACCGCGCACCTGCCCCAGCTCCCCGTCGCAGAGCCCGAAGTCTATCCTGCCGTGCCCGTCGCTGCAACGTCACCGCCGCAGACTAGGCCTCAAACGGGAGCCGCGACCCCTGTGACGTCACACGCCTCGACCCCGAGCGTGACCAAGCAGGAAGTACCACCAGCCTGGTCGCAAGGCCTAGTACCCCCGGGCGCCGCAATACCGACAGCGCCCCCTACCTCCGCGGAGCCCCCGGCCTGGTCGCAGGGCCAAGTAGCCCAGGGCGCCGCCGTCCTTACGGTGCCCTTTACCTTCCAGATACCTCAGGCCTGGCCGCAAGGCCCGGACAACCCGGGCGCTAACACCACCGCGCCCATAAGACCAAGAGTGCCGCATCTGGGAGAGGACCTGTACGCCCAGCATACGTGCCCGGATGGGCAGCCATTTATATGGCCACCGCAGTTCCACCATCCCCGACTCCGGAGAGAGAGACCCCTGGATGAACCCCTGATCCCGGCTCCAAAGCCCGTAAAGAGGATCTCGCCCCCGCTAGCGGAAGCGCAGTTTGAGTGGGACCCCACCGGAGAAGATCTTATGGGGTTCACTCAAGAGACTCGGGCAGCTGCAGCGGAGCGTGCTGAGTGCTGCCGCCAACAGCTCGAGGACTTCGAGAGGGAGCGGAGAGAGAGGCGGGTCCGGGAACAGCTAGCTCAAGTAAGGAGCGCGGAGCAGAAGAGCCGGGCCAGGAGAGACCCCCGTGCAGCGCATAGTCCCCGCACCACCGGGACTGTGATAAAGTTTAACTTGCAGCATGGGTGGGGCTTCATCCGAGACCACCACACCTTAGGCGACGTCTTCGTAACCAGGAGAGACGTTGAGTCCCACCTACCGGAGGGACACAGAGGTCGTGACCTTTACATCGGGGACGAGGTCACCTTCACCCGGCACAAGTGTGCCAAAGGTCCCTACGCCCTCCATGTGCATCGCCTGACGGAGGAAGAGCTGCGGTGTGAGGAGGAAGAACAAGAGGACCCGGACGGGTCTGAAACTAGAGCCAAAGGTAACCATAAAGCAAGAGCAGGAGGACGCTGTCGCTAAGGACAGCGAAGCAGAAGCTGTATATAGTTGCCCGTCGGGGCACAGTAAACTGAAACCGTGAACTGAAACTGAAACTGAAACTGAAACTGTTGCTGTTGCTAATATAGTCCCCGTTGGGACCAGCATGTGTGAACTGTTTACCCGTATTTCCCTTAAATCCCACTGACCGAGGACTGAGAGCGGTCATTCCTCCCTAATACCTGGCCGAGGACTGAGAGCGGCCATATCCTTGTATATAGTTGCGCGTCCTAAAGCGCCCCCTACCGGTTTTATAGGAAAACCAGTTTTCCAGAGAGACTGTCGCACTTTACCCGGTCACACGTTGCACAGTGACCGGAGGAGGAGCCAGAGGCGACGAGAATGTTTTAAATTGAAATATATATATATAATGTTTTATATGTTTTATATGTTTATGCAAAAATTTGTATGTTTTGGTGTTATGTCTTACAGCCCGAGGACGTGCTGTGATTTACCAGGGGGGAATGTAGCACCCTGAGGATTCGGCTGCTACAGGGGTATTGCACCTCAACCCAGAGGTGTGGTATTCCACTCCCGGGTAAGGATGGAGTGTGGAACTGAGCTCGGTCAGCTGCATGCACTACACACATCCCATTTCCGAGGAGCAGACCAACGGTACTCCCACTTAGAAATGTGCAGGTACGACCGAGTCTGTTCCTGGCTGGAGTGGGAGGGGGGTGGTACATCCCAGTAGTGTAGGGGCAGATAGGGGGAGCAGCCTGGGTAAGGTTAGGAGCTCATTGGGTGCTGGTCACCTGAGCTCACACATAGAGGGAGTATATAAGGTGGGCACCATCAAAGATCAGGGTCAGTCTGCTGTAGAGGAGGAGTGAGTCAGCCTTTTGCAAAGAGTCTGTTGGAAAGCAGAGGAGCAGAGCAGCCCCAGAGAGAGAGAGAGGAGAAAGCAAGAGAGACCCAGAGGGGGAAACAGAAGAGAGGACTCTGAGACCCCAAATCCAATCCACGGGTGAAGAGTCGGCATCAGGGTACCGGAACCCAAGCTGGTGGGGGCAAAAACACACCCCAGCCAGAGACCGGAGGCCGTGGGCAGCGTCTGCCACGGCCACCCACCACATCCACCCCGAAGGCATACCACGTGGAGGGTCAGGGAACCCAAGGCCAAGGGTCTCCCAACAGAAGGCCCGAGGGAGCTGGACCTGGGTGGATCACTAGTGGGGACGGCCAGAGAAAGGACAGAAGGAGAGCTCAGGGTCACGCTCCGGACTCGCTTGGGGGTTGGCTGGATCCAGGACCTGGTGGATGCAGCACGGCTCGGGAGGTCACTTGAAGCTAGAGTGACCGGAACATCAGCAGTGAGTAAATACCCTTAACTGCATAACCCGACTCTGTCTTCCTTTAACATCTATGCTGCACCACCACAACCCCCATTCTCTGCACCTGACCCCCTGAGGCTATACCCCACCCGTTGGGGGTTATACCATCAAAAGCTGCACCTACACCATCAGCCTCAGCGGACCCTGCTGCAGCGGCGGCCATAGTGACCGCAATACAACGGGTGGCGTAGTCGACATTAAGAACTTATTAACATCTGTAGGACTGCCACATACAACTGAGTTTGACACCCTGGGCACGGACCGGGTCACAGCCACTCGGAAGACTACAACTCCCATCTGATCCGGCTCCGGATATTCCCCCTAAAGAATATGGCCCAGGGGGCGCGTCAAATGCACAAAGCATGGGCAACAAACAAGGAGAATTTGAACTACTAATGCAGGAAAAGGAATATGATGTCATTGGAATCACTGAAACTTGGTGGGACGATACACATGATTGGAATAAAAGGCTAAAAGGATACAACTTATTTGCAAGAAACAGACTTGATAAACGAGGAGGAGGTGTTGCATTGTATGTTAGAAAAGCGTATATCTGCACAGAGATTGAAGCTTCAGAGACTGGGAGTTCTGTGGAAACTGTTTGGGTAAGAATACAAGGAGAGAACAACGGAAAGGACACCATTGTAGGCATTTACTACAGGCCACCTGGGCAAGCTGAAGATATGGATGAACTCTTTATGTATCAAATGACCAAGTTCTCCAAAAAATATGACGTAGTGGTCATGGGAGATTTCAACTATCCAGACATTTGTTGGGAATCTCTCTCAAGTAAAACTAACAGGTCAAGCAAATTCTTATCCTCTCTTGCTGACAACTTTATCTTCCAAAAGGTAGGGGAGAAAACAAGGGGATCTGCTACTTTGGATCTAATTCTTATAAACAGGGAGGAAATGGTTGAGGAGGTAAAGGTGGCTGGGACCCTAGGAGGCAGCGATCATGCTATTATAGAATTTTGGATAACTAGAGGAGGAAGACATGTGAAGACTCAAACTTCAAGGTTAGATTTTAGAAAGGCAGATTTTAAGAGACTCAGAAAGAGAATAGGAGGGATCCAATGGCTGGATGTCCTTAAGGACAAAAATGTCCAGGAAGGATGGGAAATTTTTAAAAATGAGATTCTCAAAGCACAATCGTTAACAATCCCGAAAAGTAGGAAGAATGGGAAGCATTTAAGGAAACCAGGATGGATGAACACAGAACTTAAACACATGCTAAAAAGAAAGAAAGAAATGTTTATTAAATGGAAAGAGGGAGGCATATCTAAAGAAGATTATAATGCAGTCTGCAGATCCTGTAGGGCACGTATCAGGTTAGCTAAAGCTGACAATGAATTAAGGCTTGCAAGAGATGTCAAAAGCAATAAAAAAGGATTTTGGGGGTATGTCAAAAGTAAAAGAAAAGTCAAAGATGCTATAGGATTTTTACAGGATGAAAATGGAGAAATGGTAAGAGAGGATGTTGAGAAGGCCGAACTTTTTAATTCCTATTTTGCATCTGTTTTCTCTCAGAAAGAAAATGTAACATCAACTGATCTTCACTGTCCTTTTAAAGGAATAGAGGAATCCAAGTTATCAGTAAACAGAAAGATTGTGAGGGAATATTTAGCTAACATAAATGAGTTCAAGTCTCCAGGTCCAGATGAATTACACCCCAGAGTACTGAAGGAGATTGTAGAAGAAATTTTAGAACCACTCTCCATAATCTTTGAAAATTCTTGGAGAACAGGAGAAGTCCCAGAAGACTGGAGAAGAGCAAATGTTGTTCCTATCTTCAAAAAGGGGAAGAAGGTGGACCCAGGGAACTATAGGCCGGTGAGTCTGACTTCTATACCAGGAAAGATCTTTGAACAAATTATTAAACAACATGTATGTAAGTACATGGATAAGAATGAAGTGATTAACCAGAGTCAGCATGGGTTTGTAACTAACAAGTCATGTCAGACTAACTTAATTTCCTTCTATGACAGAATCACTGACTGGGTGGATCAGGGAAATGCTGTAGATATAGTATATCTTGACTTCAGCAAAGCATTTGACAAAGTATCTCACATCATCCTTATTGAAAAAATGACCAAGTATGCAATGGACCAGGCAACTGTTAGGTGGATTCATAACTGGCTTAGTGATCGGACTCAAAGGGTGGTTGTAAATGGCTTCACATCCAGCTGGATGAATGTCTCAAGTGGGGTACCACAGTGCTCCGTCCTGGGACCTGTATTGTTCAACATCTTTATCAATGATTTAGATGAAGGAATTGAGGGTAAACTGATTAAATTTGCTGATGACACAAAGCTAGGAGGGATAGCTAATACTAGAGAAGAGAGAGAGAGGATTCAAAAAGACCTAAGTAAACTGGAGCAGTGGGCAGCAACCAACAGAATGTTTTTTAACAGGGAAAAATGCAAAGTACTACATCTGGGCAATAAAAATGAAAAAAGCATATACAGAATGGGAGGAATAGAGCTAAGCAACAGTACATGTGAAAAAGACTTAGGTATACTAATAGATCATAGACTGAACATGAGTCAACAGTGTGATGCAGCAGCAAAAAAGGCAAATACAATTCTGGGATGTATTAACAGAAGCATACAGTCTAGATCACGTGAAGTCATTATCGGTCTTTACTCCTCTTTGGTCAGACCTCATCTGGAATACTGTGTACAGTTTTGGGCACCACATTTTAAAAAAGACATAGACAAACTGGAGCAAGTTCAGAGAAGAGCGACCAGAATGGTGACTGGTCTGCAAACCATGTCCTATGAGGAACGGTTGCAGGATTTGGGAATGTTTAGCTTGCAAAAAAGAAGACTGAGAGGAGACTTAATAGCTGTCTACAAATATGTCAAGGGCTGTCACATTGTAGAAGGATCATCTTTATTCTCATTTGCACAAGGAAAGACTAGAAGCAATGGGATGAAACTAAATGGGAGGAGACACAGATTAGATATTAGAAAAAACTTTTTGACAGTTAGGGTGATTAATGAGTGGAACAGGCTGCCACGAGAAGTGGTGAGTTCCCCTTCAATGGACGTCTTCAAACAGAGGCTGGACAGACAACTGTCTGAGATGATCTAGTGAATCCTGCTTTGAGCAGGGGGTTGGACCAGATGACCCAGGAGGTCCCTTCCAACTCTACCATTCTATGATTCTATGATTCTAAGTGTATTAGTCCAACATGCAATGTTCCGATTACAACATTACCCTTTCTTACATTGTATATGCGCTTGGTCTCCAGGACCAGAAACATTAAGATTCATGTGAATCATCTGGCTTACCACACCATTTAGACCGTATTGTTGTCTAGTACAGAAGTTTCCTGACTTCCTTATCTCCCATGTGTAATGGGGGCCTAGTCTGAAATCATAGCATCTTCCATCACCATGACAACAGGTGTAACCATGCTGGCAGTTATTAGCTGCAAGCACAATTACTGTGCAAATAAAGTGTCAGAGCTGAATTTAACAATATAGACCCTGACATTTTATTAGTTGTGACACCCCCTCGTTCCCTGGAGATCCGCTTTAATAAATCATCTCACTCTCTGAGCAGCCATATTGCTATCTAATTCTTTGTCTACACATTGTGGGACAGTCAATGAATGTCAGATCTGCAACTCCTATGAAGAACACACAGAGGGATCATTCTATTTACAGCCAGATGACAATGATATAGTCTTATTGCAGCAAGGGCTTTTACTTCTGGTGAATAATAGAGGTTTCAAGTAGTAAGACCAATCTTCATCTTTGTCTATTTATAAAGACGGAAACATAATATATATTGCATTTCATTGCAGCTTTTCTGCAGCATTTTTTCTGTTGTGAATATAATGCAACATCATGATAATATATGAATGGAATACATTTTGCTTTAAAACTTCAATATGTGTATCCTAAATGGGGGTAAAAACTGAAAATTTAAATTTAAGAGGATATTACAGAAAGTAATATAAAATAATGTTTTTTGTACTGTGATTTTTTTTTGTGTGTCGAAATAGTGATGTTGGTGTAGCACTTCGGCCTCCAAGTTTTATAGAAGTATATTTGGCCATAGTCTACCTCTTGTAAAGGCTCACCAGGTGAAGTGGATCTGTTAAGCTGCCGGTCCGGTTGGGCACATGGACCCCAGGTGTTGTTGCAGCTTCCAGAGGACTCTGAAATCATGGGGACTATTACTAACTGGAAACACAGGAGCAGTTGGACAGATGGAGTGAAGCCCTTCAGGAATGGATACGAGTTGAAGCACAGTAGTATAGATAATGGTGCATACCAAACAAGAAACACTAGAGCCTCCATGTCACAGGTGTGTGTTAATGGGCGTTAAAGGGAATCTGTCAGCAGGTTTTGCTATGTAATCTGAAGACAGCAGGAGTTAGAGGCTGAAACACAGAATTCAGGGATGTGTCATTTGTCACAGTGCATGCTGTTGTTTACTAACTATTAAGGATTTACCACTATGTAATTAAAATTGTTAGACTATTCTAGTCCAGCAATGCCCCCTCCCCCTGTGATAAGCAGCTCAGTGTCTATGGACTTTGTACACTGAGAGCCTGGTATGGGCGGGTTTAGCTTTCTCAGCTCAGCTTCCTTCTAAATCTAAAAGCTTGAATGTGTCAGAACTGCTGCAACCAGTAATCTAAGTGAAGTGGGGGAGAAACAGCCTGCATGGGGCATTATGTGGGGGGGAACAGCCTGCATGGGACATTATATGGGGGCCAGTATCCTGTATGGAGCGTTATATGGGGGCCAGTATCCTGTATGGAGCATTATATGGGAGCCAGTATTCTGCATAGAGCATTTTATGATGTCCATTATTCTGTATGGAGCAATTTATAGGGGCCCATAATCCTGTATGGAGGATTATGTGGAGCCCAAAATACTGTATGGAGGACTATAATGTCCGGTCTGGACTGTGTACTGCAAGGATTCGCCGGTTTCTGAGCTATTGTAGAATTTACTATAGATATCGCTCATGTAATATACAGTTATATGAAAAAGTTTGGGCACCGCTATTAATCTTAAGCTTATTGTTTTATAAAAATTGTTTTTGCAACAGCTATTTCAGTTTGATATATGTAATAACTGTTGGACACAGTAATGTTTCTGCCTTGAAATGAGGTTTATTGTGCTAACAGAAAATGTGCAATCTGCATTCAAACAAAATTTGACAGGTGCATAAGTATGGGCACCTCACCAGAAAAGTGACATTAATATTTAGTAGATCCTCCTTTTGCAAAAATAACAGCCTCTAGTCGCTTCCTGTAGCTTTTAATGAGTTCCTAGATCCTGGATGAAGGTATTTTTGACCATTCCTCTTTACAAAACAATTCCAGTTCAGTTAAGTTTGATGGTCGCCGACCATGGACAGCCCTCTTCAAATGATCCCACAGATGTTCAATGATATTCAGGTCTGGGGACTGGGATGGCCATTCCAGAACATTGTAATTGTTCCTCTGCATGAATGCCTGAGTAGATTTGGAGCGGTGTTTTGGATCATTGTCTTGCTGAAAGATCCATCCCCTGCGTAACTTCAACTTTATCACTGATTCTTGAACATTATTGTCAAGAATCTGCTGATACTGAGTAGAATCCATGCGTCCCTCAACTTTAACAAGATTCCCGGCACCGGCATTGGCCACACAGCCCCAAAGCATGATGGAACCTCCACCAAATTTTACTGTGGGTAGCAAGTGTTTTTCTTGGAATGCTGTGTTTTTTTGCCGCCATGCATAACGCCTTTTTGTATGACCAAACAACTCAATCTTGGTTTCATCAGTCCACAGGACCTTCTTCCAAAAAGAAATTGGCTTCTCCAAATGTGCTTTTGCATACCTCAGCCGACTCTGTTTGTGGCGTGCTTGCAGAAACGGCTTCTTTCGCATCACTCTCCCATACAGCTTCTCCTTGCTCAAAGTGCATTGTATAGTTGACTGATGCACAGTGACACCATCTGCAGCAAGTTGATGCTGCAGCTCTCTGGAGGTGGTCTGAGGATTGACCTTGACTGATCTCACCATTCTTCTTCTCTGCCTTTCTGATGTTTTTCTTGGCCTGCCACTTCTGGCCTTAACAAGAACTGTCCCTGTGTTCTTCCATTTCCTTACTATAGGTTAAATCTCTGAGACAGCTTTTTGTATCCTTCCCCTGAACAACTATGTTGAATAATCTTTGTTTTCAGATCATTTGACAGTTGTTTTGAGGAGCCCATGATGCCACTCTTCAGAGGAGATTCAAACAGGAGAACAACTTGCAAGTGGCCACTTTAAGTAGCTTTTCTCATGATTGCGTACACCTGGCTATGAAGTTCAAAGCTCAATGAGGTTACAAAACCTAAAAAAGTGCTTTAGTAAGTCAGTAAAAAGTAGGTAGGAGTATTTAAAACAAGAAAATAATAAGGGTGCCCATACTTATGCACCTGTCAAATTTTGTTTGAATGAAGATTGCACATTTTCTGTTAGTACAATAGACCTCATTTCAAGGCAGAAACATTACTGTGTCCAACAGTTATTACATATATCAAACTGAAATAGCTGTTGCAAAAACACCAATTTTTATAAAACATTAAGTTTAAGATTAATAGGGGTGCCCAAACTTTTTCATATAACTGTAAGAAGTGAAATCTTTGGCATTGTACTATATCTATATATTTCTTTGTGATATCTGTGCATCATGAATCGTGGTATATGTTAAAGGGGCCCACTGAGACTCTTTCGCCCAGGGCCGACAAAAAACTGGAGCTGGCCCTGTATTTGGTCATACAATTTGTCTCACTTGCCTTGTAGCCCCAATCTTAATGATTTCCTGGTCTTTTCCCTTTAACCACTATACAGGAATAATTTCAGGAGCTTATTTTTAGCACAAACAAGAGAAAAAGAATCCATTGCTGCGGGCAAAAAGTGATTGGGAAGGGTCCCTTAAAGGGTACGCGTCAGATTGAACATGGTGACTAATCCGCCAGCACCATGTTATTTGGCAGGAAAAGCAAAGTAACTACTCCTGCTATTTATCTCCTCTCACTCAATCCAGGACTCAACCTCTGTTTTAGGCTATAAAGTGAACATAAATCACACCCTGACACATTCAGCACGCCCCGATTACTTAACTCGCTGCCACCACTAATCAAACACAGGCAGTGATGAGTCCCTAATCTATGTTACTATCTGCCAATCAAAAAAGTCACACACTCTCTAAGGCTATAGGTTTTTTTAGAGCATACAAGGATCAACTTATTAAAGATTTTAGGCTTTAATATAAAAATATACAGTGCTTTCAATAAATATATAAAAGGTAAACATAAAATGACAAATATGCAAAACAGTTATAAAATAAAAAGGGAGAAAATAACAGAAATACCAAAACGTTCCCATCTATAGTTATCCTCCGTTTTCCTTGAGAGAAAGAGAAGTGGATTATGGAACACATCAGCCTTTAAGCTGCCCTCACATGTGAACGCTTCTCTTTGTGTCACCCAGCTTTCTATAGTCTTGACCACAGACTCATATTTCCAGGACGACCTGGATTGTTCTATTTAAAAGCTGTTGTTTGTAAATGGCCAATGAGCCAAGTCTCCTTATACAGACAATAGGAAATATTCTGCCTAGTACAGACCATTCCTTAACCCCTTTGAAGCTCATAACTCCTGGACTAAGGTGCCAGATTTGACACCTCCAGCCAAAAGCCCCTTTGTGCTTACAATACTGGTATATCCAGTTTCACCCTTTTGTGAACTAAATGTAACTACTGCTGTTATGTTTTTTTCCCTTATTGATTATATATTTTCCTTCACAATGACATTCTATTACACAGCATTTTCACAGTGATAGGTTCCTTTTTAAGTATCCTGGGTTAGCTGGGAATTGACGAAGGAGGATGAACTGCCCTTGAGATAGTACCAAGTGTCCCCTGAACCACAGTTGGAGAACAGAAGGAAAGTAAGGATGAGCACTAGAGCGGATTGGGGACCAGTGTATCTGGCCATGGCGTTGAGTAATCATGACAAGATCACAATTTGTAAGAGAAATATGTTGCTAAATGTGGACAATATTACCATTAACTGTCAATAATCACTGAATCAAAAACAAGCTTTAAAGAAATACTAAAAAAGGCTACTGTATATACTCCATTATAAGATGACTTTTTCAGCCCATTTTTTAGGCTGAAAAAGTCCCCCTTGGCTTATACTCGAGTGTATACTTACTGTATATATATATAAGCTGTGAAAGGTGGTGTGGGGGGGTTGTGGCAGTGGAGGAGCGGGGCAAACACAGTAGCCACTGCTGCAGCTACCACATTTGCCCGCTGCTAAAGGAAGCTGTCACCAGCCTGCGCAGCCCCCCATGTACTCTGCCTCAGTCACCGAAGCCCCCCCATATACCGCTGCCCCCCATCCTCCTCTCCGCTATTTTACCCGCCTTCCTCAGTTCTCCAATCTGGGATCCTGTTAGTTAGTCGCTGTCAGTGAGGACTCGCACCCGCACCTGATGGCCACGGAGCAGAAGCATGGCCCGGGCCAGCTGGAGATGGTGAAGATGCAGAGCTCCAGCGAGCGTTGCGCCCTGAGGAGCCACCTGAGCAGCGCTGACAGTGCCACGTCCTTGAGGTGAGGTAACTGGCAGGAGCAGCGGCTCACGGGGCTCAACAGCAGCTCCGCATACATGCCACCACACCAAGCCACCTCCAGCACACCGCAGGGGCCATGACAGCGGGGACCATGACAGTGGGCACCATGACAGTGGGGGGCGGGGCCTGACAATTGAGGCCTCAGGGGCATGGTGGGGCTGTGGTGACTGAGAAAGCAGGACATGAGGGGCTGCGCAGACTGGGGCACCTGTACATGGTGGGCTGCGGTGACTGTGTGTGCCCACTATTAGAGAGTATGAATATTCACTCCTCTCCACTCACATGGGCGTGGAAAATGGTGAATATTCATTCTCTTTAGTAGCGGGCACGGAGGATTTCTGAGCCTCAGCGGGAGCAGCGGCACTGATGACACTGTGTGCCCGCTATTAAAGAACATGGATATTCACTTCTCTCCACACAGATATCCTGGCAGCTCACCTCAGTGTCTGAGGGCGCATGGCAGTGATGTCTTGCACTGCTCGGATGCTGTGGTGATCTGCTGCTGGCAGACAGGATGCAGCGCTGGAGCATAGGGAAGGAAGGTGAGTAGGAGTGTTTATTTTATTCATGTGTGCAGTGATGGGGGGCCATGTATACCAGGATAGGGGGGCCATGCATACCAGGATTGGGGATGAAGGGGCCATGCATATCAGGATTGGGGATGAAAAAGCCATGCATACCAGGATTGGGGATAAAGGGGCTCTGCATACCAGGATTGGGGATGAGGGGGCCATGCATACCAGGATTGTGGATGAAGGGACTATGCATACAAGGATTGGGGATGATGGGGCCATGCATACCAGGATTGGTGATGAGGGGACCATGTATACCAGGATTGGGGATGAGGGGTGCCATGCATACCAGGATTGGAGATGAGGGGGCCATGCATACCAGAATTGGGGATGAGGGGGCCATGCATACCAGGATGGGAAAATTTACTAGTAGCTGCTGCATTTCCCACCATAGGCTTATACTCGAGTCAATAAGCTTTCCCAGATTTTTGTGGTAAAATTAGGGGCTTCGACTTATATTCGGGTCAGCGTATACTCGAGTATATACGGTAATCACTAAAAGTGGTGCCCATTTTTGGCTTCGTACTGCTTGTGTTGCGGATGAAGGGGCTATGCATACCAGAATTGGGGATGAGGGGGCCATGAATACCAGGATTGGGGATGTTTGGGCCATGCATACCAGGATTTGGGAAGATGGGGCCATGCATACCAGGACTGGTGATGAAGGGGCCATGCATACCAGGATTGGGGATGAAGGGGCCTTGAATACCTGGATTGGGGATGAAAAAGCCATGCATACCAGGATTGGGGATTGGGAATGAGGGGGTCATGCATACCAGGATTGCGGATGAAGGGACTATGCATACCAGGATTGGGGATGATGGGGCCATGAATACCAGGATTGATGATGAGGGGGCCATGCATACCAGGATTTGGGATGAGGGGTGCCATGCATACCAGAATTGGGGATGAGGGGGCCATGCATACCAGGATTGGGGATGAGGGGACCATGCATACCAGGATTGGGGATTGGGAATGAGGGGGTCATGTATACCAGGATTGTGGATGAAGGGACTATGCATACCAGGATTGGGGATGATGGGGCCATGAATACCAGGATTGGTGATGAGGGGGCCATGCATACCAGGATTGGGGATGAAGGGTGCCATGCATACCAGGATTGGGGATGAGGGGGCCATGCATACCAGGATTGGGGATGAAGAGGGGCCATGCATACCAGGATGGAAAATTTACTAGTAGCTGCTGCATTTCCCACCATATACTTATACTCGAGTCAATAAGCTTTACCAGTTTTTTGTGGTAAAATTAGGGGCCTTGACTTATATTCGGGTCAGCGTATACTCGAGTATATACGGTAATCGCTAAAAGTGGTGCCCATTATTGGCTTCATACTGCTTGTGTTTGCAGTTGCTGTTCCTTTTCTACAAATGTCCTATTATCTAGGCATAACCTAGTGATCTCCTGGGCACTTTGCCAACCTGCTACATCCAATAACTTTGTAAAAAGGTCAATGATATATTGCAACAATACAACTGTATGAAGATATCTAATAAAAATCCGCACAAAGGTTAATCAAACCTAACGATAAAAGTAATAAAAATAAGTTGAGGAAATTTTTTGATGTGGCAGAAGGAAAAAGTATTACATCTAATAAAATGTTAAGATATATCATAGCATAGTTTTCACAGTATCACTAGAAATTATTAATGGATTTCTCCAAAAACTACTTATAATCCAAGACAACATTCTATAAACATATAATATTATATTGCATTGTATCATATCATATTATATCAAATTATATTATTTATTTTTGGTCAGACTGATATAACAACAGGTAATATATTTAAAGGATATTAAATATATTAGAATAGGGCATCAATATCGGATTATGAGTGTCTGACACCTGGCATATCCACTGATCAGTAGTTATCTGTTTCGGGGCAGCCAGGTGTAAACAATGTACGGAACTGGAACAGTGTGACTCTGTACATTGTTTATTAACTGCACCCAGACCCTGAGACTTATGTTCTATTAATGTAAATGGGAGATAAAGTGCAGTACCCAGGAGCTGCCAGGCACATCCAGCCACCACTGGAGCAGATAACAGCTGATCAGTGGTGGATTCCTTATGCAAATGGGAATCTAAGCATGGTTCACATTCTACAGATTTGTGGTACAAATTTGTTACTATCCCATTTATGAATAGGGCTTGCAGAAAGTTAAATGTATGTGTTGCAGTAACAACCCCATTCAAATGTATGGTACAGTTTTTCAGAAATTTCAGCAACAAATCTGCCATGTGTAAACATATTCTGAAGTTGATATTTCCTTCTTAAGACTGTATTTATAGACTGTGTCTTTTTAGTGTGATGTGTGATACAATTAATTTTGTATGATTATTATGATTATAATTATAAGTTGGCATGCAGTAGCATACAGTTGCCATGAAATTAGTAGGCCTCTTTACTCATTTTATTATAAAATGAACTTTTTTTTTAACTAAGAAGACACCACACCAATCATAGACTGTGTAATATATGAATACACATATGTCTGTTTTTGGCCTCCATGATAAAAAACTGCGCACCTTACCATAAGTGTATGCTTATTAAAGGGGTTGTCCACTACTAGAACAACCTCTTCTCAATCTGAGTGTTTGGCCTCAATAAAATGAAAAAACCTATACTCACCTCCCGTGTCGGCGCCATTCCAGCAATGTCGGCACTCGCTGTCCAAGGACTCACGTTAGGTTGTTACGTCACATGAACCCTTTGCCCAATCAGCACTGGTGTCACTGTCTCCACCTTCAGAATTTGGGACAGTGACGCCAGCGCTGAATGGGCACAGGGTTCACATGATGTAACAACCTCACGCGAGTCCGGGGAGAGCGAGTGCCGACATCACTGGACCGGCTGTGGATGTAGGCGTGCGCACATCCTTCTGTTTCTTCATGTAATCCCAGAGAGACTCAATGATGTTGAGATCATAACTCTGTGGGGGCCATATCATCAATTCCAGGAGTGTTTGTTCTTCTATAAGCTGAAGACATAGGGGCAAGTCATCAAAGCTTTTTCACCAGATTTCTGCTTAAAAAAAGCTTTGAAAAGTGGCATTTTTTACGTAAATGCGTGGTTACGCATTATGTGTGACTTTTGGCATGTTCATGCCATTCTTGCCCCAGCTCCGACAAAGTGGGCTGAGCTGAAGTGTAATGGAGGCGTGATGACCCGCGCTCATCAAATTCATGATGAGCGGCAGTGTTCACTACACCACAATTCATACCCCAATAAGGGCTGAAATAACATTTGTGGCAAGGCACACATCACACATAGCGGCACACGCCACTACGCGCCTCACCTGATTCATTCAGGGGCATGAGCATCTAAATGAATCAGGAACGTCTGTTCCAAAATGCTCCTTCATCAAGATCGGCGAGAGAATCACCGGTATCTCCCCAATAGTTCTTAATGACATTGGCTGTATGTTTGGGGTGATTGACTGCTGCAGAATAAACTTGGAGCAAATCAAATGGCTCCCTGATGGCACTGCACAATGGATAAGCATCTGTATGTATTTGTGATACTAGTTTAGCCTTAGTTGTATCGAATTGTGATAAGGCCGTCATATTAAATGTATAGAAGTATACTGTATTTTTATTGATTTCATGCAGAAAAATGTTCAATCAGATTGCTTCTATAAGAGAATACAATGTAATATGGTGCCATACTGAGACACCATATGGTGGCACAAAGCAGTACAGAGCTGTAGTGACTTTATGTGGCGTTACGTTGCAGGCTTCTATCAGTTAAACATTTTAATAATTTTTTATTTTTATCTGCTTATGCAATGCTGATTAACAACATCTTCCTGTCACAGCCCCCAATGGTGAGCCCCCAGCTGGGAAGTCACTTTAAAACTGAATCTTGTTTCTAATAATTCTATTGTAAAAGTTAAGTTTGGTACCAACTACTGTATCATATATATATATAGAGTAGAAAAACCTTGTACAGTTTCTATGGCGACATCCAATGCCATAAAAGAAGTGATTGCTTCTGCATGAGTGAAAGAATAATCTACAGTGAACTCTGACAGCGCTGATATTGTGTATGGACAATTCCATTAACAAATTTGTAGAATTAGGATATAGCTTGGAAGAGACACAAATCCTTTAGTAGGAAGCTAAACAAGGCACATGCAAGATGGTTTATAGTTGTATAGAGAAGGAAATTAAATAAGATTACTGGAAGAAGAAATAGAAGAAAACAGGAAAAGACAAGGTGAGAAAACATTCATTAGAGCTGGACACAGGCAACACAAGTCCTACTGGATGAGCTGCAGGATCTTCTCAAATAGACTGTGATTCAGAGATTGTATAGACCAAGATCAGAAAGGTGATGACAGTAAGAAAACAGAACAAGATGACCCAGAGACATCATCCGAATATCCTAAGGGATTGTGCCCATGATCAGGAGCCGCTGTGGCCCCCACACTGCAGAATAGCTGCACCACTTCCACCCTCATTATGTAAATGAGCGGCTGCGATTTTTTTCACTTGTGGACTTTCCTCATTGATTCAAATCTATGAGGAAAGTCCACATGCGGACCCGCAAGATAAATTGGCATGCTGCGGTCCTGAAAGAATGTCAGTTTCCGCGGGTGATCCGCAGCCTCAGATGCACTTATAGTGGACATGGGATTTCTAGAAATCCCATCCACTATGCTGTAACATCTGGACGCTGCGGGTTTAACGCTGCATAATCACACAACATCAAAGCCGCAGCAGCTCCGGATCGTGGGCACATACCTTACGCCTGGCAATTTGTTGCCATTTAAGTGTCTGATTCAATTTGCTAAGAAGCTTTGCAGCAAAGTTAATCTCTGTAAATTGAATGTCCCTTATTATGCTCCGGGGTCTACCCAGAGCTTAATAAACATAAGAATTAAGAATCAAACAAAAAAATAAATAATACCATATTACTTATCATTCTAGTCATCCCACTCCTCACTTACTGCCGCATAGTCTTTAGGACTTCTTCTTTCCACCATTGCAGTCTGCTTCTCTGGTGTTTTCACTCTAGAATGGGGCTTCTGCCTGCATCCAGACCTAGGATGTCCCCGAGTGCCGTATTGTCTTATTATCGTGGCATCACGGCATTCAGCGTGATCATATAATGCGTAGTGACCTCTGAGGCCTAGTCATGCCCGGAAGCCCTGTTCTAGAGTGAAGACACCTGAGATGTGGAACACAATGGTGAAAAGATGAGGCCCTGAGGACGCAATGGCAGGCAGGGAGGAGCGGAGCTGCCAGAGAGGTAAGCGGTGAAGTATTTTGGGATTTTTTTACCGTTTGCTGGCCTTTCATAGTTCATCAAAATGGAGGCCAGCTTGGTGCTGTTTTGCTGAATTCTCACAGAGCGAATTACAAAAAAATATGTATTTTAGAGAATATGGATTTTGGTAAAATTTGAGGAGAACTCAATTCCACTCCTATCTGTAATACACAGTTTTTTTTATTATAGCGCCCTCTAAAGGTCATATACAGCTAATGATATTCTGTCAACATAACCTCATATTGAATATTCTGTTCCACTGAAAGGATGCCTCATATATTTACTGTCAGAGATTTGCAATCAGAAGAACTACATACATGGTAACTATATGTTATTGTTCATGGTAGCATTTTTCGGACTGTGAATCATGTGAAGCATTATTGGATTAGTCTGCACATCCTATTCTAATTCTTAGCTGACATCTTTACTGATTACAAGGGTGTTCATATAAGAAGTTTTGGCTGCCTAATCTATATGTGGGGGGTGTGTGTACTGTGTATACTGAGTTCAGGGCTGTAATATCTTAGGAGCTCCCCTTTCTCTCCTTTGTTTCTTGATTTTGTATTTGCTTTTATAATAAAACTATTCTCATATGGTAAAGTGGCTTATACATTCCTTTTTTTCCCTTAAAAGACTAAATACCATTTCCTATGTAAATGAATTACAGTGTATCTGTAAAAATCGGATGCTATATGGCGGCTGGATATATAATCTAATTTTTTGCACACCCGTAGTCCTGAATGGTCGTGGGACATCCAGCAGACATAAGAAACTAGTGCATGATGCGGTTTTTTTCACACATCTATTCGGTCTGTGAAAAAAATTGCTCATCTGCACTGTCCCATTGGATAACATTGGTCTGAGTGCTGTCTGTGTGTTGTCCGATTTTTCATGGAAAGCACTCACACTGAAAATAGTCATGTGAACTCGGTCTAAAATGCAGAAAAACGCAAGTGGCCCTTAATTTGTGATTAGTCCATAGTAAAACTAGCTATTTTAATGACAATTCATAAGCATTGTTTCATGCTGATGGCATAAAAATACATTCTGTTATTTAATTGTTATACTTTATTATGATGATCCCCTCAGCTGTCTACATCCCAGCAGAATTTGTTGGCACGTTATAAGTAGGGGGTAAGAAATAAATAGAATTCAGATGCCTGAAAAGCTCTAGAAATATCTGTAAATATGTAGTTATCTGAAGGTAAGGAAGTGTAAGGATGTGACAAATCACACATTTAATAAACTGCTTCAGTAAATAAATGAAAAGAAGCATTGCAGGCCGCTAAAGCCGATGTTCATGTTGTCATTGTGCTGCGGCATCTGCCCACGGTTTCCCTCTTTTTTATCTACTATCCACAGTGGATTCCTTGCTCATCGAAAAGGTTTCCATTGCTAAAGCAGCGGCTATTTCTATAAGTCAGCAGACGACTGAACATTTATTAAAAGGACTATTAACTAGCAGATCAAAAGATAATTATTATATACTGTGATCAGCATTGTTCAACATAGTCCATTATTATATGTATCCCTCAATACTATTAGTGTCATATCATTTTCTTAGGGGCATGAGGGAAGCAAAGCAATGAATTCTATGTATGATTCTTCACAGAAATGGAAACTATATAATAACCTATAAATGTACTGTCTACACTAAGCCCTCTTTTTATTCCAACACTTTTTAGATTTTCAAACTTTTTCATTGTAATCTCTAGATCAGGGTTTCCCCAACCTGTATCTGATGTGGCTAGTGAGCCTCTGCTGTGTGGTTCACAATTGTTTGCTTCCACTGCTCATTAGTGTAAGAGCAAACAGCAACAAGCTGGACAAAGAGGAAGAGGATGCCAAACTTGACAACTTCCTATATGTTCCATACCTCCCAACTGCCCCAGAGCCAGTGGGACTGTCCTGAATTTGTGGAGTAGGCGCTATGTCCCGACATCACATCAGATTTATCTGTCTTCCCAGGATACAGATACTGCTGAATATAACAGAGTCGCAGAGAACCATCAGATCCATCCACCACTCTTTCTATCTAGATGGCTTAATTCGGCAAAAGGCCTCATTCAGACATCCATATATCATGGTCTGAAACCGCCATTTAGGGACTGACTGAGAGTCTCCTATCCTGAACGTAGTCTTATATATGCGGTCAGTCCGAAAAATTATGGTGGGACCATAATATGCAGATTTCTCAATTCAGCCTTAAAGTACTGTAAAGATCTGAGGTTGTGGGTTGTAAGTAATCACTTAGGCAGGTTAACGATGCAACAATATTTTATTGATCACAGCCATGGTGATAAAGCAATTCCAGGTAAATGGCCAAAATACAGATCTCTCAGTCCTCAAATTCCCAATATGGGTTCAGTAGTTCCACTGGCTTTGTATAAGGCCATACTCACTTTCTCCCAACTTTTGATTGGCCCACAGATTTTGTATCTCCAGCCAGTATAGTCTGTAGCCACAGTCCATGATCCTCTAGACAGCAGATAAAACGATGAAAGCACAGGTATCCAGTAGCAGCAGTCCTTTTAAGAAAGTTTAAATCCAAATGACATAATCCATAATGGTAACATGTTTATCCATTTATCCTTCCAAGTCCACGGTCTCTATCCTCTTCCTTCAATCCTTCCACACACTCTAAAACATGTCTGTCATTTCTTTCACTGGGATCAGTCCCCTCCCAGGTCAGAAGTGATCACCCTCCCCCTTAAGCATTTACTGTTAGCTAAAAACAATGACGATGTGGGCAGCTCCTCACAAGTACATTCAAACAAACTTATTTTTGGCCCATGTGCTATCAAATGTTATCCCTAAAAAAAAAAGCAAATCACAGTAGTCTGGTCAGATTTACGGGCCAGAATAATGCAAGGAAATAGACAGTTCCTTCACCTGTCCACTATGGTGACAATTAAAGGGAGCTGGATATAGAGCCAATTTCTAAATTTGCGGACATGACTGGCCCAAGTTTTACAACAGTCTGAATGTAGCTTAGGAAAGAGTAGTAGATACACCTGCCCACATTAACCTGGAAAGCCCGGAATAACCCTCTAGCCACTAGTGATAGTAATTTAATGACCAGATATTCACGATTGGTCGCAATATGGCTTCTATGAAGAAGAGAAGAGCGAGAAGAGAGCAAGTCAGACAGCCATATAAGTCGGACCGAGATGAGACCGCAGTGCACGGACTGGCCAGCCACTCTTCTGACTCGTGCGTGACAGCTGCATAGAATTATATGGAGCTGTCACGCCCGGGTTGGGAGAGGGCTGGCCGGTCCATGCACTGCGTTCCTAACTCGTTCCGATTTATATGGCTGTCTGCCTGCTCCCTAACAAGGCTGATTTTTTGTATAGGAAAAAGAGGGCAATTTCTCAGGACTGGAGATGAGTCGAAACAAAAAAATAAAAAAACAAATTCCAGTGAACAGTAGCGTTCACACCTGGTAAAAAAAATATATATATTTACAGCAACTGGTCCTCTTTAGAGGGCTTGTCCAAGATTAGAAAAACATGGTTGCTTTATTTCAGAAACAGCATTACCCCTCACCAAGGCTTGTGTCTGGTATTGAAAGACAACCCTATTTCAGTAAATGGAGCTAAGATGCAATATCAAGCAAAACCCATGGTCAGGGGTGGTGCCATTTCTGAAAGAAAGCAGCCATATTTTTCTGATCCTGTACAATCCCTTTAATTTAGCTAATACATGAGTAAGTTGAGTTGTGGGTTGGAATACATCTAAATAATATTAATACAAAGATTGGTATTGTTTCAAAATAGTTTTTAGTTGGGATCCACATTTCTTTCGTAGTCTCAATCTGGTTAAAGATCCCATTCCATTGTATTATATCTGATAATAAAATAATAGCAAGCAATTTACTATCTGTTAGTGATCATTTTTATTTCCAGTGAAAGAACCCTCAGATAAAAAATGGATAGATCATAGAATAATATATTGGAAATTTATAAGAGGGGAGTGGAAACCAATTTTTGCTTTTTCAAAATCTAAATTCTCTGAAGCATTTGTATTTTCCTGCTATAATGTCATTTTTGTATACATTTTTTTAAGCAATATAAGCCCATAGAAGAGAAAAACCAAACAAAAAATCTATATTTAGGAGCAGTATGGATAATGATGTAGTTGTTCATTCATTCATTCATTTATTGAAGTGGTTGTTAAGTGAATGCTATGTGAATACCGAACTGCCGCTGAGTATCAACATTTCCCATTTTAATTATCATGTGAGAATCCACAATTGAGGGGGTAAAGAAGCTTGAACACCAATGTGTAAGAAATAAATTATGCAAAAGCAGAAGCGTTTATCATGTTGCCTGATAGTGGTGGCACGCTGTGTATACTTTTAAGCTTACAAATCGGCCAATTGAAATTTTTCAGTCTTGAAGAAAAGGGGTTGCCTATAAAAATGTGACTTATAATATGTAGAATTCATATCGATTGTAGTAGTCTTATGATTTAGTATGGAGAGTAAGAGAATCCCATTGTTGCTTGCACTACAGAGGTTTAGGCACGCCACATGCCTCTGCAGATTGCCTCTGTTGGCTTCCATATGACTCTGATGTAGGTTGTACTGAGCTATGATATGTTTTTTTGTATTTACTATATTACTTAACCTTTATATTTTTATTTATTTCTGTGCAGTGGAGGATTGTTTTATCATTGGTATTATTATTATTAGAGATGAGTGAGTCTTTTGACATTTTAATTCTCCAACTTCACCTCTTTTTCCCAAAAAAATGATTTGCATTGAATAAATTTGCACAAATCTCAATATTGGGGAGCTTGTCATTGCTCAGAAAATACTGATAAGGACAGGAGAAAGAGACAGAGAACCCTGCTGACCATAACAGCTTGCACTCTACAGGAGAGAGAATGAGAGAGAATCCCGCTGACCCTAAGAGCTTACACTATACAGACGAGAAAGAGAAGCTCCCGTTAATCATAAGAGCCTACACTCTACAGGAGGGAGAGACTTAACCAGTGACTCTGGAGATGGAAAACGATTATTGTACAAGGTGTGATAATCCTTAAGATGTCATAGCTGCAAGGCATTATGGGGAGGCCGACGTAGCAACGCAAAATGACATTAGCCTGCTCTCTGATACTTCAGCAGTGTGGGAAATGGTTCCGGGCATGTTATTTTTGGCAATCCGCAAATCGAATCTCAGAATGTTCGAATTTGTGTGAAACTGCGAATTTCAGGAAATTTGACTCAAACTTGATAATCCTTGGATCAATCTGCTCATCTTTAATTATTGTTATTAACCCCTTCATGACATTTGACGTAAGTTTGCGTCATGATCGGGAAGGGGTTCCCGCAAAATGACGTAAATTTACATCATGGCTATCATGACGAGCTGTGTCCGCAAAATTGCCGCCGGGAGCTCGGCGAAAGTTATAGCTGAGCTCCGGCTGTCACTGCTAGGAGCGGTGCGCCACGGGCCTTTTGACCACCTAAATGCCACGATTGATAGTGATCGCAGCATTTAGAAGGGTGGGAGAGGGGGATCTCTCCCTTCAGATTGACGCCCCCACGACATCATCCGATCGTTGTCATGGCAACCAGAGATCATGATGCTGATCTTCGGGTCAGCCAGATACAGCAAGCATGTTAGACCATGCTGAGAGCATTGCAATTCATTATACCAGCGATCAAACTAATAAAAGGTAAAGTCCCATAGAGGGACTAAGTAAAAAAAAGTTTAAAAAAAAGTTTAAAAAAATTGTGAAGATATTTAAAAAAAAATCATAATATAAATGGACAAAAAAAATGAAAAAAAAGTTAAACTAATAAATAAGTATATTTATATAAAAAAAGAAAAAAAAATCAGATATTTGGTATCCAGAATGACCCAACCTATAAAACTGTCACAATTTTTAAACCGTAAAAAAAATAATGAAAAACGTGGCAAAAAACTATGCTTTTTTCATATTATCACCAAAAAAAGTGGAATAAAACACAATCAAAAAGACAAACATAAATAAAAATGGTATCAATGAAAGCTTCATCTTGTCCTGCAAAAAACAAGCCGCCATACAGCTCTGCAAGCGAAGAAATAAAAATTGTATAGCTCTCAGAATATTCCGATGCAAAAACAATTATTTTTTCTATAAAATAGTTTTTATGGTGTAAAAGCAGCAAAACATAAAAATTATATATATGTGGTATTGCTATAATCTTACGGTCCCGAAAAATAAAGCCATCTTATCACTTTTACCATATGGTGAACGACATAAAGAACAAAAACAATTCCTAAATTTCTGGCGGGGTTTTCATTCTGTCTCCCAAAAATCAGAATAGAAAGCAATCAAAAAATGTTTTGTGCCCCAAAATGGAACCAATAAAAATTCGGCCATCAACTCGTCCCACAAAAAACAAGCCCTTACATGACTTTGTCGGAAGAAATATAGAAAAAATATAAATCTCAAAATATGGCGATGCAAAAACTTGTTTTTGCAAAAAAAAGCGTGATAGCAGCCAAACATAAAACACCTATATAAATCTGGTATCGTCAAATCACTTATACCGCATGAGGAATGGCATAAAAAATAAAAACCAATTCTTGACCTGCTGTTAATTTGTTCATTCTGTCTCCCATAGATCCCAGTAAGGCTCAGCGCACATTTATCCTGTGCTCTACGCTGAGCACTTACACCGAGGTTTCCATATAAATCTCTGAAATACGTGATTCAGATGGAATCCTTGGTGGAAGATTCCCTATAATGAGGCAGAAGGAGACACTGTGGACTCTGTCTGACTTATCAACTGGTGGTGTCCGTCTTTTTAAGTGTTTATTAAAGTGTTGTCGGCCACAGTTTTGTGCACCTCTGAAAAGAAGGACACCACTGAACAGAGGCCAGACGGAGTCAATAGTAACTCTACTTCTTCATTATAGTGAATGGATTCTTCAAGGGTTTTATCTGAATCACGTCATTCAGAGGTTTAGATGGAAACCCCAATGCAAGTTCTTAGCGTAGAGCACAGGATAAATGTGATCCAAAATGTTATGTAAAATGTTCCCAATAACATTATTATGGGCCAGATACGTATTAGTACGCCCTAGCGATTTCGCCCACACAGAGGCTGTGCGGGCGCGATCAACGCCAGGTGTCAGCTGATTGTCACAGCTGACACCCGGTACTATGTGCAAGGAGTGGTGCCGCACCGCTCCCTGCACATTAACCCCCTAAATGCTGCGATCAAAGTCGATTGCAGCATTGCGGGAGCAAGGGGGGAGGTAAGCGCAGATACTTACCTCCTCTCCAGCATCCTGCTGTGTCTGTGCCAGGTCACGGATGTTGTGATGGTGACCCAATGTCGTCATGACAACATCCGGGACACCAGGAGGCAAGAGTCTTCACCCCATATGTTTTGCAGCTGTTATACAGCCAAAAAAAACTCGCGGGGATTGCCTGCCATGCACGAGCGATCCCTGCATGTTTTTTTTTGGGTGTCTAACAACCGTGAAACATGCGGACGGGGACTCGAGCATGTCACTTGAGCATCCACGATACTTGGTGCATACCCGAGTATCCAATGCAAACTCAAGCAGTGAGCACTTGCACTCAAGTCTAATGACAACTTATTCGATATGATGACCTAATGTTATCAAATTCTGTGTCGTACCTCTAGGTTTAAAATGTTCACTATATCCCTTGATAAAATCCTTGAGGGCTGTATTTTCCAAAATGGAGTCACTTGTGGGGAGTTTCCACTGTTTAGGCACATCAGGGGCTCCCCAAATGCAAACGCAAATTTTACATTCAAAAAGTCAAATCGCTCTTACTCCATTCTGAACCCTGCCGTGCGCCCAAACAGTGGTTTTCCCCCACATATGGGGTATTGGACGCTGAAAAACATTTTTGTGGGAAAAATGTGAAAATTTTATTTTTACCGCTCAATGTTATAAACTTCTGTGAAGTACCTGAGGGTTCAAGGTGCTCACCACACACCTAGATAAGTTCCCTGAGGGGTCTAGTTTCCAAAATGGTGTCACTTGTGGGGAATTTCCACTGTTTAGGCACATCGGGGGCTCCCCAAACGCAACATGGCGTCCGCTAATAATTCAAGCAAATTTTACAATTAAAAAGTCAAATGGCGCTCCTTCCCTTCCGAACCCTGCCGTGCGCCCAAACAGTGGTTTTCTCCCACATATGGGGTATTGGCTTACTCAGGAGAAATTGCACAACAAATACTATGGTGCAATTTCTCCTGTTACCCTTATGAAAATGCAAAATTGGGGGTTGAAAAAAAATTTTGTGCTCAGGAGGAATTCCACAACAAATTTTGGGGTCCATTTTTTCCTGATACTCTTGCAAAAATAAAAAAAATGGGGTCTAAAGTAACATTTTTGTGAAAAAGTTAAATGTTCATTTTTTTTTTCCACATTCCAAAAATTCCTGTCAAGCACCTGAAGGGTTAATATGTGGTTTTGAGCACCTTGAGGGGTGCAGTTTTTAGAATGGTTTCACTTTTGGGTATTTTCTGTCATAAAGGCCCCTCAAAGTCACTTCAAATGTGATGTGGTCCCTAAAAAATGGTTTTGTAAATTTTGTTGTAAAAATGAGAAATCGCTGGTCAACTTTTAACCCTTATGACTCCTTAACAAAAAAAAATTCCAAAATTGTGCTGATGTAAAGTAGACATGTGGGAAATGTTATCTATTAACTATTTTGAGTGACATATCTCTCTGATTTAAGGGCATGAAAGTTCAAAGTTTATTTAAAAATTGCGAAATTTTCAAAATATTTGCAAAATTTCCATTTTTTTCACAAATAAATGCAAGTAATATCGAAGAAATGTTACCACTATCATGAAGTAGAATATGTCACGAAAAAACAATCTGAGAATCAGGGGGATCCGTTGAAGCGTTCCAGAATTATTACCTCATAAAGTGACAGTGGTCAGAATTGTAAAAATTGGCCTGGTCATTAACGTGCATACAACATTAGGTAGGTAAAGGGGTTAAACATTTCCAAAACTTTTGCTATCGCCTCCATGGCTTCCATGTATACTTTCACTTCCAAAAATGTATCAATATGTTAGTATACAAACCTTTTTCCGAACAGTAGAGCAGATGGATATAAAAAATCCTCCACGCCCAATCTCAGTGAGGTCATGCATGTGAAGGAGTTGACAGCAAGGATAGCACACAGTCATAGGCACTTAACGTTCTACCATATAGTGCTTCCATATGACCTTACATTAGACCCGCGCACATAGAAAGCCTACATGGCAACACACGAAGGCTATACTGACTCTTTGCTGTTATCCCTATTTATCAGCTGCCATATTTAAAGAGTTTTTCTTACCTAAAAACAAACTTTCTGTCATTCTGGAGGAGAATACTACCAGACAATTTAGGACGGCTTCCGTATGAAATTGGAGCCATACAAATATGGGCACAACTCGTAATATGATGTCCAATAGAGGATGCCACAACTTTGTAATTGTTTATTTCTGTATGATTCCGACACAAAAAAATTCTGTATTCCTCTAAAAGAAATTGGTGGCACTTAATTTATGTCATCACATAATGACCATAGTTTGGTGACAATTAAAAGTCATTTCACAATAGAAATAAGCATTGTTAGTTTGCCATCTGTCACAAGAAATGGTACTTGTTGTATCTAGATCTTGAGGGACTATTCATTCTGGCACATAAAAAGGTAAATTAACATTGCTTGTCTTTGAAATCAACTTGCAGTATCCAGGGCTTATGTGTTTGTTATATTTAATAAAAGTGTTCAGCTTTGACAGGAAAGGCGATTGTCTCCTCATTTTGTGAAATAAATTACAATCCGGATTATTGTTAGTTGGCAATTATAATGAGCTCGAGACCTTCTGGTTAGGATGTTCAAGTTGCGCTGCCAAAACGAAGAAGTAATGCTCTCGTCCTGTTGTCTACAATTATTAAATTATTTCAGACTTATGGTAGTTTCATTGGAAAATAGATTTGATTAGTAAAACCTACTGAATGTACTCTATAATGACATTTTTCATGAATTCTGACAATATTATAATATTAGTCATATACATTCATTTTTTTGGAGAATAATGACTACGTGAACATTTCCTATTTTAGACTTCATGCATAAATATAGTAGTTCAGACAAAAACTGGAGTTGTAGGGCGCATACCTACCCTAGTTTTCAAGAACAAGACTTTATGGGGGTGAATTATTATTCCCCCTAAGGCAGGGATGTCAAACTTAAACATACGGAGGGCCAAAATGAAAAACCTGGACAAAGCTGCAGGGCAACCAGTATACAGTATAATAAGCCCCACATAGTTCTCCATACAGAATAATGGGCCTCATATAGTCATCCATGCAGAATAATGTGCACCACATAGTCCTCTATACAGAATAATGTGCCCCACATAGTCCTCCATACAGAAAAATAGACCCCACAGGGTTCTCCAAACAGTATAATGGGCCTCACATAGTCCTCTATATAGAATAATGGCCCCACATAGGGTTGGCGATTCTGATGTCGAGAGCCAAATATAACGACCCTGCCAGATTTGTCCCACGGGCCAGAGTTTGACACGTGTGCTCTAAGGCTAGGTTCATATAGCAGGGGCTATGTTAGGGTTTACATCCGAATGCCTGCAAAATGGGATTTGCGCGTATGCGCTGATGGGTCCATTGACTAGTATGATACAGACGGATTCACATTATGATCTGTCGTGCATCATTTTCAGCTGTACACACGTAGTTGAGATGGGCAGCAAGACGTAGTCTACTAAGTCTTGCCTCCAATTGGCGTATATGGTCGAAAATAATGCACGACAGAGCACACAGTAACTCCAATTCTTAGGCCCCATTCTTGAAGCTACTCTAACTCTGGCTATAGTTAATGAAGGCAGTCCCGAGTGAGATTTTCTCTCTATTTAAGGGGTATTACCATCCTATCAGGAGATCTGTACTTATTTTACGGTCAGGGCCACTGTGAATGGAGAGGTTGGCAGTGCATGCGCGGCTCTTTAAGTTCATTTCTATGACTATAGCTATTTTACAAAGTTTAAGATTTTAATCCTATGTGCAATCCTTATAGCCTTCAAAATTGCCTGAGGGATGACTAATCAGACAAGCGGCTGCCATGACTTTGATTCTGATTCTTTTGTGAGAATCAAGCAATCTAACTTGTACATTTCGCAGCATTGTAGACCTATCAGCCTGATTGCTGCGATACAACACCTTTACAATCCTAGCCTGGGTTCCTGTTGCAGAACAGAAAAACAAATATTTCAGTAATTTCCGATCATCTCAGTAATGCATTTACTTTGATAGACTCATCAAACAATGGCTTTTCTCCCCTTTTGAACTATTACACGACAATTTTAATACGACATGAAAAAGAATAAATTATTTATTTGTTTCCAGCAAGCAAAATCCCCTTATTGATATGGAAAATCTTCCAGCTTTATACCGGAAGGAGCCATTTTTACCCATTGATAATTCAAAGCTTAAATAGGAATTGTGTGTTTCCATGGTAACTTGCTTGTCGACTTTTTGCACAGTGAAAAAAAAAACCTGTATGTAATGCATTCATGTTGATATAAAGATAAAGAAATGTGAGTGATGATGTGAATTTGATGGCTTCCCTCCAAATTTTCTGAAAGCTGTGAACATTTTATATATTGTTATTGCCGATTTATCTTTTTCAGTATATAATATAACTTGGAAAAGCTTTAAATGTCAGTAATAATGTCCGACTTACACAGTTATAGTTACTGATTATACTATTCAACATACTGAAAAGGATACTTATGATTAGTGTTGAGCCACCCCCGTAGTGTTCGGGTTCGGTTCGGTTCGTCGAACACCGGGATGTTCGAGGAACTGTTCGTCGAACTGTTCGTCGAACACCTTAGAACACCGTCGAACACCGTTAAAACCAATGGCAGGCAAACAAAAACACATAGAAACACATAGAAAACACCTGCAAAGGTGTCCAAAAGCTGACAAACTGCTCAGAAGACACTCTCTTTAAAAAAGCCGGCCGGCAAATTCAGCAGCGGCATACACCGGTACCCGACAATTTAGACAAGAAGGAATAGAGCATCACACATAGATTAGATAGATAGAAACATGTCAGTCACACATATAAGAAGCACAGTGACAGTGTTGGTTACTGCACTTGTCATTTAGTGTAAAGGATTTATTAAAAAAAATATTAGTGTTTTCATGCACCGTCTCTTTAAAAAAGCCGGCCGGCAATTCAGCATCTGTACCCGACAATTTAGAACAGAAAGAATAGAGCTTCACACATAGATTAGATAGATAGAAACATGTCAGTCACATATATAATAAGTACAGTGATAGTGTTGCTTACTGTACTTGTCATTTAGTGTAAAGGATTTATTTAAAAAAATAATAGTGTTTTCATGCACTGTCTCTTTAAAAAAGCCGGCCGGCAATTCAGCAGCGGTACCCGACAATTTAGAACAGAAAGATAGAGCATCACACATAGATTAGATAGATAGAAACATGTCAGTCACATATATATGAAGTACAGTGATAGTGTTGGTTACTGTACTTGTCATTTAGTATTAAAATAAAGGATTTATTATTAAAAAAATTGGCGTGGGGTTCCCCTTAATTTTAGGCTCTAGCGGAGGTTAAGCAGACGGCTGGGGCAGATGTTTGAAGCCTGGGAAGGGGGTAATACCCACGGAGCTTCCCAGGCTACTAATATCAGCCTCCAGCTGAATACATAGCCTTTACTAGCTATTAAAATGGGGGACCCCCCAAAAAAAATGACGTGGGGTCCCCCCTAATTTAATAGCTAGCAAAGGCTAGGCAGACAGCTGGGGGCTGATATTAATAGCCCAGGAAGGGAGCCATGAATATTGGCCCCCTCCCAGGCTAGAAACACCAGCCGTCAGCCGCCCCAGAAATGGCGCATTCATAGGATGCGCCAATTCTGGCACTTAGCCTCGCTCTTCCACGCTGCCCTGGTGCGGTGGCAGGGGGTAATAGGGTTGGGGTTGATGTCAGCTTATAATGCCAGCTGACATCAAGCCCAGGTTAGTAATGGAGAGGCGTCTATAAGACACCCCCATTACTAACCCCATAGTCAAAGTTAAAAAAAACACAAACACCCAGAATAAAGTCCTTTAATTGAAATAAAGACACAATCCTTTATTGTTCTAAATTAAACCATACTTACCATCACGCCCATTCCAGCTGAAGCCAACGATCTCCTGCAATAAAAGAAAAATAATAAAGCAACCTCATCCTTACCTTTCCATGGTTCCCACGACAGCTTCAGCTCTGCTACATCGAGATGACAGGCTGGACCGCAGCAGAACGCTGCCATCCAGCCTGTCATCCCGCAGACACTGAGAAGCGCAGGCTTGCTTGCGCTGCTCAGCGTCTCTCTGTGACGACATCCAGATGAGCCGAGTTCATGTCCAATGAACTCGGCTCACCTCATGCACGTCACTGACAGCGTGGGAAAATTCTCACGCTGAAGCGCTGATTGCAGGAGAATTTTCCCACGCTGTCAGTGACGTGCAGGAGGTGAGCTGAGTTCATTGGACATGAGCTCACCTCATGCACATCACTGACAGCGTGGGAGTATTCTCCTGCACTCAGCACTTCAGCGTGAGAATTTTCCCACGCTGTCAGTGACGTGCATGAGGTGAGCCGAGTTCATTGGACATGACCTCGGCTCATCTGGATGCCGTCACAGCGAGACAGTGAGGAGCGCAAGCATGCCTGCGCTTCTCAGTGTCTGCGGGATGACAGACTGGATGGCAGCGTTCTGCTGCGGTCCAGCCAGTCATCTCGATGTAGCAGAGCTGAAGCTGTCGTGGGAACCATGGAAAGGTAAGGATGAGGTTGGTTTATTATTTTTCTTTTATTGCAGGAGATCGTTGGCTTCAGCTGGAATGGGTGTGATGGTAAGTATGGTTTAATTTAGAACAATAAAGAATTGTGTCTTTATTTCAATTAAAGGACTTTATTCTGGGTGTTGTGTTTTTTTTAAATACTTTACTAGAAATTCATGGCGGTCATGTCTAATACTGGCGTGACCCCATGAATTTTGGGCTTGGGGCCAGCTGATAATACCAAGCTGGCCCTAACCCCTTTATTACCCAGTGAGCCACCGCACCAGGGCCCTGGATGAGTTGGGTACAGCGCCAGAAGATGGCGCTTCTATGAACGCGCCATTTTCCGGGGTGGCTGCGGACTGCAATTTGTAGCGGGGGGGGGCCCAGAAAGCTTGGGCCTCCCTGCGCTGCAGATTCCAGCCCCCAGCTGCCTAGTTGTACCTGGCTGGACACAAAAATAGGGCGAAGCCCCACGTACTTTTTTTTTAATTATTTCATGAAATTCATGAAATAATTAAGAAAAAAAGGCCTTCCCTATATTGTTGTGTCCGGCCAGGTACAAATAGGCAGCTGGTGGTTGGGGGCAGCCCGTTCCTGCCTGCTGTACCTGGCTGGACACAAATATAGTGCGAAGCCCCACTTCAATTTTTTTTAATTATTTCATGAAATTCATGAAATAATTAAGAAAAAAAGGGCTTCCCTATATTGTTGTGTCCGGCCAGGTGCAAATAGGCAGCTGGTGGATGGGGGCAGCCCGTTCCTGCCTGCTGTACCTGGCTGGACACAAATATAGTGCGAAGCCCCACTTCAATTTTTTTTAATTATTTCATGAAATTCATGAAATAATTAAGAAAAAAAGGGCTTCCCTATATTGTTGTGTCCGGCCAGGTACAAATAGGCAGCTGGTGGATGGGGGCAGCCCGTTCCTGCCTGCTGTACCTGGCTGGACACAAATATAGTGCGAAGCCCCACTTCAATTTTTTTAAATTATTTCAGGAAATTCATGAAATAATTTTAAAAAAATTGACGTGGGGCTTCGCACTATATTTGTGTCCAGCCAGGTACAGCAGGCAGGAACGGGCTGCCCCCATCCACCAGCTGCCTATTTGTACCTGGCCGGACACAACAATATAGGGAAGCCCTTTTTTCTTAATTATTTCATGAAATAATTTAAAAAAAATTGACGTGGGGCTTCGCACTATATTTGTGTCCAGTCAGGTACAGCAGGCAGGAACGGGCTGCCCCCAACCACCAGCTGCCTATTTGTACCTGGCCGGACACAACAATATAGGGAAGCCCTTTTTTTCTTAATTATTTCATGAAATAATTTAAAGAAAATTGACGTGGGGCTTCGCCCTGTTTTTGTGTCCAGCCAGGTACAACTAGGCAGCTGGGGGCTGGAATCCTCAGCGCAGGGAGGCCCAAGCTTTCTGGGCCACCCCCGCTGCAAATTGCAGTCCGCAGCCACCCCGGAAAATGGCGCGTTCATAGAAGCGCCATCTTCTGGCGCTGTACCCAACTCATCCAGGGCCCTGATGCGGTGGCTCACTGGGTAATAAAGGGGTTAGGGCCAGCTTGGCATTATCAGCTGGCCCTAAGCCCGAAATTCATGGGGTCACGCCAATATTAGACATGACCACCATGAATTTCTAGTAAAGTATTTAAAAAAAAACACAATACCCAGAAAAAAGTCCTTTAATTGAAATAAACACACAATTCTTTATTGTTCTAAATTAAACCATACTTACCATCACGCCCATTCCAGCTGAAGCCAATGATCTCCTGCAATAAAAGAAAAATAATAAAGCAACATCATCCTTACCTTTCCATGGTTCCCATGACAGCTTCAGCTCTGCTACATCGAGATGACAGGCTGGACCGCAGCAGAACGCTGCCATCCTGCCTGTCATCCCGCAGACACTGAGAAGCGCAGGCTTGCTTGCGCTCCACAGTGTCTCTCTGTGAGGGCATCCAGATGAGCCGAGTTAATGTCCAATGAACTCGGCTCACCTCATGCACGTTACTGACAGCGTGGGAAAATTCTCCTGCACTCACCGCTTCAGCGTGGGAGAATTCTCACACTGAAGCGCTGAGTGCAGGAGAATTCTCCCACGCTGTCAGTGACGTGCAGGAGGTGAGCTGAGTTCATTGGACATGAGCTCACCTTATGCACGTCACTGACAGCGTGGGAAAATTCTCCTGCACTCAGCGCTTCAGCGGGAGAATTCTCACGCTGAAGCACTGAGTGCAGGAGAATTCTCCCACGCTGTCAGTGACGTGCAGGAGGTGAGCTGAGTTCATTGGACATGAACTCGGCTCATCTGGATGTCGTCACAGAGAGACGCTGAGCAGCGCAAGTAAGCCTGCGCTTCTCAGTGTCTGCGGGATGAGAGGCTGGATGGCAGCGTTCTGCTGCGGTCCAGCCTGTCATCTCGATGTAGCAGAGCTGAAGCTGTCGTGGGAACCATGGAAAGGTAAGGATGAGGTTGCTTTATTATTTTTCTTTTATTGCAGGAGATCGTTGGCTTCAGCTGGAATGTGCGTGACGGTAAGTATGGTTTAATTTAGAACAATAAAGGATTGTGTCTTTATTTCAATTAAAGGACTTTATTCTGGGTGTTTGTGTTTTTTTTAACTTTGACTATGGGGTTAGTAATGGGGGTGTCTTATAGACGCCTCTCCATTACTAACCTGGGCTTGATGTCAGCTGGCATTATAAGCTGACATCAACCCCAACCCTATTACCCCCTGCCACCGCACCAGGGCAGCGTGGAAGAGCGAGGCTAAGTGCCAGAATTGGCGCATCCTATGAATGCGCCATTTCTGGGGCGGCTGACGGCTGGTGTTTCTAGCCTGGGAGGGGGCCAATATTCATGGCTCCCTTCCTGGGCTATTAATATCAGCCCCCAGCTGTCTGCCTAGCCTTTGCTAGCTATTAAATTAGGGGGGACCCCACGTCATTTTTTTGGGGGGGTCCCCCATTTTAATAGCTAGTAAAGGCTATGTATTCAGCTGGGGGCTGATATTAGTAGCCTGGGAAGCTCCGTGGGTATTACCCCCTTCCCAGGCTTCAAACATCTGCCCCAGCCGTCTGCTTAACCTCCGCTAGAGCCTAAAATTAAGGGGAACCCCACGCCATTTTTTTTAATAATAAATCCTTTATTTTAATACTAAATGACAAGTACAGTAACCAACACTATCACTGTACTTCATATATATGTGACTGACATGTTTCTATCTATCTAATCTATGTGTGAAGCTCTATTCTGTCTGTTATAAATTGTCGGGTACCGCTGCTGAATTGCCGGCCGGCTTTTTTAAAGAGACGGTGCATGAAAACACTATTATTTTTTTTGATAAATCCTTTACGCTAAATGACAAGTACAGTAAGCAGCACTTTCACTGTACTTCGTATATATGTGGCTGACATGTTTATATCTATCTAATCTATGTGTGAAGCTCTATTCTTTCGGTTCTAAATTGTCGGGTACCGGTGTATGCCGCTGCTGAATTGCCGGCTTTTCATGTTTCACTGTGAGCACTGTTCCCATCGATTTGGGCAATCACTGTAATGCCACAACCACCATGGCTGTGGCATTACAGTGAGTGACAGACAATCCCTGCATGATTGGTGCTCTAAATAGCGCCAGACATGCAGGACAAGCTTTTGGTGCACGAACAGTTATCGAACATAACCTCGAACAGCCGAATTTTTTGCAAATCGTTCGGGTTCGTCGAACAACTCGAACACCGCCCAAAACAGCTCGAATTTGAGATTGGCGAACAGTTCTAGTCGAACACCGCTCATCTCTACTTATGATATACGACTCTGGTCCTTCAACCTCTTTTGATCACTTACACTTTTAGCATTTTATTTTCTGTTTCACGTACAGTACAGACCAAAAGTTTGGACGCACCTTCTCATTTAAAGATTTTTCTGTATTTTCATGACTTTGAAAATTGTACATTCACACTGAAGGCATCAAAACTATGAATTAACACATGTGGAATTATATACTTAATAAAAAAGTGTGAAACAACTGAAAATATGTCTTATATTCTAGGTTCTTCAAAGTAGCCACCTTTTGCTTTGATGACTGCTTTGCACACTCTTGGCATTCTCTTGATGAGCTTCAAGAGGTAGTCACCGGAAATGGTTTTCACTTCACAGGTGTGCCCTGTCAGGTTTAATAAGTGGGATTTCTTGACTTATAAATGGGGTTGGGATCATCAGTTATGTTGTGCAGAAGTCAGGTGGATACACAGCTGAAAGTCCTACTGAATAGACTGTTAGAATTTGTATTATGGCAAGAAAAAAGCAGCTAAGTAAAGAAAAACGAGTGGCCATCATTACTTTAAGAAAGGAAGGTCAGTCAGTCCGAAAAATTGGGCAAACTTTGAATGTGTCCCCAAGTGCAGTTGCAAAAACCATCAAGCGCTACAAAGAAACTGGCTCATATGAGGACCGCCCCAGGAAAGGAAGACCAAGAGTCACCTTTGCTTCTGAGGATAAGTTTATCCGAGTCAGCAGCCTCAGAAATCGCAGGTTAACAGCAGCTCAGATTAGAGACCAGGTCAATGCCACACAGAGTTCTAGCAGCAGACACATCTCTACAACAACTGTTTAGAGGAGACTTTATGCAGCAGGCCTTCATGGTAAAATAGCTGCTAGGAAACCACTGCTAAGGACAGGCAACAAGCAGAAGAGACGTGTTTGGGCTAAAGAACACAAGGAATGGACATTAGACCAGTGGAAATCTGTGCTTTGGTCTGATTAGTCCAAATTTGAGATCTTTGGTTCCAACCACCGTGTCTTTGTGCGACGCAGAAAAGGTGAACAGATGGACTCTACATGCCTGGTTCCCACCGTGCAGCATGGAGGAGGAGGTGTGATGGTGTGGGGGTGCTTTGCTGGTGACACTGTTGTGGATTTATTCAAAATTGAAGGCATACTGAACCAGCATGGCTCCCACAGCATCTTGCAGCGGCATGCTATTCCATCCAGTTTGCGTTTAGTTGGACCATCACTTATTTTTCAACAGGACAATGACCCCAAACACACCTCCAGGCTATGCAAGGGCTATTTGACCAAGAGGGAGAGTGATGGGGTGCTACGCCAGATGACCTGGCCTCCACAGTCACCAGACCTGAACCCAATCGAGATGGTGTGGAGTGAGCTGGACCGCAGAGTGAAGGCAAAAGGGCCAATAAGTGCTAAGCATCTCTGGGAACTCCTTCAAGATTGTTGGAAGACCATATCCGGTGACTACCTCTTGAAGCTCATCCAGAGAATGCCAAGAGTGTGCAAAGCAGTCATCAAAGCAAAAGGTGGCTACTTTGAAGAACCTAGAATATAAGACATATTTTCAGTTCTTTCACACTTTTTTGTTAAGTATATAATTCCACATGTGTTAATTCATAGTTTTGATGCCTTCAGTGTGAATGTACAATTTTCAAAGTCATGAAAATACAGAAAAATCTTTAAATGAGCAGGTGTGTCCAAACTTTTAGTCTGTACTGTATTATATATGTTTTTAGTATTATTGTATTCAATAACATTGTTATCTGCTTACTATCTACTGCACATGTGTTATCTATATTTATGTATTCTTATATATAGTAGGCTATACGGCGACACATGTTCCATTAAGTGCTATATGTAGGAGGTATCATCCCCTAAAGACCAAGAACTATATAAAACCCAAGAAAAAAAACAAAATAACCAAATACCCTGCAGTATATAAAGAGCAATAGTGCATGAAAATAATATAGGGTGCGCTTAGTTAACATAATTTTGATAAAAAAAAACGTAAAAGCCTCACCACCATGTCAAGGTGACCCTATTCGGGACGGTCCTAATCTCTAGTATTAAAACCTTACTATTGGTCAAGTGACGTAATGTGAATAAGGGCTGAGATGGACTGAGACCCGGCTAATGGACACCCAGCCATGGAGAACTATATAATTGTAATGTCCAGCTCAAGGAAAAGCGAGGCCACATACAAAAATGGCACTGCACACTAAGTATCATGCAAAGTACAATTTTATTAGCTCAAATTATAACTCAGATATAATTATAAGCTGAAAGGCCCAAATTAATCAAGACTTGCGTTTTGCACTCCAGTCTTGATGACTTGTGCGCTAGAATTTAAAGCGCCAAATTCATGCCATGCGCCACTGCCAGACATGTTATTCCAATCAAGGACTGGAGCACATTTCTGTCATAATTTATGTCACTTTGATGGATTTATTAGGCACGCTTGGCCACACCTTATCCCACCCAAGCTCTGATTTTCTTTCAAAAAGTTGATGGAGTTTCCCAGAACTGGCATAAAAATGCAAGAATTTTGCGCCAAAAGGCAGGCAAATAATTACTTGATGAATGCAAATATTATATCTTTCAAGAAAGGTATCCAAGCCATCCTTGAACTTTTGTAGTGAATCAGCCATTACAAGATGATGTGGCAGAGAACTCCATAATCTAACTGCTCTTACAGTAAAGAATCTGCATCTGTGATTATGATTAAACCTTCTTTCCTCTAGACGTAGAAGATGCGCCCTTGTCATCATTGCAGGCCTATGTGTAAAAAAAGATCACTAGAAAGATCTCTATCGTCCTTTCATCTATTTGTACAATTTAAGTGTAAGACATCTAGATCAGGAGAGCAAACTGTCAGTCATTACATGTCTGACACTGGTAACTCTCAGGAGATATATGTACAGACATAGTTCTTAAAGGGGTGGTTTGAAGGCTAATTTGCAATTTTCATTATAAAAAAAAATATATCTATTTAGTGTCATAATCTAAACTATTTTCTAATATTTAATGCATTAAAAATTCCCTATCCTTCCCTAAATACACAATCTAAGTGCTTTTCTATTTTTTTCCCTACTTCCTTTTTGATGATGCTTCCTTTTATAATCCCAGTGCATACTGGGATAGTCAAACAAAGTGTCTTCAGGGGGCAGAGGCTGCTGTCACTGCCCCAGCCCCTGCCCCTTCCCTAAAATGAAGCTTCATCAATGATTCTCATTTCAGGGGCTGGGCTAGTCCCTGCACAATGTGCACAACGACATTGCTCGCTCTGTCGTCGGCTCAGATCAGCAGTAATGAGCAACAGAGCCCCACATGCCACTTCTCCACTGACATCCACTACAAGGCAGACGTAGGGGGACCCTCAATCCTAAGATAGTTACAGGTCCCTGAGAGTAACCTTATCAATCAGACATTTATGATGTATCCTGTGGTGGTGCCATAAATGTCTCAGATGAAATTACACCTCTAACTCTCCTTTCAGTCAGGAAATTAGGGAAAGAATATCACTAGTACTTTTTAGAAGTTTACGTGTCTGATATTAAATTGAGCATTTTATGAGTCCAGCAGAAGCTAAAATGGTCATTTCAATATTATACTTGACAACAGAGCATTATATCACCATTCTGACATGGATTTTTAAAGTAAGGACATTGGGTATTAGAGATATTTAATAATGTATGTATTTAATCCTGTGAATTGTGATGACAGATCCACTTTAAACTTTGCAAACTAACTTGAGAGTCTTATGTATTCTTTTTTTTGCCATGACTGGGGCATGTGGAGCATTTTATCCTATTCCTGACACCTGACATAGGATATACTGGTACTATGTTGGGTGAGGGTGTATGGTGCAAGCTCAGGATCGGAGCCTTTTCCAGATACACTGGATAGCAGCTGTGCCAATCTCTGTTGTTTAGTATTTTAAATGCTGCTGTCAGTCTCGGACAGTGGCTTGCAACCCTGGAGGTGCAGAGTTTCGTGTATCACAGCCTAGGCTTCCAAGTAGACCATCAGTTTATGCAAGAGCCGGTATGTAACACTCCACAAGGAGAAATGTTACCCGTTAGACCTCAGTCCCGAGCCTCTCATCTAGCCAAATCAGTTCTCATACTTTGCACTGACGAGGGTCAACAGCCCGAAACACCGTGTCTGCAAATTGAAATTCTGATTTGGCTTTTATCCTAAGTCACATTGTACGACTCGTTAAAGGGTCGATTGTGACTTATAGGATTGCTGCTTTCAACAGGTGGCGCTATAGAGTTCAAGTCCTCTTTATCTCTGAAGAGGCAATTTGCCTATGTACTGCAAAACTTTAGTATTGCAATATATAGAACAAGTAATCAACCAATAGCAGGTTCTAATCTTTTAAGGGGAATAAAAAGAAAGTTTTTAGAAAAAAATATAAACATTCCAGTCATCTCTATTCCCAGTTTAAAAATAATGAAATAAAATAAAATTGACACATCTGGTATTGCCACGTCTGTAAAAATCCATTCTATCAAAATGTAAAGCTATATAACCCATACCGTAAACGCTGTAAAAAAAAAACACACCGAAGTGTTGTTATTTTAGACGCCACTCTCCCCTATCCCGTAAAATGCAATAAAAAGCTATTAAAAGATTGTATGCAGCCCAAAATTGTGCCAATAAAAAATACAGCTCAGCATGCAAAAAAACAAGCCGTCACACAGCTCTGTCGATGGTAAAATGAAAATGTTACACTTTCAATGTTTTCATCACTTAATTATTTTTTTTAAGTTTGGCATTGTTGTAAACATAATCATAATAAACTGTACAATCATGTAGGCAAGTAATTTGTAAGGAACTCCATATAGACAAAACCCAAAAACAATTATCGAATTGTGTTATTTTTCCCTGTATAACTACACTTGAAATTATTTTCCTGTTTCCTGTACTTTCTATGGTAAAATGAATGGCATCATTCAAAACTACAACTCATCATTCAAAACTCAACTCACTGACAAAAAAAGCCCTTATACAGCTTTGTCAACAGAAAAATATAAAAGTAATGGCTCTTGGAAGAGGAAAAGGAAAACCAAATATGCAAAAACTGAAAAACACCTGGTAATAACCGGTTGTAAATGACAACTAACAGAGCTCATGTACACCCATCTTCCTGAATCCATAGAAGTATATCTTGTGTATCTCCAGTAAAAGTGTTACTATTGCAAAATCTGAGAAATATCCTTTTTTTTTAAAGTAAGTTCATGCATTATGCATGCTTTCGACTTTGGATTCGACACAGCCAAGGATCGCTCTGTGCATCTGCTGCACTGCAATGCAAGTGAATGAGGTCATAATGTTACCCGCAAGCAAGACATATAAAGTTGGGAACAGGTGGATTTTTGTGACTAATTTTTTATGGCCGTGACACCCTACTGGTCACAATGCAACTCTAGTCACTTCCATTGTAGCCAAAGATCGTTTTGTCCCACTGCTACATTGCAGCACAATGGAAATTAATGAGTTCACATTGGGACCACAAGCAAGTTGTTAAAAATTGGATTTTCTGTGATTTGCTTGTTACAGCCACGGCATCTTGTGGGTTGCAAAGTTATTTCCATTGTGGCCTAAGACCACTCTATGGCACTGATATTGTATTAAAATGGAAGTGAAGGACGTCACATTTTGACCCACAAGCAAGCTGCAAAAAGTTGGAACCAGGTGGATTTTTTGCCACCAGCTTATCAGAACCGTGGCACCAGGCGGTAAGCAGTGCAAGAATATTCACTTCCATTGTCCTGCAATGTAGCAGCGGCACTGACTGATATCCTTTACTTTTTTAAGAACATTGTGAGTCGGTCAGTATCTTGTGCTTACATTCTTAGGCCTCATTCAGACTTTCCTGTTGCACATACGAGTTGTATGTTGTTTTTTTCCCCCGATACAACACGTACTCATTATTATTTATGATGCTCTTCACATGTCCGTTTTTTTCCGACAGCACAGATGACAACGGCCACTACATGCCTATGGGTCCATAAAAACACGTACAGCACATGAATGGCATCCTTGTCCTGTCTGTGTTTAACATAGCAAAGTAAAGGAGAAGCTTTGTAATTTATTTCTTTATTCATCCTTAAAAATGACACCCTGATGGTAAAACTGGACACCCAGATGACACACTGATGGTAAAAACGGACACACTGATGACACATTGATGGTAAAAACGGACACACTGATGACACATTGATGGTAAAAACGGACACACTGATGACACACTGATGGTAGAAACGGACACACGGATGACACACTGATGGTAAAAATGGACACACTGATGACAAACTGATGGTAAAAATGGACACACTGATGACACTGATGGTAAAAACAGACACATTGATGACACTGATGGTAAAAACGGACACACGGATGACACACTGATGGTGAAAACGAACACTAATGACACACTGATGGTAAAAATAGACACACGGATGACACTGATGGTAAAAATGGACACATTGATGACACACTGATGGTGAAAACGGAACCCTGATGACACTGATGGTAAAAACGGAGACACGGATGACACTGATGGTAAAAACGGACGCCTGATGACACACTGTTGCACAATGCTGACGGCACCGGTTCCATTTTATCACGTATGTTTTAAACACTGGCATGTGAATGAGGCCTTAAAGAGGTTGTAAGGGCTAGCATAGTGATGACTATTAGTGGGATCAGTGGGGTTCCAATATCCAGCACTCCAACCCATCAGCTGATATCTGCTCCCACAGCAGCTGCATGCACCCTATATACAGACTCAACACTACAGCTGCCGCACTGCTGCAATTTATCTCTTGAATGGGAGATAAACTGCAATAATTGGCAGAATGCAGTGGAGAATTCACCGAGCTGTGATGTTCTGCTCCGTACATCGCTTACAGATATATCAGATGATTGGTGGGGATACTGGGTGTCAAACCCCACTGATCTCATATTGATGAGCTATCTTGAAATGGGTCATTAATATATTAGTCGCGGACAACCCTTTTAATAATGTGTATCCATTCTGTTAGTCAAGATAAGAAATTGATAGCAACAGCTAAAGTAGCAGTGAAAGAGCTCTACATAAGAATACCCAATTCTTTGCTTCCAGGGCTTCTGTGACTATAATTTGTGGGGGAGTTAAAAAATTGCTCTTAATTCCAGGAGCTAGATTTTAACAAAGACATGCTTACATTAACAAACAAAAGCCAGATTTCAAGACAAAGCTGCTGAATGGAAGTCAATCTACAGTAAAATGTAATCAAATGCATTTTCTTGTTAAGCAATGAGCATTTATTCTATTTTTGCTGAACCTACATTACCTTTGCCTTCCGATCCCTAGTTCTTAGATCGCAGCCTTTGCCATATGTTCCTTTTTTCCTTTTAGAGCGCAGTATTTTTTCGACACTGTCTGACGTCTCACTGATCTTACATGAAATAGTATTTCACAAATTAACTAAAAGGCCTTCCGCGCAAAATTGCTCTTGGCTTGTAAAGTGTTCTCCAAAGATATATACACTGTAAAACTATTCAGCTGAAGACAGGAACCATCTTACTGAATGTAGGTCATGAGCAGCGCTGGTTTTCTATGTAAATGCTGGAATTATTTTTCAAATCATAAACTCAGTGTGAAATAGCTGTGATCTGGAGAGGATCATGGTTCATGTATCTGAAGTATTCACACAGTGATGATTATCTTGCTAGTTCACTGGAATAGTAGTTAAATTACACCTTCCTTGCTCAGACTGCAAATAAGCAAATGCACCTGCAGTATCGTCTGAGCATACCATGAATCTGTATAATATGCTCTTTTGAGCAATTTCTTAGTTGAATTTATTTTTGGAAAACCTCTTTTTATATGTCTCATTACAGCATATGGGGGGCCTGCCAGTCTGCCAGAGTTAGGTGCCACTAACTCAACTAAGAAGAAATTTTTGGCAGTCCATGCACCATGGGAGAATGTAGATTTACATTACTGGTGTAATTTCTGATATAAATATAATAAATATATTGGGTCATGGATGGCTTCACAGCCTCATACCCTGAGCTCCATCCACTTTTTTAGAATAGTGCCCTGAACAATGGAAAAAAGAAAAAAAGTCATAAATGTTCACGCAAAGATGGTGTGCACCACAATGTGCAATTTTTTTTTTTTATGCCAAAAGAGTATCGAAGGATGAATGATAAATTTCTCCCATATATGTTATAGAAGGAGTCCCCTGCTTGGCACCCCTTTCATGTCAAAAGAAAAATTGGTAGAAGGGGGAGGTTGGAAAGGAAGTTCAGCTCACCAAGTGTGGGAGAAATGCCTCCATCAAAAACTGCGGTGCACAGACTCCAGACGGGCTACTGGGCAGATAGCAACGTAGAGAAGAAAAATTCCAGCATCCGCCATGGTATGAAATGTTAAAATATAGCTTTTAATTGCGTTATTTAAAATATGTAAGAACAAAATATTTCAATAAAATCGGGGAGACAAAAAGAGAGGCAGGGGTGGGAGAAAAACGGGGGGACACAGTTCTACGCATTTGGAGCTGAATGCTCTTAATCCTGATTAATCCCCTCCCCCTCATGTCTCCCTGATTTTATTGAAATGTTTTGTTCTTACATATTTTAAATAACGAAATTAAAAGTCATGTTTTAACATTTCATATCATGGCGCATGATGGAATTTTTCTTCTCTATGTTACCCCTTTCATGTACCTCAACTTTTTTTTATGCCGGAAGAGTAGCGGAGGATAAATTATAAATTTCCCCGATAGATGTCATAGAAGGAATCGTCTGCCTGGGACCTCTTTCATGAACCTGAACATATTGCTGTCAACAAGAATTTCTAAAAAGCAGCCTTGCTCAAAATTTCTAAGTGAAATACCCTCTGCACAAATTACACTGAAGTACCCTCTTGGCTATCATAAATTATGCACTGTGTATTAAAAGCATAGAATGATCATAAATAGAGTACCAAGAGACATGACATGCACCCCTTGCCATGCATGGCAGTTTCCGCGTCTTTGTATTGCCAATGTTTGAGCAGCTACCTGTGGAAAAGCTTGGTCATCTTCCTACATTTTATACAGAAGACCATGAGAACTAGTGTAGCTCACCTTGCAATGCTATTTATGTGTAGCATATCCAATTGACTGTATTTCAAAGTCCTGACCTCCTGTGGCCAGTCCATAGAGGCAAATAATCCCATCACAGCTACTGTATGAATGGTTGATATGGAAATGACCCTTTAACTACAAACAGAAAAAAAAGCTGAAAAATGGCAATGAAAGGCACGAAAATCTGAACTGGTTGCTGTGTTTGTATCCAGGCTTAAGCCACAGCTTGTGCTTTCTCCACTTAGTTAAACTACAGTCATAAAAGATCTTTCTATCTATTAAATTCACACGTTAAAAGTCTGATGTGAATATCAGCCTCTTCAGCTGCTCTCTCCATGGCCACTGTCAGGTCTATAGTGCATCCACTGGTTCAGCCTTTTGAAATGTAGAAAGCTTTACTCTTAGATCCTTCACCTCTCACACATAAAACTCTTATTTTCATACCTGAACAGAGAAAAGGTTGGCTTCTGGTGTTTGCTATACACTGCATATGTGTGACGCTGTCAGTGTCACTGCTGTCAGAGATCTCTCACCTAGCCAAATCAGATCTCCTCCTTTGCACTCATGAGGGGCAAACACCTTGAAATACATGTCTGCAAATGGAGTCTCTGTTTTGGATTCTTATTCCAAGTCATGTGGCAAAGCTTTTTACAGGGTTTATATGGACTCCACATAGTCCTACATAGAGTATACTGGGCTCCACATAGTCCTCCATATAGTATTATGGGTCACACATAGTCCTACATACAGTATAATGGTTTTCACATAGTCCTACATACAGAATTATGGGCCCCACATAGTCCCACATACAGAATTATGGGCCACACATAGTCCTCCATACAGAATAATGGGCCCCTCATAGTCCTCCATGCAGAATTATGGGCCTCACATAGTTCTCCATACAGAATAATGGGCCCCACATAGTCTTCCATACAGAACTATGGGCCCCACATAGTCCTACATACAGAATTATGGGCCACACATAGTCCTCCTTAGAGTATTATGAGCGCCATATAGTTCTCCATACATTATTATGGGTCCCATTTAGTCCTCCATACATTATTATAGGTCCCATGTAGTCTTCCATACAGTATTATGGGCCCTACATTAAAAATAAATAAATACTCACCTCTCCCCTTTCCCCGCTGCTCCAGTCTCTGGAGTCTTCTGACCTTCTGCATTGCTCAGCACAGAGGACGCGCTGTAGTGACGTCTTCGCACCCTCTGCGCTGAGACATCACAGAGCTCAGGCGCAAAGGGGAATGATAGGAAAGGCAGTGTCAGTTGACGGTTCCCTCTCCCATCATTGTTTTCAACTGTATCGTCATCCAAGATCAGGCTTACACCGGGGTCTCCATGTAAATCTCTGAAATGCATGATTCAGACGGAACCCACGGTGGAATATTCCCTGTAATGAGGCAGATGGAAGCATGCCGTCTGGCCTGTGATCCCACGGTGTCCATCTTTTTATTAGGCGTGCATAAAAGTGCCGTTGGCCACAGTTTTGTGAACCTCTGAAAAAAAGGACACAGCTAAGCAGAGGCCAGACGGAGTCCAGAGTAACTCTGCTGCCTCATTATAGTGAATGGATTCCACGGGATAGAGTTAGGGTTGTGTAAGGGTTGTGTTAGGGTTAAGATTAGGGTTGTGTTAGGGTTAGGATTACGGTTAGTGTTGTGTTATGGTTATGGTTGTGTTGGGGTTAGGGTTGTGTTATGGTTAGGATTAGGGTTACGGTTAGGATTAGGGTTGTGTTAAGATTAGGGTTGTGTTAGGATTGTGTTAGGGTTAGGATTAGGGTTGTGTTAGGTTGTGTGTACTCACTAGTTGAGTTTGCATCGGGTGCTCGGGTATGCACCGAGTATCGCGGGTGCTCGAGTGACATGCTCAAGTTCCCGCCCCGCATGTTTTGTGGCTGTTAAACAGCCAAAAAAAACACGCGGGGATTGCCTGGCATACTCGAGCAATCCCAGCATGTTTTTTTTTTTGGGTGTCTAACAACTGTGAAACATGCGGGGCAGGGACTCGAGAATGTCACTCGAGCACCCGCGATACTTGGTGCATACCCGAGTACCCGATGCAAACTCAAGTAGTGAGCCCTTGGACTCAAGACTAATGACAACTTATTCAATATGATAACCTAATGTTATCAAATTCTGTGTCGTACCTCTGGGTTCAAAATGTTCACTATATCCCTTGATAAAATCCTTGAGGGGTGTAGTTTCCAAAATGGTGTCACTTGTGGGGGGTTTCCACTGTTTTGGCACATCAGGGGCTCGCTAAATGCGAAATGGCGTCCGCTAATTATTCAAGCAAATTTTACATTCAAAAAGTCAAATGGCGCTCCTTCCCTTCTGAGCCCTGCCATGCGCCGAAACAGTGGTTTTCCCCCACATATGGGGTATCAGCTTACTCAGGAGAAATTGTACAACTAGTGTTGTGGTGCAATTTCTCCTGTTACCCTTATGAAAATGTAAACTTGGGGGCTGAAAAACATTTTTGTGGGAAAAATGTGAAAATGTTATTTTTACAGCTCAATGTTATAAACTTCTATGAAGCACCTGGGGGTTCAAGATGTTCACCACACATCTAGGTAAGTTCCCTGAGGGGTCTAGTTTCCAAAATGGTGTCACTTGTGGGGGGGGGGGGGGTTTCCACTGTTTAGGCACATCGGGGACTCTCCAAATGCGACATGGCGTCCACTAATTATTCAAGCAAATTTTACATTCTAAAAGTCAAATGGCGCTCCTTCCTTTCCGAGCCCAGCCGTGCGCCCAAACAGTGGTTTTCCCCCACATATGGGTTATCGGCATGCTCAGGGGAAATTTCACAACAAATTTTGGAGTCCATTTTTTCCTGTTACCCTTGCAAAAATAAAAATATTTAGGTCTAAAGTAACATTTTTGTGAAAAAAAGTTAAATGTTCATTGTTTTCTTCCACATTCCAAAAATTCCTGTGAAGCACCTGAAGGTTTAATAAACTTCTTGAATGTGGTTTTGAGCACCTTGAGGGGTGCAGTTTTTAGAATGGTGTCACTTTGGGGTATTTTCCGTCATAAAGGCCCCTCAAAATCACTTCAAATGTGATGTGGTCCCTAAAAAATGGTTTTGTAAATTTTGTTGGAAAAATTAGAAATCGTTGGTCAACTTTTAACCCTTATAACTTCCTAAGAAAGAAAAACGGTTCCAAAATTGTGCTGATATAAAGTAGACATGTGGGAAAAGTTATTTGGTAACTTTTTTGTGTGACATATCTCAATGATTTAAGGGCATGAAAATTAAAAGTTTGAAAATTGCAAAATTTTCACAATTTTGCCAAATTTACGATTTTTTCACAAATAAACACAAGCCATATCGAATATATTTTACCACTATCATGAAGCACAATATGTCACGAAAAAAAACAATCTCAGAATCAGGGGCATTCATTGAAGCGTTCCAGAGTTATTACCTCATAAAGTGACAGTGGTCAGAATTGTAAAAATTGGCCTGGTCATTAACGTGCAAACCACCTTCGGGGGTAAAGGGGTTAAGGAAGTGACGCATTGTTCATATATTGATGTCAAAGTGCTGGGTATGGCTCTAGAGTTTTATGTTTAAAGGGTAGTTTTTTTATATGTGTGAGTGTGATGTTGAACAATGGATCAGACACCACATGTTATTGCTAAAGAGCAAGCAATTACTGCTAACTGCTGCAAAACTGACTACAGAGGAATCGCTAAATTGAGATTGAGGTCTGAAGCTGACAAGCAGGTTGGAATAAAAAATTACATGTATAACTTGACTTGGGCGGATCAAGTATAGAGACTCCCTGAGGAATTTTAGACAGATTGAAAACAGAGTTTCCTTATAGCTACTGAGAGGGGCCTATGTGAATATGCCCTAAGAATTGTATAGGGACACTGAGATAAGCCGCCTTAGGAACATTGAGGACTTAGGAGAAGATCTCTAATGCTGTGCTTATTTGTCGCATGTTTCCAAATTAAAATGTTGGAAGTACTATGCCTTCGCTTAAGTACTACTAAGCTTTTGAGTCTCATTACAGCCATTTGCATTATGCCTCTCATAACCATTATGCGTGAGTACCTCTTATTCGAGAGTTGCAAATTGCCTTCAAAAGAATTCCTTCTTCGTTTCGAGCCCAACCACACCCTGTGGCTGGTATCAAAAAACCTGCACTCAATGCTTATCATCGAGTGCATTACATTTAGCCAGACTATGTTATTTTGTAGTGCTGCTCAATCCGTACTACACTGCTAACTTACAGCATTATCAGCCTATCGAGTCTCTCGTGATCAATCCTAATTATTCGTTTTCCCTATACAAATCATAAGTCTACAGCTATAGTCAGGTAGTATTTACACTTATGCAGAATAGAGAAGAAGTGTAAGGGGCAGCCACTAATAGGTGGGCGTCATAATGGGAGGCATTATTGTATGATTAGAACTAAATTTTGCACCATTGTGTAATTATAACTTAATTTACAGTACATTAACCGGCAGAAGACTGGGTCATTGTTTCCTGTTCATGACCACTGATATTATGTGGCCTGTGGTTTTAAATCATAGTGCGGTCCATAGATAGTTAAATATGGGACTTTGGGGAAATGTCCCTGAGGTTGATATTTTGTTTATCTCCATTTTATAGTTCACAGTAAATGCTACTAATTTGTTCTTATTAGAATCTGCTCAATATATGTAGTAACTATGATTAATTTGTAGATTTCCAATTTATTAATAACTTTTTATACTGTCTGAATTTTTGGCTACGTTGTCCAGTAAAAAAATATAAAAGTTTGGCATCTCTGCTTGTGTATAAAAGAGGCTGTAACGTGGTCACTTTACTGCTAACTATGGCTAGCTCTGTTTTTCCAGCTAGCATTAATGAATTCAGGAAGTTCTAAATGATTTGGCTAGAATTACATATGGTAACTTTTTTCAGACAATCTGTTATGTGCACCACTTTGAAATGGTGCTGCAAAAAGTCTATTAGAAACAGACTAAATGTGGGCTGTGACTTCTTCAAAGTTTTTACTCTTTTCTACTTATTTTTTTCCTTCTCTCACAACAAGTTTTATTAAACCATATGAATAATTCTTTAAAAAATATGTTCAATTTTGCATTTTTAAATTTTGGTCCAGTGCATCTAAAACAAAAATCCATTTAAAAAGTAAAAAAGATGTTTACAACTTTTAATTAGACATATGTGTTTCCATGGTTATAGACAACATAAAATTTGTGTACTGATTTGTCCACAAAGGGGTTGTCCAGGACATATAAAAAAAACTGCTGAGGGATCTAATATTCAGGATCCTATAAGTGTGTAATTTACTCATTGTTAGGGTGCAGTCAGACAGCCAAATAAATGTGACCGGAATGCAGTGCATGGACTGGCCGGCATCTCTCCCAACCCGAGTGTGATAGCTGCATAGAAATACATGAAACTGTCACGCTCGGGTCAGGAGAGGTGCTGGCCAGTCCTGCCCTGCGTTCCGATCTCGGTCCAATTTATACAATCATCTGACTGTCCCCTTAGACTGGGTTCCCACAACCGTAATTTTGGTCTGTTTGATGTTTATTAAAAAACAGATGGCACACGGACAATCATCAAACCAATGCTTTATTCAATAGTGCAGTGCAGATGAGCTTTTTTTTCTCACGGACCCAATATACGTGTGAAAAAAATCACAGAATGCATTTGTTTCTTCCATGTGTTATATGACACTCACCATTCACGTCTATCAGTGCATATAAATATGGATTCCATTTTTTTGGATGCAATGGATACAATTTTTTTACATAGCCTACTGTATTTAATTTTTAATAACTGCTGTTGTAAAAATATGGATTGCACACAGATTGCTAACGGATGACAAATGGGAAAAAAATTGCTACCGGATGAAGCTCGGATAATTTTTTATATACTCATGTGATCCTGGCTTAAGCTAAATTCATTCATCAAAGATGGACAATTTTTCATCTGTATGGTTACCTGTATGCAATCGGAATGCCATTCATTCTTCTATATCAGCAATTAATAAAATTTGCAAGACCAAAAATGGTTTCCTATGTTAGTTGTTGGATGCTATATGGTTGACCTGGATGGCATCCAATTTTCTCTGCGCACCCATAGACTTGAATAGGTGAGTCTCATCTGAAATATGGAAGAGACTAATGCATGTTGCAATTTTTTTCAGACGGCCATTTGGTCTGTGTTAAAAAAAAAGAAGTTAATCTGAACAACTCAACTGAACAGTATTGATCTGAGTACCGTCAGATTTTTCCATGGGCAGCACTCGTCGTGTGAATATAGCCTTAGCATTCTGCTCTGTTTCACAGTCCTGGTTGCCATCATGTGGCCAATTATATGGAATACGATCAGATACTGACTGCTTTGGTCTCATTTGAGAGAAGCAGAAAAGAAAGCTGTCAGCACTTAATGGTAAATATGCATATATGCAAATCGCAAATGAGATGACAGCTGGTGGACGACCACTGGGACTGTGGACCAGAGCAGAATCATAATAGTGAGTACATTGCACAATGTTAGGATTGTACATATTAAATTCTCTCACTAGTTTCTTATATGACCAAGACAGCCCTTTTAGCTTTCCACAAATGTTGCTCAAATTACACACAGTACAAATGTAATAAATTGTAAATCATAACACTGTATATATTATATATAATCCAATAGACTCTTGCAAAATCAAGTTGTTTTTCTTTAAACAACATGCCTCAAGCCAATTAGACAAGAAGTATAGATCCAGTTGTAATGATACAAACAAAATCAATTCTTTATTTCAGCATTTTAAAATCCATAATAACATGCAGCACAGCAATATACTAACCTACACAATGTTTTTAAGTATGGCATGTACACCACACATGCAACACATCACAGGTTACAAATGTAGCAACAGCCAATATAATGCACTATGTTCATAGTGACTGGACGGCTCAAATGATGTAGACATGCTATAGTGTCAAGTTATGTAAGGTGCTCAGGGCAATAGCCGTGGACTTCACTGCATCCACGTCTTTTGGTCCAGAATCAGCCACGCACACATCAGGGGACAAGTTCAACTTTACATAACAGTTCAGATACAACAGTCTTTATCATGCAGTTTCGGGCACAGCACCCTCCGCTTCCTGCTTCATCAATACTGCACATTTCAAGCCTTTGCTCACATTCAGCTCTGACAATCCCTATGCTTGATCCTCCTGTCAGCCCAAGGGATTTCTCTGCAACGCTTCCCTCACGTATTTCCCCATCCGGCTTCCTCTGTATGGAAGGCAATAAGGTACACTTCCCAGTGCCTAGTTCAGGCCATAGGCCCCAGACGTTACGGGAATGTCCGCTGGAAATCCAGTATGACCTCATGCTGTCAGAATGCTGTGCCCATTGCCATTTGCACCTGAACTTGACACAAACCTCACATACTAAAACTGTTTGACTAAACCAGAAAATGATTCCCCTTTTTGTTTGAACTATCCACTCCCATGCTGGGCTGGTCCCAAACATTTAACTGTATCCTAACCAATTTCTATATTTTACCCACTAATACACCCACCACTGCCTATCTGCCCTAATCTTCTTATCACTAGCTAAACACTAAACTATGCTCTACACTGTCCCTGCCCCTGAGCTGAGTGTACCAGATTACTTTAGGCATTACCAATACAGTACCTAAACAGCAGCATCAGTACCTATAACATTCTATGCAAGTTTACATTTTACATTATACCAAAAAACACAATAAACAGCATGTTATTATTCACACTACAATTATTGTCTTCAGGGGCAGGTATACGACAGTCTCTGTCACACCCTTAGGCTAAGGGCTGCAGATTTTTTCTGCATCTCCCTGGCATGAAAAACACATGCGGATTTTACATGCGTTTTTCCTGCCAGGTAGAAGCGTTTGTCAAGCGTTTTTGCATGCATTTCTGCATGTTGGTTATCAAGCGCTTTTCCAAGCGATTTTAGCATCACTTGGAAAGTGCTTGACAACTTGGTCACACTATAAAAATCCATGCAACCAGCATGGATTTATATAGTGTGACCAAGTTAATAGTTAAAAAAAGAATAAAAATGGGAAAAAATAAAAAACAAAACATTATACTCACCTTCTGATGGCCCGCGGTCTTCTCTCCGGTGCGTCCGGTCTCTTGTACGGCTCGCGGTGGAGTAAAAGGACCCTCCATGACGTCATTTAGTCATGTGACAGGTCACGCGACCGCCGACGTTAGCGGTCGCGTGACCTGTCACATGACTAAATGACGTCATTGAAGGTCCTTTTACACCATCGCAAGCCACCGGGGAGTCAGGACGCACCATCGAGGAGACCGGGGGACATCGGAAGGTGAGTATAATGTATATTTTTTATTTTTAATTCTTTTTTTTAACAGGTACTATGGTACCCGGGTCTGGATGAGTGTCTCCCCTTCTCCAGAGTCGGTTACCATCCACACATTGAATCGCTTAATATCCGCATCTGCACATGTAGTCATGCGGATATTAAGCGATTCATTGCAAGTCAATGGCTGCAATTATGCTGCGTTTCCGCAAAATTAATGGACATGCTGCGGATTTTTCCACAATGATAATCCGCAGCGGAAATTTCCGCAGCATGTGCATAGCACATGTGGATTATCATTGATGACCATGGGGCACGTATTACCAAGCGTTTTTTAAACGTTTTCGCTGCAAAAACGCTTGAAAATCGCATAGTGGGCACGCAGCCTTACAGTTGTATCATAGAATCATAGAATCTTAGAGTTGGAAGGGACCGCTAGGATCATCATGTCCAACCCCCTGCTCAATGCAGTATCCACTTAACCATCTCAGATAGATGTCTGTCCAGCCTCCGAAGACTTCCATTGAAGGAGAACTCACCACCTCTCGTGGCCGCCTGTTCTACTCATTGATCTACCTCACTGTCAACAAGTTTTTTCTATTATCTAATCTAATTGTATGTGGAGCCAGAGGGAAGGTAATTAAAGGACACATCTATAGTTTAATATTAAAGTCACACATTGGACTAGGTTCATGACTAGGATTGAGCACAGTTTTTTTGAGGTGGAAAAATCTGGTGAGTTTTTCAAGTAGAATCAGCTTCAGGAAACGCTTTGTTATTGGAGGAATTGTTTTTTTTTATCTGAAGCATTTTCTGAAGTGGTTTTGAAAGATTTTAAAGTGTTTTTATTATGGTGTTTTGCAGAATTGACAGTGTTAAGTTTGGACCATATTATACATGGAAAGAAGTAATATATAAGCAAATAACTTTTTTTTTCTCCGCTGGATGTTTTGCAAAATCTTGTCAGAAAACAAAGGCCTAAAAAAACTCCTTGTGTGGACTTAAAAGTGGATTTTACATTGAAATTTATAGGAAGGATGAATTTTGGAGTGTATTTTCTTCAATCCCTTCCTTAAAAACCTCCATGTCAACCTAGCCTCAGTCCTGCAGGAACTGTAGACACTAAAGGTTCCGACACACATTAGACTAATGTTAGCAGAACCTGTCGATATTGATGAGTTCTGACAAAACTTTAATGTGTAGACAACTGATCGTCGGTGAGATGTCGATTGGTTACGTCCGATTTCAGACTGCTGATGACTTTGTTCTCCTGGAGATAAGCCACCGGCAGAGATGTCTGTCGGCGGCTTTCTCAAAGATAACACAGGAGAGCTTTGAGGGAGAGTTGGCTGTTGGCCAGATGATCGTCAGAAGCCATAGTTTAGCCGACAGCCATCTGATGTGAATGGACAACTTAACAGTAAGATTTTTTTAACTTCTTTCATTATTCCTGAATAGTTACAATAGACGTTAACATGTTTTTAGGAATTTATGGTACACTAGCATGTCTGTGGGATCAGATCAGGTGGACTTTGCTCTCCAGCCCATCATGCAGTTCGAGATTCCCCAATTGTCTTTAGACCAATTTTGGCAATTTTGACCACTGCATAACAGGAACACCCAACAAGACCTGCAGTTGGCTGGTGCCATTACAACAATGAATCTTGTTCTTCATTCCACTTCAACTATCTTGGCTGCATTCTCTATTGTAGCATGATTGTATTAATATAACTTGGTTTCGGCTTTGACATTGACATTTACAATACAACACTGGGAGAAGTTTGACAGACGTTGCTTTACTGCTCATCCTAACTTCATGCTGCACAGAAGGAATGGTATGGTAGTCATAGTAATGCAGATGTACTACACTGATCTGTCAGTCACACATTACAGCTATGTTTAACATCTCCTCTCTGACATTTTAAGAATTCAATTTTCATTTAGTGGCAATACAAATATCCTTCGTGATGTATTCTGTATCCACTTTCCCGATATCATTAAGGCATTCTTGTGTAGGAGTATTTTTTGAGAGTATATTTTTTTTATTGCTTATGCAGTAGTAACAACGGTTGTCATGCTGTCATCTTTGTTGCTATGGAATTTTTTTTTTATGCGTGCTCCTGTAGAACATGATCTGCCAGCTTAACTCTCACATATATTTGATGAAGATGTTTATTTTGAGACTGACATCATTAGAAAGGCAGGCGTGGCCAGGTCTCACTGCTCCAGGTGAGATGGCAGAGCAGATAGCAGCTCACCTGGAGTGAATTTACCTATGAAAGGTAAGGAAATCCCCCTTCCCCGACAACTGTGTGTCTATTAAAGTGCATTGTATATCTGGGATGTATGGCGAGTACATGTATTTTTAGCTTTCTATGCCTATGGATGGATGATAACAGACATTTAGCACATTATAAACACCTGCTGTTTATTACAATTTTTTTAGGGAACATGGCAATTCATACTGGAGCTAGAAAGGCAAATTACCTAATCATGCTGTATTGTATGTTGTGATTAAGATTGCATGAATCAAATGCTGCAAAATGTATCGCAATCTGTAGGCGTACTTCTGTGTTGGAAATCAGCATGTAATTTGTTTTAGAGGACAAACATATGACCTTTATTGACCAGCGTAAATATTCTTAATATTGTAAGTCTATAGGTAAAAAATATAACAAAATCCACTAAATATGTTTAGACTTGAAATATATTTTAAAAGATATATATATATATGCTACATAAAAAGTTAGGTAACTTATCTTGGTTCTGTTCCTAAGTTACAGCCTCATGTTTTTACGTGTCTCTAGCAATACTGGAATTCATGTATATAATGTTTATAGAGTCCTGTTGAATAGTGTTTGCTTATGGACGTCTGTAATGCAGCCATGGAATATTTGTACCTGCTTATTCATTTAATACTATAGGTAGTGCTGGCCAATTCCTATATTTTTTGTCTACTCCAAAGATGAGATGCTGAGTTTAAAGGGGTTTTCCCAAGAGCAAAATTTATTGTAATCAACATTTTAATCAATAGATCTTTAAATAATAATAAGTTCCACAATTGGATGTGTTTAAATAAAATGTTCCTGCGCTGAGATAATCTTATAAATGTGCCCCTGCTGTGTGCTGTGTAATGGCTGTGTCTGACCGTACAAGAACATGGTCTGATCATACCACATCTCCTGGGCAGGGGAAGAAGCAAAAGAATATACAGATATTACAGCATGGGATCACAGCTGATTCTTTCTGTAAGGTAAAACATTGCTTAAAAGCAGGCAGAGATGTTTTACCTCACAAAAAGAATCATCTGTGATCCCCTGCTGTAATGTCTGTATACTCTTGTGCTTCCTCCCCTGCCAGGAGCTGTGGTATGATCAGACCATGTTCCTGTACGGTCAGACCATGACCATGTCCCTGTACAGTGACACAGCCACAGAACATAGCAGGGGCACATTTATAACATTATCTCAGCACAGGAACATTTTTTTAACACAACCAATTGTGAAACATATTAGTATTCCAAGATAAATTGATTAAAATGTAATTTTTTACTTAAATGACTGTTTAGGTACAAGAGGTACTAGAGGTAATGTTCTGGTTTATACAAATTTATGGGTGAATTCACACTATAAAGAATTTGTTAAACACATTTCTGTAACTTACCAAGTTATCACCAATGCATGGGATAGGATAGGTGATAACTTGATGACCTTAGGACTTCCACTAATCCCATGTACAAGGATCTGAAGTATCTGGTCTGAATAGAGCAGAGGTCCAGCATGCAGCACGTGCACCACCACTAGATTCACAGTCTGTGGGACTTCTGGTGATGTACTCTGCTATCTCCTGCAGTCCCATAGACAATGAACAATTGCATCTACTATGTCCTTCAACAGATCATATTGGGGGAAAAAAAGTATCAGGCATTTTGAATTTCAATGCAAGATGCTTTTATTTTCAGGGGCGGTAAATAGTCACTAAAGGTGTCTGTTAGCTGCTTACTCCTTTCTTCCTTATCAGAACAGATGCGTGCTCGGCCAAGTGTGCATGTGTATGGAGGGGTCAGGAGTAGAGATGAGCGTTGTTCTACTCGAACTGTTCGCCAATCTCAAATTCGAGCTGTTTTGGGCGGTGTTCGAGCCGGTCGGCGAACACGAACAATTTGAGAAAAATTCGGCTGTTCGAGGTTATGTTCGATAACTGTTCGTGCACCAAAATCATAACTGGATTTTTTCTCAGTAATGATGAAAATTAATGTTAATACGCAGTTTGAGTGTACAGCGGGGTGGGGGGAGGGGCAGGCGATGGATCTCTGCAGGAACAATGAAGATCTCCATTTTTTTTCTCTTTCCCGCATTTACAGTGGGGAGGTGCAATCTGTCAGCCTATCAGCAGCGCACACACGGAGCGAAGTGCTTTTTTTCACACAAGCAAGGGCATGTGTCATTGGCAGTGTATGTCACATGTCCTTGCCCTATAAGACCAAGCCATTTTCCCTGTCGCCACCATTTTCTCACTGCTGCAGCTGCGTGTTAGATGGCACCGCTGTTGCTGTGTGCGCTATACCTTGTTAATTTCAAGCCAATTTTCGCACAAATCTACAGATAGCTTGGGAGTAGGGAATAGTTGTGATTGCAGTCCTTTTAAGGACTAGGTTACAGCATTTCCTACGACTTTTATCAGGCAGGTCTGTGCTCTTAAATAGATAGATTGTGGGAGTAAAGACTAGTTGTAATTGGAGTCCTTTTCAGGACTAGGTTACATCAGTTCCTATCAGTTTTTGCCAGGCAGGTCTGTGCCAGTGCTGTGCAAGTTTTTTTTCACAGCATTTGGCTGAATCTAGCAAAGCTAATCCTTTTTGGCCTATTGCAGAGTGTGTTAGTCAGTGGAGTAGCCTATCTGTGTTGCAAGATATACCACCTGTGTATAGAATACCAATTTTTTTACTGCACCTAGTGAAGTAAAATCTTTTGGGCATAGCATCATTCTATTAGTCCATCTATACTGACCTCCATCAGGTTGCAAATTGAATATAATTTTTTTCTGCATCTAGCTCTGAAAAAATATTGGGCTTCTAGCTGTGTGTGGGACTTGTTGTATTAGACCATCTATACAGACCTCCATCAGGTTGCAAACTGAATATATTTTTTTCTGCATCTACCTCTGAAAAAATATTGGGCTTCTAGCTGTGTGTGGGACTTGTTCTATTAATCCATCTATACAGACCTCCATCAGGTTGCAAACTGAATATATTTTTTTCTGCATCTACCTCTGAAAAAATATTGGGCTTCTAGCTGTGTGTGGGACTTGTTGTATTAGTCCATCTATACTGACCTCCATCAGGTTGCAAACTGAATATATTTTTTTCTGCATCTACCTCTGAAAAAATATTGGGCTTCTAGCTGTGTGTGGGACTTGTTGTATTAGTCCATCTATACTGACCTCCATTAGGTTGCAAACTGAATATATTTTTTTCTGCATCTACCTCTGAAAAAATATTGGGCTTCTAGCTGTGTGTGGGACTTGTTCTATTAATCCATCTATACAGACCTCCATCAGGTTGCAAACTGAATATATTTTTTTCTGCATCTAGCTCTGAAAAAATATTGGGCTTCTAGCTGTGTGTGGGACTTGTTCTATTAATCCATCTATACAGACCTCCATCAGGTTGCAAACTGAATATATTTTTTTCTGCATCTACCTCTGAAAAAATATTGGGCTTCTAGCTGTGTGTGGGACTTGTTCTATTAATCCATCTATACAGACCTCCATCAGGTTGCAAACTGAATATATTTTTTTCTGCATCTGCCTCTGAAAAAATATTGGGCTTCTAGCTGTGTGTGGGACTTGTTCTATTAATCCATCTATACAGACCTCCATCAGGTTGCAAACTGAATATATTTTTTTCTGCATCTACCTCTGAAAAAATATTGGGCTTCTAGCTGTGTGTGGGACTTGTTCTATTAATCCATCTATACAGACCTCCATCAGGTTGCAAACTGAATATATTTTTTTCTGCATCTACCTCTGAAAAAATATTGGGCTTCTAGCTGTGTGTGGGACTTGTTCTATTAATCCATCTATACAGACCTCCATCAGGTTGCAAACTGAATATATTTTTTTCTGCATCTACCTCTGAAAAAATATTGGGCTTCTAGCTGTGTGTGGGACTTGTTCTATTAATCCATCTATACAGACCTCCATCAGGTTGCAAACTGAATATATTTTTTTCTGCATCTAGCTCTGAAAAAATATTGGGCTTCTAGCTGTGTGTGGGACTTGTTCTATTAATCCATCTATACAGACCTCCATCAGGTTGCAAACTGAATATATTTTTTTCTGCATCTACCTCTGAAAAAATATTGGGCTTCTAGCTGTGTGTGGGACTTGTTCTATTAATCCATCTATACAGACCTCCATCAGGTTGCAAACTGAATATATTTTTTTCTGCATCTAGCTCTGAAAAAATATTGGGCTTCTAGCTGTGTGTGGGACTTGTTCTATTAATCCATCTATACAGACCTCCATCAGGTTGCAAACTGAATATATTTTTTTTCTGCATCTACCTCTGAAAAAATATTGGGCTTCTAGCTGTGTGTGGGACTTGTTGTATTAGTCCATCTATACTGACCTCCATCAGGTTGCAAACTGAATATATTTTTTTCTGCATCTACCTCTGAAAAAATATTGGGCTTCTAGCTGTGTGTGGGACTTGTTCTATTAATCCATCTATACAGACCTCCATCAGGTTGCAAACTGAATATATTTTTTTCTGCATCTACCTCTGAAAAAATATTGGGCTTCTAGCTGTGTGTGGGACTTGTTCTATTAATCCATCTATACAGACCTCCATCAGGTTGCAAACTGAATATATTTTTTTCTGCATCTACCTCTGAAAAAATATTGGGCTTCTAGCTGTGTGTGGGACTTGTTCTATTAATCCATCTATACAGACCTCCATCAGGTTGCAAACTGAATATATTTTTTTCTGCATCTACCTCTGAAAAAATATTGGGCTTCTAGCTGTGTGTGGGACTTGTTCTATTAATCCATCTATACAGACCTCCATCAGGTTGCAAACTGAATATATTTTTTTCTGCATCTACCTCTGAAAAAATATTGGGCTTCTAGCTGTGTGTGGGACTTGTTCTATTAATCCTTCTATACAGACCTCCATCAGGTTGCAAACTGAATATATTTTTTTCTGCATCTACCTCTGAAAAAATATTGGGCTTCTAGCTGTGTGTGGGACTTGTTCTATTAATCCATCTATACAGACCTCCATCAGGTTGCAAACTGAATATATTTTTTTCTGCATCTAACTCAGCCAATAGTTTTGGCCTAATACCACAGTTTGGCCACTCAGCTCTGCTCGGTTCCCATCCATTGTTTTTTTGTGCAAACAACTCCAGAGTTGTGAATTAGTTAACCAACAAAATGAGTGGAAAAAGGCCTGCTGCTGGTAGAAAGGGGAATAGGCGTGTTGGGAAGGGGAAAAAAGGTTGTGTCCGTGGGGTAGGTGTTAAAGCAACAGTAACATCTGCAGAAGAAAGACCATCTTCCAGCCAAACTAAAATGTCTACTTCTTTTAGCGGACAATGTGATAAGATCCCTTTCTTACGGCCACGCCAATCGCTACAAATTCCAGATGAGGCACAAAAACAGCAGGTGCTTCAACGGATTTCAAGTGTTCCTTTAAGTGGGCTCTCCTCCACATCAACTTCAACATCACAAATACTCCAGTCCTCAAAGGTGTCACCCCAATCGCACTTGCTTCCTCACAGCTCCCAAATCTCCAGCTGCCCGTCTGAGTATGAGGTAGAACAGATGGTTGAGTCTGCAGAGCTGTTTACTCATACTATAGCCTGGGAATCAGAGGTCGACTCCAGCGCTTCTGTGAATCCAGACGAGGAAATGATCTGCACTGATGCCCAGAATCTTTATGAGTCGGATCCAGGACCAGACGCAGAAGGTTCTGACCATAATGTAGACCCTCATTCCCAAACTGTAACTCCTGTTGGTGGAGTCAATGAGGAAGACGATGATAAGACTCAAATACCTGATTGGAGCGACAACTTTAGTTTTTTGTCAGGGCAGGAACAGGTTGGCTCTGAGGACGACGGGTGTGATAACGCACAGGGTGATGATGATGAGGTTGGAGATCCCACTTACTGTCAACCCACAGTCAGCCAAGACATGAGGTCAGCAGAGGAGGTGGAGGAAGATGCTAGTGACGACGAGGTCAGGTTGCGCCTTCCTGGACAGAGACGTAGTACTGGAAGCACGTCAACAACTGCATCCTCAAACACAACTCTGCCTCTCACCACAAGTTGTGGTGGCTCTTCAGGTTGCATGGGTGCTAAGCCTTGCATAGCCTGGGCATTTTTTCAGATCGATAAAGATGACCCAACTCGTGTTATCTGTAACATTTGTCAGCAAAAGCTAAGTAGAGGCCAAAAAATACATAGTTTGAGTACTTCATGCATGAACCGGCACATGGACATGAAGCATAAGTTGCAGTGGGAAGCTCAGTGTGCTACAATGCGGCCTAGCCGGCCGGGCCAACCACCGTCTTCCATATCTTGTGCATCCGCGGCCTCTTCATCCTCTGTGACTGGGGGGACAGCAGTCACACCTGTTTTGGGGCGCAGACCTGCCACCTCTTTACCCGCAACAGCCAGCGTGATTGGCAGGTCATCATTTTCTTTGGAGGTGGTAACACCAGCTGGTGTTGAGCGCTGTCCGACATCGATAGCACCACCTTTGGATCAAGGCAACCTAACATGTCCGCCTGCATCTTCCTCACAGACCGGCAGTTTGCCGGGGACACCCTTATCAACCCCGTCTAAGCACAATAGCCAGCCCTCGGTCCCTCAGATGTGGACAAGTAAAAGACCATTTCCTCCTAGCCATGAGAAAGCTAAGAGGTTGAATTTCACCATCTGCAAGCTCTTGGCTACAGAAATGCTGCCTTTCCGCCTGGTGGACACAGAGGATTTTCGAGACCTTATGTCCGTCGCAGTGCCCCAGTACCAGATGCCCAGTCGGCACTACTTCTCAAAGAAAGGTGTGCCTGCGCTCCACCAGCATGTCGCACACAACATCACCGCTTCTTTGAGAAACTCTGTGTGTGACAGGGTGCATTTCACCACAGACACTTGGACGAGTAGGCATGGACAGGGGCGTTACATGTCGCTGACTGGGCACTGGGTAACTATGGTGACAGCAGGACAAGGGGCTGCTGTCCAAGTCTTGCCGTCCCCACGAGTTGTGCGTCAATCCTCTTTATGTCAAAGTTCCTCCACTGCTTCTGCCTCCTCAACCTCCTCTCGGTCTTCCACCTGCACCCAAAGCCTGTCTGATCATGCCACAAGCTTTCTAACTGCGCAGAAGGGATCCTGCACACCTCCTTACTATGCTGGCAGTAGGGCTCAACGTCATCAGGCGGTTTTTACATTGAAATGTCTGGGAAATGTGAGTCACACAGCTGAGGAGTTGTGGTCAGCTCTGGAGAACCAATTTCATGAATGGTTGTCTCCACTGGACCTGAAACCAGGGAAGGCCGTGTGCGACAATGCTGCAAACCTGGGTGCGGCCCTTCGCCGGGGCAATGTCACACACGTGCCTTGTATGGCTCACGTGTTGAACCTGGTTGTCCAGCAATTTTTAGCCCACTATCCCAGACTAGATGGCCTTCTGCAGAGGGCACGGTCGCTGTGTGCTCACTTCCGCCGTTCGCATCCCGCAGCTCAGCGACTTACATCTCTACAGAAGTCGTTGGGCCTGCCACTTCACCGGCTAAAATGCGATGTGCCTACCCGGTGGAATTCAACTCTGCACATGTTGCAGCGACTGTGGCAGCACCGACAAGCCCTGGTGCAATACGTTCTGACGTATAGCCTGGGCCGATGAGATTCAGAGGTGGGGCAAATCACGCTGGAGGAGTGGTCTCAGATCAGGGACCTATGCACCCTTCTGCACAGTTTTGAAATGGCGACGAAGATGTTTAGTGCTGACGATGCCATTATCAGCATGACTATTCCGGTGATTTACATGCTGGAGCACATGTTAAACAGAATTCGGAGTCAGGTGGTGGCACAAGAGGAGGTGGAGGAAGTAGAGGAGGAGGAGTTGTATGCGGAAGGGCTAACATCTGCAAGGTCCAGACGGTCGGCAGCACCAAGGCGGCAGGCATGTGAGGGTGGGGGAGATGGTTTTACCAGGGCGCATGGTAGCAGCCAAACTAGTGAGGAAGGTGCAGGAGCCCAGGAAGAAGTGGAGGACGAACTGATGGAAGACTCATCAGATGAGGGAGACCTTGATCACATTTCTGTTGTGCGAGGTTGGGGGGAGAGGACAGAGGAAGGAAGCATGATTGTTACCTCGCCACCAACACAACAGGGACTTGGTGCTCCTGGATGCGCAACACACATGAGTGCCTTCTTGCTGCACTACCTGCAACATGACCCTCGAATTGTGAGAATTAGAAATAATCCTGACTACTGGGTTGCCACACTGTTAGATCCCCGGTACAAAAGTAAATTTGCAGAAATTATTCCTGCCATAGAAAGGGATGCACGCATGCAGGAGTATCAGCAGAGACTGCTGCAGAATCTTACATGTGCTTTTCCACAAAATACCAGTGGTGCACGTAGTGAATCTCACAGTTCCAACTTGCCAACCGTGGGACCGTCAAGTGTTCAGCACTCAAACCGTAACAGAACCACAGTATCTGCTGGTAACATCAATTTTGCGGAATCATTTCACCACTTTTTTAGCCCATCCTTTGCAAGGCCACAGGAGACAAGAAGTCTGACACATAGTCAACGCCTAGAGACGATGGTACAGGAGTATCTCCAAGTAAACATTGAAGCCACGACTGTGTCACTGGACCCTTGCTCTTTTTGGGCTTCCAATCTGGATAAATGGCCGGAGCTAGCCACTTACGCCTTGGAGATCTTGTCATGCCCCGCAGCCAGCGTTCTGTCTGAACGTGTGTTCAGCGCTGCTGGTGGTGTGCTGACAGATAAGCGCACGCGGCTCTCCACTGACAATGTAGACAGACTCACGTTCATAAAGATGAACAAATCATGGATCCGAAACGACTTTTCTACCCCTGTGTCATCCTGGGGAGAGTAAAAGCTTGATGATTGGTTAAAATCACCCTACCAACCGTTTTAAGCTTTCAAATTACTAATCATGTTTATCTGTATCTTGGCTGGAAAATAATTTGGGCTTTGTAGCAGTGTGCAGCACTGATTCTATTAGGCCATCTATAATAAGCTCCACCAGATTTAAAATTACTAATCATGTTTATCTGTATCTTGACTGGAAAATAATTTGGGCTTTGTAGCAGTGTGCAGCACTGATCCTATTAGGCCATCTATACTAAAGCTTCACCAGATTTAAAATTAATAATAATTTTTCGCTGCATCTAGCCCGGAAAATAATTTTGGGGCTCCGAGATGCGCAAGACACATAAGTGCCTTCTTGCTGCACTACCTGCAGCATGACCTTCATATTGTCAGAATTCGAAGTAATCATGACTACTGGGTTGCCACACTCTTAGATCCCCCAAACTTTTCGATCAACCTTTTCATTTTAATAAAGACCAAAAAAATGGTCATTTTTGAAATTATAAGCATTAGCAGGTTGTTAGAAACTGAAATCAAACAGTTTTCAACTCAAAACTTTATTCTAGGTGATGTTACATTTTCACATAGGACCCCTTGATCGAAAGGAGCTTCTGAACTCTCTCGTCCATTGAATTTGTCAGGTTTTGGATGGTTTCTGCTTCAATTGTTTTGCATGAGGACAGAATACCCTCCCAGAGCTGTTGCTTAGATGTGAACTGCCTCCCGCCATCATAGACACTCCTTTTAATGATGCTCCAAAGGTTCTGAATGGGGTACAGGTCAGGGGAGCATGGGGGTCACACCATAAGTTTGTCCCCTTTTATGCCCATATCAGCCAGAGATGCAGATGTTTTATGTGCAGCATGAGATGGTGCATTATCATGCAGAAAAATGATCTTGCTGTGAAATACACGGTTCTTCTTCTTGAACCATGGCAGGAAGTGCTGTTTGAGAAAATCCACATACATTATGGAGTTCATCTTTAGCGCCTTCAGGGATCCTAAAGGGGCCGACAATCTCTCTCCCCATGATTCCAGCCCAAAACATTACTCCACCTCCTCCTTGTTGGCGCTGTAGCCGTGTCTGCGTGGGGTGTCCATCAACCAGCCATCCTCCACTCCATCCATCTGGACCATCGAGCGCTGCACGGCACTCATCCGTGAACAAAACAGTTTTGAAATCAGTCTTCATGTAATGTTTGGCCCACTGGAGCCGTTTCTGCTTGTGTGAAGTGGATAGAGGAGGTCGACAGGATGGCGTATGCACAGCTGCAAACCTCTGAAGGACCCTGCATCTTGTTGTTCGGGGGACGTTGGAGGCACAAGCAGCTTCAAAAACTTGTCTGCTGCTATGACAAGGCTTTTTTGCCACTGCTCTTTCAACCTGACGTAATTGCCTGTAGGAAAGAGTCCTCAATTTGCCCTTATCAGCACGCACACGTGTGTACTGTGAATCAGCTACATACTTCTTGATTGCCAAGACACTTCATCCTGATCATCGCACAATGTTGATTGTAGTCATGCCTTGACCTAAACACTCCACAATTTGTTGCTTCTCAGCAGCCGACACATCCTTTTTCTTTCCCATTTTGGCAGAAAATGTAGGCTGCTTAATAATGTGAGACAACCTTCTTAAGTAGTCTTGCCTTTCATTGGACACACCTGCCAAACTAATTAGCACAGGTGTCTGCAATTGCTTACAGTGATATAAAGAGCCCTGACACACATCACCATCAATGAGTTTAACTGACAAACAAATTCTTCCCTTATCACTCCTAAACACTTTTTGCATAATAATTTGGAACGCAGTGTACATGTGCTTTTCCACAAAACACCAGTGGTTCACGTAGTGAATCTTACAGTTCTAACTTGCCAACCGTGGTCTGTATGGAGTTGTTCAATAAAGGGCCCAAAATTAAGATAACATAGATGGGAGAGGTCTCTATGAATAGGAATTCCTAAGTATTTGATACCCTGTGAGGGCCAGGCAAAGGGAAAGTTGGACTGGATGGAATCCTATATGGATTTGGGGAGGGAGACATCAAGGGCCTCAGACTTCGCTGCATTGATTTTAAAATTTGACCATGTAACAAAGTGATCTATTTCAGCCATAACAGCATGGATGGATATATGTGATTGAGTGATATATACTAGGACATCATCAGCAAATAGAGAGCACTTGTACTCGGTGCCTCCCACCTCAATCCACCTAATATTGGGGTTATGGCGAATTGATGAGAGCAGGTGCTCCGTCACTAGGATGTATAAGAGAGGGGACAGAGGACATCCCTGCCTTGTCCCATTGGTGATTGTGAAAGGTGATGAAAATGTTCTGATGCACCCCCTGGGCCTTGGGACACCCGGAGCCGGACCCTTTTTGGTGGATGCTGGTGGTTGTAGTCTTCGTGGCGGCGACCCGGTTCCGTGGCTCAGGGTGGTCAAACCAGTGGCGGAACTATTTATGTGGTTTTGATGTTTAAATGTCCGACTACGCCACCCGTGGATTGCGGTCAGAGTGAACCGCCGCTGCAGGGCAGACCGCTGAGGCTGGTGTTGTGGGTGCAGCAGAGCGTAGCATAACTCCCCACGGGAGGAGTATAGCCTCAGGGCAGTGTATGCGGAGGATGGGGGTGATGGTGCAGGGCAGCAGCAGTAACGACACGGAGTCAGTGATGCAGTCCAGGGCCTTTACTCACAGTTCTTATTATCCAGACCACGTCTGCAGGTAACGGCTGCCCACGTCGTACTGTGCTCACCAGGTGAGGGGCTCAGACAACTCCCAGATAACTTTGGAGCGCTTCACAGGACCCCCTTTGTGTGTCCTTTGTCTGGCCTTTCTTACCAACCCTTCTGTCCGGCTGCCTCGGGCCTCCTCTTGGTAAACTTGGCGCCAGTTTCCCTGACCCTATGTGGTGCCTTCCTAGCGGGTGTAGCGAGGGGCTGCGCCACATAAAATGTCACAGCCTCCGGTTTCTAGCTGAGGGTCGTTTCCTGCCTCCACTAGTTTCGGGGACCGGTCTCCCCCTTTGGCCTGACCCCTCCACGCAGGTGGATTCGGGCGTGCGGTGGCGACTCGCCCGTCCGCACCCCTGGGATCCCTTCATTCCTCGTTCCTGGAGCCTTCTCCGCTCCTCTTCCTTCCTTCTCCCTCTTCCAGGCCTGGGCCTCTGTTACTAGGCCTGCCTCCGGAGCAGAGCTCATGCAGAGCCCCTGCTCCCTGCCACTTCTGCTCAGACTTCTCTGCACTGAACTAAGATGGTGCCCACCTTTTATACTCCCTTCTCAATGCACCCAGGAACTGCTTCCTCCCTGCTCCTGCACTACAGGGTTCCCCTTCCTCAGTGTTCCCTCCCCCCACTCCAGCCAGGGACAGGGACTGTCGTGCCCATCTCAGAGGCATATTGGTCGCCCTGCCCCACGGCAATGTGGTGTAATGCATGCAGGTGTCGGGTCCTGATCCACACTCCATCCTTACCTGAGAGTGAGATATCACACCTCTGGGTGAGGTGCAATACCTCTGTAGCAACCGAGCCCTCAGGGTGCTACAGTTCCATTTATCTTCAGCCTAGGTGACGTATTGTGATACAGGGCCGTGATTTTGACTATAAAAGGGTCCCCTAGACCCCTACCCCAAGCTTTTTAAGAGAATCATATATGGCGTGCCAGGAGACTCTATGGAATGCTTTCTCAGCATCCAACGAAAGTATCTAATTACAAATTTTTAACTGCATCTAGCCCAGGAAATACTTTGTGCCTAGTAGCAGTGTGTGCTAGTCAGCGGATTATCCCGGCTGTTAAGCAAGCTACACCACCTGTAGTTTAGACACTTAATTTTTTCAAAGGAAATGCTTCGGGACCATGGGATACTCAGTGAAGAGCATCAGGAGGCACCCCAAGGCATAGGGGCTGGGACTGGCAGTAGGATGCCTTGCGGTGGACAGCCGAGCTCGATCCTTATAAAAGCTTTTTAACTGCAGCAGCTTTAATGGACGCTACTGGACCTGGAATTAAGCGGCTGCTGGCATGAGACTTGCCCTCCAATAGATCCTTGTAAATGGATTTAAAGTGTATTCATTCAAATTAGAGAGACAATTTAAATTAAAAAGCTTAGAGCTGCCTCCACCACAGGGGGGCTCGCTCGACCCACCAGCGGACAGGCACCAGTATTGGGAGAGGGGGGCTGGCCATCAGGGTTCACCGCGGCTCTGGCACAAACCCGGCGACACGGAGGTGGCACGGGCAGGAGCGGACTGGCCGTGTCGGCTTCTCAGTTTTTGGATTTTAGAAGGGCATGACATGCCTATATCTGTGTCTCCCCCTCCTTTTACTCCTCCACCTCTTTTATTTTCGCATGACTATATGTACTTGTCACTTTTCCATGTGTTAGTTATGTCTTCTGAGCAGTTTGTCAGCTTTTGGACACCTTTGAAGGTGTTTTCTATGTGTTTCTATGTGTTTTTGTTTGCCTGCCATTGGTTTTAACGGTGTTCGAAGGTGTTCGACGAACAGTTCGACGAACAGTTCGGCGAACACACGGGTGTTCGACGAACCGAACCGAACTCGAACACTACGGGGGTGGCTCAACACTAGTCAGGAGATATAACTGTCTGTCTAATGAACACTGGGATGACAATTGCTTGATGTGTGTATCCAACTAAACAGCCAGTGTAGCATGGAGATTTGCGCTCAAATAAACTGTAGAAGCGTATTAGTCCACAAACCTGTGGACTGTTTCCTATAACAGCCATCCTGCGCCAACTAAGATCCATGTAGGCTCAAAACGCATAAGCTGGACGTAGAGCTGAATTTTACCTTAACACTCAATAAACTAAATTATTTTATGCAGTGTTAGAAAATGTACTATTATTTTACTGTAATTGTGCCTACAGATGTAAACTCATACACAAAGCCTTATTATAGCTAGTTTATAAAGAGCCATGATAAGGGTGGCATAGACCCTACTGTGTCCATATATACCTCAAATTATATACAGAGACATACAGAGGTTCTCTCCTCAGATTCTGTACAAATCCAAAAGCAATTAAACGTGACATGTTCCATTGGATGATCTACTTTGTGATATACTCTACAAGAGGCAAAGCTTCCATGCAAGAATATTTGAGATTGTTGATATTTTTTCAACAATTTGGGTTCTCAAGTCCTCAGACAGTTCTCTTCTCCTCTTTCTGTTCTCCATGCTTAGTGTGTTTTCATATTGCCCACATCTGTTACTTGACACAGGTGAGTTTGAACGAGCATCACATGCTTGAAACAAAGTGGTTTACACACAATTTTGGTAAGGTGCCAACAATTTTGTCGGACCATTTTTGGGGTTTTATGTGAAATTATGTCCAATTTGCCTTTTTTTCTCGCAAAGGAATTAAGCATGTTTATAACAAAACATGTGTAATTACAATAATTTTCTGGGAAAAATACTTCATTTTCTGGAACAATTTCATGTGTGCCAACGCTTTCAGCCATGACTGTATACATAGATCTACCCTTGTAGCCTCTAGGGAAGCACACTAGGCCTCCGTGTAGTACAGAATGGATTACTAGAAAAGTAAGCACACTGGCCCAGTTATGCCTGCCTCTGCTGTGTTTCTATGTCCCATGTAGTAGCTCCTATACTGGACAGTTGGGGAAGCGTCGTCTATGCTCAGCAATGTAAACCAGCCACTTATATAACTGACTAGAGGAACTTCTCTATATTTCTTAATGTCTATAATTTTTTAATAAATATTTTAACAATCTAAAAGCAGAAGGATTATTAGAATAATGGCTTCAATTATATGATGAAATGCTATTTAAACAATATCTGCCTGCAAAAGCACTTTGAAAATGCTAGAAACTATGAAGATATGCTTTGCAATGTCAAAATGACTTGTGCATATGTTTTAATTTTTTTTAACCGCTTCAGGCTTCGAAAACTGTGAAGTGGCTAAAAGAAGTGACCTGACCATTCTTCAGGCAGCTTCTGTTTGGAAGCCACTCAATAGTTTTATATCAAAATGTCCCAAATAAAACCCACCTGCGAAAACGAAATAGATGCCAAAGAAGATGCTTAAGAACAAAAGAAGCCAGTGTGTTCTGAAGCGGCTTTCTCTGGCGAATCTTAGCAGGCATACTGGCATCTAAAAGACGTTGTGTGCCCATACCCTAGATGTGCTATATTTTGTGTTCAAGAACTCCCTGCAGTGAACAACATCCATTGCATCTTGAGGGAAATGTCTAATTTAGATAAATTAAATAGTGATCTGTTAGCAAAAGAAAACCAGATTTTCTGATCATAAGTGCAACAGTGAATAGAGGAAATGAAATAAAAAGAGATTAAAAAAAGGACGCACCACTGACAGAATTAGCATTGCTTTAACATTTAATTGCCAAAACAAGCATAAAGAACCTATTGCTGCTGAGTAGTGATGCCGAACATGCTCGGATAAGGAGTTATCCACTCGAGTCCTAACCGAGTATCTTCGGCGTGCTCAGAAGACACGTTCGTGTGTCTCGTAGCTGTTAGACAGCCGCAACACATGCAGGGATTGCTTATTTGTCAGGAAATCCCTGCATGTCTCGCTGCTGTCAAACAACCATGAATCATGCAGCCGCGGCGACGCGAACATGTTTTCTGAGCACATTGAAGATACTCGGTTAGGACTCGATAACCCCTTATCCAAGCACGTTCGCTCATCACTACTGCTGAGGTCTCCGTTTTTCAGATATTATAAGATAAAGGAAATCTGTCAGTAAGATCAACCCTCTTAAGCCGTCTATACGGAAATGCAGGTAATAGGAAGCTGAATAAAATGATAAGTAAATAAAATGATACCTTTATATCTGCAGAGATTGTTTTGTCCAGGACATCAGCCTCAAAAACCTTTTTAGAAACAATCTGTCATTATAATTCATGCCTCCTTACAGATGAGATTGGATAAATTATTCAAGTTTTATTGCATATGTATAGGTAGCCCTAGATTTTCAATGGCTATTCTAGCCAAACTGCTCATGCCCATAGCAACTTTTCACAGCACAGTTTTCATTTTTCAAGATTATGAAACAAAATCGATGATTAGTTACTCTGAACAGCAATAATAAATTAGCAATTTTTGTTTTACACAGTTTGCAAAAATTTGTCCCAGTATTTTTAACTAAAGCCAAAGCATAGTTGCCCTTTGGGACTAAGTACATTTTTATTACAAACTCAAACTAGCTTATTCCTAATTTCTCTTACATTTAGGATTTTACATTTCCAACCTGAAGGTGCAATGTTTATTTGGTAAGAGATTACAGGTAGAGATGAGCAAACCCAAACATAGACTTCTCCTGGAAGTCCGTTTTAGCGTTCGGAGTTCGGATGGAGAGAGAGATAGAGGATGAGGGAGAGACAGACTCTGGCTCTGTGGGGGTACTCTGCTTCATCTGGCAGCCCCCTAACCCTTACTATGACCATTTTACATCCCTTTTACAGCACCAAAGTTTGGGTCCCCATTGACTTCTATGGGGTTCAGGCTCAAGTTTGGGTAGAGTTCTGCTACCCGAACCGAACATTGGACTAAAGTTCGGGCAAACCCACAAACTCGAACATCCACGGGCCCGCTCATCCATAATTACAGAACAATGGGAAACAATAGCAGTTTTCATGTTTACACGTATATGTCTGACGCTAGGGTTTCTGTCGTTCCTTTTGAGCTGCTATGTTTCTGCAGGCAAATTGCCTTATTTTTGTCACTCATTGAAACTGTTTTCAAACCAGAGGAAGGAAAATCCACGACCATATGATCGGCAATACAGATTTCTTATTAAACACAATAGGAGTAGGTTTTTGGGTTGTTATCATGGCTCTGCAATCTCTGGCTTTTGTACGTTGGGTTTGACCAGTTCAACACCAAATATGATACTTTATAAAATTAGAGCAAACTTGCAAAAAAATAAACTAACCCGTATCTTTCCATGATATAAATCAGTATGTTGTGTTTATAGCATAAAACTTAAATGTAAGTGTCTTATATGTGTCTAAGTAGAAACCAGACTTGGTAGAAGCTTTTAACAGGCGATCACTTGTTAATAATAATTATTCATTATCAATAACCAATCATTTATTATTGCATTAGGTATGCACTGAAGAGTATACTGAACAAGTATTGTTTGGGTATAATGTTTTGTAATCTTGAAAAAAAAAGTATTAAACTTTTTTGTGTGAGATAAAACATGTGCGCCTGGCATATTCAGATACTGAAGCATGGCAAGAAACGTTCACCATTTAGTGTCTAGTGGCATCTTAATACCGTATAGTACTGTTTCGATTTGCTGCATAAACATATGATGTTTTTATCTGTTGAGTGCAGAATGACTGAGGAGGCTTTCTACATACTATGCAAATATATAGATTCAGTAGAAAACATGAGTAAAGACTATGCAAAACCATGCACTAAAAATGGATCCCCATACAAATTATGTGCACAGGTTGCGAAAACAACAGCTATGCCACCGTGCAGACTGCTAATAAACCTTGGCAAATCTTACAACTTCAGACACAATGTTCTTGCTTATATCAGACACAATACCTTCGTCTCTAATATGGTGGTGCTATACAGATTTATAAGCCCCTTGTAGACCATGTTTGCACCATACAGCTAAGAGCTATATTCACTTAAAGGGAAGCTATCAGAAGAAAATGATCTATTGTTTAAATCAGTTTTTTTGTGAAAATTGTATTTCTTAAAATAATTTTGGCATTTTTTTTTTATTTTACATGTCAGAAACTGTATTAAAAATAAAAATATCTTGCAATTTTCACATTGGCCACTGAGGCTTTTTTTAGACTTAACTTCTTGTTGTTTCAGGAAACACATGTACCTAACAACAATGGTCATATATAGTCCCTATATTTTGTTTCAAAGTATCTAATGAGCAAGTGCAAAGGTCATTGTGAAGGGAGGCGGAGCAGGGGAGCTGTGACATCAGCTATTGTTTTCAGTGTAGAAAACTCTTCCTTAAAGAACAGGAAGTATGAGTCTAAAAAAGACCCAATCGTAGTATGAAAACTGCAAGTTTACTACCGTATTTTTCGGACCATAAGACGCACATAGGTTTTAGAGGAGGAAAATAATTTAAAAAAAAAATTAAGCAAAAAATGTGGTCATGATGCACTTTTAAGGGGGAGGGGGTCTTCTGCTGACACTGGTATAAGGGTAATGTCCCCCAATTCTGACAATATCCCCCATCCTGGTATATATGACCCCCCCTTCCTTTTATACGTGGTCCCCATCCCCATCCTGGTATGCCTGGCATCCCTCCATCCTGGTATGCATGGAAGCCCTCCATCCTGGTATGCATGGCACCTCTCACTACTACTCACCTCTCTTCTCACCTCCAGCGCTGCGTCCTGTCTGCCTGCACTGATCTCTCCATGTGAGTCGCGCATGACGTCACTGCCATGCGTGGCTCACAAGGAGAGATCAGCTGCCAGAAGTCACTGCTCCCCACGCCAGGACTGTGTGCGCGGGGAGCAGTCACTCTCCTTCGTAGCCGGCACACAGCTTAGCCGCGCTGCGGCTCCTGCTGCTGCCGGCTATCTCGTGTGCCCGCTTATTAAAGGGCATGAATATTCACCCCCCTCACCACGCCCATGGGCGTGGAGAGAGGTTGAATATTCATGCCCTTTAACAGCGGGCTCAGGCGATTACGGCAGCTGCCACAGCTCGGCTAAGCTATGTGCCGCTCTTAAGGAGCATGAATATTCAGTTCTCCCCATGCCCCATGGGCGTGGGGAACATTGAATATTCATTCTCTTTAGCAGCGGGGACAGTGTTGGCTGCAGCGGGCGGCTGCTGCCTCCTGTGCCCCCCTCCTCCACTGCTACCGCTCCCCCCGCACCCCACATATATATACACCCCCCCAACATTCTGACTATAAGACGCACCCCCCATTTTCCTCCAAAATTTTGGAGGAAAAAAGTGCATCTTATAGTCCGAAAAATACGGTAATTTTATTTTGTTTTTTTTAAATAAAGGTTGTGATATGAAAAAAAACATTACAAATTAAGAAAAACATACATGTGAAGTAAAGACCAGATTTAAACATTAGGCAATTTTCTGATTAGAGTTTCCCTTTAAAGTGAATCTGTTAGTAAGAGCTACCCACCTCCAAACCTGATATTTGGCCATAATGGTCTTTCGAAGCTAAATCTAGTAACACCTTTATATCTTCTATCTATTACTGCATTAGAGAAAAATAAGTGTTTTAATTCATGAGCAATTGAGGCGTTATATGCTCTGGGCATGACAGAGCACTTCCGAGCCTCTGCTTCTTGGGATTGTTTCCCCACTTAGCACCAGCCTCTTTAGTTGATTGATTGCTCACCATCTGTGTGACATCAGGCACCAGGTAAGGAATTCAGCCAGCTATCATTCAAGCTAAAGAGGCTGCTGCTTGGTGGAGAAATACTCTTGGGAGGCAGAGGTTCAGGAAGTGCTCTCATCATGCCCAGAGCACTTAATAGATCATTTGCATGTTCATTTAAATGCTTACTTCTTGGGAATTTGGCAATAGATAGAAGATATAAAGGTGTTGATGGATTTAACTTTCATGAACCTTGCCTATTCACTTTATACGGTTCGTGGCGGTTGATTAGACTGACAGATTCCCTTTAACAATCACGTGCCATACTAATAATAGTATATTGCTAGTTCTCACAGAGCTGCTGGGTATTTGGAGCATTAATAAATGAGTTGTATGACAATGTCTGTAAAGAGTGACACTACTGACCTGTCTTCAATTACTTTTACTTTCTGCCTGAACGATGGATTACTCTGACTATAGCAGGGTATATGCTCCTCAATGCATTGTAATGTAACATTGATTCTTGTACACCTGACCAATTAAAGACAAATAAATTCACTATGGGATTTATTATCAACAAGTCTAGATATTCAGTAAGACTAGAGATGAACAAACCGTCAAATATTACCATAATACTGCTGCACTACTCTATGTGCCTTCTTATTATAAAATAATATAGGGCATTAAGGCTTGAAAAACACGATACAACATTGTGATTATCACTGTATTAATTTCTATATGGCACAACTGTATGGACTGCATCATGTAGGTATTTCTGTATGGAACGGGAACCACTGAAAAATAAATATTTTATTGGTATCTTACCATTTTGATACACAAACCTGTATAAAAATGTCAATATGGTACAACTATGCCTTCACTACATTGATAACATATATAGTGCCTATTTGTGCCCAATTAAAGCTCCACTCCAGCTTTTTTTTTTTCGATCCCTCTGTTAGTGATCACAAATGTAAGTGTAAATCATCTAGTTTCATACTCTCCGGTCGGCATCTTCACTTGTTTTCAGCCCCGCTCCAGTCATTATGGTACCAAGTAAGTAAGTAAGTGCCGAAGGTCACTTTTCTCAATATAAGTCTATAGGACTCATAAGAAGGCTACGGAGCAACCACTGTGTGATTTCACAGGTCACAACTGCAGGCACGTGGTGCCGAAGCAGGACTGAAAACGGGTGAAGACGTTACTGTTGAGTAGGTGACCAAATGCATTACACTCACATACATGATCCCTAACAAAGGGATTAAAGCAAACAAAAAAACATTGAAGTGGTGCTTTAAGCTGCACAACTATCTTTATTTTACAAAATGTGAGCATATATTGCATTGCCAAGGCCGGTCCACACGTACTGGTGAGCACAGAGTAAAATCCATATATGTAATAATCATATATTGATGCAGATGCACCGCGGATTTCACACTACTTTGAAAAGGGTGAAACCCATGATTAAAATCTGCATCAGAAACTGACATGCTCCAGGCCTGAAAATCTGCACTGCGTGTCAGTTTTAGCTCAGTAAGGCTATGTTCACACGTTGCATTTTTGCTGCGTTTTTTTCTGCAGGTAAAACCTGCTCTCGTGATAGTAAAGAAGCTGCAGTTCTTGCTGCGTTTTTTGCTACGTTTTTGCTGTGTTTTTCAGGATCCCAAAGTTCAGCTTTTCTTCCAGCACAGAAGCATGAACAATGCAAGGTGTTAGGTCACCAATGCAAGAAATATGTGAAATCATAAAACCATTTTGGAAAAAATGGCAATTTGATCAAATTATTTAGTGGAATAAGATTTTTATGTCTAACAAAATATTGACTATTCTGAATAAAAAAGTTCATATGAGTTCATGAAAAAAATACATAATTACAAATGTAACAGTGGGGGGAGATGAATTGTTGGGAATAGTTTACCTAGAAAAGAGAAAAGGTCTCATTCACACCACTGTGTCACTGTGTTTTGCATATGTGTGCTATGCTTTTTGTACATGGAGAGACTACATATCCATTATAGTCTAACTGTTTTTAAGATTGAGAGTCTGCAGAAAAACCAAAGATGTCCAATTTTAATCTGATTTGTAGACTCACCTTCTGATGGCCCCCGGTCTCCTGTACGGTGCGTCCGGTGTCTTGGGCGGCTCACGGTGGTGTAAAAGGACCGGTTGCGTGACCTGTCACATGACTAAATTACGTCATGGAAGGTCCTTTTACACCATCGCGAGCCGCCGGGGAGCCAGAACGCATCACTGAGGAGACCGGGGGCCATCAGAAGGTGAGTATAATGTATATTTTTTATTTTAATTCTTTTTTTTAACAGGTGCTATGGTACCCGGGTCTGGAGGAGAGTCTCCTCTTCTCCAGACCAGGGTACCATCCGCACATTGAATCGCTTAATATCCACATGTGTACTTGTAGTCATGCGGATATTAAGTGATTCAATGCAAGTCAATAGCGGCAATTACGCTGCGTTTCCGCAAAAATAATTGGTAGTGCTGCGGATTTTTCCGCAATGATAATCCGCAGCGGAAATTTCCGCAGCATGTGCACAGCACATGCGGATTATCATTGGGGACCATGGGACACGTATTACCAAGCATTTTTTAAGCGTTTTCACTGCGGAAATTCCGCGGGAAAAATGCTTGAAAAATGCACAGTGGGCACGCAGCCTTTGAGTCTGAAAAAATCTGAATATTCTAGACACTCTCACTTTTCCAGTTTTTCTCCCTGATTTTCATTTTTTTTTCAAAGAAGACAAATCTATATGCAGTAGATAAAAAAAGTGCTAGGTATTATTGTGATTCACATTGGAATATTGTAACATTTATATTAACAACCATTTTTAGAAAATACATCGCTTCAAGTAATAATTGCAACATGTTAAGCTCATTTAAGGGTATGTGCGCATGGTGCGCTATTTATGCGTTTTTGATGCGGTAAATCCACGCGGATGTGGCCCCAAAAACGCATTGCAAGCTTTATCCCAGCATGTGAATATATATATATATATATATATATATATATATATATATATATATATATATAGGCTTGAAGAGGGTTCTCAGCCAAAACCAAAACATCACCATTATGGGATAATTAATAGCACCATTTTTAACTTTTTCAAATTGGTGTACTGCCTCCATTTCCATATTCCTTGGTCTTTACTTGAGAGGCTTGGCTCCCTGGCTGCTTGCTGGTGCTGCTTCTGTTTTTCTTTTTATCACAATAGAAATTTCTTAGCAGGATGCAGATGACCCCCATGATAAAGGCGGGGGCAGCACAGGTGCAAGATTCTAATTAAGAGTTAACAAAAAGTGATCAAAACCTCATATGTACTACAAAATGGCACCAATACAAACTATAGCTTGTCCTACTATGCTGACGGAAAATTGTGAAACCTATAGCTCACAGAATTTGGTGACCCCCAAATATTTTTTATGAAAGAGTGTATTAATTGTACAAAAATAATAAAAAATAAAACTACATTAAGTTGGTATTGCTATATTCACACTGATCCATTGAATAGTGCTGCAAAAAAGCAGCACAACAAATAGCGTAAAATTATAAACTTAAAAAACTGTGTCAGAATTTCTGTTTTGTATATATTTCTTCCGATACACAGATAATAAAAGTTGCTTAATAAATTATATGTAGTTTAAAATGTGTTGTCACTAGAGTCCCATGGGACCCAGTGCAAAATTTGGACCTGAGCCCCCACCTGCATGTTGGTCAGATGTATGGGCCCTTGAATCATTCTAGATCCTATAAAGACATGCACGGTCGCCTCCCCATGTATTAATGTCCCCCATCCTGTCTGTTTTCTTTAATAGTATCCCACATCCTGGCCCCTTCCTGTAATATTGTCCCCCATCCTGGCCCCTTCCAGTAATAATGCCCCTTCGTCCTGGACCCTTCCAGTAATAATGCCCCCCATCCTGGGCCCCATGTTATAACAGTGCCCTACATTCTGGACCTCTTCCTGGTATAATGTTTCCTACCATGTAACAATGTTCACCGTTCTTGTCCTTTCCAGTAGGATTGCCCCCATCTTGGAACCCATGCTATAACAATGTCCCCCATCCTGGGCCCGTTCCTGGTATAATTTTCCCCACTGTGTAATAATGTCCACCATCCTGGGCCCTTTATTTAATATTGTCCCCCATCCTGGACCCCTTCCTATAACAATGCCCCTCATCCTTTTCCCTTCCTGGTATAATGTCCCCTATCCTGGTACAATGACTCCCATTCTGGGCCCCTTCCTGGTATAATGCGCCTTCCATTCTTTTCCAGCACATTTTAAAAAGAAACAAACAATTATTCTTACCTTCCCCCGCTTCCATGACGTGGGGCATCCCCCTCTATAGCTGGCACAGAAGTCTTCAACTGACTTCGCTGTTCTGGCATCTGGAGCGCATGTCGTCACTGACATACGTTGTTCATCATGGGCAATCCAATGTCTGGTGTCGGTCTCTGATTGACTGGCAGCGTGTATTGCAGCGCAATCCATTTCAGCCAAATGTGTTTCCGAGGACATGGTGCTGGCATTGGCAGGCCCCCTTCTGCATGGGCCCAGTAGCACCCTCTGCGACTATAATCGTTATGCCTCTGCTTAAAATAATGCCACCAAGAAATACAACTCATCCGGACCAAAAAAACGCCCTCAAATGACTATGTCACGTAAAAAAAGGAAAGAAAAAAGAGTGAAAAAAAATGGTCTGACATAAAGACCAAAACTGGTTGTCACGCCAAGAAGTTTATAAATTCCCCACTCCCCGCAATATTTCCTTTTAGGAAATTTTGATAATTGAGGTCTATGGTGTTTTAAGAAATTATATGAAGGTATTAGCTGTATGGTGGTGAGAGATTATGATGCGATATCTAGAGCTGGTTTGAAGTGCACTATTGTCTAAAGTCATAGACTCCTGTTGATCTCCTTCCACTTGTTGATGACACCCTCCATGCCCAATATATGCTAGGCACTATGTGATTCAGAGGAGGTATTCAGAACTGGGCAGCTCATGACACATCTCTGCACAACAAGCTCCGTGGGTGTTATGCTATGGAGGAGTTGGGAAGAAGAAATCTCAATCTCCTTAGGCTTTTCGAAATGATTGAAAGGATAGAAGGATGGGTGTAAGATTCACCTGGAAAAAAGCTGGTTATAATTTTAAGGTTAATTTTGCAAAGAAACTTAATAAATACAATATCATCCATCAATATGAAAATAAGGACAATTCATCAGAAGTAAGACAGACGGTTTTGACTTTATGAACAAGAAATGGTCTTCGATGCACTGATCAATGTTCTGGATAACCTCCTTACTATGCGGTCAAATCTCTTTTTGGTGCTGAGGCTTTTATCAGTCTCGTACAGTTTTGTGGTATTCAGCGAGCAGAGGATGCCACTGGCAACAGTGACGTAGATGTTCTGCATTATTTTAGGAAATCCAATCTCTCTTCTGTGTAATAGGCAAGATGCAGTTCTTTTATGATTCACATGTCAGGACAGATCGGGGGGAAAAGCAAACAAAACACAAGCATACACATGGCACATAATGACTACATATGGATCAAAATAGCACAATTAACAGGGCTGCAGAAAAAGGTCTGAGCGCGGCTGTTTCCTGTTTAGCATCAAAATGAAATCCTAGTGGCATCATAGAGAAGAAAACAGATACACGAGAAAAGAAACGGGGAAACAATTATACCAGAGCATATCTGCTTATGTTTATTGTCTCTTATCTAAGGGATTACAATGTTTTGTCTGAAAATGAGATGGAATGTGAGTCTATGACAGTTAGCCTTTATTAAAGGTGTATGCTAATACCAGGCAGCATTCTGAAGGTCTAAGCGTTTGTATTGCGTGGTTTGACTTATATCTGCTGCTGTAATTAGTAAATCTAATTCCACATGCAATGCCAGGGCAAAATGTTGCACCTATCGAAAAAAATATCTAGTGGCATTTTGCAATTATCGCAATGAGCTGCAAACAATATTTTTTTTCTTTTGCGACCATCCATTTCTACAGATTGCTTGTTAGTGGGTGGCATTGGCGGACATGCATTCCTGCAGATGATGACATTAATGGACCCAAACTGTCAGTGACAGCCTGAGGATAAAGAATCAAAGGAGTTGGCTGGAGCTGAGTAATTCATTTGCAAGCTGCTCTGAAATATGAGCAGTGAATTTACTAGTCTTACTGTACAAGGGATAATGATTGGTGAACTTCTTTTATAATGCTTTAAAAGTACTGCATTGCCTTCATAACCTAAAGATATTTGCATGTTATTATTCGTTTCAGGACAATGGACAGAGCAATGCAAAACACTTATCTTTCACCTCTGTGGCGTACTTCCAAAATCTCTGGTTCATAGCAGTATGCAAATTGCCTCTTCAGAGAAAAAGAGGACTTGAACTCTATAGCGCCACCTATTGGAAGCAGCAATCCTACAAGTCACAATCGACCCTTTAAAGGGGTTGTCCGGTACTTTTAAAAAAATGCCAGTGTGTTTTAATGATAAATACAAGCTTCCTTCTAATTACCTTGCGCTGCTGATACTGCCTGTGAGTGGCGCTATCGGTGGCCCCCGGCTGCAGCCGGCTCTAACATCCACTGACGTCACAAGTCCAGGCTGCAGCTGAGGGTCCCTCTTCCGTGTTCCACCAGTGGCTGCTGGGTTGTGGGTGGGGTAATTCCCCTGCATCACACCCGGCATCCACTGCGTGCTCTCCCTGTCCTCATTCATTGGGGAAGCACGCGGTAGATGCTGGGTGTGACTCAGGGGAATAACCCTACCCACAACCCAGCAGCCACAGTGGGGACCCCAGCGCTGAGTCACACCTCACTTGTTGTGACATCAGCGGGGGGTCACGTGCTGCCTGTGAGCGGCCACCTATAGTGCCGCTCACAGGCAGTATCAGCAGCGCAAGGTAATTATAAAGAAGCTTGTATTCATCATTAAAACACACTGCCATTTTTTTTAAAAGTACCGGACAACCAATTTAACGAGTCGTGCAATATGACTTAGGATAAAAGCCAAATCAGAATCTCAATTTTCAGACACGGTGTTTCGGGCTGTTGGCCCTCGTCAGTGCAAAGTATGAGAACTGATTTGGCTAGGTGAGAGGCTCTGGACTGAGGTCTAAGGGGTAATGTTTCTACTTGTGGAGAGTGACACACCGGCTCTTGCATGTCACGGTAAGGAGGTTTATTCGCTGTGCAATGCTCCTCTGGGAAATGTAATATGCAAATTGCCTCTTCAGAGATTTTGAAAATGTAACTTTACTCCAAAATGGGCAGAAATCTTAGCAGTTACAGACAATGCACACAATTACAGTCAATAGTATATGTCTTTGGGTTTGCTTGCATTGCAGGAGATCAGAATCCTACCTGCATTTGGTAAGAGATGCCCAGTAGATGGCCCATTGCCCCAATACGCAGAATCTCTGCCTACTCACCAACTCTATTCTGGCATTCCCACAGGACTATATGTGGACTGGTTCTGATAATACTTCTGCAATTAAACATCTTTTCCACGTTGTGTCAAATGTAACATCCCCACATGTGAGACACCTCAGATTGTGTCGTTTGGTGTGTTGGACACATTTAATAGCTATTGCCAGGGATTGCCAGCAGCTGCAAAATGGTTAAACAGCAGCAATTGGAGCCAGCTCTAAATGCTGCTGTTAGAAGCAGGTTCCAGCTGCATAACACAGCTAGAATTTGCCATGTATGCAGTGGTCAGCGCGTAAGTCCACTTCATACACTTAAACCTGATGAAGGACCTAAATGTATGTAACTTCACTAAATTTTTCCCCAAAATTTTTATTCGGCGATTAAATTTGTGTGACTCTCAATACTGGAGAGCTTGAAATTGCTCAAAAAATACACATGGGGAAGAGGAGAAAGAGAGGACCCATCTGACCATAAGAGTTTATACTCTACAGGAGAGAGAGAGAGAGGATCCCGCTGACCATAAGAACGTACACTCTAGACTAGAGAGAGAGAAGACCACACTGACCATAAGAGCTTACCCTCTACAGAAAAGAGAGAGAAAGAGGACCCTGCTGAGCATAAAAGTGTACACTCTACAGGAGAGAGAGGGCCCCGCTGACCATAAAAGCTTACACTCTATGGGAGAGAGAGAGGACCCCGCTGACCATAAAAGCTTACACTCCACAGGAGAGAGAGGACCCCGCTGACCATAAAAGCTTACACTCCACAGGAGAGATAGGGGACCCTGCTTACCATAAAAGCTTACACTCTATAGGAAAGAGAGAGGACCCTGCTGACCATAAGAGCTTACAATCTACAAGCGAGAAGAGAGAGGGACTTTGTTGACCATAAGAGCTTACACACTACAGGAGAGAGAGATGGCTCCACTGACCATAAGAGCTTACACACTACAGGAGAGAGAGAGAGGGTCCCGCTGACCATAAGAGCTTACACTTTACAGGAGAGAAAGAGGACCCTGCTGACCATTGAAGCTTCCTCTCTACAGGAGAGAGAGAGAGAGGACCCTGCTGAACATAAGAGCTTACTCTCTACAAGAGAGAAGAGAGAGGGGACTCTGTTGACCATAAAAGCTTACACTCTACAGAGAGAGACTTACTCAGTGATTCTGGAGATGGAAAATGACCATGCCATACAAACTGTGCTCCGCTGAGAGATGCTGATCTGTAATAGCCCAGGTACTGAACCCCCCTTATGCAAGGTATGATAGTCCATAAGATGTCATAGCTGCAGGGCATTATGACAGGTCCACCCAGCAATGCAAAATGACGTTAGCCCACTCACTGATGCTTCAGCAATATGGGAAATGGTGCCAGGCAAGTTATTTTTTTGTGCAAACTAAGAAATATCAAAATGTTCGAATTCACATTCAACACAAAAGGTAGAAGAAAAATATACTCCAATGTGCTGAAAACCATGTAAATAAGACACTGAATTTTTTTCTGTGGAGAGATGGAGTAAAACTGTATTTTTTTGGGCATGTCTGTATGAGGAAGGATATAGCATATGCTGAAAACAATACCCTACAGTAATGCATGGTGGTGACTCAGTGATGCCCTGGGGCTGCTTTGCTTCCTTTTGCACTGGAAACCTAAAGAGTGTCAAGGGAAAGATGGATTCAATTAAGTATCAGGAAATCTTAGGAGAAAACCTAATGCCTACTCTGAGGAAGCTGAAGCTTGGACTAGAGATGAGCAAGATTCTGGAGTGGTCATCATAGTTGCTTCACTTGATTTCTATAGAGAATTGTTCGGCTTCAAAGAAAGTGGTTGCAGCATGCAAGCACAAAAATATTAGTGAACTTAAGGCCATTGCAAATCAGGAATGGGCTAAGATCCATCAGGAAATCTTCTAAAAGCTAATGTCTGGCTATGCATCACATTAGAAGCAAGTCATAAAAGCCAAAGGGGCTCTAAATATTAAATATGCTTGTCATGAAGAAGTCAATAAAAGGGTTATTTTGTGATGAATATGGAGATACCACTTGTTATAATAGTGCATATCCTGTTGCGCTATTTGCATTGTTCTTGTTTGATTGGTTTATTGTAAACAGCAGACATTTTGTAAAGTTTGCTAATAACCTAATTTGCACTGGAAGCTAAATAATTTTGATTGCATCTGTATATCTATATAAGTAATAAGTGTGTATACGGTATATGTTACATATGTGCATGCAGTGAGAACGAGCTTATGCTTACACAGTGAATGTGTGTAAGTACAGTGGTGGCCAAAAGTATTGGCACCCCTGCAATTCTGTCAGATAATACTCAGTTTCTTCCTGAAAATGATTGCAATCACAAATTCTTTGGTATTATTATCTTCATTTAATTTGCTTGCAAGGAAAAAACACAAAAGAGAATGAAGCAAAAATCAAATCATTGATCATTTCACACAAAACTCCAAAAATGGGCCAGACAAAAGTATTGGCACCCTCAGCCTAATACTTGGTTGCACAACCTTTAGCCGAAATAACTGCGAACAACCGCTTCCGGTAACCATCAATGAGTCTCTTACAATGCTCTGCTGGAATTGTAGACCATTCTTCTTTGGCAAACTGCTCCAGGTCCCTGATATTTGAAGGGTGCCTTCTCCAAACTGCCATTTTGAGATCTCTCCACAGGTGTTCTATGGGATTCAGGTCTGGACTCATTGCTGGCCACCTTAGAAGTCTCCTGTGCTTTCTCTCAAACCATTTTATAGTGCTTTTGGAAGTGTGTTTTGGGTCATTGTTCTGCTGGAAGACCCATGACCTCTGAGGGAGACCCAGCTTTCTCACACTGGGCCCTACATTATGCTGCAAAATTTGTTGGTAGTCTTCAGACTTCATAATGCCATGCACACGGTCAAGCAGTCCAGTGCCAGAGGCAGCAAAGCAACCCAAAAACATCAGGGAACCTCCGCCATGTTTGACTGTAGGAACCGTGTTCTTTTCTTTGAGTGACTCTTTTTTTTTCCTGTACACTCTATGTTGATGCTTTTTCCCAAAAAGCTCTACTTTGGTCTCATCTGACCAGAGAACATTCTTCCAAAACATTTTAGGCTTTCTCAGGTAAGTTTTGGCAAACTTCAGCCTGGCTTTTTTATGTCTCGGGGTAAGAAGTGGGGTCTTCCTGGGTATCCTACCATACAGTCCCTTTTCATTCAGACGCTGACGGATAGTACGGGTTGACACTGCTGTACCCTCGGACTGCAGGGCAGCTTGAACTTGTTTGGATGTTAGTCAAGGTTCTTTATCCACCATCCGCACAATCTTGCGTTGAAATCTCTCGTCAATTTTTCTTTTCTGTCCACATCTAGGGAGGTTAGCCACAGTGCCATGGGCTTTAAACTTCTTGATGACACTGCGCACGGAAGACACAGGAACATTCAGCTCTTTGGAGATGGACTTGTAGCCTTGAGATTGCTCATGCTTCCTCACAATTTGGTTTCTCAAGTCCTCAGACAGTTTTTTGGTCTTCTTTCTTTTCTCCATGCTCAATGTGGTACACACAAGGACACAGGACAGAGGTTGAGTCAACTTTAATCCATGTTAACTGGCTGCAAGTGCTATTATTTTGAACACATTCAAATACACAGACTCAAAAACATGCAGATCATGAATGCGGAGTCTGTTGCTTTCCTTAGAATCTACTGTCCCAACTGGTAAATTGTTTGACATGTGGTAATATAATTTATACTAAAAGCAGTGATTAATGTGGTTAGTCACATTGGACTGCTATTATATAAATACAGTCATTATGAGATTGGAAACCTCTGTTACCAGCAGGTGTCCATATTTATACAGTCATCATGTGTAGAACGAAGGTTAATCACTCACTTTTTAGGTCTACCAATATACTAATATTTCTTACTAATATAAAACTAAAAATAATTAACTGCCTATTCAGCATGTAGAAAAGGAAGCTTTAGCTACTATTTCATACTAAAGATCTCTTTCAAGCTCAATCAAGATGTATGAGGATAATGAGTGAATAGTAGAGTTATGCAAAAATGTTCTTTGATATTCAATCTACATAGATTTGCTGACAAAGAAAGCTTCAGCTACTTGCAAATTCAACCACAAATTTTCCATTGGATTAATATTGAAATCTAGAATTCAATCTTTATGGTTCTAAGTTGATACCTACGTATTTTCAGCACAGTACAGGAAAAACATAGGCCCCTGTTCATCAAAATGTTTACTCCAGAAAACTGTTGTAAAACACTTTGAAAAGTAACATTTTTTTTTGCTCATCGCAAAGTTGTGAATAACTGTTGCGACTTTTAGCGTTTTCATGCCAGTCTTGATCAGCTCTGCTAAAATGGGAAGAGCTGAGGTGGGAAGAAGGAGTGTAGCAATGCCCGGTATGTCAAGTTTATTACTAGACTTGCCTTACTTTATGCTAGAAATCTTACTCCAGTCAATGACTGGAGTAAGATTTCTAGCAAGGTGCACACTTGTAAGATGCGCCTGATTCATTAAGTGGTATGAGCCTCTTAATGAATCTTACTCCGCTATGCTCCTTCATTAAGACTGGCATGTACAGTACTAGTCTTAATGAGTCTATAGTTTCGGAATACAATATGGGTCATATATCAATTATTGAATGTGAAGCCTGCTGCACAGATTATTTAGGTGCCTCGTGGTGGTGAAAATCTAATGAATATGCATGTAAAGAATAAAATGAGAACAGGACAATGGACACACGGTTCCTGGACAGCCCAGGACTCATGGTACCCTTTATTCCTATCTGATTGGGAGACATACAGAGCCTTCAGCGAAACTAAGTGCTAAAGCTGCCAAGTGCTAAAATGCCAACATAACTTAGTAATTGCCCATAACTATTTGGAATTGTTTTGCTGCTTCCAGCCCTCTATCACACAGGCTAGTATTATCCCCCTGCTTGATGAAAGCTCAGTCCAGCAGTGATTATCATGTAGCAGTGGGGTCCAACAGTATGTTCTTGTACAAGGTTTGAAAGAGCAAATGATTAAACTCAAAAGACTGTGCACAGACTGACTCCCCTAGGACAAGTAGATTTGTAGGTCACATCTTGAGCACCTCTGGTATTTCATTCTTGACTTTGAGAAGTAAATGCACATTGTCTATACGTAACTCTGGAAAGTGGCATCTTTATATGTGTAGGACTCAAATTATACATAATGAATTTGAGAAAGCTTTATAGCACTTTGCACACACAAAGCTTTCTTTCTTGCTTTTGTTCAAAATTACAGAAAAAAATGTCATTTGTTTCCTTCAGTCTCTGCTAGCTACATTGTACTATCTTTTTTTTTAAAACTGTGGATCCCAGATCTCAAAAATACAAGTATGTAAGTTCATCCAATTGAGCAACCATCGCTTAAATTATACCTAAATTCTCATGACAATTTCTTGTTTCAGAGAATTGCATTATACGCTATTATTCAACCATGTTGATAATAAACCTGTATTCAATATGTAATTCTGTAATAATTAAAAGCTAAAAGAAAGATTCTGGCAGGATTCCTAAAAGCAAAATTAGAACTAAAGTTGGTATACAATGTGTTCAACCGATACACAGGGCCATAATACAGCTCTACACAAGCCCAGAGTTGTAGTCACCTAGAAGGCTCTATGGCATTTTCTTATGCCTCAGTTTTCACACCAAAGCATATAGAGATATTTCTTGTTGCATTAGTACATCAAACAAAAGAAAATAAATTGTGGTTTCCTATCAGTTGGTGTTTTATGGAGTGTGGTAGATTGACTCGCTCGGCTCTCACAGAGGTAGAACTCTTCTTGGGTTAAGTTCCTGCTGGTTTATTAGAACATGGCATAAACCACTACAGGGGTTCCAGGAAATAAACACGGCCTTTCCAGCATATCGAGAAACAAAACAAAAATAAAGTCTAGCACAATTCATAAGTGAGCGGGGCTTCGCCCACTCTGGTTGGCACAACAAAGTTTCAACAAAGTCCTTCTATGGAGCTCTCTGACTTCCAAATACACAGTCTGGAGACTTCCTTCCCCAAACAACACCAGAGAACAAAAAACTCACAGCTGGAGATTTATCTTCTCCAGCCACACCCTTGAGGTGGAGATATGGTGAGTATGTGTCCCACCTATCTCACACCTACTCACAAAAAAAAAACATTCTAAGGTGGCTGATTAACCTCTTCAGCACCTAACATGCTGGAGAAAACTTCTAGGTTCAGTCCGCTGAAGCTAACAGCCACAGTGAAACATATCCCCCCTCACATACATCACCAGTGACTCTGTTGCAAGATATTGTCCCTGGATGCATTGTATGGTATGGAGTTATGGAAACATCCTTAATCTACTGGCTTGCCATATGAAAAACAAACTTTATGACTAGAAGTACCTTAAATTTAGGGTGGTGCAACACACAGGAATGAAAAGAACACCTGAAAGAATACCTCTCTCATGCACACAGCGCTAATCATGAGCAAATCATCAATTCTCTGTAAATCTTGTCTTTAGCCAAGCAGTCCCTTTATGCAATCTATGGAGGAGAAAAGATTATAATGTTCCCAATAATAGAAAATTAGGAAAATTCACGTTTCTATTAGATAGTGCTCTGAAGACTGTCTGGTGCTGTAGAAATTTAATAGAATATATGAAGTAATGAAGACATTTTTGTGCATCTTTGTTGTATTTTAGAGCGTGAAATAAAAGTATTAACCTAATACTGTGTTAGAAGGAACTTTGCACATTTTTTTCCAGCATGTTGTATCTGTATCTTTCCTTTTGAACCCACTCTTCTTGTAATTTAGCAAATCTAGTAATTCCATTATGATTAATCCCTTGATGATTAGATGTGTAGTGCAGTGCACTTGATTGTAAAGTTTATTTTCTACGTTTTAAATAGTCGATTAGAAAGCTCCTCTTCTGGTCAGGATCTCAGATAAATTGCTCTCTAACTTTGTACCTAAAGGGAAGGTATCTTCTAGATTTTTCTTTACTAATGTAAATCAGTTGTTTGGAACATAATACTTATTTTAGAATTTCTTTTTATTTTCTGATACTAGATTTTTTTTATTGTATTTTCTTTACATCATTATATGGCACTCATCTCGCCAAAGCTGCTATAGCAGTTCAGAGATACACTTTACAGCAGCCACAACAGCTATAAACAAGGGGATGACTAATAGACCTTTATGGGGGAGTTTTTTTTGAGCATGCTCTTTGACCTGTGCATAGAGAAAAGGAGGAGATGATTTGTGCACACCACCTATCATAAATGGTCTGATCTTGAGTTATCTACAGAGTTCTATCATTATTAACCTGCCTGTGAAGATAATGAGATAACTGCTGAGACGTGATCTATACACAACAGGAAGTGGCAGCCTATTGTGAGGTTAAGTAGTCGGAGTAAAAACTGTAAAATTAGAAAAAAAAAATTGTTTACAGCTGATAAGTACAGTAAGCCATTGGTAGCCATCGTGGTCTGTGCAGTAGAAAATAAACATTATTGGATGAAGTCTTTTACGCCAGTTTTTTTTATCATCAAAATGTTCCAAATTTAGTTGCACAGTATTTTTGCTCACAACTTTTTTGCATTTTTGTGATTTTATGATGTTCTCGCCACTTATGATCTGTGGGTTAGAAAGTATGCATGATTAGCTGTGCGAATAGGTCTAAGAAACATTGATGAATTTCCACTTTTATTTTAAAAGTCAAAATTCTAACACCAATAGAAGTTGGCTTAAAAAATGAGTTAAAAAAACAGATTTTAGACAGGAGTGTTGTCTCAAAAGTTGCACCAAATTTATTAGACATGTTGAGACCCTTTGACAAATTTGCTGCAAATAAAGGCAAAGTTGACTTTATAAATACGTGTAAAAAATCCTCTCTATGATTTCAGACCATACTGTTAATACAATAGATGCTGCTATTTTTTCCTTTGACTATTGATTTGTGGTTTCAGTCACTCCTGGGGTTGTGTGAAATTATAATTTTTCCACTCTCATCTTATTGTGCAGTTCGATCCTTCTCTTTGAATTTACTGCAAACCCTTTGTGTAGGAACAACGGACATGGGAGAATTGTAAAAATATAGGTCTATAAAAGATGACTGCAAATAATAGAGTGCTGATGCCTTGTGGACAATATATGTCTTCCCATCCACATGAAACTTTACAAGAGTACTGTAAAAATATTGCATTACTACGGTAGGTATATGGTAATTCAGAGGGGTTTTCTCTCCGGTGAACTTAGACAGTGCTAGTAATAGCTGCCTCGGATCATATTTACTGGAATCAGCTGTCACATTAGTCACTGGTGTTTCCTAATGTGTCTGAGTGATATATAATTTCACTTAAAGGGGAGGAAAGGAGAACTAAATAATTTATGCACAGTGAAAAGGTCTTTGTGATAGATACATTTTTAAAGAAGAACCTATTAATAAGCTTCCTAATGATGACCTTTACAGTTTAAATAGAAAAAAAACAAAAAACAATGTATCAATAAAAGCTTATCATTTACCATACTGTTTTATTTTTTTTTAATTTTAGAAAAATGTCTCAATAGTAAATAATTTGTAAATAATAGTAGCATCTAATTGTTACCCATTTTAAAAAAGTCCATAGTTATCTAGTATTTTTGCCTCTGTACGCCATCGTATAACAGTCTTAGGGCCTGATTCATCAAGACCGACAATTTTCTTGCCGGTCTTGATGAGGGGGCGTGGTGGAGTCAGCCGCTCCTAATTCATTAAGAGGTGCACGCCTCTTCATGAATCTGGAGCGTCTGACGAGTGGCTTGCGCCTCCGTGCTCTACACTTTACTGGAGAGAGATTTCTGGCTTACGGAACGCCACAGCTCTTCATGAATTAGACAAGCTGTGGTGTCACTCTTCATGCCCCATCTCCACCCATTTTAGCAGAGCTGGATGAAACTAGCGTGAAAACGCCCAAAGTCGCAAAACTCAGCAACTCCAAGTTGTGCCAAAAATTTGCGATTTTTCAAAGCTTTTACATCAGAATACTGGTGTGAAACCTTTGATGGATTGGGCCCATAGTCTCCCTTAGAAACACAGATTCCATTACACCATATATAAATGGAAAATGTCAATATGTTTTCTATCTATATCTACTGTATACCTTCTAGGAAAAAGTGCTGTAGCACCATAAAATTCATTAGGTGCTTGTATTGAGACATAATATTGTTGTGTGCATGAAGGTTAAGTCATGCAAGACATTGAAAATACTTGTTAAAGAAGCACTCCTCTCATCAAAGATTTTATCCTCTTAATACATTGCAGTCATCATATTATATAGCACTGTGTACTTACAATTGCTCATTTTGCCCTTCTACCAGTAAATTCTTCTCTTTTCCCTGCATCTATCATTCACATCTTCAATTCCTGACCCAGCTGCTCCTCCTCCCCCCTGCCAAGGACTTTTGCAGTGACTCATGACTCATGCAGGGAAAATAGACTTCCTGTTTCTACATAGAGCTTAGAAGTATTCAGCTAGTCAGTTATTAATAATGTAATGTCATAGACCTAATGGAAAAGAGAAAAATTATCTGTGTAGAAGGGCAAAATGAGCAATTGTAAGTACACAGCGCTATATAATATTATGATTGCAATCTATTAACAGGATAAGATAACAATTTTGATGGGAGGAGTGCTTCTTTGAAATAATTTGCAAATATTTTTTTGTTTTTTTAGTGTTGTTGCCGGAACTCATATTTATTTTAAAATGGCAATATATTGCAACAATATTCCACCAGATACAATTTTGATACATTTTTCTACATCTGTATTAAGCTGAAAAATTGCCAAACAGCTGTAGATGTTTGCCAGCAAGCAATACTGGGAAATCTCAGCTCTAAAGTCTGCAGATTTGTGAATGCAGTTCTGGATTAAAATACAGGCTGGAATTTACAATCAGTACAAGAGAACTAATGTAATGTCTTCCCAAGGTTATATGTGTGTTAGAGGAAGACTGCTGAGTACATATGTATAAAAAGTAAAAAAAAAGAATGTAGTGTAGTTTTTTCTTTTATTAGAGTGCTTAAATCAATAAAACAATATCGTGCTGGGATGTCTGTCTCTGTTCTCCTTTGATGAGATACATATGATTTCATGAGAGACATAAGATTTCAGATATGCTGATAGACAGGATATATGCATCAATAAATAAAGTGGCATCAAAAACCACCAAGAGCAATTAAAAGGTGACTGTGTGGGAGTAATCTCATAATACACCACAAATGGCCATTTAAATACACAGGGGAAAATGTTAAAGTACATAAGATAATGATATCCATTTGTGCAAAGGTCCCAAGGGACTAAAATTGATCATTTAGCCCTTTGTGGCAAAGCTATATATTAAAGGATTGTGCAGATAAGAGTTTGTAGCATATCCCTAATTATTAATGTGCCACAATAGTTTTATTTTGGGCTTCCAGAAAGAATTATTGATGCATGTCTATTACCATAGTCTGCGGTTACAGGCTGAAAGCATTGTGACGCAGGTATAAAGCGATAGCATTGCATTTCGCTGTGTGCTAACAGCATCTACAATAAACCTAAACAGTATGGTAATATTAACGTATGTTTGAACAATTAAATAGCTTACTATTCAGCCATTCTTTATTACTCTCAGTCTCTGAAAAAGTTGGATTACAACCAATATGACCATCATTATAACTCTGGCAGAGGACGTCAGTGTCACCCATCATTTCCAGAATGGACAATGTGTCCAGCTTTGCAGCAGAACAGGAAAGCATCACTGCATGACTTGGCAGAATTAAACTCTGGGTGACAACCTGGTAAGAAGAGTAATAGCAGATATTCAGTTGTCACATTTTGTATCATATGGTAAATCCAATAGAAATCCTCATCCGATGTATAAAAGATACATGTAAAATGGTCACAAGAAGACGGTCAGCATACTTTTGGTACTAATTATACATTTGTAAAGGAGTGGAGAAACTGTCAACACCCCTTGAAGGTTATATAGTGATATAATGCATTGACATGGTTGAATGCTGTTTCATCTGGTTTGTGGTCTGCAGCAGTTGGTTAGCTGCAGATAGGGTTAACTATTGGGGTCAGCCCATGGTGGGAGGAGTTACATGGACATTAGGAACTCAGCTCATGTTGTTAGGCAGATAGGGAAGAGTGTTGAAAGGAGAAGGACCTATGGTGGTATTGTTCGCAGACCTGAAATAAAAAAAAGTTGTGTGTGTGAAGAAGGGAGACCACCATACTAAGATAGTATGTTCTGAAGTAATCAAGGATTAAGTGGCAGAAGGATTCCTTATCTCAGACAAGTGGGGCCTACAGTAAACGTTATCTATACTAGATACGGAGTGGAAGTGTTGCCAGACCTGAGGGTCATAGAAGGAGAAAATGGCCAGGCTGGGACATGTGTTCTTCTACCGGGAACTGGAAATGCAGTTGCACACAAAGGAGTGGGTAGCCCTCATCAAATGGAATAGTAGTGAGGAGCCAGTAAAGTCCTCACAAGGGGAAAGATGGAAATTCCCATAGTGGTTTCTGGTCTAATGTAACAGAAGTAATGTACCGCCACGTTTAACTGTGAAGTTCCTGCCTCTGGATTATGCACAAGATGTATTATTAAAGTGTTATGCCTTCTATCTGATGTATATACTTCTCATCAGTTTGTCCAGTAAAGAAAAGTTTATTTTGGACCCTTCTCTCCCTCATTCATCTCTACTTCATTGGGTCCTGGGCTGCCCTGTCAAGTAGTAGCATGTGGTCTGCAGTGGCGGATTGCTAAGGTAAAAGCACACACACCCAGTCTGGATCCCCATTTTTCTGTAGCGTGTCTGGGCGTGGATGCAAACCTCAGCCACAGTCGCCCAATTATATATCAAAAGTTAATTTTGAATGCATTTTTCCTTTAAAAAAGATGTCATCTTTGGATGTAAAAACAACAAAAATGATGGGCAGAATAACATAAAAAAGTAAAACCCCTCTAATCCCTCCTCTCTCCCTCCCTCCAGACATATCTGAGGTTGCCCACTGGTCTCTAGTTCCTGGTTCATCTCGACACCCAGATAATGATTGCATAGCCAATTACCGCCTGCAGTGGTCTTCTGAGCAGTCTTCTATCTGCTTTACCTAAATGATTCGTACTGGTTTAAAGTGAATATTAGAAGATATAATTCTCAAGGACTAATTTTCCAATACTGGAAGTGTCTGCTATTTCCTCCATAACTACCCAGATGGGCTTGAATCTCTTGGTTCTGCACAAATAGGTGATCTCTTTTCCATGAAGGTATTTGTGTATAGCAATGAAAGTAATACTTTCTAAAACTATTTTTATAGATGAAGTTATTTTAACCACAGAATTATGCCGTGTAGTTTCCCAGGCTGTTATTTTTCTACTGTGCATTTAGAAACAGATGGTATGAGTTAGATTTAAATATTAAAGCAATATGTGAGAGGGGAAAATATAAATTCATATTCTACCTGATTTTTTTTATAAAAATGTATCCACTTGCTTAAAATTCAGTTTGCGCTATAATACGGCTTTTTTATGATTTATGAAAAATCAAAGCTTTTTCTGACTATTTTACTTTGAATCTGCAGCATTCCAGTGTCAGAATGGATATACTGCAGAATTGAAAAGTAACAAAATGGTATAAATGCCCATTTAATCTACCATGTGTGGATCAGATCTGGATCAAATCTTTATTGAACTGCAATTTGGTGTGGATTTTGCACCAAAAATCCTTGAAAATCTTTGATAAAGACCCCTATTTACATTGTATAAAAGTCATCCAAACTCACTGATTTCCACTTAATTGGCCAACCAGTTATATTGGGGACATAAGGATTGAGCAGTTGGAATTCAATCTCCCGATCCTTTTGTTTGGCGGAGAAATAAGCTGCTGCTAGACGACTTTCTTATAGACAACACAGGGGCACTTGACTGAATGTGTATATGGGTTACTTAACATATTTATTACTAGAATAATTGAGAATGAAGTATCTATTGTGTTATGTGGCATAAAACAGCAAATATCCTATGTCTCCATGAAGAGTAAAGAAGTTTTGTAGGAGCTTCTTTTAAAAAAAAACAATTTATTAATACATATTTATTTATTTTTTACAGTACAGTGTAACATCACTGACCCTACCAGCGCATTTCCCTTCATATTGCACAATAACAATGAAAATCTGACAAAAAAGGTATGTGTACTGTACAGACTTCATATATTTATAAGATCTATTTTTTTAAAATAAATATTTATATGATATGGACATCTTTGCATTGAACTATTAGGCTATGTTCCCATGATGAGCTTTTGGTGAGTTTTTCACGCTGCAGAATTTCTGCACCTATTTAAATTAGGTTACTTGCGTTTTTTCATTGTGTTTTTGTTTTTTTTAATGTGTTTTTGATTCTGTGTTTCTTGTCTCTTTTTGGTGTCACCCTTTAAATAATCCTGCTTTGTTTTTGATACTTCCTGGTATTTAACTTTGACAAAACTATATTGACATATTTAGGTGCCATTCGCATGCTTTTTTGATGCATTTCTTGCGGAATTTCCACACCTAATGCTAATCTATGTAGAAATTCCACACAGAAAACTCAGCGTACCCGCAATAAAAATTGACATGCTGCGGATTTGAAACACGCACACACAGCGCAGTGAGTATGACACTTCTATAAATCCCATCTACTTTGCTGGAACTATAAGACACTGCATTTCTGACGCAGCAAAAATACACAACATCAAAAACGTTCCAAAAGCTCATCGTGGGAACATAGCCTTATTGTGTTCATTGCTTCTTAAATGTAAAATTAAGCAATTTTCTAAACAGTCTTCGTTAAAATTCCTTTCAGTTTTCATGCTGTGTAGTCTGTAAAACTTCTTCACATTGCTGGCTGTCTTGCTGCTCCTGGCTTAGATCTGACAGCAGACTTTCCTATGGATGCTGTGGGCCCAGGGCAATCATTATTAGTCCTCTCCAATCTTAACCTACCTCACAGGTTGTACAAGGCAGAGCAGAATGTAGAGGGGTGAAAGTATCCAAGTCTTCAGGGAGGGCAGATCACACAGACTGAAGAAATTGGGAGGAAAGCATACACAAGACAGTGTGGAAAGAAGAGAGAGTGAATCACATGATCCTCAGCATCTGTATCTGTCAGTACGTCAGAAATGAGATGCTCTGTGTTCAGTAGAAGGAGAAATTGGTACAGGAATTAAGATATATGCGAGCTAGTGAAGACAACAGTATAAATGCAATCCATTTCAGTTAAATAGAAATGATTTGCCGTGAGTAACTCATTTTTTGTGCGTGAATATACTATTACATACCCAAATGAGTCTAACTACATGTATGCCCTAAAAAGACAAAAGTATTCATGGAGTGATACCTTTATTGACTAACCAGAAAAATTATATTCGCAAGCTTTCAGAGCAGAGAGGCTCCTTCTTCAGGCAAATTTACAAATGAAGGAGCCTGTGTTCTCTGAAAGCTTGTACATACCATATATATGATTCTGGTTAGCCAATAAAGTTAGTACTCATAGAATACTTTTGTCTTTTTTGGGCATAAAAGTATTTACATTGATTTTTCTAGCAAACATGGTATCACAACATCATTTTTAATTTACCTCATACCCAAATGAGGAAAGTAAAAAAAATGGCAGCAGGTTATAAACTGCGTATCAGTGCAGGATAGCACTAAAGTGAAATTTTCAAAATCTCCATTTTTGGTCTTGTATTGCAGTTCATCCTCAGTCGAGTCATCTCAGATAATGATTTTCCTTTCTGCATAATAATATTCTTGCATTTCTACACAAGCCATCATTTGAGAAAAGAAAATGAAGGAAAAAAGATTATTATTATATTTAGACCACAAATATATACAAATGCCCAGACTTCTTTGTAACCTTATACACCCATAATGATTCAAATAAAAGCCGCATACCTTGTAATGACTTGTATGTGTTATATTCCATATTTCATGTGGCAAATTTTCTGAACTTTAACCAATGATTTACATTTCCTTCAAATGGTTTTCCACTTTTATAAAAGTGGACCCTAACTAATCAGACAGTAGTGAAAAACCAAACAAATACCAATAGTTCTCTCTCTACCTCAGTCCAGCGCCTGCTCCCCACCGCTGATCCTTTGTTTGTGTTTTGGCTGCAGCAGTGACGTTACGACTACAGTGGGCATCACTGCTGAAGCCAATCACTGAGCTCAATGGCTTTGTTATTGTTAGCGGCATGAACCGCTGACATCAGTGATTGTCTGCAGTGGTGATGTGTGGTGTAGTTATGTCATCACTGCTGCAGCCCAGCCAAAATACAGGCATCTTAGCAATGGCGGGGAACCGTCAACGAACCGATAAAGGGTGAGTACTAATTCTATATATTACTTTTAGCTGATCAGTTGGGGCACCACATTTTTAAAAAAACAAAACTTTTTAAGGTACAAGTCTGTATTTACCTACCACTTATGTGCATTTACTTCCAAAATCTGCGCCCTTTTGGCTGTATAACATTTTCTGTATCCTTAGGTCAGAATGAGTGGCCCATGTCTACTCATGACTCCTCTTCTCTCTCCTCTGTGGCCGCGGATTTAACCTGTCATTTTAAATAATAAATGTGGAGGTTTTTTAATGAGGATTTTTCTCTTTGTTAGCTCATGTGTCAATGGATCAGAACATGGTCAATTCTAAACTATAAGAAGTTTTACATGCTGAGGAGCTAATGTATATACATATACACTGGCAACAGTAAAGTACAGGACAGCAATGGGTATGCCTGCCCTATGCTTTTAGGACAGTACAACTGCACATACACAGATAATCTGCATCCATACACTGCTGTACTAAGGGTATGTGCACACGTTATGTATTTGGTGCAGAAATCTCATGGCAGGAAAAATGCAGGGTAAAATAGGCACGTTTTTTATTTTTTACTTGCATTTTTGGTGCGGATTTTCCCCCACTCATTACTATTGGTGAAATCTGCAGCAAAACTGCTGAATGAATTGACAAGCTGCAGATTTAAATCTGCAAGTCACAAATTAGCAACGTGTTCACGAGACATCAGGATTCTCATTCACTTTGCTGCCATCAGGAAACCCTTCAGGTTTTGTGACAAATCTGCAACGTGTGCACAGGCCCTAACAAGTATAGAGAAACTGTGCATGCTCATCCAGTATGTTGATAGACTACAGGAAACAGAGATAACATTCTGTAGACAATTCAATAAAAAGGGGTATTTTAAGTTTTTTTTTTCTAGTATCAGATACAGTTTAACAAGTTACCACCAATGACTGACATGGATTATTTTTTTCTATACTTTAACATAAATTATTATTCAGGCTGGAATACCCGTTTAAGGCTATGCATGTGCTGCTTTATGTAAAATACTTTATTTACACTCTCAATGTATTGATTCTATTAATGCTTTGCTTGATCTAATAGATATTAATATTTGATACTTTACATTCTACTGAAAACATACTACATTTCAAAGTCACTGCAGCCTCTTCCTCAATGTATACAGTTATTAAAATAAAGACACAGAAGCAGTAATAGAATTCTAAAGCATGAGAATCTAGGTCATTTTGTGTAATTGGAAGATATTCAGAAATCCAAAGTGGTTTATAAATATACATTAAGTTTTGCAGAGAATTTAATAAACAAAGTTTTTCATGAAACATGACATAAATGCTCCACTTGCACACAAAGATCATATATTGCTGCTAACAGCGGGTCCTAAATAGTCTATGCCAAAATGTTTTACTGCACAAAACGAATTTCTAAAAAAAAAACCCATAAGGGCACATAATATATTTAAATAAGCTGGAATTATTAGCTTTCAAATAATTCTTTTCTTCTCGCAGTGCTTCCACCTACTCAGCTTCCATCCATTCTGTAAAGGAACTATATTTGGCCATAAGAATTTTCACCTGCTGGTGAAGATACCTCATAGGGTTCACAGACAAAGCCAGCTGAAAGTTTACTTTGCATTTCGAAGGCTACTATTTACCAGCCACGGCAATCAAATAGGTAGCATTCATAGACTAGTGGCACACACAGAACATGATGTGCTTTTATTTGAATATGTTTAAATTGAATGCACTTATGGCTTTTAATTTGAGCCTTCCTTTTTTTATTTCACTACTTTGTACAAAGCTACAAAAAATACAACATAATCAGCAGATAAAACCAGAGAAAGGCTGATGAAAATATCAATACCCAACCACTATCAAACCCAACCACTCCGCACTGCTCGATACTTGATTGAGCATTTAGGTGCTTGGAGGAGTACAGAGCAGTGCCGAGTATCGCCTGGTGCTCAAGTGCTGGGGTCCCTGCAATCTGAGCCCCACACTGCACTGAAGCTAGGAATTCCCCTGCTGGGAGTGCAGGGACTCCTCTGTCAGCCGGACTCTTTGTGAGCTCTCTCTCTCTCATCTACATCAACCAATCATATATACACAGCCCCCTCCAGAGCCCCAAGCACAGCAGCACAGAGGATGTCAGGAGAGCGAGCCACAACAGCACAGAGGATGTCAGGAGAGCCTGCCACAGCAGCACAGAGGATGTCAGGAGAGCCTGGCACAACAGCACAGAAGATGTCCAGAGAGTTTGCCACAGCAGCACAGGGGATGTCAAGGAGCCTGACACAGCAGCACAGAGAATTTCAGGAGAGCCAGCTACAGCAGCATAGAGGATGTCAGAAGAGCCAGCCCCAGCAGCACACAGGATGTCAGAAGAGCCTGCCACAGCAGCACAGAGGATGTCAGGAGACCTTGCAACAGCAGCACAGAGGATGTCAGGAGAGAAAACCACAACAGCACAGAGGATGTCAAAAGAGCGTGCCACAGCAGCACAGAGGATGTCAGGAAAGCTAGCCACATCAGCACAGAGGATGTCAGGAGAGCCTGCCACAGCAGCACAAAGGAAGTCATGAGACCCAGCCACAGCAGCACAAAGGATGTCAGGAGAGTCAGCCATAGCAGCACAGAGGGTGTCAGTAGAGCAGGTCCCAGCAGCACAGAGGAACTCTGGAGAGCCTGCCACAGCAGCACAAAGGATGTCAGGAGAGCCAGCCACAGCAGCACAAAGGATGTCAGGAGAGTCAGCCATAGCAGCACAGAGGGTGTCAGTAGAGCAGGTCCCAGCAGCACAGAGGAACTCTGGAGAGCCTGCCACACCAGCACAGAGGATGTCAGGGGAGCCTTCCACAGCAGCACAGAGGAAGTCAGGAGATCTTGCAACAGCAGCACAGAGGATGTCAGGAGAGCCAACCACATCAGTACAGAGGATGTCAGGAGAGCCAGTCACAGCAGCACAGAAGATATCAGGAGAGCCTGCCACAGCAGCATAGAGGATGTCAGGAGAGCGTGCCACAGCAGCATAGAGGATGTCAGGAGAGCGTGCCACAGCAGCACAGAGGATGTCAAGAGAGCCAGCCATAGCAGCACAGAGGATGTCAGGAGAGCCTGCCACAGCAGCACAGAGGATGTCACAAGACCCAGCCATAGGAACACAGAAGATGTCAGGAGACCCAGCCACAACAGTACAGAGGATATCAGGAGACCCAACCACAGCACAGCAACAGCATAACAGATCCCAATGTACTGGGGAAAGAGAGATGGACAGTACACCATAACATTTATATATATATATATATATATATATATATATATATATACAGTACAGACCAAAAGTTTGGACACACCTTCTCATTTAAAGATTTTTCTGTATTTTCATGACTTTGAAAATTGTACATTCACGCTGAAGGCATCAAAACTATGAATTAACACATGTGGAATTATATACTTAACAAAAAAGTGTGAAACAACTGAAAATATGTCTTATATTCTAGGTTCTTCAAAGTAGCCACCTTTTGCTTTGATAACTGCTTTACACACTCTTGGCATTCTCTTGATGAGTTTCAAGAGGTAGTCCCCAGAAATGGTCTTCCAACAATCTTGAGTTCCCAGAGATGCTTAGCACTTGTTGGCCCTTTTGCCTTCACTCTGCGGTCCAGCTCACCCCAAACCATCTCGATTGGGTTCAGGTCTGGTGACTGTGGAGGCCAAGTCTTCTGGCGTAGCACCCCATCACTCTCCTTCTTGGTCAAATAGCCCTTACACAGCCTGGAGGTGTGTTTGAGATCATTGTCCTGTTGAAAAATAAATGATGGTCCAACTAAACGCAAACCGGAAGGAATGGCATGCTGCTGCAAGATGCTGTGGTAGCCATGCTGGTTCAGTATGCCTTCAATTTTGAATAAATCTCCAACAGTGTCACCAGCAAAGCACCCCCACACCATCACACCTCCTCCTCCATGCTTCACGGTGGGAACCAGGCATGCAGAGTCCATCCGTTCACCTTTTCTGCGTCGCACAAAGACACGGTGGTTGGAACCAAAGATCTCAAATTTGGACTCATCAGACCAAAGCACAGATTTCCACTGGTCTAATGTCCATTTCTTGTGTTCTTTAGCCCAAACAAGTCTGTTCTGCTTGTTGCCTGTCCTTAGCAGTGGTTTCCTAGCAGCTATTTTACCATGAAGGCCTGCTGCACAAAGTCTCCTCTTAACAGTTGTTGAAGAGATGTGTCTGCTGCTAGAACTCTGTGTGGCATTGACCTGGTCTCTAATCTGAGCTGCTGTTAACCTGCGATTTATGATGCTGGTGACTCGGGTAAACTTATCCTCAGAAGCAGAGGTGACTCTTGGTCTTCCTTTCCTGGGGCGGTCCTCATGTGAGCCAGTTTCTTTGTAGCGCTTGATGGTTTTTGCAACTGCACTTGGGGACACTTTCAAAGTTTTCCCAATTTTTCGGACTGACTGACCTTCATTTCTTAAAGTAATGATGGCCACTCATTTTTCTTTGCTTAGCTCCTTTTTTCTTGCCATAATACAAATTCTAACAGTCTATTCAGTAGGACTATCAGCTGTGTATCCACCTGACTTTTGCACAACACAACTGATGGTCCCAACCCCGTTTATAAGGCAAGAAATCACACTTATTAAAACTGACAGGGCACACCTGTGAAGTGAAAACCATTTCTGGTGACTACCTCTTGAAGCTCATCAAGAGAATGCCAAGAGTGTGCAAAGCAGTCATCAAAGGAAAAGGTGGCTACTTTGAAGAACCTAGAATATAAGACATATTTTCAGTTGTTTCACACTTTTTTGTTAAGTATATAATTCCACATGTGTTAATTCATAGTTTTGATGCCTTCAGTGTGAATGTACAATTTTCAAAGTCATGAAAATACAGAAAAATCTTTAAATGAGAAGGTGTGTCCAAACTTTTGGTCTGTACTGTATATATATGGGAAGGCTGCAAGATCCTATTGGCTATGGGGATGTGGGGGGGAGGAATACAAGGATAGTCAATCAAGGAGTATGGGGCGGAACTTGATGGTTATCAAGGATGCTTGTTCCACAGTCTGGGACACAGAATTTAAACCTGTCAGTGTCCACCATACTTTCAATAACCTCAAGAACTTCATATTGTAATGTTAACTAAAACGTGTAAACAAATTACAGACGTTTATGGCATATCTACAGCCAATGTCATATACGCAACAGTGTAAGCCATAAAAAGTTATGATCCCACCTCTCCAAAGGGTTCACTTTCAGGAAAACACTAATTTTCATATACTTCAATGCAGCGGTGGCTGCTGTTGCTTCTATTCCAATAAATTCAAATGGAATTCTGTACAGAAATATAGGTCCAAGTGATGGCTTATGCAATAAATGCCTAAGATGGAAATGCACCTTTATCACTACAATGGACCTTGAAAAATGGACAGGCCCTTTATAACACTGTATGGCACAGATTACTAAGATTTTTTACCAACTCTGTACTTAAGTTTCAACATCATTTAGGGTTTATTTGCTAGAGGGAGTAGTACATCCTTCTGCCTACAATATTTTAGCTGGCACTTTACAATTCAAAGGGAACTTGTAAAGTCAGTATCAAACATTGCAGAGTAACACATAATTCAGCTATTCAAACAAGAGGGGTGAGGGCCCTGCTCGCAAGTTTACAATCTATAAGGAAGGGTATGGTCCCGCAACGTTTTATAATAAATAATGTTATTCATGTAAATTCCATGAACCGATCACCAGTATTCTGTATATATCTATTTGGCCACGGCCCCACTATCAGTATTCGGTCAGTATTTTTTCTCAGGAGTGGGAGCCAAAACCAGGAGTGGGTGATAAACGCAGAATTGGTGACTTGTTTCTATTATACCTTTTCTCTCATTGTTCCTCACTGGGTTTTAGCTCCCACTCCTGAGAAAAAATACTGACCGAATACTGATAGTGGGGCCGTGGCCTTTAGGGCACAATTAAAATTGTGGACACTGTGAATAAACCTGATTGACTATGATAGTGCAATCCAGAGAACTGGTGCAGCATGAGACAAATCTTGGAGATTGAAGTGGGAGGTTCATACTATGAAGGATGTTAGTCTTAAATCATGAGCAGAATGGAAATCACAAGTATCATGGTAGACAGAGATGAGCCAAGAGAGTGATAAGTTTCTATTGTAATCTGTACCTATGGGCACCAAGGGAAAGGGCTGTCACACAGTCGAGGCATCTGTGTAGCGGCCAGACAGAAATATGAGCCTGGCTGCTGCATTCAGTATAGATTGGAGAGGGGAGCGTGTTATGGGAGCTGGACTGCTTAATAGTGCATTGCAGTATGCACGATGATAATGAAGAGAAGCCGTGTGTAATTTGGTATCATCGGAATAGAGATGGTATTGAAAGTCAAATCTGCTGATAGTTTGTCCAAGTTTAAAGAGAAAAGTGGAGAGGACTGAGGACTGAACTTTGAGGAACCCCGACAGTAAGGAGAAGAGGAAATGAAAAAGAACCAGCAAATGAGACACTGTAAGAGCGGTATGAGAGGTAAAAAGGGAACCAAGAGAAAGCATTATCCTTATTGCCGATAGAGCCGAGCATAGTGAAGAGTAGTTGGTCATCTACAGTGCCAATTGCTGCAGAGAGATGCAGAAGAATCAGAAGGGATAGCTACCATTAGATCTTGCTGTAGATCAATAGAATGTAGTAAGGGCAGTTTCTATGGAGTGTAGAGTCCAAAAACTAAATTGTAAGCGGTTGCGAAGAGGATTATGCGAAAGATAGAGGGTTAAGCAAGAGTAGACCAAGCATTCCATGAGTTTGGAGATGCAGAGATTACAGACTGGTCTGTAATAAGCTGGATATGAAGTGAGAAGATATTTTTTTTAGTAATGGGATTTAAAGAGGGAGGAAAGATGCCAAAAGAGAGGTTAAAGATTTTAGTTAGATGGGTAGTGACGGTCGGGCATAGAGAATGGAGGTGGTGTGATGTAGTAGGCTTATTATTGCATTTAATAGTCTCTTTATTTAAATGTTTAGGCATGTGTCTTTAATCGATTCAGGGCTAAGGGAGGAAGCGAGAGCACAAATTTGACATAGGTAGACCTATAGGCCATGAAATGCTTCCTGGAAAATTAAATATACAAACAGCCTCTTCACAGAGGAAGAGAGCAGGGTCTGTAGTGCTACAATTGGAAGTACCAATCCTAAAAGTCAATATCTACCCTGTAAGAGACCCCTCAATATGAAACCAAACCTGAACATCATTATGTGTTTCCGGGTTACACTTAACCAACTAGTTCTAAAATTGTCCAGCTTTGAACTGATGAGAGGCAAAAGCCATGAAACATTTGTCTGTAAATACAGGTTCTGGTTTGGTTTCACAACCTGAGCCATGTGACAAGTCCCTTTATATATTGCCTTTTTGGATTGCTACTTCCAAAAGATGGCACTAGAGACCATGCTGTCATTCTGTGTGGTGAGTCTATTTGCATATTTTCCTGTGTGTGATCATGCTGTGACCCATGCTCTCACATGTTCCCTTTTTTATTTTTATGCAGAACTGTGCCATAAAAAAACATCTTCTATAACTTACTGAAAATCACAAAAGAAAAAAACATGAGCAAAAAAAAAAAAAAAAAAAAAATATATATATATATATATATATATATATATATATATATACAGTATATATATGTGGCTGTGGGGGCCCTCATTCTCTGTGGGTGATAATATAGTGTTTGTAGGGAACCTTACACTGCCTGTGGGATCTGTGGGTTACATTATATTTTGTGTAGGGGCACTCATACTATGTAGAGGGTTGTGTGGGCCCTCATACTGCATGTTGGGGCTTTACGGGACATCAAATTGTGTGTGGGAACCCTCATACTTTGTGTTGGGGCTGTGGGGGCCATCCTCTGTATAGGAGGCTGTGGGGCCTCCATGCTATATATAGGGGGCTGTGGGGCCATCATAATGTGTAGGGGGCACTTTAGGGGCTTCATACTGTGGTATGAATTATATTGTATTGGGGTTACAGTGGCAGCATCATACTTTGTTGCAGGCACTGTGGGATCATCATAATGTGTGAGGGGACCTGTGGCAGGTATCATGCAGTATGGGAGGGAGCATTTTTAATGGTATTATTATTAGGAATCGTGATTCTGTGCTCCCATCTGGGAATGGAGCAGGTCCGGGTCTATGCTATTCCGGTCGCAGGAGCGAACCATTGTCCTGACCATGAAGGTGGAGCTACTACATGTGTATGGAGACTATCCCAATGTTATGGAGCATCGCGATCTGGTGCTGTAGGATGTGTGAGGATGCGGGACACCGTGTCCCTCACTGATTTCTCCAGTTACCAGGCAACTGCTTTGTCTGGCACTAAGTATTGGTGGAATTATGTTTATTCTGCTGTGCAAGCTAGCAGGGAGTGGCTGTCTGGGGATGATTGGGAGGTATTCAACACCTGATCATTAGGCGGGCTATTTAATCCTGCTCCCTGCTCAGTGCTTTGCTGTGTATTGCAATTCCTATGTGCAGTGGTGGTGAGTGGTGCTAGCATTAGTGTTGCTATCTTTTCAGGGGTTTTCTCATTTTCTCTTCTGGTTTCACTTCCTGGGGTTCTTGCAAAGGTACTCACCTGGTTCTTGACTAGGCGCCAGCCGCGTCACCAGACGCCAGCTGTCCGGCGACAGTGGGCCTGGGAAGGGCTCTGCCAAAGTTCCCCTACCATTTACTGGTAGCTTGGTGAAGAGTATTCCTGGCCCTCAAGGGCTCGCCTAGCTGGGCAGCTTGTGCCAAGTGCGTCTGTGGCTGTGTCTTTGCTGGTTTGGTGCGAGTCTTTCTGGGTCCCTCTGCAAAGCACATAACAATTATACTCTATAAGGGACATGAAAGGGTGAGAACTCTAAGGTACCTCTACCTGTCAAAATATGTGTTCCTTTCTCTGGTTCTAAAAGTTTGGAGATATGACCCCGCCTACTCCGCCAAGTTTTTCTGGGGGTGAGCATGTAGAGGGAGACCCAATTAGGACTCTTGCTATGGAGCCCTGTGATTTCTCTGTACGTCACATGCGAACACTATTTATTTATGAGGGGGATTTTTGCTAATGTGCACCCAAAACAATTTCCAGTGTGTGCTGTCCAACATTTCTTTTTAAATTTGTGACTGTTGACTCGCAGAATTTTAATTTAAATGGCTTGTCTCATAACAGAAAACACCTTTAATCTGAGAGGTTAAAGGACTCTTGTCATTGTGTGTGTAGCTCCTGAGATCGGAAAAAAATCCATCTTCTATTTACAACAGTAGTTCATACTGTTATCTGAATGTAATTCATGGATAGCTTGAGTCCACCAAAGTGAGATCCACTAATTATCAGCTGGTCAACGCTCTCTGACTTCTAAACTTTTCTGGTATAACCACAATATTTGTCATTAATATTCCTTGATTTTTACTCTTCTAAGTAAGGTGGTTCCAAGCAAAGGTTGAATGAGGAGCTTTAACTGTATTTGTGTAGCTCATTATTCAAGTCTATTGAAGTTACATAAATAGTCAAGCAAGCTCCATGTCTTACATTTGTGTTATAAATGTCTATGGTAGGAACAGCCCTTTAAGTACTGATTAAAATCATCTATAAAAGTTATCTAATCAATGGCTGCCCACTCTCCCCAGTCCCTCAAGCTCGCTGCCTTGGGGTAACCCTGGACTCTGAACTCCCCTTCAAACCACATATCCATGCCCTATCCACTTCCTGCCAACTCCAACTCAAAAATATCTCCCGGATCCGCACATTCCTCAACCATGAATCTGCAAAAACACTAGTGCACGCCCTCATCATCTCCCGCCTTAACTACTGCAACCTCCTGCTCTGTGGCCTCCCTTCCAACACTCTCACACCTCTCCAATCTATCCTAAACTCTGCTGCTCGACTAATCCACCTATCCCCCGCTATTCCCCGGCCTCTCCTCTATGTCAATCTCTTCACTGGCTCCCCATTGCTCAGAGACTCCAGTTCAAAACCCTAACCATGGCACACAAAGCCATTCACAACCTGTCTCCTCCATATATCTCTGACATAGTCTCCCGCTACATACCCACACGCAACCTCCGATCCTCACAAGATCTCCTTCTTTACTCCCCTCTTATTTCCTCCTCCCACAATCGCATACAAGATTTCTCCCGTGCTTCCCCCCTACTCTGGAACTCTCTACCCCAACACATCAGACTCTCGTCGACCATGGAAACCTTCAAAAGGAGCCTGAAGACCCACCTCTTCCGACAAGCCTACAACCTGCAGTAACTACTGCTCCACCATACCGCTGCACGACCAGCTCTACCCTCACCTACTGTATCTTTACCCATCCCTTGTAGATTGTGATCCCTCGTGGGCAGGGTCCTCGCTCCTCCTGTACCAGTCGCTATCACATTGTGTTCAAGATTATTGTACTTGTTTTTGCTATGTATACCCCTTTTTCACATGTAAAGCACTATGGAATAAATGGCGCTATAATAATAAATAATAATAATAATCTAAGTCAAATAAAGGATACATTAATAATACATTACAATTATTAACTGGTGCACATACAAAAAAACATTTTAACGTGAAAAAATGTTATATAACATTTGATACTGAATAGATTCTTATTAATGAAATGCTACAGTATAAAGAACCTAACAAATTTTTATGACCTAAAAATTGCATGATATGTGTTAAACTAATTTGTCCACTGCTAGAAATATAGTTACCTCTTTGGTACCAGGTATTAGCGATACTGAGACTTACTACTGAGATAATAATATAGGCCAGTGATTGCCAACCTACTGAACATTTCTAAGCCTAGTATTCTCCTCATGCTTCTGACTAATGATTCCTTCTGCTTGTTGTTCTGCCAGCCTTAGATTTCTAGGAAGTCAAAGCATGTTCCATCCAAGCAGCTGGCTTCTGGAGAGCAATACTTCACATTCATGAATGTTTATAGCTACCATTTCCTTTAGTAATCTCGAATATCTGTATATGCCAGAGAAATGCATGTGGCTTATGATCCGATGGTTGAAAATATTGATGACTATAATATATATAATATATACAGTGCCTTGTGAAAGTATTTGGCCCCCTTGAACTTTTCTACCTTTTGCCACATTTCTGGCTTCAAACATAAAGATATAAAATTCAAATTTTTGGGGGAAGAATCAACAACAAGTGGGACACAATCGTGAAGTGGAACGAATTTTATTGGATATTTTACACTTTTTTAAAAAATTAAAAACTGAAAAGTCGGGCGTGCAATATTATTCGGCCCCTTTACTTTCAGTGCAGCAAACTCACTCCAGAAGTTCAGTGAGGATCTCTGAATGATCCAATGTTGTCCTAAATGACTGGTAATGATAAATAGAATCCACCTGTGTGTAATCAAGTCTCCGTATAAATGCACCTGCTCTGTGATAGTCTCAGGGTTCTGTTTCAAGTGCAGAGAGCATCATGAAGACCAAGGAACACACCAGGCAGGTCTGAGATACTGTTGTGGCAAAGTTTAAAGCCAGATTTGGATACAAAAAGATTTCCCAAGTTTGAAACATCTCAAGGAGCACTGTGCAAGCGATCATATTGAAATGGAAGGAGTATCAGACCACTGCAAATTGTCAGTCCCTCTAAACTTTCATCTCGAACAAGGAGAAGACTGATCAGACATGCAGCCAAAAGGCCCATGATCACTCTGGATGAACTGCAGAGATCTACAGCTGAGGTGGGAGAGTCTGTCCATAGGACAACAATCAGTCGTACACTGCACAAATCTGGCCTTTATAGAAGAGTGGCAAGAAGAAAGGCTTTTCTCAAAGATATCCATAAAAAGTCTCGTTTGAAGTTTGCCACAAGCCACCTGGGAGACACACCAAACAAGTGGAATAAGGTGCGATGAAACCAAAATCGAACTTTTTTGGCCACAATGCAAAACGATATGTTTGGCGTAAAAGCAACACAGTTTATTACCCTCAAAACACCATCCCCACTGTCAAACATGTTGGTGGCAGCATCATGGTTTGGGCCTGATTTTCTTCAGCAGGTACAGGGAAGATGGTTAAAATTGATGGGAAGATGGACGGAGCCAAATACAGGACCATTCTGGAAGAAAACCTGTTGGAGTCTGCAAAAGACCTGAGACTGGGACGGAGATTTATCTTCCAACAAGACAATGATCCCAAACATAAAGCAAAATCTACAATGGAATGGTTCAAAAATAAACGTATACAGGTGTTAGAATGGCCAAGTCAAAGTCCAAACCTGAATCCAATCAAGAATCTGTGGAAAGAGCTGAAAACTGCTGTTCACAAATGCTCTCCATCCAATCTCACTGAGCTCGAGCTGTTTTGCAAGGAAGAATGGGCAAGAATTTTAGCCTCTCAATGTGCAAAACTGATAGAGAGATAACCCAAGTGACTTGCAGCTGTAATCGCAGCAAAAGGTGGCGCTACAAAGTATTAACTCAAGGGGGCCGAATAATATTGCACGCCCCACTTTTCAGTTTTTAATTTTTTAAAAAAACTTAAAATATCCAATAAATTTTGTTCCACTTCACGATTGTGTCCCACTTGTTATTGATTCTTCCCCCAAAAATTTGAATTTTATATCTTTATGTTTGAAGCCAGAAATGTGGCAAAAGGAAGAAAAGTTCAAGGGGGCCAAATACTTTCACAAGGCACTGTATAAGCATAAAAACTCATGTACTCTCATACTTTATATAAGAAGGGGTTGCCTTAAAAATTTGGTTGTCTTTCTGTATAAAAGACAGCCCTTGGTAGAGACAAAAGTGGTAATCCTATGGTCACAGCAGATGGTTCATATATTAATCAGTTTATGTCCTTTGAAGAAGCCAGAAACTTGAAACTCTGGGTTAGGTTGAGGGAATTTTTTGTCATATGCCTTTTACTCACTTTTTTCATAAGCATAATTGCTGTTCTTTGTTCGATAGCTTGGATGTTTTTACAATATTACACCATGTGGAGCTGTTTTAATTTATAGACAGCTTTATTACCGCCAAGGAATTATTAGTTACCCTTTGAAATGAGCTCCTAAGTGAAAATACCAAACACATTTTCTTTGTTTCAGACAACGCCTTTGGGAATAAATCTTAGAAAACACCTGATATTTGGAAATCAATGAGCCTATGAGAGCTGACTGAGATGTCAGGAGTCAACTCCTTTCCTTGAATATAACTACTATGCACACTCGGCCAGTCACTAGTGGCCAAGCGCAATAGAAAAAAGTTGTACACTATGTAAGATATAAGCTCTTATTGCAGGGAAATGACAGGAAATAGAAAAAGCAAGTCAATTGCAAACTTATTTATATTCAAGCTAAGTAAATTAATTTAATAACATGAACATACAGTTGAAACCAGACGTTTACATATACTATATAAAAAGACACATATGCATGTTTTTCTCAATATCTGACATGAAATCAGAATAAACCTTTCCCGTTTTAGGTCAATTAGGATTACCATAATTTTTAATATTTGCCAAATGCCAGAATAATGAGAGAGAGCGAATGTTTAAGGCATTTTTATTACTTACTGCAAAATCAAAAGTTTCCATACTCTAAGATTACTATGCCTTTAAACAATTCTGGACTTTTTTTTGTTTTTTTGGCAACATCTGAGTTAATTAGAGACACACCTGTGGATGTATTTTAATGCACACCTGAAACACACTGCTTCTTTGTGTAGCATCTTGGGAAAGTCTAAAGAAATCAGCCAAGATATCAGGAAGAGACTTGTGGATTTGCACAAGTCTGCCTCATCCTTGGGTACAATTTCAAGATACCTGAAGGTGCCTCGTTCATCTGTACAAACAATTATACGCAAGTACAAACAAGATGGGAATGTCCAGCCATCATACCGCTTAGGAAGTAGACGGGTTCTATGTCCCAGAGATGAACGTGCTTTGGTCTGACATGTGCATATCAACCCAAGGACAGAAGCAAACGATCTTGTGAAGATGATGGCAGAAGCTGGTAAGATTGTGTCAATAACCACAGCGAAATGAGTACTGTATCAAAATGGACTGAAAGGTCACTCTGCCAGGAAGAAGCCATTACTCCAAAAGAAACAGATTAATGTTTGCAAATGCACCCAGGAACAAAGACCTACATTTTTGGAGACATGTCCAGTGGTCTGATGAAACTAAAATTCAACTTTTTGGGCATAATGACCATACGTTTGGAGGAAGAAGGGAGAAGCTTGGAAGCCTAAGAACATCCTCCCAACTGTGAAACACGGGGGTAGCAGCATCATGTTGTGTGGTTGAATTGCTGTAGGAGGGACTGGTGCACTTCACAAAATAGATGGCATCATGAGAAAAGAAGATTATCTGGCAATACTGAAGCAACATCTCAAGACATCAGCCAAGAACTTAAAGTGTGGGCGAAAATGGGTCTTCCAAATGGACAATGACCCAAAGTATACTGCCAAAATGGTAACAAAGTGGCTTAAGGATAACAAAATCCATGTTTTGAGGTGGCGATCACAAAGCCCTGATCTCAATCCTATTGAAAATTTATGGGCAAAGCTGAAAAGGCAGGTGCGAGCAAGGCGACCTACACACCTGGATCAGTTACACCAGTTTTGTCAGGAGGAATGGGCCCAAATTCTGACCAACTATTGTGAGAAGCTTGTGGAAGGATATCCCAAACGTTTGACCCAAGTCGTTCAGTTTAAGGGCAATGGTACCAAATACTAATGATATGTATGTAAACTTTTGACTTTGCAGTAAGTAATACAAATGCCTTAAACATTCTCTTGCTCTAATTATTCTGCCATTTGGCAAATATTAAAAATTATGGTAATCCTAACTGACCTAAAACGGGAAAGGTTTATTCTGATTTCAAGTCAGATATTGAGAAAAACTGCATATGTGTCTTTTTATATAGTGTATGTAAACTTCTGGTTTCAACTGTACCTCTTGAACTGTCTAAAAAACAGTGATCTGTAACACAGCTTTACTACTGTCAGCTGGAATGTATCACTATTGTTCACATAAGGAAGGTGTAAGGTAGTCTAAATGAGATGTCCACACACTAGACTTGGTCTACTAGGTGTTCATACTGGCTCCACTAATGCTGGTAACTCACTCTGCACTGTGTTCTGTCTCTGGGTGGAGTTCAAAATGGGGCCTTTTTGTAATAAGGGTTTCTTACATTATACTAACTCAATGCATTTCCCATCAGGGAGATTTGTTTTCTTAAACAGGACACCTCAAAGTAGATTTGTTTAACTTAGAAGCCTATGGCTTAGGCTTCTTATATTACACAAGATACACAGCTCCAATGGGAGCTGTAGTGATTTAACAGAGTACAGTGGCAAGTAAACTTTAATGCACCCCTGGTCAAAATGACTGTTATTGTGAACAGTTAACCCATTATCTACCAATGTCCTTTTTTTAGGACGCCTAATTTTTTGGTTCTAGCAACTAAGATTTTCTAATTAGGTCCAATTAGGTCCAAAAAAGCAAAAATGAAAATTGCTAATTTGGCAAGTAATGGGTTTTAAGCAAGCTGAACATGAAATGATTTCCAATTGGCTGAAAGTTAAAGATAATACATTTCCTTTAATTATAGGCAAAAAATATATATATTGTAATTTTTAACATTTTAAAAATTACAAAAAGAAAAATGGGCCAATGCAAAAGTTTGGATTCAAGTAATATTTCCTTAACCCTTTCCAACCTATGACGTCTTAGTACGCACATTTGCGTACCCCCCGTTCAATGAGGGCTGCTGCGCTGAGCCCTCACTGAACCGAGCACATGTCAGCTGATTCTTACAGCTGACATGTGCCCGCAACAGCCACGGGTGGAATCACGATCCACCCGCGGCTGTTAACATGTTAAATGCCGCTGTCAATCTCCGACAGCGGCATTTAACGCGCGCTTCCGGGTTGCGCGTCATAAGCCCCACCCATCGGCGACCCCGTCACGTGATCGCGGATCGCCGATGGGCGTGCATGACAACCCAGGGTCTGCAGCAGACGCCTGTGATTGTCATGATCTGGTCGCTATGAGCGCCACCTAGTGGTCGGCGCTCATAGCACAGGACCATTTCTGTTGCATGCAGGGGATCTGCTCGTCCCCTGTATGTAGCAGAGACGATCAGACAACTGCTGCTTCTAGTCTCCTATGTAGACTATTGATGCATGCAGTAAGTGAAAAAAAAATGTTTTTAAAAATATAAAAAAAATAAAAAATATATAAAAGTTTAAATCACCCCCCTTTCGTCCCATTCAAAATAATAAAAAAAAACAAAAACCCACATGCACATATTTGGTATCGCCGCGTTCAGAATCGCCCGATCTATCAATATAAAAAAAGAATTAATCCGATCGGTAAACGGTGTAACGAGAAAAAAATTCTAAACGCCAGAATTAAGTTTTTTGGTCGCTGCAAAATTGCAATAAAATGCAATAACGGGCGATCAAAACATCGGATCTACCCCAAAATGTTATTAATAAAAACATCAGCCCGGCGCGCAAAAAATAAGCCCTCACTCAGCCCCAGATCACGAAAAATGGAGACGCTACAGGTCTCGGAAAATGGCGCTTCTTTTTTTTAGTTTTTTTTACCAAATTTTGGAATTTTTTTTCACCACTTAAATATAAAATAACCTATACATGTTTGGTGTCTACGAACTCGTAATGACCTGGAGAATAAGAATGGCAGGTCAGTTTTAGCATTCAGTGAACGTGGTAAAAAAAATAAATAAAAAACAACTGTGGTATTGCACTTTTTTTGCAATTTTACCGCACTTGGAATTTTTTTCCCGTTTTCCCGTACACGATATGGTAAAACTAGTAATGGCGTTGAAAAGTACAACTTGTCCCGCAAAAAATAAGCCCTCACATAGCCATATTCTCTAAAAAATAAAAACGCTATGGCTCTGGGAACAAGGGGAGCAAAAAACGAAAAAGCAAAAACGACAAAACCCAAGGTTGCGAAGGGGTTAAACATGCCCCATTTACGTTCGGTATCCCCAGTTACTTGACATGGTCCCAGTCTACACGATTAAGCTCTTTCCTTTTTGTAATTTTTAAAATGTAAAAGATGAAAATATATATATTTTTTGTCTAAAATACAAAGGGAATTTGTAATCTTTTCGCTGCACTGTAATGTCGCTGCCAGTGATTAACAGTGTCATTTTAGAGGTTAACAGCAGTGATCAGAGCTAGAACTGATCACGGCTGTTAAAGGCAGATATCAGCTATGTAATATAGCTGTCATTTGTCCTGTATGGAGCGGGCTCAGATACTGAGCCAACAGAGTCTAGTGCTCTCTTAAACTCTATGATGATACTCATTCTGAAAGATCCTCAAATACCTGACTCGCATCTGCTAATTTCCTTGTTGCCAGTAAATATAAAGTACTAAAGTACTAGCAAATAGACTTGTGGGTGTAATTTCAGAAATAGTTTATGATTATCAGTCTGGATTTATGCCTAATAAATTGACGACACTAAGCTAACTCTGATTCTTTCTGAACCTTCAGTATAGCCACCCTGGCAGTGGCATGAGGGCAGTTCTCTCCCTCAAAACTGCCAAGGCCTTTGACAGCATCAAGTGGAATTTTCTGTGGGTGGTCCTTGGCAAAAAAGAGTTTTGGTCCCAAGTTCTTGTCTAATATACAGATTTTATACCGTAATCTGTTTGCTATAGGTAAAGCAAACTGACAACTATCTGACCCATTGCTATTGGGTAAGGGCACAAGACAGGGTTGGCCCTTGTCCCCACTCCTGTTTGCCATGGCCATAGAAACTTTGGCATGCATGAGAGTCTGCCCTGACATAACAGGATTTATGTGTGGTGGGATGGAAGAATAAATATCTTTATATGCATTTGACACTTAAAATCATAAGAGGATGGGGATACCAGAGTATAGGTGTTCATTTGGGTCAACAGGTGCTCCCATGGAATGTTCTTTTGCAGTTCATGGAAGCAGGAAGGAGGGTCCATCTCTAGGGCCAACATTGTCTCTGTTCTATAAAGTATGGGACAGATGTAAAGAGTTAATGAATTGCAAGAGTAGGACATCATTTACCTCTTTGCGGCGTAATTCTTTACTTCAAAATGTATCAAATTAGATGGATTCCTTTATTGAGAAGCAAAGGGAATATACACTATGGCTCAAATACAGGAAGAGCTTTACACAATTGCATGAAGACTTTTATCTGCCACATCAGCAATTTTATAAACACATTCTTGTCAGGCTCGTTCTAACTAACAGTGGATAATTATTATAATAGAGAAGGGGAGAGTTCAGCTAGAGGGTTAAAATCTAATATTTATAAATATGTTATCCTCATACTTATCTGCTAGGGACAAATGGGAAGCCAATGTAGGTGAATGGACCAATGGGAATCAGTCTTAGGATCAGCTCACCATCCGTAAGGGTTGTCGCAACTATATTTGTTTTGTAGAAAATACAAGACACCTATCTAACACAAAATTGGTTGCAGAGGAAATTTAAACTGCCCGAGGTGTAATCTCCCTAAAGCTTATCTTGTATGATATGGAAATGTACCGCCCTGGGCTCTTACTGGAAAGGAGTCTTACATTTAATAGATAAAGTATATGGTGTTGTACTACAACTGGAGCTAAAACTGTGTATTTTGGGTATAGTAGGAGATATGTCTAATGAGGACCCGGTTGCTGTTGGCATTTCTAGAATACTCTACAATGCAAGGAAATTAATTGTCTCCCGATGGATACAACCTTCATCTCCCAATATTAACGAATTTCTAAATGAAATTAATTGGAATATTTTAATTGGAAAAGGAAATGTATTTAAAAAGGAAAAGTTGAGAAAAAGTTATAACATCTGGGGTCTGTGGATAGATACTCGAGACTTGCCCTCAAATGCCTTTTTATTCTATAGCATAATTATGCTTCTTAGTTAATACAAATACATAAACAAGCAGCCAAATACATATCCGCCTTCCCTAAGCATATACATATCACATGCTTGCTCAAAAGGCTTTATTGTTTCTTTAATCACTTGTTGGGAAATTGTGTTTTATGCTTTTCTTTTTAGGTTCATATGGAATGGACTTCTTTGATTTAAACCTTTTCTGGACTTTGCTTGTTCTTTAGGAGGAGCTGGTCAGTTTATGTCTTATTTTGTTGTCTTATGGTTGTTTTTTCTTTGTTTGGATATGTTACCTGTTAAGATCTGAAAAATTGTAATAAAAATGTTTCTGATTGAAAAAAAGAATGAAGCAAATCAAAATGTGTATTTCAAGTGCAGCAGGACAAATGGACATGTATCTTATGTTTTATGGCTTTCTTTCCCTATCTCTATTGCTGAACTGTGAGTTCTGACATCTTCTCACTAAACTGAATAACCCTAAAATGACTTTGGCTGCTGCTTTCCCTGCCTTGGCTTTTATACAGGCTCTAATAGTCCCTCCTAATTATCTGTACTATACCATGTGATGTGATAGCTACAAGGATTTATGGGAAAGCCTGTATGGCCGCGCCTGATGTCATGTGAGCTTTCTGTGTAGATGCATTTTTCTTCAATGTATAAAATGGCGATTTGCATTTTTTGGCAATGTACTAGAATCAAATTTCAAATTTTTCACAGGACCTTCAATCTTTCTAAAATTCAACACAAATTTGATTTGCATTAAATCAATTTGCTCATCTCTAGACATAAAATATAGCACAGGGAGCCCAAAGGTGAGCCTGTATGCCTTTTAAGCAATTTGATGCATCTAAAAACAGTGAATTTTTCTTTAAGGCTGGCATTTTTTACTTAAATTCATGCATTTTGTTCTAAAAAGCATTTTTTTTCAATTGACTTTCATCTACTTATTTCGCACCATTGCCTTCTATAGCCTCTGTGTTGCACGGTCTATTGCTGGCTTCACAATGGGTTAGCCACAAATCTGTCAGTCTGTTCACTCAGACTAGAGAATTTATAATTTTTATCTTCCTGTTTCTGAGCTGATTTATGTCCACAACTTTCATGTGGTCACATATCAGCTATGAAGAGCTCATTAGCAGTAAGATAAGTTAACTCACCAATAAGAACCAGTTCACTGGCGGATTCTCATTTAACACATTTTATTGCCAGCAACACAGAGGCTATAGAAGGTAAACGGTGAAATTTTTTAAACAAGTCCTATTGTAATTTTTTTTTTCAAGATGACATGCATTTAAGTAAAAAAAAAAATTGTCCCTGAAGGAATCCATATCTTTATTCTGATGTGATGATATGTCTACATTTTAAGGAATTAGTTGATTATATTCCATTATATTCCTTGCAATATTTGAAAGTATGTGAAAGATTCTAAAAGTAATGTTTAAGTTATGTAAACTTACTCCAAAAGCATTGGAGAAGTTTACATCCAATTAGGAAGAAGCGCAGAGCTGACATGTTATGTACTAAATTTTTGAAGATGTCTTATAAAATTGTAAATTCCTTGCTTCACTGGCCTCCTTTTGTGTAAACATCTTACATAAGACTTCAGTGCATTCAACTGTCATGGAATTTATTCTCAAATTAAGCCATAATGTGGAATGTTTTCTACAGTGTTTCTTGTACTTTGCCCACTGAACATAGATTTTACAGACCTCTGAGAAATAGCGGTTTACATAGCCTGCACCCAAAGTTCTCGAAATTCATCATGTCCAGAAAGTGCCCACAGCGGGCTCTAACTCAATTTTAAAGCAGAATAGCACACAGACAGAATCACAGAGTAAGATGGCAAAATTCTGGCTAACTACCTTTGCTATTATTCAGAGCCATATATTAATAGACCATGTAAACTGTAACATGGCCCAATTCCAGTGAGTTATAATTCTGGGTCTGGACTGGAGTTGTGTTGGTCAAATCAAAGATTCTGCTATATGCCGTAGTTTGATTTTGTGAAGTACTTTTTAAATAGCTATGTCACAGAAAGCAGGAATTTAAAGCTCTGAGCCCTTTAAAATACATAGGGGCTCGGGAAAACAAGGAAGCTAATGCAGCTTAATTTTTAATTAATTCATAGTAATAAACAATAAAAACATATTAAAACAGGAAGAGAATGGCAAAGAGACCCCACAGGTCTAGATAACAGAGGGATGAAAAATTGTAGCATTTACACTGATAGTATGTGCCACACATAAAGGATATACATGTGAATCAAGGTATCTAGGTACATGCAGCTTGGTAAAGAATCCAAATATCCATGCAGAATTAATCAGTAAATAAAGCTATAATATAGGGAATGTAGATACACAAGCAATAAGTAAACCAATAGAACTGCATGTCTAATGTTGTAGTACAGATATATATATATAATATGCGAAGTAGCACCCAATATTCAAAATAAGAGTTGGAACACACTAATAGTAATACTTGCAATGTAAGTTGATACCCATAAGGTATCAAGGTATCTTATTTAAAGGAGCCATATGCACTGTCCTATGTATTCCCCTCGAAAGAAGCTAATGCAAAACGGTCGTTGGGGTACCTATCTTCACTCTATCCAGGTGGTACAAATGCATATATTCTTTATATGGCTGTGCTTTGAAGTGTATACACTCATGTATCATGTATGTCTAGCCTATTCACTAAGCATCAATATAATCTCTGGCTAGCCTACACTTAGCTTCCTCATGGTACCAACCCTTATGGGTATCAACTTACATTGCATGTATCACTGTTAGCGTGTTACTAACCATTCTTTTGAGTGTTGGGTACTACTTAGCATATTATATATATATATATATATAAGATGTTTTATTGTTAATTACTATAAATTAAAAAAGTGCTGCTTCACATAATCCGCCATTTCTTGGGATTTCTTTAATTTACAGTACATAATATTAATCATTCTCAAGTTTTAAACACATGCAGATTAAATATATTATTAAAAATTCTAATAAGTTTGCTTATAAGGGACTGGATTAAGTTGATGATTCCACAACTTAATATGTATTGCTGTAGCAAAACAGCAAAATATTAGCTTGAGAACCAAGAGAAAAGAATTTTAGTTTCCACAAATCAGCCATGGGGCAGCAAGATGGCACTTTTATCATGGGGCTTACTGCTGTCAATGTCGTGGAAGAACCCTGGGGCCATGTAATATGTATACTATTCTAAAACAAAAATTCTAAAGTACTTATATTACAAATCTACAATTAAAAGATTGACTCCTGCCATTATAGAACATATTTGTCATCAGAAAAGGACATATTGTTACAATCAAACTTTTATTGATTACATATTTTTAAGTTAACATTTCTTGCACTGTCGAGATCACTTTGCTGTAGTTTCATTATCATCACAGGCAGGAGTGCTGTGAAAGATAACAGCTCTATGTGGATAAATAAATACGATGGTCAATACGTCATGAAAATTGCTCACCTCCTCCCTATTTCCAGCATGTCACAGGGCATGTCTTAAATACTTCCTCATATAAGTGAAGAATTCATTTTCTGAATGAGTTTCCTCATATCCATGACCTGTGGCTATTGTACAGCAACTCATTTTAGAAAGGAATACAGCAGTTCAGGCAAGATCAGAAAATGAAAACAGTTTAGAAAAAAATATATTTATCAGTATTGGTTTTAATTAGTAAATTTAAATAAAGGTGATACCTTCTCTTTGAAGTCAAAATTGTGTTCTGGTTTCCTGTCTTAGAATTCTATTTAAAAAGAGATTTTCTGGTCTCAGGATTAAAGTCTACAGTCAGTCTATCAGAATGCAGACTGCTGACTTGTGACAGCGTACAATGAGCACCTTGTCATGATTTCCTGTGCGGATGGGCAATCAGGTGACCTCATGTCCCAACTACACCCTGCGCTTCTCTCAATTAACTTTTTGATCGTCCCTTGGAAGAAGCCACGGCGAAACATGCATCAGGCATCAAAGATATTGGATCTTTTGTATATAATGCACTATGCACTTACTGTGGTTTTGCTTATATCAATCAGAACACCATTGGTACCGCATTACATGGTTATTGTGTATTAAAGGGAACCTGTCACCATGAAAATGCAGTCCAATCTGCAGGCATCATGTTATAGAGCCGGGTGAGCTAGACAGATCAATATATAGTTTTGTGAGAAAAGATTCAGTATAACCTGTGTTTTCATCATTTAAACCTCTGTTCTTTCAGGGATTTTCGGTCCAGTGGGCGGTCCTATCAGTGACTGATAGCTATGTGTATGTGCACACTTATACAAAGAAAGCTGTCAGTCACCTATTGGACGGCCCACTGGACCAAAAATCCCAGAAAGGAACGTGGTTTAAAAGATTAAATCACAGGTTATACTGAATCTTTTGTCACAAAGCTTTATCTCAATCTACTCAACTCCCCCAGCTCTATAACATTGGGCCTGCTACTTCATTTTCATGGTGACAGGTTCCCTTTAAGCTCCCACTGTTAGGCCGAGGCATTGTGCTATTCATTATTCCTTTTTGTATTTGATTCATTTACCATAGTTATTTATTTTAGTAAGAGCTTTACTCCTGCCTTACTTACTTAGCTTTTTACTATGGTTATTAATCATTAAGCGCCGACTGTTAGGCTGAGGCATTTTGCTATCAATTACTCTCTTTGGTGTGGATATCATAGAGTTCAGTAAGTAGATCTAATAACTGATCATAAACCAAACAGTAGCAGGAAACTTGTTAAAATAAATATAATTTTATTAATAGAAAATTCAAAAAACACATAAAAAAGATAAAAAGCACCTCCAACTGTGAGGGGCTACAGGCTGTGTAACGCACCTGACCACAAGATTTATAGTAGAATTATGGTATGCTGCTAAGAATGAAAGATCTACCAATCTCCCTATAGTGCCACATGTAAGACAGTGCTGATCAGACATGGAGATAGTCGATTTCATTGTAAGAGTATCATAATATACCTTAATAGAGTAGCCCTGATCAAGCTGTCAGTATGGAGCCTGGTCCTTCTACACCTACGCACGTTTCATCGTTAGACTTCCTTGTAAGAGTATCATAGAGTTAGATTTCATTGTAAGAGTATCATAACATACCTTAATAGCGTAGCCCTGGTCAAGCTGCCAATATGGAGCCTGGTCCCTCAACCCCTACGCATGTTTCATCGTTAGACTTCCTTCAATGTGTTTCAAAGAGAACTGTAGTTTGTCCTGAGGAAGAAACAGGTGTGCTTCAAAACACGTTGAATAAAAACCACATTTGAATTTCTACGTTCTCTCTCTGCATTTGATACAGTTGGCAGCGACAATTTACTTCCACTCTTCTCCAGCTTCTACATTGTATCTTATTTGGTATAATTCTTAGATTTTATCGCCCCTATTTCTCTAGTATGTTTTTATAATAATGAATATAATAATAAATAAATAAAATAATATTTGTAGGTTGTGCGTTTGATTGTTACTTATGACTACATTTTGGATTACTGCTATTCACATTGGCCCATTGGCTTGATGACAGAATTTGTAGGTTGTATATTAGGACCACAAGTATGCAAATCACACATGCGGTAATGTGACCACCCACCCACAGTGGGAGTGGAGGGGAGTTCCCATTGTCACAGTTCAGCATTCTGCAGTCACATAAAGTGACTGCAGACTTTTCTTCTGAGACAGGACTACCCCTTTAAGTATGTTTGTCTATTCAGTTGCCCTGGGACGATTCCAGAAATGTACTTCTTGTAGTGAACTACAGAAATGAAATTGTAAAAAAATAAAGATCTTTTATTAATTATTACACCATTATCCTGGAAAATTGTTTTCATTTTGTTAATTTGGAGTTGCTGTAGTATCTGTGGGACTTTGCGGAATTAGTCTACACTTCTAGAATATTGTCTGGGTTATATAAACTATTTCCAGCACTGGATTTGTTGTGTATCTGTACGCTTTCTTACATCCTAAATAGCCTTGATACCTTATACCACATTATCTAGCAGCCCTTGCTATTGAACTTCCACATAGACTAACCCACTTCAGATGAAGTTCCTCTTTACATCTCTGTTACATTTGATTGACTATGACATGAGTTTCATTAGACTGGGTTAGGTTGTAGCAGGACAAATTACTTGAATCTCTTGAAATAATAAAATCTGACATAACAAGGACATTTTGCTATACAACTACAATCATTTTGGTTTCTATGATTTAGATACACACAAAAGCACAGGCGAGCACCTAATAGCTCAGAACAGTAACATAGATTGGATTTGGATTACATTTATATTTTTCTACCCATTTGTGAAAGCTTAATATGGTTGCGGTTTGCTTGGCACATATACAAGTACTTTATATTTCCCAGTCACTGACTTTGTATTTCCTTTATAAGTTTAACTGTAACTAGAGGTTAGCAGTGATAATAGTGTATAGAAATAGAGCGTAATTCACATATAGGACATACTGGACCAGTATGGATGTATTTGTAAATATCAAATTATACAGAAATTCTATCAAAGAAATAAATTATTTTTCCAAAGATTGTAAGAAACCTAAGCAAAAATATTACATAAGCCTGGGAGGAACCTAGCCTAAGAATAGTTATGTCTATTTATAGAGTGCTGTCCGCCAAGCATTATGTTGAGTTTTCTGTCGGAATCGCCAAAAAACAAGATTCCGATAGGAACCCCAACAGAAACTTGATGGAGCCATTCACTTCAATGAAGCCAATGTTGTGATTGTAGACAATGTCTGGCCTTCATCCTTCATCTTCTTTTAGATAGACACAAAAATATGGCAGACAATGTTTTATTGGATGTCTGAAAAAGACGAATACTTCCAGGATGGAGGCCAGACGTTAGCTTCATTGAAGTGCATGGCTCTATGGTGGTTACTATTGGAATTCTGTGTTTTGGAGATTCTAACAGAAACCCTGAAATAGTGCTCAGCAGAGATCACTGCTAAGTGTGAACCTAACCTATCCTTAAAGGGGTTGTCCAATTTCCCACAACCCGACCAGCATTTCTGTCCATAAAATGGACAGTCCATCAGTCTCCTCCAATAGAAAAAGAAGCTTTCTCATGTGAGATGTTTTACAATTGGAGGAGGCTAATAGACAGGTCTGGTCACATGTTCCTTCACTAGCATTTTATGGACAGAAGTGCTGGTCAATTTCTGAGGAAAGCTACAATAACCACAGAAAGTGGCCAACCTCTTTAAAGTGCCCACGAGGTTCCCTCCATTGGTATCTTGGGCTGTTGATAGGATTGGTTAAAAGATAGCCCTTCTGAAAGCACTGCGGGTAGGAGTAGAATACTTTAATTCGAGAGACCTCAGTACAGAAAGGTTCACTGGTCCTGTTCCCCCCATTCACAATGTACATTACTGTTATGCAGTAAGAATCCTTATGCAGACTGCATATACAATCACCAATCCACCAAGCTTCCACCTTTATGGACTCCCTTCAGCCTCACCTACAGGCCCGCTAATGGCATGGCTTTGGTGATGCAACCTCTACTGTAAAATTAGGCACAGGTCACCAAAGTAATGGCCCCTCCTTGCTGGCACTATATCTTTCTACAATATGACCTTTCTGGATCACTGTTACCTGTTTCTTAGACCACATGGTGTACATGGCGGAAAAAGAGAACAATAAATTCAACTTCAAAATGGTAATTTATTAACAGTCCGTGTTATTAGAGACGTTAGTTAATTTAGTAAAATGATTAATTGCTAGTACGTATAGCAGATGGTAGCATGTCCTCATCATTGATCATGACAATCTGCAGTCAACAATATACTTGTATAAATGCATGTGATATATACCAACATTCCTTCTCCAGATATTTTATAATCTGTTAGGCAATTCTGATTTTATAGATGGGGTCCTCATCACGTGAACCAAGGAGCATATTATAAAATGTGTCTTTTGCAATAGAGTACCTGTCGTTCCTTACATTAACCAGACAATTCATTAATTTGAATCTACAATGTGTAATGCTTCGCTTGCTTCTAGTGACACTGAAGGGAAACTAAACGCCTACTACAAGGTTTCCAACCAATATATTTATGAGGGCTTGTGCAGACAACCAAGTTTTCGGTCCAAGTGCAATCCGACTAAACATTGTATCACACTCGGACCAATGTTATTCTATGGGGCCATGCACATGTCCGATTTTTTCCTCAGACCGAGTGTGTCTGATGAAAAAATTGCAGCTTGCACGATTGCATCTGAAATTCAGATTGCACTTGGCCATGCAAGTCAGTGAGTCCGTGGAAAAAATTGGACCACACTCGGATGACATCTGAGTGTGGTCCGATTTTCACAGACTGACAGAATGCAGAAGATGGAGAACTTTATTTTCCATCTTCTCCTCATGTGAGAAAATCAGATCACAGTATGATCACACTCTAATCAAACTCTAAGCGGAGAGTGATTTGCATAATCGGCCCGATTCTCTCCTATGAGAGAAAATACGATGGTGTGACTCCTGCCAAAGGCTAAGGATCCTAGAGGAGGGACTCTTTGTGAGCTGTACATTGTCAAGAAACCTTTATTCCATAAAGGGATTTTCCAAAGCACATGTTTCATTTCAATGCCCATAATTATTTGTCTTAATGGAATACTATTATACGTTATGAATGTATTCAGGTTTTTTGAAACTAGTTAATACATTTTTGAAGATGTTAAAGGTGTATATCTATGTCTAAGATTCTATGGTAACTTGGCATTGAAAGTTTTTTTCTAAATATTTCCGCTTCAAAAAATATAAAATATTAGTGATTGTCAAATGTTAGCAGCTGAAATTATTATCACAAAGGAATGTGGCCAAGTGTTAGTATGTGTAATTTTTATTGTATTGTTTTTTTACAAAGTTGCCATTAGTTTTTCATGACAGCAGGGACAATAGTGAATAATTAGGCTGAACATACGTGTATTTTTAATTGGAAGATTCGATACCCAGTTTGGAGCTAGCTTGTAATCAATTGTACTGAAGTCTTTGCTATTAAAATAAACAATTAAAATCTCTCGGCTTGTCCAATAAAAGTCACCTCTCAGACGGTCTTTCACTATTGATTATATGTCGCTGCTAGAATTGAACATGTGACCTTTGTAGTGTTTCCCTGTACATGTAGGATAAGAATCAAAATTCACCGTCTTCACCCAATCAATGATCAGGATGTAATGGCTGCAACATTTTAATTGGCCGACTTGATTATGTTTGCTAGAAAAGAAAAGTATTTTGACAGTCATGTAGATAAAGCACAGCAAAGACTTGGGTTGTCAGCACTCTTCTCAAGAAATGCAGTGTCAAATTATTCTCTATAGCAAATGCCACTTAATTGTCTATTGGCGGCACTAGGCTTGTCGAACATGCAATCATGTGCATTGGATTGGTATCAGGAAACTACTTGCCATGATGAATAGAATAAGAAGAATGCAGTATATATCACAAAGTGATCAAGATCAACAGCACAGTACCCAATAGAGAGGTTTCCATCGCTACCACCACTAGAACGGCAATCCAGGAGCCCTGAGAAATTATTACCTATTCTGTGGATGTAGATACTTGATAAAATTCCTTCATATTCTTCCTACCACAACTATTTTTGGTAAAGATTTTTTAGTTTTTTCACTATGGGTGTCTTTCTCTACTCCACTCTATTAGAGTTATGGAAAGAGCTGAGTGTTACGGATCTGGGTGGTGGAACCTCTGTGCTGCGGTGCAAGGAGGGACCAGAGGGGCGTGACTAAGTATCTACTCGGCCTGACCAAGGTCGCATGGCTCATTCAACTCCGTGAACCAGGGAGTGACCGAGCAGAGGGACCAGGTGCCACTCTGGGACCAACCTTGTATGAGAGCAGGTGACTGCCACGGGTCAGAAGGCAGGAACTGACCAGTACAGCGGAAAAGCACGGCAGGCGGGCTGACGGGTGGTCAGGGTAAACAGGCAGGCTGATTTGGCTGATAGCCAGACAGGTGCTTAAGGTAGGCTAGCTGGCGGTCACAACAGGTAACAGGCAGGTGCTTCCAGGTAAGCAGGCGGGCGGACACGGCAGGTGACAGGCAGGTGCTTCCAGGTAAACAGGGTGGCGGGCACAGCAGGTAACAGGCAGGTGCTTCCAGGTAAGCAGGCGGGCGGACACGGCAGGTAACAGGCAGGTGCTTCCAGGTAAGCAGGCGGGCAGAGCCCATAGACAGACTGGTGGACTGGACTGTAGGCAGACTGTTGGGCTGGAAAGTAGTCAGACTGGCGGACTGGACTGAAGAACTGACTGGCGGACAGGACTGACTTTCAGAGGACCTGAAGGCTGAAGCAAAGTAAGTATAACAGAGCAACAACCTTGCACGGGCACCTCCATATTGGAGGAAGTTCCTTTTATAGAGAAAGTCCTCCGGCCATTGACCGGGTCCTTTTTAGGACGGCGCACGCGGCCCCTTTAAGAGGTAGGGAGCGCACGCGCGTGCCCTAAGCACAGTGCCAGGGAAGCTGCGTGCACCAGCAGCAGCAGCAGGGAGGCCGGAAGACGCCGGAGCAGGACCGCGGCGGTAGGGGGACGGCGTCTCTGCCTGGCAGGGGGCAGAGACGCCGATGCTACACTGAGCAAACTTGTCAGTCTCCATTTAGGCAAACGCTTGATAAGAAGACAATTAATGATGCGTCATGTCAGTTTTCTAATGAGAAGAGAGTATCTCAGCAAATATTTAATTCATGTTAAAAAAAATATGCATGGCTTTCTTGGCTTTGATGGTAGTGCTAAATGTAATGAGCATTTATGATTACTAATAATTATAGGGTATCATCCCCTTAAAGCTTGGGTTCAGTGCTAACAATAGAGATAATGATGTGCAAATCATAGGAGGAACCTTCTTTATTCTAAAAAAACAAGGACCATGCATTAGTGGAATAAAATAAGACATGCATGTGGTTCAATTTAATGTAATGAGCATTTTACTATACTTTTTAAAACATGAAATATCCCATGCAATGTTTGGTTTGGTTGAAATGAAACTATAGGTTAGAGTCATTATCCTACTCCTCAAACCTTAGATCTCAGAGGTTCTTGTCTGCTTTTTTTCTGTGTAAGAGAATCATATACTGCACAAAGAGCAACATAATATTAGAGGGGTTGTGCAGCCTTAGCGAACAAGTCTGCAGTCATTCTCCGGTGTCGGCGGGCGCATGACTTCAAGTATGTGATTTGCATACATGTGGTCATGTGCCGAATAGATGGGTGTATCTTCACTCCATGCAAGTGTATGGAGCGAGGCCAGAAACAGTCTAGTCGGAATGTGGCATGAAGTATGGAAATCGCGTACTTGCAGTCACATGACCACATGTTCCCGACACAGGCATCGGGGAATCCTCACAGACTGCAGACTTGTATCCTAGGACTGGATAAGTAACTGTCCTGTTTTTTTCCACAGCAATGATGTGGACTTCTGAATGAGGCTTGCAGAAATTCATGTGCCTGTTATACAAAAAAGCACATTAAGATGTATGGAATAAATAATGTCCTTGGAAATTGTGGAAAAAAGGCCAGTAAAACATTACTTTGATATGTACTAAATTGAACCCTGTTGTGCATTGTGCTAAATTTATTGCAGAAACGATAATTAGAGATGAGTGGATCTGGCTAGATTCAAATTTGCCAAATCGTGTGGATTTTACCGGGAGATTCAATTCGCAGTAAAGTTATTCTTCGCAAACTGAATGTTCTCTATTGTGCTCTGGGTTCTCGTCAGACCCCAAAGCATAATAAACATAACATATGAAAAGTATAAAAAATCCTAATACTCACCTCACCACTCAAAAGGCCCAGCACCCCGCTGACTGCGGTGCCCGATGACTGTCTGTCTTAGAGCCTCTTCTTTACGCTTATGCGCACTGTTGTCTTCACTTTAGAACAGGGATTCTGGTCTCTACCAGGCCTCAAAAGTCAGTTTTTTTGTAAATCTCTCAACACAAATTTAGCAAAATGAAGGCCAACTGCAGCCGCAGCTGCCATTTTGATTAACTGTATAGGGGTCAGCAAGTTCAAGAGTGAAAACAATAGCGTGTGAATGTGGCAAGAAGAGGACCATGAGTATTAGTTTTGTTTTTCTTTTTTAATATCCAATGATTTTTATACATCTTTTTTATCTTATTTTTTTTTTGCGCATTTTTCATTTTTGCAGTGTACAGCCAGGCTCTTTAGTGTTGGCTAAGGAAATTGAGGCGTTTGTCCTTGCGGGGTGCACTTATATAGTGCTGGACGACCCACCTGATCTAATAGTATGGGCGTCACTAATAGGCTGCAAGTCAGACACCACAAGTATTTCTCTGTCTGGCACCCTACATACAAGCCTTATCTGTGTGCATTGATAACAACCACCTCCTCCATGAATGGTCGGTGTGTGACTGGTCGTTTCATCAGTATTTTGCATTTGCGTTGCTTCTGTCCTTATCACTGAGGCCTGCTGCATCCTGCAGTGCATTTAATATTGTGTCTTGGTGTCAGAATACTTGTCAGACCCAAACTAAGGCTGCGGTGAGATGACTGTAGATTCTCTCATTCGAGAGAGTTCTTGCCGGTTATGCTGATGACACTCGGATCAAATTCTGTCAGAGTTTGAGCCAAGTGTCATCTCAGTGTTATTCAATTCTCTTGGATTAGAGAATCTGAGCACAGATGCGTAGAAGACGGAGAATTAATTTCTCCATTTTCTCCATTGTCTGAGTCTGCAAATGTCTGATTGCACTTGGGTGACTTAGACTTGTATGGGTGGGCATGGTCTGATTATTGGACGAATCCGCAACGTGATGCAATTTGTTTTCTCATGCCGAATCAGCAGTAGTCAGCAATGCCCCACAGTATAACATTGGAGTAAGTGCTATCTGATAAAACATTGGATAGCACTCGGCCGTGTTATACACCAGTGTGAACAAGGCCTCACAATATACCTGTGCTTTAATACAACAGTGAAGCAATAGTTGTTTTTCAACAAAAATAACCATTCTGTGCTCTGTGCATTCATTAAGGCATGAAAGAATGAATAGAGATTACAGCTCTTGAGCTTGAAGAATTGTGAATGCAGCTCTGACAAATAAAACTTGATCTAAATAAGAAGTAAAGTTACTCAGTGTACTCTAAGTCTCAATAAACAAAACATCAAATACTCGCAATCACGGAAATAACAGAATTACCGGGTGAGAATGTCTACAGTTTAACAAGATACAGTGTTTTAAATCACTTATACTTTGCACAACACATTTCATTAAAAATACATTTTGCTTACACCTCTATTAAATTACAGCTTCGGTTTACACTAGGATATTGAGGCTGCTAAGCCGAAAAAACCCATAGTCTTCAAGTTTGTGATAAATCGGAAATGACTTTAGCATTTTTATAGGGAACAGCTGAGCGCTCTGTACATTATTGATTAAAAATTAATTCTGTTTGCTAATTTGCATATTATATATGAATATATGATTAATTCATTTTCTAAAATTTCTCTGAATTTTTTTAAGTGTTGATGATCAATGACTTTAATAGACTCCCAAGTAATTTTAAACACGTTTGTAACGATTACTAATTTCCTGTAAAAAGACCTAATAAATAATAATGCTTCAAATTTAATAATATGGAATTTTTAAAATGTACCCATATAAAGGTTTTTCACAAATAATAAAAACATTTTCATTTATCTAAAAGGAAAAGATAATAAAATAACTTGAATATTATGGTAACATTGGATTTTTTTTTTTTTTAGGAGGGGGGTTATTATATGAGTTTATGACCATCAAAAATGGATTACATTCTTTTGATGGCATGCCGTGCTGTTCTTCTGATTCTCACTGAAAATATCAACCTAATATGTTCTGTACTCGTCAGCAGATGCAACTGATTCTTATTGTCTGGCATGCACAATATCAGGAATCTACCAGATGAGATCGGGGAGGGCTGACTAAGCTACAGTGCACGTGTGACCATCAGCTCTGAATACATTAGGTGGTCATTCGGAACCTTTTTTTACTATGTTTCCAAAAGAAAATGTGTTGTGTCCTCTACGTTCTAACAGTGTAAACTGAATTCTACTTGTGGGATAGTCCTTTCAAGTAGTAATGGTGCATTTTTGTAGCCTAAAGGATACAGAAACTTTGGGGACCATTTTTATCTTAACTTAAATGCATGCATTTTTTATTAAAAGTAATTTTTCCAATTGGGTTTCAGTAAAAAATGTGAACTATTTGGCTTCAACAGCCTCCATGTACCACTATGCATAACTTGCTGTAGAATGAAATATCATTGATTTCGTCAGTGAGTTTATTTTGATCACATGGCTTGTAAGCCTTCTCTTCTTCTGAGGTCTTGTAAATTAAGTTAAACTGTACTTTGATGTGGTTATAAATTAGTACAGAATTTTCCAAAATTTAGAAGAAGAGAGATGAGACTTACAGACCCTGCCGTTAGAACTAATTTACTAACAGATTCACTATTAACTCTTTCTGCAGTTTGTTAAACTCTTATTGGTTATTTTCTAATATTTACTCCTATTATAGTAAAAGGGGCACCACAGGTTTGGCCCCCAGAGAGAGAGACTTTAACGTATACACCATGTGTCTGTGTATTTTGTTCTCCCGCTGGCTGGACATTTCTTAACACCAGACTGAGATAACTTACTCTTATAGCGGTAGGGGCGTTATAAAAATACCATTTCTGGAGCCCACTGTATTTCTGAAGCAACACTATGTAGTATGATTAAAATTGAGCAAATCTGCTAAAATTCAAATTTGAAGGGTAATTACATTTGTATTAAATTTATTTGATGCAAATGAATTGAGCCTCAATTACCATTAAAAATAGCTATTTATCCTGCTCTAAGATCTCCAGATCAAAAACCATAATTAATAGATTGGCTGGGAAGGGATATAAAAAAATACATTTTAATACTCACCTACATTAGTCCGTGACTTGTCCCTACAGCCACAGCTTCTCGATAGTTATCTGCTGGCTTCCTAAGGCCCCGCTCCACCGCACCAATCTCCTCTTTACTCTTCTCCGATGCTTCTGACACTAGCTAGGCCTTGACATCATAATTTCCTCTCTTGCACCCTCACATATGACCACATAGGGTGTCGCACATGATTATGTCATGACATCAGAACCTGTGTTGAGGAAACGCCACCGAAGAGTTAAGAGGAGACCTATGCCGGAGTGGAGCAGATCCCTTAGAAAGTCCGTGGAGGATCGGCATAAGGAGGGACGGATGAGGGGAAAGGCGTGTATGATATTTTATTATTTATAACTGTTTCACAGCCCATATAAATCCAGAAAAATAGAGACTAACTGGCCATCACTATGCTTATTATGAACAAATTAAGTACCCAAAAGTTCAGATTTACTAAGAGATATTAACTGTTAGAACTCTCCTGTTAGGTTTTTTCTATCTTGCTGGTCACATGACCTTTTTTGCCTATTTAGTCCTGCTCCGCCCTCCTGGCCTTGCTGGACTTCATTGTAATTTCTACTCTTAAGCTAGCCTGGTGCTTAGTTACCTTTCTCTGTCAGTTTAGCTAGGTCTTCGGACCTTTTTGTTCTATGTTGTGTGTTTGTCTTTTACTGCTACAATTTCTGCTAGGAGGTGTCCAACTTTATCCCAGTCCCTAGTTCTCATAAGGGATCCCTCCCTTGCATCTATAGGTCTTCGTACAGACTAGCCGAGGACTTTAGCGGGTCTGATCGCAGGATCAGGTTCCCCGTTACATCGTAGGGATCTAGCTTAGTTCTATTGTAGGGACAGATCTCCTTTCTTTCCTTAGTGCTTGTAGCAGATCATAACAGTAAGTCCAGCCCAAAAATATCTCTAAGGAAAGACTTCCAGTTTCCATCATGGTGTCGGTTCAGGATTTGGCTCAACGCCTGCAGGGACTCTCTCTGGAGGTGGCCGAGCTCCAACAACACATGAGTTGCTGTTCTGGAGCACATTTTGTGGAGCCAAAGGTACGTTTGCCTGATTTATTTTTTGGTGTTCAACAAGAATTTTTTTCCTTTAAAAATGCTTGTTTGTTGTATTTTTGTTTGAGACCCAGATCCTCTGGTGATGAATCACAGCGCATAGGGTTCATAATGTCACTTTTGCGCAAAGAACCTCAGGGATGGGCCTTTTCTCTCCAACCTAGTGATCCATGCTTTAGATCAGTGGATAGTTTTTTTTCTGCTTTGGGTTTGTTCTATGATGATCCTGATCGTGTCTCGTCAGCTGAGACTGAATTGAGACGTTTGAGACAGGGATCAGGTAATGTGGAAAAATATTGTTCTCACTTCCGTCCTTGGTCTGCCCAGGAGGGGTGGAACGATTCAGCTTTGAAAAGTTTGTTTCTTGCGGGGCTAGGTGAAAGGGTTAAGGATTTGCTGATTGCTTATCCCACACCTGGAAACGTGCAGGAGGCAATGCAATTAGCTATACGGATGGACAGGAGACTGCGTGCAAGGGTTAATGAGAGTAAATCCTCTGCCATGTCAGCTCCGAGTCTTGAGAGGGTCTGTACTGACATTGGAGAGCCGATGGAGATTGGGGCGATGGCACCCCGCTCTCAGGAAAAAGACCGCAGGTCTTCTGAAGGTTTGTGCTTTTATTGCGGGAAATCTGACCATTTTATTAAGAACTGTGTGCTTCGTATGAACAAAGAAAAAAAAGGAGGTCAGTTACGCCCGTATAGCCTGTTTAAACACTAAGGGGGTATTTCTTTCTGCTACTACTGCTGCTCAGGAAGAATTAATTGAATTTCGGGTATTTGTGGATTGTGGTTCTACTCTGAATGTGATTGATGTGGGATTCTTGGAAAAACTTAAATTAAAACCCAAACCTTTGTCATCCCCTATTGCTGTGGTTTCTGTCGATGGCTCTCCCTTGAAGAGTGTTACTCTCAAGGTCTGTGAATTTCCCCTCACTATTAATGGTGTTCACCAAGAGAATTTGGATTTGGTAGTATTAAATAATTTGCCTTCTCCAGTAGTTTTGGGGTTGCCCTGGTTAAAACTGCACAATCCTGTACTGGATTGGTCTACCAATGAAATTAAGTCATGGAGCCCTAAGTGTTAGGACAAGTGTTGTAATGGACGTATTGCTGCGGTGGAAAAAGGGGAATTACCTGTACCTATTCAGGATTTTTGGAGAGTTTTTTCTGAAGAGGAGTCACAAATTCTGCCTCCCCATAGAGACTATGATTGTACCATTGAATTTGTCCCTGGAGCGACTCTTCCTAAAAGTCGTTTATTTAATCTTACTATTCCTGAGAGAAAGGCTTTGGAGGAATACATACAGACAAGCTTGGCCGCCAGTCACATTAGGCCTTCCAAGTCTCCTGTGGCTGTTGGATTTTTTTTTGTTATAAAAAAGGACGGCGGTTTACGTCCTTGTCTGGATTTTCGTGAGATTAATAAAATTACTGTACGCAATCCTTACCCACTGCCATTGATTCCTGATTTGTTTAACCAGTTAGTGGGGGCCAAGTGGTTCTCTAAAATTGATCTCCGGGGGGCATACAATTTGTTGCGCATGAAGGAGGGTGATGAATGGAAGACTGCTTTTAACACTCCTGTGGGTCATTTTGAGAATCTGGTTATGCCTTTTGGTCTTACCAATGCTCCAGCATTTTTTCAGAATCTTATTAATGACATCCTTAGACCTTTGATCGGCAAAAATGTGGTTGTGTATTTGGATGACATTTTGATTTATTCACCGGATCTGGAGTCTCATTGGCGGAGCGTACGTGAGGTATTACAGTTATTAATTGACAATTCGCTTTTTACTAAGCTGGAGAAATGTGAGTTCGCTGTACAGAGAATTCGTTTTTTGGGCTACATTATCTCCAGCGAGGGCTTTGAGATGGACCCGGTGAAAGTTCAAGCTGTGCAGGAATGGCCTAGGCCTATTGGTTTGAAATCGATACAGAGGTTTTTGGGTTTCGCCAATTATTACAGAAAATTCATTAAAAATGTTTCTATTATTGTCAAACCACTGACCGATCTCACCAGGAAAGGTGCTAATGCGGTTCAGTGGACTACTGAGGCCATTGAAGCTTTTGTGTTTCTAAAGGAGAGGTTCAGCTCTGCTCCCATCCTTATGCAGCCTGATGTGACTAAGCCGTTTTTGGTTGAGGTTGATGCTTCTTCGGTAGGGGTCGGTGCGGTGTTGTCTCAGAAAAACAAGGATGGAGTACATCCCTGTGCCTTTTTATCAAAAAAAATTTCTGAGACTGAACTTAATTACGATATTGGTAATCGGGAATTGCTGGCTATTAAACTCGCATTTGAACACTGGCGTCATCTCTTGGAAGGTGCTGAATTTTCCATTCAGGTTTTCACTGATCATAAAAATCTGATCTATCTTGATGCTGCCAAGCGCTTGAATGCCCGTCAGGCTAGGTGGGCACTTTTTTTCTCGCGGTTCAATTTTTCCGTTACTTACATCCCGGGTACCAAGAATGTTAAAGCTGATGCTTTGTCTCGCAGCTTTTCTCCCATGGTCGGTGCTGAGGAGGAGGAGAGCATTTTACAAGAAGGTGTTGTGATTGCTGCTTTGGACTCCGTTTTGGAAGATGAGATTCTTAAAGCACAGGAGAATGCCCCATCTAACACTCCCCATGGGAGGTTGTTTGTGCCTAGGACCTTTAGGAGAGATTTGTTTGTTGAGTGTCATGAGTCTCAGTTGGCACGTCATCCAGGAATTTCTGAGACCAAGAGACTTGTGGGTCGCAGTTTTTGGTGGCCTGGATGGCAGAAGGAAGTCATTAAGTGGGTGCGTCAATGTACGGTGTGTGCTAGATCTAAGTCTTCACATACTCCTGCAGTGGGGTTGCTTTGCCCTCTGGAGGTTCCTAGTGCACCTTGGACACATCTGGCTATGGACTTTATTACTGACCTTCCCCCCTCTGAGGGTTTCACGGTCATCTGGGTGGTCGTGGACCGTTTTAGCAAGATGTGTCACTTGGTTCCTTTCATCAAACTGCCCTGCGCTAAGACACTCGCTAAGGCCTTTGTCAAGGAAATTGTCAGACTACATGGCGTTCCTACTGACATTGTTTCGGATAGGGGACCTCAGTTCGTGGCTCGTTTTTGGCGTGCTTTTTGTGACAGGTTGGGAGTTCATTTTTCGTTTTCATCCGGATATCATCCTGAGTCTAATGGCCAGACAGAAAGGAAGAATAAGGATGTTGAGCAGTTCTTGCATTGTTTTGTGGCAGACAATCAGGAGGGGTGGTCTGAGTTTCTGCCACTTGCTGAGTTTGCTCTCAACAACCATGCATCCTCTTCTGCTGGTTGTTCGCCTTTTTTTTGTTGTTCTGGGAGACATCCGTCTTTTGGGTCATTCTCCAAATTGGTATCGGCTGTGCCTGAGGAGGAGAGTTTTTCCGATGATTTGGAGAGAGTTTGGACGGATGTGCATGGTAATCTTCAGGAGGCTAACAAAAAATCTAAGAGGTACTTTGATAGGAAACGGCAAGAGGTTTTGTTTGCTATTGGTGACATGGTTTGGTTGTCCTCTAAGAAATTGGGTCCCAAGTTTGTAGGGCCCTTTAAGGTGCTTCAGGTAGTTAACCAATCTGCTGTTAGGTTGGAGGTTCCTACCTCCTGGAAGATTAATCCGGTGTTTCATGTTTCTCTGTTGAAAAGAGCTTATGTGTCGGATGGAGACGCCTCTGCCACTGTTCCTCCGGTGGTGGAGGACGGGGAATACGAAATTTCCCGCATCCTAAATTCTAGACGGTATAGAGGGAGTTTGCAGTATCTCGTCGCTTGGAAGGGTTTCGGACCCGAGGATAACTCATGGGTGAGGGCGGATGATGTTTCAGCTTCCAGACTTGTCAGAGCGTTTCACAAGAGGTTTCCTGATAAGCCTGGGCCTAGGGGATCCAGAGGATCCTCATAGAAGAGGGGGTACTGTTAGAACTCTCCTGTTAGGTTTTTTCTATCTTGCTGGTCACATGACCTTTTTTGCCTATTTAGTCCTGCTCCACCCTCCTGGCCTTGCTGGACTTCATTGTAATTTCTACTCTTAAGCTAGCCTGGTGCTTAGTTACCTTTCTCTGTCAGTTTAGCTAGGTCTTCGGACCTTTTTGTTCTATGTTGTGTGTTTGTCTTTTACTGCTACAATTTCTGCTAGGAGGTGTCCAACTTTATCCCAGTCCCTAGTTCTTGTAGGGATCCCTCCCTTGCATCTATAGGTCTTCGTACAGACTAGCCGAGGACTTTAGCGGGTCTGATCGCAGGATCAGGTTCCCCGTTACATCATAGGGATCTAGCTTAGTTCTATTGTAGGGACAGATCTCCTTTCTTTCCTTAGTGCTTGTAGCAGATCATAACATTAACTAACTGTGACACATAGAAGATACAGACGCCACACAGTTAAAACATTTTAATGAAACCTATCTCAAAAATGATTTTAAGCCAAAAAGCCACGTATAAAGGTGCCCATATTCTTTAAATGTTTTGGGTACTTAGATTATTAAAGGCTGCATGAAAAAAACAAAACAAATAAAAGTCAACTTTATATGTACATACAGTGGTGTCCAAAAGTATTGGCACCCCTGCAATTCTGTCGGATAATACTCAGTTTCTTCCTGAAAATGATTGCAATCACAAATTATTTGGTATTATTATCTTCATTTAATTTGTCTTCAATGAAAAAACACAAAAAGATTTGTCCTAAAGCCAAATTGGATACAATTCCACACCAAACCTAAAAAGGGGGTGGACAAAAGTATTGGCACTGTTTGAAAAATCATGTGATGCTTCTCTAATTCGTGTAATTAACAGCACCTGTAACTTACCTGTGGCACCTAACAGGTGTTGGCAATAACTAAATCACACTTGCAGCCAGTTAACATGGATTAAAGTTGACTCAACCTCTGTCCCGTGTCCTTGTGTGTACCACATTGAGCATGGAGAAAAGAAAGAAGACCAAAGAACTGTCTGTGGACTTGAGAAACCAAATTGTGAGGAAGCATGAGCAATCTCAAGGCTACAAGTCCATCTCCAAAGACCTGAATGTTCCTGTGTCTTCCGTGCGCAGTGTCATCAAGAAGTTTAAAGCCCATGGCACTGTGGCTAACCTCCCTAGATGTGGACGGAAAAGAAAAATTGACGAGAGATTTCAACGCAAGATTGTGCGGATGGTGGATAAAGAACCTCGACTAACATTCAAACAAGTTCAAGCTGCCCTGCAGTCCGAGGGTACAGCAGTGTCAACCCGTACTATCCGTCGGCGTCTGAATGAAAATGAACTGTATGGTAGGATACCCAGGAAGACCCCACTTCTTACCCCGAGACATAAAAAAGCCAGGCTGGAGTTTGCCAAAACTTACCGAGAAAGCCTAAAACGTTTTGGAAGAATGTTCTCTGGTCAGATGAGACAAAAGTAGAGCTTTTTGGGAAAAAGCATCAACATAGAGTGTACAGGAAAAAAAAGAGGGATTCAAAGAAAAGAACACGGTCCCTACAGTCAAACATGGCGGAGGTTCCATGATGTTTTGGGGTTGCTTTGCTGCCTCTGGCACTGGACTGCTTGACCGTGTGCATGGCATTATGAAGTCTGAAGACTACCAACAAATTTAGCAGCATAATGTAGGGCCCAGTGTGAGAAAGCTGGGTCTCCCTCAGAGGTCATGGGTCTTCCAGCAGGACAATGACCCAAAACACACTTCCAAAAGCACTATAAAATGATTTGAGAGAAAGCACTGGAGACTTCTAAGGTGGCCAGCAATGAGTCCAGACCTGAATCTCATAGAACACCTGTGGAGAGATCTCGAAATGGCAGTTTGGAGAAGGCACCCTTCAAATATCAGGGACCTGGAGCAGTTTGCCAAAGAAGAATGGTCTACAATTCCAGCAGAGCATTGTAAGATACTCATTGATGGTTACCGGAAGCGGTTGTTCGCAGTTATTTTGGCTAAAGGTTGTGCAACCAAGTATTAGGCTGAGGGTGCCAATACTTTTGTCTGGCCCATTTTTGGAGTTTTGTGTGAAATGATCAATGATTTGATTTTTGCTTCATTCTCTTTTGTGTTTTTTCCTTGCAAGCAAATTAAATGAAGATAATAAGACCAAAGAATTTGTGATTGCAATCATTTTCAGGAAGAAACTGAGTATTATCTGACAGAATTGCAGGGGTGCCAATACTTTTGGCCACCACTGTATATAGAAACATATACAGTATATATATATATATATATATATATATATATATATATATGTATATAGTGCTTCAAGGAAGTATTCATACCCGTGAATTTTTCCACAACTTTTTATGTGATATACCAACACAAAGTAGCAAGCATTTGTGAAGTGTAAAGGATATGACACATGTCTTTCTTATTATTTTAAAAATATAACACTGAAAATTGTGACAGGCATTACCCCAGAACTTTGATGAAATAGGAACTTCAAAGTATGAATTACATGGGAAATACGTTTATCCCAGCTTCTCACTCTGGGGGACACTAAATCTCCCACTAATGAATTGTAAATATGATTCCTGTTAAATCTTTGGTTTGATAATGATGTTGAGTGAGGCATTAAAGTAACGGATAAACAAGAGATATATGCAAAAAGTCAATAGTAGCCAGCTTACCCAGATCGTAGTTTCTCCTTGGTCCAATAATCTTCCAGGGATCTGTACGGAGATGAGGGACGCACGCCCTCCTGTAATCGCTTGGAACCAAAACAAATAAAGTCCAGCGGAGGAACCCTTATTTCGGCATTTTTCTTAAAATCTTTTTATTCTTCAACAATCCTTAAAAGAACATCATTCCTTTTCTTCCAGGTCTAGAAGAAGACCTATACGGTTGAAACGCGTAGTCTGTTCCTAGACAGCTGTGTCCTCTATACTGCCATAAAGTGCCCACTGTATGTACATACCTGGTCCGAAAAGGAATGATGATTTTAAGAAAAATGCTGAAATAAGGGTTCCTCTGCTGGACTTCATTTGTTTTGGTTCCGAACAAGAGATATATCTTTATAATTTAGGAAAATTCGCACTTTCTTTTTCTGGCCTTACATCTGTATGCTGAAGAATGAATGGCTAAGGTATAATTCCACAAAATTAGTGTTTGATTTTGATATTTCAGTGGAGTTCTCTGATATTAAAAATATAGAGATTTTTATTGTGCCTTTCTTGATGCACTGGAAATGGAATAATTCATTTTCTAAAAAAAAATAGCACTGAATAGCCAATTTTGAGAAAGTATGTGAGGGATATATGGTAGAGATGAGCAAATCTTTTGAAATTCAAATCAGACTCTGCTGAATTTTCCCCAAAAATTGTGCAAATCTCAATACTGGAAAGCTTATAATTGCTCAGAAAATACATGTGGGGTGAGAGGAGAAAGAACCCAGCTGACCATAAGAGCTTATACTCTACAGAAGAGAAAGTGAGAGAAGACCCTACTGAGCATAAGAACTTACACTCTACAGGAGAGAGCGAGACAATCCTGCTGACCATAAGAACTTACACTCTATGGAATAGAGAGAGAGGACCTCACTGACCATAAGAGCTTTCACTCTACAGGAGAGAGAGGACATCGCTGACCATAACAGCTTACACTCTACAGGAGAGAGAGGACCCTGCTGATCATAAGAGCTTACACTCTACAGGAGAGAATCCCACTGACAATAAGAACTTACACTCTATGGAATAGAGAGAGAGGACCTAGCTGACCATAAGAGCTTACTCTCTACAGGAGAGAGAGGACCCTGTTGATCTTAAGAGCTTACACTGTACAGGAGAGAGAGGACCCTGCTGACCATAAGATTTTGCACTTTACAGGAGAGAACCCTGCTTACCATAAGAGCTTACACTCTACAAGAGAGAGAGAGAGAACCCCGCTGACCAAAACAGCTTCCAATCTACAGGAATGTGACTTACCCAGTGAATCTGGAGATGGAAAACAACTCCGCCGTACAAACTGTGCTCCAATGGGAACCGCTGATCTATGATGGCCAAGGTACTGACCACTACTGTACAAGATATGATAACCCGCTAGATGTCAAAGCTGTAGGGCATTATGAGGAAGCCCGCATGGCCATAAAAAATGACATTAGCCCCCTCTCTGATGCTTCAGGGGTGAGGGAAATAGTGATGGGGAAGTTCTTTTTATTTTGTGAATCGTGTATACAATCTCAATATATTCAAATTTGAGTGAAACTGTGAATTTCAGGAAATTTTACTCCAACTTAATCCACTCATCTCTAACATACAACTTTGTACATGGCTATAGATGATTTTAATAGCAATGAATACATATTCCTAAAAGTATTTTTATGATTATTTGTAGAAATATGTGCTCATGGTTTTCTATTTTGGGAAATTATATGATCTGCCCACAGACATAAAAAAAAAGTTGTCTGAAGGAGACAAAATTTCAACAGTTTCAGAAGCTAAATCCTTGGCTGATACCACAAAGCATTTTCCAGAGAACCAGGAAATATGATGAAAAAGAAGAGTGGGGACACATTCAAAGCTCTATAATGTACTCACACCTCTCTGGGGGCCAATAAGGAATAATAAGTATTTCACAAGGTACCCCTATTTTTTGATAGATACACTATGTCAACTATCATAATTATTTACACTGTTTCAGCTATCCTGGATATTTTACATAATTTTGAGTTGGATTATTGTGGTTAATAACACCAGATTAATGGAAAATGTAATTTTCTTTCTGTAACTACAATTTGGTATGGCATATTAGTATCATGATATTTTAAGAGTTTCATATTTTACACTTAAATTCCTGTTTAAAGCATGAAGCTTGGCAGCAGAAAATGCATCTGGTAGCTTAAGTTAATTATTTGTGGTCTGACTATCTACCAGGGAACATATTCTGAACCTCATTGTCAATATCACCAATATACTAATAGACAACCTTCAGTATTGACATTGAACAGTATTTGCTATGCGTCGTGGTAACACTGTAGCGAACTGTGTTGGGTTCAGTTGGCCTAAGTCATTAAAGCATTGGTCCGACACTAATATTGATATTAACCCTAAATGTCTATTTATTGTAATACTAATAATCTAATCGCTTTTCTAATATACTTTAATTAAAAAAAAGTCTCTGCTGTTCCCTCTGTAATCAGTTTTTTTTTTTTTACCTACTTGCGTTTTGATGACATTTTGTTTGAGAATTCCCAGTGTATGCTGGGATACTCAAGCAGGATGTTATCAGGGGACAGAGGCTGCAGTCACTGTCACAGCCTCTGTCCCCAACCTGAAATGGAGCATCAGTAGTGACGTCCATTTCAGGGACTGGAATAGTCCCTGCTCTACTGAACATGTATCGTTTGTCAATTCTGATGTATGCTTAGTATGAGCTCCCTTGTCACTGTGCTATATTCTTTTCAATGCACAGTGACAGTGCACTCCCTCACCGGTACTAATGAAAAGCGATGAGAGAGTGCACAGTCAGTGTGCATTGTAAGGAGAGAATGTTGCCTGCAGGGACTAGCCCCATCCCCAAAAGTGACGTCTGTTTCAGGGGCAGGATTGGTCTCTGCTCTCCTCACTTGCTATGTTCTCCCCTCACAATGAGGAAAACAATGTTCTCTACTTACATTTCTGATACTGCTGAAGCATCACAGAGTGGATTGATGTCATTTTGCATTACCACATGGGCCTCCCCATAATGCTTTGTAACTATATCTTATGGCGTATTATAGTTTGGAAAGTGGTGGTCAGTACCTGGACCATCACAAATCAGCGGTTCCCAGTAGAGCACAGTTTAGCAGAGTTGTTTTCCATCTCCCGAGTCACTGGGTCACTCTCTCTCTCCTATAGAGTGTAAGCTCTTATGGTCATCAGGGTTCTCTTTCTCTTTTGCTTGTAAAGTTTAAGATCTTATGGTCAGCAGGGTTCTCTCTCTCTCTCTCCTCTTCCTCACATGTATTTTCTGAGCAATTACAAGCTTTCCAGTATTGAGATTTGCTCAATTTTATTTGCAGCAAAACAAATTTTTGGAGAAAATTCAGCAAAGAATTGAATTTCAAAAGATCCACCTATCTCTATTCATCAAGACTGTGTAATCAGAACAAGACATAGTCTTTAAATTACATTTTTTTTATTATAAAATATTTTAAAATTATTCAATATTTTTCAGTAACGTGTATGGGATTTACGGAACCCTCCTGAACACTATGTTTTTTTTTAATGCCTCATAAACTGACCTGCAGTGAGTGTTTGAAATCCTCAGCATATCAGTTTCTCTTACGTGTATGCTGAGTTTTATGTGTAGATTTTCCCCATTGAATGGCCTTAGATGAGGAAAATATACAGTACAGACCAAAAGTTTATGAATTTTTGATGTTATAGATTTATCTGTTAGGTACATTAGATTACTTGATTTTTTTCATTGAGTTTTTTTACATGTACAGTACAGACCAAAAGTTTGGACACACCTTCTCATTTAAAGATTTTTCTGAATTTTCATGACTATGAAAATTGTACATTCACACTGAAGGCATCAAAACTATGAATTAATACATGTGGAATTATATACTTAACAAAAAAGTCTGAAACAACTGAAAATATGTCTTATATTCTAGGTTCTTCAAAGTAGCCACCTTTTGCTTTGATGACTGCTTTGCACACTCTTGGCATTCTCTTGATGAGCTTCAAGAGGTAGTCACCGGAAATGGTTTTCACTTCACAGGTGTGCCCTGTCAGGTTTAATAAGTGGGATTTCTTGCCTTATAAATGAAGTTGGGACCATCAGTTGTGTTGTGCAGAAGTCTGGTTGATACACAGCTGATAGTCCTACTGAATAGACTGTTAGAATTTGTATTATGGCAAGAAAAAAGCAGCTAAGTAAAGAAAAACGAGTGGCCATCATTACTTTAAGAAATGAAGGTCAGTCAGTCCGAAAAATTGGGCAACCTTTGAAAGTGTCCCCAAGTGCAGTTGCAAAAACCATCAAGAGCTACAAAGAAACTGGCTCACATGAGGACCGCCCCAGGAAAGGAAGACCAAGAGTCACCTCTGCTTTTGAGGATAAGTTTATCCGAGTCTCAGAAATCACAGGTTAACAGCAGCTTAGATTAGAGACCAGGTCAATGCCACACAGAGTTCTAGCAGCAGACACATCTCTTCAACATCTGTTAAGAGGAGACTTTGTGCAGCAGGCCTTCATGATAAAATATCTGCTAGGAAACCACTGCTAAGGACAGGCAACAAGCAGAAGAGACTTGTTTAGGCTAAAGAACACAAGGAATGGATATTAGGCCAGTGGAAATCTGTGCTTTTGGTCTGATGAGTCCAAATTTGAGATCTTTGGTTCCAACTACCGTGTCTTTGTGCGACGCAGAAAAGGTGAATGGATGGACTCTACATGCCTGGTTCCCACCGTGAAGCATGGAGGAGGAGGTGTGATGGTGTGGGGGTGCTTTGCTGGTGACACTGTTGGGGATTTCTTCAAAATTGAAGGCATACTGAACCAGCATGGCTACCACAGCATCTTGCAGCGGCATGCTATTCCATCCGGTTTGCGTTCAGTTGGACCATCGTTTATTTTTCAACAGGACAATGACCCCAAACACACCTCCAGGCTGTGTAAGGGCTATTTGACCAAGAAGGAGAGTGATGGGATGCTGCGCCAGATGACCTGGCCTCCACATTCACCAGACCTGAACCCAATCGAGATGGTTTGGGGTGAGATGGACCGCAGAGTTAAGGCAAAAAGGCCAACAAGTGCTAAGCATCTCTGGGAACTCCTTCAAGATTGTTGGAAGACCATTTCCGGTGACTACCTCTTGAAGCTCATCAAGAGAATGCCAAGAATGTGCAAAGCAGTCAACAAAGCAAAAGGTCACTACTTTGAAGAACCTAGAATATAAGACATATTTTCAGTTGTTTCACACTTTTTTGTTAAGTATATAATTCCACATGCGTTAATTCATAGTTTTGATACCTTCAGTGTGAATGTACAATTTCCATAGTCATGAAAATACAGAAAAATCTTTAAATGAGAAGGTGTGTCCAAACTTTTGGTCTGTACTGTACATGTAAAAAAACTCAATGAAAAAAATCAAGTAATCTAATGTACCTAACAGATAAATCTATAACATCAAAAATTCATAAAATGCTCATATTGGTAAAGTAGCCTAAATTGGTAATGGTAGTTAAACTTTTAAAAAACTTTTCACATGTTGGACATAGAGGAGCTTAGAGAAGTTTAGATTTATGCCTTCGCCACAATTTACACATTGCTGCTTTGTTGCAGTATATCGTAATAAAATAGAAGTTTACAGTATACTATACAAATCAAACATCCAAAGACAGTGTCATACACAGATAAGCAGATCTGAGACTGAGCGTGGTTTTTGGCCCAGTTGCTGGCGAAGGTTGGATGATGGCTTATGTGTGACTACTGTATATGCGAACATTTTGTATTTCAGGTCATTTAAACAAAACGTAACCAAAGGCAAAGAGATGTTCACACAATATCAATAGTAACAGCCCATAGATTTACTGTGCATAAATTGTCACATTCGTTGTCTTTGCTCCCGGTGCTATTAGTTTTATTCCACTATATCTTAATCATTACATATGTAAATTACACATAGCACGTACATCACAAATCTCTCTCTGACTTTTACTTTCCTAATAATAAAAGCAGATATATATTAATGAATGAGGACTTCAGCCTGATTAAACTGGAAGCCATGACACACAATAAACCTTGATATTTCAATTTTGTAATTGGCATCTAAGTCACTTTGGTAATGATGTACATGAACACATCTAAGATAATCAGACCCCGAGCAATCTGTAAATGTTTTCTTGAAAATAAAATAATAATAACAAAACTCTTGACGGTAAAATAAATAATTGGTTCTGTTAATATAAAAAGCTAACACTGGAGAAAACGGTTTCTTTTTTTGTGATTTTCTTTTTTCTTCATTACTTCTGCTCTGGTTCAAGGATGTTGGTTGTAAGCCAGAGGCAGTTTCAAGTCTTTCCCATGTACTCATTTAGTTTAATGTTCAAGTTGCACCCATCGGGCAAAGTGTCATTATCTATGTATCTCAGTAATATTCTTTATAACAAAATGCAAGCAAAATGGATGGGAGGAAAATTAAAAGGAGTTGCATGTGTGAACAGCAGTATACAGCATGTACATATTCCTATATACATATGTGTCTATGTCATTGCCTATATTATCTATCTGCCTATCTATTATCTATCTATCTATCATCTATCTATCTACCCATCTATCTATCTATCTATCTATCTATCTACCTATCTATCTATCTACCCATCTATCTACCCATCTATCTACCCATCTATCTATCTACCCATCTATCTACCCATCTATCTATCTATCTATCTATCTATCTATCTATCTGCCCATCTATCTATCTATTTATCTATCTATCTATCTATCATCTGCCTATCTATCTATCTATCTATCTATCTATCTATCTATCTAACTATCAATCTGCCCATCTATCTATCTATCTATCTATCTGCCCATCTATCTATCTTTCTATGTATCTGCCCATCTATCTACAGTGGCATGTAAAAGTTTGGGCACCCCTGGTCAAAATTACTGTTATTGTGAACAGTTAAGCAAGTTTTAGACTAAGTGATCTCTAAAAGGCCTAAAATTAAATATGACACATTTCCTTTGTATTTTAGGCAAAAATATATTTATATTGTCATTTTTTACATTTTATAAATTACAAAAAGGTAAATCGGCCAATGCAAAAGTTTGGGCACCCTAGCAGATTTATGTGCTCAGATAACTTTGACCAAGGTTCCAGACCTTAATTAGCCTTTTAGGGTTATGACTTCATCACTATCAATATCATCATTAGGAAAGGCCAGGTGATGCAAAAAACTCAGCTTCCTCTAACCTTGTGCCAAAGAACAGAAGCCACAGGTTCTTCTAAGCTGCTGGCTTGCACTCTGAAAATGAAAATGGTGGAGGCCCTCAAAGCAGGAGAAGGCTATAAGAAGATAGCAAAGCGTTTTCAAGTTGCCCTTTCCTCAGTTCTAAATGTAATTTAGAAATGGCAGTTAACAGGAACAGTGGAGGTCAAGATAAGGTCTTGAAGACCAGGCAAAATGTCACTGAGAGCTGCTCGTAGGATTACTAGAGAGGCAAATCATAACCTCCGCTTGACTGCAAAAGACCTTCAGAAAGATTTAGCAGACTCTGGAGTTGTGGTACATTGTTCTACTGTTCAGAGACATCTGCACAAATATGGCCTTGATGGAAGAGTTATCAGAAGAAAACCTCTCCTGCTTCCTCACCATAAAATTGAGCATCAGATGTTTGCAAAAGAACATCGAAACAAGCCTGATGCATTTTGGAAACAAGTCTTGCGGACCAATAAGATTAAAATAGAACTCTTTGGCCACAATGATCAAAGGTATATGTGGAGAAAAAGGGCACAGAATTTCAGGAAAGAACATCTATCCAACTATTAAGCATGGGGGTGGGTCAATAATTCTTTTGGGTTGTGTTGCAAACAATGGCACGGGGAACATTTCACGGGTAGAGGGAAGAATAGATTCAATTAAATTTCCACAAGTTCTTGATGCAAACATAACACCATCTGTAAAAAGCTGAAGTTTAAAAGAAGATGGCTTCTACAAATGGATAATGATCCTAAACACACGTCAAAATCCACAATAGACTACCTCAAAAGGCGCAAGCTGAAGGTTTTACAATGGCCCTCACAGTCCTCTGATCTAAACAGCACTGAAAATCTGTGGCTCAACCTCAAAATAGCAGTGCATGCAAGGCGACCCAGTAATCTCACAGAACTGGAAGAATTTTCCAAGAAAGAATGGATGAAAATCCCTCATACAAAAATTGAAAGACTCTTGGCTGGCTACAAAAAGCGTTTACAAGCTGTGATACTTGCAAAAGGGGGGCTACAAGGTACTAACCATGCAGGGTGCCCAAACTTTTGTTTCGGCCCATTTTCCTTTTTGTAATTTATAAAATGTAAAAGATAGAAATATACATATTTTTTTGCCTACAATACACAGGAAATGTGTCATCATTAACTTCAGGCCTTTTAGAGATCATTTCATTTTCAAATTGCTTAACTGTTCACAATAACAGTAATTTTGACCAGGGGTGTCCAAACTTTTACATGCCACTGTATCTATCTATCTCACTATCAATCAGTCTGTCGAACTATCTAACATGCCGTCCTTGAATCTTATTTCTGATTGTGTTCCCATATCATTCTGTACTGTAGGTAATTGTAATGCAGATGGCACGGTTAGCTCTAAATAGCACTAAAGGTATGTATCACTAAAAAATATAGGTGCTTCAGTTGTATCACTCCATCTGAAATGCAGGAGTGTAAAAAATCAGGATAATAATTAATATGGCTGTGTTTATCGCTCCAATCCATGTAGGCACCTAAGCTTTCTAGTTTTCTCATTGGTAATTGTGAATCCAAATATGTATTCTTTTTTCTATTTTTTGACGTGTATGGTGAGAGATGATAATGGGTGCCTTGACAGACACAATGTACCGGCCATCCATCAATCACCCATGGACCATTGGTCATCATTAGGTTCTCATATTTGAAAACTATATACATTAACCCATACGTTTTTTTAAATTCAATTGCTGTGACAGTTACGTCTGATGGATGCCATTTATCACTTATCTATCACTGATAGGTTATTGTGCTAACTTTTATTTTTAACTACATGACTTTAGATCGTATTCTTTTGGTATAATGACAAATTGTATAACTTAACCCAATTCACGAAAAGTTACAGATGCACATATATGTAGCTATATAAATATTATTTTAAAACATCAGATCTGTTTTAGTACCAGGTTCAAATGATGTATCAGTGGGGGGCCACCATCCTAAGACCTCACCGACCCCTGAAGAGAAGGTGCAGAAATGCTCAGCTGAGATGGGCCAGGTTTGATACTCAGAGAGGCGAGGTCAGTAGTGTATGTGTCATTGGCTCAAGGGCTGCCCCGGTAATATGATATTGATGACTTATCCTTCTTTTGTTTCTTTTTGTATCCCTAGGATAGGCCATCAGTATCAGATCTGCTGTTACTAGATCTAGTGGTGGCTGGATCTAAACAATGAATGGATCTCTACTGTGCAGCTCTGTTCAATATGTAGAAGTCACTAAAAAGTAGTGCACATCGGTTCTTATTAAAGAAAACTGGAGCAGATGTGCAGTTTTCAGGAAAGGCCAGATGTAAACCTTGTACGGAGCTGCACCATTCAGCGCTGTTCCATGTGTTGTAGCTGCTGCCGAGTACTGTAGATCAGCTTAGTCTCATGAATAGGAGCTAATGTGCAGTACTTGGCAGTGGCCACTACACATTGAACGAGGCTGTATTGTTCGTCTCCATGCAGTATTTCCATTCAGATACCGCGAGATCTAATAACTTCTGAAACTGCTGTTTAGAGACGAGCAGATCTGACAGAATTTGAATTCACCAGATTGCGCGTATTTTCCCAGGAAATTCAATTTGCAGCTAAGTTGTTCTTCATGAATTGAATGTCCCTTATTATGTTCCCAGACCCCAAAGCATAATAAAGTGGAAGGTGTAAAAAAAAATTTACTCACCCCACCGCTCACCTGTCCAGCCCCTCCTCTGCTCACTGCACACTGCATTCCAATAGGGTTCTAGAAATATGGGTCTCTTTACTTTGTGCAAATTTTTCTGGTTTGTTCCATGGAGGCATATCTCACTTAGTAATTGTGCATAAAAGACTAAAATCACAACCAAATAAAATACTGTGAACCACTCCCCTGTGGTAAAAATCAGAAAAAATAGCAGTAAATATAAAGGCTTATATCTCTGGAACTGTGTGGTAGTTAAAAAAAACATACAAAAAAAACAGAATACTCAGGGGCCCCAAGGGAATAAAATAAGACAAAAATTGGCTACTTTTGACTTGCTGACAGGTCCTCTTTAAAGCAATGTTCATATTTGCATTATGAACTCATATAATATATAATTCATAATATAAACCAAAATGCTCCCTGGGATCCATCACTCGACAAAGCTGTTGACTTACAGAAGTGGCCAGGTTTAACTGAACACAGATAACAAAGTGATATCACAAAAAAGGGTAATTTGACAACTAACCTGAGATAGGCCAATGGCTTGTGCCGAGTTAAATTCTCTTAATTCTCTTAAGTGAGATATTCTTCTGTGACAAGTTATCAAGATGGAGCGTTATCTGTCAAGATAGACTTGGCTACATCTGTATAATCAGGAGCGAACAAGGTGTTCATCAGTTTAACAAGGAAAATGATTTTCGACTCCTCCGACATAGTTGTCAGCACAAGATCGGCTTTAATTTTTCTAATAGAAAATTGCATAACTAACACAATTTAATTATTCCGATCCCTCAACATATAAGCAGGATTAATTTAGTAATAACCCTGCAGGAGCCACAAGAACCATCAGTAGAATACATGTATTTTTCAAACCAGCCTTTACTCTGCAAATGCTTTACTGACACTAACTTCTGCAGTTTCTACCAAACATATTATTGAGATCTTTGAGAGAATAATCAACTCCTGTATATATCTGATGACATAACAAACGAATATTAGGAAAAATATATTCTCCCAGGGTTTGCGTGGGTTTTCTCCGGGTGTTCCGGTTTCCTCCCACTCTCCAAAAACATACTGATAGAGAATTTATATCATGAACCCCATTGGGAACAGTGATGATGTCCATAAAGCGCTTTTCTGATTATTACTAAGCTGCGAGTTTGGGGCACCTTAGACAGTGTTTCTATGAATGTGTTAATGAACCAGGGCTCACACCAAGAAACTTCATCAGAATAGCTTGACTCGACTGCAGCGGCACGTATGAGGATTCCAGAAGAAGTTTTAGTCCCAGGCTGAATTCTTGTATTATGCACAATAGTAGCAACAACCGATGCAGTGTAGTTGGTAAAAAGACAATTCTGAGCTGTACAGAGATGAACCTCAGAGGAAGATGGCTGTCAAACACTGACACAGGAGGAAGTAGGGAGGGGTTACTTACATAAGAGCTGGGCTACAGGGAGAGAGACAGGAAAACTACTAAAGGGGGCAACCGTGATTCTATAGCAGTGTAACAACAACAATACAATGAAAATACAGTACTGTATAATTCTCAAGACATGAGACATGAAAGTGCTGTGGAATTAATGGCACTATATAAGTGCATAAAATGAATAAAATAAATAAACTTCTCTGGGTTGACCAATCACCATCAGATAATTCTTGCTTATAAATGTACTAATTCTAGTGATATCATAATATTTTTAATGTAGCAATTGTCAGTCAGAATTACGAGGTTAAGCCACAGTGAGATGGTGAAGAACATTTCAGTGTATTTTAAATCGCAAACTCTGATGGCTATTGATAATCTTATTAAAAGCATAGCAAAAGCAGAAAATCATATCGTACAACTAGTGTGAAGATAATCTAGGGAGACGTGTGGAAAATGTGTCACTATGCAACAAACCAAAATAGTGGAGATTAGTAGAACATTTGAAAGCAAGTTGTCAGATGTGCCCTATTTAAAGATGTGATGTAGTCACTGAAAGCCTATAGATTTAGATAATTAACCGACATGGCGCAAAATCATTGCATGATTTACTTTAACGTCATAGTTTTATGACTATGAGTAATATTATTATTATATAGTGCTATTGTATCTCTGCAGTAAATGGTTAGAATATTAGTTATTAAGAAGTATGATGATCATATAAAAGCACTAAAACATCAAGCCCAACAGAATGCCTACGTGATGCATGACCTAATTTTGAAGATGAAGCCAGAATTTCATATCTGTCTCTCACTGAATAATATTCATCTCCTTTTTACCTTCAGAAAAGGGCCCTGCAGCAACTTAGTTAATGCAGCTGTTGCCAGCCTCTTTCTTCACGGTGCCAGCCCGAGTGCCCCAATAGTTGTACCATCTCTGGTGCCTCATGCATTGCTAAACTCAATACAAGCAACAATGCTGCTAGTGTCAGCTGCAGTTTACCCCAAACAGTGGCAACCACAATGGCCACAGAAAGGTTTCTTCTTGCAGTGCAAACAGTGACAGTTCCTGCCTTACAGAAAGGTCTGATATGGTGCCAGTCACAGAACTTGTCATAAAGGGCCAGCCACCAGTCCTGGTGTCCACATAGTGTCAGCCTGTGCTCCTCAAAAAAGTCAAAGTGGTGTGTCCTTCATACAGTGCTATCCAGAAACCTAGCCACATTGCCCCACAGTATGAACCAAAGAGGCCCCTCACACAGTGCCAGCCAAGAAAGTAGTTATCTCTTATATTCCTTTGTTGTTGGGAGGGAGGTTCTACTCAGTGACCACTAAAATGTGAAATCAGAACAAGAGCAGAATTAAATAGAGAGAGACAAGCAGAATAAAACAATCACACCTGTGCCTTGAAGTCTCTATTTAGAAGGTGTGTCCAGGCTTGAGCTTCAAGTCTGCAGTCACTCTATGTGACTGCAGACTTCTCAATCCTCACAACTTGCACAGAGCACTCTGTCAGGACTCTCCGTTGCGGGCATTGAGAGCAGGCAGTCATGTGACCGCGAGTATGCGATTTGCATACTTCCGGCCACATTCTGACTAGAATACCTGGTACCGGAGAATCCTGACAGCACTCACAATGCTGCGAGGATTCACAAGTCTGATGTCACATAGAGTGACGGCAGACCTGAAGCCCAAGCTTGGACCTCTTTCAAGCTGTGTTCATATTTCCATTATGACCTCTGTTCATAATATAAACCAAAATGCTCCCTGGGATTCAACAAACCCATTGACTTACAGAAGTAGCCAAATTTACCTGAACACAGATAAGACTGTGATGTTACAGCGCAAAAAAAGGGGATTTTGACAACTAACCAGACATAGTTCAGTGGCTTGTGCAGTGCTAAATTGTCTTAATTCTCCTAAGTGAGATAATCTTCTGGCCTAAATGATAAGGCAAATACTAATAAAGAGCCGTGATAAGTAAGGCCATGATTTTGCACAAGCTTCAAGTTATTCCACTGCCAAAGTGCTTATTTTCTTATATAGTGAATGAATATCCCTGATATTTAGCTTCCAACTTTTAGCTTTCTCTTCTAACCAATTGCTGCAATGCAGCAGTAAATTCAATGTAATTTTATCAATTAGATGAAGTTACATGGCAGATGGGACTCATTTGGTAAAAAATAACTCCCTTACTTTTATGATAACTTTCACTATAAAAACAAACAAGTCGAACACATATGGAATATTTATTTTAAATTGCAGGAAGTGAAATGCAACTAAACACAGTGAACTTTCCTTAAAGTTAATTTCTCGACTTTTATCATTGTTATCTGTAAAGCTAAAATTCAGTGATTGTTTTTTATCCCACTTTAAAGTTATTGTAGCTTCATATTGAATAGAAACTGTATTCAGCTTTTTTGCAAACTGCAATCATTAAAGCAGCTTAAAAAATTCTAATAATAATTTACATAAGTAAAAAAGTGCTAAGATGTATGAAAATACTGAATATGTGGAATTTTTACTGCATTACTGCTATAAAGAAGATACTTATAAAATAAAGGTACTTATTGCACAAATTGGCCAATTCATGAGAGCCCTGGTCAAGTTCAAGCAGAGTTGATATATTGACTCTTGAAGAAGTCCAATGCCTGGATATAATGACTTTGACTAACAGCAGATAAGAAATAGCTAATTTGAAAGAGTTGTCAATAGATAATACAGATAATATTCACAGTCCTATGTATCACCACGGATAACATACAATAACTCTTTAAGTACTTATAATGTAGTAGTCGATGTTATCTGCAGTCCTATGCAACTCTACAAATAGAACAAAGTGATAACACTCTACAGGTAATGTAACGGTGGAGATGATCCAGGTAATATTTTAATCTAAATAAATTAAAGTTGGAATGGTATCACTTTAACATTGGAAGCTGGCTTTCCTTTTTCTTTCCCATCATTTCCTGTTCAGAATATTACAAAGGAGTCAAACCAAAAGCTTTTATTGCTTGATTATTTACTCTATAGATAATGTAACAATAGTCCTAATATACTGTCCTTGAACAAAATCTAGTATACGAAAGCAAATATTACCATCAACACCTACAGACCATAACCACTGTAGTGAGTCTGATATTACCACCATTCAGTGACCATATATTGATAAATAATAGACCATACAATATATATACAGTGGCATGTAAAAGTTTGGGCACCCCTGGTCAAAATTACTGTTATTGTAAACAGTTAAGCAACTTAACAAAGAAATTATCTCTAAAAGGCCTAAAGTTAAAGATGACACATTTCCTTTGTATTTTAGGCAAATAAAAATTATATATTTTTATATTTTACATTTTAAAAATTATAAAAAGGAAAATGGGCACATGCAAAAATTTGGGCATCCTGCATGGTTAGTACCTAGTAGCATCCCCTTTTGAAAATACCACAGCTTGTAAATGCTTTTTGTAGCCAGCCAAGAGTCTTTCAATTCTTCTTTGATGGATTTTCATTCATTCTGCCTTGGAAAATTCTTCCAGTTCTGTGAGATTTCTGGGTCATCTTGTATGCACTGCTATTTTGAGGTCTAGCCACATATTTTCAATGATGTTCAGATCAGGGGACTGTGAGGGCAATTGTAAAACCTTCAGCTTGCTCCTTTTGAGGTAGGCTATTGTGGATTTTGATGTGTGTTAAGATCATTATCCATTTGTTGAAGCCATCCTCTTTTCAACTGCTGCTTTATTACAGATGGTGTTATGTTTGCATCCAGAATTTGTTAAAATGGCATTGAATCCATTCTTTGCTCTACCCGTGAAATGTTCCCCGTGCCATTGGCTGCAACACAACCCCAAAGCATGATTGATACACCCCTGTGCTTAATGGTTACCAAGATGTTCTTTTCCTAAAATTCTGTGTTTTTCTTCTCCACATATACCTTTGATCATTGTGGCCAAAGAGTTCTATTTTAACCTCATTGGTCCACAGGACTTGTTTCTAAAATGCATCTGGCTTGTTTAGATGTTCTTTTGCATAGTTCTAATGCTGAATTTATGGTGAGGATGCAGGAGACGTTTTCTTCTGATGTCTCTTCCATGAAGGCCATATTTGTGCAGGTGTCTCTGAACAGTAGAGCAATGTACCACAATTCCAGAGTCTGCTAAATCTTTCTGAAGATCTTTTGCAGTCAAGAGGGGGATCTTAATTGCCTCTTTAGCAATCCTACAAGCAGCTCTCGCTGAAATTTTGCTTGGTCTTCCAGACCTTATCTTGACCTCCACTGCTCCTGTTAACTACAATTTCTTAATTACATTTTGAAGTGAGGAAAGGGCAACTTAAAATGCTTTGCTATCTTCTTATAGCCTTCTCCTGCTTTGTGTGCCTCCACCATTTTCATTTTCAGAGTGCTAATCAACTGCTTAGCAGCACCCAAAGCTGCAGTTTTTTGGCACAAGGTTAGAGGAGGCTGAGTTTTTATAAAGCTGGGAAATTTACATCACCTGGCCTTTCCTAACGATGATAGTGAATAAGCCATAATCCTAACAGACTAATTAAAGTCTGAAACCTTGGTCAAAGTTATCTGAGAACACAGATCTCCAAGGGTGCTCAAACTTTTTCATCAGCCCACTTTCCTTTTTGTAATTTTTAAACTGTAAAAAATAACAAAATATATATTTTTTTGCCAAAAATATAAAGGAAATGTGTCATCTTTAACTTTAGGCCTTTTAGAGGTCATTTCATCTTCAACTTGCTTAACTGTTCACAATAACAGTATTTTTTTTACCAGGGGTGCCCAAACATTTACATGCCACTGTATGTATAATTTACCAATAAATCCAGTGACTCACCAGTGATGTTCTCTCTGATCATAGGCGTTCTTTTTCCATTTTCCTCTCCATTCAGATCCATTCCATGACTCATCTCTGCAGAATGTAAAGCTCAGACCTCTTTGGTTCATTGCTTTTCCAACAACTTGTCTACTTTTTCCAACCTCTACACAAACTGCATAGTACCATACCCATTTAATGTGCCCCAGACTCACTGGTGTCTTCCACAGCAATAGTAGCCTCCTTTTGAGCCCCTCTGAATAATATCTCACCCACTTGGTAATTGTGCCCCCTCTGTGCCTCTACACAGTAATAGTGTCACATTGGTCAATAGAGTCACTGTAATAGTGCCACTTCTGTGCCTCCACATAATAGTACTCCCACAGTGTAATTATGCTGTGTCTGTGCCCCCCCGCATTGTATTAGTCCCTCAACATAGTAATAGTGGTATGTCTGTGCCCCCAAAAAGTAAAAGTGCTTTCCCTCTTCCTTTATTTGGTAACTTCATAGTAATGTCCTCCTTTTTTGCACTCACTTAGTGATATCCCCCTAGTTGTGTGCCAATTATCCATATTCTCCCATTTTCACCCCCACTTAGTAATATTCCTCCATTTGTTCGCTTCTTAGTAGTATTGCCCCATTTATACCCACTTAGTAATATTTCTTCACTTGTGCACTTCTTAGTAGTATTCCCCCATTTTACATCCACTTAGTAATAAATATTCCTTCATTTGTGCCCTTCTTAGTAGTATTCCCCATTTTACATCCACTTAGTAATAAATATTCCTTCATTTTTGCCCTTCTTAGTAGTATTCCCCCATTTTACATCCACTCTTTTAGTTGAAGTAAACAAAATATAACAAAACTCAATAACCTTTCCCTAAAGTCAATCTCTCTGCTTTAATTATTATATTATTTCTAGGGCCTAAATTCTGTGTTAATGTCTTCCATCATTGATGTGATTGTAACTCCATTTTATTGGTACATTGATCCAATCCCCTGCATAGATATAGATTTAAAAGCTAACATGCTGGCTACCCGCAGCTGACATTAAGAATGGGTTGGGATCTTTCTGTATTCCATTTTCTCATTGAGCTCAGTGTATAATAATAGTAAGTTCTTAGCACTTGCCCCTTAGCCAACCCCCTCCGTCTTATAGTGGCTGAGGGTAGTCACCATTTTTTCCCTAAAATCATTAAGGCCTCTATTCATAATTGTTATTAGCCCACTTTTCTGGAATAATTTGCTCCTTTTTAGTGGCTTTAAGATGTTTTTTTTTCTTAACAATATTGCTTATCCAGATGTTTTAGACAAATTCAAGAAAAGAGACTTTTACCAGATGTCACATTTTTGGGGGGCACCTCTCACTCTTTTCTATAAGGTTTAAGGAGCAGGTTTCATTTTGATGCATTTTTGCAAAAATGTTAAGAATTTGTGACTTTTGATTCTAAAAAATTGCAAAAACTGGTCAAACACAAAAGATATTTTGGATTTTTGCCATTTTGAAGCACTTACTGCAAAAAAAAACTGCAGGGTGAATCACATGGCGGTAAGGATACACGTTTACATGCACAGACACTTTTTGAGCAATGATACAAGTTACTAATGAAGATCAAAACGGATGATTATCCTGTTGTCTGACCTTTAACCCTGTAATGTAAAATCATGTATGTGATTGCAGGGGTTACAGCATAGAGGGCTAAGGAGCCAAGCTCTCTCCATGCACGTCTGATGCTATAGTATATAACTGGCATCTGTGTCTTACAACAGAGCTCTGATTGCTGCTGTTAACCATTCAAGCACCGCTGTTAATGTATGATAGCAGCATTTAAATGCAACACGCATCGGTGCTCATGTGCATTGGTTCCCATTGGCCCTCTGCAATGCAATTGCAGGGCACCGATGAGTTACCATGTCAGCCAGGGCCTGTTGAAGGCCCCCATCACTGCCTTACTGGTATTCCTGTGAAGCTAAGCTACAGCCTGAGCTTCATAGGAGATTTTCACTATATACTGCAATATTGTGGTATTGCACTACTTAATATAAGCTATCAGATAATCACAGGTTCAGGGAGACTAAAAAATGTAAAAAGTTACAGTGGGGAAAAAAAGTATTTAGTCAGCCACCAATTGTGCAAGTTCTCCCACTTAAAAAGATGAGAGAGGCCTGCAATTGACATCATAGATAGACCTCAACAATGAGAGACAAAATAAGAAAACAAATCCTGAAAATCACATTGTCTGATTTGGAAAGAATTTTTTTTTCAAATTTTGGTGGAAAATAAGTATTTGGTCACCAAATAAGCAAGATTTCTGGCTCTCACAGACCAGTAACTTCTTCTTTAAGAGGCTCCTCTGTCCTCCACTCATTACCTGTAGTACTGGCACCTGTTTGAACTTGTGATCTGTATAAAAGACACCTGTTCGCAGCCTCAAACAGTCACACTCCAAACTCCACTATGGTGAAGACTAAAGAGCTGTCGAAGGACACCAGAAACAAAATTGTAGCCCTGCATCAAGCTCGGAAGACAGAATCTGCAATAGGCAAGCAGCTTGGTGTGAAGAAATCAACTGTGGGAGCAATAATTAGAAAATGGTAGACACACAAGACAACTGATAATCTCCCTCGATCTGGGGCTCCACACAAGATCTCACCCCGTGGGGTCAAAATAATCTCAAAAACGGTGAGCAAAAATCCCAGAACCACACGGGGGACCTAGAGAATGACCTGCGGTGAGCTGGGACCAACATTACACAGGCTGCCATCAGTAACACACTACGCCACCAGGGACTTAGATCATGCAGTGCCAGACGTGACCCCTTGCTTAAGCCATTTCATGTCCGGGCCCGTCTGAAGTTTGCTAGAGAGCATTTGGATGATCCAGAAGAGTATTGGGAGAATGTCATATGGTCAGATGAAACCAAAGTAGAATTGTTTGGTAGAAACACAACTCGTCGTGTTTGGAGGAGAAAGAATTCTGAGTTGCATCCAAAGAACACCATACCTACTGTGAAGCATGGGGGTGGCAACATCATGCTTTGGGTCTGTTTCTCTGCCAAGGGACCAGGACCACTGATCCGTGTACATGAAAGAATGAATGGGGCCATGTATCGTAAGATTTTGAGTGCAAACCTCCTTCCATCAGCAAGGGCATTGAAGATGAAACGTGGCTGGGTCTTTCAGCATGACAATGATCCCAAGCACACTGCCAGGGCAATGCTTCGTAAGAAGCATTTCAAGGTCCTGGAGTGGCCCAGCCAGATCCAGATCTAAACCCTATAGAAAACCTTTGGAGGGAGTTGAAAGTCCATATTGCCCAGCGGCAGCCCCAAAACATCACTGCTCTAGAGGAGATCTGCATGGAGGAATGGGCCGACATACCAGCCACATTGTATGCCAACCTTGTGAAGACTTACAGAAAACGTTTGACCTCTGTCATTGCCTACAAAGGATATAACAAAGCATTGAGATGAACTTTTGTAATTTTCCACCAAAATTTGAAAAAAATTTCTTTCTAAATCAGACAATGTGATTTTCAGGATTTGTTTTCTCATTTTGTCTCATAGTTGAGGTCTGCCTCAATTACAGGCCTCTCTCATCTTTTTAAGTGGGAGAACTTGCACAATTGGTGGCTGACTAAATACTTTTTTCCCCACTGTATTTTAAAAATATGAAGAAAAATGTAAACAATATAAAAATCAAATCAACCTATTTCCCCCACTTTAAAAATAAATAAATTGTAAAAAATAAACAAATTTGGTATTGACACATCTGTAAAATCTGCTTTATGAAAATATAAGATTAATTAACCCAATCGATAAACTTTCTAATGGAAAAAAAGAAATAAAAATGGCAGAATTGTGATTGGTTTTTTTGGTCACCATACCTACCTAAAAAATACTATAAAAAACAATCCTAATGTTTATGTGTGAGGCAATTTATAAAATCATTAAAACCCGCAGCTTGCCACACAAACCCAAGATGTAACACAGGTGAAGCAATGTAAAAATAAAAATGTTATTGGTCTTGGAAAATGGCGACTCAAACCTCACCCCCAAATTATTTTTTTTATAGATTTTGGAATTTTAATTGATTTCCTCCACTTTAATAAAAGAAATTATGTAAATCTGTTAACGCTGTAAACATACTGATATGGAGAATCATAATTCTTGCTCATTTAAGCTACAGGATGAACACCGTAAAAACAAAGCACAAAAAACAATGGTGGAATTGCATTTTTTGACATTTTCATTGCACTTGGAATTTTTTTCCTGTTTTCCAGTGCATCAAATGATAAAGTGAAGTGTGTCATTCAAAACTACAACTTGTCCTGCATGACACTAGCCCTCATATGGCTATACCAATAGACAAATAAAAAAGTTATGCTTCCTTGAAGAATGGAAGGAAAAAAATCACCCATCCTTAAAGGGGTTGTCCAGTCCAAATTGATAAGGCTGCAGTAACTCTGTGTGACTGCAGACTTATGAATCCCCCCAGCGCACGCACTTTGCACTGCGGGGATTCGCCGGTTTTAGACCCGGGAACAGAGGTCCCGGCCAGTGGGCGTGGCTTTGCTCTTCATACACTTGTATGGAGCGAGGCCGCCCACTAGACAGCCGGGTCACTAGAAGGCGCGTGGCCCCGGCTCTATACAAGTATATGGAGTGAGGCCACGCTCACTGCCCAGGAGTATGTATAACTCATGCATACCCTCTGTTCCCGGCTCAGACACCGGCGAATCCCTGCAGTGCGCAGTACGTTCACTGAGGAGATTCCTTAGTCTGAAGTCACACAGAGGGACTGCAGACTTATCGGTTGGACCAGATAACCCCTTTAAGGGGTTTAACTAAGAGTAATGATGTGTGAGCATTACCCTGTCAGTGTTAGTTAAGCATCTCTTAAACATTAGATTTAAAGACATTGTCAACCGGCTTTCCCCTTTATCGGACATTAGCTGATCATGCTTCAATTGTGTCTTTGTCATAGGATGCAGGTGAGGTAACGGCAGAAAAATAGGCAAAGAATGTTACAAAATGTATTAGAATAGTTCACAAGGCTTGTTACATTTTGTATAGCTGGCAAGGTAAACTGGCCAAACAGAGAACTTTGAAAACTCATAGAATATGGAACAGTGTTGGTCATTTTTTCTCACAAGTTTCATGTCTGTAGTACGTATGCACCTATATGTTGCACCAAAACAAGGCGCACATCTTTAATCCCTTAAGATTATGGTCTAGTTTGAGTCTTAAAGGGATTCTCCAGGAATAAATAAAAAACTAAAGGAAATGTCATTATAAATAAATTCCTAAATACATTTAATTAGCAAATCACAATTGTTTTGCCTATAGAGGTGATTAATTTAGCGTTAAAATGGCTACTGTCCAGTTACACTGACAGAAACCTGTCCTAGTACATTGGGACAGAAGCTTGTGAGCCAAAACTGGCGCAAAAGATCAAAAAGTCTTAAACTTTGTCGCAAATACCACTGAGGACACATTTTATGACTTTTTTATTTTGATTTCTGGCATAGAGGCAATGATGGACTCTCCCCATACAATATTGAATCATTTTCATTAATCTATTTTGAGGGAAATTAGAAATTAGTGTTTGAATTGATATGCAAACGAGGCTGAAGAACTGTTTGTAGATCCAAAGACTCTGTCGCTCCAGCTCTATTCCCCACCCAGCTCTGCCTTTTGCTTGACTGACATCATCTATGATGTGTAACTTCAGGCAAAGAAGCCATCAGTTAAGCAGGAGGAGGCGGAGCTGGGCATAGAATAGAGCTGGAGTGACAGAGGCTTCAGATCTGCCATAGGCATTTGCATATCCATTCAAACACTGATTTCCCAGTAACAGAGGAGCGGACTGGCCATATAAAGGTATTGGTGGATTTGTCTTTAAAAGAGCTACATGCACATATAAATAGTGTGGGGATGAAATCCTGCAGACAGATTCCCTTTAACCCTAGTCTGAGGGTCAAAGTTTCTGTATGTTTTTTATTTATTTTTTAATTATTAGACATACTTGTTTAATTTGGTCTTTTTTACGGGAATGTACTAACCAGCGTCCCCGCACACGTATTCAGCGTGTAAAGACACTTTAATTTATTGGTTGTTTTCATAAGTCAATGGCGTTTGTATTCTTCTGCCCTGGAAAATGCTCCTGCAAATAATTGTTATTGCAAATCAATATTTATGAGATTTTTTTTGAAAGCGTAATATGAGGATTTATTCACTGCTGAGCCTTGTGCCTAAAAACAAAATGGAAACGGATAATTCATCTCCCTTTAAACTGCGTTCACAGCTCAGTTGTGATGGCAGAACAAAATTTAGGAGCACGGTTGCCATAGCGCCAAATTACTGTGCTCATTTAGGCACGATGTAATGCTGGAGATTACTAATTTTACAAGTGACTAACACAGCACAGGGATAATACTGGATAATTGTACATTTGCTTCTAAAAAGTGTCACACTTACTAAATTTAGTCAAAAGTGCATCTCTTGTAATCATTGCTGCCCGAGTCCCTAATAAACTGCATCTTGTTTACCAACTTGTCTTGTGCGTTTCATCTCTAGACAAAAAAGGTAACAAAATGGATCTTAATTGGATGGAAGCAATTATAATGAAGGTCTATTTAACTAGCCTTGAATTTCAGTTAGAACAAAATGTGAAATGTGGAGGATCCTGCTGCATACAATACTGCTAGCAAAACCAAAAAGTGTAATAAAGCCAAAAATGAGAGATGGTGGAATTGATCACCAGGTCTGAGCGTAGATTTTTTTTTTTTAAAGATTTTCAACCCATGATAATGAATTCCAGCAGCAATAATGATGATAGTAATGATAATATAAAGATTTTTTTTTTACGGCTTTGGCTCAATTTTGAGCCATGGTGACTTGATGGATGAACGATCTGTAGGAAGAATTGATCTTGGTCAAGCCTAGATAGGTCTACCATGGTCTTTGCCATCAAGAATCAATATAAAGATTTTTCTAGTAAATTAAGACCAAGTTAAATGCATGTGAATGTATCAAGCAGGTCGCGGACAATTACAGAACATTCTTAAAATCTGTTAGATAAAATTCTGACGAACGTGCCAATTTTATCAAATTCCAGCTGACCATCTAATGTGCATGGAGGCTTGTTGACTCTTTCATAACAGATAATATCAAAGGAAAGAGGAACATGGCATGCTGAATTTCAATTTTTGATCTTTTTGTTCTCCTAGGTAAAAAGGCCCTATCGGAAGCGCCTGGCAGCAGCTATCTTCACTTCTCATTCCATTACAACACATGCACACTCACCTGAGCATGCATATACATAAGTCAGTCAGGAGAGATAAGTGCTAGCTGAACAGGCGTTTGGCTGACAGTTATTTAAAGGGAATCTGTCAGCAGGTTTTTGCTATGTAATCTGAAGACAGCAAAAGATGGAGACTGAAACACAGAATTCAGGGATGTGTCACTTATCACAGTGTGTGCTGTTGTTTACTAACTGTGAAGGATTTATTACTAAGAGATTAACATTGCCAGACAAGTCCGGCAACTAAGAACCTCACTGTCTATGGACTTTGTACACAGAGAGCCTGGTGTGGGCGGGGTTGGCTTCCTCAGCTCTGCTTCATTCTAAATCTAAATGCTCTGCTTGTGTCAGAATAGCTGCACCCAGCACTCTAAGTGATATATCATTGGATTCAACTTCTCTTTTCCTACATTATGCTGCTCTCAGATGAAGTAGCAAAAAACAGCTGGCACTTTCCATCTAAAGTCTTGCAGGGACAGCTTAAAGAAGTAAAGGGGTTGTCTTTGTATCAAGACAACAAACCCTGTCCATTTGTCATGAGACAAGCTTATTAAACTTTTACTATGACTCAGTGTCAAATTTGTAATTAATACAGTTGTGTAATATAGATGCATAGACACCAATTCATCAAGACTTGTATTTCTCCCACTTTTTAATTAGTTTGGCATATCTTCTGCCCATACTCCACAATCTGGAATGCCCACCCACTACGAGCTGGAGTAGATTCCTGCTATAATCGATTCCACTTTCTAGCACAAATTAGAGTGAAATCTGTCAAGCCTCATCCCCTTCAATTAAGCCTCATCGACTTTTTTGAACAGTGTGCATAAAAGGGTAACAAGTCACAATATTTTTGTGCACATTTTTTAAAGCCAAAAAGTGGCATAAATTCCACCCATAGATATTTTCACATAATTCAATCCCTGATACTCATATGAATGTATTTCATTTATTCACATGATTCTAAAAGTGGTTTTACGGCTGATACTATACAGAGGAATTTTTTATGATTCTATTTCTATCTATATAATGAAAGGATTTTCCAGAATTACAAAGAAAAAGTCTGCTTTTTATCTCCTTTTTTTATTGACTGTGGCCAGGAATGCTGCACAGTCTCATATAGAATGAATAAGAGTGAAGCATGGAAAAGAGAAGTGCTGTTGTTGAAAAAAATATAGACCCTATGCGTGCACAAGCAATAATTCAATTTAATGATCATTATATCCTGCAGTTTTCATCACTTTTCCCTTCTTCTGGCTCTATCTCTAGTTTTCAATTTTCTTGGAGTTGATGGTGGAGACTACCTGCTATGATGTCTCCTATACACAGTACACAGAGAGGTGGATGCCTTCTCTTCTTTCTCTGTAGCACAAGAACAGAAGAGGCAGTAGCATGAAGGACATTATACAGCAGGACTGAGCTGTGTTGCTGGGAATCCTGCACTCAAGTGATACAAATATAGTAGAAGCTGCATCTCGATTTATCTGTATCTACCTGGCCTCTCTCCCTGCTGAGTGAGCCTCACTTTTACACCTTCTACCCTCAATAGACTTCAATATCCTCCTATAAACTGACACCTCACCATTATGTTTTTCCAGAGTGCATGACGAGTAAGGGACAGTGAAAGAAGTGACTTATAAGTGGAGAAAAACACACTTATCTGGAAAAAAAGAATACAAAGTTTCTATATTTGCCTGCACTATTGATTCATGCAAAGTTTGTTACAGCAACAGTGACCGTTTAATCTGCACACATCTGCTCACACCATATTTGACAACTGTGCTAGCATATAGATATTTATTATTTTTTTCAGTCTGTACTAATGTAGTGTGTGCAGAGCGTTTATTCCCACGAGTGGTTGGGATCCTGGAGATCAAATCCTCAGCATTTTGTAAGTGTTGGCATATTCTAGCAATATTCTATCACTTAGATGGGAAGACCCCATTAAAGAGGACTGTACAGACATGTAAATTTTTGTTTAGTGGCAATCTCACCTCTACTTCTGTAGATACACATTGATGTCTCCTTTACACCTCTAGGCAGCATAAGTTGTTATTTGGCATCCACTTTATCATGTGAGCTTTCATCAAGCTTCTGCCGAGCATCACCAAGCATTTTACACCTCAGCACTATGTCAGGAGAAATCCATATGTACTAGAATAAAGGAGATGAAGCTTGACATATGGAGCTTGGCTGTCATTTCTTGTAGGGGTCGTAAAACAGGTCAAGCTTCTAATGCTAATATATTGTAGGCAAAAGGTGAATTAGACCAAGGTCTTCCAAAGACAGTCTACTGATATAGCGATAACTATAAAAAGATAGTACATTTCATTTGCAATTGCATAAGTATCAAGGAATATATTAATCATTTTTCTAAGCCCCTATCCCTATGCATCTGCCATGCTGGTCTTTTAATTTCTGGGCTCTGCAGCTACGTTTTTCAGTGCATTACATGAATTCATTATATTGAAGGAAAAGAATGAAAGAATGTGAGAGACGAAATGGAGAGAACGGAGATGAAGGTAAAGAAAAGAGAACATTTCTTATTTACATTATTGCAGCACCTCCAAGTGGCTGATACCTATTGTCATTCAAATGTTTTAACCATCCATGACACATGAAATATTCAAGGCTGGCTTCATTCATCACTTCTGAAGTAGTCAACTCTAGGAATGCATAAAAAGGGAAGGAAAGGTACAAAGAAAAGACTTAGGCTGTGTACACACAACATTCTTTTTCAGGTGTATTCTGCTTGATGAAACACTTAAAAAATGTCAAAAAGAATGAATGTATGCACAGTAATATCAAAATACCTAAAATAAGTCACTGGTTTATTCTTCTAAAAGCTTCCAAGCTATTTAATTTATAAAATGTAAACAAATGTATATTGTGACAAAGTCACTGGCAAAGTGCTGGAGAGGAGGTATGTTTTACTGAGGCTAGCAGTGATTTGAAACCCAGAAGTTTTGCTCCAGCCCACTAAGTGTTGCAAGGGGTTATGCAGCTATTTTAAAAGGGCTGGGTTTTTGTGGAGGACCATAGAGCAGGTGGGAGGTTGTTCACCATCGCTACACCCCAGGGTATGGTCTGGGGTTTAAATAGACTCCTGCTGAGGCATTCAATGTTCAGTAGGTCTGAAGAGGCTAGGCTTACTTCACCATGGTTTATGACACCTGTATAACAAACCAGTGAAGAATTTAAAGAGACACCTCCGTGTAAAGCTGAGTGAGCTGATCTACCACAATATATAGAAGGTAAAAAAGAGACCCAACAGCAAAGCCGCCACAGAAGACGTCCAAAGGCTGTCAGAAATTATGCTTCAGAGAAAACGCTGGCTAAGCACCTATAGCAAAAATTATGCAGATACACCAGCGTCTGAGAGGCGCCATGAATACCACGGCACTCAGTTCAGTTGATGTGAAATTTATTTGAAACTGGTGCAGCAATAATATACTGTACAGTAGGTCTGCCAACGTTTCAGTCTGTGAACCTTGTTAATGGGCTAAAATAATGTACACATAAAAAAGTATATGTAGCATGATGTGCTTTTGCATAGTCAAGATTACAAAGCATAGATACAGTGTTAGGCGTTTGCTGGATTTGAAATGGGTTCAGAACCTTCCGTGGACTCTGTGGTCTCCTATTCTGTTCCAGCCAGGGCTGAAGCTGCTCAGCATTGTCATCAGTCCCAACACCTAGCTGGTGCACGAGATGTACAGGTTGTCTCTCAGGTCTTCGTTCCTAGCAACATGAAGGATAGGTTGCGGAGGGAGACAGGGCTGTTAAAGCCTAAGTCCAGGATTCTCTGTACTGAGCATGCCCGTGACATGGCGGACCGTGATTGGTGGTTTGGGAGTCAGCTGATCCGGTGACCTCGCACCGCCTGATTGGTCGCGGGTGATGTCACCAATGGTGCGACGGTGGGCAGGGCTTAATCTTTAAAAAGCCCGCCCACAAACATGGCGGCACTCTGATCATTGAGCTGTGATGGTGTTGTGTGGATGCTTGGTCTCTTGGGCTCCACGTGTGCTTTAGTTTCTGGCAGGCAGGTTTAGTGGAAATAGGCAGGCTTAGATGAAATAGGCAGGTAGCTTCATCTGACAGCCTGGCTCTGACAAAGGGGTCGCCTTACACCCCGAGCAGTCTGCAGACACCCTATTCCCGGTACCACCTGTAAGCCACGTGGAGGGATCCTTCTCAGTCCGGTAGCACGCCGGCTGGGAGCACGTATCCGCCGGCGTGAGTCGCACACGCATCCTAGCGCCAACTGTGTAGTCCCTGTGCTGCAGCAGGACTACAGATATATTATTTATCGCACATCTCTCGTGCTGTTAACGGAGATAGTGTGAATCCCTATTCCCGTCCCGGTGTGCTGTAACACGGAAGGGATTGTCATTTAAGTTGGTTGTTTTACCTTCTCACCCGGAAGGTGTTTGGCCGCAGTCCACCAGGCTGCATCGCGGACCCCGGGTTCGGTTGCTTTCCATTATAAATAAAGTTGTTTGCAACCTTCCCCTTAACATACAGTATCATGATTGCAAAAAACAGAAAACATGATTGAATAAAACATTGTTAGTTACACCTCCACTGAATAAATACACATGAAGGAGATGAATACGCATCTAATGGTGGATTTGTGCTTGGATATGGGGTCTGGTATTCGTTGGATGGTTTCACATACATAAATGAGACCATAAAGACATCTTATTGCATATACAACAAATGATGAATCACATGTATAGAATAGTTTAGCATGGAAAATCTGACTTGTATGTGGGTGTACAATACGATCGCCCTTCAATACATTTGAACATTGAATACAACCAAGACAAGGGCACGTGCCATGTCTGATAGACAAAAGAATAAGTTGTCTTGATGTGGATTGTAGTGGTCCAATATCAGCTTTTACACGTCGATCAAGTAAATTTTTACCACGTTTGTACAGATTAATGGAGGAAATTTAAATTCAGTGACCTGTGGATAAGTTAAAGAAAGAATAGACCAATGTCTGCGTATAACAGCAAGGATCATAGGTATAAGAGGGTGATACTTATTAATAAATGGTAGGCGTGGGGGAGAACCTTGTCAGCCATTAGAGTGGGAGGAAACCCTTGTGTTGTATATGTGTATATTATTTTAGGCCCTGAACAAGGTCCACGGACTGAAACGTTGGCTTCCCTACTGTACAGATACATTATTGCTGCGCCAGTTTCAAATAAATTTCACATCGACTGAATCGAGTGCCGTGGTATTTTACTATTTATGCTACAATTTCTCTACCACTGAGCAACTATATGTACCAGGCCGGTAGCCCGACTTTATCCTTCTTGTTTGATCAGCGTTTGACCATAGTGTGATCTGATGTTCTCGTCGGAGAAGATGAAGAAAAAAATTTCTACATCTTTTCCATTCTGTCAGTTTGGAAATCGATTTTTTTTCCACAGACTTGTTGACTTGCATAGCCAAGTGTGATCCAATTTTCAGATGCAAATCGTGGTGTTGGTTATCTAGATGTTTCAGCCTTATTGATCATTTGTTATTACTCAAAATACTGCAAATTTTTTGAACAATTGTACACTAGCACCATAGTGGAGTAAAAAAATGGAAGCTTTTTTCTTCTTTTTGTATAGTTGAAGACTAATATTTCAAGCTTATTGAAAGGATTTTTACTCTTAAAAGGCATAGAAGAGGTAAAAACTAAGCATCCTAGAATTAGTGATAATTCATCAAGCATTTTGTGCCCATTTTGGTAAATTTGATGCAAAATTGGCAAGTGCAAAAAAGAAAGACAGGCAAATAATATTACAGGAAAAACTCAAATAATATTTTGAGACCTAGATGTATGAATCCAGCCTAATGCTGTTTAATGGGAAAATTGCTTGATATATTTCTTTCCTGTACTGTTATTTGTCATCAAATACAATATTTACAATACCCTACACTATGTGTATGTGCGGGTAACTCTGTGGGTAATTTTTTGGGAGAATAGCATTTGGATCTGTAATTTCTAGCAATGAAATCTTGGCAGTGGTCAAACCCTATGGCCAGTTTTGTCCATTCATAAGAAACGATAACATTTTCTACTCACTAAGCAGTTTTCTTTTGGTGTCTTCTCTTGGCATTTTCAACACAAAAGTGTTTTCCGAAAGTCCAACATCCTATGTTGTGGCATTTTTTAGGGCATTTTTCCCATTTAAACCTTCTTTCTACTAAGAAACTGATGTGAGGAGGCCCTTCAGTAAATATTTTCTATGCCTTTATAGTTGCATTTCTACATATCGATGAATCACTGTCAGCCAAGTTATCTCAAAGGGGGTTATCTTACATTTAAAGCATATCCACATATGGCATAAATGTCCCATAGATGCAAGTCCTAGCTCTGGGACCCACACCTATCCACAATGGTGGTCTCCTAATTGTCTGCTTCCAATGGTGCCCCTTGTTAGCTGTTTTTGATACTCTCTCCAGTTACAGCATTGATTCTGGAGATAGTTGAGGATCTCAAAGGTACATTAGAAATTTATGAAATATCAGTGGACATAAAAAGTCTTCAATGAGACAACTCCTTTATCAATTTATATAAAATCACTTACATCAGTAATGTCACAATATAGCAATGAGCACAAATATTTTGCTGTAAAATAAGGGTTGAAATCATACAAGAAGTGACAATCGGTCTTCCATCAACCCGAGACCTAAACACGGCAAAATCACTGCCCAGAAAAGGGCACTCCATTCACTTCTAGTCTCACTCCACTCACTCCATTCACTTCTAGTCTCCTTAATTTTCCCTGTCATATATCAATCACAATGTGTCTAAAATAAAGCTTCCACTGTATTATACTACGTCATATGGCACAGGATAGTAATGGAGAGTGCCTGAAGAAAACGGCACATCCACCATTCACAAGAAAAAAAATCTACAACTATATTTTTGCCTTTATGTTACAGCATCATAGTCATTCACCTATAGAACGTAAAAATACATCTAAAATAATTGCTGCTAAAAATGGTTAAATAACTACATGCCAAATATCCAAAATTGTACATTTCAATAGAAATACATTAAATCAGTTTTAGGATACGACTAAGGCCACTTAGTGCTAAGGTTCCCAATTCTAGGATCCAAAATACGCTTTTCAATAGCATTTTGGAGCAGTCTTTCTCTCTTTTTGACTTAGTAACCTTTTCTATACTGATAACGTGGAGTATGGACCTCTAGAAAGTATCTAGAGGCTTCTGACAAAATCTTTCTAACAACTATTCCACTTTTGGTGTGGATTTTTGGCCACATTAAAATGACTCTCCTCCTCTCCTGTATAGTTTGGACAATTAAGGTAGGAGCAGCTAAAGGTAATAGTCATCATCAAAGAAGAAGAAATTATGTGATCAAAAAATTGGGCTACAATAATGGACATATGTCCTAGGGACTTGTGTATAATTACTACACCTCCTCCAATGTTATGACAATGCAATTAGAAGTTTGTCTTCCAGCTTACAACAACCTAATTATTATTTGGTGGTAGTGGATTGTATCATGTATGATAACAAATCCTATTTTGCTGCAAAATATTTGATGCATATCATTGTCATATTGTGGCTTTATGGATGGAGGTGATTTTAGACGTCATTAGTATTAGTTAAGTTTACGCTATAGACTTGTTTGTCTTGCTGTGATATGTTCATTGCAGATATAAAATAATGAAAAGATACTGTACGAATATTACTGCTGTATGAGGCCTTGCTATGACTATACTGAATTACACTTCTACAACAGTTTACATGGTGCAGAACATAAATATAATTTATATAATCTGTACACCCTGCTTACCAGGGGCGTAACTAGAGTCTTATGGGCCCCGGTCCAAAGACCGGGGTCACCCCTCATCCTGAATAAATTATATATATATATATACACACATATATATATATATATATATATATATATATATATATATATACCATATATATATGTGTATATATATATATGCACCCGCCATCCTGGTAAATATATTCTCCATCTTGGTATATGTTCCCCGTTATGCCTCTGTTCTTTAATGTATAGAAAAAAATAAACCAGTATGCTCACCAGGGGCGTACATAGAAGTCATGGGGCTCCATAGCAGAAGTATAATGCACCCCCCATAGTCCTCCATATAGTATAATGTATCATATAGTCCCCCATATAATATACTGCACAGCCCATAGTCCTCTATGTAGTATAATGCACTGCCCATATTCATCCATATTAGTATAATACACAGCCCATATCATTCATATAGAATCATAGAATCATAGAATGGTAGAGTTGGAAGGGACCTCCTGGGTCATCTGGTCCAACCCCCTGCTCAAAGCAGGATTCACTAAATCATCTCAGACAGATGTCTGTCCAGCCTCTGTTTGAAGACGTCCATTCAAGGAGAACTCACCACCTCTCGTGGCAGCCTGTTCCACTCATTGATCACCCTAACTGTCAAAAAGTTTTTCCTAATATCTAATCTGTGTCTCCTCCCATTCATTTTCTTCCCATTGCTTCTAGTCTTTCCTTGTGCAAATGAGAATAAAGATGATCCTTCTACAATGTGACAGCCCTTGAGATATTTGTAGACAGCTATTAAGTCTCCTCTCAGTCTTCTTTTTTGCAAGCTAAACATTCACAAATCCTGTAACCATTCCTCATAGGACATGGTTTGCAGATCGGTCACCATTCTGGTCGCTCTTCTCTGAACTTGCTCCAGTTTGTCAATGTCTTTTTTAAAATGTGGTGCCCAAAACTGGACACGGTATTCCAGATGAGGTCTGACCAAAGAGGAGTAAAGTGCGATAATGACTTCACGTGATCTAGACTGTATGCTTCTGTTAATACATCCCAGAATTGTATTTGCCTTTTTTGCTGCTGCATCACACTGTTGACTCATGTTCAGTCTATGATCTATTAGTATACCTAAGTCTTTTTCACATGTACTGTTGCCTAGCTCTATTCCTCCCATTCTGTAGATGCTTTTTTCATTTTTATTGCCCAGATGTAGTACTTTGCATTTTTCCCTGTTAAAAACCATTCTGTTAGTTGCTGCCCACTGCTCCAGTTTATTTAGGTCTTTTTGAATCCTCTCTCTCTCTTCTCTAGTATTAGCTATCCCTCCTAGCTTTGTGTCATCAGCAAATTTAATCAGTTTACCGTCAATTCCTTCATATAAATCATTGATAAAGATGTTGAACAATACAGGTCCCAGGACAGAGCCCTGTGGTACCCCACTTGAGACATTCATCCAACTGGATGTGAAGCCATTTACGACCACTCTTTGAGTCCAATCACTAAGCCAGTTATGAATCCACCTAACAGTTGCCTTGTCCATTCCATACTTGGTCATTTTTTCAATAAGGATGGTGTGAGATACTTTGTCAAATGCTTTGCTGAAGTCAAGATATACTATATCTACAGCATTTCCCTGATCCACCCAGTTAGTGATTCTGTCATAGAAGGAAATTAAGCTAGTCTGACATGACTTGTTAGTTACAAACCCATGGTGACTCTGGTTAATCACTTCATTCTTATCCAGGTACTTACATACATGTTGTTTAATAATTTGTTGAAAGATCTTTCCTGATATAGAAGTCAGACTCACCGGCCTATAGTTCCCTGAATCCACCTTCTTTCCCCTTTTGAAGATAGGAACAACATTTGCTCTTCTCCAGTCTTCTGGGACTTCTCCTGTTCTCCAAGAATTTTCAAAGATTATGGAGAGTGGTTCTAAAATTTCTTCTACGATCTCCTTCAGTACTCTGGGGTGTAATTCATCTGGACATGGAGACTTGAACTCATTTATGTTAGCTAAATATTCCCTCACAATCTTTCTGTTTACAGATAGCCTTCTATTTCTTTAATATAAAAATATTATATTATATTATATAATATAATGCGCACCCCATAGTCATCCATAAAATATAATGCACCCCATAGTCATCCATAAAGTATAATGCACCCTATAGTCATCCATGTATTAGTATGGCCACTGATTTTAAAAAATAAATACTCACCTTTCCTTTGCCCTCCTGCCGTGCGGCGTCCTCGTGTGAAGTCAGCAGCTGACTTTGGCCTGCGACAGGAGTGTATAACGTCACTCCCATTAGACCCATCACATGCACGCCAACGTCACCTGCTGGCCTCTGATTGGCCGGCAGTGTGTATTGTAGTGCACTGACCGAGTGGGTCTGTGCGCTGAAACACACTTCAACTGGATGTGCATCCGTGGACGCACATCCAGTTGAAGTTTCTGCTGGTGTTGGTGGGCCCGGTCGCAGTGGCCCGCTGAGATCGCGGTAGTTATGCCCCTGATGCCTACTACACACAGTATGTACAGTTGCTTACCCTGATCCCCTCAGATGTTAAAGAAGTTGTACATTACTTTATATTACCCCCCCCCCCCATGTATCCCCCCGGGGCCCCTAAGACTTTTTGCAAATACCTTACATTGCTGATAATGCCTGTGAGCGGCGCTATCAGTGGCCGCTCACAGGCATCACGTGACCCCGCGCTGACGTCATGACAAGTGAGGCGTGACTCAGCGCTGGGGTCCCAGTGGTGGCTGCTAGGTTGTGGGTGGGGTTACCCCCCGCGTCACACCCAGCATCCACCGTGCGCTTTCCCAATGAATGGGGAGAGGCAGAGCGCGCGGTGGATGCCGGGTGTGATGCGGGGAGGTGACCCCGCCCATAGCTTGGCATCCACCTGGAACGCGGAAGACAGAGACCCCCGGCTGCTGCCAGCACTTGTCATGACATCAGCGGATGTCAGAGCCGGCTGCAGCCGGGGTCACGTGATGCCTGTGAGCAGCCACCGATAGCGCCGCTCACAGGCATTATCTGCAATGTAAGGTAATTACAAAAATCCTTAGGGGCCCCAGGGGGATACATTGGGGGGGTAATATAAAGTAGTGTACAACCCCTTTAATACACAATATAATAAGGCAACACTTGCTAGCAAGTCATATTTATTTGCACATTATTGATATTATATTTATGTGCTATGTCTTATAATTTCATGTTTGCTTCATTATGGCATTTAATAACAGCTGTCCAAGCTCTTAACATGGGGCATGCAGTACATTGGGGCTTCAGCTATGATTCATGTGTTTAAATGAGAATGTGGAAGTATGTAAATGTAAGCATGAATATCAAGAAAGTATGAATTTTACATTCCATTATAGTCTTAGGACTCAGGTACATGTCACAGCCAATTGTACTGAGAGTGTAGAATATGGCATAAACTCCATATGGCTGGTAGTACACAGGCTTCATGGAGTGCCGTATGGATGTAGATATTCTCCTCTAGAAGTAATGCTTCTAAAGGAGAATACCTCGATATGTAACGGAGTCCAACTTTACATGCCATTTATGACATGTACTATTTGTGGGTCCATGGGGCTAAAGACTTTGTAATGCAACTTTTACTTGCATTTGTGCTACAAAAGCCTCCATGTAGCCCCAAACTGATGGTTGCATCTTTGTAGCAACGGTGTCAATGAGAATCATTAAGAATTTTAAAAAAGCAAGCTTTATTCATTTTAGTCTGTTTGTGGTGGTTATTTTTTACTTCTAGCCACATGTTAGTCTCTATGGGAACTTTTCCACTTAACATTTTTTTTAAACAACCCCATTGTTTGTACCATTTTAATAACCAGCATAATATGTAAGGCCAAATAGCAACAATACCTTTTCAGTTTGATGAAAATTGCTTGAATGTAATTCCAAAACTAAAGTAAAAAGCACAAAAATTATGAAAAAATCGGATACCAAAAATAACAGTGATTTAGTAAAAAGTTGCATTATAAAAGCTTTTGAGGACTTCTGATCAAGGCTTGAAGCATTTTATGCAGCACTTGCTTTGAAGGTCGGTGGAATAAATAAAGGCTTTTGTTAAGATATTGTGAAATTTCTGTCCACATGGTTTGAATGATTCATTGATAAATATGGGTCTCTGATACATTTCTATTGTTTTAAAGGCCCCTTTAGCTTTTCTCTGCACCGCATCACTACTTTCCACCTTATGGCCTTGCAACTGCATCATAACTCCATTTAAATGTATGGGCATGCATTTCCCTGCACAACATGCAGATGTGAATACCTCTGTAGAAGGGAAAATCTGTAAGGTAACCGTAGTGTTGTGCATTTTCATTCGAAGCTTCTCTCGTGGTTCAAGCGTATTCTAGCAATTAAGCTAGACACTGAATTTAAAGAAATGCATAATATTCACCTAAATCCACAATCATGAGATCTACTTGGAAACGTTGGGGAAAATTTATTATGTTTGTTCTTTTTTGTACCTACTTATTTTGCTTAGTTTGTGACAAGTTAATTTTAATTTAGCATAGATAACTAATCCTGTGCATGTCATTTTAATGCACCTAAGAAGACACATTATTCCTTAGATGGGCTACTGAACGAAATATCCACTGTTCATGGAGCTACTTGCCACACTACTGAAAAAAAACAAGATTTACAGGCAAAAAATGAAATCCAGAAACTTCCATTGGCCAGTCAATCACTTGACAAGAATCCCATAGAACATGTTTGGGCTATGTTTAATCGTACAGTGAGACAATATTCATGAAAACCTGCTTCCCGTGGAGAGTTTTGAGATTACTTGTGCACTAAGTGGACTAACATTCTACAGGTCAAGATATCAGAACTCATTGATTCTATGCCTGATTGGATTAAAGAGGAACTTTCACCAGTTTGAGCATGTTAAACTGGCCACATCACGAAATAGTGGTTGCAATGGTGATTAAAATGTAGTTTATATTGTTTTATTTCTCCTCTATGAGATATTAGCTTGGAAAATATAAGTTGCAATTTATGATAGGTTCATATAGGTGTTACAAAATATTTGTCTCTGGAGGCATGTACTTTTTTCCCTGTATGATGTAGACCAATCATAAGCAAGCAGCAACATACAGGGCAAAAAGAATATGCCCCACCCTACAAAAACTTAGAACAGGTTTCTTAGTGTGAGATGTAATAATATACAGTCTGATCTTCTCATTGATCTCACTGCAGAGCTGTGTGTGATTTCAAAGTGCCAGGAGCAGAGCAGAGATGTTTGTGATTACTAATTTCTGCAGCTTTCATCTCATTACAGCCAGTGCGGGGAAGATGGGCAGCACAGCAATGCTGATAGCACTTTAGGAGGAGAGCTGCTAGAAGTGTTTGCAATTAGACAAAGCTCAGCTCTGTTGTTTTGGCCTTCCCTCCACAGTGATTGCCATGAGATGAAAGCTGAAGAAATCTTTATAATCACACACAGCTCTGCAGTGAGATCAGTGAGAGAAGAGCTTCCTGTCATTCAATGTTTCACACAGGAGAAAGCCTATTCTAAGCTTTTGTGGGGGTGTGTTCTTTTTCCCCTGTATCTTGCTGCTTGCATAAGATTGGTCAACATCATACAGGTGAAGAAAGAACTTCCCCAGATAAACGTAACACCCACTTGTGATTATCATAAATTATGACTTTAACTTTTCCAGCTAATATCCCTGCAACAGAGATAGAAAATGAAAAAATAAAAACTGTTTTACTCAGCTCTGCAGCCACTATTTTATGATGTGTGCAGTTTAACATGCTCAAACTGGTGAGAGAAGTCCTCTTTAAAGGGAATCTGTCAGAAGGTTCAACCCTTAATGCTCCTAAATCATCAATCTGATCTTTTATTCTAGAGAAAGCCATATTTTTCTTAAAAAGTAAATGAGCTGTTAGATCTGTAGGCACAAACAGTCTACCTCCAGAGCTTATTTTACATGAAGGGGAGAGTTACCAGTGTGAGACATGTATAATGACTGATAGACTCTTTTCCTGATCTCACCACAGAGCTGGGTGTGATTATAACAAACACAGTACAGCAGAGCTGAGCTTTATCTTATTGCAAACACATAAAACGCTGTAGCTTTCCTCTCACGGTGCTGTCATCTGTGCTGCAGAGCTGTGTCTGATTACAACTAACACTTCAGCTTTCTTTTGGCAGTCAGTGTGGATGAAAAGGAAGTAAAGCAGAGCTGAGAGCACCATAAGAGCAGAACTACAGCTGGAAATGTATTTGTATGCAGAAAAAGCTCAACTGTGCTGTACTGTCCTATCCCCTACATAGACTGAAAGTGAGGTGGAACCTGAAGTAGGGTTATTTGTAATCACACACAGTTCTGCAGTGAGATCAAGAAAACAGACTGTCAGTCATGGCATGTTTCAAAAGTGGTAAATTCCCCTTCATTTAAAATAAGCTCTGGAGGCTGACTCTCTGTAAGATCTCTGCCCTACTTATAGATCTTAGGAGCTCATTTGCATATTAAGAAAAATATGGATTTCTTTGGGATAAGACTTCACAGATATCAAGGTATAATTTTTTTAACTTTCTATCGTAAGCATGCTAATATAGATGGCTTAAGATGGTTGATCATTCTGACAGATTCCCTTTAAGGCTTTGTGGAAAGTAAGCGGTAGGACAATTGAGCGTAAATTTGCATATTTGGCATTTGTCTGATGTGGATACTGTGAAATAACAGACAATGTCCAAAAATCAGTGTAACTTTATTTATACGTTGTCACTTTACATTATTAAGCCATAGGCTATATAAGTAGGCTCAGCCATTTCTGAATATACCTAATTCATTAAGATATTAGATTTTCAAGTCAAGGAAAACATATATAATAGTAAATCAATGCTGTTTCTTTAAAACCATACTTTTTTATGATCACATATGTATAGTCTGGCAACACCAATCTCAAATTTTCAACTTATTGTAAATGTTCTGATTCTTACAGTGGCATGGTCAAAATTACTGTTATTGTGAACAGTTAAGCAAGTTAAAGATGAAATTAACTCTAAAAGGCCTAAAGTTGAAGATGACACATTTCCTTTGTATTTTAGGCCAATATATATATAAATATGTACAGTACAGACCAAAAGTTTGGACACACCTTCTCATTTAAAGATTTTTCTGTATTTTCATGACTATGGAAATTGTACATTCACACTGAAGGCATCAAAACTATGAATGAACACATGTGGAATTATATACCTAACAAAAAAGTGTGAAACAACTGAAAATATGTCATATATTCTACACCTTCTCATTTAAAGATTTTTCTGTATTTTCATAACTATGAAAATTGTACATTCACACTGAAGGCATCAAAACTATGAATTAACAAATGTGGAATTATATACTTAACAAAAAAGTGTGAAACAACTGAAAATATGTCTTTTATTCTAGGTTCTTCAAAGTAGCCACCTTTTGCTTTGATGACTGCTTTGCACACTCTTGGCATTCTCTTGATGAGCTTCAAGAGGTAGTCACCGGAAATGGTTTTCACTTCACAGGTGTGCCCTGTCAGGTTTAATAAGTGGGATTTCTTGCCTTATAAATGGGGTTGGGATCATCAGTTGTGTTGTGCAGAAGTCTGGTGGATACACAGCTGATAGTCCTACTGAATAGACTGTTAGAATTTGTATTATGGCAAGAAAAAAGCAGCTAAGTAAAGAAAAACGAGTGGCTATCATTACTTTAAGAAATGAAGGTCAGTCAGTACCAAAAATTGGGAAAACTTTGAAAGTCTCCCCAAGTGCAGTTGCAAAAACCATCAAGCGCTACAAAGAAACTGGCTCACATGAGGACCACCCCAGGAAAGGAAGACCAAGAGTCACCTCTGCTTTTGAGGATAAGTTCATCCGAGTCACCAGCCTCAGAAATCGTAGGTTAACAGCAGCTCAGATTAGAGACCAGGTCAATGCCACACAGAGTTCTAGCAGCAGACACATCTCTTCAACAACTGTTAAGAGGAGACTTTGTGCAGCAGGCCTTCATGGTAAAATAGCTGCTAGGAAACCACTGCTAAGGACAGGCAACAAACAGAAGAGACTTGTTTGGGCTAAAGAACACAAGGAATGGACATTAGACCAGTGGAAATCTGTGCTTTTGTCTGATGAGTCCAAATTTGAGATCTTTGGTTCCAACCACAGTGTCTTTGTGCGATGCAGAAAAGGTGAACGGATGGACTCTACATGCCTGGTTCCCACCGTGAAGCATGGAGGAGGAGGTGTGATGGTGTGGGGGTGCTTTGCTGGTGACACTGTTGGGGATTTCTTCAAAATTGAAGGTATACTGAACCAGCATGGCTACCACAGCATCTTGCAGGCATGCTATTCCATCTGGTTTGCGTTTAGTTGGATCATCATTTATTTTTCAACAGGAAAATGACCCCAATCACACTTCCAGGCTGTGTAAGGGCTATTTGACCAAGAAGGAGAGTGATGGGGTGCTACGCCAGATGGCCAGGCCTCCACAGTCACCAGACCAGAACCAAATCGAGGTGGTTTGGGGTGAGCTGGACCGCAGAGTGAAGGCAAAAGGGCCAACAAGTGCTAAGCATCTCTGGGAACTCCTTCAAGATTGTTGGAAGACCATTTCCGGTGACTACCTCTTGAATAGTGTTGAGCCACCCCCGTAGTGTTCGAGTTCGGTTCAGTTCGTCGAACACCCGTGTGTTCGCCGAACACCTTCGAACACCGTTAAAACCAATGGCAGGCAAACAAAAACACATAGAAACACATAGAAAACACCTTCAAAGGTGTCCAAAAGCTGACAAACTGCTCAGAAGACACAACTAACACATGGAAAAGTGACAAGTACATATAGTCATGCGAAAAGAAAAGAGGTGGAGGAGTAAAAGGAGGGGGAGACACAGATATAGGCATGTCATGCCCTTCTAAAATCCAAAAAGTGAGAAGCCGACACGGCCAGTCCGCTCCTGCCCGTGCCACCTCCGTGTCGCCGGGTTTGTGCCAGAGCCGCGGTGAACCCTGACGGCCAGCCCCCCTCTCCCAATACTGGTGCCTGTCCGCTGGTGGGTCGAGCGAGCCCCCCTGTGGTGGAGGCAGCTCTAAGCTTTTTAATTTAAATTGTCTCTCTAATTTGAATGAATACACTTTAAATCCATTTACAAGGATCTATTGGAGGGCAAGTCTCATGCCAGCAGCCGCGTAATTCCAGCTCCAGTAGCGTCCAATAAAGCTGCTGCAGTTAAAAAGCTTTTATAAGGATCGAGCTCGGCTGTCCACCGCAAGGCATCCTACTGCCAGTCCCAGCCCCTATGCCTTGGGGTGCCTCCTGATGCTCTTCACTGAGTATCCCGTGGCCCCGAAGCATTTCCTTTGAAAAAATTAAGTGTCCAAACTACAGGTGGTGTAGCTTGCTTAACAGCCGGGATAATCCGCTGACTAGCAGACACTGCTACTAGGCACAAAGTATTTCCTGGGCTAGATGCAGTTAAAAATTTGTAATTAGATAATCTCGTTGGATGCTGAGAAAGCATTCCATAGAGTCTCCTGGCACGCCATATATGATTCTCTTAAAAAGCTTGGGGTAGGGGTCTAGGGGACCCTTTTATAGCCAAAATCACGGCCCTGTATCGCAATACGTCACCTAGGCTGAAGATAAATGGAACTGTAGCACCCTGAGGGCTCGGTTGCTACAGAGGTATTGCACCTCACCCAGAGGTGTGATATCTCACTCTCAGGTAAGGATGGAGTGTGGATCAGGACCCGACACCTGCATGCATTACACCACATTGCCGTGGGGCAGGGCGACCAATATGCCCCTGAGATGGGCATGACAGTCCCTGTCCCTGGCTGGAGTGGGGGGAGGGAACACTGAGGAAGGGGAACCCTGTAGTGCAGGAGCAGGGAGGAAGCAGTTCCTGGGTGCATTGAGAAGGGAGTATAAAAGGTGGGCACCATCTTAGTTCAGTGCAGAGAAGTCTGAGCAGAAGTGACAGGGAGCAGGGGCTCTGCATGAGCTCTGCTCCGGAGGCGGGCCTAGTAACAAAGGCCCAGGCCTGGAAGAGGGAGAAGGAAGGAAGAGGATCAGAGAAGGCTCCAGGAACGAGGAACGAAGGGATCCCAGGGGTGCGGACAGGCGAGTCGCCACCGCACGCCCGAATCCACCTGCGTGGAGGGGTCAGGCCAAAGGGGGAGACCGGTCCCCGAAACTAGAGGAGGCAGGAAACGACCCTCAGCTGGAAAGTTAACCCCAATATTAGGTGGATTGAGGTGGGAGGCACCGAGTACAAGTGCTCTCTATTTGCTGATGATGTCCTAGTATATATCACTCAATCACATATATCCATCCATGCTGTTATGGCTGAAATAGATCACTTTGTTACATGGTCAAATTTTAAAATCAATGCAGCGAAGTCTGAGGCCCTCGATGTCTCCCTCCCCAAATCCATACAGGATTCCATCCAGTCCAACTTTCCCTTTGCCTGGCCCTCACAGGGTATCAAATACTTAGGAATTCCTATTCATAGAGACCTCTCCCATCTATGTTATCTTAATTTTGGGCCCTTTATTGAACAACTCCATACAGACCACGGTTGGCAAGTTAGAACTGTAAGATTCACTACGTGAACCACTGCTGTTTTGTGGAAAAGCACATGTACACTGTGTTCCAAATTATTATGCAAAAAGTGTTTAGGAGTGATAAGGGAAGAATTTGTTTGTTTGTCAGTTAAACTCATTGATGGTGATGTGTGTCAGGGCTCTTTATATCACTGTAAGCAATTGCAGACACCTGTGCTAATTAGTTTGGCAGGTGTGTCCAATGAAAGGCAAGACTACTTAAGAAGGCTGTCCCACATTATTAAGCAGCCTACATTTTCTGCCAAAATGGTAAAGAAAAATGATGTGTCGGCTGCTGAGAAGCAACAAATTGTGGAGTGTTAAGGTCAAGGCATGACTACAATCAACATTGTGCGATGATCAGGATGAAGTGTCTTGGCAATCAAGAAGTATGTAGCTGATTCACAGTACACACGTGTGCGTGCTGATAAGGGCAAATTGAGGACTCTTTCCTACAGGCAATTACGTCAGGTTAAAAGAGCAGCGGCAAAAAAGCCTTGTCATAGCAGGAGACAAGTTTTTGAAGCTGCTGGTGCCTCCAACGTCCCCCGAACAACAAGATGCAGGGTCCTTCAGAGGTTTGCAGCTGTGCATACGCCATCCTGTCGACCGCCTCTATCCACTTCACACAAGCAGAAACGGCTCCAGTGGGCCAAACATTACATGAAGACTGATTTCCAAACTGTTTTGTTCACGAATGAGTGCCGTGCAACGCTCGATGGTCCAGATGGATGGAGTGGAGGATGGCTGGTTGATGGACACTCCACGCTAACACGGCTACAGCGCCAACAAGGAGGAGGTGGAGTAATGTTTTGGGCTGGAATCATGGGGAGAGAGATTGTCGGCCCCTTTAGGATCCCTGAAGGGGTAAAGATGAACTCCATAATGTATGTGGAGTTTCTCAAACAGCACTTCCTGCCATGGTTCAAGAAGAAGAACCGTGTATTCCACAGCAAGATCATTTTTATGCATGATAATGCACCATCTCATGCTGCACATAAAACATCTGCATCTCTGGCTGATATGGGCATAAAAGGGGACAAACTTATGGTGTGACCCCCATGCTCCCCTGACCTCTACCCCATTCAGAACCTCTGGAGCATCATCAAAAGGAGTGTCTATGATGGCGGAAGGCAGTTCACATCTAAGCAACAGCTCTGGGAGGGTATTCTGTCCTCATGCAAAACAATTGAAGCAGAAACCATCCAAAACCTGACAAATTCAATGGACGAGAGAGTTCAGAAGCTCCTTTCGAACAAGGGGTCCTATGTGAAAATGTAACATCACCTAGAATAAAGTTTTGAGTTGAAAACTGTTTGATTTCAGTTTCTAATAACCTGCTAATGCTTATAATTTCAAAAATGACCATTTTTTTGGTATTTATTAAAATGAAAAGGTTGATCGAAAAGTTTGGGGGATCTAAGAGTGTGGCAACCCAGTAGTCAGGATTACTTCGAATTCTGACAATATGAGGGTCATGTTGCAAGTAGTGCAGCAAGAAGGCACTTATGTGTCTTGCGCATCTCGGAGCCCCAAAATTATTTTCCGGGCTAGATGCAACTAAAAATTATTATTAATTTTAAATCTGGTGGAGCTTATTATAGATGGCCTAATAGAATCAGTGCTGCACACTGCTACAAAGCCCAAATTATTTTCCAGCCAAGATACAGATAAACATGATTAGTAATTTGAAAGCTTAAAACGGTTGGTGAGGTGATTTTAACCAATCATCAAGCTTTTACTCTCCCCAGGATGACACAGGGGTAGAAAAGTCGTTTCGGATCCATGATTTGTTCATCTTTATGAACGTGAGTCTGTCTACATTATCAGTGGAGAGCCGCGTGCGCTTATTTGTCAGCACACCACCAGCAGCGCTGAACACACGTTCAGACAGAACGCTGGCTGCGGGGCATGACAAGATCTCCAAGGCGTAAGTGGCTAGCTCCGGCCATTTATCCAGATTGGAAGCCCAAAAAGAGCAAGGGTCCAGTGACACAGTCATGGCTTCAGTGTTTACTTGGAGATACTCCTGTACCATCGTCTCTAGGCATTGACTATGTGTCAGACTTCTTGTCTCCTGTGGCCTTGCAAAGGATGGGCTAAAAAAGTGGTGAAATGATTCCGCAAAATTGATGTTACCAGCAGATACTGTGGTTCTGTTACGGTTTGAGTGCTGAACACTCGACGGTCCCACGGTTGGCAACTTGGAACTGTGAGATTCACTACGTGCACCACTGGTGTTTTGTGGAAAAGCACATGTAAGATTCTGCAACAGTCTCTGCTGATACTCCTGCATGCGTGCATCCCTTTCTATGGCAGGAATAATTTCTGCAAATTTACTTTTGTACCGGGGATCTAACAGTGTGGCAACCCAGTAGTCAGGATTATTTCTAATTCTCACAATTCGAGGGTCATGTTGCAGGTAGTGCAGCAAGAAGGCACTCATGTGTGTTGCGCATCCAGGAGCACCAAGTCCCTGTTGTGTTGGTGGCGAGGTAACAATCATGCTTCCTTCCTCTGTCCTCTCCCCCCAACCTCGCACAACAGAAATGTGATCAAGGTCTCCCTCATCTGATGAGTCTTCCATCAGTTCGTCCTCCACTTCTTCCTGGGCTCCTGCACCTTCCTCAATAGTTTGGCTGCTACCATGCGCCCTGGTAAAACCATCTCCCCCACCCTCACATGCCTGCCGCCTTGGTGCTGCCGACCGTCTGGACCTTGCAGATGTTAGCCCTTCCGCATACAACTCCTCCTCCTCTACTTCCTCCACCTCCTCTTGTGCCACCACCTGACTCCGAATTCTGGTTAACATGTGCTCCAGCATGTAAATCACCGGAATAGTCATGCTGATAATGGCATCGTCAGCACTAAACATCTTCGTCGCCATTTCAAAACTGTGCAGAAGGGTGCATAGGTCCCTGATCTGAGACCACTCCTCCAGCGTGATTTGCCCCACCTCTGGATCTCATTGGCCCATGCTATACGTCAGAACGTATTGCACCAGGGCTTGTCGGTGCTGCCACAGTCGCTGCAACATGTGCAGAGTTGAATTCCACTGGGTAGGCACATCGCATTTTAGCCGGTGAAGTGGCAGGCCCAACGACTTCTGTAGAGATGTAAGTCGCTGAGCTGTGGGATGCGAACGGCAGAAGTGAGCACACAGCGACCGTGCCCTCTGCAGAAGGCCATCTAGTCGGGGATAGTGGGCTAAAAATTGCTGGACAACTAGGTTCAACACGTGAACCATACAAGGCACGTGTGTGACATTGCCCCGGCGAAGGGCCGCACCCAGGTTTGCAGCATTGTCGCACACGGCCTTCCCTGGTTTCAGGTCCAGTGGAGACAACCATTCATGAAATTGGTTCTCCAGAGCTGACCACAACTCCTCAGCTGTGTGACTCACATTTCCCAGACATTTCAAAGTAAAAACCGCCTGATGACGTTGAGCCCTACTGCCAGCATAGTAAGGAGGTGTGCAGGATCCCTTCTGCGCAGTTAGAAAGCTTGTGGCATGACCAGACAGACTTTGGGTGCAGGTGGAGGACCGAGAGGAGGTTGAGGAGGCAGAAGCAGTGGAGGAACTTTGAGATAAAGAGGATTGACGCACAACTCGTGGGGACGGCAAGACTTGGACAGCAACCCCTTGTCCTGCTGTCACCATAGTTACCCAGTGGCCAGTCAGCGACATGTAACGCCCCTGTCCATGCCTACTCGTCCAAGTGTCTGTGGTGAAATGCACCCTGTCACACACAGAGTTTCTCAAAGAAGCGGTGATGTTGTGTGCGACATGCTGGTGGAGCACAGGCACACCTTTCTTTGAGAAGTAGTGCCGACTGGGCTGTCCCCCCAGTCACAGAGGATGAAGAGGCCGCGGATGCACAAGATATGGCAGACGGTGGTTGGCCCGGCCGGCTAGGCCGCACTGTAGCACAGTGAGCTTCCCACTGCAACTTATGCTTCATGTCCATGTGCCGGTTCATGCATGAAGTACTCAAACTATGTATTTTTTGGCCTCTACTTAGCTTTTGCTGACAAATGTTACAGATAACACGAGTTGGGTCATCTTTATCGATCTGAAAAAATGCCCCGGCTATGCAAGGCTTAGCACCCATGCGACCTGAAGAGCCACCACGACTTGTGGTGAGAGGCAGAGTTGTGTTTGAGGATGCAGTTGTTGACGTGCTTCCAGTACTACGTCTCTGTCCAGGAAGGCGCAACCTGACCTCGTCATCACTAGCATCCTCCTCCACCTCCTCTGCTGACCTCATCTCTTGGCTGACTGTGGGTTGACAGTAAGTGGGATCTCCAACCTCATCATCATAACCCTGTGCGTTATCACACCCGTCGTCCTCAGAGCCAACCTGTTCCTGCCCTGACAAAAAACTAAAGTTGTCGCTCCAATCAGGTATTTGAGTCTCATCATCGTCTTCCTCATTGTCTCCACCAACAGGAGTTACAGTTTGGGAATGAGGGTCTACATTATGGTCAGAACCTTCTGCGTCTGGTCCTGGATCCGACTCATAAAGATTCTGGGCATCAGTGCAGATCATTTCCTCGTCTGGATTCACAGAAGCGCTGGAGTCGAGCTCTGATTCCCAGGCTATAGTATGAGTAAACAGCTCTGCAGACTCAACCATCTGTTCTACCTCATACTCAGACGGGCAGCTGGAGATTTAGGAGCTGTGAGGAAGCCAGTGCGATTGGGGTGACACCTTTGAGGACTGGAGTATTTGTGATGTTGAAGTTGATGTGGAGGAGAGCCCACTTAAAGGAACACTTGATATCCGTTGAAGCACCTAAAGTTTTTGTGCCTCATCTGGAATTTGTAGCGATTGTCGTGGCTGTAAGAAAGGGATCTTATCACATTGTCCGCTAAAAGAAGTAGACATTTTAGTTTGGCTGGAAGATGGTCTTTCTTCTGCAGATGTTACTGTTGCTTTAACACCTACCCCACGGACACAACCTTTTTTCCCCTTCCCAACATGCCTATTCCCCTTCCCACCAGCAGCAGGCCTTTTTCCACTCATTTTGGTGGTTAACTAATTCACAACTCTGGAGTTGTTTGCACAAAAAAACAATGGATGGGAACCGAGCAGAGCTGAGTGGCCAAACTGTGGTATTAGGCCAAAACTATTGGCTGGGTTAGATGCAGAAAAAAATTATATTCAATTTGCAACCTGATGGAGGTCAGTATAGATGGACTAATAGAACAAGTCCCACACACAGCTAGAAGCCCAAATATTTTTTCAGAGGTAGATGCAGAAAAAAATTGTATTCAGTTTGCAACCTGATGGAGGTCAGTATAGATGGACTAATAGAACAAGTCCCACACACAGCTAGAAGCCCAAATATTTTTTCAGAGGTAGATGCAGAAAAAAATTGTATTCAGTTTGCAACCTGATGGAGGTCAGTATAGATGGACTAATAGAACAAGTCCCACACACAGCTAGAAGCCCAAATATTTTTTCAGAGGTAGATGCAGAAAAAAATTATATTCAGTTTGCAACCTGATGGAGTTCAGTATAGATGGACTAATAGAACAAGTCCCACACACAGCTAGAAGCCCAAATATTTTTTCAGAGGTAGATGCAGATAAAAATTATTTTTAATTTGCAACCTGATGGAGGTCAGTATAGATGGACTAATAGAGAAAGTCCCACACACTGCTAGAAGGCCAAATATTTTTTCAGAGCTAGATGCAGGCAAAAAATTATTTTGAATTTGCAACGTGATGGAGGTCAGTATAGATGGACTAATAGAACAAGTCCCACACACTGCTAGAAGGCCAAATATTTTTTCAGAGCTAGATGCAGAAAAAAATTATATTAAGTTTGCAACCTTATGGAGGTCAGTATAGATGGACTAATAGAACAAGTTCCACACACTGCTAGAAGCCCAAATATTTTTTCAGAGCTAGATGCAGAAAAAAAATATATTCAGTTTGCAACCTGATGGAGGTCAGTATAGATGGACTAACAGAACAAGTCCCACACACAGCTAGAAGCCCAAATATTTTTTCAGAGGTAGATGTAGAAAAAAATATATTCAGTTTGCAACCTGATGGAGGTCAGTATAGATGGACTAATAGAACAAGTCCCACACACTGCTAGAAGCCCAAATATTTTTTCAGAGGTAGATGCAGAAAAAAAATATATTCAGTTTGCAACCTGATGGAGGTCAGTATAGATGGACTAATAGAGAAAGTCCCACACACTGTTAGAAGGCCAAATATTTTTTCAGAGCTAGATGCAGACAAAAAATAATTTTTAATTTGCAACCTGATGGAGGTCAGTATAGATGGACTAATAGAGAAAGTCCAACACACTGCTAGAAGGCCAAATATTTTTTCAGAGCTAGATGCAGATAAAAATTATTTTTAATTTGCAACCTGATGGAGGTCAGTATAGAAGGACTAATAGAGAAAGTCCCACACACTGCTAGAAGGCCAAATATTTTTTCAGAGCTAGATGGAGATAAAAATTATTTTTAATTTGCAACCTGATGGAGGTCAGTATAGATGGACTAATAGAGAAAGTCCCACACACTGTTAGAAGGCCAAATATTTTTTCAGAGCTAGATGCAGAAAAAAATTATGTTCAGTTTGCAACCTGATGGAGGTCAGTATAGATGGACTAATAGAACAAGCCCCACACACTGCTAGAAGCCCAAATATTTTTTCAGAGCTAGATGCAGAAAAAAAATATATTCAGTTTGCAACCTGATGGAGGTCAGTATAGATGGACTAACAGAACAAGTCCCACACACAGCTAGAAGCCCAAATATTTTTTCAGAGGTAGATGCAGAAAAAAAATATATTCAGTTTGCAACCTGATGGAGGTCAGTATAGATGGACTAATAGAGAAAGTCCCACACACTGTTAGAAGGCCAAATATTTTTTCAGAGCTAGATGCAGACAAAAAATAATTTTTAATTTGCAACCTGATGGAGGTCAGTATAGATGGACCAATAGAGAAAGTCCCACACACTGCTAGAAGGCCAAATATTTTTTCAGAGCTAGATGCAGATAAAAATTATTTTTAATTTGCAACCTGATGGAGGTCAGTATAGAAGGACTAATAGAGAAAGTCCCACACACTGCTAGAAGGCCAAATATTTTTTCAGAGCTAGATGCAGATAAAAATTATTTTTAATTTGCAACCTGATGGAGGTCAGTATAGATGGACTAATAGAGAAAGTCCCACACACTGCTAGAAGGCCAAATATTTTTTCAGAGCTAGATGCAGAAAAAAATTATATTCAGTTTGCAACCTGATGGAAGTCAGTATAGATGGACTAATAGAACAAGCCCCACACACTGCTAGAAGCCCAAATATTTTTTCAGAACTAGATGCAGAAAAAAAATATATTCAGTTTGCAACCTGATGGAGGTCAGTATAGATGGACTAATAGAAAAAGCCCCACACACTGCTAGAAGGCCAAATATTTTTTCAGAGCTAGATGCAGACAAAAAATTATTTTTAATTTGCAACCTGATGGAGGTCAGTATAGATGGACTAATAGAGAAAGTCCCACACACTGCTGGAAGGCCAAATATTTTTTCAGAGCTAGATGCAGATAAAAATTATTTTTAATTTGCAACCTGATGGAGGTCAGTATAGATGGACTAATAGAGAAAGTCCCACACACTGCTAGAAGGCCAAATATTTTTTCAGAGGTAGATGCAGATAAAAATTATTTTTAATTTGCAACCTGATGGAGGTCAGTATAGATGGACTAATAGAGAAAGTCCCACACACAGCTAGAAGCCCAAATATTTTTTCAGAGGTAGATGCAGATAAAAATTATTTTTAATTTGCAACCTGATGGAGGTCAGTATAGATGGACTAATAGAGAAAGTCCCACACACTGCTAGAAGGCCAAATATTTTTTCAGAGCTAGATGCAGACAAAAAATTATTTTGAATTTGCAACGTGATGGAGGTCAGTATAGATGGACTAATAGAACAAGTCCCACACACTGCTAGAAGGCCAAATATTTTTTCAGAGCTAGGTGCAGAAAAAAATTATATTAAGTTTGCAACCTGATGGAGGTCAGTATAGATGGACTAATAGAACAAGTCCCACACACTGCTAGAAGGCCAAATATTTTTTCAGAGCTAGATGCAGAAAAAAATGATATTCAATCTGCAACCTGATGGAGGTCAGTATAGATGGACTAATAGAATGATGCTATGCCCAAAAGATTTTACTTCACTAGGTGCAGTAAAAAAATTGGTATTCTATACACAGGTGGTATATCTTGCAACACAGATAGGCTACTCCACTGACTAACACACTCTGCAATAGGCCAAAAAGGATTAGCTTTGCTAGATTCAGCCAAATGCTGTGAAAAAAACTTGCACAGCACTGGCACAGACCTGCCTGGCAAAAACTGATAGGAACTGATGTAACCTAGTCCTGAAAAGGACTGCAATTACAATTAGTCTTTACTCCCACAACCTATCTATTTAAGAGCACAGACCTGCCTGAAAAAAGTCGTAGGAAATGCTGTAACCTAGTCCTTAAAGGGACTGCAATCACAACTATTCTCTACTCCCAAGCTATCTGTAGATTTGTGCGAAAATTGGCTTGAAATTAACAAGGTATAGCGCACACAGCAACAGCGGTTCCGTCTAACATGCAGCTGCAGCAGTGAGAAAATGGTGGCGACGGGGAAAATGGCTTGGTCTTATAGGGCAAGGACATGTGACATACACTGCCAATGACACATGCCCTTGCTTGTGTGAAAAAAAGCACTTTGCTCCGTGTGTGCGCTGCTGATAGGCTGACTGACTGCACCTCCCCACTGTAAATGCGGGAAAGAGAAAAAAAAATGGAGATCTTCATTATTCCTGCAGAGATCCATCCCCTGCCCCTCCCCCCGCCTCGCTGTACACTCAAACTGCATATTAACATTAATTTTCATCATTACTGAGAAAAAATCCAGTTATGATTTTGGTGCACGAACAGTTATCGAACATAACCTCGAACAGCCAAATTTTTCTCAAACCGTTCGTGTTCGCCGAACGGCTCGAACACCGCCCAAAACAGCTCGAATTTGAGATTGGCGAACAGTTCGAGTCGAACAACGCTCATCTCTACTCTTGAAGCTCATCAAGAGAATGCAAGAGTGTGCAAAGCAGTCATCAAAGCAAAAGGTGGCTACTTTGAAGAACCTAGAATATAAGACATATTTTCAGTTGTTTCACACTTTTTTGTTAAGTATATAATTCCACATGTGTTAATTCATAGTTTTGATGTCTTCAGTGTGAATGTACAATTTTCATAGTCAAGAAAATACAGAAAAATCTTTAAATGAGAAGGTGTGTCCAAACTTTTGGTCTGTACTGTATATATACACACATGTGGTCAAAATTGTTGGTACCCCTCGTTTAATGAAAGAAAAACTCACAATGGTCACAGAAATAACTTGAATCTGACAAAAGTAATAGTAAATTAAAAATCTATGAAAATGAACAAGTTAAAGTCAGTCATTGCTTTTCAACTCTGCTTCCACAGAATTTTTAAGAAAAATTAAACTCATGAAATAGGCCTGGACAGAAATAATGGTACTCTTAACTTAATATTTTGTTGAACAACCTTTTGAGGCAATCACTGCAATCAAACGATTCCTGTAACTGTGAATGAGACTTCTGCACCTCTCGACAGGTATTTTGGCCCACTCCTCATGAGAAAACTGCTCCAGTTGTCTCGTGATTGAAGGTTGCCTTTTCCAGACGGCATGTTTCAGCTCTTTCCAAAGATGCTCAATAGGATTTAGGTCAGGGCTCATAGAAGGCCATTTCTTTCATTTGTTCATTTTCATCGTTTTTTAATTTATTGTTACTTTTGTGAGATTCAAGTTATTTCTGTGACCATTGTGGGTTTTTCTTTCATTAAACAAGGGGTACCAACAATTTTGACCACGTGTGTATTATTCATCTTTTACATTTTAAAAATTACAAAAAGGAAAGTGGGCTGATGCAAAAGTTTGGGCACCCTACATGGTTAATACCTAGTAGCACCCCCTTTAGAAAGAATCACAGCTTATAAATGCTTTATGTAGCCAGCCAAGAGTCTTTCAATTCTTGTTTGAGTGATTTTCATCCATTTTTCCTTGGAAATTCTTCCAGTTCTGTGAGATTCCTGGGTTGTCTATTTTTGAGGTCTAGCCACAAATTTTCAATGATGTTCAGGTCAGGGGACTGTGAGGGCCATTGTAAAACCTTCAGCTTGTGTCTTTTGAGGTAGTCTATTGTGGATTTTGACTTGTGTTTAGGATCATTATCCATTTGTAGAAGCCATCCTGCATGTTTGCGTTAAGAATTTGTTGAAATTTCATTGAATTCATTCTTCCTTCTACCCATAAAATATTCCCCCGTGTCATTGGCTGTAACACAACCCCAAAGCATGATTGATCCACCCCTATGCTTAAAGGTTGGTGAGATTTTCTTTTCCTTAAATTCTGTGCCCTTTTTTCTCCACACATACCTATGATCATTGTGGCCGAAGAGTTCAATTTTAACTTCATTAGTCCACAGGACTTGTTTCCAAAATGCATCAGGTTTGTTTAGACCTTCTTTTGCATACTTCTGACGATTAATTTTATGGTGAAGACACAGGAGAGGTTTTCTTCAGATGACTCTTCCATGAAGGCCATATTTGTGCAGGTGTCTCTGAACAGTAGAACAATGTACCACAACTCCAGAATCTACAAAATCTTTCTGAAGGTCTTTTGCAGTCAAGTGGGGGTTCACCTCTCTAGCAATCCTACAAGGAGCTCTCACTGAAATTTTGCTTTTTCTTCCTGACCTTAGCTTGACCTCCACTGTTACTGTTAACTGACATTTCTTAATTACATTTCAAACTGAGGAAAGGGCAACTTGAAGGTTAGAGGAGGCTGTTTTTTTTTAAAGCTTGGAAATTGGCATCACCTGGCCTTTCCTTACAACAATAGTGAAGAAGCCATAACCATAACAGGCTAATTAAGGTCTGAAACCTTGGTCAAAGTTATCTGAACACACAAATCGTTAAGGGTGCCCAAACTTTTACATTGGCCCATTTTCTTTTTTGTAATTTTTAAAATGAAAAAAATGACAATATTTTTTTTTTGCCTAAAATACAAAGGAAATGTGTCATCTTTAACTTTAGGACTTTTAGAGATCATTTCATCTTCAACTTGCTTAACTGTTCACAATAACAACTTTGACCAGGAGTGCCCAAACTTTTACATGCCACTGTATATGTTACTCTTTGCAAGTAGATAGACATTCATTAATATGTAACGTGAGAAACAGAAATGGAGGCCTTTGTAATCAATTAATATCCACTAGGGTATTTATAAAATATAAAACATTTTAAATTTAAGATGACAACATATGCTAGAATCTTACTAACTCGTTGGAACTGCAATAATACTGTTTAAAAGGCACCATTCATTTTAACTAACTTCTGACATGTTGTAGTGCCATACCAGATGTCTTAATCAGTGGGGTTTCAGCATTATGGTACTCCTGTGAAAGCTAGTCTGTAGCTGGCGTTCATAGGAGACCGTGATTTTGTTACACACAGCTGATTGCAGGTTCAAGTCCCATAAGGAAACTATTGAATACAGCAGAAAGTAAAAAAATGTTTTTAAAAATATGAAAAAAACAAAACAAGTATAACAGTTCAAATCACTCCACCACCCCAATTTGCTCCATTAAAAATAAAGTAATAATTATAGAAAAAAAATAAACAAATTTCATATCGTTTATGTTCGTAAAAGTCCAATCTATCAAAGTATAAATAAATTAATCTGATCAGTAAATGGCGTAGCGAGAAAAAAAAATGAAACTATAGAATTAAGTTTTCTGCTGGCATGGGAGTCTCATATGTTGGGAAGAGGATGAAGTATGATTTTTGGAATTCTGACATATTTAGTTGAATCAATGAATAATAACTGATATTTGTATATTTGACCGATGTTAGTACTCTGAATCCAATGCAACCACACAGCCAGTATTGCAATATAAAAAATTTCAAGCAATCCACAACTTTCACACAGAGGGTATATATATATGTATATATATATATATATATATATATATATATATATACATATATATGTAGATATATATATAATGCCTTTGAAAATAAAACAAGACTAAGAAGAAGAGCATCACATGCCTTTGCAGAAAACCATAGCCATAGCAACATTGTTCATATATTTTCATCACACCGGGAAATCTTGGGTACATATAAGATGAATTATTGTGAATCTAGTATATCTTTATTCTATCCTCCTGTCTTATTTACCTCAGTTTTAAATGATTTTTCAGTAGTAATATGGATATGCACGGAGAGCATTTCCAAAGATTTACATTGCAAATGTGAATTATTCAAATTTGGCCTAAACTGTTAATTTCTTTATGTTGACATCAGATTTGCTGTAGTTTACACCGACTCAATTAATCTTTAGCAATCAAGTTTTTATATGCATTGCAGAGCAAGCAAATAAGAACTAATGGTTTCTGTATGTTTAGCGCATAAAACCCTAAAGTCAAAAGCAGAGAATCATTTTACATGTTAATTTTTAGGCATAAATTAACTTTAGTTTTTAGATTCTGTTTCATTACGAGTTTGCAGTTTGCATATTCTCATGTAGGACATTGCCTTTAACACACTGTGGATAAATCAATTGTTAAAGCGAACGTAAGAAACTTTGTATTATATCTTATCAGAGAAATATGCTTCCTTCTCCACCCATGACTCACTAATAAATCATTCTGAAATTCTGCTTTAATCTGCCCAATTTAAGAGAAAAAGGACAGCTGAATCACTTAGGGATCAGTTTACAGCTGTCTAGTAAAGTCTATGGAGAGGAAGAAGGAGCAGAGTGAGGAAGAGAGCAAAAAGTCACATATTGCTGCTGCTTTCTCAGAAGTGTTATATCTCACCCAGATCTGATTTTATAGTTTTACAGTTATACTGTTCTTTAATTAGGTTAAGATGTAACTATTGAAATAGATGAAAATTTAGATGGTAAAGCTGAATTTCTGTGGAACAATCGCTCTTCTTTAGGGCAGCCTATAATGTGTAGCTTGGGAAAGTTATTTCTTTAAATAACATTGCAAAGTGTTATTGTTCTCCAATAGTAATTTTTGTCACTTTATACTTCAAGCAGAGTGTTATTTTATGGTAGACTTCACACTTAGCAATATATTCCATAGATTAGCTTCTCAGGTAATGAGCCACAGTGCGGAGATATATCTCTATAGGACAGCAATACAAAATGCTATCTATCACAGGTAAAAGTATACCACATAAACATCCTCCATAATCTCTATAAGCCTAAAGAAATAACAACATAAAGCATTCCAAGGAAGACTGCGTTCTGCATCTCTTATGTCCTAGACGCCTTTTAATTTATATAGGTGATTATTCTTTGTTAGGGCACGTGTCATGTTTTATTATGTATTCACTTTCTGTTTACATCAGTACTAAAAAGATATGAAGAACAATATATAAATTCAGTACAGATCCCGGGTCCGGATGTTAGTGTACAGGGTGATGAATGAACGAGAGACTTTGTTATTTAATCATAAACTCATAAAAATACAGACAAGGATGAAACTCAGACAATACTTGACCCTGGAGAATTTTCTTAATGGACATTTCTAAAGAAAACCTATGTTTGGAGCATAGATATTTGTTTTTGTAGTGTTCACAATGGGAGCTATAAAATAAAATTAGGACAATAAGGATAAATAAATGCAATAACTGAGCCAGCAGATTGCACTTCTTTGTTCACTTTACTCTTCATGTTGGAAATAGTTTTCTTGATCTTCAATATTATAAAACATTCTTTATAAAAATATACTCATCTATCAATCATCCTGAATGTATCATCTATCCATAAATACATATGTGTCATAATTCTAGATTCAAACCCTTAATCCTGTGTTCTGTGGTCGGCATGACTTCCCACTGACCCACAAGAGAACCACCTTTTTATTGGGTGTTTTAGTTCTGTTATCTTTGTTTCTGTCAGTTTTGGGTAACATGCTTTTCATTTACTCTGTTTGTCTTTCCTATCGCCTTTTGGGTGCAGCTTTAAATACCTTTCCTTACTGGTGTTTTCTGCTGGTGATAGACTTTGTTGAATTCATTCACTTTGCTGTAGTTTGTGTTGGTTGCAGTTGCTTTGTGTGTGATTCCTTTTCTCCTTAGGAACTGCTACTCTAGAGATCCTAAGATTTGCGAAGGACATTCAGGGTAAGCCACTGTAGAGTGAGGGCGCCATTGTGTTACCTTATGGTGCTAACCTTTATGGTCAAGCAGGGACAGACCAGGGTCAGAGATGGGCGCATTCCTAGTCTGAACTGTCAAGTTCAGGTATTTGTCTTCCTTGTTTGTACGTTACCCATGTGAATGTGCTTTGGCAGTCATAACATTATGCTTATGTATGGGCAGCATGGTGTCTCGGTGGTTAGCACCGTTGCTTTTCAGTGCTGGGGCCTGGGTTCAAATCCCACCAATGACAACATCTCCAATGAGTTTGTGTGGGTTTCTTCCAAGTGCTCCTCCCACAATCCAAAGACATACAGATAGGGAATTTAGATTTTGATCCTCATTGAGAACAGTGCTGAAAGTGTCTGTAAGTCACTGTGGAATTAATGGTGCTATAGAAATGACTATATATATACCCATATATACTATCTATCTAAAATGTACAGTATATACTATATCTGTCTGGCTAGATATCTATTTATTCTATATAGGGTGCAGAGGATACAGTTGCACTTTGCCCTTGGGCTATGATAAGCCCAACAGTCACTTCAGGAATAAGAGAATATTAGTTTATCATCCCTGTGCTGTGAAATTATTGTGCTCATTAGTCTTGTATTATATTGGACATTATATTCCTTGTCTCATAGTAGCAAATGTATTAAGAGTCTTAGTATCTTAAAAACTTGGGCATATCATTTAGGCTTCTGTTTAAAATTGGAGAATAGAAGTCAGTTTTAGTAAATGTCCTCGTGCATTACAATAGCTATTTTTCTTAATGTCATATGATGGCAATAAAAAGGGTATTTCTGTATTATTATGAATGTAATTTGCGTATTAAACAAGCAGTAGCCATACGTTCACTATGTATGGTCATTTTGATGAGGGAAAGACAAGTTATTGGACACCTCTGCCCATTGCATGTCTCCAATTGCCCAAGAATGGTGTAATTCCTTTGGCATCTTTCATTGGGCGGACAGTGAGGAGGCCCACTGTTGGCAGATCCCTAAACAATATAATGTGTACAAGCATGTTTTAGATGTTAAAATAATTTGTTATGCATGTTATGAAAGAGTTGGTATTTTAGATACAAAGGCTTCAATTCATGAATGTGCTTAGACCAGAAAACTGGCAAAACATCTTCAAATGTAAAAATTTTTGCACAATTCAAAATTTTGTGACTTTTTTTAAGTCAGTTTAAGCCGGCCTGTCTAATTCATCAAAAGTTGGCAAGCCTTGGGAATATGAAGCCTGGTAAGCAGGCTCTAGCACTGATAGGTGCTGAGAGGATTAAGGCTATGTTCACATACGTTGTTATTCAAATTTTCAGCTGCGTTTTGTAGTACCAGCAAAGTATATGAGAAACCAGAATTCTCTGTTCACACATCTTCTTTTTTTGCTGCCTATTTTGTGCCTATTTTTTGCCTTGGTTGGGTTTTTGGAAAATAGAGCATGTCACTTCTTTCAGCATTTTTTCAGTGTTTTTTCAGCTTTTTTTCACCCATAGGAATTAATGGGTGGTGAAAAAAACGCTGAAAAAACACAGCAAAAACACAGCAAAAAATTAACCTACTTTTTTTTGGCGTTTTTGATGGCAAAATAGAATGGAGTTATTTTCTTCCGCAGGACTTTATGTACATGCATAAATAGAGACAGAAGGACTGTGAAAAAAATGCTGAAAAAAAACATGAAAAACGCGACAAAAAACGCACCAAAACCTGCATTTTTGATGCAGCTGTTTTCCTGCCAGAGAAAAGTTTGCAGCAAATTTCTGACATTAAAAAAAAACACAACGTGTGTGAACATAGCCTACCAGAACCAGTATGAGCTCAGGTTATAGATGAGATGAACGGGACTAGTCATTCCCATCCTCCAATCCAGCAGTTGCAGCTGATATCAAAAGGCTCAGTCTCTGCCAGAGGCTGGAAGAGTAGTAGTGACTATTTATTGTTATGTTGTACTTTTTTTCTGGAGAAAAGACTGTTTCACTTTCTGTTGGAAGTTTATGGACGCAAAAAACCTTCCTGTTTGTACAAGAAACTGCTTGTATGTGTGAACGCTGCCTACTGCCAAAGAGCTGATTCCCTACAATAGATAGATATTATAGGATGTAAACAAACAGCTTATTGTAATTTAATAAATGAATACAGTATACTTCAATTATTAGTTTTCGTTTCTTAGAATGTATAGGAAAAAAACCTGCAACCAGTAATTGTTTATGAATAATACAAGGCAAATCTATAATTATTGAAGTTGTCTTTGGGTATAATTGTTTCATGTCATGCACAGCTCAGCTTGATCTTCTGAACCCTGTAGGACAAATAAGCGCTTGGAAAGAGCTGAAACGGACACAGGGGAATCTTGATATTTTATCTGTGTCTGAGTGAATAGAACAGAAACCCTTCGACCTGTGAATAGTATATTTTCTCTGCTGGAGAGCATCTATACCTTGTTATTTTGCCTGGTACAGGGTGTTCATTTGACTGTATGAATTTAAATTAACAGCATTTGCCTAATGAATAGCCAGCTGCTCGGTGGAGTAAGTGACTCATACCGGGAGATTTATACATTGGTTTAGCTCTATTATTCACGAACATTTATCATAGAATTGAGAAGGAAGTAGCTGTTTTTTTCTAAATATTATTGTACCACAGGTTTAAAAAGTTTACATCCTGAAAAAGAATCTATGGTCATCAGTGGTGATGGATATTGGAATGGAGATCTGTGACAGGCCTATAGCAGTTAGCCAGAGCTGTAGCTCCTTCATTTTAAAGGGGACTTGACATCTGATACACGCTGCCCAATCCGTTGGCAGCATGTATCAGCCACTGGCTGTACGACCACAGCCATGCATGTCTGAATCTGAAACGCTGCGGCGTTTCAGAGTAAACATGCTTTTTATTGCAACCTCGGACCGAGCCACGCTATTGACTAGTCAGACAGGCGGGTCCTCGGCAGCTTCTCCCCGCCCACTGACAGTGACTGACAGATCTCTGCTTATACATGCATGCACGTAGACAGAAACATGTCAATCCAATGCAGTGGGCAGGTAGAAGTCGCCAGGGACCCTCCTGTCCTAGTGGTGCACAGCACGAGACAAAGATACATGGCTGAGATCGCACAGCCAGTGCCTGATACATACTGCCCAATGATTGGGCAACATATATCAGGTGTCAGGTACTCTTTAAGCATTTTAGGATGGCCAAACCTCTCAACCCCCAGCAATACAGAAGTGATTCATCAAAGTGGAAAATGCCTGAATGTCTTTGAACCCCATCGTAATGTAAATGACATACTATATTCTTTGATCAAATAACCAATACATATTTTTCGTCTATGACATCTAAGGTGAGCCTGTCACTTGTCATTTGATTTGACTTGAAATAACTCATTTACTTAGCAATATAGATTTAACTGTCTATTGTGATTGTATTAATTGTATATAGTTAAAATTCAATTTATTCTCCATTACCTAGTTTTATTTAACCCCTTCACGACATGTGCCGTAGATATACAGCACATGTCATCTCTCCCCCTTTGATGTGGGCTCCGGTGCTGAGCCCGCATATTTCTTAGCACATGACAGTTGATCAGATCAGCAGCTGTTAGAGGCGCATGACAGATGATCTGATCAGCTGTTAGAGGCACATGACAGATGATCTGATCAGCTGTCATGTGCTGTGAAATATGCGGGCTCAGCACCGGAGCCCGCATCAAAGGGGGAGACATGACATGACCTTTAATATGTTAAATGCCGCTATGAATCTCCGACAGCGGCATTTAACAATACCGCACCGGAAGCACATTATAATACCTGCCCATCGGCGCACCCGTCACATGATCATGGGCCACAGATGGGTTGGCATGACAACCCTGGGTCTACAGAAGACCCCTGTGGTTGTCATAGCCGCTCTGCTATGCGCGCTGCCCAGCGGTCGGCGTTTATAGCAGATGAGCATTTTTGTTACACACAGCAGGGTTTTAGCCCTGCTATGAGTAACACAAGTGATCAGACGATCGCAGCTTTCAGACGCCTAATGAGTCTATTGAAGCAAGTAAAAAGTGTAAAAAAAATCTTTTTAAAAATATAAAAAAAATGAAAAAATATAAAAGTTCAAATCACCCCCCTTTTGCCCCATTCAAAATAAAACAATAAAAAAATCAAAAGTACACTTATTTGGTATCGCCACATTCAGAATCGCCTGATCTATCAATATATAAAAATAATTAATCCTAATCAGTAAACGGTGTAACTAGAAAAAAAATCAAAATTACAGAGTGACGGTTTATTGGTCACCACAACATTGCAATAAAATGCAATAACATCGTATCTACCCCAAAATGGTATCAATAAAAACGTCAGCTCGACGCGCAAAAAATAAGCCCTCACCCAACTCCAGATCCCGAAAAATGGAGACACTTCCGGTTTTGGGAAATGGCACCATTTTTTTTTTTTTACAAACTTTCAATTTTCCTTTCACCACTTAAATAAAAAAGAACCTATATATGTTTGGTATCTGAGAACTCGCAATGACCTGGAGAATCATAATGGCAGGTCAGTTTTAGCATTTAGTGAACATGGTGAAACAAACAAAAAACTATTGTGGAATTGCACTTTTTTTGCAGATTCACCGCACTTGGATATTTTTCCCATTTTCCAGTACATTACATGGTAAAATCAATGACGCTGTGCAAAAGTACAACTCATCCCACAAAAAACAAGCCCTCACATGGCCATATTGACTGAAAAATAAAAAAGTTATGGCTCTGGGAAGAAGGGGAGCAAAAAACGAAAACGCAAAAATGGAAAATGGCCCAGAAGTGAAGGGGTTAAATGTCGTTCTAAGCATTTTCCATTTATAGTGTATTCTATGTAGAAATGACCACTTCAATCTGCATAGTCCAGTTTGGTCCTGTATGGCAGCCGGTCTTCACTTCTGTACCTGGCATTCTGGAAACCTGTCACTTGCGAAGCCCCTGCCACCTCTTGATGTCAAAGCACAATGGACGTCATGATATCGTGGGGCCTGATAAGTGGCCAAAAGCACCCAGAATGCCAGACCAAGGATGTGGAGCGCAGAAGTGAAGACAGACTACCAAGGAGGACCCGGACTGGACATCAGACAAGGGCAACGTGAATCAAATTGCTCATCTCTAATTCTGTGTAAGTATATTCCACACTTATTTGCCAGTACTATAATACTAAAGATGGACAACCTCATTAGACATTAACCACTTATTAGTTACAGGATTAAATTCTCAATAAGCTGCAAACTTGATGACAAGAGTCAGCATTGTACGTCTGTTTTCATAATGGTCCGTCACCCCAGATATCTAGGAAGCCATCATTGCTCCATTTTTACTCTTGAAGGAAATGTGTCCTCTGAGTTGAGTTAGACTCTTTTCATATTGATATCATGGGTTCTTCTTTACAGGAGCCGTAACAAATGTGACAGATCCATTGTCATCTGTTTTGTAACAGATGGTAATGGATTCCTTTGACATATAATGAGTCCATCAGGTTTCCATTTCCTTACCAGTAAATAGCATAGTAGACTCTTAAAGAGAATCAGACATTTTTGCTCAAATCCTTTTAGAATAATATAATAAATATATTTCACATTGTAAGATTTCTTTTCTCCTGTCTGGTATGTGATTTACTTACAGAGGTGATTCCCCTGGGTGATCATGAATATTAATTAGATATTCCCACCTATATAGTTTCTGCTAACTTGCTAGTCATATGACTGTGCTACAATGAACCTGATTGGTGAAAACTCTTAACTCAATATGTCTGAATAATTACCTATAAAGTAATTCAAAGACAAGACTCTTAGGCTGGGATCACACGAGCATATAAAAAAATTGGTCCACTTTTCATCCAGAAAAGTGCTATGATTTTTATCTCACTTGTCATCTGTGTGCAGTCCGTATGCGATCCGTTTTTTTACTAAGCAGTTATTAAAGGGGTATTCCCATCTCCAAGATCCTATACCAATATGTAATATGTGTAATAATAATAATATTAGCAAATATCTACAATTATAAATGTAGTATAGTATTTTTAATTCGCTATGTCTCTTACCCCATGTGCAGGCAATACAGGACCTTAGGTATCCACGGTTACGACCACTAGCAGCTAGCTAACTAACTGTCACTTTATCATTGGTCGTAACCATGGATACCTAAGGTCCTGCGATGCCTGCACATGAGCAAAGTGACATAGCAAATAAAAAATACTATACTACATTTATAATTGTAGTTATTTGCTAATATTATTATTATTACACCTACTACATATTGGGATAGGATCTTGGAGATGGGAATACCCCTTTAATCATTTATAGGACCATTTACAGTTTCTTATGCTAAAAAATTACAATGTATCCATAAAAATCGGACGCTAGACTGTGGCTCTGTATGGCATCCAATTTTTTTCTCGCCCCCATAGACTTGAATGGGTGAGTGTCTTCTAATTTCAAAGTGAAGTCACAGCATGCTGCGATTTATTTCAGTGAAAAAAAAAATGGCCCATTGAATTATATTGGTCCGAGTGCTATCTGATAAAAAATCAGATACCATTTGTCCATTTATATGGTGGTGTGAGCGAGCCCTAACACTAACCTATAAAGAAGAAACAAACAAAAAACAGTAAGCTGCAGAAAAAACACCATCAGTCTGTAAAATGTAGCAGAAATTTTGCAGAGAGCAGGTGTTAAGGTGGCCATACACATTAGAGACAAGTAGGTTGATGATTAAACAACCAGAAAACGAATACATCTTTTGATAGATTGTTACGCCAATGCATTGGTACACATTTTCCTCGACATTGGCTGTTAGTTATTCAAACTTTCTATATATGTTCAATGATATTGGGCAAAGGACAATGTTTAGCGGAACCTTTTGGATCTTTATACTTTGGATCTTTTATACTTGGACGGCTTCTTAAGAGATAATGACAGGCTAAAATGATATTTGTTGTTTTTATTTAATTTATTATGCGTTTTTTATATAAGTGCCATCAGGTTCCACACAATTATTATTATCATTGCTGTCCCCATTGGGACTCACAATCTACATTCCCTATCACTATGTCTTTGGAGTGTGGGAAGAAACCGGAGAACCTGGAGGAAACCTACACAAACATGGGGAGAACATACAAACTCCTTGCAGATATTTTCCTTTGTGAACCCAGGACCCCAGCACTGCAAAGTAACAGTGCTAACCACTGAGCCAACATAGTGTCCTTCTGTCTCTCAGCCAAATAAAGCAAGCATGTTTATCTGGGAGATGTCTTATGTGCATGGAAAATTGACCAATTTATATTTCAATAAAATAAGATATATACTTAAAATTCTTTTAAAGGAATATTTTATAAGACGAATTTAAAAAATGGTGAACAAAGCAATTTGAGAAGCAAATGTTATACAACATACCTACTGGAATCTCTAATACAAAAATTTGTACAAATTAAAGGGGTTGTCCAGTTATTTAAAAAATATGCCAATGTGTTTTAATGATAAATAGAAGCTTCTTTCTAATTACCTCCTGGTGCGTTTTCTGCCTGTGAGTGGCAGCACGTGACCCCCCGGCTGCAGCCGGCTCTGACATCCGCTGATGTCACAACAAGTCCGGGCTGCAGCCGAGAGTCCCTCTTCCGCGTTCCACCGGTGGCTGCTGGGTTGTGAGCAGGGTTACCATGCGCGTCACACCAGGCATCCACCGCGCGCTTTCGCAATGAATGGGGACAGGGAGAGCGTGCGGTGGATGCTGGGTGTGATGCGGGGAATAACCCCACCCACAACCCAGCAGCCACCGCTGGGACCCCAGCGCTGAGTCACGCTTCACTTGATCTGACGTCAGCAGGGGGTCATGTGCTGCCTGTGAGCGGCCACCAATAACGCCCCTCACAGGCAGAAACAGCACCAGGAGCTAATTAGAAAGAAGCTTCTATTTGTCATTAAAACACATTGACATATTTTTAAAAGTACTGGACAACCCTTTTAAGTCATGCTCTAATACAAGTGGGAATACCACCTTATAAAATTAATAAAACAGAAAAGTTTATAATCAACAATCAATTCATTTCCATCGCTTCTCTAAATCAGTGGATTTGCAGGGTAATAAGATGAAATTGTGAAATCCAGACACCTTATAATAGTGTTCGGCTCAGTATTTTCTTTCTTTATTTCCAGCTACACCTGAACGAGAGCTGATTTGTTACTTGAGGAATCATTAATTTTACTTCTTCCTGTAGGCTTTTTGTAAATTGTGAAATCAATCCTAACTGACAAAGACTAAAGATAGTGTGCCGTTCGCAGAGTCCGCACATTTATATATGTCAGGTAGCCTTTTTATCTTATTTGTTAAAACAATTTGACTCCAAACTTTTCCCCCTGATTACTGATTCATGGAGCTATCCAAATACAATTACAAGTTTTAATCACTCATAAACGAAAATCATGTACACTACTTTTCCAATCAATAATGTAGAAAATAATTGGATTCTGTAACGGTATGTATAGGCTGTAGTGTAGGAATACCAATAAATGAAACAATTATCCAGCATGCACATAATAGCGCAGATTGATCAAACTAGTGCAGGGTAAAATTAGAGGAGTTACCTGAAACAATCAATTAGGTTCCACCTCTTATATTTTAGAGACCTGTTTATAACTATGATATCATTGCCAATAAATTATAAAACTATACTATAATATAGTATTACATTCATTGTGCAAAAGGGTGATCAGAGATAGCAGTTACAGAGGTTGTAACCAATCATCTCTAATTGCTTTTCTTCAACATCTCGAGATGATCAGCAGGAGACATAAACCTTGGAAAGGTCAATTGGAAACTAATTATGTAAGATTCTTAAAGTGACAAAATAGAGAAGCACATTTTTTTTTAGCTTTCTATCGTTTACTTCTTGTTAGGCACAATTATTGATGAGAGGGGGGTACCTTGGAATGGTTTGGGTCCTGTGTGTACCACCCTGTCTGTGCATGCTCATTCACTTAGATTGTGTTACAAGTCAATTACATATGCAAATTGTCTATTCAGAGAGGAAGAGGACTTGAACTCTAGTGTCACCTATTGAAAGCAACAATCCTACAAGTCAATATCGACCCATTAACGAGCCTTGTAATCTGACTTAAAGTAAAAGCCAAACCAGAATCCCAATTTGCAGACATGGTGTTTCAGGGTATTGCCCCTCGTCAGTGCAAAGTATGAGATCTAATTTGGCTAGGTGAAAGGCTAAGACTGGGATTTAAGGGGTAAGGTTCCTCCTTGTGGAGAGTGACAAGCCAGGTCTGGCATGCCACTATGAGGAGACTTAAACATCTTGCATGCTCCTCTGGGAAATTAAATATGCAAAGGAGAAACCTTACCGCTTAGATCCCATTCTTAGCACTGCCACTCCATACTAAATGAGCATAACAAAAGTGCCCTTTTCTGCCGATCAGTAAAGGATCCAGCAGTCGGACCCCCATTGATCTATGTTATCATCTATCCTTTAGATCAGAGGTCCCCAACCGCCGGTCCGCGGACCAGGACCGGGCCGTTGGGGTTTTTCAGCCGGTCCGCGGGGAGAGGGGGCCCCTCCAGCCTCCAGCAGGGCCGCCATCAGGGCATGACTGCCCTGACTCCAGTATGGGGCCCGGCCGGTAGGAGCCCCCTCGGAGCCCCCCTCTTGTGCGTCTCTCTCCTCATGGGGCCCCCGGCCGCATGCTAAGCGCCGGGTCCGGGACATCTTAGCGCTGCGCTGCTGCGGCAGCACCTTCATGATTCCCCTGACTTCCGGTCATGTGACGGCGCCGTCACATGGCCGGAAGTCAGGAGAACCTGGTGTCAGCGATTTGGACGAGCGCCAGGATTCTGCAGGGATCGCATGGGGGTAAGTATAACAAGTTTTATTTTTTTTTAAATACAATTAACTAGGAGTGGGGGGAATGGGAGATGCACATGGGGGGAGGGGAGAGATGAGAGATGCACATGGGGGAGGGGAGAGATGAGAGATCCACATGGGGGGGAGGGGAGAGATGAGAGATGCACATGGGGGAGGGGAGAGATGAGAGATCCACATGGGGGGGAGGGGAGAGATGAGAGATGCACATGGGGGAGGGGAGAGATGAGAGATCCACATGGGGGGGAGGGGAGAGATGAGAGATGCACATGGGAGGGAGGGGAGAGATGAGAGATGCACATGGGGGGAGGGGAGAGATGAGAGATGCACATGGGAGGGAGGGGAGAGATGAGAGATGCACGGGGGGGTGAGAGATGCACGGGGGGTGAGAGATGCACGGGGGGGGTGAGAGATGCACGGGGGGTGGATGAGAGATGCACGGGGGGGGTGAGAGATGCACGGGGGGGATGAGAGATGCACGGGGGGTGGATGAGAGATGCACGGGGGGGTGAGAGATGCACGGGGGGGATGAGAGATGCACGGAGGGGATGAGAGATGCACGGAGGGGATGAGAGATGCACGGGGGGTGGATGAGAGATGCACGGAGGGGGATGAGAGATGCACGGAGGGGGATGAGAGATGCACGGAGGGGGATGAGAGATGCACGGGGCTAACTCGTCAAACATCTCTGCTGTTTAACAGGAGTGTGTAAATATGATCAACAGAAGCTTAACAAAACAATACGTTTTTATTATAGTATTCTTCTTAATGTCTATATCCGGTTTTGCATTAAAAAAGTTTGTTGAACATTGAAGGTACATTTTCAACTATCTAAAGCAGTGGTCCCCAACCTTTTTTGCACCAGGGACCGGCTTGAAGCAAGATCATTTTTCCATGGCCCAGCAAGGAGGGTGTGGGGTGGGCGGGGCTTTGGTCATATGGGGGCGGGGTAATGGAGGGATTTGGAGTTTAGTGCATACTTATCATATAGTGTAGACCAGGTCCCCGCCAGGAGCTATGCCAGGAGCCCCACATAATGTGCTGTGCCAGGAGCCGCATCACTGAGGCCCCATCACGCCCTGCAGCAGGACAGGGCAGCTGTCCTGACAGCTGCTGTTCAGCTGCATTTACTTCATCCCAGGGGCGGACACAGACTGTAGTGGGCCCCTGTGCAAGAAATTTTTGGGGGCCCCCCCCGCCCTTCATAAGGCAACAAAGTTATGTAAACATAACCCCCCCATGTGCATCTCTCACCCCCCCATGTGCAGCTCACCCCCGTGCATCTCTCATCCCCCTCCGTGCATCTCTCATCCCCCTCCGTGCATCTCTCATCCCCCTCCGTGCATCTCTCATCCACCCCCCGTGCATCTCTCATCCCCTCCGTGCATCTCTCATCCCCTCCGTGCATCTCTCATCCCCCCCGTGCATCTCTCACCCCCCCGTGCATCTCTCACCCCCCCGTGCATCTCTTATCCACCCCCCGTGCATCTCTCATCCCCCCCGTGCATCTCTCACCCCCCCGTGCATCTCTCATCCACCCCCCGTGCATCTCTCATCCCCCCCGTGCATCTCTCACCCCCCGTGCATCTCTCACCCCCCCGTGCATCTCTCATCTCTCCCCTCCCTCCCATGTGCATCTCTCATCTCTCCCCTCCCCCCATGTGCATCTCTCATCTCTCCCCTCCCTCCCATGTGCATCTCTCATCTCTCCCCTCCCCCCCATGTGGATCTCTCATCTCTCCCCTCCCCATGTGCATCTCTCATCTTTCCCCTCCCCCCCATGTGGATCTCTCATCTCTCCCCTCCCCCATGTGCATCTCTCATCTCTCCCCTCCCCCCCATGTGGATCTCTCATCTCTCCCCTCCCCCATGTGCATCTCTCATCTCTCCCCTCCCCCCATGTGCATCTCCCATTCCCCCCACTCCTAGTTAATTGTATTTAAAAAAAAATAAAACTTGTTATACTTACCCCCATGCGATCCCTGCAGAATCCTGGCGCTCGTCCAAATCGCTGACACCAGGTTCTCCTGACTTCCGGCCATGTGACGGCGCCGTCACATGACCGGAAGTCAGGGGAATCATGAAGGTGCTGCCGCAGCAGCGCAGCGCTAAGATGTCCCGGACCCGGCGCTTAGCATGCGGCCGGGGGCCCCATGAGGAGAGAGACGCACAAGAGGGGGGCTCCGAGGGGGCTCCTACCGGCCGGGCCCCATACTGGAGTCAGGGCAGTCATGCCCTGATGGCGGCCCTGCTGGAGGCTGGAGGGGCCCCCTCTCCCCGCGGACCGGCTGAAAAACCCCAACGGCCCGGTCCTGGTCCGCGGACCGGCGGTTGGGGACCTCTGTACTAGAGAACTGAATCATATGCAATTCTTTAGAGGGGTGGTTTGAAACACAAATTAATTTTCATTCTAGATGCCTGTCTGTTTAATGCTATAATCTAATCTATTTTTAATATATTTTAATTAAGTCTCTACTCTTCCCTAACTGCACTATCTAACTGTCTTATTTTTTTTTACTACTTCCTTTTTGATGATACTTCATTTGAGAATCCCAGTGCATGCCGTGACCTTCATTTCAGGGCCTAGCTTAGTCCCTGCTTTACTGGGCATGCGTCAGTTATCAATTCCAACGGATTCTCAGTAGAATTTTGTCACTGTGTGATGTGCACAATGACAGTGGCTTTTTCACCGGCTCTGAGTCGGCAACAGATTGCACTGTCAGTGCGCATTTTAAGAATACTCGGCATGCAGACACCAGCGACGCCCCCGCAAGTGATATCACTTACAGAAGCTGCGCTGGTCTCTGCATGCCAGCTATTCTTACAATGCGCACTGACAGTGTGCTCTCTTGCCGGCTCATTACTTTTGATCAGAGCTGGAGATAGAGCGCACTGTCATTGTGCACATAGACAGTGTCAAGAATCCACTGAGCATCTGTCAGAATTGACAGCACATGCTCAGTAGAGCAAGAACTAGCTCAGCCCCTGAAATGAAGGTCACTGATGACACTTCATTTCAGCAAGCGGACAGAGGCTGCAGCAGTGGCAATTCGTTTGAGTATTCCAGCATAGACTGGGATTTTCAAATGAAGCATCATTAAAAAGGAAGTAGTAAAAAAAATAAAGCAGTTAGTATAGTCAGGGAAGGATGGGGACATTTTAATTAAAGTATGTTAGAAAATAGATTAGATTACGGCATTAAGTAGACAGGCATTTAGAATGAAAATTAATTTGTATTTCGGACTACCCCTTCAATATATTATGATATAATTCACTTGTGTTAGTCCTATTACTAAAATCTTACCCTAAATAACTGTAGAAAGTAAATAATGTAACTTATAGTAAGTTTTGATATTGTTACTTGTATTAATTGCATTTATTTTACGTTGTGACAGTATTTATATATTTTATTTTCTTATACCTTAATACGAACATACCATTAAATAAGTTGTAACATGCAGATAGTGGTTACTTTTTTTTTAGATTTACCTTTATGCTGCTTGGTAGAGATCTTTCACCATTTTAAGAGCCTCTGTTCTTTCTGGTGTGAATTTAACAAGGTCTTTAGAGATTATGGTCCATATTAACATAAAGGCATCTTGCCATTGCTCAAAATGTATCAGCAGCAAAAATATACTATACATCTCTACCTCCACTACATACTGAAGATAATGTGTCAAATTGAGATATGCGTAAGCTATTGCAATACGTTAAACTCAAAATCAAATTTGTGCAATTATCTTGAGATTTTGAGGCAGATTTACTAGAACTGCTTTCGACAGTGCAAACTTAGACTAGACAATAATAAAATCCAAAAAAAATGATCAAAGTGGGTAATGCTGTTTGATAAATTTGGTGGATCTTTTGACTGTCTAGTCTGAAATTATACTACCTCTTAGATGGCCTACACAGAGACAGAAATTTGAGCTAAAATTTTGGTGCAATTTTAACACTAAGTATCACGTCTCATTCTTACCCTTTTCTTATTATACCCAACATCATTTGGCTGTGACGTAAGCCATGTAATACAAAATTAATTCTTTTTACAGCTAGCTTATTAAACCTCTCCCTTTCTTTCTTTAAATGATATTATATCCTGCTAGAATACATCATTAGTATGGGTAATGGGTAACCTATAGACCGTGAGAACCAGTAATGTCTATTTGGTGCTTATGGGCTAATATTCATAAGGAATATGTATACCATATCCATACTGAAGTGTTGATATAATATTAGATAAAACTATGGATCTTTGGACCCTGTAGGGTACAGCAGGCCTATTTTTTTAAAGTACTAGTTTTCCTGAGCCTACCTTTCTAGTACTTAGCAAAAATACAATAGGGCCAAGTGTGGTTTTCTGCTGCTCTAATCATTTCAGGTAACTTTCAGAATAAGCTGTCATGTATGTGTATATGAAGAATAACTATTTTTGGCAGTCTTATGACCCTTGATTTTTTTAATCAGTTTTACCCTCTATCTGCTCTATCTCTAATTTGCTGATGTTTCTGAGTTAGTGGGTAAAAACGAGCTGCTGTAATGTCTCCTATACTTTGCATACACATATGAAGGATTTCAGTTCTTCTTTTTCTATGTAGCACATAGACAGAAGGAGCAGCAGAATAAAGGACATTATACAGCAGTACTGAGCAGTGTAGCTGTGAATCCAGCACTTAAGTGGAATAAAATATCTGCTGGGAGCTGCAGCAGCGGCTGCCTGTGTCCCCTGTTTGGAGTTCTCCATTCTCCTCTTCCTGTTCTCTTCATAAAGATTAATAGAAGCTGTAACCTGACACCTATTTGTGCTGGCAGTCCATCTTGCTTTGACCAAGATAGAGTTAAGATATATTACTAAGTTTCTTTTATTTGCTTATATTATTGATTTATGGCAAGTTTGTTGTAACATCTGTGACCATGTAAGGCTCGATGGGTTATACACTCTCGGAGGCCTACCTTCTGGTGTCTCTTTTGTTTTAAACACAACGTTAGCTTTAGAGACTGTTGTATGTGAAAATCGCAAGAATTTATAGTTCCAAAAAGACTCAGGCATGTCCAAATGATACCAATGCATGAAACATTTCTATGCATTGCAATAATTTGGTTTTATTCACAACAATGAAAAAATAAAAATGTACAAGTACTAAACTCTATAATGAATATCTGTGTCAGTGTTTACGTAAAGTATCGTGCAAAGGTTTTTGGCAGTTATGGAAAAAATGGCTGAAAGTAAGAAAACTTTCAGAAATAGTGTTATTAGCTTATTTTTCTTAATAAAATGCAAAGTGAATGAACAAAAGAGAAATCAAAAATCAAATTAATATTTGGTGTGATCATCATTTGCCTTCTGAGCAACATCAATTCTTCCAGATATACTTGCACAAAGCCAGAGATTTTGTAGGATTAAAATTCAGGTGTATGAGTAACCAATTATACCAAATAGGTGACCATGGTCATCATTTATGTAGACTGAAACACAGTCGTTAAAGGGATTGTCCAAGTTTAACACGAAAGTCTGCAGTCACTCTATGTGACTGCACACTTGTGAATCCTCACAGTGCATACAGCGTGCACTGCTAGGATTCTCTGGTTTTGGCTGTGAGACCGGGCGTTCATGTGACCGCAAGTGTGCGATATGCATACTTCAGCCCACATTCCAAATAGACGTGCACGGCCTGCTGAATTCACTTGTATTGAACGAGGACGTGCACGTATAGTCGGAAAGTGACCAGAAATATGTATATCGCATACTTGCGGTCACATGACCACCTGCACCCGGCATAGGACAATTCTGACAGCACACACTGTGCATGTTTTGAGGATTCACAAGTCTGCAGTCATATAGAGTGACTGCAGCCTTTCGTATTAAACCTGAACAACTCCTTTAACTAAAATAGAAACATCTGTGTAGAAGACTTAAAACTGGGTGAGCAATAGCCACACTCTGTGTGTTTGTGGAACACAGTTTCATGTCACAAATTATACACCATGGCTAGTCTGAGCACAGCAAAAAGACAAAAGGTATTTATCCTTCACCAGTAAGGTCACTCTTAAGCAAAGATTTCAAAGCAAAGATGTACTGTTCAAGTTTTTTTTTGAAGAAGCACCAAGAAAGGGGCAACGTTGACTACCATAGACACAGTGGTCAGCAAAGGAAACTTAGTGCAGCCGATGAAAGACACTTCAAGCTTACTTCTCTTCTAAATCGGAAGATGTCCAGCAGTGCCATCAGCTCAAAATTGGAACCAACCAGAGGGATCCAGCTACACCCATATACTGCTCATAGAAGTCTTACCAGAAGTGTTTTTTGCCCCTAAAAGGCCTTACCTTCGACAGAGAAGCAAGGCCAGATGAATAAGCTATGCATAAAAATATAGGAATTTGGGTACAGAAGAAACATCAGCATGTGTTGTGGACTGAAAAGTCAAAATTTGCAATAAGTTATGCATAAAAATATAGGAATTTGGGTACAGAAGAAACATCAGCATGTGTTGTGGACTGAAAAGTCAAAATTTGCAATATTTGTCTGTAACAGAAGGCTGTTTGTTTACCAAAGAGATGAAGGGCAGTACTATAATGAGTGTCAGCATGCAATAGTAAAGCAAGCTGGACATTCCTTGGCCGTTTGGGGCTGCATATCAGCAAATGAAGTTATGTGGTCAGGATTAATGGTGTCATAAAAGCAGAGAAATAAAGACAGATGCTTATTTATGCAATACCATCAGGGAAACATCTGATTGGCTCCAACCCTAATCTCAACATCATAGAGTCTGTCTGGGATTACATGAAGAGACAGAAGGATTTGTGAAAGCCTATATCCACAGGAAATCTGTGGTTGGTTCTCCAAGATGTTTGGAACCTCCCTGTCAAGTTTCTTCAAAAACTATGTGCAAGTGTAATTAGAGTAATAGATCCTGTTTTGAAGGCAAACACTAAATAATGATTTGATTTAGTTTTCTATTTTGTTCATTCACTTTGTTTTTTTGAAAGCATTCTTACTTTGCTGCATTTTTTCCACTTTTGCCTAAAACTTTTGCACAGAACTGTACATTTACACAAAACAATAGCCTGAGCTCTACACATACAAGATCAGATTCTGACAATGTGGCGCCCTGCTGCGCATTGGTGCCACAGATCCCAGAAGGGTGCATGGATGGAATTCTCCACAAGAGGCCCTCATAGCATTCACACACCTCCACCTTCCACCGCAGACCAGCAGAGGGAGCCCGTTAGGGATATAAAAAGGGAAGGTGGAGCTAGGCAGCTCAGTCTGGAGTCGCAGTCTAGAGTCTACAGTCTGGGAGAAGGTCAGTCTGTTAGAAAGTCAGTCTGTTGAGAGGAGCTCCTGCGAAAGCCAGCCTGCAGTGGAGCTCAGTCAGTTCAGTCCAGACTCAGAGAGCTCGAGTTAGTGAGCCTAGGGTGTGCCGACGCCAAAAGAGCGGTGAATAGCGAGGCCTACTGCCCTTGTGAAGCCTAGAAAGGGGCCCGAGCGTGGCCGAAGGCGAGTGGAATGAGAGCAACATAGGGGGCAAAGGAGCTTAACCAGCTCACCCCAAAACCATTTACCGGACACCGGGTCCGCGTCTGCAGGGATTCCTTACATCCAGCAGAAACAACCGGAGCCCCTGGCGAACTATATGTCCCTGGAACACCAAAAGCTGATTACGTACCAGGGTCATGAGTCACCAAGAGACCAGGGAGTGTGATCTCCAACAGAAGGCCCTACCACCAGGTCAGCAGGTGCAAGACAGAGACCAAGTTAGGCCTAGCTCCAGGCAGGTCAGAAACTTATCAAGGAAAGGCAAGGAACAGGAGGTCCCACACCCGCTCACTTGGGAGAGTCCTGATATGCACCCTTCACCCTGAAGTACCCTGGATCGTGCCAGAAACACCACCAGTAAAGGTACTGAAGTGAACTGTTGTGTGTGTGCCTATTCTTCCTCTGACCCGGCTGGGTCCCCTCTGTCCTGCATCCCTACACTTACACTGCCCTGGGCCTCGCTCCACCTGTGGGGAGCCGCACCAACTAAGCTGCCTGAACACCGGCCTCAGAGGACTGTCGCAGCGCTGGTGATCCTCAACAGACACCACAGGTGGCGTCACGAACATTCCCTATCCCATATAACTTTCCCCCCTTCTTTTAAGAGTGACCCCAGGGTACAGGCCCGGGAGCCAACCACCGCAACATCCCCCAAGGTCAGGCAACAACAAGGCCCAGGCGCCGAGTCGTCCCCATCCCCTGGGCGCGTCAACAACATGTTGCAGTACTGTGATGGGAATGTTCCTGGAGTGAGCTGACAGAGGGAGGGGTGAAGGAGGCTTTGGACTGGTAGACCAAGATATTAGCCTCATGGGAGCTAACATGAATGACAGGCAGTAGCTTTTTTTTGCATCAGAAACTATAGACAATATTTGTGTGGAGAAAGGTTGCGAATAGCTGCTGGACTTGAGGTCTCAGGAGGACAGTGCCGTTTAAATAGGCTACATTTAACCATAGTATGCACCAAGCATACAGTACATATATTGAAAGATGTAGACTTTTATTTTGATTTCCAGGGACATATTTTTTTTTACTGAGCATTACATATTTTCAAAAGCATTTGTTTAAAAGCCTTGGGGAAGAAAATCTTCGGAAACAAAAGCTGAAATACTTTGAAAACCCATTCTGCTGTTCAGGAAGATCAGATAGAACTGAAGGGGAAACAGAATCCTCTTGAACTTAAGATTTAACCTCTTTGTGGTTTCCTGTATAGTGTTGTAAGTAAAACAGAAGACTTTTTCCTGACGATCATTAGATAAATTCAGGAAAGTACCACCTGTATATTCAGTCATTTCTACTACAAACGAATAGAGGCTCAATAACAAAACTGACAAAATGAGTACAGTGTTGTGATATACATGTATTCATTAAAGGAAATCCGTCAGTAGGATCAACCCTGTTAAGCTTTCTATATGGGCATATAGGTCATAGGAAGCAAATAAAATGATACCTTGATATCTGTGATCTGATGTCTTATTTGAGAGATATCAATGTTTTTCTTACATGTAAATGATCTGTCCAGGACTTTGGGCATCGGAATCTGCCTCCAGAGATTATTTGAAATAAATGGAGCTACCAGTGTGAGACAAGTAACTAACACAGAACAGGAGAACTGAACTTTTGTCTCATAACAAACGTTAGCAGCTGCAGCTCTCACAGCTCTGCTGTATTGCAAAAATATGGCAACACTGTGAGATGGAAGCTGAAGCTGAGAGGAACCTACAGGTGTGTCAGGTATAAACACACACAGCTCTGCAGTGAGATCAGGAGAACAGAGAGTGGCCATTACACATCACACTGGTAACACTGGTAACCATTACACATCACACTGGTAATCACTGCACTTTACACTATTAATGTCCCCTTTAATTTAAAATAATCTCTGGAGGTAGATTCTCATGCAGATCAGAGTCCGGCCCATAGTCCTGAACAGATCATTTACATATAAGAAAAACGTTGATTTCTCTCGAGTAAGACATTGGATCACACATATCAAGATATCATTTTATTCAGTTTCCTATGACCTACATGACCATACAGACGGCTCAGGAGAGTTAATCCTATTGACAGATTCCTTTTAAACATTGTAGAACTAAACTCCTCCACCAGGTATGATACAGAAACTAGTGTTAATGTACTTTATCAGGTCGGTTCACTAAAAAATGTAATGATCTAGATTACTACTGCAAAACGACTTGAAACCAGATGGCCTCTTCCAAAGTTCTATACAGCCTAAGCAACTAATGATTAAAAATACATTAACAAACTATAATTATACATTATTAATATTCCAGTTTTAAATGATTTATTCAACTGTATTTCAAATGCCTGAATAAAGTATGAAAGATATCTGTAATACAATTTATGGAAAACATGAACACTAAATCTGCACCAAATCTACTCTGTGTGAATAAGGCCAAGATACACTGCTAGAGTGGTCACCTAGGCTGGTTGGTATATAACTATGTAGCTTGAAGAAGGCATTTAAGTCATTTCCATCAGAATACGGCGTCACTGTGCAAAATGGGAGTAGTCATGCAGAGAACAAAGCTGAAATGGTTGTTTAGAGATTGGATTAATGTGGTAGAGAAAAAAATTGTTATTGGCTGTTCATGTGCTAATGTTACTCCTTCTCCATGTTGACTGCAGCCTTGGCAGATGTTCAGTATTAATGGAAAAAAAAGAATTAGTTATTGGCCTGTAATCACCAAAGTTAAAGCAGTTCTCTGGGAGTAAACAAAATAACTAAAAATGTAATTGTAATTATAAATAAATTCACAAATAAGTTTAATCAGCAAATCACACTCGTTTTGTTTAAAGAGGTAATCGCAATAAAATAAAATAAAATGGCCACCATTCTGTTACATTGACCAAAACCTGTTCTATAATGTTAAGAGGACAAAATATCTATGAGCATGTGCAGCAGGAAGCCCGGATCCCTTCCTTCCTTTGTAAGAAGAAGTCGCTAACATTGCTCTCCACCCTGTCTTCATGAATACTGAGGGTGCGCTGTGAGCTGGACATAGCTTCCTACTGCACATGCCCACAGTGATCTGTCCTATTAACATTCTAGGATCTTGTCATGGTAACAAGATGGCGGCCATTTTGAATTCTACAGTGATTACATCTCTAGACAAACTATTGTGATTTACTAATTAAAGATATTTACGAATTTATTTATAATTACATTTCTTTTATTTTTTTTTCTATTCCCTAAAAACCCTATTAACATAACTTTGTGACTTGCCTGCCAGCAATAGTAATGGGATCAGAGACTATGATAGGTGTATATGGACAGCCTTGCCTAATAAAGGTCTTCATGGCTGTCTATGTCTACTTTAATTATGCCATGAGAAAATATTGTGCCTTATATATACTGTATATATAAACAGTCAATGATGTCATATTATGTAGCATGTAATTCCACATATAAATCCACTTAAAGAAGCACTCCCACCACAAACTTTGTAGGCATTAAATGTGTGTGTACTGTATGTGGATGTATTGTAGTGTGAGTGTGTTAATATTCTCATGTACCGCTGTCCAGCGCCGGTCTTTTCTGCTACTGTGTGACGTCACCTCTGGGTCACGCTGTGCTCTAAATGACCCAGAAGTATCTTTTACAATGAAAGCCTATGGTGTGTCAGAATGAGGATCCATAGGCTTTCATTGTAACTGAGACTTCTGGCCCACACATAGAACGTGTAGAACGAGTCGACTAGTCACAGTGAAGCAGTGAAGAATGGCGCTGGACACCGGAGAAATAGGTGACTTTATTAATACACTTGCATTACATTTTGCCCTTGGTGAAATGAGTGAGCAAATGCTTTTTTTTCCCATTAGTGACCATGTAAGCATGGTAGTGATCAGCTAACAAATGGTAGCATGCTGTTATGATCTGCAACATGTACTAAGGAAAGATAGGGGAAAGCTGTCCCTACAGTAAGACTAAGCTGAATCCCTACGATGTAGTGGGCTGCCTGTTCCTAGTGAACAGACCCACCTTAGTCCTCGGCTAGTCTGAACGAAGACCTATAGAATTAAGGGAGGGGTCCCTGAAAGAACTAAGGACTGGGACAAAAAGGGGACACCTCCTAAACAGAAGTTGTTGCAGAACACAAAAAGACAAACTGACAAAAAGTACTAGAGGTCTCAGAGGACCAAGAGAACTTGACAGAGAAAGGCACAGAAGCACCAGGCTAGAGAGACAGTCGAACACTGAAGTCCAGCACAGTCAGAAGGGCGGAGCTGGAATATAAAGGCAGATGGTCACATGACCGCAAACCACAAGATAGAAAAAACAAACAGGAGGGTTCTAACACATGCTCAAACATCAGCTTAGAAATCATCATTGTTGGCAGCGCGTGTTCCCATCATACCAGAGCAGGGGCAGACATATCATTGGTGCAACCTGTGCAGCCGCACAGGGGCCCAAGAGTTAAGGGGGGCAATTTCTACCTCCAAAGCAGGTGCAATTTTGCAATTTTAGGAACTTTTGGGCTGCAAAGGTCCCATATATTGTTCTTGCACAGGAGTCCTTTTCTGTCTGTGTCCGCCAGTGTACCAGAGGATGTGCTGCCCGCAATAGGCAAACTGTATGGGGACTGAACGATCATATTAACAATCATTCATCCCCAGTTTATCCACTTCAGAAGACCTGAAAGCGATCCATTAGCTTCTTGTTATATTACTGATCGAAATTCATTCGGGCAGAAAACCTCCCCATGTAAATCTGTCTTTACTCTGCTGCCCAGGAAGTTTCATGTACAGTACAGACCAAAACTTTGGACACACCTTCTCATTTAAAGATTTTTCTGTATTTTCATGACTTTGAAAATTGTACATTCACACTGAAGGCATCAAAACTATGAATTAACACATGTGGAATTATATACTTAACAAAAAAGTGTGAAACAACTGAAAATATGTCTTATATTCTAGGTTCTTCAAAGTAGCCCCCTTTTGCTTTGATGACTGCTTTGCACACTCTTGGCATTCTCTTGATGAGCTTCAAGAGGTAGTCACCAGAAATGGTCTTCCAACAATCTTGAAGGAGTTCCCAGAGATGCTTAGCACTTGTTGGCCCTTTTGCCTTCACTCTGCGGTCCAGCTCACCCCAAACCATCTCGATTGGGTTCAGGTCTGGTGACTGTGGAGGCCAGGTCATCTGGCGTAGCACCCCATCACTCTCCTTCTTTTTCAAATAGCCCTTACACAGCCTGGAGGTGTGTTTGGGGTCATTGTCCTGTTGAAAAATAAATGATGGTCCAACTAAACGCAAACCAGATGGAATAGCATGTCGCTGCAAGATGCTGTGGTAGCCATTCTGGTTCAGTATGCCTTCAATTTTGAATAAATCCCCAACAGTGTCACCAGCAAAGCACCCCCACACCATCACACCTCCTCCTCCATGCTTCACGGTGGGAACCAGGCATGTAGAGTCCATCCGTTCACCTTCTCTGCGTCGCACAAAGACACGGTGGTTGGAACCAAAGATCTCAAATTTGGACTCATCAGACCAAAGCACAGATTTCCACTGGTCTAATGTCCGTTCCTTGTGTTCTTTAGCCAAAACAAGTCTCTTCTGCTTGTTGCCTGTCCTTAGCAGTGGTTTCCTAGCAGCTATTTTACCATGAAGGCCTGCTGCACAAAGTCTCCTCTTAACAGTTGTTGAAGAGATGTGTCTGCTGCTAGAACTCTGTGTGGCATTGACCTGGTCTTTAATCTGAGCTGCTGTTAGCCTGCGATTTCTGAGGCTGGTGACTCGGATAAACTTATCCTCAGAAGCAGAGGTGACTCTTGGTCTTCTTTTCCTGTGGCGGTCCTCATGTGAGCCAGTTTCTTTGTAGCGCTTGATGGTTATTGCAACTGCACTTGGGGACACTTTCAAAGTTTGCCATATTTTTTGGACTGACTGACCTTCATTTCTTAAAGTAATGATGGCCACCCGTTTTTCTTTACTTAGCTGCTTTTTTCTTGCCATAATACAAATTCTAACAGTCTATTCAGTAGGACTATCAGCTGTGTATCCACCAGACTTCTGCACAACACAACTGATGGTCCCAACCCCATTTATAAGGCAAGAAATCCCACTTATTAAACCTGACAGGGCAGACCTGTGAAGTGAAAACCATTTCCGGTGACTACCTCTTGAAGCTCATCAAGAGAATGCCAAGAGTGTGCAAAGCAGTCATCAAAGCAAAAGGTGGCTACTTTGAAGAACCTAGAATATAAGACATATTTTCAGTTGTTTCACACGTTTTTGTTAAGTATATAATTCCACATGTGTTAATTCATAGTTTTGATGCCTTCAGTGTGAATGTACAATTTTCAAAGTCATGAAAATATAGAAAAATCTTTAAATGAGAAGGTGTGTCCAAACCTTTGGTCTGTACTGTACATTTAGTATAAGAACTAAGAACTATGTACAGTACAGACCAAAAGTTTGGACACACCTCATTTAAAGATTTTTCTGTATTTTCATGACTATGAAAATTGTACATTCACACTGAAGGCATCAAAACTATGAATTAACACATGTGGAATTATATACTTAACAAAAAAGTGTGAAACAACTGAAAATATGTCTTATATTCTAGGTTCTTCAAAGTAGCCACCTTTTGCTTTGATGACTGCTTTGCACACTCTTGGCATTCTCTTGATGAGCTTCAAGAGGTAGTCATCGGAAATGGTTTTCACTTCACAGGTGTGCCCTGTCAGGTTTAATAAGTGGGATTTCTTGATGCCTTCAGTGTGAATGTACAATTTTCAAAGTCATGAAAATACAGAAAAATCTTTAAATGAGAAGGTGTGTCCAAACTTTTGGTCTGAACTGTATATAAAAAGACCATACATGAGGTCAGAAACAAATATTTTTTTTACATTCAAAAAACATTGATAGATTTTTATTTATTACAGGTTTTTTGATTGATTTTTATTTATTTCTGTGAAAACTCCCTTCATTCTATGGCTGGGTAGAAGCAGCAAATCATAAATACACATTCAGGCTGTGTTCACACGATGCGTATTTCATGCGTTTCCGCGGCGTTTTTGCAGTTGCGTAAACGCCGCGGAAACGCATGAAAAACGCATGGTAGAAGGGCAGCAATGTTCCCCAATGGAAATCCGCATGTGCTGTGCCCATGGTGCGGATTTTTCCGCAGCGTTAACGCTGCGGTCAAAAATCCGCAGCATGTCAATTAATTTTGCGGAAACGCGGCGATTTCGCCGCCATTGACTTGCATTAGAACGCGCCAATTCCGCAAGACAGCATTTGTACTTGCGTTATTGGCGCGTTCTAATGTGCGGATGGTACCCGGGTGTAGAGGAGAGGAGAGTCTCATCCACACCCAGGTACCATTAAAAAAGCTGTAAAAAGAAGAATAAAATAAAAAATAAATGTATTCTTACCTTCTGTCGGCCCGCGCAGCGCTCCCGCTTGGTTCCCGGCACTTGCAGTGAGTTGTAGGACCTGCGGTGACGTCAGAGTCATGTGACGGGTCACGTGACGCTGACGTCGGCAGGTCTTTCAATTCAAAGTTGCCGGCAGCCGGGAGAACGGAGTGAGCAGGACAGCGCGGGCCATCGGAGGTAAGTATATACACTCTCTCGGGTCACACTATATAATCCATGCTGTTTGCATGGATTTATATAGTGTGACCTAGTTATCAAGCACTTTCCAGGTGATGCTAACATCGCCTGGAAAGCGCTTGTCAATCTGCATGCGGAAACGCATGTGAATCTGCATGTGGATCCGCATGTATTCTGCAGGAAAAACGCATGCACAATCTGCATGCGTTTTTTCTGCCAGGGAGATGCAGAAATGATGCAGAAATTTTCTGCTTCATTTCTGCATCGTGTGCACATACCCTCAGAGTGAGTTAATCTATTCTCTAGCTGTAAAAAGACGATGCCTAAGTTGTCATTGTAATATTTAATGCAATCCCTATCTTCAGTCTGTTGAACGAAATTAGAAGTGACATATAACCAAAACCGCTGGAATTTTACATAATACAGTCAGACAGAATGTGTTTCATTGGTTGTGTCATGCTTCATATAACAGATATACCTCAGAAGTGCATGAAGCAAGAGGATATAAAACAAATCTGCTGCAGTAGCATTTTTGGTTCCCTAAATAGTCTATGGCTACGCTATGATTACAGTACAGCCCTGAAATGATTGCGCCTAGTCTATTGTTCATTTAGTACAATCACTCATTCACTACACTGGTAAGCATCATCCTCCAGTTACTGGTTCCTCGTGTCTTATTAATTCTATTTTATGATTTATTTTATTCTTAGCAATGTATTGATTATTAATCACATCTTGTTAATAGTTGTCTTCCGGTTACATAATCTATATTGAATAAATTGCTACATTTTTTTAAAACAGTGCAGTAGGACTCAATGAAAAAACATACACTTTAGGTTAGTATAGTGTTACCACTGTCCTGGCACAAGGACAGTAAGGGGCCAAAACGCATCTTTGGGCTGCTAACAACAAGCTGTTTGGCAGCTATAAAGTTGACCTATTGTATTTCCCCGAAAATAACACCTACCCCGAAAATAGCCCTAGTATGATTTTTACAGGAGTTTTGGAGTTAGCTTGAAATATAAGCCTCAGTACAAAAATAAGCCCTTGTTACAGTCAGTAATGGTGTTGGGGGAGTGCAAACTGGGCAATTGCTCAGGACCTCTACTGTCTTAGGAGCCCCCAGCATTTATTTAATACTTTTTAAGGATGTGACCATCATGTGACCAAAGGTTCTTTAACTGCAGGAGTCTAGAGGAACTGAAGAGGAGACAGGCTGGTATATACCATATGTGCAGTGTGTGTATCTCCATGTGTGTGTGTTTGTATATACTGTGTATGAATGTGCAGTGTGTATATACTGTACATGTGTATATGCAGATTGTGTGTGTGTATGTATATATATGTCTATGTGCAGTGTGTGTGTGTTTATATACATGTGTTTGTGCAGAGTGTGTGTATATATATATATACAGTTAGGTCCATATATATTTGGACAAAGACAACATTTTTCTAATTTTGGTTCTAGACATTACCACAATGAATTTTAAACAAAACTATTCAGATGCAGTTGAAGTTCAGACTTTCAGCTTTCATTTGAGGGTATCTACATTAAAATTGGATGAAGGGTTTAGGAGTTTCAGCTCCTTAACATGTGCCACCCTGTTTTTAAAGGGACCAAAAGTAATTGGACAATTGACTCCAAGGCTATTTGATGGACAGGTGTGGGCAATCCCTTCATTATGTCATTCTCAATTAAGCAGATAAAAGGCCTGGAGTTGATTTGAGGTGTGGTGCTTGCATTTGGAAGGTTTTGCTGTGAAGTAAACATGCCGTCAAAGGAGCTCTCCATGCAGGTGAAACAAGCCATCCTTAAGCTGCAAAACAGAAAAAACACATCCGAGAAATTGCTACAATATTAGGAGTGGCAAAATCTACAGTTTGGTACATCCTGAGAAAGAAAGAAAGCACTGTTGAACTCATCAATGCAAAAAGACCTGGGCGCCCACGGAAGACAACAGTGGTGGATGATCGCAGAATAATCTCCATGGTGAAGAGAAACCCCTTCACAACAGCCAACCAAGTGACCAACACTCTCCAGGAGGTAGGCGTATCAATATCCAAATCTACCATAAAGAGAAGACTGCATGAAAGTAAATACAGAGGGTTCACTGCACGGTGCAAGCCACTCATAAGCATCAAGAATGAAAAGGCTAGACTGGACTTTGCTAAAAAATATCTAAAAAAGCCAGCACAGTTCTGGAAGAACATTCTTTGGACAGATGAAACCAAGATCAACCTCTACCAGAATGATGGAAAGAGAAAAGTATGGCGAAGGCGTGGTACAGCTCATGATCCAAAGCACACCACATCATCTGTAAAACACGGCAGAGGCAGTGTGATGGCTTGGGCATGCATGGCTGCCAGTGGCACTGGGTCACTAGTGTTTATTGATGATGTGACACAGGACAGAAGCAGCCGAATGAATTCTGATGTATTCAGAGCCATACTGTGTGCTCAGATCCAGCCAAATGCAGCCAAACTGATTGGTCGTCGTTTCATACTACAGATGGACAATGACCCAAAACATAAAGCCAAAGCAACCCAGGAGTTTATTAAAGCAAAGAAGTGGAATATTCTTGAATGGCCAAGTCAGTTACGTGATCTCAACCCAATTGAGCATGCATTTCACTTGTTAAAGACTAAACTTCAGACAGAAAGGCCCACAAACAAACAGCAGCTGAAAACCACCGCAGTGAAGGCCTGGCAGAGCATCAAAAAGGAGGAAACACAGCGTCTGGTGATGCCCATGAGTTCAAGACTTCAGGCAGTCATTGCCAACAAAAGGTTTTCAACCAAGTACTAGAAATGAACATTTTATTTACAATTATTTAATCTGTCCAATTACTTTTGGTCCCTTTAAAAACAGGGTGGCACATGTTAAAGAGCTGAAACTCCTAAACCCTTCATCCAATTTTAATGTGGAAACCCTCAAATGAAAGCTGAAAGTCTGAACTTCAACTGCATCTGAATTGTTTTGTTTAAAATTCATTGTGGTAATGTCTAGAACCAAAATTAGAAAAATGTTGCCTCTGTCCAAATATATATGAACCTAACTGTATATATGTGCAGCATGTGTATACATATGTATATGCAGTGTGAGAGTGATGACATGATTATATTTTAATAAATGTTGATTTTTTTAATTTATTTTTTTCAAGAATAGATGTGGGGAAAAAAATAAGACACCCCTTGAAAATAAACTCTAATCCATCTTTCGGAGCAAAAAAATAGTATAAGACCCTGCCTTATTTTTGGGGAAAAATGGTATTTAATTGGTTAAAATGGGCAAACTGAGTTCCCAGTATGGTGCCTTTTATGTCACATAAATAAGTTCAAATATAGTTCTAATATAAGCCCCAAACTCTTTTTCCATTGACCCACTGAATTTATTAAATGGGCTTAAAAGGCTGCAATAATATTATAGTATTCCTCTACATCTCCAAATTAGTACATGAAAAGCCTTCCCTTTGTCCCCAAGATATTCACTATGGTACAAAAGGTTGTTAAAAATAATTGGTAGTTCAGAAGCTCTTACCTTTTGGGCATCTACATTCTGGATATTTCTGAGGATAATCATGTCTATTCAAGAAGTATGTATCCATAGTTCAGGAAGGGTTTCCTAACTGACCCACCAATAACTTTATAGTGAAGTGAGTCTGTCAAGTAATTCTATTCACCCAAAGAGTAATTGTGAAACTATCCTGCATACTGATATGTTTCCAGTTTGCGTCGGCCTTCTGATGGATCCATCACATGATCACACTCTGCAGATCTCATTGTCATGTAATGGGGTCTGTTAGTTTCCATTTAGGTTTCCATTTAGGCCTCTGTCATTTTGCTAAAAAACAATTGCTCCTTATGCCTCGCAGACAATAAACCCAGCATTATGGTTGCCCAAATAAAAAGTGGTCTTTTTTGTTAAAGGGTTATTCCCAGAACTGCATAATTTTACACAGAACATAATAACTGCATACTTATGGTTAATATATAGACTTAGTCCAACATAACATTTCTTTCTAGCACCTTTTGTGTATTCTTTCTTTTTTTATCTGCTCCCCTATGCATTCAGCTTCACAGTTGAGTGGCCTGTCCTATTCTTATCTGCTGAAAACTACATTTAAAGGGGTTGTCCACTACTTATTATTCCCCCCACAATGTATCCCCCCGGGGCGCATAAGTATCTTTGTAATTACCTTCTGTTGCAGTTACTGCCTGTGAGTGGCGCTATCACTGGCCGCTCACAGGCATCACGTGACCCTCGGCTACAGCCGGCTCTGACATTTGCTGATGTCACGTCATGATTCCGGATGCAGCCGGGGATCTCTCTTCTACGTTCCACCGGTGGCTGCTGGGTTGTGGGTGAAGTTACCCTGCGCCTCACACCCAGCATCCACCACGAACCCTCCTTCTCCTCATTCATCGGGAAAGTACGCGGTGGATGCTGGGTGTGACGCGTGGGGTAACCCCGTCCACAATCCGACATCCACCGCAGGGACCGTGTCACTGATGTCATGCCTCACTTGACGTTACGTCAGCGGGGGGGTCACGTGATGCCTGTGAGCGGCCACCGATAGCGCCGCTCACAGGCAGAAACTGCAACAGAAGGTAGTTACAAAGACACTTATGGGCCCCGGGGGGATACATTGGGTGCATAATAAAAAGTTGTGGCCAACTTCTTTAACAGCTGCACTTGCTGCATATTCCTCCCTCTTCTGTGTGCTCCTGACCAGCCCCACCTTTCTGAGTTATCATCAAGCTAATGCAAGTGTAGAAATCACTTTATGCTTCAGTGCACTCTGATCTTATATAGTACCCTGCCTGACTGATTTTACTTTCTGCCATCTACATCGGTGTTGTTGCAGTGTGGCTGTATATCATTAGCTTTTTCTTGCAGAGCTCCACTCTCCTGCATTCCTCCTCAACAGCACTACAGAGCTGTCTTTGTTGTCTGCTTCTGACATTTCGCCCCTGTTGAAGCCATGCCCCTAGTGGCGATACACGTGGGGTATTCCCTAGCTATCTATATTCCGTCACATAGGTAACCTCAACATGTCTAATTTTTCATCTTCTTTTTTAATTTGAACAATTCTTTTATTTGTCCGGGCAGTATGGTTTTTGTGCAATTACTATTGTAAAATTGTTTTATCTTTACGTATACATCGTTGCATTACCTGCTCACTTAGAGTGTTAATTTTTTGTAGATACTGTATTTTTTGACCAACTTTCACTCTGGGTGTACATAATTTATTATGCTCTTTTATTATCACTAATAAAGGTGATTCATAGGAACGGTAGCAGTACAATCCATATATCAATATATATATATATTTTATTAGCTACCCCATCACTGGACTGTAAAAGGCCAATCGTCATAAACCTATAAAGAGACCACAACACAAGGAAAAAAATGATCAAAGGGGCCACAAGGTACTCTCTCCTATTTTTCTGTTAACTGTTGCTAATAAAGAGTAATTTTATTGAGATTAAATATACCTTGTGGCCCCTTTGATCGTCTTTTTCTTTGTGTTGTGGTCTCTATATCATTTATTATCAGGTGGATTGCCTTGATGCAGCTTTTATAGTACTAGTCCTTATTATATGCTCAAGTTTATAATGTGGCAGCCTTTGTCTTTTCGAACATACACCTTTACAGTGTATACTTTAACATGTTCTTATTAAGTTGGCAATAGTTATTATCAGTTTCCTAAATTATCATATTGACAGATAGGGTAGACCTAAGTGGCTAGTTCTGGTCATTATTTGTTACAGCCATTTGTGCTTTTTAAATGTTTTTTTATGTGTTCTGTTTAACTTGCATGTTAATAAACATTAATCATTTATAGGTGATCCCCTCTTTTTCCATTCTTTTCTCTTTCATATCTGCTGAAAGATCATTGATGTGAAACTGCAAATGCTGATCTGTTGATGCATATGACAGAAGATAATCCTTTGTCATATGCATCATATGCAGTTTTACATCACTGGTCTCTAAGCAACAGCCAACAAACACAGCTCCAATAAACTGAACACCATAAATACAGCCCTATCCTATAGCTCTCCTTTCAGCTGCTCTATACAGAGCCCCCACTTGCAGTATATCTCTGCTCAGCCCCCTATGAACATCCCTTAATGTATTACATCATTCCTCTGATATTAGCGCACCACTGCTTCATGATATGAGCTCTGCACTCTAATGAAGGAAGTTCCCATAACGTCAACCGTCACAGTTAAAGTTCCATTCTAGACATGTCTCAGAGCAGAGCTATACTGGCAGAAAACCAGCTGACAGAGACTGCTCATGATCGACTATGAGCTGGAACTACTCTAGGATGTTTTCAAAGGCCACTGGAGGGGGGTAAATAGAGCCTGGAGGGGCATTATTAGGGGGGAAGTGATATGAGCAGATTTTCAATGGATTATAATGACACAAATTAATAGATATATGTGCACATTATTATAAAACTACATTGTGATTTTCAGAATAACCCTTTAACTCTTTTTAACACAAAAGACAAGTTAAAAGGGTTTGGTATTAATAAAGTCATAGTTTCATAGTTTTAAGTTTGAATGGAGACACAAGTCCATCAAGTTCAGCCTATAATTTAACACGTTGACCCCACAGGAAGGCAAAAAGCCCATAAAGCAGATGCTAATTTCCCCATACTAGGGGCAAAATTCCTTCCTGACTTCACATACGGCAATCAGACTAGTTCTTTGGATCAACATTCCATCACAGTACCTAAAAGTGTAATGATATATTTTTCAAGAAAGGCAACCAGGCCGCACTTGTACTTTTTTTGTGAATCTGTAAGATAGGTCATCAATGAGATCGGAGGCTGTAAGCAATGTATAGAGCAGGGCACCACAGCTGTGTACATTGATTATTGGCTGCTGACGATTACTGCAGTTTATTTCCCACTCACTTGAAAGATTATACATTATGTAGTTGAAACTTTGTAGAATATTCATTTACTTTCAATTTTATTCTGCAGGCTCAGGTTTCCTAGCAACTACCTGACCAGTATTTGAATACTTAATTAAATGTGACTATATGTTTTGCTGATCACAGAAAGTTCTGTCTGCCATATTACCAAACTGTATCTCTATCATGCAAAGGTTTATACAGTGTGTCTATGCACTAAAGCTTGGGGGAGACAAAGTGCAGCAAGTGGATATTCACTTTACATACTCTCATTTGCTAATATTATCGTTGTGTTCAAGTTCTGTCCCCTGTGCATTGATCTGTAAGAAATGTCCACACGGGCAATCTTTATACATAGATGCAATCAGGGGTGGATTAAGAGTAGCAAGGGCCCCGGGCAGTTTAGAAGGCGCACACACACACACGCACACACACACCTGATGTATCACGTGACATGTCACATGATCCCCTGTGATAGATCATGTGATAGTTCACGTGAAATTAATTTGGCACAATATTAATTATAATAATTTTTTTAGGCTGTGTGCCCATTGCGCGTCTTTTAAGCGTTTCAGCAGCGGCAATTCCGCTGCAGAAACGCTTAAAAAACGCTTGGTAGAAGGTCTGCCATGTTCCCCAATGATAATCCGCATGTGCTGTGCACATGCTGCGGAAATTTCCGCTGCGGATTATCATTGCGGAAAAATCCTCAGCACTAACAATTATTTTGCGGAAGCGCGGCGCTTTCGCCTCCATTGACTTGCATTGGAACACATGGAATCCGCATCACTGCATCTGTACATGCAGAATCCATGCGTTTCAATGTGCGGATGGTACCCAGGTGTGGAGGACAGGAGACTCTCCTCCGCACCCGGGTACCATAGAACCTGTAAAAAAAGAATAAAATAAAAAATAAATATCATACTTCTGATGGCCCCTGGTGTCTTTCTCCGATGCGTCCTGGCATGCCGGCAGCTCGCGATGGTCTGAAAAGGACCTGCCATGACGTAATTTAGTCATGTGACCGGTCACGCGACCGCTGACGTCGGCAGGCCATCAGAAGGTAAGTATATATTTATTTTTAACTATTCTTTTACGGTCACACTATATAAATCCATGCCGGTTGCATGAATTTATATAGTGTGACCAAGTTGTCAAGTATTTTCCAAGTGATGCTAAAATCGCTTGGAAAGCACTTGTCAACCCTCATGCGGAAATGCATGGGAAGAACGCTTCACATCCGCATGTCCCTGGCAGGAAAAACGCATGTACAATCTGCATGTACAATCCGCATGTACAATCCGCATGTACAATCCGCATGCGTTTTTTCTGCCAGGGAGATGCAGAAACGCTCAAAAAAAATCCGGAGCATTTCTGCATCGTGGGCACATAGCCTTACATTTATTGTATGACTCAATATTGAGCACACGTAGCCATCTATACACAGCAGGAGGCCGCACGTAGCCATCTATGCACAGCAGGAGGCCGCACATAGCCATCTATACACAGCAGGAGGCCACACGTAGCCATCTATACACGGCAGGAGGCCGCAAGTAGCCATCTATACACGGCAGGAGGCCGCACGGAGCCATCTATACACAGCGGGAGGCCGCACGTAGCCATCTATACACAGCGGGAGGCCGCACGTAGCCATCTATACACAGCGGGAGGCCGCACAGAGCCATCTCTACACAGCGGGAAGCCGCACGTAGCCATCTATACACAGCGGGAGGCCGCACGGAGCCATCTATACACAGCGGGAGGCCGCACAGAGCCATCTATACACAGCGGGAGGCCGCACGGTGCCATCTATATACAGTAGGGAGCCACACGGTGCCATCTATACACAGCGGGAGGCTGCACGCCCCCCCCCAGAGACAGCAGGAGGCCGCACGGCGCCATCTATACTCAGCAGGAGGCCACACGCAGTCACGCACACACACAAACATATACAGACATAAACATACATGCATAAACACATTTGAAACACCAAAATACATATAAACAGACATCACGCAATGATATCTGCCTGCACACACATACATACATACACATACACACACACACAGATACAGACACACACACGCACACTCACCATCCCCCGGCTCGGCTCCAGTCCTCCTGGCTCCTGCTCCTCTCCGGTGGTAAGTAGCAGTGCAGGCCGGGCGCGCACTGCGTGACGTCACAGCTAGGAGACACGTCCGCGCACAGGGCCGTGTCTCCTAGCAGTGACGCGGCCGGGCCAGCACAGGGAAGTTAACTGCTGCAGTGCTGGCCCGGCCGAAGAAGAAGCAGCAGCCGTGCACCGCTGCTGGGGGAGCGGTCCGGGGGCCCCTCCCCCCGCCACTGTGTCTGCCGGTATGTGCCGCAGCGCCGCACATATAATGAGGGCAATCCGGCCATAGACACCCCGGAGCCCCGGGCCCCCTGGAGACCCGAGGCCCCAGGCGGTAGCCCGGATTGCCCTCATTATAATCCGCCTATGGATGCAATGTCAGAAATCATATTGCTTCATAGACAATATTGGTAAATGAGCCCATTCCTATGTGATAACACTATTTGATGATTTGTATTACAGTGGTGTGAAAAAATGTTTGCCTCCTTCCTGATTTCTTATTCTTTCGCATGTCTGTCACACTTAAATGTTTCAGATCACAAAACAAATTTAAATGTTAGACAAAGATAATACAAGTAAACACAAAATGCAGTTTTTAAATGAAGGTCTTTATTATTAAGGGAAAAAGAAATCCAAACCCACAGGGCCTTGTGTGAAAAAGTGATTGCCCCCTAAACCTAAGAACTGGTTGGGCCACCCTTAGCAGCAACAACTGCAATCAAGCATTTGCGATAACTGGCAATGAGTCTTTTTCAACGCTCTGGAGGGGTTTTGGCCCACTCATCTTTGCAAAATTGTTGTAATTCAGCCACATTGGGGCGTTTCTGAGCTTTTTAAGGTCAGGCCCAGCATCTCAATCGAATTAAGGTCAGGACTTTGACTAGGCCACTCCAAAGTCTTAATTTTGCTTCTTCTTAAGCCATTCAGAGGTGGACTTGCTGGTGTGTTTTGGATCATTGTCCTGCTGCATAACCCAAGTATGCTTCAGCTTGAGGTCATGAACAGATGGCTGGACATTCACCTTCAGAATTTTTTGGTAGACAGCAGAATCCATGGTTCCATTTACCACACCAAGTCTTCCAGGTCCTGAAGCAGCAAAACAGCCCCAGACCATCACACTACCACCACCATATTTTACTGTTGGTATGATGTTCCTTTTTTGAAATGCTGTTATTCCAGATGTAATGGGACATACACCTTCCAAAACATTCAACTTTTGTCTCGTCAGTCCACAGAGTGTTCTCCCAAAAGTCTTGGCGATCATCAAGATGTTTTCTGGCAAAAGTGAGAAGAGCCTTTATGTTCTTTTTGCTCAGCAGTGGTTTTTGTCTTGGAACTCTACCATGCATGCCATTTTTGGCCAGTCTCTTTCATATGGTGGCATCATGAACTCTGACCTTAAATGAGGCAAGTGAGGCCTGAGGTTGTTTGAATGTTGTAGTGGAGTATTTTGTGACCTCTTGAATGAGTAGTCACTGTGCTTTTGGGATAATTTTGGTCAGCCGGCCACTCCTGGGAAGGTTCACCACTGATCCATGTATTCATCATTTGTGGATAATGACTCTCACTGTGGTTCGCTGGAGTCCCAAAGTTTTAGAAATGGCTTTTCCAGACTGATAGATCTCAATTACTTTGTTTCTCATTTGTTCCTGAATTTCTTTGGATTGCAGCATGATGTCTAGCTTTGGAGGATCTTTTGGTCTATTTGGTCCTATTTACGTGATTTCTTAATTGAAAACAAGTGTTGAAGTAATCTGGCCTGTGTGTGGCTAATGAAATTGAACTCAGTTTCCCAAAGATGTGATAAACCACAGTTGATTTATGTTTTAACCCCTTAATGACCTTGGATGTATAGGTACATCCAAGGTCGCCTCCCCCTCTTTGGTGCAGGCTGTGGCGATGAGCCCGCACCGTTTTGGACACATGACAGCTGATCAGATCAGCTGTTATGTGCTACTAACAGCTGCGGGTGGATTGAGATTTCACCCGCAGCTGTTAACATGTTAAATGCCACTGTCAAACTCCAACAGCGGCATTTAACATGGCCACACCGGAAGTGTGTCACAAGCCACGCCAATTGCGCCCATGGGTTGGCATGACAACCCGGGGTCTGCAGATGACCCCTGTGGTTGTCATAGCAGATGAGCATTTTTGTTGAAGCCCTGCTATCTGTAACACAAGCGATCGGAAGATCACAGATTCTAATCTTCCATTGAGACTATTGAAGCAAAAAGAAAAAAAATCACCTCCCTTTCGCCCCATTCAAAATAAAACAATTAAAAATCAATCAAAAATACACATATTTGGTATTGCCGAGTTCAGAATCGCCCGTTCTATCAATATAAAAAAAGAATTAATCCGATCGGTAAACGGCGTAACAAGAAAAAAATTAAAACGCCAGAATTACGTTTTTTTGGTCACCACAACTTTGCATTTTTTTTTACAAACTTTGTTTTTTTTTACCACTTAAATAAAAAAGAACCTATACATGTTTGGTATCTACAATGCCTGGAGAATCATAATGCTAGGTCAGTTTTAGCATTTAGTGAAAAAAACAGCATTTGTGGAATTGAACTTCTTTTGCAATTTCACTACACTTGGAATTTTTTTCCCGTTTTCCAGTACACTATATGGTAAAATCAAAGCTGTCATTCAAAAGTCCTCACATGGTCATATTGACGGAAAAATAAAAAATTTATGGCTTTGGGAAGAAGGGGAGCAAAAAAAACGATAAAAGGAAAAACCCAAGGTGGTGAAGGGGTTATGGGAGGGGGGCAATGACTTTTTCACGCAGGGCCTTGTAAGTTTGGATTTCTTTTTCCCTTAATAATAAAGACCTTCATTTAAAAGCTGCATTTTGTGTTTACTTGTGTTATTTTTGTCTAATATTTAAATTTGTTTTGTGATCTGAAACATTTAAGTGTGACAGACATGCAAAAGAATAAGAAATCAGGAAGGGGGCAAACACTTTCACACCACTGTATTTAAATGTAGAACTGTATATAACTAACTCAAGATGTTTGCAGACATACTAGTTCATTGGCTTTATATTGCATATGAATGTGAAAAATTACTTATTAAAGATGGCAATTAACAGTCATTCTGAAGTCAAAGGATTATTACTAGGCATGTAGATATATGCAAAGTGACAAGATATGACACTTCTGTTACAGTTTGATTGGCGAAAAAACAATGTATTAAAACACACAAACTCTTACTTTACCAGTGTAAACACTAATATGCAATCACTGCAGGTTACAAGGTGACCATATGGATTTCACATTATTTGCTATGATGCAGAGTTTTGCCACCATAAATAAACATTGGCAAACCTATAAATTATTCATATGTAGAAGCATGCAGCGCTGTGTGTAATGCTTCCCTGCGTGCAGGATAAGTCTTATCAATATTTAATTCACAGGGCAAGAGTTTGTTCTTGAAGGACAATATCATAAAATAATATGGTTTGTATATTAAGGCTAGAAATGCATTCCTACATGATTGTTCGTGTTTTATAAGTCTTGTAGAAGTGCACGGGATTACTGGTGTTTTATGGGGAAAGAAAGATGGAAAGAGTCTTAAAAGAGTAAGTAGTAAAAAGGAGTAAAGAAGGCATAGGTGGAGATGAAATACAGTCCAAAAACACGAGCTTACTATTTATTACTCTTCAAGGTGTTTTGTCTTTATCTGCTTAGAAATGCCAGATAAAGAAGGAATAATCTAAGAATTTTGAAGGAGAATAATAACTTTTAGATAATATACCATATATTTATATATAAATATACAGGCCACATGTTGTTTGTGCTAGTGTGAGCAGCCTACATGGGTAAAATGTGCTTCCACAGCCTGCAGTGTCTCCAGACTTGTCCCCCATTGAACAGATTTGGAACGTCATTGCTCTGTGCATAAAAATCATGGTTTTCTTGAAAGATGTAGACTTTTTCCTGCACCACTGCTTAAAGAAAGTGTCTTCTATATACTGACAGTAGGTTTGGGGGTTGATTTTGAGTCCATCTTCATCCCGAAAAGGTCCAACTACCTCACCTTTAATAATACCAGCCCATAGCAGTACCGCACCTACATTTTGTTGGCGTCTGAGTTGAAGTGGAGGTCTGTGCCCATTACTGATCCAGCCATGAGCCCATATGGTCCGTCAAGTCACTCTCATCTCATCAGTCCATAAAAACTTTGAAAAATCTGTCTTCAGATATTTCATGGCCCAGTGTTGATGTTTCAACTTCTGCATCTTGTTCAGTGGTGGTCGGGTTTCAGCCTTTCTTACCTTGGGCATGTCCACATTACTTTTCAAATACTGTCTTTTTCAGACCATAAGACGCACTTTTTTCCCCCAATATTTGGGAGAAAAATGGGGGGTGCATCTTATGGTCCGAACGTTACCTGCAGTGGTGGTAAAGTGGGATCTCAGGGCCCCCTGGGAACGCAGTGGTGGTAGCGGTGGTGGTAGCGCCTGCGGTAGTGGCGTCGTCAGCGGTAGCAGATGTGAACGGCTGGGGCCAGCAACTGTGCCTGGCCGGTGCTGGGGCTGGTGTCGGGTTGTGAGCGGCGTGCGTCCTGCACCGGTTTCCAGTGTGCGTGGCCATCTTCCTAGAGCTGTGATCTACAGGAAAGTGGCCGCCAGAGCTGGCGCATGCACGGACCGGTAGCTCCGGCGCCCATTTTCCTGTAGATCACAGCTCTAGGAAGATGGCCGCTCAGACCTGAAACCTGCGCAGGCCGCACTGCTTCGCCACTCACAGCCCGGCACCGACTGCAGCCCGGTACAGGCCCCAGCCTCAGCCAGAGGCCCCAGCCCTAGCCCGAGACCCGGGCCTCAGCCCGAGGCCCCAGCCCGAGGCCACAGCCAGAGGCCTCGGCCTTGGCCCAAGTCCCAGCCATAGGCCTCGGCCCCAGCCCCAGCCAGAGGCCCCAGCCTCAGCCCCAGCCAGAAGCCTCCGCACAGGAACCAGCCAGGCTAAGGGCCTCAGCCAGGCACAGGCCCTGGCACAGGTTCCACAGCATCTAACCTCTTCTGCTGCAGCCACCGACTTCCTGAGGGACCCTGCCTCCTGTGATCCTCGCTCCACTGCCCCCCAGGTAAGATACCTTACCTATTCAGACTATAAGATGGACCCCCATCTTATAAAAAATATTTTTTTCTATTTTCCACCCCAAAATTTGGGGTGCATCTTATAGTCCGAAAAATACGGTAAATAGAAAGTGTATTCAATTATATATTAAAAAAAAGTGAAAGGATCATGAAAATCTTTGATGTGTCTTAAAATGTTTTTTCCTTCGTAGAGAACATAAATTCCCTTGAAAGGATGTGTCATACTTTTCCCAACAGTGGGTTTCTTCCAACTTAATCCAATGGTTTACTTTTTCTGCTGCACAGCACCACTGCATAGTAAATTAAATGTACCTGTGTTGCAGTTCCCTGTGCAAGATCATTTGGGGTCTGGGCAGGAAAACCCCCACTAATTAAAATATTATGAAGGATGTCAAATATAGCTCATCGGTTCTGATAAAAGCTGGTATTCCACTGGTAGACAGTGGGTCACACCTATGAAAATGTTATGCTATAGATTATGTGGTAGATGTACTGTATATCCAGTAAAATTGGTGCAAAATGATTCTCAGGACGCGCTCCAGCAGCAGATCAGTAATCTCTGGTTCCTAGACCGGAGACCTGAGATCTGCCTCCTATCTTCTAACATCCGGGGCTCTTCTTTTGATTAATTGGCCTGGCAGAAAGTAATCATTGCATCATGATGCACATGTGATGCTGTGCCAGGGTGTCTAATCAAAAGAAGAACGGCATATGCCAGAAGGTGCGAGATGGTTCTCAGGGCTCTAGTGTAGCAACCATAACTGGCCGCTGGACTGGGTAAAGCGAATGAATTCCCACCAACTCTAATGTCCTGTATAAAGTGCAGGATAAGTATACACAGAAATCATAATTACTTCATTTAATTCAGTGTGTCTTGTATAACAATAGTACTATTTGTTTTATGAAATGGAAAATGTCAATTAGAGAATCGGAAGTAGAATAAATTCTTATCAATTAGTATGAACATTAAGCTGCTTAGAACAGAAGGTCTCTCTGTTATTGGAAGGATATCAAATCTGCACAATCTAATATCAATCTCATGCAAGTGTGAAAAGACTTTAGGAAATAAAATTGTAACAAATTAATTGCAGTTTAAAAGAGAAGCTTCTACAAAGCAAAATGATGAATTATTATATATCACACTTATGTAAAAGTTAGCTATAAGAAACAAAGCCTGGATAGCATTAATCCACAGAAATGTAAGAATAGGATCAGAATCATTTATTTGTGTCAGGTAAACACAAGTCCTGTACAAACCTTTGCATCTGAGTGAAATACTTTTTATTTGCTGAGATAGAATGCATTTTTATTGGACATTTTTGTAACCTGGTTTCAGGCTTTTTTCCAGTGTGATCCTCCCAAAAATCAACCTTTGTCTTTACATTGACTATTTAGCTTTACATGCTACACAATCAGCTTTCCACAACTTTATAATCTTGGTTACGTCTTAATTAAAGAGGTATTCCCATCTCCAAGATTGTATCCCAATATGTAAGTAAGTAGGTGTAATAATAATAATAATATTAGCAAATACCTCCAATTAGAAATGTAGTGTAGTTTTTCTGATTCGCAATGTCTCTTTCCTCATGTGCAGAGTATTGCAGGACCTTAGGTATCCATGGTTACAACCACTAGCAACTAGCTAATTTTCACTGTATCAGTGGTTGTAACCATGGATACCTAAGGTCGCGCAATGCCTGCATATGAGGAAAGAGACATAGCGAATCAGAAAAACTATACTACATTTCTAATTGGAGATATTTGCTAATATTATTATATCACCTAATACATATTGGGATAGGATCTTGGTGATGGGGATACCCCTTTAAGGTCATTCTTCATTTGGAATACTTTACCTAGGAAAGATTCAGTCTTCACAGGTGATTTGAATAAAAAGGAGATGTATTTAGAATCAAAGTTATAATTAAAAATGGATAAAAATAAGAGATAAAAATGATGATCTCCATGAATTTGAGAGTGAAAAATACATCTAAAAACTCTAATTGTGTCAGAACGGCTACACCCATCAATCTACTGTAAGTGATACATCGTTGGAATCAAGGTCTCTTTCTCTACATCATGCTGCTCTCAGATGAGGGAGCAAAAACCTGCTGATAGATTCCCTTTACGTCAAAATTCTGTCTCACAGCCATGGATTCTCTGCATATGCCCAAACCAAAATAATATTGCGGTTTTGCATAAACAATTTCCAGGATTTTAAGGAAGCCCAAAAGATCTAAATACCGTTCTCATACTGATAAAAGTCAGCATTAGCCTTTCGGTTATAAACCTGAGTCTGTGTCCTAAATTATTGTTTTTCAAAACATTCTGAATAGGTGAACAGAGAAATGTGCAATGCAGTATAATATATACTAATAAGAACATAATTACTAATTAAGCAAAGCAATAGTGGTATATAGTAATAACTACTTATTTTCATTGTAGTGACATCTAATTCCTTTTCATGAAAATAATTAACCCTAGACTTCTAGTTATCACAATTAAATAGCATCTGTTCTTTTGTAAATCACCATCTTCTTCTCATTCAGACCCTAAAATAGTGTAAAATTCTGAGTGTTTTTCACATTTTCATTTATAGTGCTTCTAAAGTCCTTATTATACAATGACTGGCAATGGACAATATAGCAAGTCAATTCACACTTACTTAATAACATTTTACATATTGGATATATTAAGAAGGTTCATGGAAAACCTTTTACATTATTACCAGCAGTATATCCCCTGTTTACATGAGAGGTTGTTCTGACGAGAAATGATAATTTTTATGTTAATATTTGATTTATCACTTAAAATCAGAGTCTATTTAACCTTCCTCTTGTGTTAGGGTCGTGACCGACCCGTTTTAGGTTTTAAATGCATACAAATTCTACATACATTTGTTTATTGCATCAAGACTTTTTGACTTTTTGAGGAATTTATTTTTAAACAAAATACAATAAATAAAACTATTTTACTAAATTGTAAAAATGCTCTTATTAAAATTATAACATTTGTGTTGTTGGGGTCAATTTCGACCCAGGTCTAATATAAGAGTAAAAAAACAATAATAAGTCCCAAAACTGAACTCATAAACACAATATAAACCAACAGCCCACAGCCAGCTCTACCTCCAACAACTTGAGTTAGGGACATGTCCAGGCATGTATGGCCAAATCAGCTTAGAGTTGGTACTTAGCAGAGTATACATCTCCATTTTACTCATGCAACAATGAGGAGAAGATTTGATGTAAGCCAAATTCTGGATTATATCTTAGATGATAATGAATCAGAGGACACACAGCAGCAGACTGATACAGATGAACAGGTTTCTGAAGAGGAAGATGATGTGGAGTATCAACCGGAAGACACAGACAGTTCTGATCAGTCTGATGAGGAGGTCACTGGTGCTGAAGCTGCTCCCTCTGAAAGATTCAAATCCAAAAGTGGCAAGATCAGTTGGAGCTCAGTACCTCCAGATGTACATGGCAGGGCAGATGCTGCAAATGTCATAAAAATGACCCCTGGGATCACAAGGTTTGCTGTGACTAGAGTAAGTGACATCAAGTCATGTTTTGATCTGTTTATGCCATTGTCAATAAAAAAAGTCATTATTGCTATGACAAAGCTTGAAGGAAAAAAAGTCCACGGCAACATGTGGAATGACCTTCATGATGATGTCCTGGATGCCTACATTGGTGTTCTTCTCCTTGCTGGAGTGTACAAATCCTGCAATGAGGCCACTGATAGTCTCTGGGACGCATGGACAGGCAGGAATATGTTCCGGGCAACAATGTCTCTTCAAAATTTTCAAATGATATCAAGAGTCCTCAGATTTGACAACAGAGACACCAGAAGAAAATCTGACAAACTTGCTCCCATCAGGGATGTTTGGGAGAAATGGGTGCAGCTCCTTCCACTGATGTTCAACCCAGGGCCAGAGGTGACAGTAGACGAACGTTTTCTCCCTTTCCGCGGAAAATGCCCCTTCCGGCAATACATGCCAAGTAAGCCAGGCAAATACGGCATAAAAATTGGGCAGCCTGTGATGCAAAAACTAGCTATGCATGGAATCTACAGATTTACACAGGCAAGTCTGAAAGCGGCATCCCTGAAAAAAAACAAGGAAAACGTGTAGTCCTCGATATGACTACTGGACTGCAGGGTCACAACATTACTTGTGACAATTTTTATACCAGCTATGACCTTGGACAAGAACTTCTCAGGAGGAAAATCACCATGGTGGGCACAGTGAAAAAAAACAAACCTGAGCTGCCTGCTGAATTGTTGCAGATGAAGGACAGGGCTCCACTTTCCTCAAAGTTTGTTTTTACAGACACCACCACTGCTGTTTCATACTGCCCCAAAAAACGACGGAATGTGGTACTGATGTCCACACTTCACAAAGATGCAGCTGTGTCATCAGGAAGTGACAAAAAGCCCAGAATCATCCTGGACTATAACAAAAACAAAGGAGGAGTGGACAACCTGGACAAGCTGACTGCCACCTACACTTGCCAGCGAATGACTAGGAGATGGCCAATGGTTGTATTTTACAACATCCTTGATGTGTCAGCATGCAATTCATTTGTGTTGTGGACCCACATTCACCAAGGATGGAATTCAAAGAAAAAACACAAGCGGAGGATGTTTCTTGAGGAACTAGGAAGATCCCTTGTCAAGGCGCACATTGACCAAAGGGAACGAGTGCCCCGAGACCCAGTCGCTGCAGCCTTGGTCCGACAACTCCAGAGCTCAACAAGTGCTTCGTCCACACCCACAGCAACACAAAGAGCATCATCACCAGCATCCTCCTCAACCAGGCCTGCCTCAACATCAACCACAACAGCCACAACCAGAGTGAGACCACCTGATTCTAAAAGAAAGAGGTGTCAGGTCTGCCCTAGCAATAAGGACAGAAAGACAAACACATCGTGCTTCGGCTGCAAAAAATACCTCTGCAAAGAACACACAAAAAGTGTCACTTTTTGCCACACATGCATCTAAATACTAATGCATCTAAAAACTAGTACTTGATTTCTGTTGATTTGCTTGATTGATTGTTGTTTGTTTGTTTGTTTGACCTAGAAAAGCTACTTTTTATTATTATTGCTATTAATGTTAATATAATTTTCATCTTTCATTTGTATTAAAGTTCTATAAAAAAAAAATCAGTTTTTTGCCTTTTTCATAAAGTAGTTAGATATGGGTCAAAATTGACCCGTAACACTATAGATGTTACTAGAGTTAATAATATAAAATATATATATGTATACTTTTTTTTCCATTTAAGAAATATGTTCTAAAACCCTTCAGTAATAGTCAGGTAATATAACAAACTTTTATAAGTTTCTATTATTCTCATGAGGTTCATTTGACAATATTTTTATATTGAAAATTAAGGGTATGCTCTCAAATGAAAGGCCCAGGGGGCCACAACAAAAATATTAAAATCAATCCTTCCATGGATGAGAAACCCTAACAAGGTAACTAAGAGGTAAGAAACAAATTGGATCATAAATAACTGTTTTTAGGGTATCCTAGGGGTGATTTAAGACACGAGTCAAAACCGACCCGTTAACATAAGAAAGAGTAACAGAAAGCTAACACAAGAGGAAGGTTAAATTAGGCAATGATAGGAACGAAACCTTGTGCACACCTTTGTTGTGGTGAACATCTCCTCTATTTAAAGGCCCTTGATCTTCAAACAACAATATTTTCCTGGTTTTTCCTGAAGCCTGAAATATCTGGGTAGTGCTTAGCAAAAAAAAAAGCAATTACAACTTATTTATCAGGGGGTTGCTTTAAAACATAGGGAGAACATCTTGAAGGAAACTTGTCATGTAAAAAGAAACGCTATTAACCTGCAGATATGGGGTTAATCTGAAGGTTAATAGCGTTTTGAAGGGTCCCACTGCCACACTGAGAGCCTCACTGCCTGGAGGAAATTAACTTTTTTCCTCCCAGCAGCCTTGGACTTTCAGTCATAGAGGAGCGGCCAGCATGGCTTTAGTCACCGCTCAGTACATATTAAGCAGCAGCTTTTTTTCATATTCACCAAACTGTTTAAAAATGAGATTTTTGTAACCTGCTCCAGGAAAAACTTCAATATTTATTCCAGTGCCCCATGGGTTATTACCGCCTATGTTTCTCAAAATTGTTATGCCTATACAGCAGCTTGCAGACTAAATGGTTTGTAACATTTCAGAAAAAAATGCATACGTAGTGTATAAGAAGGTTTTAACAAATGTTTTCGATATGTAAGACAAGAATACTTTAGGCCAGGTCAGTTCTACTGGCATATGTTGCCATACACACACATGGAAAAAAGCAGCACTCCCATTCTCCCAGTGAAAAAAAATCATGATTTATTCTCCCATCCAATACAATGTTTTAGCCTAGTAATAGAACCTGTTTTACATTTTGGTGTTATGTCATAGGGGTGAATATATCACAATTTTTCCACTGGAAGAATTGGAGTGCTGACCTGGCCAGGATACTTAGGCTTGCACCCAGATGATGTGTGACCTATCAATGGTGCAGCTATCATTTTATCTTATTTTTATATTTTATAAAGTCATAGGAAAAAAATATTAGCTATGGATAAATAATAAATACATTAAACATAATACCCGGTAGACTAAGGTTTTTGTGAAACCAAAATACTGTTTACAGTTATCAATCAGTTTAATAAGAATAAAACATCTTGTAAATGTCAAAAACATTTCATATTTCAACTCTCTTCTCATTTCTTCTGTCAATTGTGAAACCAAAGGAAGAAAACAAACGTGATGTTGATTGATATTCTACACATTTATATTTGTGTTTTATTTCCCAAAGAAAGCTCTTGAATTTCATATTGAAACGTATTCAGATATGCAGATTCTCCTCTCTGAATAATATCGCAGATGTTTACTTGTAGATCAGTTTTAAAAGTATAATGAGTTAGTAAAGTTTACTTTTAGAAACAATTGGTTGTCTATATTACATTCTAAGATATTCAGGCACAGTAGCACTGGTAGCTTATCACTAATAATAGGTTAATAGTGACATGGTACCCATGCTCTACATACATAGGTCATTCCAGAAAGAACTGGATCATAGTAGACAATAAGCAAATGGAACATTTATGTAATTGTAATCTGATCGGATATTAGAAGCTTTCACCAAATATCATTTATTTCACTTTACAAATGTTTTTTACTTCTTCTTTTTTACTTAGTTTTACTGCTAACGTTATCTTTGCAAAACTGATATACTGTGATACAGCCAATGCATAGATTGAGGGACCAGCGTGTGATACCAAGATTATCTCGTTAAAGGGGTATTCTCAAGTTATTTGTTATTACAGGTGAGTGTACTGGCACTTTTTAAATTAATTAAATAGCCCTGTGAGTCTACACATGCGCCCTTTCTTTTCTTTTCACATATCTCGTTAAAGGGGTATTCTCAAGTTATTTGTTATTAAATTGCTTTAATTAGCAAGACAGCATGAAAATAAGCTAATGTGCAATTGACTTGCTTTTGCTATCTGCTGTGGCTCTCCTGCTCTGAGACCTTTTATAAAAAAAAAGTTTCCATGGAGTTCAGCCAGAAACAGAATATAGATAGGGGAAATGCTCTAACTTTGGGGCTGCAGGCACAGCGGGTCCACACATGTTGAAAATGGGTAAGGACATTTCCCCTAATAAAAGTATTTGGTATATACTTTCTTTGGACTTTGGCGCCTTGATTTTTGTAGGAATGTACAGTGTCCATTTTACGACATGATCAGATATCAAAATCAAACATCAGAATGATGTCAGTTTGAGGCTAAATACCCTGTCTGACAAGTGATTCTGACAAAGTGATTTTGACAAATGATCCTGACGAGTGATTCTGACGAGTGATTTTGACACGTGATCCTGACGAGTGATTTTGACACGTGATCCTGACGAGTGACTTTGACAAGTGACTTTTACAACTTTAATAATATAAAAAGTAACTGTTCCCTGATGGGACTTGAACCCAAAATTCTGTGTCCCAAAGCCAGTTCACTAACCACTAAGCTATAAACTCAGTTGTTAAAACCTAGGAGTTCTATTTGCTTATATGATTTTCAGTGCAAACTTGTCTATAACTCATTGGGACTTATGCACAGACTGCAAGCAAGCCAAATTCAAATGATGTTTGATTTTGATGTATGAGTCTGATGGGTGACTTTCTTCAAACATCAGAATCACAATGGCTTTTAGTCACCCTGAGTATTTTCATGGTTGATCTCATAAGACTAGAAAAGCTACCAGCAACTATCACTTGACTGGAGAGTGCAATGGTAAGGTATCAGCCTCTGAAACTACAGTGTTAGAGTTCAAATACTGATAGGAATAAGATTTTTTTTTTTTAATTATGCCTATTTAGCACACAAACTACAGGGGTGTTTTACTTTTAATATCTGACACTCTGATTGTCATCCTGACGTATTAAGAGTTTCAGACATGCTGTCTATTTGCATGGTAAATTACATAGCCAAAGTAAATTGGGGGGCACTAATTTACTACATATCTATTTCCAAGTGACTTTATATTTACATAATTTCTTAAAGGGGTCTAATGATAAAATGTCTTTATAGTCAATTTTTATTTCCATCCACCCAAGTACTGGCTGCAAACTCCCAATTTACTTTGGCTATGTAATTTACCATGCAAATAGACAGCGTGTCTGAAACTCTTAACACATCAGGATGACAATCAGAGTGTTAGATATTAAAAGTAAAACACCCCTGGGCTTCAGCGGCCATTTTGGGGGATGTAAATTTCAAATTGGCAGAGAAATTACACAGGCAGTATTTAAAATAGTAGGCAGGTCACTGAAAACACAGTGACCTGTCAGAGGCCGGAGATAGGAATACATAATGAGAGCACCAGTTACAGCCCCTCCCCAAAGGCCGCCCCAGAGCACATGCATATCATTATGGCAGAACTGAAAATAAAGATTATAACAGAACCACAGGATGGATTTCATCAACAAAGGTATCATTTTACTCAGTGTAACGGCGCCCACCTGACAGGGTATGTTGTTTACTAATCACAATCCTGCTGACAGGTGCTCTTTAAACTGTGACATGTCAGCAAACTAACATAAAAAGTAACTATACTTTCAAGTAACTTTTCAGACTAAGCTGTCATGTATATACATGAGGAATAGCACTATTTCTGGCCATTATATGATTTATTGTCTGCATTTTTAACAATTTTCCCTTTTGCGTGCTCTATCTCTGTATTCATAATTGATTGTCACCTGGTGGCAGGAGACTTGCTTCTGTGACGTCTCCCATTCACAGCACAGCACACAGAGGGGGATTCCTGCACTACATTGCTTAATTAGTAAACGGTCAAAAGTAGCTGAGACATGGGAGGAATTATAAAGCAGCAGTGATCAGTGTGATTGTGAATCCAGCTGTGGGATCAGGTAAAAGAATTGTTTAAAAAGGTCAACACAATCTTTCTGTGTCTCCCTCTGCTTGTTTTCTTACTCCGCTCCTCGCTCCACCTTTCCCCTCACCTCTCCATGATGTGTTGGAGAGGTGTTGGCAGTCACTGTGCTGGCAGTCTGTCATTGCCTTGTCTTGGGTAAGATGGAGTTAAACATTGTTTTTTAGAGTGAATGGTGAATTCAAGAGTCACAGAGGAGAAGAAATGGCTCATAAATATAGACGGAAGCATATTTTTCTGATAAAATATTTTACAAAGTTCCTCTTACTGTTGATTTAATACAAAGTTTTATAATATTATAACTTAGCCTCTTAGGTATTTTATTGACTATAGATGGTTATATACTGTGGAATATATTAGTGCTACATGAATAAAGCATATTAATATGTGTGACTGTCATTCAAACACTCTGCAGATTGTCATATTACCCTGAACTCAATGCTGATATCACTTTTTATAGCTTTCAATTGTAGTAAGGAGACGACATGTCACAATATGATTTTGGAGTGAGATAATGGGAACACTACCTTATACCTGGCAATTGCTCCTTTATAGAAGTAATCATATCAGTGGGGTACTACATCCCCTCTGAAAGAGCCACACTGTGATTACCTGCGCTGCAAGGAACGAGCAAGCGTCACTCAATGCCCTACTATATCTTTAGATGCTCAGAAATGGCTCTCAATACCCCTTGAAGCTAGAATGCGCCACTGAAAATAGTGCTGATCAAAGGCATGTAAGCATGTCATTTTTCAGTCTGTTTTATTCCTGCTGTGCTAAGGAAGAGATCTCATGGAAATGCCTGTTCCATCTGCGTCTGCAGTTTCAAGGTGCTCATTTCTTTTTATCTCAGATGGCAAATTCTCAGTAGCTGTTACTTTGTGAGATAAACATTTGCTTATTAAAAGTTCTAACAGCTCTTAGATAACTTGCCAAGTTATGTTAACCAATGCATTGTAATTGGGTCATTCCAGCAGAGTGCTGTTAAAGTTCATTTACCTACTTTACTATTGGTTTAGATGGGGCATAAATACCAAAATTACTTTGTGTACTTATGGTAAAGTTATGACTGTATATATATGAGGGAGAAGTTCATTCTGCTGCCTTTAGAGCTAAAGGTATAACCTGGGTGTAGTTATAGGGGTGCAGTTGCTCCTCTGAAACATAAAACACCACTAATCTAAATGTTGATATAAATGGTATAATAAAAATGGTATAAGGTAGGTTAGGACCCTGTTAAGATTTTGTATTGGGGGCCCAAAAGCTTTCTAAACAGGTTGTCTGGCTTGGGAAAAAGTCTGCAGTCACTCTGACTGCTGACTACTGATTCATGACAGCACGCGGTGCACACGCTGCCATGATTCCCCGTATTGCTGGTGCAAGTTGGCGGTCAAGTGACCACATGCATGCGACTTGCATACTTGCAGTAATGGGCAGACTAGACACGTTCGACTTCTCTCCATAGAAGTGAATTGAGAGAAGCTAGACATGTCTAGTCAGCATGTGACCACAAGTATGCAAATCACTTACATGCAGTCACATGACTGCCCGCTTGCTCTAACATTACCACCTCGCCGAGTGCAGACTTTTGCCCCAAGTTTGGACAATGCGATTAATGCAGTTCCTCCCATACAGGGCAAAGGGACCCAGGAGCTTCCAAAGACTGCAGGACTGTTTGTGACCACAATTTCTGTCCTCCCTTTAGTTCAATGGGTTATCCTACAAACAGTATTTATAACCTGTTCATAAGATAGGTGATAAATATATGATAGCTGGAGGTCCAACTGCCTGGATCACAAGATAGTGGCCTCATGTTCCCCATATGAATGGAGCAGTAATGTGCATGTACAACCATCATTGCTGGTCACATAGGTACCCTATTTCTTCATTCCCAAGGGGTCACTGGACCCACATTTTGGTGATGTTCGTGGAATAACCAGTTTAAACACCTGATTAAATAATGATAATATTCTAGATTTCAATATTCGTTGCATTTGTGATAGAGCCTTTTAATAGAATTTTCATTAAAAAGTGCATGATAGGCAATGGAAAGGTGGAATTGACTATATCTGACTATACTTGTGACTAATATGTTAAAAGGGTTATCCACTACTTAGATATTGATGGCCTATCCTTAGGATAGGTCATCAATTCCAGATTGATGGGGGTCAAAAAACTCAGCACCCCAACCAATTAGCTATTTGCAGTGGGTGGATGTAAACCTTGCACAGAGGCAGAAAGCACAGCTACATACACTGTTCACTGGCCATTCTCAGATACTGCATCTCAGCTTCTGTTCACTTCAATAGGAGATAAGCTGCAGTACCTGAGAACAACCACTACACAGTTTATGGAGCGTTACTGTTCCCGCGCTGTATACTGTTTATGTCCTGCCAGCGCTGCAAACAGCTGATCAGTAGGAGTGCTAAGTGTTAGACCCCCACTGATCTAATATTGATGACCATTGCTGACCATAGGTCATCAATATATAAGTGGTGGACAGCACCATTGAGCAAACCATTTATACTATAATTCTACTGTACTAATTGAGATACCAGCCATGTTCAAATTTTCAATTTAACTTTTTCATGTAACAGGTTCATGTTTTCTATACTTGTGAATCAGATTACATAAACTTTCCTAACATATTTATTCTCTTATAGGCCTTGGTTGAGAACCTGAGCACTGGCTACAATAAATAGTCAATGACTTTGGAATATCTTTCAGCTCAACTATGAAAGGATTATCAAGCAACCGCAGCCATCATCATGGGGTTGTATGTGACTCAGTATGTGATGCCCTCCCTCACCATACAGATAGAAAGCCATATTTGCTCAACCCAGTAGATCCTCATCCTGCGGATCACCCGTACTATGCTCAAAGGAACTCCTACCCAGTAGAATGCATAATGCCCTATGGGGATCAGATTGCCAGCAGTACATTTCCAAGGAGACATTACAATTCCCACCATGAGCTTAAAGATGAGTGTGCTCTAGTGCCCCATGGAAGTGTTGGAAAAGGTAACCGACTTCCCACCAACCTCTTGGATCAATTTGAAAGGCAGATTCCTATCAATCGGGATGGATATCACACTTTGCAATACAAAAGGAGTGCAGTGGAACACCGCAGTGACAGTCCTGGTAGGATACGACATTTGGTTCATTCTGTCCAGAAACTGTTCACAAAATCACATTCCCTTGAAGGACCAACGAAAGGAAACTCTAATGGAAACAAAGCCAGTCCAGAAGAAATGCAAACTGTGAGGTATGGCAAGCGAAGTAAGAGCAAAGAGAGGAGAGCTGAACTGAAACCAAGAACAAACATTTCAGGGTGGTGGGGTTCACAGGATAACTTAGACAATGATGTCTGCATGTACCATGGTCCCACTGCTGTCATGACTATGGGGAGATGCCCGGACCGCTCCACGTCTCAGTACTTTATGGAAGCTTATAACACACTTAGCGAACATGCATTAAAGTCATCAAGAAGCAATAATGATGTAAAATGCAACACTTGTACAAATCTACCTGTGAGTTTACCTGTAAGTTTGGACAGCCAGATGTTAAAGAAAAGTTCTTGGGCATCCACACTCACAGTAAGCAGGGCACGGGAAGTGTACCAGAAACCTGCAATAAACATGGACCAAGCATTGGTGAAGTCTGACTCATGTCAACAAGAGAGGTCATTGCAGTATCTGCAGGTAGGCTTACAAAATTTTGTTCCTTACTCACTTGTCCTTGTTAAATCATGTGAAGCATGTGTTATTATTACTGAGAAAAGATTCACACAACAAAAAATACAAAGCAATTGTGATGTCTGCCCTACATGACTATTCATTAGTTTATATTAAATATGTGAAAATGATCCTGATTAAAAAAATGAACTATTTTGTGTCTAAGGTTCCTGTGCAGAATTATGTTTCCATGGTAACAGACTGCAAACAAACTGTGTAGTCTGACTGTAGTCATACACTCTTCATCAGGACTCACTTGTCATGAAAATATATATAGTACAATAGTAGAAGTGTTGGAAGTAAGTGATACTATGTAATCTAAGGAGTCCCAACAATCATAGAAGTTATATTCTTGTCTTTTATTGAATCAAACTTCAGTCCGTCGCGAGCTTTTGACAGCAGTAAAGAAGGTGAACATATAATCACAATATACAATGAAGTCTCAAGGAAATGATATTACTATATCGGTGTAAATCACGGAAGCGAGGAATATGACTGCTGTATGAGACTACACACTTTAATTCTATTGATTTTCCTGTTTCCTTAGATTTTCAAAAACATATTGTACTAAAGTTGGGTTTAGCCCTTTACTTTCTTGCTGTTTTCAAGCTGTGGCTTTCTACAGCTTTAAAATGTCACTATCCAGAAGGAATATAATTTTCAATTCTATTTGTAAAAATCTCATTTACATTTGAAAGGCACATATCTTCTGTGGTGTTTTTATTGCTGCAAACTCTAATTGTTACAATTTTTCTGTATTTTTCTCTATTCACTTCCAAAGGGAAAACTAGCATTGAAAACCACAACTCAAGATTTTCATATAAGATTTATAGAACTTTCTTTACAAAAAATCTGAACCATAATCCTGTAAAAAAAACTAGAACACAATGCCAGTCTTAAGCCACTTTGATATGCAAGTGTTTTAGTCAGTAATTTGGATCAATATTCATAAGCCAGGAGTGGAACCTACAGAGAGAAAGTATAATGGAATAATTTTCAGTCTTCTATGTTTTATAACTTTTCTAGTTTGAGCTTAGAAATTAGGATACAAAATACTGACATCTTATAGTGTCCTTAAAGTGGTGGTCTGAAATACAAATTATTTTTACACCTAAATGCCTACTTATTTAATGCCAAAATCTAAACTTTTTTCTAATGTACTGGTATTAAAAATTCCATATCCTTCTTAACTACACTGCTTAACTTCTTTTCTTTTTTTTTTCCTACTTCCTTTTTGATGACATCGTTTGAGAATCCCAGTGATGTTTGTTTCATGGGCTGGGCTAGTCCCTGCTCTGTCACTATGCGATGTGCACAATGACAGTGCGCTCCCTCACTGGCTCAGATCAGTAATAACGAGCAAGCAAAAGAGTGCACTGTCAATGTGTGTTGTCAAAATACCTGGCATGCAGCGACCAGCGCCGTCCCCCAAGTGACGTCACTATTTTAAAGGGCCATGTAGAATATTAGTCCACAAATTAAAAAAGATGTGCAGGCAAGTAACAAAATGTAAAAAAAACTAGTATTATTAATACACCTTAAAAACAGATAAATATATAATAATAATTAATATCAGAACAACATCAGATCACTGAGAACCAGAAAAATAAATGAGAAACTCTCTGGATCAAACAATATAACTCTGCATTTCATTGTTTCTCAAGGGCACCGATTACCAAAGTGTGAGCATTATAGCCCCAGCCCCCTGAGAAAGCCTGTATAGGCGAAACTTGTTGGGGAAGCTATAATTGTTTATTTTATGTTCTCTAGTGAAACCTATTTGAAAGAAAATCTATGTACTTAATGTATGTCAGTTAGAATCACGGACTGCAGCCATGATCTAAGTAGTTAAAAGAGGATAGACTCAGTATTGTTGAGTACTAACTACGTTTAGATCTCCAGTGAGAAGAATCCTTTAAAATAATGGACTAAGATAGATTCACTTCAGTAATTTTAACTATTGACCACTTTTTTAATTAAAATCAATAAAAGTCACATTTTAGTATGTCCCTTAAATAGGGTTTATTTACCCCCTGGGGTAATTTGTTGTACGACACCAGGCACCCACACCAATCTGTCATTAGCTTTTGCGACTTGAAGTAAAAACTGAATGGGGCTCAACAGCAAAGCTTCATTAAATAAGTAGAACTTGTTGTCGAGATCCGCTCTAATTTTCCTCATCTGCAGTTCTCGTCAATGGTCGCTGCACAATGAATAAATCTGTGCTGTTCAGTTTCATACAATGTTTACATACTACTGCCGCTGGAGACAATGACAACTGATCGGTGGGGGAGTTGAGTGTGGGACCTCTACCAATCTGATATTGATGACCTATTCTAAGGATAGATTATATTATATGCCTGAACATCTTCTTTTAGTCTCTGGCCAATGATGACATTAGAATCTCGGGTTCTACATTTATTGACTATTCTGCAATTTGTGTTCCCATTAAAGTGTTAAGCATTAAATCTCTTTACTGAACTGAGAAACTAAGTGCATTTGGGACATTCCTAAGTACATCATAAATCTGCAAGACCACAGATGTCACAAATATTGGTTATTAAAAACCATTTACACTGCTGCGCAAATTAATTATTTTTCTCATTGCTCATATTGCTGTTAGAGAACAAAGAACTTTTTATGGATAATACACAAATGGCAATGACCCCGGTTCTTAGAGGATTCTACTTCTTGAAGTAAATGTATTTGGAAATATATTAGTGAATTTGGACCAACAGAAGCATGTCATGGCATGTATGTATAACAGTATTTATATATTACAGTATATGTGTATCACAGCGTGTATGTGTCACAGCGTGTATGTGTGTCACAGTATGTATGTATCACAGTATGTATGTATCACAGCATATATGTATCACAGTATGCATGTATAACTGTATGTACTGTATGTATCACAGTATGCATGTATTACGGTATATACAGTTGAAACCAGAAGTTTACATACACTATATAAAAAGACACATATGCATGGTTTTCTCAATATCTGATATGAAGTCAAAATAAACCTTTCCTGTTTTAGGTCAATTAGGATTACCATAATTTTTAATATTTACCAAATGACAGAATAATGAGAGAGAGAGAATGTTTTAAAGCATTTTTATTACTTATTGCAAAGTCAAAAGTTTACATACATTTCATTAGTATTTGGTACCATTGCCCTTATACTGAATGACTTGGGTCAAACGTTTGGGATATCCTTCCACAAGCTTCTCACAATAGTTGGTCGGAATTTGGGCCCATTCCTCCTGACAAAACTGGTGTAACTGATCCAGGTTTGTAGGTCGCCTTGCTCGCACCTGCCTTTTCCGCTTTGCTCATAAAATTCAATAGGATTGAGATCAGGGCTTTGTGATGGCCACTCCAAAACATTTACTTTGTTATCCTTAAGCCACTTTGTTACCATTTTGGCAATAAGCTTCGGGTCATTGTCCATTTGGAAGACCCATTTACGCCCAAGCTTTAACTTCCTGGCTGATGTCTTGAGATGTTGCTTCCGTATTGCCACATAATCTTCATTTCTCATGATGCCATCTATTTTGTGAAGTGCATCAGTCCCTCCTGCAGCAAAACAACCCCACAACATGATGCTGACTCCCGTGTGTATCACAGTTGGGATGGTGTTCTTAGGCTTCTAAGCTTCTCCCTTTTTCCTCCAAATGTAACGATCGCCATTATGCCCAAAAAAAACATGTCTCCAAAAATTAAGGTCTTTGTTCCTGTGTGCATTTGCAAACATTAATCTGGCTTTTTTATGTTTCTTTTGGAGTAATGGCTTCTTCGTGGCAGAGTGGCCTTTCAGCCCATGTTAATACAGTACTCGTTTCACTGTGGTTATTAACACAATCTTACCAGCTTCTGCCATCATCTTCACAAGGTCATTTGCTTTTGTTCTTGGGTTGATATGCACATGTCGGACCAAAGAATATTCATCTCTGGAACACAGAACCTGTCTCCTTCCTGAGCAGTATGATGGCTGGACATTCACATCTTGTTTGTACTTGCGTATAATTGTTTGTACAGAAGAACGAGGCACCTTCAGGTATCTTGAAATTGTACCCAAGGATGAGCCAGACTTGTGCAAGTACACAATTCTTTTCCTGATATCTTGGCTGATTTTTATAGACTTTCCCATGATGCTACACAAAGAAGCAGTGTTTCAGGTGTGCATTAAAATACATCCACAGGTGTATCTCTAATTAACTCAGATGTTGCCAAAAAACCTATCAGAAGTCAAACACATGACATCATCATATGGTCAGTCCAGAATTGTTTCAAGACATAGTAATCTTAGTGTATGTAAAGTTTTGACTTTGCAGTAAGTAATAAAAATGCCTTAAAACATTCTCTCGCTCTCATTATTCTGGCATTTGGCAAATATTAAAAGTTCTGGTAATCCTAATTGACCTAAAACGGGAAAGGTTTATTCTGATTTCATGTCAGATATTGAGAAAAACAGCCATATGTGTATTTTTATATAATGTATGTAAGTATTCTGCTCCTGCTGTGTCCCGGTGTAAATATAAGAATAAAATTTAAAAAATCCTTATACTCACCTGTCCGAAGGTGTCCCCTGCTGTAATTCATCTGACCGCTCACGTAGAGGATCCGGGGAGAATTACTTGCCACAGTGAGTGGGCTCCTGCTCTGTGCTGAGCTCAGTGAGTGACAGGACACCGCTCGCTGGAGCGAGTCATTCTTCCCGGCTACTCGACGTGAGCAGTCAGATGGATTACAGCGGGGAACACCTTCGGACAGGTGAGTATAAGAATTTTTTTATTTTATTCTTATTTTTATACCAGTGAAGGGGGGAGGCACAGGGCCGGTAACAATGTGCTGTGGGCCTGGACTGAGTTCTCTTCGCCCTACTTCGCCTCTTTTATAAAGGACTGAGAGTGGAGTGTGTAGTGTGATGAAGGATTCTCTGTACTCACTGTTACAATATCCATGGGACCGGAACTGGCTTCAAACAAGACAGGAGATCTTAGATCTGGATTAACAGACTCACTTTTATTGTGCAATTCTTCTACACACGGCTCCAGCATACAGATTAAGACATAGTCTTTTGTTAGTGAAGTACCCTTGGTTATGTGCTTTTCCAGTGTTCGTCCTCGTCCTGTCCTGAGACCCACCATCTTCCACTTCCTCTGCAACCCAGCTGAGAATCTCCGCATGAGGGCTATAGAGGCCTGCTTCTCAGTATCTCTTGTAGGCTGTAAGCCCAGGACTGTGCCGGCGTCCAGATCGAGTATGAAACGTGTCCTCATTCTGCTCCTTAAACTTGCGCGGATAAAACACTTTCTCCACCACTGTATCTGCTGCTGAAGTCTGTCTCCCTGTCCGTTCAGCCTTTCTTCTACACTCCACTCTCGTTCGTATGGGACCTGTACTGGTCCCATTCTATAAGGGTCGTGGGCCCAGAACTTGGGTGTCCGTGTCATGAACTACACTCTGGCAGACTCTCTGCCTAACTCCCCAACTAACTCTCTGCAACCGGAAATTGTTTTCTATAAAACTGTTTTAACCCCTCTCAACTAATGATGTAATCCCTGAATTAGCTATCTAATATCTAAGTAATGTAGTGTAAACTATATCCCTACCTATTTTATGGTTCCCCTAATGGACAGACCTCAAGCATCCCATGGAAGGCCTTAGGCAGAGCCTATAGGAGAACCGGCCTCAGGGCGCTAACACTATTATTTTAATCCATTACTTCCTGGTTTCTACAAATTTGGCTTTGTGTGTGGGGGAGTTTTTTGCATGAAAAATCTTTTTAAGGGTGCGTGCACGCAATATCTTTTTTCAGGCAGATTTTACCTTGCAAACCACCTGAAAAACCTATTAGAAACCACTCAAAGAATAAACTTGAATTTCTATGTAAAAACGACGTATTGTGCATATGTTCAGGCTTTTGAATGTCTTTCAACTAGTGTTGAGCAAGTATGTTCTGTTAACCCTTTCGCCGAGTATGCTCGGGCCGAGCTCCGAGTATTTACAGCTGCTCGGTGATATGTTTGAATCGCTCCCGTGTGCATGATTTGCGACTGTTTAACAGCTTTATTACATGTGAGGAATGTCTATTTCTTACACATTCCTCACATGTAATAAAGCTGTCAAACAGTTGCAAATCATGCACACGGGAGCGATTCAAACATATCACCGAGCAGCTGCAAATACTCGGAGCTCGGCCTGAGCATACTCGGAGCAGAACATACTCGCTCAACACTACTTTCAACCCCTGCATTTTGCTGGTGTTCATAGGAGAGTATGAGTTTCTCTATACATAGCAGTGTTCATGCACTGCTGCGTATAGCACAAGCGATCAGACGATCGCAGCTTCAAGTGCCTTACATTATTAAATACAGTAAAAAGTTTAAAAAAAAGTTTTAAAAAATATGAAACAAACACACGCTCAAACCATACCTCTTTTGCCCCATTAAAAATAAAACAATTGAAAAAAAAATACACATATTTGGTATTGCTGTGTTCGTAAAAGTCCGATCTATCAAAATAATAAAGTAAATTAATCCGATTTGTAAACAGTGTAACAAAAAAAAGGCAAAATGCCAGAATTAAGTGTTTTGCAATAAAATGCAATAAGAGACAATCTAAACATCGTATCTTGCCCAAAATGGTATCAGGAAAAATGCCAGCTCAGGGAGCAAAAAATAAGAACTCACACAGCCCCATATTCCAAAAAATTGAAAGCGCTACGGGCATAGGCGGATTATAATGAGGGCAATCTGGGCTACCGCCCGGGGCTCCAAAGGGCCCGGGGCTCCGGGGGGTCCATGGCCAGATTGCCCTCATTATAATATGTGCGTGATTGAGTGAGTGAGTGTGTGTGTATGTGTGTGTGTGTGTGTGTATGTGTGTGTGTGTTTATGTGTGAGTGTGTGTGTGTGTGATTGAGTGTGTATGTGTGCAGGCAGATATCATTGTGTGATGTCTGTTTATATGTATTTTTGTGTTTCAAATGTGTTTATGCATGTATGTATATGTCTGTATATGTTTGTGTGTGTGCGTGACTGCGTGCGGCCTCCTGCTGTGTATAGATGGCGCCGTGCGGCCTCCTGCTGTGTATAGATGGCTACATGCGGCCTCCTGCTGTGTATAGATAGCTATGTACGGCCTCCTGCTGTGTATAGATGGCTATGTTCGGCCTCCAGCTGTGTATAGATTGCTACGTGCGGCCTCCTGCTGTGTATAGATGGTTACGTGCGGCCTCCTGCTGTGTATAGATGGCTACGTGTGGCCTCCTGGTGTGTATAGATGGCGCCGTGCGGCCTCCTGCTGTGTATAGATGGCTACGTGTGGCCTCCTGCTGTGTATAGATGGCTAGTGCGGCCTCCTGCTGTGTATAGATGGCACCGTGCGGCCTTCTGCTGTGTATAGAAGACTACGTGTAGCCTCCTGCTGTGTATAGATGGCGCCGTGCGGCCTCCCGCTGTGTATAGATGGCGCTGTGTGGCCTCCTGCTGTGAATAGATGGTGCCGTGTGGCCTCCTGCTGTATAGAGATGGCACCGTGCGGCCTCCTGCTGTGTATAGATGGCTACGTGTGGCCTCCTGCTGTGTATAGATGACTATGTGCGGCCTCCCGCTGTGTATAGATGGCTATGTGCTGCCTCCTGCTGTGTATAGATGGCACCGTGCGGCCTCCTGCTGTGTATAGATGGCTACGTGCGGCCTCCCGCTGTGTATAGATGGCTACGTGCGGCCTCCTGCTGTGTATAGATAGCTACGTGTGGCCTCCTGCTGTGTATAGATGGCTATTTTCGGCCTCCAGCTGTGTATAGATGGCTACGTGCGGCCTCCTGCTGTGTATAGATGGCTACGTGCGGCCTTCTGCTGGGTATAGATGGCTACGTGTGGCCTCCTACTGTGTGTGTGTGAGTGAGTGTCTGTGTGTGTGTATGTCTGTGTGTATGTGTGTGTGTATTTATGTGTGAGATGGCACCGTGCGGCCTCCTGCTGTGTATAGATGGCTACGTGCGGCCTCCCGCTGTGTATAGATGGCTACGTGCGGCCTCCTGCTCTGTATAGACAGCTACGTGCGGCCTCCTGCTGTGTACTGATGGCACCGTGCGGCCTCCTGCTGTGTATAGATGGCTACGTGCGGCCTCCTGCTGGGTACAGATGGCTACATTTGGCCTCCCGCTGTGTATAGATGGCACCGTGCGGCCTCCTGCTGTGTATAGATGGCTATATGCGGCCTCCCGCTGTGTATAGATGGCACTGTGCGGTCTCCCGCTGTGTATAAATGGCGCCATCCGGCCTCCTGCTCTGTATAGATGGCTATGTGCGCCTCCTGCTGTGTATAGATGGCTACATGCAGCCTCCTGCTGTGTATAGATGGCTACATGCGGCCTCCTGCTGTGTATAGATGGCGCCGTGTGGCCTCCTGCTGTGTATAGATGACTACGTGTGGCCTCCTGCTGTATATAGATGGCGCCGTGCGGCCTCCTGCTGTGTATAGATGGCGCCGTGTGGCCTCCTGCTCTGTATAGATGGCTAGTGCGGCCTCCTGCTGTGTATAGATGGCACCGTGCGGCCTTCTGCTGTGTATAGAAGACTACGTGTAGCCTCCTGCTGTGTATTGATGGCACCGTGCGGCCTCCTGCTGTGTATAGATGGCTACGTGTGGCCTCCCTCTGTGGATAGATGGCTACGTTCGGCCTTCCACTGTGTATAGATGGCTACATGCGGCCTCCTGCTGTGTATAGATGGCTATGTGCTTCCTCCCACTGTGTATAGATGGCTACGTGTGGCCTCCCACTGTGTATAGATGGCTACGTGCAGCCTCCCGCTGTGTATAGATGGCGCCGTGCGGCCTCCCGCTGTGTATACATGGCTACGTGCGGCCTCCCGCTGTGTATAGATGGTGCCATGCGGCCTACTGCTGTGTATAGATGGCTACGTGCGGCCTCCCGCTGTGTATAGATGGCTACGTGCGGCCTCTCATTGTGTATAGATGGCCTCGTGCAGCCTCCCGCTGTGTATAGATAGCTAAGTGCGGCCTCCCGCTGTGTATAGAAGATTATGTGTGGCCTCCTGCTGTGTATTTATGGCACCGTGTGGCCTCCTGCTGTGTATAGATGGCTACGTGCGGCCTGCTGCTGTGTATAGATGGCTACGTGCGGCCTCTCTCTGTGTATAGATGGCTACGTTCAGCCTACTGCTGTGTATAGATGGCTACATGCGGCCTCCTGCTGTGTATAGATAGCTATGTACGGCCTCCTGCTGTGTATAGATGGCTATGTTCGGCCTCCAGCTGTGTATAGATTGCTACGTGCGGCCTCCTGCTGTGTATAGATGGTTACGTGCGGCCTCCTGCTGTGTATAGATGGCTACGTGTGGCCTCCTGGTGTGTATAGATGGTGCCGTGCGGCCTCCTGCTGTGTATAGATGGCTACGTGCGGCCTCCCGCTGTGTATAGATGGCGCCATGTGGCCTCCTGCTGTGAATAGATGGTGCCGTGTGGCCTCCTGCTGTATAGAGATGCACCGTGCGGCCTCCTGCTGTGTATAGATGGCTACGTGTGGCCTCTTGCTGTGTATAGATGACTATGTGCGGCCTCCCGCTGTGTATAGATGGCTATGTGCTGCCTCCTGCTGTGTATAGATGGCACCGTGCGGCCTCCTGCTGTGTATAGATGGCTACGTGCGGCCTCCCGCTGTGTATAGATGGCTACGTGCGGCCTCCTGCTGTGTATAGAGAGCTACGTGTGGCCTCCTGCTGTGTATAGATGGCTATTTTCAGCCTCCAGCTGTGTATAGATGACTACGTGCGGCCTCCTGCTGTGTATAGATGGCTACGTGCGGCCTTCTGCTGTGTATAGATGGCTACGTGTGGCCTCCTACTGTGTGTGTGTGAGTGAGTGTGTGTGTGTATGTCTGTGTGTGTGTGTGTGTGTATGTGTGTGTGTATTTATGTGTGAGATGGCACCGTGCGGCCTCCTGCTGTGTATAGATGGCTACGTGCGGCCTCCCGCTGTGTATAGATGGCTACGTGCGGCCTCCTGCTGTGTATAGACAGCTACGTGCAGCCTCCTGCTGTGTACTGATGGCACCGTGCGGCCTCCTGCTGTGTATAGATGGCTACGTGCGGCCTCCTGCTGGGTACAGATGGCTACATTTGGCCTCCCGCTGTGTATAGATGGCACCGTGTGGCCTCCTGCTGTGTATAGATGGCTATATGCGGCCTCCCGCTGTGTATAGATGGCACTGTGCGGTCTCCCGCTGTGTATAGATGACGCCATCCGGCCTCCTGCTGTGTATAGATGGCTACGTGCGGCCTCCTGCTGTATATAGATGGCTACATGCGGCCTCCTGCTGTGTATAGATGGCTACATGCGGCCTCCTGCTGTGTATAGATGGCGCCGCGTGGCCTCCTGCTGTGTATAGATGGCTACGTGTGGCCTCCTGCTGTATATAGATGGCGCCGTGCGGCCTACTGCTGTGTATAGTTGGCGCCGTGTGGCCTCCTGCTCTGTATAGATGGCTACGTGCGGCCTCCTGCTGTGTATAGATGGCACCGTGCGGCCTTCTGCTGTGTATAGAAGACTACGTGTAGCCTCCTGCTGTGTATTGATGGCACCGTGCGGCCTCCTGCTGTGTATAGATGGCTACGTGTGGCCTCCCTCTGTGGATAGATGGCTACGTTCGGCCTTCCACTGTGCATAGATGGCTACGTGCGGCCTCCTGCTGTGTATAGATGGCTATGTGCTTCCTCCCACTGTGTATAGATGGCTACGTGTGGCCTCCCACTGTGTATAGATGGCTACGTGCAGCCTCCCGCTGTGTATAGATGGCGCCGTGCGGCCTCCCGCTGTGTATACATGGCTACGTGCGGCCTCCCGCTGTGTATAGATGGTGCCATGCGGCCTACTGCTGTGTATAGATGGCTACGTGCGGCCTCCCGCTGTGTATAGATGGCTATGTGCGGCCTCCCACTGTGTATAGATGGCCTCGTGCAGCCTCCCGCTGTGTATAGATAGCTAAGTGCGGCCTCCCGCTGTGTATAGAAGACTATGTGTGGCCTCCTGCTGTGTATTTATGGCACCGTGCGGCCTCCTGCTGTGTATAGATGGCTAAGTGCGGCCTCCTGCTGTGTATAGATGGCTACGTGCGGCCTCCCTCTGTGTATAGATGGCTACGTTCAGCCTCCTGCTGTGTATTGATGGCTATGTGCGGCCTCCTGCTGTGTATAGATGGCTACATGCAGCCTCCCGCTGTGTATAGATGGCTACGTGCTTCCTTCCGCTGTGTATAGATGGCTACGTGCGGCCTCCTGCTGAGTATAGATATCTACGTGCGGCCTCCTGCTGTGTATAGATGGCGCCGTGTGGCCTCCTGCTCTGTATAGATGGCTACGTGCGGCCTCCTGCTGTGTATAGATGGCACCGTGCGGCCTTCTGCTGTGTATAGAAGACTACGTGTAGCCTCCTGCTGTGTACTGATGGCACCGTGCGGCCTCCTGCTGTGTATAGATGGCTACGTGTGGCCTCCCTCTGTGGATAGATGGCTACGTTCGGCCTTCCACTGTGCATAGATGGCTATGTGCGGCCTCCTGCTGTGTATAGATGGCTATGTGCTTCCTCCCACTGTGTATAGATGGCTACGTGTGGCCTCCCGCTGTGTATAGATGGCTACGTGTGGCCTCCCGCTGTGTATAGATAGCTACGTGCAGCCTCCTGCTGTGTATAGATGGCGCCGTGCGGCCTCCCGCTGTGTATACATGGCTACGTGCGGCCTCCCGCTGTGTATAGATGGTGCCATGCGGCGTACTGCTGTGTATAGATGGCTACGTGCGGCCTCCCGCTGTGTATAGATGGCTATGTGCGGCCTCCCACTGTGTATAGATGGCCTCGTGCAGCCTCCCGCTGTGTATAGATAGCTAAGTGCGGCCTCCCGCTGTGTATAGAAGACTATGTGTGGCCTCCTGCTGTGTATTTATGGCACCGTGCGGCCTCCTGCTGTGTATAGATGGCTAAGTGCGGCCTCCTGCTGTGTATAGATGGCTACGTGCGGCCTCCCTCTGTGTATAGATGGCTACGTTCAGCCTCCTGCTGTGTATTGATGGCTATGTGCGGCCTCCTGCTGTGTATAGATGGCTACATGCAGCCTCCCGCTGTGTATAGATGGCTACGTGCTTCCTTCCGCTGTGTATAGATGGCTACGTGCGGCCTCCTGCTGAGTATAGATATCTACGTGCGGCCTCCTGCTGTGTATAGATGGCGCCGTGTGGCCTCCTGCTCTGTATAGATGGCTACGTGCGGCCTCCTGCTGTGTATAGATGGCACCGTGCGGCCTTCTGCTGTGTATAGAAGACTACGTGTAGCCTCCTGCTGTGTACTGATGGCACCGTGCGGCCTCCTGCTGTGTATAGATGGCTACGTGTGGCCTCCCTCTGTGGATAGATGGCTACGTTCGGCCTTCCACTGTGCATAGATGGCTATGTGCGGCCTCCTGCTGTGTATAGATGGCTATGTGCTTCCTCCCACTGTGTATAGATGGCTACGTGTGGCCTCCCGCTGTGTATAGATGGCTACGTGTGGCCTCCCGCTGTGTATAGATAGCTACGTGCAGCCTCCTGCTGTGTATAGATGGCGCCGTGCGGCCTCCCGCTGTGTATACATGGCTACGTGCGGCCTCCCGCTGTGTATAGATGGTGCCATGCGGCGTACTGCTGTGTATAGATGGCTACGTGCGGCCTCCCGCTGTGTATAGATGGCTATGTGCGGCCTCCCACTGTGTATAGATGGCCTCGTGCAGCCTCCCGCTGTGTATAGATAGCTAAGTGCGGCCTCCCGCTGTGTATAGAAGACTATGTGTGGCCTCCTGCTGTGTATTTATGGTACCGTGCGGCCTCCTGCTGTGTATAGATGGCTAAGTGCGGCCTCCTGCTGTGTATAGATGGCTACGTGCGGCCTCCCTCTGTGTATAGATGGCTACGTTCAGCCTCCTGCTGTGTATTGATGGCTATGTGCGGCCTCCTGCTGTGTATAGATGGCTACATGCAGCCTCCCGCTGTGTATAGATGGCTACGTGCTTCCTTCCGCTGTGTATAGATGGCTACGTGCGGCCTCCTGCTGAGTATAGATATCTACGTGCGGCCTCCTGCTGTGTATAGATGGCACCGTGCAGCCTCCTGCTGTGTATAGATGGCTACGTGCGGCCTCCCGCTGTGTATAGATGGCTACGTGCGGCCTCCTGCTGTGTATAGATAGCTACATGTGGCCTCCTGCTGTGTATAGATGGCTGTTTTCGGCCTCCAGCTGTGTATAGATGGCTACGTGCGGCCTCCTGCTGTGTATAGATGGCTACGTGCGGCCTTCTGCTGGGTATAGATGGCTACGTGTGGCCTCCTACTGTGTGTGTGTGAGTGAGTGTGTGTGTGTGTATGTCTGTGTGTGTGTATGTGTGTGTGTATTTATGTGTGAGATGGCACCGTGCGACCTCCTGCTGTGTATAGATGGCTACGTGCAGCCTCCCGCTGTGTATAGATGGCTACGTGCGGCCTCCTGCTCTGTATAGACAGCTACGTGCGGCCTCCTGCTGTGTACTGATGGCACCGTGCGGCCTCCTGCTGTGTATAGATGGCTACGTGCGGCCTCCTGCTGGGTACAGATGGCTACATTTGGCCTCCCGCTGTGTATAGATGGCACCGTGCGGCCTCCTGCTGTGTATAGATGGCTATATGCGGCCTCCCGCTGTGTATAGATGGCACTGTGCGGTCTCCCGCTGTGTATAAATGGCGCCATCCGGCCTCCTGCTGTGTATAGATGGCTATGTGCGCCTCCTGCTGTGTATAGATGGCTACATGCAGCCTCCTGCTGTGTATAGATGGCTACATGCGGCCTCCTGCTGTGTATAGATGGCGCCGTGTGGCCTCCTGCTGTGTATAGATGACTACGTGTGGCCTCCTGCTGTATATAGATGGCGCCGTGCGGCCTCCTGCTGTGTATAGATGGCGCCGTGTGGCCTCCTGCTCTGTATAGATGGCTAGTGCGGCCTCCTGCTGTGTATAGATGGCACCGTGCGGCCTTCTGCTGTGTATAGAAGACTACGTGTAGCCTCCTGCTGTGTATTGATGGCACCGTGCGGCCTCCTGCTGTGTATAGATGGCTACGTGTGGCCTCCCTCTGTGGATAGATGGCTACGTTCGGCCTTCCACTGTGTATAGATGGCTACGTGCGGCCTCCTGCTGTGTATAGATGGCTATGTGCTTCCTCCCACTGTGTATAGATGGCTACGTGTGGCCTCCCACTGTGTATAGATGGCTACGTGCAGCCTCCTGCTGTGTATAGATGGCGCCGTGCGGCCTCCCGCTGTGTATACATGGCTACGTGCGGCCTCCCACTGTGTATAGATGGTGCCATGCGGCCTCCTGCTGTGTATAGATGGCTACGTGCGGCCTCCTGCTGTGTATAGATGGCTACGTGCGGCCTCTCATTGTGTATAGATGGCCTCGTGCAGCCTCCCGCTGTGTATAGATAGCTAAGTGCGGCCTCCCGCTGTGTATAGAAGATTATGTGTGGCCTCCTGCTGTGTATTTATGGCACCGTGCGGCCTCCTGCTGTGTATAGATGGCTACGTGCGGCCTGCTGCTGTGTATAGATGGCTACGTGCGGCCTCCCTCTGTGTATAGATGGCTACGTTCAGCCTCCTGCTGTGTATAGATGGCTACATGCGGCCTCCTGCTGTGTATAGATAGCTATGTACGGCCTCCTGCTGTGTATAGATGGCTATGTTCGGCCTCCAGCTGTGTATAGATTGCTACGTGCGGCCTCCTGCTGTGTATAGATGGTTACGTGCGGCCTCCTGCTGTGTATAGATGGCTACGTGTGGCCTCCTGGTGTATATAGATGACGCCGTGCGGCCTCCTGCTGTGTATAGATGGCTACGTGCGGCCTCCCGCTGTGTATAGATGGCGCCATGTGGCCTCCTGCTGTGAATAGATGGTGCCGTGTGGCCTCCTGCTGTATAGAGATGCACCGTGCGGCCTCCTGCTGTGTATAGATGGCTACGTGTGGCCTCTTGCTGTGTATAGATGACTATGTGCGGCCTCCCGCTGTGTATAGATGGCTATGTGCTGCCTCCTGCTGTGTATAGATGGCACCGTGCGGCCTCCTGCTGTGTATAGATGGCTACGTGCGGCCTCCCGCTGTGTATAGATGGCTACGTGCGGCCTCCTGCTGTGTATAGATAGCTACGTGTGGCCTCCTGCTGTGTATAGATGGCTATTTTCGGCCTCCAGCTGTGTATAGATGGCTACGTGCGGCCTCCTGCTGTGTATAGATGGCTACGTGCGGCCTTCTGCTGTGTATAGATGGCTACGTGTGGCCTCCTACTGTGTGTGTGTGAGTGAGTGTGTGTGTGTATGTCTGTGTGTGTATGTGTGTGTGTATTTATGTGTGAGATGGCACCGTGCGGCCTCCTGCTGTGTATAGATGGCTACGTGCGGCCTCCCGCTGTGTATAGATGTCTACGTGCGGCCTCCTGCTGTGTATAGACAGCTACGTGCAGCCTCCTGCTGTGTACTGATGGCACCGTTCGGCCTCCTGCTGTGTATAGATGGCTACGTGCGGCCTCCTGCTGGGTACAGATGGCTACATTTGGCCTCCCGCTGTGTATAGATGGCACCGTGCGGCCTCCTGCTGTGTATAGATGGCTATATGCGGCCTCCCGCTGTGTATAGATGGCACTGTGCGGTCTCCCGCTGTGTATAGATGACGCCATCCGGCCTCCTGCTGTGTATAGATGGCTACGTGCGGCCTCCTGCTGTATATAGATGGCTACATGCGGCCTCCTGCTGTGTATAGATGGCTACATGCGGCCTCCTGCTGTGTATAGATGGCGCCGCGTGGCCTCCTGCTGTGTATAGATGGCTACGTGTGGCCTCCTGCTGTATATAGATGGCGCCGTGCGGCCTACTGCTGTGTATAGTTGGCGCCGTGTGGCCTCCTGCTCTGTATAGATGGCTACGTGCGGCCTCCTGCTGTGTATAGATGGCACCGTGCGGCCTTCTGCTGTGTATAGAAGACTACGTGTAGCCTCCTTCTGTGCATTGATGGCACCGTGCGGCCTCCTGCTGTGTATAGATGGCTACGTGTGGCCTCCCTCTGTGGATAGATGGCTACGTTCGGCCTTCCACTGTGCATAGATGGCTACGTGCGGCCTCCTGCTGTGTATAGATGGCTATGTGCTTCCTCCCACTGTGTATAGATGGCTACGTGTGGCCTCCCGCTGTGTATAGATGGCGCCGTGCGGCCTCCCGCTGTGTATACATGGCTACGTGCGGCCTCCCGCTGTGTATAGATGGTGCCATGCGGCCTACTGCTGTGCATAGATGGCTACGTGCGGCCTCCCGCTGTGTATAGATGGCTATGTGCGGCCTCCCACTGTGTATAGATGGCCTCGTGCAGCCTCCCGCTGTGTATAGATAGCTAAGTGCGGCCTCCCGCTGTGTATAGAAGACTATGTGTGGCCTCCTGCTGTGTATTAATGGCACCGTGCGGCCTCCTGCTGTGTATAGATGGCTAAGTGCGGCCTCCTGCTGTGTATAGATGGCTACGTGCGGCCTCCCTCTGTGTATAGATGGCTACGTTCAGCCTCCTGCTGTGTATTGATGGCTATGTGCGGCCTCCTGCTGTGTATAGATGGCTACATGCAGCCTCCCGCTGTGTATAGATGGCTACGTGCTTCCTTCCGCTGTGTATAGATGGCTGCGTACGACCTCCTGCTGAGTATAGATATCTGCGTGCGGCCTCCTGCTGTGTATAGATGGCGCTGTGTGGCCTCCTGCTCTGTATAGATGGCTACGTGCGGCCTCCTGCTGTGTATAGATGGCACCGTGCGGCCTTCTGCTGTGTATAGAAGACTACGTGTAGCCTCCTGCTGTGTATTGATGGCACCGTGCGGCCTCCTGCTGTGTATAGATGGCTACGTGTGGCTTCCCTCTGTGGATAGATGGCTACGTTCGGCCTTCCACTGTGCATAGATGGCTACGTGCGGCCTCCTGCTGTGTATAGATGGCTATGTGCTTCCTCCCACTGTGTATAGATGGCTACGTGTGGCCTCCCGCTGTGTATAGATGGCTACGTGCAGCCTCCCGCTGTGTATAGATGGCGCCGTGCGGCCTCCCGCTGTGTATACATGGCTACGTGCGGCCTCCCGCTGTGTATAGATGGTGCCATGCGGCCTCCCGCTGTGTATAGATGGCTATGTGCGGCCTCCCACTGTGTATAGATGGCCTCGTGCAGCCTCCCGCTGTGTATAGATAGCTAAGTGTGGCCTCCCGCTGTGTATAGAAGACTATGTGTGGCCTCCTGCTGTGTATTTATGGCACCGTGCGGCCTCCTGCTGTGTATAGATGGCTAAGTGCGGCCTCCTGCTGTGTATAGATGGCTACGTGCGGCCTCCCTCTGTGTATAGATGGCTACGTTCAGCCTCCTGCTGTGTATTGATGGCTATATGCGGCCTTCTGCTGTGTATAGATGGCTACATGCAGCCTCCCGCTGTGTATAGATGGCTACGTGCTTCCTTCCGCTGTGTATAGATGGCTGCGTGCGGCCTCCTGCTGAGTATAGATATCTACGTGCAGCCTCCTGCTGTGTATAGATGGCGCCGTGCGGCCTCCTGCTGTGTATAGATGGCTACGTGCTTTCTCCCGCTGTGTATAGATGGCTACGTGCTTCCTCCCGCTGTGTATAGATGGCTACGTGCGGCCTCCCGCAGTGTATAGATGGCTACGTGCGGCCTCCCGCTGTGTATAGATGGCACCCTGTGGCCTCCTGCTGTGCATAGATGGCTATGTGCGGCCTCCCGCTGTGTATAGATGGCACCATGCGGCCTACTGCTGTGTATAGATGGCCACGTGCGGCCTCCTGCTGTGTATAGATGGCTACGTGTGGCCTCCCGCTGTGTATAGGTAGCTCCGTGCGGCCTCCCACTGTGTATAGATGGCTACGTGTGGCCTCCCGCTGTGTATAGATGGCTACGTGCGGCCTCCCGCTGTGTATAGATGGCTACGTGCGGCCTCCCGCTGTGTATAGATGGTGCCGTGCGGCCTCCTGCTGTGTATAGATGGCTACGTGAGGCCTCCCGCTGTGTATAGATGGCGCCGTGCGGCCTACTGCTGTGTCTAGATGGCTCCGTGCGGGCTCCCGCTGTGTTTACATGGCTACGTGCGGCCTCCCCCTGTATATAGATGGCACCGTGCGGCCTCCTGCTGTGTATAGATGTCTACGTGCGGCCTCCCGCTGTGTATAGATGGCTACGTGCGGCCTCCCCCTGTGTATAGATGGCACCGTGCGGCCTCCTGCTGTGTATAGAAGGCTACGTGCGGCCTCCCGCTGTGTATAGATGGCTACATGCGGCCTCCCCCTGTGTATAGATGGCGCCGTGCGGCCTCCTGCTGTGTATAGATGGCTACGTGCGGCCTCCTCCTGTGTATAGATTGCTACGTGCGGCCTCCTGCTGTGTATAGATGGCTACGTGTGCTCAATATTAAGCCATACAATTAATGTAAGGCTATGTGCCCACGATGCAGAAATGCTCTGGATTTTTTTTGAGCATTTCTGCTCTCCCTGGCAGAAGAAACTCATGCGGATTGTACATGCGTTTTTCCTGCCAGGGACAAGCGTATGTGAAGCGTTCTTCACATGCATTTCCGCATGTGGGTTATCAAGCGATTTTCCAAGCGATTTTAGCATCACTTGGAAAGTGCTTGACAACTTGGTCACACTATATAAATCCATGCAACCGGCATGGATTTATATAGTGTGACCGTAAAAGAATGGTAAAAAATAAAAAATAAATATATACTTACCTTCTGATGGCCTGCCGACGTCAGCGGTCGCGTGACCCGTCACATGACTAAATGACGTCACCACAGGTCCTTTAGTGTACCGCGAGCTGCCGGCAAGCCAGGACGCATCGGATAAAGACACAGGGGGCCATCAGAAGGTAAGTATAATATTTATTTTTTATTTTATTCTTTTTTTTTACAGGTTCTATGGTACCCGGGTCCGGAGGAGAGTCTCCTGTCCTCTACACCCGGGTACCATCTGCACATTAAAGCGCATGTATTCCGCATGTGCACATGTAGTGATGCGGATTCCATGCGTTCCAATGCAAGTCAATGGCGGTGAAAACGCTGCACTTCTGCAAAATAATTGGTAGTGCTGCGGATTTTTCCGCAATGATAATCCGCAGCGGAAATTTCCGCAGCATGTACACAACATATGCGGATTATCATTGGGGAACATGGCAGACCTTCTACCAAGCATTTTTTAAGCATTTCTGCAGCGGAATTACCGCTGCGGAAACGCTTAAAAAACGCATAGTGGGCACACAGCCTAAAAAAAAATTATTATAATTAATATATTAATATTGTGCCAAATTAATTTCACGTGAACTATCACATGATCTATCACAGGGGATCATGTGACATGTGATACATCAGGTGTGTGTGTGTGGGAGGGGGGGGGGCGCGCCTTCTAAACTGCCCGGGGCCCTTGCTACTCTTAATCCACCCCTGGTTACCCCTTGGAAATTGGTGACACAAGCAAAGGGGTTTTTGTTTACAAATTTCCAAAGTTTTTTCATCACTTAAATAAAAAACAACTACATATGTTTGGTATCTATGTAATCATACTGACCTGGAGAATCATATTGCCAAGTCAGTTTTACCGAATAGTGAATATGCTATATTAAAAAAATAAATTAAAAAAATTGTGAAATTGCACTTCTTTTCAATTTCAACGCACTTTGAATTTTTTCCCACTTTCCAGTGTGTTACATGATAAAATGAATGATACCATTCAAAAGTACAACCTGTCCCACAAAAAAAAGCCCTCAGTTTGCTAAGTGGACAGAAAAATAAAAAAGCTGTGGCTCTTGGAAGAAGGGAAGGAAAAAATGAAAATGAAAAAATGGAAAATCGCCCGGGGGTGAAAAGGTTAATAACTTTAAGTTTCTAAAAACACCAAGTGGTTAAAAGAAGGGACATGTCCATTCTTCTGGCAATTTCCACTCGGAAGACACTCTGTTTTTACAAATCAAGTCAATTGGAAAGCTATCATTTTTATTTGAAAGAAACCGCTAATGGTTTCCTCATTATTCAATGCAGTGAAAAAAATGACTGTAAAATAACTGTAAAAAAGATGCCACAAAAACACTGGGAGATATCTCTCCAAACGTGGCCAAAACACCTTTTGAAAAATGCTTAGAAAATGACCAAGAAAATGACACAAACCGAGTAAAACAAATGCCAAAGTTTAATGAATTGTCTTCTGCTTGAAAAACTCTACAGGTTTGTGCACACTGAGTTTTAGGAGGTTTTGGAGCACAAACTGAGCAGAAACTGGCTATATGTACTTTGAGTTTTTCAATAAGTTTTTGGAGAGGAAACTAAGCAGAACCTAAACAGAAACTCTCCAAATCTACCTGAAAATTTCAAAACTTCTCAAAAACTTAAGTTTCCGCTAGGTTTCGGCTCAAAAAACTCATCAAAAGACTCCGTGTGCACATAGCCATTGAGTGGAAAGTTTCCAAATCTTTCTCCAAATCTGAAAACTCTAAAAACTCAGCAAAAAGACTCCATGTGCACAAAGCCTAACAAATTTCAATCTCTTGTAGACTCTTGCAGTTTGGCCATGTGCACATGTTCAGTATTTGGTCAGTATTTTACATCAGTATTTGTAAGCCAAAACCGGGAGTGGAACAATCAGAGGAAAAGTATAATAGAAACGCGTCACCACTTCTGTATTTATCACCCACTCCTGGTTTTGGCTTACAACTACTGAGGTAAAATACTCACCAAATACTGAAGGTGTGAACCTCTGTGATCAGGCTTTCAAGGCCTATTGCAGAAAAACATGTCCACAACATGATGCTGCTCTTGAGTAATTGTAATAATTGTGGATGCTTTAGACGTCATATTGAAAGTTTAAAAAGTTACGAGATGGATATTTTAGCAATTTAATCTTTCGTTATGAAACTAATTGGATCAGTAGGTTCCAGAGGAGTGTCTTCCAGGTTTTTAAGAAAGCTCTAAGTTTGTATCATAATTTTTGATGAAGAGAATTAGCACTGGCCTTGCTTGCAACGTACAGACGAAATGAAAAGTGAGCATGTATATATATCCAAAAAAGGAGGCAACACATCCGAAATAGTTAAAAAGCAGACTGCTTGAGAAAGGCTCTATAGATAGAGCTGAAATGTAGCTGTTGTTGGTGAATACATCTTTACTTTTTCACTGTTTTCACTATTTTGGATGTGCTTCCTCCACTTTTGGATTTTTCTATCTTTGATAGGAAGCCTTGGCAGTTTCCTTGGGGGAGTGTTGCACCCATGTAGTCAGTTCTGCTGTTTTTCTGGATTTATATATATTATGTTAATATATAGCGTGGACTCCTAATTACCTAAAAAAATATCTGTAATAAACTTTTGATTTCAATGAAGGCCATTTTCTAACAAAAGATTCACTGTTGAAAAACCTGACCTGTTGAAATTCTTGTATTAAAATTGCCATCCTACCATCTAGTATGAAATGGGCAAACATTTTAATGTTTCTGACAAATGTGACCCTTTGGCTAAGATTTTCATGGGTTGAGGCCATACTTACTAGTTGGCTTCCAGCACATATAAGATGTTTACGACATCTGAACTTTTGTTGCCTCTCGCTGTGACACTTTTGTAAATCAACAATCGTTTTCTTTTTCGTTACGTTTTGCTGATTTATTTAGATTTGGTTATTTGTTTCTCTTCTTTGTGTGAGCCTGCCCTATTATCACAAACTGGTTTCTGTGGCAATGAAGCAGAATTACACGCTGAGTCTTCCACTTTCGAAGACTGAGGAATATTCAGCTTGCTCTGCATGCCAATGAATGGTTATTGACATTGCTCTTGAAGGTTGGCATCCATTGAGCTATTATTCTAAAAAAAAAAAAACCAGGCAATCTCGATATATAAAGAGAAGCCAAGAAATCAGGAAAATGATACAGTCCTCGGTTTTTTTTTTTGGCCATAACATCTAACAAGTTAAGGTTGAGTAATAACTGGCGAGGACACTAAATTACATGTGTTAGACAGTCGGTTCTGAGCAGTCATTAAGCATTGTTCTCTCGTTCTGTGATCTCATTTCATTAATTATTTGCATGCTAAAAGAAAGCTTAAGTTACAAATATAGTGTTTTGTGAGTGATTGTTAAGCACTCCTCTCCGGTCCCGTGTTTACTGCTGTACTCACCCACTTTGAAATGGCAGAACGATGAGAAAAACCTAGATCTTTATTGTTGCCTAGAGCTGAAGAGATGATGAACATAATTTATCATAAAGAATGTTTATTTGCATATTCAAGACGAAAGGTAAGTCTCTGGCAATTACTATGCATGCATAATATTACATGCTCGTCCTAGGTGTCAGACACACCGACTACCTTGATGTCACTGGGGCTAATGCGATAATTTGCTTGTGACATCGTGCTGCTTTTATCATAGTTCACTTTTTATTATTAATTGTTAGCATTTTGTTAGTGGCCATCAGTTTTGCATTGGCTTTTATATGTGAGATTATACAGATATATGCCTCAAATAATGAAGAACGCGTTTTTGTTGTCATAAATTATCATTTTACTGAGTCCGCAGTAATAATCAAAATAATCTAGTTTTCAAGCAAGTAAACATGTATATTGTATGCAGCATTAACCCTTTGTGAGATGTAAGGGATCTAAGTGTAAGCCTATGAACCTGATTGTTATACCATGCTGTTATATAATGCCTTTACGTTCTATTTTGTGGCACTTGATGCTAATTCGAGCAGCTCATAGGTCTTTAGTGTCGTCCAACAGTAAATGCCATCATGCACTGCCTATATTAAGCCAATAGCACATGTATGTTTATTGTTTTTATTTTGTTATATTGCCTTTTGTATATTTCTAGATGAAATTTTTCATTTTATGTTATGGTATGCCATTTTATACAGATCTAACGGGAAGCATTCCAATAGTTTGCTGTTCCAATAAAATTCTAGTTTTTTTTTTATAGCATATTCTAAAGAATAGTTTGAGATTGGTAGCGGCTATACAGGTGTATAATTAGATCATTGCTGAAATGCAATCATAAGAAGAGTCAAAACGCTGCTACATCTGCATTCTGTACGACACTCAGCAGCAGCAGACACGTCGCCTCAGTTGATATAATATTTACGTTATCATAATTATGCAGAGCTTGTAAATTACATTTAATTAACTGAAAATCGAGGCCTTAAAAAAACCTGTTCGTGGCATAGAGAATCATCTACTTTCCATAAAATATAAAGCTGGAAGTAAATATTATTTGAAGTGACGTGTAAGATTTGGGTTTTATAAGACCTTAAAGGGAATCTGTCAGTAGGTTTTTGCTACCTCACGAGAGAGCAGCATGATGTAGAGAAAAAGACCCTGATTCCAGTGATGTATCACTTAATTTACTGAGGGTAGCCGTTCTGACAAAATCAGGGTTTTTAAGAAAGCTAACCCCACCCACATTGCTGATTAGCATCTTTCTGTGTACACTGAAACCAAAAACAATGAACTGGAATATAAGTTGGTGCGCATTCAGCGTGTAGGCGCATGTTCACACTGGCCTCTAAACAGACAAAACCCAAGACAAAAACAAAATGAGCAAGTAAATAAATAGCAATAGTGCGTGAAAATAACATAGGGTACTTAGTTAACATAGTTTTGATAAAAAAAAACCTTTAAAGTCATCCCACCACGTCAAGGTGACCCTATACGGGATGGTCCTAATCTCTAGTATTAAAATCTTATCATGTGTCTAATGACCTATGTGTGAATAAGGGCTGAGAAGATTTGAGGCCCTGAATAATGGACACCCAGCAGGGTATTTACTCATTTTGTTTTTGTCTTGGGTTTTTCCTGTGTACACTGTATATTGACAGTGAGTTGCAAATCAGTGGTGGGCGTGTGGTTGGACCCGGAGGCACAGAGCAGCTGGTCTTGTAGTAATAATTTCCTGCTGATAAAACACTCATTGTATTGAAACAACAGTACACAGCCTAATAAGTGTCACATAGCTGAAAACAATGTCTCAGCCCCTACCTCATGCTGCCCTCAGATTACATAGCAAAAACCTACTGACGGATTCCATTTAAGATTACAGAAAACCTGAAATAACATCACTCACTTAACAATCTCCACATTATACTTCTGACCAAGAAGGATAACATACGGAAGCTTCTTTAATAGATCATGCTCCTTATAGAGCTGTCGGTTTCTAATAATCAACATTTTGAACTCCAAAATCCATCAGGACTAAGTATCAACAACTATTTTGTAATGGAAAGAAAACCACAAGTGCTCCATTGTGATGACCTTGGGAAAAAAAATCCTATAGCTCAACTTCCGGAACTCTGTGAGTGTATATGACTAAGACGCAACGTGGAGAGGGATGCTGAGCTTGATTGCAGTCATACTTGAATTTTCAGTTTCTAACTAGTAGAGCTAAGCTAGAGGCTTTTTTAATAAGGCAATAAAAATGCCAAGAAAAAAACCTGTGCATCTCTGTGTTGATCCCTGACAATAGGTTCAGGAATATTACATCATAACTGGAATAATGCATTATTCTGCACTATTCACTGCGACAACTTCTAGGCTTATATTTCAGTTGACGGTAGTGAAATGGCATCCGTGTTACATGCCTTTTCACTTGGCTAGGTTGCAATAAGTCATCTATTATTTGAACATTAACATGTGATGCTGGTAGAAATAGTATTATGTAACATCATTATGTTTGTGAAGGAATCTCAGACCCTACAGAGCGAGACAATTCTATGAAGAGAGGAATTAACTATTTCAACTTTCCGCACATTGATCTGTCATAGTGATTAGTTTAATCCCAATGGACAGATAACTTTGAACTCCCTGAGCAATTCTAGCATTATGGCAACAAACCCCGGCTGTCTGGTATACTTCTTATTTTTACGGAAATATTTCAAACTCAGTTTAGTTAATTAGGGTGAGATGGATCCAACACGTTCTCATAAATAAAAGACCCTGTAATGGTTCTATTATTACGCCAGTTTTTATATACCACATCCATTCTAAAAAGCACTGCTAGTTCTGCCTCATCCCCCTATTCCCTACTATAGGATAGAGATGAAATCATGGAAATAAATGGTACTACTGGTTCCATAGATCCACAATGTTAGATATGTCATATCACAAAGTTTTGTTGGGGCAAATGATTTATTTAAAAAAACAGCAATTCTGCTACTTTGTTTCGGGGTAAAAATTACATTAACTTTATTTTCAGGGAGAATATGATTATGGAGATGCCAGTTTTTTGTGCTTTATTGCTTTAAAAAATATATAAAAAACGCTTTAAAAAATAAATAAATAAATAAGCTTGTAAAATTAAATTTAAAAAATTGATTTCTGTTGCCTTCTTATGAAAACTGACGAAATGATGATATTAATATAAGCACTACCTTCAATATAGAAATAATACTGGACACGGGACATGGTCAGGAAAAGCCATGTTCACAATCTTTGTGTCACCACATGGCGCCTCATTGCAACATATTAATCACTCCTAGAAGCAATACTTTCAGAGGACACTACATCTGTAATATGACAATGGTGCATTTTAAGGGAGCCTTACGTGTCAAAAAACACTATTAACCTGCACATATGGGGTTAATCTGCAGGTTAATATCATTCTAACACCGTGTGGCGCCGGCACTGAGAGCTCCGCTGCCGGGAAAAATGTACTTTATTCCTCCCAGCAGTATTCGGCTTCCAGTCATAAGGGTGGTGCCGGCACGGCTTCAGTCACCACTCTATGCATAGAGAGCGGCGGGTGTAACAGCGCCCCCAGCTCTGACTGACAGCTGGCCCTAATGCTGAGTCTGCTGTCAGTCAGTGCCGGAGCCGCTCTCTATGAACCGAGTGATGTCTGGAGCCGAGCAGGCGCGTCCCCCATAACTGGAAGCCGAACACTGCCAGGAAGAATAAAGTGCATCTCCTCCTGGCAGCGGGGCTCTCAGTGCGGTGGCTGCATTGTGTCAGAATGCTATCAACCTGAAGATTAACCCAATATCTGCAGGTCAATAGCGCTAATTTACATGACGGGTTGCCTTTAACAATTTTTTTCATGCCCTTGAGGTCCTCAGTGAGATGAAATATTGTTGTTTAGATGTAAAGCCAATGATCCTATATTTACATCTTGAAAAAGATTAACACCCTCAGCAGTCAATAAATGCATGAAAGTGGTATAAAGTGTTAACTAATGTTCTTGGGATTATATTATTGCTCATTATTGGGAACATTTTTTTCTTGATATATTAGTTTTAGACTTCTACCAGCTGTCATACAGTAAAGGACTTAAAATCCGTTACTAGAGCGGTGCATCAAGCTAGGAAGTCTTCCATCAGGCCTGATAAGACGTATTCATGAGGATCAATGCATGTGAATGGCGAAATACATCAGAGAACTTTATTTTTAAATCTGCGAGTTAGCATTGTAGTCAGAGCCTTGCGTTCACATATCAAAGTCCCCTCTGTGTCAAGGGCACGAGGCTGATTGCTGAAGTAGCTGACATATCTTTTAGCTTCTTTCAGGAAATTTGCTCTTCCTTCTTGTATTCATTTCAGCTGCACAACACTTGGAATAAATTGAATCAAGTTAACATTCTCTCAAATAACTTCTGTGCACATTTTTGAGGTCAATAGATCTCATGTACATAACCAATGGATTTTCACTTAAGTTGAAGAAGAGAAGTTTGTCTGTTCTGTATTATTCAAGAAGTTATTTTTTTATTCCTTCTATTGAACCTCTTGAATGGGCAGAAATTAATTTCTTGTCATATGCAATTTCTGTTTTAACATCTCTTATTTATATACTCTATTAGTACACTCAACATTGAAATTGCAACACCAAGAAGTGAAAGTCATGGAGTTATTGAAATTACTGGATCAATAGAAATGTTAATGATTTTGGAAATGATGAAAAAATAGAAACATCATTTTCAAAATATCTCCATATATTCAGTATCAACTATGATCGCCACAAACAGAAGTACATACACTTACATGCCTTGGTTGCTATCAGTGAGGTTATTAATGGTTGTCTGAGGAATTTTCTGCCACGCTGATTGCATTTGGGCACGCAAATCATCAATATCTGCTGCTGGCAGCTCCCTTTCCACTTGCCAACCTATGACGTCCCAGATGTGCTCAGTGGAAGACAAGTCCGAAGATACTGCAGGCCAGGAAAGCACATTGGATAGATTACTGTACTACTGGTTCTATGACCAAATCAATGTAATGCAGAGATGTTAGTGTAACCTGTAATGGAGACTATAGGGGTCCTTTTATGCTGTCTACACCCCAAACTCTGAATCTTATTGTGTCCAAGACAAAAGCAGGACTCCTCATTGGAGAGGATAGACCTCCATTCCAGCCTCCGGTCTCCATCTGGAGACCATGTTTAGGTTTAGAATGTACATTTAAAAGGAATTGTATGTTCATTTTAGTTCTACTATTTATAAAATGTTCAATGGGGCAGCCATCTTGGAGACACACAGGTACAGTAGCTTGGGGTCTGTACTAGCATGTTGTTTGGTCTTGGATTTGTATTGGGGAGTCTGGGTATATATTGTGGAGTAGTCAGGTCTATTATCTGTATTTAGGGGCAATCTAATCTGTGGTCTGGTTTATATTTAAAAAGAGTGTGGTTTTCTGCGCACATACAGTGGGTATGGAAAGTATTCAGACCCCTTTAAATTTTTCACTGTTTGTTTCATTGCAGCCATTTGGTAAATTCTAAAAAGTTCTTTTTTTTTTCTCATTAAAGTACACTCTGCACCCCACCATGACTGAATGAAAAGGAAATGCAGAATTTTTTTTCAAATTTATTAAAAAAGAAAAACTGAAATATCACAGTCATAAGTATTCAGACCCTTTGCTCAGACACTCATATTTGAGTCACATGCTGTCCATTTCCTTGTGATCCTCCTTGAGATGGTTCTACTCTTTCATTGGAGTCCAGCTGTGTTTAATTAAACTGATAGGGCTTGATTTGGAAAGGCACATGTGACGCCCAGCTGCGCTTGGTATCACAGATCCTAGAAGAGTGCATTGATGGAATCCTCCACAAGAGGCCCCCATAAACATTCACACATCTCCACCTTCCACCTCAGACCAGCAGAGGGAGTCCGTTAGGGATATAAATAGGGAAGGTGGAGCTAGGTAGCCCAGTCGAGTCTGGAATTTAGTCTAGTTCAGTCTAGTTTGCAGTCTAGTCCAGTACAGTCTGAGAAGAGTTACCTCAGAGGACAGAGCCTGTTCCAGCTCCTGCAGTTGCTAGCCTGCAGTGGAGCTCATCCAGACTAAGACTCAGTTGTAGCTCAGAATAGTGAGCTTAAGGTGAGCCGGCGCCATAAGATCGGTGAAGCGCGACAAACTGCCGTTAGTGTGAGTAGCCTAGTGAGGGCCCGAGCGTGGCCAAAGGCGAGTGGAAAGTGAGTAGCAGTGGGGGCAGAGGAGCTTACCCAGCTCACCCCGAAACATATACCGGACACCGGGTCCGAGCTTACCGGGATCTCTACGAACCAGTAAGGCATAACCGGAATCCCTGGAGAAATACAGGTACCAGGTTCACCAGAGAGCTGATACGTAACACAGCCAGGAGACATATAGGCCCCGTAAGCTGGGAGTATGCACTCCAAGAGAAGGCCCTACCACAACGTCAGCCGGTGCAGGACAGAGATAAAGTTAGGCCTAGCTTCAGGCAGGTCAGAAACTTACTACGCAGAGGCAAGAAACAGGAGGCCCTACACCCGCTCATTGGGGAGGATCCTGATATGCACTCTTCACCCTACAGTACTCCAGGACGTGCCTGAATTTCCGTCAGTTAAAGGTACTGAAGTGACTACCGTGTCCGTCCCCGTTCTTGCTCTGACCCGGCTGGGTCTCGCCTGTCCTGCATCCCCCTCTCCGTACGCTGCCCTGATGCCTAGCTCCACCTGTGGAGAGCTATACCATCGAGCTGCCTTGTCACCGGCCTCAGTGGACTACCGCAGCGCTGGTGATTCTCACCACAAACCACAGGTTGCGTCACGAACTTTCATAAAATTAACAAACTATCTCCTTTTAAAAGCTGACCCCAGGGCCCGTAGGGAGCCGACCACTGCGACATCCCCAAAGGCAAAGGCCCAGGTAACGAGTCGTCCCCATCCCTCTGGGCGAGTCATCTTTCCTGGCGTCACGAACAGGATTGCGTGCCCGCTGCAATGACGGAGTGTTATGCCCGTTGCCACAGGGGAATATGCGCCTTTAATTAAAAACTGTGTTCCTTAAACTGTGATGAAGATTGCCGCCATTGTTGGGCCGCCGAGCGAGAAGAAGGGCATAACCGCGGGAAACTGAGGGGCATACCTGCAAAAGCGCGCAAAGCCCCGGACACGCCCCATGCCTCGACGTCAAACCAAGAAGCGCCAGGTCCTGGAAGGAGCGTCGCTGAACGGAAGAAAAGAAAAGAAGGTAGGCCACGGTTCGCTAGGGGGGCGCCAGAATGTCCGACGAACAGCACAACGCCGGAATACCAGTTAACGGCCCTGATGTACAACCCGCGCCCGACGCCGGGCGGGCCGAGGCGGCCGCTCCACCAGAGGCGCCTGTAACCCCTGTCATTCCCATAACTCTACCATACATCTCTGGGGCAAAGTGGCTCCCCCAGTACAACGGCAAACCAGATACCCTGTCTGGATTCAAACGGAAGATATGCGGTATCTTGGACATGTACTCTATGACAGGCAAGCAGAGGGCCGCTGTTGTATTAGGACAACTGACTGGTGCTGCGGAACGGGAAGTGGAAACATGGTCGGCCGCAGACCAGGAGTCAGTGTCCGCAATCTTTAACCCCTTACTTACCAGGGACGTATTAGCGTGCCCCGGGTTCAGTGAGGGCTGCTGCGCTGAGCCCTCACTGAACGGAGCACATGTCAGCTGATTCTTACAGCTGACATGTGCCCGCAACAGCCGCGGGTAGAATCGCGATCCACCCGCGGCTGTTAACCAGTTAAATGCTGCTGTCAATCTCCGACAGCAGCATTTAACGCGCGCTTCCAGGTAGCGCGTCATAAGCCCCGCCCACCGGCGACGTCACGTGATCGCGGGTCGCCGATGGGCGTGCATGACAACCCAGGGTCTGCAGCAGACGCCTGTGGTTGTCATGATCTTGTCGCTATGAGCGCCACCTAGTGGTCGGCGCTCATAGCACAGGACCATTTCTGCTGCATGCAGGGGACCTGCTCGTCCCCTGTATGTAGCAGAGGCGATCGGATAGTTGCTGCTTCTAGTCTCCTATGGAGACTATAGAAGCATGCAAAAAGTAAAAAAAAAAAGTTTTTAAAAATATTAAAAAAAATAAAAAAATATAAAAGTTTAAATCACCCCCCTTTCGCCCCATTCAAAATAAAATATATAAAAAAAAAAAACCCACATACCCACATACACATATTTGGTATCGCCGCGTTCAGAATCGCCCGATCTATCAATATAAGAAAAGAATTATTCCGGTCGGTAAACGGCGTAGCGAGAAAAAAATTCTAAACGCCAGAATTACGTTTTTTGGTCGCCGCAAAATTGCAATAAAATGCAATAACGGGCGATCAAAACATCGGATCTACCCCAAATGTTATCAATAAAAACATCAGCCTGGCACGCAAAAAATAAGCCATCAACCAGCCCCAGATCACGAAAAATGGAGACGCTACGGGTCTTAGAAAATGGCGCTATTTTTTTATTTTTTTTACCAAATTTTGGAATTTTTTTTCACCACTTAAATATAAAGAACCTATACATGTTTGGTGTCTATGAACTCGTAATGACCTGTAGAATAAGAAGGGCAGGTCAGTTTTAGCATTCAGTGAACATGGTAAAAAAAATAAATAAAAAACAACTGTGGTATTGCACTTTTTTTGCAATTTTACCTCACTTGGAATTTTTTTCCCGTTTCCCCGTACAGGATATGATAAAACTAGTAATGGCGTTGAAAAGTACAACTCGTCCCGCAAAAAATAAGCCCTCACATGGCCATATTGACCAAAAAATAAAAACGCTATGGCTCTGGGAACAAGGGGAGCAAAAACGAAAATGCAAAAACGAAAAATGCTCCGGGGCTTAAGGGGTTAAAAAGCTACAGACTGTTTTTGAGGATCATACTGAGGCGGACCTCCGGATGAGGTTCTACAACTGTTCTCAACAGCCGGAGGACAATGTTCGGGACTGTGCCTGGCGTCTACAAGGGGCCCTGCGGGCTCTGAAACAGGTTAGTCCGACCAGCATCGACAATGAAAACAAAATGCTAAAGGAACAGTTTGTCCAGGGACTGAGGTCTCCAGAGGAGAGCAGAACTGTGTGATGGTGGTCCTTAGATCATCCAGATGCCACCTTTGACAATCTTAAGGACATGGCTATAAAAGGACTGCAGCCCCTGGAAACAAATGCCATCCAATGTTACCAGGGTGGGGCTACCCCAGTGCCTGCTACACCCACCTTTTCCCCAGTGGCTGCTGAAGCCAAGGTTCCAGCAATGTCCCCTAGAAAGCTGGACAGTCTGCGCTCTGAAGTGCGCCAGTTGAGCAAAACCCTGACCACTGTGCTGAGTGCTCTGCAGCTGCGGACTGAGCCCGAGGAAGGAGGGAAAATCCTGTTAGCCGATAGCCCTGAGGATGTCCCCTGGATGCGAAGGAGGAGGAGGACAACACCACCTTCTACGAGAATCAGTGACCAGCGCCGTCCACAGAAGGACCCTACCTGCTACCGCTGCCGCAAGACTGGACACACCACCCAGAATTGTCCTTTAAACGAGAAAACCCTGGGGCCGAGGGCCGACATCCAGGAGTAAATTCCCCAGGCCCTTCAGACTGGTACAACAGGTTCGTCGGAGGAAGACCTTTCCTGTCCATTGTGCTGGACAGCATCCCGACGCACGCTCTGCTGGACACAGGATCTCAGGTAACAATAATGCCTGATGTCCTCTACAAGAGGTTCTGGTCCATGGATGACCTAAGTCCGCCAGCTCCAAATCTTACTGTTTATGCCTCAAATGGACTCCCCCTTAACCTAATCGGGGTTAAGAATGTGACTGTAAAGGTGGGGAGAGTGGAGCTGAAGGACCAGGGGCTAATTGTAGTAGAGACTAATCCTGATGACACAAATCCGTATATGGTACTTGGCACTAACATTGTTGGTAACTGTTTGGGAGAAGTTGTGTTCTTGCTCCAACAGATAGCTGACACTGCCAGACCAGGACAAAGGAGGGCGCTGCAGAAGGAGATCCAAGTCCTGATGTACCAACAGCAAGTAAGGTTAACAGATGGTGAAATCGTTAATGTGCGGGTGACGGACCCCATACCCATTGTGATCCCCCCAATGAGTGAAATGCTTATCTGGTGTAGAGCCGCCATAGGTCTTAGAGGACAGAGCTACCAGGCGGTAGTAGAACCCCTTTGTTCCGAGCACAGACCCATTCTCTTAACTGCCAGAGGAGTGGTAGATGTACGCAATGGGAGGGTGCCCGTCCGTCTTCTCAACTGTCCAGAAGATGAGGTCAGATTGCCACGTTATGCCACTGTTGCCAAATTTCATGCTGTAAATAACAACTGCATTCACAAGGCGGAGTACTTAACTTCACCAGACGAAGTGGAGGATAATGACCCTGCAACCCAGGTGGAGGATTAGTGTCAACAGCTCCATGTTGGGACAGACACCACTCCTGCCCATCAGAAACAGGGTGTACACCGGGTGGTTCAAGAATACGCGCAGGTGTTCAGTAAACATCCACTTGACTTCGGGAGGATTAAGGGGGTTCAACATCATATCCCCACAGGCGACCATCCCCCAATCAAAGAACTTTACAGGCCTATACCACCAGCTCACTACCAGAAGGCAAAGGAGATGTTGCATGACATGAGAAGGGCAGGGGTAATAAGGGATAGTTGTAGTCCCTGGGCAGCTCCCCTAGTGCTAGTTAGGAAAAAGGATGGGAGCATGGGAATGTGTGCAGATTACCGACAAGTAAATCGCATTACACATAAAGATGCATACCCTTTACCATGCATAGAGGAGTCCCTAGCTGCCTTAAAGTCTGCAAATTACTTTTCCATCCTTGACCTCACTAGTGGGTACTGGCAAGTAGCTGTGGCTGAGGAGGATCGGGAGAAGACGGCCTTCACTACCCCGATGGGACTCTGCGAGTTCAACAGTATGCCGTTTGGACTCTGCAATGCCCCTGGAACGTTCGAGAGATTGATGGAGTGCTGCCTGGGACACCGCAACTTCGAGACTGTGTTACTATACCTGGATGACGTGATAGTGTACTCCAAAATGTATGAGGACCACTTGAAGCACCTGGCAGAGGTATTTGAGTCACTGTCCCGGTACGGGATGAAGTTTAAGCCCTCAAAGTGCCACCTGCTCAAGAGAAAGGTACAGTACCTGGGGCTCATTGTCAGTCCAGAAGGGGTAGCACCAGACCTGGAGAAGGTCACTGCCATCCAGAAGTGGCCGGAGCCGAAGAACCTCAAGGAGGTGCGTCAGTTCTCGGGACTAGTAGGATACTACTGGAGGTTTGTAAAAGACTACACCAAGAAAGCAGCTCCTCTGCAAGACCTCCTGGTAGGGCAGTCCCCCAAAGGCAGAAATCCCCCATTCCACTGAGGTAAGGAGCAAGCCGAGTAATTTCAGGAGATGAAGGAGATCCTGACAGGCGATGAGATCCTAGCCTACCCTGACTACAGCCAACCATTCCTGCTGTATACTGATGCCAGCAACGAAGGACTGAGAGCTGTCTTAAGTCAGAAGCAGAATGGCCAAGAGAAAGTAATCGCATACGCAAGCAGGAAGCTCCGCCCGACTGAGAGGAACCCAGAGAACTATAGCAGCTTTAAGTTGGAGTTCCTGGCTTTGGTCTGGGCCATCACTGAAAGGTTCAAGCACTATCTAGCCTCCAGTAAGTTCACTGCCTTCACTGATAACAACCCCTTGACCCTTCTTAAAACAGCTAAGCTGGGAGCACTGGAACAACGATGGATGGCTCGGCTGTCAAATTATCAATTCACAATTAAATACCGGGCGGGCCGCAAGAACGCCAACGCCGATGCCCTGTCCAGGATGCCTCACCAGTCAGACACAGAAGAAGAAGTGGATGACCAGGAAGAGATTGAGCTACCTGCCTTTCACCGGAATGGGATGATCCACAAGCAACGAGCCTCCAGGAAGCAGCATGGAAAGACGTTAAACCCCCTGCATCACCACAGCTGGAAAGAGACCCAGGACAGTGACCCGGTTGTCAGCCGCACCAAGGAGCTGATAACCCAAGAAGGTTTCTCCCTGCAAAAAGAAGCGTCTCCGCAAGCAAAGCAGCTGTGGAACGAGAGAAGCCGGCTGTTTATCTACCGTGAGAAGCTGTGCCGGAGGTACAGTACAGACCAAAAGTTTGGACACACCTTCTCATTTAAAGATTTTTCTGTATTTTCATGACTATGAAAATTGTATATTCACACTGAAGGCATCAAAACTATGAATTAACACATGTGGAATTATATACTTAACAATAAAGTGTGAAACAACTGAAAATATGTCTTATATTCTAGGTTCTTCAAAGTAGCCACCTTTTGCTTTGATGACTGCTTTGCACACTCTTGGCATTCTCTTGATGAGCTTCAAGAGGTTGTCACCGGAAATGGTCTTCCAACAATCTTGAAGGAGTTCCCAGAGATGCTTAGCACTTGTTAGCCCTTTTGCCTTCACTCTGCGGTCCAGCTCACCCCAAACCATCTAGATTGGGTTCAGGTCTGGTGACTGTGGAGGCCAGGTCATCTGGCGTAGCACCCCATCACTCTCCTTCTTGGTCAAATAGCCCTTACACAGCCTGGAGGTGTGTTTGGGGTCATTGTCCTGTTGAAAAATAAATGATGGTCCAACTAAACGCAAACCGGATGGAATAGCATGCCGCTGCAAGATGCTGTGGTAGCCATGCTGGTTCAGTATGCCTTCAATTTTGAATAAATCCCCAACAGTGTCACCAGCAAAGCACCCCCACACCATCACACCTCCTCCTTCATGCTTCACGGTCGGAACCAGGCATGTAGAGTCCATCCGTTCACATTTTCTGGGTCGCACAAAGACACGGTGGTTGGAACCAAAGATTTCAAATTTGGACTCATAAGACCAAAGCACAGATTTCCACTGGTCTAATGTCCATTCCTTGTGTTCTTTAGCCCAAACAAGTCTCTTCTGCTTGTTGCCTGTCCTTAGCAGTGGTTTCCTAGCAGCTATTTTACCATGAAGGCCTGCTGCACAAAGTCTCCTCTTAACAGTTGTTGTAGAGAGGTGTCTGCTGCTAGAACTCTGTGTGGCATTGACCTGGTCTCTAATCTGAGCTGTTGTTAACCTGCGATTTCTGAAGCTGGTGACTCGGATAAACTTATCCTCAGAAGCAGAGGTGACTCTTGGTCTTCCTTTCCTGGGGTGGTCCTCATGTGAGCAAGTTTCTTTGTAGCGCTTGATGGTTTTTGCAACTGCACGTGGGGACACTTTCAAAGTTTTCCCAATTTTTCGGACTGACTGACCTTCATTTCTTAAAGTACTGATGGCCACTCGTTTTTCTTTACTTAGCTGCTTTTTTCTTGCCATAATACAAATTCTAACAGTCTATTCAATAGGACTATCAGCTGTGTATCCACCAGACTTCTGTACAACACAACTGATGGTCCCAACCCCATTTATAAGGCAAGAAATCCCACTTATTAAACCTGACAGGGCACACCTGTGAAGTGAAAACCATTTCCGGTGACTACCTCTTGAAGCTCATCAAGAGAATGCCAAGAGTGTGCAAAGCAGTCATCAAAGCAAAAGGTGACTACTTTGAAGAACCTAGAATATAAGAAATATTTTCAGTTGTTTCGCACTTTTTGTTAAGTATATAATTCCACATGTGTTAATTCATAGTTTTGATGCCTTCAGTGTGAATGTACAATTTTCATAGTCATGAAAATACAGAAAAATCTTTAAATGAGAAGGTGTGTCCAAACTTGTGGTCTGTACTGTACGTCAATCCAAAAACTGATGAGATGGTATGGCAGATAGTGGTCCCCAAGACAGACATCCAAATGGTGTTGGAGGCCTACCACGATCAGGCGGGGCACTTTGGCTGAAAAAAGCTAGAGACCCTGCTGAAGTGTCGATTTTACTGGGTAGGAATGCACAGCTCCATTGAGAGGTGGTGCCGGGACTGTGGACCCTGTGGCCTCAGAAGAAAAGACTACAGCAGCCAGAAGGCACCCCTGCAACCCATCAAGACGACTCGACCCCTGGAGATCATGGCCCCGGACCATGTCAAGCTGTCCCCCAGCAGGTCAGGGTACTCTTATGCTCTGACCATGGTGGATCACTACTCAAGTTTCCTGATGGTCGCCCCCGTCAAAGACCTGACGGCAGAGACAGCAGCAAAGACGTTCCAAGCATATTTCTGTAGACCCCATGGTTATCCTGAGCAGGTGCTGACGGACCAAGGCCCGGCCTTGAAGGCTGAGTTCTTCAAGGAGTTCTGCCATCTATACGGGTGTTAGAAGATAAGAACTACACCGTACCACCCACAAACCAATGGTCTCTGTGAGAAGATGAATAACATCATCATCGACCTGCTGAAGACCATACCACTTGAGGAGAGAAATCAGTGGCCAGACCTACTACCGGATATAGTAGATCTGTACAATCACATACAAAGTAAGTTCCACCAACTGTACTCCGGCGTATCTCATGTGGGCAAGGCTAGGAAAGCTGCCCATGGATCTGGAGCTTGGTGTTGTTGAGCCTGAAGCTGATATGACCACTGAGGACTGGGACACGACCAGACAGGAGCAGTACAGGAGAGTACAGGCCTGTGTCGAGGACAGTCTCACTCGGGTGAGAGATAAGCAGGAGGCGCACTACAACAAAAACGCGCCCGCAGAACCCTTCACACCTGGTGAAGTAGTATTGAAAAGGAAAAGGAAACCACAAACTTGATGACCAGTGGGAGAGAGAACCCTACACTGTGTTGAATTCAAGATTCGACAATAAGAAGACCTGCTTACTTAATCGAGATGGAGGAAGGACGACTGCGACAGTGTCCAGGGATCACCTAAAGTTGTGTCCAGACCTGTTAAAGCCTCAAGAAGAAGTGCCTCTCGTTATCCCGGAGGAGCCTAAAGAAGCAGTGATACACACTGACTTAGGGGATTTCCTGGCAGATTGGCCACAACTAGGAGGAGCAGTAATCATCCCCGTACTCCAATTCTTCGAACAGCCAGAAGACCCTCCACAGCAAGATGAACCTGTGAGTGCTGCAGAAGAGCCTAGTGCTGCAAAAGAGCCAGCTCAAGAAGGATCCCCGGCAGGAGAAGAGCCAGAGCGCCCAGCCAATGGTACACTTGCTAGTCCCAGAGAGAGGTTAAGGCAGTTTTACAACTTAGTCACACGTAGAACTGGTAGGGTAACTGACAATGCAGACTCTGATACCACACAGACCAGCGCACTACGCAGATCAACACGTAGTACTAGAGGTAAACCGCCTGTCAGATACACTCAGTAAAATAGTTACTGTGTATGATTGTACTGAATTATTGTGTATCTTCATGTATATGTATATTACTTTGTGTTTTGCCTAATGACTTCTTTATTTACCTAAGAACTGCGTGGCTGAGGTCTATGTGCAGCCCAAAAACTGCTTTTGTATATAATTGCGCTCCCTAGAGTGCCCTTTTAGGTGACCTCAGAAGTAAAACCTGTCTGGAGTGGCTCTACTGGAGGTCCAACTCGGGATCTTCATGCCCTGCAGCCACCCCAGGGCCTACGTTGAGGGTTTGGGACAAGTCCCTCAAACCACCAAGTACTCTACCCTGTGAGATGGACATCCTGTCTGGGAACCTCACCACAAGAGACTTGAATTCTGAGGACACTTTGTATTCGGTTATGTTATTATGTAAAGTTTAAGCTTGGTGCCTCCCATAAAGGGAAGATTGTTCATATTTCCTGTTGTTTTAAAATGTACTTCAGCCCAGGAGTGCTGAGCTTTGCTAGGGGGGAATGTGACGCCCAGCTGCGCTTGGTATCACAGATCCTAGAAGAGTGCATTGATGGAATCCTCCACAAGAGGCCCCCATAAACATTCACACATCTCCACCTTCCACCTCAGACCAGCAGATTGAGCCCGTTAGGGATATAAATAGGGAAGGTGGAGCTAGGTAGCCCAGTCGAGTCTGGAATTTAGTCTAGTTCAGTCTAGTTTGCAGTCTAGTCCAGTACAGTCTGAGAAGAGTTACCTCAGATTACAGAGCCTGTTCCAGCTCCTGCAGTTGCTAGCCTGCAGTGGAGCGCATCCAGACTAAGACTCAGTTGTAGCTCAGAATAGTGAGCTTAATGTGTGCCGGCGCCATAAGATCGGTGAAGCCCGGAAAACTGCCGTTAGTGTGAGTAGCCTAGTGAGGGCCCGAGCGTGGCCGAAGGCGAGTGGAAAGTGAGTAGCAGTGGGGGCAGAGGAGCTTACCCAGCTCACCCCGAAACATATACCGGACACCGGGTCCGAGCTTACCGGGATCTCTACGACCCAGTAAGGCATAACCAGAATCCCTGGAGAACTACAGGTCCCAGGTTCACCAGAGAGCTGATACGTAACAGAGCCAGGAGACACATAGGCCCCGTAAGCTGGGAGCATGCACTCCAAGAGAAGGCCCTACCACAACGTCAGCCGGTCCAGGACAGAGATAAAGTTAGACCTAGCTTCAGGCAGGTCAGAAACTTACTACGCACAGTCAAGAAACAGGAGGCCCTACACCCGCTCATTGGGGAGGATCCTGATATGCACCCTTCACCCTACAGTACGCCGGGACGTGCCTGAATTTCCATCAGTAAAAGGTACTGAAGTGACTACCGTGTCCGTCCCCGTTCTTGCTCTGACCCGGCTGGGTCTCGCCTGTCCTGCATCCCCCTCTCCGTACGCTGCCCTGATGCCTAGCTCCACCTGTGGGGAGCTATATAATCGAGCTGCCTTGTCACCGGCCTCAGTGGACTGCCGCAACGCTGGTGATTCTCACCACAAACCACAGGTGGTGTCATAAACTTTCATAAAATGAACAAACTATCTCCTTTTAAAAGCTGACCCAAGGGTATGGGCCCGGGAGCCGACCACTGCGACATCCCCAAAGGCAAAGTCCCGGGTACCGAGTCATCCCCATCCCTCTGGGCGAGTCACACACACCCGTCTATATAAGACCTCACCGCTCACAGTGCATGTCAAACCAAAGGAGAATCATAAGCTCAAAGGTACTGCCCAAGGAGCTCAGAGACAGAATTGTGGCAAGGCACAGATCTGGTCAAGGTTACAAAAGAATTTCTGCAGTACTCAAGGTTCCAAAGAGCACAGTGGCCTCCATAATCCTTAAATGGAAGAAGTTTGGGACCACCAGAAGTCTTCCTAGACCTGACCATCCAGCCAAATTGAGCAATCGTGGGAGAAGAGCCTTGGTGAGAGAGGTAAAGAAGAACCCCAAGATCAATGTGGCTGAGCTCCAGAGATGCAGTAGGGAGATGGGAGAAAGTTCCACAAAGCCAACTATCACTGCAGCCCTCCACCAATCGGGCAGAGTGGCTCAACGGAAGCCTCTCCTCAGTGCAAGACATATGAAAACCTGCATAGAGTTTGCTCAAAAACACTTGAAGGACTCCCAGACTATGAGAAATAAGATTCTCTCATCTGATGAGACAAAGATAGAATGTTTTGGTGATAATTCTAAGCGGTATGTGTGGAGAAAACCAGGCACTGCTCATCACCTGCCCAATACAATCCCAACAGTGAAACATGGTGGTGGCAGCATCATGCTATGGGGGTGTTTTTCAGCTGCAGAGACAGGAAGTCTGGTTGCAATTGAAGGAAACATGAATGCGACCAAGTGCAGAGATATCCTGGATGAAAACATCTTCCAGAGTGCTCTGGACCTCATACTTGGCCGAAGGTTCACCTTTCAACACGACAATGACCCTAAGCACACAGCAAAAATAACAAAGCAGTGGCTTCAGAGCAACTGTGTGACCATTCTTGACTGGACGAGCCAGAGCCCTGACTTAAACCCAATTGAGCATCTCTGGAGAGACCTGAAAATGGCTGTCCACCAACGTTCACCATCCAACTTGACGGAACTGGAGAGGATCTGCAAGGAAGAATGGCAGAGGATCCCCAAATCCAGGTGTGAAAAACTTGTTGCATCATTCCCAAGAAGACTCATGGCTGTTCTAGCTCAAAAGGGTGCTTCTACTCAATACTGAGCAAAGGGTCTGAATACTTATGACCATGTGATATTTCAGTTTTTCTTTTTTAATAAGTTTGCAAAAATTTCTACATTTCTGTTTTTTTTCAGTCAAGATGGGGTGCAGAGTGTACATTAGTGAGAATAAAATGAACTTTTTAGAATTTACCGAATGGCTGCAATGAAACCAAGAGTGAAAAATTTAAAGGGGTCTGAATACTTTCCATACCCACTGTAGATTTTTGTAATTTCTGAAAAAATGTTGTTCTGTTACTGAACTGTAAGATTTAAGGATGTGACCTCCAGCTCTTTAGTTCCTGCTACAGTCAATTCAAAGCACAGAGTATAGAGTTTTCCTGTCTGTGCTTTAAACAGATCATAGTCTGTCAGCCAGCAGCTGTGCAGTTTGCTCTGAATGACGATATCATGGAGGGCTTGGCCTGTGATCCTTGGCCAGTTGTGAGTGAATGATGGGGGTAAAGGGTTATATGCAGGGAGGGAAAGCAGAAGGCAAAAAGGCACTGCAGGCTCCACAGAGAAGAATAGTAAGATTATAAATGAGTAACTTTGTCCAGAATGCATGGTGCCATTCTAGAGCACTAGATTATATTATAATACATTAATACATTATATAACTCATTGCTCCCTTACACTATGCCTGTGTCAGCTGCCAGGCTTTGTTTCCTTCCATAATGGCCGTCTCCCTTTATGCTAGTGTGCGACAGGTTACTGTGGTAATCTGACAAATACCTCTGACATCATCACTCAAGGCCTTTTATGGCTGGCTCAGGCAGCTGTGAGCTGTCTGAATATTTAGGCAGCATAGCTTTCAGATAACACATGTATTACAGGAGTTTGCCTCATCATCCACTTCAGTTAACTATTCTGTGGTTAACCATTTGCCTGCTACAGCTCCCTGATTGCATACATCTTTGCCTTTAAACATCTGTTTCCTGCAAGTATATGATTGCATAGATCTCTGCTATTAACCATTTTCCTGCTGTAAGTCCCAGATTGACTATACATCTTGTGTTTCTTTGTGCATCTGCATACCTGGGTATGCTTCGTTTGGTGTTTCCTGATTCTCAATCTGCCCTCCTGCGTACCCTACTGTCTTAATCCTTGAAGATCCACGTGCTGACCTTCAAGGCCCGCTCTATTGACTTCAATCCATGCTGTTCACCCTGGACTATGGCTTTGGCTAATCACCTCACCAGATGAGTGTCAGCACCAAAAGTATTATTGACTGCAGCAGAGTCTCAAGGAGTGTTATAATTTTGGGGCTAGATCATTTTTTTTTCCTTTTATACCCTGAAAACCCCTTTAATGGGAGCCTAGTTTAGCGTCAAAATTGAAGGGGAACTTGGACTAGAGACTTTTTTAAAACTTTTTTTATTGAAGATAACTCACAAGTGCACAAGATTTAACAATACAGATAAATGAACAAATGCTCACATCTGACAGGGCCATAAGTACATTAGAGGGTAGCATTTTCAGGAATGTACATTAATCCATATATCAGTGGTACGACTGTTACAATATCAGAGATACCTCAAGGAGAAGCCAAGAGTAACTACATCACTTCACACAACAGCAATTAAACATGTAAGCATTAGACCCAGTAAGATTATCTTCAGGGGGTTAACATTAGAAATAAGACATGTACATTCACTTCCGGTATTCAATCAGCTAATGTAATGAGACAAAGCATTGGACAGCGTCACGCCGGAGTAGTTAGTGTTAGTGGTGAGTCGTCACACCATATCTCCCAAACCTTTCAAAACTTCTGAAGGCAATCCCTATTTTTTGTTGGACTAGAGTATTTACGGTATTTACAGGATATCTGATTAGAAGTTTGCATCAAGGGGATGTCTGGTTTATAGTCTGTATTTAGGGGAAATCAGTACTAGAGCATGCATTAAGGGTAGTCTGGTATGGGATCTTTTTAAGGAGATGTTTGGTTTGAGGTCTTCATTAAGGGGTAGTCTGGTCTGTTATCTGAATAGAAGGGGAGTCAGTTCTACATTTTTTATTAGGGTTCTGGATGATCAGTATTTGTTCAGTTTGGGTTTTGCATTTATTAAACGATTCTGTTATCTGAATTCATTTTAGCTCATCTTGTCTTTAGTCTGTTTTTATTTAGGGGGTCTTAAATCATTTAAGGGTTTGGTATGGTGTCTTTTTTCATTTTTAGGTGTTATGAAGGATGTCATATGTACTATTTTAGCTTTAAATGTGGTAGTTTGGGAGCATGTCCTATATGAATGGGTGGAGCATGAAGGAAACATTTGGTGAGCTACATTATATCTTCCTTTTGTAAGTATGTAATAACATTAGCAAGTATGGTTTTATTGGAGCTAACATAAATAGGAGTCAATTGACAGAGAAATGTCTTCACAAAGTGACACAACTCTTCACCTAGAGACCCGGGGCCATGCACACAGATCCTCACTTGTCTGTATAGCATTGCTACCCTGCTTTGTCATTACTGGGATCCTTTAATCCACCTGTACTCTACTGTAAATTTTATTACCTTAGATTACTGTTTAATGACTATAGCAAATACTAGACTTTCCAGAAAACATTTCTTTAGAACAAGACTTGAGCAGACATTGAGGTAGCAAAAAAATTCTGGGAAAAATTCAGCTTTAAAATCTGCAGAATTGTGAATACAGCTCTCGACTAAGACATCATTCAGACATATGTCATTTTTCATGTATACAAAAAACGGTCTGAGATTCACCCATATTTTGGATCCGATTTTCATCAATTTTTGGTCAGTGTTTCAGTTTTTACCATTAGTGTTTCATCAGTGATTTTCATTTACAAATAAAGAAATAAATTATAAAGCTTTTGCTATCCTTTACTATGTTAATTCTGTACAACACATGGACTCTACAATGATGGCATCTGTATGGTGTCAGTAGTTTTCATAGACCCATAGACTTGTATAGGTAATTTTAATCCGTGACATCGATCAAAAATAGACATGTCTCCATGATTTCTTGCAAACACATTGTCTCCAAAAAACATGGACATGTGAATTGCACCATAGATTTCAATTGGCATTTTGTATATCTAAGAAAACCATAGATAGCACATATACACTGCTCAAAAAAATAAAGGGAACACTTAAACAACAGAATATAACTCCAAGTAAATCAAACTTCTGTGAAATCAAACTGTCCACTTAGGAAGCAACACTGATTGACAATCAATTTCACATACTGTTGTGCAAATGGAATAGACAATAGATGGAAATTATTGGCAATTATCAAGACACCCTCAATAAAGGAGTGGTTCTGCAGGTGGGGACCACAGACCACATCTCAGTACCAATGCTTTCTGGCTGATGTTTTCGTCACTTTTGAATGTTGGTTGTGCTTTCACACTCGTGGCAGCATGAGACGGACTCTGCAACCCACAGAAGTTGCTCAGGTAGTGCAGCTCATCCAGGATGGCACATCAATGCGAGCTGTGGCAAGGTTAACTGTGTCTGTCAGCGTAGTGTCCAGAGGCTGGAGGCGCTACCAGGAGACAGGCCAGTACACCAGGAGACGTGGAGGGGGCCATAGGAGGGCAACAACCCAGCAGCAGGACCACTACCTCCGCCTTTGTGCAAGGAGGAACAGGAGGAGCACTGCCAGAGCCCTGCAAAATGACCTCCAGCAGGCCACAAATGTGCATGTGACGTGCCCCCTGGGCTGTGGGGCACTCAGTAGCCGGGCCGGTCGATGCTGGGGGATATCACGGTGGAAGTGACCCGGTTCGTGACCCAGGGCGGTCAATAAAAGGGGAATAAAATGAAAGGAATAAAGTTTTTATATATAATGTTCGTGACGCCATCTGTGGTATGCGGCTATATGGGGCTGCCGCTGCAGTACAGATCCTCTGGAGCTAATGGTGACGCAGTAGAGTTGGTTCAGCTCTCCACAGGCAGAGCTTAGCCCCAGGGATATAGTGATTCTATAGGGTAGATGTTATTGGTGCAGTGTAGTGCAGGTGATGGCGCAGATAATGACCAGTCCACAACTTAATGGCGGTTTCCTCTCATCTTTACTTGCGGTTGTTAAGCAGACCGGGGCATGGGTACTAGCTGGTAGTAGAGGTCCGGGCAGCCTGGAAGCAAGTTGGGAATCCACCTCACCAGGTGAAGTTGTAGGCCTTCCCTCTGCGCTAATCTCTTTGGCCCTGCTGCTTGTAGCTATGCTGCGGCCCTTGTTCCTGAGTAAAATGTCTGTTCCTCACCCGTATGGCAGGCAGCTCGGGCCTTCCTTATGTGTCGCTCCCTCCGGTTTCTGCTGCTGGGCCTTCAGTGCCCCACAACCTCGGACTCCGGTGTCCGGTTCTTTTGCGCTTCTCTCTTCTGGGGTGAGCAGGCTTACAGCTCCACTCCCCAGGTCCTTCCTCGTCACTGTCCTGTCTTCAACTCCTCTCTAACTAACCCCATCTCCAGATTCCAGTTGCTAAGGGGAGGAGCTCCCCTTTCTGGTCTGGAGCCAGGAAAGTGTTTTATGCTCGTGTACCTGATTAGGGGACCCCTCCTTGCTTCCAGGCATGGCTTCTCCCCTTGTGAGGGAGGCAATGCCACTGTGGCAACCGGACTCCTGGGGTGCCACACTCCCCCCTAGTTAAATTCAGTACTCCCGGACTGAGGACACCTTTAGAATTAACAATTAACAACAATAACAATTTTCGTTACAAATAGTTTACAAAGCCTCCATAAGCAAAATCACAAAAAAAACAACAAAAATTGGTAGCAGTCACTGCGACGCTTAGTCTTTACGCCGCTATCCGAGAATTGTCTTTTTTTCCGGATAACTGAAGTTTGGTTGGTGGGAACCGCATCAACCCACTTCGTGTATCGTCCCTGGGCGTGGCTTCAGGGCACTCTGTTGGTGGGCCTGGTTTTAGGCCATGCCTGCAGTTTATTTTCAAGGCCAATTATTAACTATTTTCAACATTGTCCTGACCACACCTAGTCCTGTGGTCCAATTGTCCATAAGTTTAACAACTATATACTTTACATTTTTATTCTCTTACACTTTAGTTCCTCCAGCGGGCAGGGAGCTGACCTCTAGTACTACGGGTTGATCTGCGCAGTACATTTGTTGCCACTGACCTAACCTGGTCTCTAGTGTCTACCGCTGGTGTGGTGGGCTCAGTGTGGACTACACTACGGTTAGTCTGAGGTGACATCGGTAAGCTTGGTAGTCTTCTACGAACTCTTTGACTCACCATGGGTATGACAGATTCACCGCTAGCAGAGGGTAGATTCTCCTAATCTGCTGCTGATGAAGCATCTATTTCTGGGGCCGACTGGTCTCCCTGCTGTTCTGGAGCCTCTGCAGCTTCTGGCGAGGCCGCTTGGAGAAAGGTCAGGACAGGTACCACGATTGCTCGGTTCACCTGCGTCCAAGACCGGGGAAATTCTCCAATGATTGTTTGGCCTGTTTCTTCCACCTTTCCTGTGTGCTGGGGGTTGTTTTGGTCTTCTTCTTTGTGTTTCAACTGATCAGGCCATATCTTCAAGTGGTCTCTTGAGACTGCCGCTGAAGTTTCCCCTCCATCTTTACTGATGAGGCACACCTTGGTTTTATCGAAATTTGAAGGTAAGACCGTGTATGGCTCACCTCCCATTGGTCATCTAATTTGTGGACTCGTCTCTTCCTTTTGAGTACCTGTTCTCCAGGTGACAAGGGAACTGCAGGTGCGTGCTGATTGTAAGTTTTCTCCTGCTTCTCTCTTGCCTGGGACAAACTTCTTTCCACACATTCTTGCACCTTGCGGTATTGTTGCTGCCACTCCGTATCCCAGTCTGCATCTGGTAATGTCGTCTCAGGTGTTAAGCCTCCCATGTCTAAGTCAGTGGGTAGCTTGCCAGGTCTTGCCCTCATCAGGTAGGCGGATGTACAGTTGGTGGAGTTCACCGGGATGTGCTTATATAGGTCCACCAAATCTGGTAACTTCTCTGGCCACAGGCAACGTCTTCAACAGGTCTATTACCACCTGATTCATTTTCTCGCACAACCCGTTGGTCTGGGGATGATACGTCGTCGTCCTTATTTTCTTGCAGCCGTACAAGTTACAGAGTTCTTGAAACACTTCTGCTTCAAAGGCTGAACCTTGGTCGGTCAACACTCGTTCAGGGTAACCGTGCGGGCGACAAAAGTGTTGTTGAAACGCTTTGGCTGCCGTCTGCGCCATCTGATCTTTCACTGGCACTACTACCAGGAATCGGGAGCAGTGGTCTACTATGGTAAGAGCGTAGACATAGCCTGACCGGCTTGGGGCTAGCTTCACGTGGTCCCAGGCTACCAGTTCAAGTGGTTGTTTGGTGATTATGGGCTGCAGGGGAGCCCTCTAGCTGTCACGGTCCTTCCGTCTCAGGTTGCATGGACCACATTCTCGACACCATCTCTCGATTGCTTTCCTAGTGCCAACCCAGTAGAATCGCTCACATAGCATGGTTTCCAACTTCTTCCACCCGAAGTGCCCTGCTCCATCGTGGTACGCTTCTAAGACCATTGGCGCATCCCGCCTCGGGACTACAACCTGCCAGACCAGTTCGTGTGTCCGGGAGTTGATGCTTCTCCGACACAGCTTTCCCTCGTAGATGAACAGCTTACCCTTCTCCTTTCAAAACTGTTGGGTCTCCTGTGGAGCATCGGGATCAGGGTGCGAGTCTGCTTGTGTCAGCAACTCCTTTACTAGGTGGACAGCCAGGTCACTATCCTGCGTCTCTGTCCATCCATGGTGGGGCAATGGGTTAAACATGGCCACTCTGTTGGTGGAGCGCTTGTTCCTCACATAGTGGGAGCACTGGGTCACCCCGTGACGATGGAAAGCGGGTATCTCTATCTCCTCCAGCTCTTCCGGGTCTTCTCCCCCATCTGGCAAGTTGGGCATCCTGGGCAGCGCATCAGCATTAGTGTTTTTATGCCCCGCCGGATACTTGATGGTAAACTCGTAGTTGGACAGTCGTGCCATCCATCGTTGTTCTAGGGCACCAAGCTTCGCAGTCTACAGGTGCGTCAGCGGGTTGTTATCCGTGAAGACTGTAAATCTGGAGGAGGTGAGGTAGTGTTTGAAGTGCTCTGTTACAGCCCAGACTATGGCTAAAATCTCCAACTTAAAGGAACTATAGTTGTCGGGGTTCCTTTCCGTAGGACGGAGCTTCCTGCTGGCGTAGGCAATCACTCTCTCTCTGCCCTGCTGTACTTGGGACAGCACCACTCCCAATCCCACGTTGTTGGCATCCGTATGGAGTATAAAGGGTTGGCCATAGTCGGGGTAGGCCAGGACTTCGTCTCCAGTAAGAGCCACTTTCAGTCGAGTGAAGGATTCGTCTTCTGGTTTACCCCATTTGAACGGAGGATTCGGGTTCTTGGACTTCTTGGACTGGCCCACTAAGAGGTCCTGCATGGGTTCCGCTATCTTGGTGAAACCCTTGATGAATCTCCTGTAGTAGCCTACCAGCCAGAGGAACTGCCGCAATTCTTTGATAGTGGAGGGTTTGGCCAGTCCTTGATCACAATGACTTTTTCAGGGTATGGTGCTACACCTTCGGCGCTTACCACATAACCTAGGTACTGCACCTTGGGCTCCAAGAGGTGGCACTTGGACGGCTTTACCTTCAGGCCATAACCAGATAGGGCTTCGAACACCTCGGCCTGGTGCTTCAGGTGGTCTTCATATGTGTTTGAGTAGACGATTGCGTCGTCTAGTTACAGCAGGACGGTTTTGAAGTTTTTGTGTCCCAGGCAACACTCCATTAACAGCTGGAAGGTTCCTGGGGCGTTGCAGAGTCCGAATGGCATGCAGTTGAACTGGCTGAGGCCCATTGGTGTTGTAAACGCGGTCTTTTCTCTGTCCGCCTCTGCCACGGGAAGCTGCTAATACCCACTGGTCAGATCCAAAGTGGAGAAATAGTTAGCGGACCTCAGTGCTGCTAATGATTCATCAATTCTGGGTAATGGGTAGGCGTCCTTATGTGTAATGCGGTTAATATGCCTGTAATCAACACACATCCTCATTGTACCATCTTTCTTTTTAACGAGAACTAATGGAGCTGCCCAGGGGCTACAACTACCTCTGATCACCCCAGCCTCCTTCATCTCCTGTAACATTCCTTTGGCACATTGATAGTGAGCTGGGGGTACAGGCCGGTACCTCTCTTTAATGGGCGGATGATCTCCTGTGGGGATATGATGTTGGACTCCTTTTATCTGCCCAAAGTCTAGTGGGTGTTTGCTAAAGACTCGCTCATATTCTTGGACCACCCGGTACACCCCATGATTTTGGTGCAAAGGGGTGAAGTCAGTGCCTACTTGTAGATTCTGACACCAATCCTCCATCTGCCCCTTGGAGCCATTATCCTCCGCCGGTTTGGATGGAGGCAAGGGTTCCACTGCTTTGATTGCGTTGTTACTGACAGTGAACAGCTTAGCAAAGGTGGCATACCAGGGTAAATGGACCTCTTTCTCCCCACAATTCAGGATGCATATCGGTACTCTCCCCTTGCGGACATCGACTAGACCCCTGGCTGTCAAGATGGTGGGCCTACTATCAGAGTACACAGGTTCTACCAGGGCCTGATAATCTTGACCCCTGAGACCTATTGCTGCTCGACACCATATTATCATTTCACTCCTAGGGGGCATTGCAATGGGGAATGGATCACTCATTCTGACACTACCGACTTCTCCTCCAGACAGCTCTACCTGTTGTCTCTGCATCAGGGCTCTGATCTCCTTCTGCAGAACTCGCTGCTGACTGGAACTGGCAGTCTCTGCGACCTGTTGCAACAAAACAATAATTTCTCCAAGACAATTTTCTATCACATTGGTGCCTATAGTTATCATGGGATGACTTTCCCGACGATCAATATCAACAATAATCATTCCTTGTGATGGCAATTCTACTCGGCCAACTTTTATGGTCACCTCTTTATACCCCACCTGAGGCAAGGGCTGACCATTGCTGGCATAGGTGTTAAGATGTTCATCTGGACTGCGGGTAATGTCTGAGTCAGTCCAGTATCGTTTATAAAGGATATATGGCATTGTTGTCACCTGGGAACCCGTCCAGCAACGCGTTCATCGGGATGCCATCAAGCACGTCAGGTAGGACCGGTCATCCTCCCACGTACTTGTCTCGCCAGCTTTGTGGGCCTGGTCGTCTTACTCCTGGGGGTTGGCCCTCTGCCCCAGGGGTTGCTCGTTTTAAATCGCAGAATCTTGCAAAGTGCCCCGCCTTTTGACAGTGGAGGTAGATGGGTTGTCCGTCCTGTTCGTAGCGATCGCTGTTCCTCCCTCTGGTCGGTGGAATTCTTCTCTGCCGTAGCCATGGGACGTCATCTGGACTGGAATCCAGCTGGATCTTTTCCTTTGGAGACACTTGCATGGCCTGCACTGTTTTGGTTAGCGTAGCCACACTTTTGGTCAGCTCCTGGACCTGAAGGTGTAGGTCTGCAGAGGGGTCATTATCTAGGGTCTGCGCGTCAGCCTCCACAGGTGACGGGGAAAAGGACACCACCTCTTGGTGGTATGTGATAGCTGGGCGCCGGAGGGGTGCAGTACCACTTGGGGTTGATTCTCGCACCCGATGACTCGTTCTTTAAATTGAGCAAAGTCCAGATCAGGGTTTTGCAGAGCCATAATGCGCAGCTGTGTCCGGTGAGCGTTAGACAGGAGCCCCTCAATAAACTGCTCAGTTAGCAATCTGTCCTCGTCTCGCACACTGTCGGGGTCTACCTGTTTAATGGCCCACAGCTCCTCCTGCAGGTTTAGAGCATAGTCCCGCACAGTGTCCTGCACCCTTTGTTTGCACCCGTAGAACTTCATTTTAATCTCTGCTGCTGTGCGGGTGTCAAAGGTATCTTTCAGCTGGGCCAGTATTTCCTTAACAGTGCTTTTGTCCCTGCCTGGCCAGGACTTCACCTCTCTGGGCCGTGGGGTACTCGATAGCCGGGCCGGTCGATGCTGGGCGATGTCACGGTGGCAGTAAACCGGTCCGTGACCCAGAGCGGTCAATAAAAGGGGAATAAAATGAAAGGAATAAAGTTTTTATATATAATGTTCGTGACGCCACCCGTGGTATGCGGCTATATGGGGCCGCCGCTGCGGTGCAGATCATCTGGAGCTGATGGTGACGCAGCAGAGTTGGTTCAGCTCTCCACAGGCAGAGCTTAGCCCCAGGGCTGGATATAGTGATTCTATAGGGTAGATGTTGTTGGTGCAGTGTAGTGCAGGTGATGGCGCAGATAATGACCAGTCCACAACTTAATGGCGGTTTCCTCTCATCTTTACTTGCGGTTGTTAAGCAGACCGGGGCACGGGTACTAGCTGATAGTAGAGGTCCGGGCAGCCTGGAAGCAAGTTGGGAATCCACCTCACCAGGTGAAGTTGTAGGCCTTCCCTCTGCGCTAGTCTCTTTGGCCCTGCTGCTTATAGCTATGCTGTGGCCCTCGTCCCTGAGTAAAACATCTGTTCCTCAACCGTATGGCAGGCTGCTCGGGCCTTCCTTATGTGTCGCTCACACATGGCGGTGCTGGGCCCTATGGTGCTGCTGTGTCACCGGGCGTCTGATGGGGCCAGGAGGCCAGCAGTCTCCTGCCCTCCAGTTTCTGCTGCTGGGCCTTCAGTGCCCCACAACCTCGGACTCTGGTGTCCGGTTCTCCTGCGCTTCTTTCTTCTGGGGTGAGTTGGCTTACAGCTCCACTCCCCAGGTCCTTCCTCGTCACTGTCCTGTCTTCAACTCCTCTCTAACTAACCCCATCTCCAGATTCCAGTTGCTAAGTGGAGGAGCTCCCCTTTCTGGTCTGGAGCCAGGAAAGTGTTGTATGCTGGTGTACCTGATTAGGCGACCCCTCCTTGCTTCCAGGCATGGCATCACCCCTTGTGAGGGAGGCAATGCCACTGTGGCAACTGGACTCCTGGGGTGCCACACATGTGTCTGCACAAATGGTTAGAAACCGACTCCATGAGGGTGGTATGAGGGCCCGACGTCCACAGATGGGGGTTGTGCTCACAGCCCAACACTGTGCAGGACGCTTGGCATTTGCCACAGAAAACCAGGATTGGCAAAGTCGCCACTGGCGCCCTGTGATCTTCACAGATGAAAGCAGGTTCACACTGAGCACATGTGACAGACGTGACAGAGTCTGGAGACGCCGTGGAGAGCGATCTGCTGCCTGCAACATCCTTCAGCATGACCAGTTTGGCAGTGGGTCAGTAATGGTGTGGGAGGGCCGCACAGCCATCCATGTGCTCGCCAGAGGTAGCCTGACTGCCATTAGGTACCGAGATGAGATCCTCAGACCCCTTGTGAGGCCATATGCTGGTGCGGTTGGCCCTGGGTTCCTCCTAATGCAGGACAAGCCCGACCTCATGTGGCTGGAGTGTGTCAGCAGTTTCTGCAAGATGAAGGCATTGAAGCTATGGACTGGCCCGCTCGTTCCCCAGACTTGAATCCGATTGAGCACATCTGGGACATCATGCCTCACTCCATCCCCCAACGTCACGTTGCACCACAGACTGTCCAGGAGTTGGTGGATGCTTTAGTCCAGGTCTGGGAGGAGATCCCACAGGAGACCATCCGCAACCTCATCAGGAGCACGCCCAGGTGTTGTAGGGAGGTCATACAGGCACGTGGAGGCCACACACAATACTGAGCCTCATTTTGACTTGTTTTAAGGACATTACATCAAAGTTGGATCAGCCTGTAGTGTGTTTTTCTAATTTAATTTTGGGGGTGACTCCAAATCCAGGCCTCCATTGGTTAATAAATTTGATTTCCATTGATGATTTTTGTGTGATTTTGTTGTCAGCACATTCAACTTTGTACAGTACAAAGTATTCAATGAGAATATTTCATTCATTCCGATCTAGGATGTGTTATTTGAGTGTTTCCTTTATTTTTTTGAGCAGTGTATTTTATCACGAATGTCTTAATGAGGTGTAATGCAGAGACTATAAGTGAGCATTGTATTTGGAAATGCTTGTCTCATTATGTTGATTATTTATGTAAACTGTAAATGTTGTTCAGAACTGAATGTATGGGAATACTGTAGTTTCAGTGCTGTAGTTTGTAGAACATTTTACCAATTTGCATATATCCTTTTGATTTTGGATTTTATGTTCAGTTGATTCATGCAAGCATTTTATTGTGGGTCTGGTTCAGCTTGAGTTTATTGCAGAATTTCAGCTTCCAGCACAATCATTCAGTGCTCAGACATTGTGAGAGAATGAACTGTTTTGGTTGGGACATACAGTAACCATTATCTGTATCACCGGAAGAGAGCAAACACAAAAAAAGAAGTCATACAATACAATCCCGAGGAACTACATGCACTTATACAAACGATAATAGTCTGCAGCTGTTGTGTACTCCAACAGCTAAGGTTTAGTTCATTAGGTCCAGCCATTCATCAGAAAAAAACATCTCAGTATTTAATGGCTGTGCAAAAACATCCACAGTTATGTCCTCAGTTGGGCAGTGTTGGAGTCCAAAAATCTTTGCTCTTGATGATCCCTGAAGAAATGGAAGATGGTTCTTTCTATCTGTGTGAATTCTGGAAATCTTTGTTTGTCATACATAGATTTCATTTCTTCTTTTGCTCCCTTTATACATTTATTGCCTTCCCCTCCAAACATATGGTTTCATACACATTGACTGTGCTTGCTTTGGGAGAGACGTACATGTGGTTTACCTTTGCGCTCTTTTGTTAAACACCTTGGTTCTGGATCTGAGTTTGATTGTGTCGGCTCACTTGTGTTTTGGGCTTGTGCTGACTTAGCCATTTCTTCAGAGGTAGACAGATCACTGTCAATTTTCACTTCTGTTCTTCTTTTCAGTTATGTCATCACATAATGTTCCAGAACTTCAGCATATGTAATGCTGTTGCAAATAGTAGCTCTGTCTGTTTTGGGTTTTAGGATTCTGTATTTCTTTTAACTGTCACAGTGTATTAGATCAAGTGATTGAGAAGCTATGCGCTGACTCTCTTTAGAAAGTGGTGCCCTTGTATTCTTGGGTTTATTAAAGCATTCCCATCTCACAATATTTGGCCAAATGTACTCTATAAGATCCTTTGTCAGACTCATTTTTGCATTTTTTTCAACACTTTCTGGATGACTGTGACCCAGTTGTGTGTGTCACATTCGGATATCTACAGTATGTCCATGTGTGCCTTGTCTTACCTCTTCCTTTACTGTATTGAGATTATATTATCGCTTATCTGTTTTGCATCAGCTCTTATGCACTCTCCATTTAGGATAGCACACTTTCCGCCTAGAAATTTTACAGTGAGTTGTTTAGCTGTCATATGCTTTACTGATAAAAGTCCTCCTTTTCGTCTGGAAACATACAGTATCTCTTTTTCTGGTATGGATAAATTCTGTCCATTTTTACTGAAGCACATCAGGAATCCATGTGTGAACAGGTTACAACAATTCAAAACGCACATAGAGATAAGGCAGAAGTAACCAACTAAGCTAATAATTTTTTGTTGTTCGCGCACAGGGTATCAAGTCACACAATATTAGCAGTAATGGCGATAACAACAATTCAACAGTTTCAATATATTATTCTCTATTCTATCTTTCAACGTGAACGGTGCTTTAATGTCTTTCATGGGCAGCACTCGCAACGATATGCCCGTCACTACAGTAATCTTTCAAACGGTTTTGATTATTATACTGCCACAAACGGGGGTCACCGGTCTTTCCCGCTAGGCCACAAGTCTTTAGCAGCCAGTCACTTAATATTCCATGTGCGTGCCTCACACTGGCTGGCCCCGATCCCTTCCATTGCATGGACTCAGCCCACACTGGATCATGCATATATGCTGGAAGTAATGGCCTGATTCACTCACATCTCCTGGCCACCTCGGCAGTCGTCCGGCCCCGCACAATGATCAGAGTTTGACCTGCAAAGTATGGACATCGAGTCTTGACCGGCGTACTTGGGCTTCGGGTCTTGAACCGCGCCGTCTGGGTTTCCGGTCTTGAACGGCATAGTCTGGACTTCGCTGCTTGACCCACGATGTCCCACTGGTCTCTGTCCCCAGCCACTCCTCGGTCGCTCTGCCTCTGCGTTCCACCATTCACACGTACTTACTCTCTCACTGGTTGGCGCCAACTTCTCTCCCGCCTTGCCGCTCCACCCTTTTATATTTTGTAACTCGGCCACAGCTACCACCTGACCCGGTGCTCCCTTTAACTTTGCTCCCTCAGAAACACTCCCTCGATTTTCCGGTTCCACCTTACTTGGCTTGCTCAGTCGATGGCGACATTTTTTTCGCAAGTGTTGCAGAACTCTGATGAACCGCACCTTCAACTCCCCACCCCTTTACACATGTCCAGTATCTTCTGCATTTATTCTTGTCCTATCAGCAAGATCCATTCTCTCCTTGTGAAGTTCTGTGAAACAGTTTTTCTTTGTCAAGTTCTTCTATCACTTGCCATGTGACTTGTTGCTCCAGTGTTGCTGCACCAACCTTTTAATTTTTATTTTTTTTGTCACTTTAAAGCTTCCATTTCACATTTATGCAAATGGATCAGAAATTGTAGCTTTGAGCTTTTGTTTAGTTCCTCTTCAAAATTGTTTCTGTTGTTGTGCTTGCTATATTCTGTGGTCTCTCTGTAGTAATAACAGCCCATAAATGATCTCTGGACTGCTACATCTCTATTTAAACTTCCAAAGTTGGTAACTGTCACCAAAGTTGGTGATTGTTTGGCCTCTGTAAGTTTAAGCACTGAGCTGTTAGCTTTTTCATACCTCCCCAACTTTACAAGAAAGTAAAGAATACTGTGACGAACTAAGGGCGCTGCAGCAATTTTTATTTTCTGCTAAGGAAATTGCTTAACTTCTCTCAGTCCTTTATCTGTGCCCAAACATAAATATAACTCCTAGTAAAGTCTATTAGTTTTCCCACACAGTATGATACCCCTTTCATGGCCCCCACAATACATTCCCCTCCACATCGTAGGTTGTCCCCAAAGTACATTTCCCCCTCAGATCCCACACAATATGACTCCCTGCACACACTATGATGCCCCCAACAGTGCTTACCTACATAGTATGAAGCCCCACGCAGTATGATGCTCCCCACATAGTATACATCCCCATATGCCATCTCCACAGTATGATATCACTACACAAAATGGCGACACACACCATTTTTTTACAAATGTCTGTGCTTTTTTCACCACTAAAATAAAACATAAAAAACTACAAATTTGGTATCTACCTACCTGAAAAATAATGCTGGCTGCTCATTTTTCCCATCAATGAATGCTATGAAAACAAATCACCCCGAAGAACTGCAGTTTTTTTGCCATTTTACCAAACTTTAAATTTGTTTGCAATTTTTCAGTACCCTTGAAAGAAGGGTAGGAAAAAACGTAAGTGTAAAAATTAAAATTTTTACTGAAGGGAGTAAGAGAGACTTACAAATAGAAGCGGCGGATTTTTTCCCCATTTTACTATTTCTCTGTTTGTTCCCCACCTTGCTTTGGCTTACTAATACAAATGCTGATCAGAATTTCTGAAAGTGGCCTAACAATGAAATTTGCCACTAGTCCCAATGTTTCTTTTAAATGTTTTTCCTAATCAATAAACAACAGGATGATTCTGCAGGAAGATATAAGAAGTGTCTATATAGCACCATTTTCTGCATACTCAAAATGTGATGTTCATACATTCATTATTCATGGCAAGCATAACAATAGAAATTTTCCATTGGCATACATTATATAAAATATAGTATATGGGTGAAATATATGTCATTGGTAGTGTTGAGCGATACCTTCCGATATCGGGAAATATCGGATCGGATTGGATCGGACCGATACCGAAAAAGTATCGGATATCGCCGATTCCGATACCGGAAACCAATGCAAGTCAATGGGACATAAATATCGGAATTAAAATAAACCCTTTCTTTCCTTGTAGGTTATTTCTACATGAAGGAAAACAACTAAGAATAATGTAGAATGTATTGGGGGAGGTGGGGGAGACAATAAAGGCATAGAGGTTTAGCCCAGTCAAATGGAATAGCAGGAATTAATATTTTTTTATTATGTTCTGAGTTACGGAAATATTAACTATGTTAAGTATTTTTATATTTTGTCAGATATTTATGTTTCACTACTTCCATGCTCTTCACCTTCTTTTTTACTTCTCCCACACTTTCTCCTTCATCATCCTCAGCATCTTTTTCATCCACTTCTTCTTCACCTTCTTCTTCTTCACCTTCTTCGTATTATTCTTTTTTTTACATTCTTCATATTCTACTTCTTCATCTTCTTCATATTCTTCTTCTTCATCATATTCTTATTTGTGACAGGCATTCCTGTAGTTGTTATCTATAAAAGGTTGGACATTACACCTTTCGTTCTGCCCGTCACAAAAGATTTACAACAGGATTTGTCCGCGTTCAGTTTGGCCTGCAGCAGCAGGTCTTTTCCAGGGGCACCACGAGGAGGAACGGACTCACCCCCATACACTGCTTAGTCATCTTCTGCTTATAATTTAGATATTATCTTTTGCTCTGATTTTTAGTCTTATGCTTAATGTTCTTCCGCTTTTTGTTCTGCAGCTTCTTGTATTTCTGCTTCTTGGTTTTCTGTCTCTTGTTTTTCTGTATCTTGGTGCTTGTCTTCTCTTCTTTGTCTTCTTGGTCAACTTCTTCAGGGTCATCTTCTTGGTCTTCTTCGGGGTGGTCTTCAGGGTCGTCGTCTTCGGGGGTCCTCGTCTTCGGGGTCCTCGTCTTCTTCGGGTTGGTCTTCTGGGTCCTCGTCTTCGGGGTCCTCGTCTTCTTCGGGGTGGTCTTCAGGGTCCTCGTCTTCTTCGGGGTGGTCTTCAGGGTCCTCGTCTTCTTCGGGGTGGTCTTCAGGGTCCTCGTCTTCAGGGTCATTGTCTTCGGGGTCCTCGTCTTCTTAGGGTTGGTCTTCAGGGTCCTCGTCTTCAGGGTCCTCGTCAGGGAGATCCAGAGTGATTACCAAGAACCATTTCAAAAAGCTTGAACTTGGAAATGTAGCAGAAGGTACAAGAAAGCTGAGGAACTACCGAGGACCAGCTGACGGTACTGGAACCCGGATGGATAGCAGAAGGTACAAGAGCCAATGGAACTACCGAGGACCAGCTGATGTTACTGGAACTCGGTTACTAAGCAGGAGGTACCTGTGCCAGAAAGCACTACCAAGGACCAGCAGACGTTGGTGGAACTTGGATACCGAGAAGGAGGCACCTAATCCAAAGGCACTGCCGAGAACCAGCTGACGGTACTGGAACCCGGATGGGTAGCAGAAGGTACAAGAGCCAATGGAACTACCGAGGACCAGCTGATGTTACTGGAACCCGGATGGGTAGCAGAAGGTACAAGAGCCAATGGAACTACCGAGGACCAGCTGATGTTACTGGAACTCGGTTACTAAGCAGGAGGTACCTGTGCCAGAAAGCACTACCAAGGACCAGCAGACGTTGGTGGAACTTGGATACCGAGAAGGAGGCACCTAATCCAAAGGCACTGCCGAGAACCAGCTGACGGTACTGGAACCCGGATGGGTAGCAGAAGGTACCCATGTAAAAAAAAAGTTCAAGGCCGCGAGCCGGCCGCAGTTACCAAAACCCACAGTCCTACAGAGGGTGCTTGTCCTATTGGCACTATGGAACCAGCCTTCATTGCCAGATCCCGCAGCCCACATAGGAGTCACCTAAACTGCAGGCACCATAGAGTCGGCTAACCCGACCGCAACACGACAGGACAACGCATTGGAGGCAAAGTGACGTTGACACTACCCGGAAACAGCTGGCGTGCTGGAACCAGGCTGGGCAGGAGGGAGTACCCGTGCCAAAGACACTGCCGAGAACCAGCTGATGGTACTGGAACCCGGATGGGTAGCAGAAGATACAAGAGCAAATGGAACTACCGAGGACCAGCTGACGGTACTGGAACCCGGATGGGTAGCAGAAGGTACAAGAGCCAATGGAACTACCGAGGACCAGCTGATGTTACTGGAACTCGGTTACTAAGCAGGAGGTACCTGTGCCAGAAAGCACTACCAAGGACCAGCAGACGTTGGTGGAACTTGGATACCGAGAAGGAGGCACCTAATCCAAAGGCACTGCCGAGAACCAGCTGACGGTACTGGAACCCGGATGGGTAGCAGAAGATACAAGAGCAAATGGAACTACCGAGGACCAGCTGACGGTACTGGAACCCGGATGGGTAGCAGAAGGTACAAGAGCCAATGGAACTACCGAGGACCAGCTGATGTTACTGGAACTCGGTTACTAAGCAGGAGGTACCTGTGCCAGAAAGCACTACCAAGGACCAGCAGACGTTGGTGGAACTTGGATACCGAGAAGGAGGCACCTAATCCAAAGGCACTGCCGAGAACCAGCTGACGGTACTGGAACCCGGATGGGTAGCAGAAGATACAAGAGCAAATGGAACTACCGAGGACCAGCTGACGGTACTGGAACCCGGATGGGTAGCAGAAGATACAAGAGCAAATGGAACTACCGAGGACCAGCTGACGGTACTGGAACCCGGATGGGTAGCAGAAGGTACAAGAGCCAATGGAACTACCGAGGACCAGCTGATGTTACTGGAACTCGGTTACTAAGCAGGAGGTACCTGTGCCAGAAAGCACTACCAAGGACCAGCAGACGTTGGTGGAACTTGGATACCGAGAAGGAGGCACCTAATCCAAAGGCACTGCCGAGAACCAGCTGACGGTACTGGAACCCGGATGGGTAGCAGAAGGTACCCATGTAAAAAAAAAGTTCAAGGCCGCGAGCCGGCCGCAGTTACCAAAACCCACAGTCCTACAGAGGGTGCTTGTCCTATTGGCACTATGGAACCAGCCTTCATTGCCAGATCCCGCAGCCCACATAGGAGTCACCTAAACTGCAGGCACCATAGAGTCGGCTAACCCGACCGCAACACGACAGGACAACGCATTGGAGGCAAAGTGACGTTGACACTACCCGGAAACAGCTGGCGTGCTGGAACCAGGCTGGGCAGGAGGGAGTACCCGTGCCAAAGACACTGCCGAGAACCAGCTGACGGTACTGGAACCCGGATGGGTAGCAGAAGATACAAGAGCAAATGGAACTACCGAGGACCAGCTGACGGTACTGGAACCCGGATGGGTAGCAGAAGGTACAAGAGCCAATGGAACTACCGAGGACCAGCTGATGTTACTGGAACTCGGTTACTAAGCAGGAGGTACCTGTGCCAGAAAGCACTACCAAGGACCAGCAGACGTTGGTGGAACTTGGATACCGAGAAGGAGGCACCTAATCCAAAGGCACTGCCGAGAACCAGCTGACGGTACTGGAACCCGGATGGGTAGCAGAAGGTACCCATGTAAAAAAAAAGTTCAAGGCCGCGAGCCGGCCGCAGTTACCAAAACCCACAGTCCTACAGAGGGTGCTTGTCCTATTGGCACTATGGAACCAGCCTTCATTGCCAGATCCCGCAGCCCACATAGGAGTCACCTAAACTGCAGGCACCATAGAGTCGGCTAACCCGACCGCAACACGACAGGACAACGCATTGGAGGCAAAGTGACGTTGACACTACCCGGAAACAGCTGGCGTGCTGGAACCAGGCTGGGCAGGAGGGAGTACCCGTGCCAAAGACACTGCCGAGAACCAGCTGACGGTACTGGAACCCGGATGGGTAGCAGAAGATACAAGAGCAAATGGAACTACCGAGGACCAGCTGACGGTACTGGAACCCGGATGGGTAGCAGAAGGTACAAGAGCCAATGGAACTACCGAGGACCAGCTGATGTTACTGGAACTCGGTTACTAAGCAGGAGGTACCTGTGCCAGAAAGCACTACCAAGGACCAGCAGACGTTGGTGGAACTTGGATACCGAGAAGGAGGCACCTAATCCAAAGGCACTGCCGAGAACCAGCTGACGGTACTGGAACCCGGATGGGTAGCAGAAGATACAAGAGCAAATGGAACTACCGAGGACCAGCTGACGGTACTGGAACCCGGATGGGTAGCAGAAGATACAAGAGCAAATGGAACTACCGAGGACCAGCTGACGGTACTGGAACCCGGATGGGTAGCAGAAGGTACAAGAGCCAATGGAACTACCGAGGACCAGCTGATGTTACTGGAACTCGGTTACTAAGCAGGAGGTACCTGTGCCAGAAAGCACTACCAAGGACCAGCAGACGTTGGTGGAACTTGGATACCGAGAAGGAGGCACCTAATCCAAAGGCACTGCCGAGAACCAGCTGACGGTACTGGAACCCGGATGGGTAGCAGAAGGTACCCATGTAAAAAAAAAGTTCAAGGCCGCGAGCCGGCCGCAGTTACCAAAACCCACAGTCCTACAGAGGGTGCTTGTCCTATTGGCACTATGGAACCAGCCTTCATTGCCAGATCCCGCAGCCCACATAGGAGTCACCTAAACTGCAGGCACCATAGAGTCGGCTAACCCGACCGCAACACGACAGGACAACGCATTGGAGGCAAAGTGACGTTGACACTACCCGGAAACAGCTGGCGTGCTGGAACCAGGCTGGGCAGGAGGGAGTACCCGTGCCAAAGACACTGCCGAGAACCAGCTGACGGTACTGGAACCCGGATGGGTAGCAGAAGGTACAAGAGCCAATGGAACTGCCGAGAACCAGCTGGCGGTGCTGGAGCCCAGGGTAAATACTAAAAACGGAGGAGCCAGAGGTGTAATTGGAGCAAGTTTTAAATAAGTAGCACAGTGAATATGGACAGAGCAGGAGAAATTGCCGTGAACACAGCAGGGGAACAGCTGACGTTACCGAACCCCAATAACACCGCAGCAAGTGTTGACTGTGCAGACGGCACTTCCGAGCGCCAACTGGCGGTGCTGGAGCCCAGGGATAAGAATGAAAACAGAGGAGCCAGAGGTGTAATTGGAGCAACTTTAAAATCTGTAGTAGTGAGAATGTGGACAGAGCAGGAGAAATTGCCGTCCGCACAGCAGGGGAACAGCTGACGTTACTGAACCCCAATAACATGGTAGCAAGTGTTGACTGTGCAGACAGCACTTCCGAGCGCCAACTGGCGGTGCTGGAGCCCAGGGATAAGAATGAAAACAGAGGAGCCAGAGGTGTAATTCGAGCAACTTTAAAATCTGTAGTAGTGAGAATGTGGACAGAGCAGGAGAAATTGCCGTCCGCACAGCAGGGGAACAGCTGACGTTACTGAACCCCAATAACATGGTAGCAAGTGTTGACTGTGCAGACAGCACTTCCGAGCGCCAACTGGCGGTGCTGGAGCCCAGGGATAAGAATGAAAACAGAGGAGCCAGAGGTGTAATTCGAGCAACTTTAAAATCTGTAGTAGTGAGAATGTGGACAGAGCAGGAGAAATTGCCGTCCGCACAGCAGGGGAACAGCTGACGTTACTGAACCCCAATAACACGGCAGCAAGTGTTGACTGTGCAGACAGCACTTCCGAGCGCCAACTGGCGGTGTTGGAGCCCAGGGTAAATACTAAAAACGGAGGAGCCAGAGGTGTAATTGGAGCAAGTTTTAAATAAGTAGCACAGTGAATATGGACAGAGCAGGAGAAATTGCCGTGAACACAGCAGGGGAACAGCTGACGTTACTGAACCCCAATAACATGGTAGCAAGTGTTGACTGTGCAGACGGCACTTCCGAGCGCCAACTGGCGGTGCTGGAGCCCAGGGATAAGAATGAAAACAGAGGAGCCAGAGGTGTAATTCGAGCAACTTTAAAATGTGTAGTACAGTGGATTTGGACAAAGCAGGAGAAATTGCCGTCCGCACAGCAGGAGAACAGCTGACGTTACTGAACCCCAATAACACGGCAGCAAGTGTTGACTGTGCAGACGGCACTTCCGTGCGCCAACTGGCGGTGTTGGAGCTCAGGGATAATACTGAAAACAGAGGAGCCAGAGGTGTAATTGGAGCAACTTTAAAATCTGTAGTAGTGAGAATGTGGACAGAGCAGGAGAAATTGCCGTCCGCACAGCAGGGGAACAGCTGACGTTACTGAACCCCAATAACATGGTAGCAAGTGTTGACTGTGCAGACAGCACTTCCGAGCGCCAACTGGCGGTGCTGGAGCCCAGGGATAAGAATGAAAACAGAGGAGCCAGAGGAGTAATTGGAGCAACTTTAAAATGTGTAGTACAGTGGATGTGGACAAATCAGGAGAAATTGCCGTCCGCACAGCAGGAGAACAGCTGACGTTACTGAACCCCAATAACACGGCAGCAAGTGTTGACTGTGCAGACGGCACTTCCGAGCGCCAACTGGCGGTGTTGGAGCTCAGGGATTACAGTTCAGGTGGTAGAAACATGAACAGAACAGGAGACCTGGATACTGTTGCCAACCAATTATTTATTCTGGAAGAGGACTGGCAAATTCATGAGAGATCCAGGCCTTGTTCATTTTGAGAAAAGTAAGCCGGTCAACGTTATCGGAGGATAGTCGCATGCGACGGTCTGTTAGTACACCACCTGCGGCACTAAAGACGCGTTCCGATAATACACTAGCAGCAGGGCAAGCTAGCACCTCCAGTGCATACTGACTAAGCTCTGGCCATGTATCCAGCTTACAGACCCAAAACTTGAAGGGAGAAGAGCCGTCTGGGAGTACACTAAGAGGGCAAGACATGTAGTCTGTCACCATCTGACGGAAACGTTGCCTCCTGCTGACTGGAGCTGTCTGTGATGGTGTAGACATTTGTGGCGGCGGGGACACAAAACTTTGCCACATTTCGGCCATACTGGTCTTGCCTTGTGCTGAGGCGCTGCTTCTGCTCCCTCTTTGTGCAGAGCTTCCTCCACTGCCTCGACGCACTGAGCTGCTTTGTAAAGCACTAGCAGCACTGCTCTCGGTTGGAATGGAGAACATGATGGAATGCACCAGTGCGTCTTGGTACTCCCGCATTTTACGCTCCCGGTTCAATGGTGTTATGAGGCTTTGTAAGTTGTCCCGGTAGCGAGGATCTAGGAGGGTGGACACCCAATAATCAGCCGTGTTGAGAATGTGGGCGATGCGGCGGTCGTTTCTGAGGCACTGCAGCATGAAATCAACCATGTGCTGCAGACTGCCAACTGGCCAAGAAACGCTGTCCCCTGCTTGAGGCGTGATCTCTGCCTGCTCTGCATCACCCCACCCTCGCTCTAGATACTGACTACTAGAGCATTGTGTACCTCCCTCCTCTGGACAGATGTCTTCCTCATCCATTGACTCCTCCTCATCCTCCTCACAAAGTGTCCCCTGCCTAGGCCTTTGTGAGGAACCACGTTGCGCAGACTGTAGAGAAGCAGATGGCATTTGTGACTCCTCATCCTCCACCTCTTCCAAAACCTCGTCCCTTAGTGCTTGCAGTGTTTTTTCAAGCAGGCAGATAAGGGGGATAGTCATGCTGACTAGTGCATCATCTGCACTCGCCATCCGCGTGGAATAATCGAAGGCACGCAAAACGTGGCAAATGTCCTTCATAGTGGCCCACTCAGTGGTGGTGAAGTGTGAACGGCGCGCACTGCGACTTGTTTGCGCCTGCTGCAGCTGGTACTCCATTACTGCTGCCTGCTGCTCACACAACCTCTCCAACATATGTAACGTTGAATTCCACCTGGTGGGTAGGTCACATATGATGCGATGTTCCGGAAGACATAATCGGCGCTGCAGAGCTGCAATGCGTGATCTTGCATTGCTGGAACGCCGCAAGTGAGCGCACTCTATGCGGACCTTGTGAAGCAGTGCATCAAGATCCGGATAGTCCCTCAAAAAACTCTGCACGACCAAGTTGAGCACATGTGCCAGACATGGGATGTGAGTGAGGTTGCCTAGGCCCAGAGCTGCCACCAGATTTCGGCCATTGTCACACACTACCATGCCTGGCTGGAGATTCGCTGGCACAAACCACACGTCACTCTGCTGCTTGATGGCATTCCAGAGCTCCTCCGCTGTGTGGCTTCGATTCCCCAAAGAAATTAATTTTAATACGGCCTGTTGACGTTTGGCCACGGCTGTGCTCATATCGGTCATCATAACAGGTAACCGTTCACGGGTCGATGTGGAGGTAGACCGTGACGGCTCCTGCAGCGCTGATTCAGAGGAACTGGAGTATGAGGAGGAGTCAATGTGTACAGACTGGATTCCTGCAATCCTTGGAGTTGGCAGAACACGTACAGCGCCACTCTCAAGATCTGTACCCGGCTCCACAACATTTACCCAATGGGCAGTGAGGGAAAGGTATCGTCCCTGTCCATGCTTACTGGTCCACGCATCAGTGGTCAGGTGGACCTTGCTACTGACGGCGTTTTGTAGCGCATGTTTAATTTTTCCCTCCACATGATGTTGCAGGGCAGGGACGGCTTGCCTGCTGAAATAAAAGCGGCTGGGCACGTTGTATTGTGGGACTGCCAATGCCATAAAGTTACGGAATGTGTCAGTCTCCACCAGCCTGAATGATAGCATTTCAAGGGCCAGTAGTTTAGCAATGCCAGCATTCAGAGCCTGTGCTCGGGGGTGGTTTGCCGAGTATGGGCGCCTTTTCTCCCATGCCTGTGCTAACGATGGCTGTAGACTGGCCTGGGAGTGTGAGGATGACTGGGAAAGTGGTGCTGTGGGTGGAATTACACTGTGTCTCTGTACAACAGTGCCAGAGATTCTTCCATGGCGATCCTGTGAGGAAGCCGAACCAGCTGTGTGTGAGCTGGAGGAAGAGGCTACAACACGAGCTGAAGAGGTGGTAGGTGGCGCTGTAGGTTGGCCTAGGTCTTCAGTGTGTTTGTGTAACTCCACCACGTGCTTGGTCCGCACATGTTTCCACATATTTGTGGTATTGAGGTTGCTGACACTTTTCCCTCTTTTCACCTTCTGATTACACAGCTTGCATTTGACAAAGCAAATGTCATCTGCAACTGTGTCAAAAAAGGACCAGGCACTGCAAGTCTTGGGAGCGCCCGCTTTGGATTTTGGAAGAGCCATGCTCCTAATGGGTGCCGAAGTGGAGGCTACAGGCAACCAAGTCTGCCCCCTCCCTCTCCCTCCTTTTTGGGCCGTTCGGGGAATCTCTTCCTCAGAGCTGCTCCCACCACCTTCCTGTCCCTCACGCCATGATGGGTCAAGGACCTCATCATCTACACCACCCTCTTCAAACAACTGCTTCTCCTGGGTAGTCTCGACAGCACAGTACGCACCAGAAAGTGGCACCTGAGTCTCATCATCAGATGCGTACTGAGGTGTGCTGCTGACCATAGGCACTGGCCCACCCGCCTCTTCAGATTCAGAGAGACAAAACGGTTGCGCATCACTGCATACTACCTCTTCTTCAAATTCTCGAATTCTGCTTGGCTGGCCCCCTCTTTCCAAGCCAAGAGATTCAGAGAACAGAAGTAGAGATGGCTCCTGTCCAGGGCTCTCTGACTGCCTGGGCAATTTGGCAGGTGGTGAAGAGACAGATGGGTGCTCTTCAGTGCTCAGGACCTGAGAGGATCTGGAACTAATTGAAGTCGATGCGTTAGCTGCCATCCATCCGACAACAGCTTCAATTTGGTCCTCGCGCAGCAGTGGGGTACGGCTAGCTCCTACAAAGCTGCGCATAAAGGACTGTTCCCTGGTAAAACTGGGGGATGCTGAGTCACTGGTGCCCGCAGCAGGCACAGAATCCCCACGTCCTCTCCCTGCAGGCACAGAATCCTCACGTCCTCTCCCTGCAGAAACTCCACGCCCACGCCCACGACCACGACCACATGCCTTACTCCCTGCCTTCTTCATCTTGGTAGACTGATAAAGATAGGCAGAAAAGTACTAAGGGCTTAGTGTGCTTATTCCTGAACAGCTGCTAACAGGTATAAGAAACACTAATTTTATAAAGTGTGGACTAGACTTTAATATGAGCTAATGTGGCCTACACAACTGTAAAGTGGAGTGTTTGGTGAACTTTATTTAGGTTTTTTTTGTCACAAAAAGACACTGGATGTGCCTAAAGATGTAATAACGATAGTATCACAAACTTTTTGTAGCTATTACAATGTAGGAAGGTAACCTACAATGCAATAGATGAGGCTGCAAAAAATAGGCTAATACTAATCTGGCTGGGGCTGCAGGGCCCAATGCTGCAGAAAGGCTCCTCTATCTACTCCTATATAGTGTGTTTGGAATCAATTTAGCTGAATATGGATGGAACCACCACACTAATAGGAGATATCAGGAAAAATTATGAATTGGCAATAAAGGACAATGTATGAGGCAGTGACACACACTGAGTGCACTACAACCAGACGGGGTTGAAGCACACACTACAGGGTGAGCTGCACTCACACACCAGACCTTGCAGACAGCGGTGAACAGTACAGATGCAGAGCACTGTGCACTAGTGCTGCAAGACGGAAAAAAATTTCTCTATCTACTCCTATATAGTGTGTTTGGAACCAATTTAGCTGAATACAGATGGAACCACCACACTAATAGGAGATATCAGGAAAAATTATGAATTGGCAAAAAAGGACAATGTATGAGGCAGTGACACACACTGAGTGCACTACAACCAGACTTGGCTGAAGCACACACTACAGGGTGAGCTGCACTCACACACACAGACCTTGCAGATAGCGGTGAACAGCACAGGGAACTGTGCACTAGCACTGCAAGGCACAGTGATTTAGAAAGTAGCTTGGGTAAAGCAGTATAGAGCAAATAGGTAGCTAAAACTGTCCCTCAGAACAACAGCGTCCTATCCCTAACTGAATTCACAGCAGAGTGAGCTCAAAATGGCGGCGGTGGCTTTTATAGTGCATCATGACATCATTTCAGCAGCCAATCACAGCCATGCCATTAGTTAAGATGCCTACATGCCTAACAGGATGTGCCCACACTTCTTAGGATCCTCATTGGCTGAATAAAATGAAAATGTCTCATTGCATTATGGGAACTTCCGATTCCGGTATACGATATTGCAATAGTATCGGAATTAAGTATCGGAATTCCGATACCGCGAATATCGGCCGATACCCGATATTTCAGTATCGGAATGCTCAACACTAGTCATTGGCATTGTATTCTCTACAAGCTATGAGGAATTTTATACAAGGTCAGATCCGATCTGTAAATTATTTACTTAAATGCATTATTTTTCAATAGTTATTGTTAGTTTTGCATTTAGTTATTATTTTATGCAGAGAGATTTCATTTTAAGTTATTATATTCATCCTTGTCCTTTATTTTTAGGTTCCACAAGATGAATGGAGTGGGTATACCCCCAAGAGCAAAGAAGAGGAGATTCCATGTCGACGAATGCGCAGTGGCAGCTACATCAAAGCCATGGGAGATGATGACAGCGGAGACTCCGACACAAACAGCCCAAAGCCATCTCCAAAGATTGCAGCACGAAGGGAGAGCTACCTTAAGGCTACGCAGCCATCACTCACAGAACTCACTACTCTCAAGTAAGACAGTTTTTTTTAGTCTTCATTGTAAGGTATGTCCTGTGGGACAGGATATGTCCCTCATTTAGACACACTGCAGTTGGCATTAATGACAAGAAAAGCTTAAAATTTGGATACTGATTATGTAAGAAGTTCATTTTGAACCCTTCATACTTGTTATGATGTTGGACCCAAAAGCAAAAATAAGTTGAATTGAATTTCTTAAAGGGAACCTGTTAGAAACTTTTACCCACATTAAAATCATTTATAGGACGTTGTAGAACTTTACAAGATAAGCTAGTCATTCCCTTTATGACCCCAAAGCTCTACTCCAGCAGTGAGAAATCAAGTTTTGAAGTTGTGTCTGGAAGTTCATTGGGGTGTGACAATACACTTCTAGCTTCTTAACCTTCACAATATTCACAAACTAGCAGCACCCTCTCCTGGCTGATTGACAGGTTGTTTGCTCTGGTATACGGCCACTGACCTGTCAATCAACCAAGGGAGGGTGAGTTTACGTAGACAATACAGCTTGAGTCTGAAAAGTTAGGAGTGCATTGTCACACACCAATGCACTTCTGGTCACACTTTACAAATAATGATTTTTCACTCATAGAGCAGTGCTTATGGGTCATAAAGGGTTCGGCTGGCTTATCATTTAAAGATCTACACAATTACATTAATGGTTTGAGGGTAGGCAGGTAAAAGTTTCTGACAGGTTCCTTTTAATATAGTTTTATAAAGAGTCTCTATCTTCCCTTTATTTTCTGCAGTTTGAAACTCTGTGTAGGTGGGGTTTTTTTTAGGATACAAAGAGAGAGAGACTTTAATTTTGTCAGCAGTATTCATCTATTGTATGTTGACCGACTCAACCAGCCTAAATTCTGAAATAAGTAATAAAAATGAATCATCAAGCACTAAATATTCTACAGTGATTTACAACTGGAGACGTAACAAACTAATAAAACTAATGAACAAAAGGCGAGAGCTTTCAGTCTAGATGTTAATTTTATCCAAAGACATCCCAGCCAATGGAAGTACACATAAATAGTGATGAGCAAGCATGCTCGCTACTGCTCGGTACTCGCCCGAGCATCTCACTGCTCGAGATGCTTGGCGCTCGCCGAGTTTTTCCGTGGTTGCTCGGCGGGAGCTCGGGTCTCCTCCCTGCATGTTTGGCGCTCTTTACAGAGCCAATAAACATGCAGGGATTGCCTGCCACTCACTGTAATGCCATAGCCATGTTGGTTGTGGCATTACAGTGATTGGCTGGCCGCACAGCGTCATCAGGTCTATATCAGACCTGGCGCCGCCATACTCGTCACAGTCTCTCCGGAATCAGACAGTGTAGGGAGAGGTGCTGCTGAGCTAGGGAGAGATTTGCTTGTTTCTAGTTAGTGTAGGTGTACCAAACAATATTAGAGACACATATCCATCTCAACAAACAGTCCTTCTGAGGACTAATCCATCTGCAGAGATATCAGGCAGGAAGTGTATATAGGCAGGTAGGCTGGATATATAGCAGACTGCAGTGCACATAGTACAAGAGGCTCCATTCCAGTTCTGTCTGCTGCTGTTAGATATTTCTAGAAATAGGCCCAGGTCTCAGGGGCCAGGAATAATTTTTTTTTAGATCTTAATCCTCATTATTTGCTTAAAAAGCAATCCAGAGAACACCGTTGTTCTGCGCCATTTGCTTGTTGGCACTGCAGAATACAGCCAGGTCCTTTCCATATTACAGCGCTAAAAATCCAGCTGTTTAAAACTGTGGTTTGTCCGTCACACAGATCACATATAATTGCGCTGAAAATATTGCCATTTCTGGCCTCCATTAAAAATTTGTTTCAGTGTGTCAGTGAAGCAATTGACACCAGTTTGGTGTTCAAAATAGTTACCTACAGGTCAGGTATTTAAAACTGTGTTTTCTCCGTCACACGGATCACATATACGTTTTCAGAAAATACTGCCATTTCTGGCCTCCATTAAAAAAATGTTTCAGTGTGTCAGTGGAGCAATTGACACCAGTTTGCTGTTCAAAATAGTTACCTACAGGCCAGCTATTTAACCCCTTTACCCCCGAGGGTGGTTTGCACGTTAATGACCAGGCCAATTTTTACAATTCTGACCACTGTCATTTTATGAGGTAATTACTCTGGAACGCTTCAACGGATCCCCCTGATTCTGAGAATGTTTTTTCATGACATATTGTACTTCATGATTGTGGTAAAATTTCTTCGATATCACTTGCGTTTATTTGTGAAAAAAACGGAAATTTGGTGAAAATTTTGAAAATTTAGCAATTTTCAAAATTTGAATTTTTATGCCCTTAAATCAGAGAGATATGTTACACAAAATAGTTAATAAATAACATTTCCCACATGTCTACTTTACATCAGCACAATTTTGGAACCAATATTTTTTTTTATTGGGGAGCTATAAGGGTTAAAAGTTGTCCAGCGATTTCTAATTTTTCCAAAAAAATTTACAAAACCATTTTTTTAGGGACCACATCATATTTAAAGTCACTTTGAGGGGTCTTTATGACAGAAAATACCCAAAAGTGACACCATTCTAAAAACTGCACCCCTTAAGGTGCTCAAAACCACATTCAAGAACTTTATTAACCCTTCAGGTGCTTCACAGGAATTTTTGGAATGTGCAAGAAAAAAATTAACATTTAACTTTTTTCACAAAAATGTTACTTTAGACCCAATTTTTTTTATTTTCGCAGGGGTAACAGGAAAAAATGGACCCCGAAATTTGTTGTGCAATTTCTCCTGAGTAAGCAGATACCCCATATGTGGGGGAAAACTACTGTTTGGGCGCACGGCAGGGTTCGGAAGGGGAGCGCCATTTGACTTTTTGAATGTAAAATTTGCTTGAATAATTAGCGGACGCCATGTTGCGTTTGGAGAGCCCCTAATGTGCCTAAACAGTGGAAACCCCCCACAAGTGACACCATTTTGGAAACTAGACCCCTCAGGGAACTTATCTAGATGTGTGGTGAGCACCTTGAACCCCCAGGTGCTTCACAGAAGTTTATAACATTGAGCCGTCAAAATAAAATGTTCACATTTTTCCCACAAAAATGTTTTTCAGCCTCCACTTTTGCATTTTCATAAGGGTAACAGGAGAAATTGCACCATGCAGTTTGTTGTTCAATTTCTCCTGAGTAAGCAGATACCCCATATGTGGGGGAAAACCACTGTTTGGGCGCACGGCAGGGTTCGGAAGGGAAGGAGCGCCATTTGTCTTTTTGAATGTAAAATTTGCTTGAATAATTAGCGGACGCCATGTTGCATTTGGGGAGCCCCTGATGTGCCTAAACAGTGGAAACCCCCAAAAAGTGACACCATTTTGGAAACTAGACCCCTCAGGGAACTTATCTAGATGTGTGGTGAGCACATTGAACCCCCAGGTGCTTCACAGAAGTTTATAACATTGAGGCGTAAAAATTAAATTTACACATTTTTCCCACAAAAATGTTTTTCAGCCCCCACTTTTGCATTTTCATAAGGGTAACAGGAGAAATTGCACCATTTTGTTTGTTGTTCAATTTCTCCTGAGTAAGCAGATACCCCATATGTGGGGGAAAACCACTGTTTGGGCGCGCGGCAGGGTTCGGAAGGGAAGGAGTGCCATTTGACTTTTTGAATGTAAAATTTGCTTGAATAATTAGTGGATGTGCCCCTGATGTGCCTAAACAGTGGAAACCCCCCACAAGTGACACCATTTTGGAAACTAGACCCCTCAGGGAACTTATCTAGATGTGTGGAGAGCACCCTGAACCCCCAAGTCCTTTACAGAAGTTTATAACATGGAGCCGTGAAAATAAAAAAATCAAACTTTTTCCACAACAATGATGTTTTAGCCCCAATTTATTTATTTTCACAAGGGTAAGAGGAGAAAATGGACCCCAAAAACTTTTGTGCAATTTCTCCTGAGTATGCCAATACCCCATATGTGGGGAAAATACAGTGTTTGGGCGCACGGCAAAGTTCAGAAGGGAAGGAGCACTGTGTGACTTTTTGAACGCAAAATTGGCTGGAATCGAGAGCGGACGCCATGTCGCGTTTGAAGAGCCCCTGATGTGCCTAAATAGTTGAAACCCCCCACAAGTGACCCCATTTTGGAATCTACACCCCTCAAGGATTTTATCAAGGGGTATAGTGAACATTTTGAACCCAGAGGTACGACACAGAATTTGATGACATTAGGTCATCATATTGAATAAGTTGTCATTAGTCTATGCACCATGTATGACGGGTGCTCAAGTGAAATGCTCGAGTCCCCGCCCGCATGTTTCACGGTTATTAGACACCCCCAAAAAAACATGCAGGGATCGCTCGAGCATGGCAGGCAATCCCCGTGAGGTTTTTTTGGCCGCGAAGCATATGGGGCGGAGACTCGAGCACCCGCGATACTCAATGCATACCTGAGCACCCGATGCAAACTCAAGTAGCGAGCACTTGCGTTCAACACTAGTTGCCATATAGTCATTTTTATTTTTTTTTTATAAAAAAAAAACAACCCTAACCCTACCCTAGCCCAACCCTGACCCCAACCCTAACATTAGCACAACCCTAACCCCAACCCTAGCCCTAGCATTTATTTTTGACGCCGTTCCTCGTGCGGTATAAGTGATTAGACGACTTTATTCTTCGGGTCGATGCGACTACAGAGATACCAGAATCATATCGGGTTTTTATGACTGACAGCTGTCACACACTAAAAGACACATATTTTGTAAAATCTAGTTTTTGCATCGCCATATTTTGAGAGCTATAATTTTTCCATATTTTGGCCGACAGAGTCATGTGATGGCTTGTTTTTTGCGGGACAAGTTGACAGTTTTATTGGTGCAATTTTCACGCATGTGACATTTTTTGATTGCTTTCTATTCCACCTTTTGGGAGGCAGAATAAACAAAAACCAACAATTCAGGAATTGTTTTTTCTTTTTTTTTTTTATTCTACTCCACGTGTGGTAAAATTAATAAGGGAGCTTTATTCTTCGGGTCAGTACGTTTACAGCGGTACCACATTTATATCGTTTTTCTATGTTTTGGCGCGTTTACACAATAAAAGCCATTTTATAGAAAAAATAATTTGTTTGCATAGCTTTATTCTGAGAGCTATAACTTTTTGATTTTTCAGATGATGGAGCTGTATGGCAGCTTGTTTTTTGCGGGACAAGATGACGTTTTCAGCGGTACCATTTTTATTTATATTCGTCTTTTTTATCGCGTGTTATTCCATTTTTTGTTTTGCGGAATGATGATAAAGCATTGTTTTTTGCTTCGTTTTTTATTTTATTTTTTTACTGTGTTCACTGAAGGGGTTAACTAGTGGGAAATTTTTATAGGTCGGGTCGTTCCGGACGCGGCGATACCAAATATGTGTACTTTTATTGTTTTTTTCATAATATTTATTGATGGGTACATTATATTTTTATTTTTGGTGGATTATTATTTTTTTTTTTTTTTAATATTTTTGCAATTTTTTTTTATTTTTTTTTTCACTTTCTGAGAGTTTTTACACTTTTTTACTTTGTCCTACTCTGGGACTTTCACTTTTTTTATTCTGATCGCCTGCATAGCATAGGGATGGAGCACCATCCCTGTGCTATGCAGGCAGTCAGTGCTGCACAGCGAGACAATTGTTTGCTCATGCACTGCGCATGAGCAAACAATCTTCCTGCTGTCTGGTGACCCGGATGTTGTCATGGCAACACCCGGGAAGCCGCGGAAGACAGCGCTGAAGGCCGGAAGAGGAGGTGAGTATTGCGGTCACCTCCCCTTAGCCACCGCAATGCTGTGATTGACTTTGATCGCAGCATTGCGGGGGTTAATGTGCCGGGGGCGGTGCGGGACCGCTCCCCGCACAGCCTGTGTGCGCGCGATCGCCTTGACGTACTAATACGGGTCAGGCTCTTAAGTCCCAGGGCACAGACGCATATTAATATGCTGTAAAGGGGTTAAAACTGTGTTTTCTCCGTCACACGGCTCACATATATGTTTTCAGAAAATACTGCCATTTCTGGCCTCCATTAAAAAAAATTTCAGTGTGTCAGTGAAGCAATTGACACCAGTTTGCTGTTCAAAACAGTTACCTACAGGCCAGCTATTTAAAACTGTGTTTTCTCCGTGACACGGATCATATATACGTTTTCAGAAAATACTGCCATTTCTGGCCTCCATTAAAAAAAATTTCAGTGTGTCAGTGAAGCAATTGACACCAGTTTGCTGTTCAAAATAGTTATCTACAGACCAGGTATTTAATACTGTGGTTTGTCCGTCACACAGATCACATATAAGTTTTCAGAAAATACTGCTATTTCTGACCTCCATTAAAAATTTGTTTCAGTGTGTCAGTGAAGCAATTGACAACAGTTTGCTGTTCAAAATAGTTACCTACAGGCCAGGTATTTAAAACTGTGGATTGTCCGTCACATGGATCACATATAAGTTCGCTCCAAATTCAGTCATTTGTAGTGAGCGTGGAAGATATTGTCCTCCATTTAAAATGGGCAAAGCACGTGGCAAGGGATGGGGAACTGGATATGATGGTGATGGTGCATGCAGAGGCCGAGGTCGCGGGCAAGCTGGAATTGTGCCACAACAAACACCCACATCTTCTCATTCGACCTTCCTGTCCCAATTAATAGGGGACCGCAGAACACCACTATTGAACACAGAGCAGTGTGAAAAGGTTATTGGTTGGATAGCAGATAATGCTTCCAGTCACTTAGCCACCACCACCACCACCTTGTCTTCCACACGGTCAAGTGTCAGTAGCTGTGAGTCTGGACCGCATTTTCCTCAAACTGAACCTCCTTCCTCCCACCATGCCGAGTGCCGGGAGACAACTGATCCCACACTTGGACACTCCGAAAAGCTGTTCACTTTTCCATTTATAGATTCGGGCCTCTCGCCCGGTCCACTTGAAGCGGGACAAGAGGAGATCGCATGAAGCGATGCCCAAATATTTGAGCAGCCACGGTCACATGAAGATGACGGTGGGAATGTGTCACAAGAGGTGGACGATGATGAGACACAATTGCCAGAAAGTCAGAAGGAGGACCAGAATGCGGAAGTGGAAGACGAGGTGGTGGATGATATAGTAACTGACCCAACCAGGCAGGAGAATATGCAGAGCGAGGAGAGCAGCACACAGGTGGAGGGAGGCAGAGCACCCCAACAGGCAGGAAGAAGCAGTGTGGTGGCCACAGAAAGAAGGCAGGCAACCGTTCCCCGTAACACCAACACGAAGGAAGTTGCCAGTACAACTGTTAGGTGTTCCCGAGTCTGGTTGTTTTTTAAAGACTCTGCCGATAACCCCAAAAAGGCCATTTGCACCACCTGCCAGGCCAGCATCAGCAGGGGTGGCAAAATGACCAGCCTTACCACCACCAGCATGATCAGGTACATTGCAGCAAAGCACCCGACTTTGTGGGCCGAACCCCAGGGTCCAGGAACAGTGTCTGTGGGTGGCACCACTGCTTCTTTTGCAGTTGTGCATGCAAGCCAATCCCCTATCCATGGTGCATGCAAAGATGCCTCCTGCCCTGCACCTGTCATTGCACACTCTCAAGTAGCAGCATCAGGAAGCACGTCCACGTACTTGTCCCATCGCAGCGTTCAGTTGTCCATAGCCCAGTCCTTGGAACGCAAGCGCAAATACGCAGCCATCGTCCCACAGGCCACACTACTAAATTCCCACATTTCACGACTGTTTGCACTAGAAATGTTGCCTTTTAGGCTCATGGAGACAGAAGCATTCCACAACCTGATGGCGGCGGCTGTTCCACGGTACTCGGTCCCCAGCCACCACTATTTCTCCAGGTGTGCCATCCCCGCATTACTCAAGCACGTGTCCCAAAACATTAGCCGTGCCCTCAACAATGCAGTTACCGGGAAACTCCACCTAACCACTGACACGTGGACAAGTGCTTGTGGGCAGGGACAGTACATCTCGCTGACGGCACACTGGGTTAACATAGTGGAAGCCGGGACCCAGTCGGACCTTGGGACGGAACACGTCCTCCTAACGCCAAGGATTGCGGGCCCTAGGTCAATCAGGGTTGCCTCCACAGTCTACAGCTCCTGCACCTCATTCTCCTCAGCCTCCTCTTCAGCCTCCATCTCCAAAATGACCACATCAGTCATAAGCTGGAAGCACTGCAGCACTGCCTCGGCCAAGCGACAACAGGCTGTGTTGAAGCTAATATGCTTAGGTAACAAATCGCACAATGCTGAAGAGTTGTGGACAGCTCTGAAAGAGCAGGCCGATCTGTGGCTCACACCGCTGAACCTACAGCCAGGCATGGTCATGTGTGACAATGGCCGGAACCTGGTGGAGGCTCTGAGGCGAGGCGAGCTCACACACGTACCATGCCTGGCCCATGTGCTTAACCTCGTGGTTCAGCGGTTTCTCAAATCCTGCCCGGAGCTGCCAGATCTGCTTGTCAAAGTACGCCGCCTGTGTGCCCATTTTAGAAAGTCAGCTATAGCTTCCGCCACCCATGCCGTGCTTCAGCAGCGTTTGCAGCTTCCAGCTCACTGACTGGTGTGTGATGTCCCCACGCGTTGGAACTCTACACTGCACATGTTGGGAAGGATTTGTGAGCAGAAGAGGGCAGTTGTTGAGTACCAGCATCAACAAGGCCGTCGGTATTCAGTTCAAACTCCACACATAAGACCTCAGGAGTGGACATGGATGTCAGATGGTGAGCGGTGATGACGCCATAATTAGCGTCACCATCACGCTTCTCTGTCTGAAACGCTCTCTGCTTACCATCAAAGAGGATGCATTGCAGGCGGAGCACAATGAGATGGAGCAAGGAACCATACAGGGTGATTGCACACAGCCGAGCCTCATCTCATCCCAACGTGGATTGGGTGACAATGAGGAAGAGGAGGAGGAGGAAGAACAGGAGTTAGTTTCTTGCGCTATAGCCGGTGCTACCTGCACAACTGTCATACCGTCTGTTCAGCGTGGATGGCCTCAGGACAGAGTGGAGGAGGAGAGCATGGTCACTCGTGCTCTTGGTAAGAACATGGAAGTCTTGCCTGTTAGCAGTCTGGCACGGAAGGCTGAGTTTATGTTACACTGCCTTTCCCATGACCCTCACGTTTTCAAAATTTTGGGTGACAGTCATTACTGGTTGGTGACACTTCTAGACCCACGCTACATGGAGAACTTTATATCTCTTATTCCTGAGGCGGACAGGTCTACAAAAGTGGGGCAGTACCAGAAGGCCCTTGTTGCGGAACTATTAAAAAAATTCCCATCTGAAAACGTTGGCGGCAGAGGTCATAGTTCATTGGACAACCAAGGACTACAGGCGAGAGAGACACAACTCGAATCCAACAGAGGCAGGGGAACCCTGGCCAAGTTTTGGAAGAATTTTCCCGGCCCCTCCCATTGCACAAGCCCTGAGGCGCGGGGTACTCTCACAAGGAGTGCAAAGTTTTGGAAGATGCTGAGGGAGTACCTTGCCAACCGTACCAACATCCTCCGTGATTCCTCTGTGCCTTATAATTATTGGGTATCCAAGGTGGATACGTAGAATGAACTGGCTCTCTACGCCTTGGAGGTCCTGGCCTTCTCTGCCACCAGCGTTTTATCAGAGCGGGTTTTTAGTGCTGCTGGTGGAATTATAACTGAGCGCATCCGCCTGTCAACTGAAAATGCTGACAGGCTGACTCTTATAAAAATGAACAAGGGCTGGAATGGGCAAGACTTCTCAACACCACCGAATGATAGCAGAGTAACATAAACTCAAATCCAGTGTCTTTTTTGGAAGGTGTATTCCCATGTACCTTTTCACACCCACACATGGGTATACGCTTCCTGATTTTGGCTATTTGCTCTTGTCCTCCTCCTTCTCCTCATCCTCATCCTCCACCACCATATCACCAGGGTGACCATGGTCCGTGATGCAACACCCACATAATTTTTTTAAAGGGTGTTTATGATGCCCGTAAAAAAAAAATTTTATACAGTATGTGACGCGCCCCCTGGGCCATATTCTTTAGGGGGAATATCCGGAGCCGGATCAGATGGGAGTTGTAGTCTTCCGAGTGGCTGTGACCCGGTCCGTGCCCAGGGTGTCAAACTCAGTTGTATGTGGCAGTCCTACAGATGTTATAAAGTTCTTTATTGTCGACTACGCCACCCGTTGTATTGCGGTCACTATGGCCGCCGCTGCAGCAGGGTCCGCTGAGGCTGATGGTGTAGGTGCAGCTTTTGGTGGTATAACCCCCAACGGGTGGGGTATAGCCTCAGGGGGTCAGGTGCAGAGGATGGGGGTTGTGGTGGTGCAGCATAGATGTTAAAGGAAGACAGAGTCGGGTTGTGCAGTTTAGGGTATTTACTCACTGCTGATGTTCCGGTCACTCCAGCTTCAAGTGACCTCCCGAGCCGTGCTGCATCCACCAGGTCCTGGATCCAGCCAACCCCCAAGCGAGTCCGGAGCGTGACCCTGAGCTCTCCTTCTGTCCTTTCTCTGGCCGTCCCCACTATTGATCCACCCAGGTCCAGCTCCCTCGGGCCTTCTGTTGGGTGACCCTTGGCCTTGGGTTCCCTGACCCTCCACGTGGTATGCCTTCGTGGTGGATGTGGTGGGTGGCCGTGGCAGACGCTGCCCACGGCCTCCGGTCTCTGGCTGGGGTGTGTTTTTGCCCCCACCAGCTTGGGTTCCGGTACCCTAATGCCGACTCTTCACCCGTAGCTTGAATTTGGGTTCTCAGAGTCCTCTCTTTATCCCCTCTCTGGGTCTTTCCTTCTTTCTCCTCTCTCTCTCTCTCTAGGGCTTCTCTGCTCCTCTTCCTCCTCTGACTTCTCTCTGCAAAAGGCTGACAGACTGACTGACCTCTCACAGACTGACTGACCCTGATCTCTGATGGTGCCCACCTTATATACACCCTCTATGTGTGAGCTCAGGTGACCAGCACCCAATGAGCTCCTATCTTTACCCAGGCTGCTCCCCCTATCTGCCCCTACACTACTTGGGATGTTCCACCCCCCTCCCACTCCAGCCAGGAACAGACTCGGTCGTACCTGCACATTTCTAAGTGGAAGTACCGTCGGCCTGCTCCTCGGAAATGGGATGTGTGTAGTGCATGCAGCCTACCGAGCTCAGTTCCACACTCCATCCTTACCCGGGAGTGGAATATCACACCTCTGGATTGAGGTGCAATACCCCTGTAGCAGCCGAATCCTCAGGGTGCTACATATGTTCATGTACACCCCCCAGGGGTAAATGTTTGTCAGCCCATACACTTAGTGCTTGGGCATTACAAGTATAAGAGACCCGCTCCTTTTTAATGGGAACATTTTTTTATGAGGCCCTCTAAGTCCCTTCCAAGGGGCATTGGAGCGCCTCCCAATTTTTGGCAGCCCTTGCATTCACTGCATAGGCCAACACTATTGGGGACCCTCTTCTTTCTAATGGGAATTTGTCGTTACTGTGGCCCTGCTCTATGTGTCTTTAAATTCTTAGTGGGGTTTTTCCTAAATTTGGTCAGCCATTGGTTTCACTGCATACCCTATAACTGTATAGCAGACGCTCTCCTTTCTAATGGGAACATGTCGTACTCGTTACTGTTGCCCTGATCTATGTGTCTTTAAATTCTTAGTGGGGTTTTTCCTAAATTTGGTCAGCCGTTGGACTCACTGTATACCCTATAACTGTATAGCAGACTCTCTCTTTTCTAATGGGAACATGTCGTACTCGTTACCGTGGCCCTGCTCTATGTGTCTTTAAATTCTTAGTGTGGTTTTTCCCAAATTTTGGCAGCCGTTGCAGTCACAGCGTGGGCATTACCACTATAGGAGACCCGCTCCTTTATAATGGGAACATTTTTTTTTACTGAGACCCTCCTCTATGTCTCTTCAAAGGGGTATTGGGTTGCGTTCGAAGTTTTGGCAGCCCTTGCAGTCACTGCATACGCAATAACAGTATAGGAGACCCACTCGTTAATAATGGAAACAACAAAGCATAGCCGGCTGATGGCTCTCTAACAATAGCGAGGGCCGACTGTTGGCTTTTTAAGAATAGTAAGGGCTGCCTGATGGCCCTATAAATATAGGCTTTCTGACTTTCAGAGTCCCTCCATCATAAATGAAACAAGATGTGTCTGATGATGTGTCACACACCACATTGCCAGATAAGGTTGTAAAATGTTAAAATGACATTTCCCGGTGAATGCATTTGTCTTAAAAAATAACGTAAAAAAAAAAACAGTAGGATCTTTCTTTAGTATAAAAAGCAGAGTCGCTAATGTAACCTCAATGTAATCACATTGTTCAGCTCCTGCACCTCCGCCTCCATCTCCGAAATGACCACATCAGTCACAAGCTGAAAGCACTGCAGCACTGCCTTGGCCAAGCGGCAACAGGCTGTGCTGAAGATAACATGCTTAATGCTTAGGTGACAAACTGCTCAGCGCTGCAGAGTTGTTGAAAGCTGTAACACAGCAGTTTGATCTGTGGCTCTCACCTCTGAACATACAGTCAGGCATGGTCATGTGTGACAATGGGTGGAACCTGGTGATGGAGAAATGACAGCCGGAGTAGATATGGTTTCCCTCTATGCCAGTCCTTTCACCAAGCTAAAGAATATGGCTGTGGTGAAATACAACTCCCACTGAGAAGCTATTTCAGATTGAAAAGCATTGTGCCCACCAGAGGATTTGATTCTGAGGGCTCACCTTTCTCCCTCGCTCAAGAGCCCCATAGCAGCTGCAAAGTTAGCGCTATCATGAACTCTCCTGATGTAGAAGCCAGGGCACACCAGAGGATTTTCCCTGCCGAGAAGCAGTCCTGGCTAAGAAAAGTGTGTGGGAAGGTTCTCGGACACACTATGGCTGCTTTTTACTGAGGCGGAAACCCACGCAAACATGAGGAGAACATACAAAATCCTTGCAGATGTTGTCCTTGCTGGGATTTGAACCCAGGATCCCAGCACTGCAAGTCTTCATTGCTAACCACTGATCCAATGTGCTGCCGTTCACCCTCTGATATCTAACAGGCTGGAGAAACTTGCACCTACTGCCACTCTATCTTCAGCTCCTTTGTGAGAAACTAATGTATTTGGGCAGCCACTCAGTCTACCAAATAAAATTCCTGAGAAGGAAATTGGGGATGGCTTTGCTACAGGTACTGGGGGCAGTCCTAATACCATGGCGTCGTACCATAGTTTACTGGAAATATTCCAGGCTGGTAGGAGGCAAGCAGATTCCCACAGAAAAGTACTAGCAGTAATGTTCAGGGACCTGCGCTTGTAGAAGGCGGAGACAACACCGGGAGAAATAGTGGCAGCTGGGGACCGAGTATGGCATGAGGCATGAGGTTGTGAAAAGCTTCCGCCTCCACGAGCCTAAAAGGCCACATTTTAAGTGAAAGCAGCTTTAGGGGACTTCCTGGGAGAAATGACAGCTGGAGTAGATATGGTTTCCCAAATCCTTTCACCAAGCTAAAGAATATGGCTGTGGTGAAATACAACTCAGCAAAAAAAGCCATGGACTGCCTCCATACCGTCCCTGGCCACATTCACTTGACCACATGTTTGTGGTTAGAAAACCAGACAATGTGAACTGAGGTCTAAGATGGCAGACATACAAGAAACAGAGGCATGTTCACACTAGCAAAAAAGAAGCAAGACAAAAATATATCTCATACCCTACCATAATTATATATAAATGTAAAGCAAAATTGCATAATAAATATAGGGTACTTAGTGAACTATTTTTGATCAAAAAAAGTATACAAGCCGTCCCACCAGCGGCAAGGTGACCCTAAATTGGGACGGTACCTATACTGCCTATATTAAAAACCTTACTGTATATCAAAGTTGAAGTAATGCATATAAAAGGGTAGACAAATAGGACCGGGTCCCAACTCCAGACCACCTAGGCCCGTGGTAAGCTACATATATACCAATCAGCTCAACAAAGGGCATGCCACACCCTTAAATTGCACAGAATGCAAACAAGTCAAAAAACCAGACAATGTGAACTGAGGTCTAAGATGGCAGACATACAAGAAACAGAGGCATGTTCACACTAGCAAAAAAGAAGCAAGACAAAAATATATCTCATACCCTACCATAATTATATATAAATGTAAAGCAAAATTGCATAATAAATATAGGGTACTTAGTGAACTATTTTTGATCAAAAAAAGTATACAAGCCGTCCCACCAGCGGCAAGGTGACCCTAAATTGGGACGGTACCTATACTGCCTATATTAAAAACCTTACTGTATATCAAAGTTGAAGTAATGCATATAAAAGGGTAGACAAATAGGACCGGGTCCCAACTCCAGACCACCTAGGCCCGTGGTAAGCTACATATATACCAATCAGCTCAACAAAGGGCATGCCACACCCTTAAATTGCACAGAATGCAAACAAGTCAAAAAACCAGTTTGTGGTTAGGCAGTCCTTCCCAGTAAGTTCACTGGGGAGAGCACGGGTAATGTTGTGGGACCTGTGCTTGTGGAAGGCGGAGACGACACCAGGAGAAATAGTGGCGGCTGGGGACCGAGTATGGACACCCGGCCGCCACCGGCATGAGGTTGTGAAAAGCTTCCGCCTCCACAAGCCTAAAAGGCCACATTTCAAGTGCAAGCTGTTGCCCTGAAATCTGGCAGTTTAGTATTGCGGCCTGTGCATACTTGCGCTTGCATTCCAAGTAACAGAAAACTAAGCAGACGGTGGCCTCTATCATCATCATGGCCTCACCTCGGCACTGAAGGAGAAGCCAGGGCCCACCAGAGGAGTCTCCGGTTTTCTGGTGGGCCCATCCAACCCTGCCGAGAAGCAGCCCTGGCTAAGAAAAGTGTGGGGGAAGGTTCCCGGACACTTTATGACTGCTTTTTTAATGTGGATCGGACGTGCTTATGCATGTTATTTCTCGAACCGCATTGCAGATCAGGCCATTGCCCAACTCTGTAGTCATGAAACTAAATGCGCAAAGAAAGATATTTGTGTGTCAAAGCACCACCGACAAGTGTGAGCTGATGTTGGACGGGCTGCCATTGCTTCTGCAACAAGCTGCATTAGAGGACTTCCTGGGAGAAATGACACCCAAAGTAGACATGGTTTCCCTCTATACCAACCAGTCCTTTCACCGAGCTAAAGAATATGGCTGTGGTGAAATACAACTCTCAGCAAAAAAGCTGTGGACTGGCTCCTTATCGTCCCTGGCCACATTCACCTGTCCACGTGTTTGTGGTTAGGCGGTCCTTCCCAGTAAGTGCACTGAGGAGGGCACGGGTAATGTTGTGGGACCCGTGCTTGTGGAAGGTGGAGACGATACTGGGAGAAATAGTGGCGGCTGGGGACCGAGTATGGACACCCGGAAGCCGCTGGCATGAGGTTATGAAAAGATTCCGCCTCCACGAGCCTAAAAGGCCACATTTCAAGTGAAAGCAGCTTTAGAGGACTTTCTGGGAGAAATGACAGCTGGAGTAGATATGGTTTCCCAAGTCCTTTCACCAAGCTAAAGAATATGGCTGTGGTGAAATGCAACTCAGCAAAAAAAGCTGTGGACTGGCGCCGTACCGTCCCTGGCGACATTCACTTGACCACGTGTTTGTGAGTAGGCGGTCCTTCTCTGTAAGTTCACTGTGGGACACGTGCTTGTAGAAGGAGGAGACGACACTGGGACAAATAGTGGCTGCTGGGGACCGAGTATGGATACCCGGTCGCCTCCGCCATAAGATTGTGGACAGCTTTCGCCTCCACGAGCCTAAAAGGCCACATTTCAAGTGCAAGCAGCTGTCAAAAATTTTGCAGTATAGTATTGCAGCATGTGGGTGGGTGGCTGGCTGGCTACATATTTGCGCTTGCATTCCAAGGAATGGGGTAGGGACAACTGAACGCTGCACTGGGACAAGGACGTGAACTGTGATTGTTGCAAGTCTGCAACGACAGGTGCATGGCGGGAGGCATTTTTGCATGTGCCAAGGATCACTTATGATGGGCACACTTCTAGGCAGTGACCTGGGAGTCAGAGATGCTTCCAGGGGTCTTCCAAATGCTGTTCCCAAATGCTGTTTCAGCACTGTATGCATGTGTCTGATGATGTGTCACACACCACATGGCCAGATAAGGTTGTAAAATGTTAAAATGACATTTCCTGGTGAATGCATGTGTCTTGGCTCAAAGCAATGCAAAAGTGCAAAAACGCATCAAAAACGCTACGTGTGAACATAGCCCAAGGTGTGGAGAAGTATTTTTGGTTTTGGATTTTTTATTTTTCCTTATACACAAGTCATTACCCTGGAAAGGATGTTCCTTAACATATTTCCCAGGAAAATCCATTTTGGATTTGTTTTTGTATGTTTTATTGTGAGTCTGTAAAAGTGGCGTAATACCTCTGACAATGTTGTTGACAGCAGTGACCTGGGAGTCAGAAATGCTTCCAAGGGTCTTCCCCATGCTGTTCCCATGTCATTTGAGCACTGTTCCCATTGATTTGGGCAATTTTCAGGCCCTCTGCAGACCGCCTTGGGAGCCGCCTGAAAAATGCTCGAATTTCCCATAGACTTACATTTGGCTCGTTGCTCGGGTCGAGCACCCAAGTATTCCAATTTGCTCGACCCGAGCAATGAGTAACCGAGCATTTTAGTGCTCGCTCATCACTATACGTAAAGCTACATGAACCATAGCCTACAGTCTTCTCCCTCAATCACTATGTAGGTTTGCCTGGGTCATAGTTCACTAGAACTGCAACAGTTCTGCCTATAGTCTTTTTTAATGGGGTGTTTCCAGCAATCCTGAGAATGGTGCTCTGGATCCCCCACAAAACTGTCTTTAATGAAATGAAGATGCGCATGCTCAATCTTTGCTCCACTTATTGTCTATGGAACTGTTAGGCTAAATGACCACGATGCAGAAATGCTCCGCATTTTTCCTGAGTGTTTCTGCATCTCCCTGGCAGAAAAAACGCATGCGGATTTGACATGCGTTTTTCCTGCCAGGGACAAGTGTAAGTGAAGCGTTTTTCACATGCGATTTCCACACGATTTTAGCATCACTTGGAAAGTGCTTGACAACTTGGTCACACTATATAAATCCATGCAAACGGCATGGATTTTATATAGTGTGATCAAGTTAGTTAAAAAAAAGATAAAAATGGTAAAAAAAAAAAAAAACATTATACTCACCTTCCGATGGCCCCAGGTCACCTTATCCGATGCGTCCGGTCTCCCGGGGTCTCGCGGTTGTGTAACATTACGTCATTTAGTCATATGACAGGTCACGCGACCGCTGACGTCGGCAGTCGCGTGACCCGTCACATGACTAAATTACATCATGGCAGGTACTTTTACACCATCGTGAGCTGCAGGAGAGCCAGGACGCTTCACTATGGAGACCAGAAGATGAGTAGAAAGGTTTTTTTTTATTTTATTCTTTTTTTTACAGGTACTATGGTACCCGGGTCTGGAGGAGAGTCTCCTCTTCTCCAGACCTGGGTACCATCCGCACATTGAATCGCTTAATATCCGCATGTGCACATGTAGTGATGCGGATATTAAGCGATTCAATGCAAGTCAATGATGGTGAAAACGACGCGATTACGCAAAATAATTGGTAGTGCTGTGGATTTTTCCACAATGATAGTCCGCAGCAGAAATTTCTGCAGCATGTGCACAGCACATGCAGATTATCATTGGGGAACATTGCAGATCTTCTACCAAGCGTTTTTTAAGCGTTTCTGCGGCAGAATTGCCGCTGTGGAAATACTTAAAAAATGCATAGTGGGCACACAGCCTTAGAAATACAGTAATGTGCAAGAGTTTTAAGTCGGTGTGGGAAAAATGTACTAAATATTTGAAAAGCTAGAATTGTTAATAGTTGACTTTTTATTAATGAGCAAAATGCAAAATGAGTGAATAGACAAATCAAAATCAAATCAATATTTGGGGTGACCACTAGTGATGAGCGAGCACTAAAATGCTCGGGTACTCGTTGCTCGGGTCGAGCAAATTGGAATACTCGGGTGCTCAACCCAAGCAACAAGCCCAATGTAAGTTTGGGAGACTTGAGCATTTTTCAGGCGGCTCCCCCCGGCGGTCTGCAGAGGGCCTAAAAATTGCCCAAATCGATGGGAACAGTGCTCAAATGACATGGGAACAGCATGGGGAAGACCCCTGGAAGCATTTCTGACTCCCAGGTCACTGCTGTTAACAACGTTGTCAGAGTATTACGCCACTTTTACAGACTCACAATAAAACATACAAAAACGAAACCAAAATGGATTTTCCTGGGAAATATGTTAAGGAACATCCTTTCCAGGGTAATGACTTGTATAGAAGGCAAAATATATAACCAAAACCAAACATACTCCTCCACACCTTTGGCTATGTTCACACGTAGCGTTTTTGATGCGTTTTTGCACTTTTGCATTGCTTTCAACCAAGACAAATGCATTCACCAGGAAATGTAATTTTAACATTTTACAACCTTATCTGGCCATGTGGTGTGTGACACTTCATCAGACACATGCATACAGTGCTGAAAAGACATGGGAACAGCATGGGGAAGACCTCTGGAAGCATCTCTGACTTCCAGGTCACTGCCTAAAAGTGTGCCCATCATAAATGATCCTTGGCGCATGCGAAGATGCCTCCCGCAATGCACCTGTCATTGCAGACTTTCAACAATCACCGTCCACGTCATTGTCCCACTGCAACGTTCAGTTGTCCCTACCCCATTCCTTGGAATGCAAGCGCAAGTATGCAGGCAGCCAGCCACCCACCCACAGGCTGCAATACTATACTGCCAAATTTTTGACAGCTGCTTGCACTTGAAATGTGGCCTATTAAGCTCATGGAGGCGGAAGCTTTTCACAACCTCATGCCGGCGGCGGCCGGGTGTCCATACTCGGTCCCCAGCCGCCACTATATTTCCCGGTATCGCTTCCGCCTTCCACAAGCACGGGTCCCACAACATTACCCGTGCCCTCCCCAGTGCACTTACTGGGAAGGACCGCCTAACCACAAACACGTAGACAGGTGAATGTGGCCAGGGACAGTACGGAGCCAGTCCACAACTATTTTTGCTGACAGTTGTATTTAGCTCGGTGAAAGGACTGGCATAGAGGGAAACCCTATCTAGCCTGCATGTCATTTCTCACAGGAAGTCCTGTAAAGGTGCTTGCACTTGAAATGTGGCCTTTTAGGCTCGTGGAGGCGGAAGCTTTTCACAACCACATGCCTCATACCTCGTGTCCATACTCGGTCCCCAGCCGTCACTATTTCTCCCGGTGTTGTCTCCGTCTTCTACAAGCGCAGGTCCCTGAACATTACTGCTGGTACTTTTCTGTGGGAATTTGCTTGCCTCCTACCAGCCTGGAATATTTCCAGCAAACTATGGTACGACGCCATGGTATTAGCACTGCCCCCAGTACCAGTAGCGAAGCCATCCCCAATTTCCTTCTCAGGAATTTTATTTGGTAGACTGAGTGGCTGCCCAAATACATTTTCTCACAAAGGAGCTGAAGATAGAGTGACAGCAGGTGCAAGTTTCTCCAGCCTGTTAGATATTAGAGGGTGAACGGCAGCACATAAATCAGTGGTTAGCACTGAAGACTTGCAGCGCTGGGATCCTGGGTTCAAATCCCAGCAAGGACAACATCTGCAAGGACTTTGTGTGTTCTCCCCGTGTTTGCGTGGGTTTCCACCTCAGTAAAAAAGCCATAGAGTGTCCGGGAACCTTTCCACACACTTTTCTTAGCCAGGACTGCTTCTTGGCAGGGTTGGACGGTCCCACCAGAGAATCCTCTGGTGTTCCTTGGCTTCTACCTCAGGAGAGCTCATGATAGCGCTAACTTTGCAGCTGCTATGGGGCTCTTAAGCGGGGGAGAAAGGTTAGCCCTCAGAATCAAATCCTCTGGTGGGCACAATGTTTTTCAATCTGAAACAGCTTCTCAGTGGGAGTTGCATTTCACCACAGCCATATTCTTTAGCTCGGTGAAAGGACTGGCATAGAGGGAAACTGTATCTACCCCGGCTGTCATTTCTCCATCGCCAGGTTCCGCCCATTGTCACACACGACCATGCCTGGCTGTATGTTCAGCGGTGAGAGCCACAGATGGGGCATCTGTGCTACAGAATTCAACAACTCTGCAGCGCTGGGCGGTTTGTCAATTAAGCATTAAGCATGTTATCTTCAGCACAGCCTGTTGCCGCTTGGCCAAGGCAGTGCTGCAGTGCTGTCAGCTTGTGACTGATGTGGTAATTCGGAGATGGAGGAGGAGGTGCATGAGCTGAACAATGTGTTTTTTATACTAAAGAAAGATCCTATTGTTTTTTGTTTTTTTTTAAGACAAATGCATTCACCGGGAAATGTCATTTTAACATTTTACAACCTTAGCTGGCAATGTGGTGTGTGACACATCATCAGACACTTCCTGTTTTATTTATGATGGAGGGACTCTGAAAGTCATAAAGCCTATTTTTATAGGGACATCAGACGGCCCTTACTATTCTTAAAAGGCCAGCAGTTGGCCCTAGCTATTGTTAGAGAGCCATCAGCCGGCTATGCTTTGTTGTTCCCTTTATTAACAAGTGGGTCTCCTATACTGTTATTGCGTATCCAGTGACTGCAAGGGCTGCCAAAAATTTGGACGCAACCCAATACCCCTTTGAAGAGACATGGAGGAGGGTCGCAGTAAAAAAAGATGTTCCCATTATAAAGGAGAGGGTTTCCTATAGTGGTAATGCCCATGCTGTGACAGCAAGGGCTGGCAAAATTTTGGAAAAACCCCACTAAGAATTTAAAGACAGACGTAGCAGGGCCACAGTAACAAGGTACGACATGTTCCCATTAGAAAGAAAAGGGTCTGCTATACAGTTATAGGGTATGCAGTGAGTCCAATAGCTGACTAATTTTAGGAAAAACCCCACTAAGAATTTAAAGACACACGGAGCAGGGCCACAGTAACAAGGTACAACATGTTCCCATTAGAAAGGAGAGGGTCTGCTACACAGTTATAGGGTATGCAGTGAGTCCAACGGCTGACTAATTTTAGGAAAAACCCCACTAAGAATTTAAAGACACACGGAGCAGGGCCACAGTAACAAGGTACGACATGTTCCCATTAGAAAGGAGAGGGTCTGCTATACAATTTTAGGGTATGCAGTGAGTCCAACCTTCTGACTAATTTTAGGAAAAACCCCACTGAGAATTTAAAGACACACAGAGCAGGGCCACAGTAACAAGGTACGACATGTTCCCATTAGAAAGGAGAGGGTCTGCTATACAGTTATAGGGTATGCAGTGAGTCCAACGGCTGACTAATTTTAGGAAAAACCCCACTAAGAATTTAAAGACACACGGAGCAGGGCCGCAGTAACAAGGTATGACATGTTCCCATTAGAAAGGAGAGGGTCTGCTATACAGTTATAGGGTATGCAGTGAGTCCAACGGCTGACTAATTTTAGGAAAAACCCCACTAAGAATTTAAAGACACACGGAGCAGGGCCACAGTAACAAGGTACGACATGTTCCCATTAGAAAGGAGAGGGTCTGCTATACAGTTATAGGGTATGCAGTGAGTCCAATGGCTGACTAATTTTAGGAAAAACCCCACTAAGAATTTAAAGACACACGGAGCAGGGCCACAGTAACAAGGTACGACATGTTCTCATTAGAAAGGAGAGGGTCTGCTATACAGTTATAGGGTATTCAGTGAGTCCAACGGCTGATTAATTTTAGGAAAAACGCCACTAAGAATTTAAAGACACACGGAGCAGGGCCACAGTAACAAGGTACGACATGTTCCCATTAGAAAGGAGAGGGTCTGCTATACAGTTATAGGTTATGCAGTGAGTCCAACGGCTGACCAATTTTAGGAAAAACCCTACTAAGAATTTAAAGACACATAGAGCAGGGCCACATTAACGACAAATTCCCATTAGAAAGGAGAGAGTCTCCCATAGTGTTGGCCTATGCAGTGAATGCAAGGGCTGCAAAAAATTTGGAGGCACTTCATTGCCCCTTGGAAGAGACGTGGAGGAGGGCCTCATAAAAAAATGTTCCCATTAGAAAGGAGCGGGCCTCCTATACTTGTAATGCCTATGCAGTAAGTGTATGGGCTGACAAACATTTACCCCTGGGGGGGTATACATGAACATACTGTATCAAAAAAAATTTTTACGGGCATCATAAACACCCTTTAAAAAATTAGGTGGGTGTTGCATCATGGACCACGGTCACCCTGGTGATATGGTGTTGGAGGATGAGGAGAAGGAGGAGGACAAGAGCAAATAGCCAAAATCAGGAAGCGTATACCCATGTGTGGGTGTGAAAAGGTGCATGGGAATACACCTCTCAAGAAAAGACACTGGGTTGGAGTTTATGTTACTCTGCTATTATTCGTTGGTGTTGAGAAGTCTGGCCCAATCCAGCCCTTGTTTATTTTTATAAGAGTCAGCCTGTCAGCATTTTCAGTTGACAGGCGGATGCGCTTATCAGTTATAATTCCACCAGCGGCACTAAAAACCCGCTCTGATAAAACGCTGGCGGCAGGGCAGGCCAGGACCTCCGAGGCATAGAGAGCCAGTTCATTCCACGTATCCAGCTTGGATACCCAATAATTGTAAGGCACAGCGGAATCACAGAGGACGTTGGTACGGTCAGCAAGGTACTCCCTCAGCATCTTCCCAAACTTTGCACCGCTTGTGAGAGTACCCCGCACCAACCAGTAATGGATGTCACCCAAAATTTTGAGAACGCGAGGGTCATGGGAAAGGCAGCGTAACATAAACTTAGCCATGCGTGCCAGACTACTAACTGGCAAGACTTCCGTGTCCTCACCAAGAGGATGACTGACCATGCTCTCCTCCTCCTCCTCCTTCTCTCTGTCCTCTGGCCATCCATGCTGAACAGATGGTATGACAGCTGTGCAGGTAGTACCGTCTATAGTGCATGAAACTAGCTCCTGTCCTTCCTCCTCCTCCTCCTCTTCCTCATTGTCACCCAATCCATGTTGGGATGAGATGAGGCTTGGCTGTGTGTAATCACCCTGTATGGTTCCTTGCTCCTCGTGCTCCGCCTGCAATGCATCCTCTTTGATTGTGAGCAGAGAGCGTTTCAGAAGACAGAGAAGCGGGATGGTGACGCTAATTATGGCATCGTCGCTGCTCACCATCTTGGTGGAGTCCTCAAAGTTTTGGAGGATGGTACATATGTCTGACATCCATGTCCACTCCCGAGGTCTTATGTGTGGAGTCTAAACTGAATACCGACGACCTTGTTGATGCTGGTACTCAACAACTGCCCTCTTCTGCTCACAAATCCTTCCCAACATCTGCAGTGTAGAGTTCCAACGTGTGGGGACATCACAAAGCAGTCTGTGAGCCGGAAGCTGCAAACGCTGCTGAAACACTGCAATGGCGGCGGAAGCTGTAGCTGACTTTCTAAAATGGGCACACAGGCGGCGTACTTTAACAAGCAGATCCGGCAGCTCCGGGTAGGATTTGAGAAACCGCTGAGCCACGAGGTTAAGCACATGGGCCAGGCATGGTATGTGTGTGAGCTCGCCACGCCTCAGAGCCGCCACCAGGTTCCGGCCATTGTCACACACGACCATGCTTGGCTGTAGGTTCAGCGGTGTGAGCCACAGATCTGCCTGCTCTTTCAGAGCTGTCCACAACTCTTTAGCATTGTGCGGTTTTCACCTAAGCATATTAGCTTCAGCACAGCCTGTTGTCGCTTGGCCGAGGCAGTGCTGCAGTGCTTCCAGCTTGTGACTGATGTGGTCATTTCGGAGATGGAGGCTGAAGAGGAGGAGGAGGCTGAGGAGGATGAGGTGCAGGAGCTGTAGACCGTGGGGGCAACCCTGATTGACCTAGGGCCTGCAATCCTTGACGTCGGGAGGACGTGTTCCGTCCCAAGGTCTGACTGGGTCCCAGCTTCCACTATGTTAACCCAGTGTGCCGTCAGCGAGATGTACCATCCCTGCCCATAAGCACTTGTCCACGTGTCCGTGGTTAGGTGGACTTTACCGGTAACTGCGTTGTTGAGAGCACGGCTAATGTTTTGGGACACGTGCTTGTGTAATGCGGGGACAGCACACCGGGAGAAATAGTGGCGGCTGGGGACCGAGTACCGAGGGACGGCCGCCGCCATCAGGTTGCGGAGTGCTTCCGTCTCCACGAGCCTAAAAGGCAACATTTCGAGCACAAGCAGTCGTGAAATGTGAGAATTTAGTAGTGTGGCCTGTGGGGCGTTGGCTGCATATTTGCGCTTGCGTTCCAAGGACTGGGGTATGGACAACTGAACGCTGCGCTGGGACAAGGACATGGACGTGCTTCCTGATGCTGCTACTTGAGAGTGTGCAACGACAGGTGCAGGGCAGGAGGCATCTTCGCATACACCATGGACAGGGCATTGGCTTGCATCCACAACAGCGGGAGAAGCAATTCTGCCACCCACAGACACTGTTACTGGACCCTGGGGTTCGGCCCACAAAGTCGGGTGCTTTGCTGCCAAGTACCTGATCATGCTGGTGGTGGTCAGGATGGTCGTTTTGCCACCCCTGCTGATGCTGGCCTGGCAGGTGGTGTAAATGGCCTTTTTGGGGTTATCGGCAGAGTCTTTAAAAAAACAACCAGACTCAGGAAGACCTAACAGTTGTACTGGCAACTTCCTTCGTGTTGGTGTTACGGGGAACGGTTGCCTGACTTCTGTCTGCGGCCACCACACTGCTTCTTCCTGCCTGTTGGGGTGCTCTGCCTCCCTCCCCCTGTATGCTGCTGTCCTCGCTCTGCATGTCCTCCTGCCAGTTTTGGTCAGTTACTATATCGTCCACCACCTCGTCTTCCACTTCCGCACCCTGGTCCTCCTCCTGACTTTCTGGCAATTGTGTTTCATCATCATCCACCGCTTGTGACACTTTACCACCGTTGCCTTCGTGTGACCGTGGCTGCTCAAATATTTGGGCATCGCTACACGCGATCTCCTCTTGCCCTGCTTCAAGTGGACCGGGCGACAGGCCCGAATCTATAAAAGGAAAAGTGAACAGCTCTTCAGAGTGTCCAAGTGTGGGATCAGTTGTCTCTGGGTACTCGGCATGGTGGGAGGATCAGGGTGAGGAATATGCGGTCCAGACTCACGGCTACTGAGACTTGACCGTGTGGAAGACAGGGTGGTGTTGGTGATGGCTAAGTGACTGGAAGCATTATCCGCTATCCAACCAACAACCTTTTGACACTGCTCTGGGTTCAATAGTGGTGTGATGCGGTCCCCTAGAGATTGGGACAGGAAGGTCAGGCGAGAAGATGTGGGTGTTTGTTGTGGCACAATTCTTCTTGCCCACGGCCTTGTCCTCGGCCTCTGCATGCACCATTACCATTACGTCCAGTTTCCCGTCCCTTGCCGCGTGCCTTGCCCATTTTAAATGGAGGACAGTATCTTCCACGCTCACTAGAAATTACTGAGTTTGGAGCGAACTTATATGTGAGCCATTTGACGGAGAAAACACAGTTTTAAATACCTGGCCTGTAGGTAAGTAGTTTGAACAGCAAACTGCTGTGAATTGCTTCACTGACACACTGAAAAATTTTTTTAATGGAGGCCAGAAATGGCAGTATTTTCTGAAAACGTATATGTGATCCGTGTGACGCAGAAAGCACAGTTTTAAATACCTGGCCTGTAGGTTACTGTTTTGAACAGTAATCTGGTGTCAATTGCTTCACTGACACACTGAAAATTTTTTTTAATGGAGGCCAGAAATGGCAGTATTTTGTGAAAACGTATATGTAATCCGTGTGACGGAGAAAACACAGTTTTAAATACCTGGCCTATAGGTAACTGTTTTGAACAGCAAACCAGTGTCAAAAACTTTGCTAACACACTGAAAGAAATTTTTAATGGAGGCCAGAAATGGCAGTATTTTCTGACAACGTATATGTGAGCCGTGTGACGGAGAAAACACAGTTTTAAATACCTGGCCTGTAGGTAAGTAGTTTGAACAGCAAACTGCTGTGAATTGCTTCACTGACACACTGAAATTTTTTTTTTATGGAGGCCAGAAATGGCAGTATTTTCTGAAAACGTATATGTGATCCGTGTGACGCAGAAAACACAGTTTTGAATACCTGGCCTGTAGGTAACGATTTTGAACAGCAATCTGGTGTCAGTTGCTTCACTGACACACTGAAAAAATTTTTTAATGGAGGCCAGAAATGGCAGTATTTTGTGAAAACGTACCCTACAGACCAAAAGTTTGGACACACCTTCTCATTTAAAGATTTTTCTGTATTTTCATGACTATGAAAATTGTACATTCACACTGAAGGCATCAAAACTATGAATTAACACATGTGGAATTATATACTTAACAAAAAAGTGTGAAACAACTGAAAATATGTCTTATATTCTAGGTTCTTCAAAGTAGCCACCTTTTGCTTTGATGACAGCTTTGCACACTCTTGGCATTCTCTTGATGAGCTTCAAGAGGTAGTCACCGGAAATGGTCTTCCAACAATCTTGAAGGAGTTCCCAGAGATGCTTAGCACTTGTTGGCCCTTTTGCCTTCACTCTGCTGTCCAGCTCACCCCAAAACATCTCGATTGGGTTCAGGTCTGGTGACTGTGGAGGCCAGGTCATCTGGCATAGCGCCCCATCACTCTACCTTTTGGTCAAATAGCCCTTACACAGCCTGGAGGTGTGTTTGGGGTCATTGTCCTGTTGAAAAATAAATGATGGTCCAACTAAATGCAAACCGGATGGAATAGCATGCCGCTGCAAGATGCTGTGGTAGCCATGCTGGTTCAGTATGCCTTCAATTTTGAATAAATCCCCAACAGTGTCACCAGCAAAGTACCCCCACACCATCACACCTCCTCCTCCATGCTTCACGGTGGGAACCAGGCATGCAGAGTTCATCCGTTCACCTTTTCTGCGTCGCACAAAGACATGGTGGTTGGAACCAAAGATCTCAAATTTGGACTCATCAGACCAAAGCACAGATTTCCACTGGTCTAATGTCCATTCCTTGTGTTCTTTAGCCCAAATTAATCTCTTATGCTTGTTGCCTGTCCTTAGAAGTGGTTTCCTAGCAGCTATTTTACCATGAAGGCCTGCTGCACAAATTCTCCTCTTAACAGTTGTTGAAGAGATGTGTCTGCTGCTAGAACTCTGTGTGGCTTTGACCTGGTCTCTAATCTGAGCTGCTGTTAACCTGTGATTTCTGAGGCTGGTGACTCGGATAAACTTATCCTCAGAAGAAGAGGTGACTCTTGGTCTTCCTTTCCTGGGGCGGTCCTCATGTGAGCCAGTTTCTTTGTAGCGCTTGATGGTTTTTGCAACTGCACTTGGGGACACTTTCAAAGTTTGCCCAATTTTTCGGACTGACTGACCTTCATTTCTTAAAGTAATGATGGCCACTCGTTTTTCTTTACTTAGCTGCTTTTTTCTTGCCATAATAGAAATTCTAACAGTCTATTCAGCAGGACTATTAGCTGTGTATCCACCTGACTTCTGCACAACACAACTGATGGTCCCAACCCCATTTATAAGGCAAGAAATCCCACTTATTAAACCTGACAGGGCACACCTGTGAAGTGAAAACCATTTCCGGTGACTACCTCTTAAAGCTCATCAAGAGAATGCCAAGAGTGTGCAAAGCAGTCATCAAAGCAAAAGGTAGCTACTTTCAAAAACCTAGAATATAAGACATATTTTCAGTTGTTTCACAATTTTTTAAGTATATAATTCCATATGTGTTAATTCATAGTTTTGATGCCTTCAGTGTGAATGTACAATTTTCAAAGTCATGAAAATACACAAAAATCTTTAAATGAGAAGGTGTGTCCAAACTTTTGGTCTGTACTGTATATGTAATCTGTGTGATGGAGAAAACACAGTTTTAAATACCAGGCCTGTATGTAACTGTTTTGAACAGTAAACCAGTGTCAAAAACTTTGCTGACACACTGAAAGAAATTTTTAAGGAAGGCCAGAAATGGCAGTATTTTCTGACAACGTATATGTGAGCCGTGTGACGGAGAAAACACAGTTTTAAATACCTGGACTGTAGGTAACTATTTTGAACAGCAATCTGGTGTCAATTGCTTCACTGACACACTGAAAAAAATTTTTAATGGAGGCCAGAAATGGCAGTATTTTCTGAAAACGTATATGTGATCTGTGTGATGGAGAAAACACAGTTTTAAATAGCTGGATTTCTATCGCTGTAATATGGAAAGGACCTGGCTGTATTCTGCAGTGCCAACAAGCAAATGGCGCAGAAAAACGGTATTCTCTGGATTGCTTTTTAAGCAAATTATGAGGATTAAGATGCAAAAAAAAATATTCCTGGCCCCTGAGACCTGCTCCTATTTCTACAAATATAACAGCAGCAGAAGGCAGAACTGGAATGGAGCCTCATGTCCAATGTGCACTGCAGTCTGTTATATACCCTGCCTGCCTGCCTATATACACTGCCTGCCTGATATCTCTGCAGATGGATTAGTCCTCAAAAGTCCTGTTTGTTAAGATGGATATGTGTAATGTACGGTTTTTCTCCTTACACTACCTAATACACGATTAAATCTCTCCCTGACAAAGCAGGAGCTCTCCCTACACTGTCTGATCCGGAGTGACTGTGACAAGCATGGCGGCGCCAGGTCTTACATAGACCTGATGACGCTGTGCGGCCAGCCAATCACTGTAATGCCCACAACCAACATGGCTACGGCATTACAGTGCATGGCAGGCAATCCCTGCATGTTCATTGGCTCTCTAAAGAGCGCCAAACATGCAGGGAGGGGACCCAAGTTCCCGCCCGAGCAACCCAGAAATACTCGCCGAGCGCTGAGCTTGTCGAGCACCATGATGTTCGGGCGAGTACCGAGTAGTGGCGAGCGCGTTCGCTCATCACTAGTGACCACCCTTTGTCGTGAAAATAGCATCAAAGCATCAATTCTTTAGATACATTCATCCACAGTTTTTAAAAAGTCAGCAGGGAGGTTGTTCCAAATATCTTGGAGAACTAACCACAGATGTTCGGTGGATGTAGGCTTGTGCAAATCTTTTTTGGCTATTCATGACATTCGATGATGTTGAAATCAGGGTTTTGTGGGGTCATATCCCTTCCAGCAGCCAATACAAGCATGAGGTGCAGAATTAGGCAATGAAAGTAGATAGTTGAGGACATAAATTTATGGGCCATGGACAATGGTAATATAATTCTTAATGAAAGTACAGTGGTGTTTATACTACAGGAGAACATCGCTGAGCCTAAAATTCTTTTGTATGCTATAATTCTAGGGTTGTCTTATCAGAGAGACCCGGGTTTCAGGACAATGTTGGCAAAGTAAGAATATGGTTAATTATAGAGCTCTGCTGTTACCACCAATTTCATAGATAATAAGAGGTTTTGTTCATGTATGACCACCTCTCTCTTCAGTGATCGATGGGGCCCTCCCAGCAAACATACAGTACATTTATCATCTCTCATGTGGATAGATGTTGTTTGTGAGCCCACCCCCTTAGCGTGATGTGAACAAAAATGAACCATTGTTGACCTGCTAGGAGCGTTTAACATACGGATATAAAAAAAATGGACAAACAGACGACACACTGTGGCATACGGATGATAATACTTATGAAAATCACTGTTTTTTCAAGATGAAAAATAGTAGCTATTTCATATGTTCGTCTTAACCCAGCCTTAGTTGTGTACAGCAGTGAAAAATTCCATTCTTATAAATGACTCAGGGTAGATTAGGGGGCCTTGTTACTGATTTTGCATAGGAGCCCAGGAGTTATGCCTCTGGTATTAATGTAATACAGCATTCACTCTGCTCTGTAGCTTCAAGCAATAGCTGTGCAATATTTTATCCTGTCGGAGTCTGGTTAGGACAACTGCTGCTACCAAACCCAGTGTTATACAGTGGGTACAGAACGTATTCAGACCCCTTTAAATTTTTCCCTCTTTGTTTCATTGCAGCCATTTGGTAAATTCTAAAAAGTTCATTTTTTTTTCTAATTAACGTACACTCTGCACCCCATCTTGACTGAAAAAAACAGAAATGTAGAAATTTTTGCAAATTTATTAAAAAAGAAAAACTGAAATATCACATGGTCATAAGCATTAAGACCCTTTGCTCAGCCATGAGTCTTCTTGAGAATGATGCAACAAGTCTTTCACACCTGGATTTGGGGATCCTCTGCCATTCGTCCTTGCAGATCCTCTCCAGTTCCGTCAGGTTGGATGGTGAACGTTGGTGGACAGCCATTTTCAGGTCTCTCCAGAGATGCTCAATTGGGTTTACGCCAGGGCTTTGGCTGGGCCAGTCAAGAATGGTCACAGAGTTGTTCTGAAGCCACTCCTTTATTATTTTAGCTGTGTGCTTAGGGTCATTGTTGTGTTGGAAGGTGAACTTTCGGCCAAGTCTGAGGTCCAGAGCACTCTGGGAGAGGTTTTCATCCAGGATATCTCTGTACATGGCCGCATTCATGTTTCCTTCAATTGCAATCAGTCGTCCTGTCCCTGCAGCTGAAAAACACCCCCCTAGCATGATGCTGCCACCACCATGTTTCACTCTTGGGATTGTATTGGGCAGGTGATAAGCAGTGCCTGGTTTTCTCCACACATACCTCTTAGAATTATCACCAAAAAGTTCTATTTTTGTCTCATCAGACCAGAGAATCTTATTTCTCATAGTCTGGGAGTCCTTCATGTGTTTTTGAGCAAACTCTATGCGGGCTTTCATATGTCTTGCACTGAGGAGAGGCTTCTGTCGGGCCACTCTGCCATAAAGGCCCGACTGGTGGGGGGCTGCAGTGATAGTTGACTTTGTGGAACTTTCTCCCATCTCCCTGCATCTCTGGAGCTCAGGCACAGTGATCTTGAGGTTCTTCTTTACCTCTCTCACCAAGGCTCTTCTCCCACGATTGCTCAGTTTGGCTGGATGGCCAGGTCTAGGAAGACTTCTGGTGGTCCCAAACTTCTTCCATTTAAGGATTATGGAGGCCACTGTGCTCTTAGGAACCTTGAGTAATGCAGAAATTCTTTTTTAACCTTGGCCAGATCTGTGCATTGCCACAATTCTATATGTGAGCTCCTAGGGCAGTTCCTTTGAGCTCATGATTCTCATTTGACATGCACTGTTGAGCTGTGAGGTCTTATATAGAGAGGTGTGTGCCTTTCCAAATCAAGTCCTATCAGTTTAATTAAACACAGATGGACTCCAGTGAAGGAGTAGAACCATCTCAAGGAATATCACAAGGAAATGGACAGCATGTGACTTAAATATGAGTGTCTGAGCAAAGGGTCTGAATACTTATGACCATGTGATATTTCAGTTTTTCTTTTTTAATACATTTGCAAAAATTTCTACATTTTTTTTTTTTTTCAGTCAAGATGGGGTGCAGAGTGTACTTTAATGAGAAAAAAAATTAACCTTTTAGAATTTACCAAATGGCTGCAATGAAACAAACAGTGAAAAATTTAAAGGGGTCTGAATACTTTCTGTACCCACTGTATCTGGAGTAGACAGGTATTCACACTACAAGGTGCTCCCACCAAACAGGCTTTTGGAGCACACACACCAGGTAAAGGCATGCACGTTAACCACTAAGGCTTCCTGTAGCAGTGGTCAAGTGTAAATGACAATCCCAGAAAAAGCAAAACATTCTATTGTAATGTCTCCAGCTGAGTAGCTGTAATCAAGAAATATTCAGACATGATCAAAACACTGGTCTGATTGTAATAAGTGCCTGAAGGTCCACTTTCATTTTTAAGATATATCCTTGTGGAATATGATTTCCTCCATTTTCATTTCAAGCCTCCATAGCTCATATCTCATACGCTTTTATTATATTTTTAGATGCTAATTTGTGCTCATAATTATGTAAACTCTCTGTGCAATTACATAACACTAATTACAGCTTGCTCTGCTTCCCGTGAACTATTACAAAACTAAGCAAAATCAACACTTGTCTAAATCTGATAAAATAACTAAAATAAGTAAGTGCAAAGACACCGAGGTTAAAAAGTATCCATAGATAATTGCACATGAAGAAAAGGCTATACATGTGGTCCTGTCTAGTCATTTGCATTGTATTGCTTCATATTTGAGTGTGATAGTTATTATGGAAATCTAGTCAAAGTATATGACGCGACCCCTGGGGCCGTGGAGTACTCGGTAGCCGGGCCTGTCCTGTATCAGGGTAGTCACGATGACAGTGACCCGGTCCGTGGCCCCGGGCGGTCAAATAATTAAAGAAAAAGGGGAATAAAGATTTTTGGGATAATGTTCGTGACACTGTGGAAGTGAGGTTCAAAGGACCCCAACCCTTTGCTTATCCCTTGCCAAATTAACTTATTCAAGTGTATACGTGAAGCTTTGATATCGGACAGACAGAGTCAGATACTGAACTTCTCTTGAAGAGAAATGGCGCAGGAAAGATGTGTTTATTATTCCAGCATAACATATATACATTCAGTATGGAGGAAGGTCCCAATAGGGTGTCACCCTGAGGCAATTGAGCAATCACAGTGGTCTCTGGCCCATGGTATAGATAAGTCTCATTATGTTGTCCTATGGGGTTAAATGTTTCCTCCCCAAATATTCTCCTCATTCCTCAGGATATTCTCTTGGGAGGTCTCATGTTGAATCCTTTGTCTCGTCTCCTTCTTGTAAACAATTTGAAAGTCCACTTCTATAACTAATTCCAACTAGTCCTTTTAGGATATTTGTATAGTGCCACACGAGTGCAGATATCTGATATATATCAAGGTTTTCATAATATATTAAAGTGAGGGTATATATGACTAAATGATATCCAATATAAGAAATATATGCAAAACAAGATTCACAACATATAACAGAATATAAGTATAGATATTTAGTATACATCAGAGTTTCATATAATGTTTTTTAGTAGATTTTAGAATCTTATCTTTAACAACACCACCCGTGGTATGCGGCTATATGGGCCCGCGGCTGCGGTGCAGATGCACTGGAGCTGATGGTGACGCAGCAGAGTTGGTTCAGCTCTCCACGAGCAGAGCTTAGCTCCAGGGCAGGATATGATGATTTTATGACGTAGATGTTGTTGGTGCGGTGTAGTGCAGGGCTGATGATGGCGCAGCAATTATTCAAGGACACAGTGGGGTGCAGTCTTCAGGTTTTACTCACAGCTGTTCAGTTCTCCAAGTTACAGTTACTGGTGTGTAACCACCCACGCCGTCCTGTGTCCTCCGGGGAAGTGATCCAGCAAACTGTCAGGTGTCTCGGAAGCACTTGGACGGGACCCCGTTCTATGTACCTTTCCAGGTCGTCTCACTGCGCTGGCTCTCACCCTCCTGCCCTGCGTCTCACACTCAGTGTCCCAAGCCAGTGGCCGCGGGCCTTGTCAGGTGACGTCCTCTTTGTTCCCTTGGTCCTCTATGGCCACCTTTTTGGCGATTAAGTGTGGAGTGTGGCTGCAGCACCTGAAATGCTGCAGACTCCGGTTTGCTAGCTGAGACCTAAAGTACTCCACTAGGCTGGGGCCGGTCCTCTACTGCGGCCTGATCCCTCCACGTCAGCTTGAATTCGGGCGCATGGGTGGCCTCTGCACTCGCCGTGCCCCTGGGATCCCTTCTCTCTCTCTGGAGCCCTCTTCACTGCTCCCCGTCTTCTTTCCTCTCTTTCCTTCTCCTGGGCCTCTCTGACTGGGCCCGACTCCTCTCTCCTTCTTTACTCTCCTGAGCAGAGCTCCTCCTGAGCTCCCAGCTCCCAATTGACTCCACTCTCAACTCTGAACAGACTCTCTCTAGAACTTTCTACCCTCCTTTTTATACTCCTACCCTCTGTGCTCCACTGAACTTCTTCCTCCACCCACCTCCTCTACCTAGTTCCACCCTCCAGCTAGGGACCAGGGACTGTGCTCTCCCTTAGGAGCAATCTCGCCCTTCCCTACTGCAGTGGAGTGTATTGGATGTGGGTGTGTGGGTCCCGGGTAGTTCTCCCTCCTTACCTGAGATTTGGGGTACCACACCTCTGGGTGAGAGGCAGTACCTCTGTGGCAACTGGACCCACAGGGGTGCCACATATATCAAACAATGTAATTCGGTTGATAACTAGGCGCATATATTACTGTGTGAATTTTGCTCAAGTTATAATGTTGCAAGAACTGGGTAGGACATTATGATGCCAATAATTACCTATGGTCGTCTCCCTCAATCACTATCTAGGTCTGCCTGGGTGGTCGCTCACTAGAACTGCACCAGTTTTGTTTATAGTCTTTTTTTGAGGCTCAGGTCATACGACCATATCTCTTCTGAGAAAATCAGTCCGATTATGCTAATCACACTTTGGTCAAACTCTGAGCAGAATTTGATCACAGTGTGGTCCCACTTTTTCAGATGTGGAGAAGATGAAAAAAAATTATTCTCTATTCTGTTAGTCCGTGAAAATGTGATTCCAGACACTCGATGATCTTGAGATCAAGACTCTGTGGGCGCTATTTCCTCACTTCCAGAATTTGATCTTTCTCCTGAAGGTAGTTCCTAATGACGGCTGAGTGCTTGAGATCATTGTCCTGCCTCCGAATAAACTCAGAGCCAATCAGGTGCCTCTCTGATGGTACCGCATGATAAATAATTATCTTCCTAATCAGCCTTCCCTGGCAGTCTTAAATAAGAGTTTGAAACTAGGAGGAAGTTATAAACTGAATATCTTTAAATATCCTAGTCCAGAATTTAGTGCACCTTTTTAATATTTCCATAGTCTTTCAATATTACAACATAGGTTGTCTCAATAAAGACATTGATGGCATGGATGTGCCCCACCCATGCATCACTAGAACAAAATATGACCACAGAGGCCAATAATTGATTGTGACAGTTACTGATTGACATGAAGTCATCACTGCAAACGGGTGAAGACCACCAGACTGATGGTGCTGTTATGGTGGGGGATTAAATAAGTATTTTTTTATTATTATTTTTTACCATTTACTTCTCTTAGCTTAATTTTGAAAAAATCACAGAGGACCCTTTTGAGGTGCCCATACACTGTTCACAATGTTTTGGTATAAAATGGCGACTACATTTCTCCCGAAAGAAACATATTAACATAGTTTGTAATACTGAAAAAAGTAATTCCATTAATTTCAGCCTACAACATAAAAAAGTACTACTCCAACTATAAGGTCCCCCAGTAAGACAAACAGTATCTGGGAAAACAGATTCAACAGAAGTGATGTTTTGCACAGGACTTTCACTGGGGCCACCAATCTCCAGTTTAATAACTTCAGTCTCTCATTTTCTGCTTATTTTCATTTTGTACTGGCTAAGTATTTTTGGATAGAGGCCAGACAATGGACATATTTGGGTAATGCTGCGATGGTGACATTGCTCACAATGGTTAATATTAGGTCATGCTAAGTTCTTTATAGGATACATGGTGGCTTTTATCTGAATTTATGGGTCAGATATGCCTTTGAAAGTTAAATTGACTATTAAAGGGGTTGTCCACCACTTTATATGATCCCCAAATGTATTCCCCCAGGGCACATAAGTGTTTCTCTAAATACCTTGTGGTGCCTTTTCTGCCTGTGAGCGGCGCTCTCACTGGCCGCTCACAGGCATCACATGACCCCCGGCTCTGACATCCGCTGACATCACGACAAGTCCAGGCTGCAGCCGAGGGTCCCTCTTCAGCATTCCACCGGTGGCTGCTGGGTTGTGGGCGGGGTTAACCCGCACGTCAAACCCGGCATCCACCGCGCTGTCTCCCTCTCCTCATTCACTGGGAAAACGCACGGTGGATGCTGGGTGTGAGTGTGAAGCACGGGGTAACCCCACCACAGCCTAGCGTCCACTGTGGGGAGCGCGTCACTGATGTCACGCCTCACTTGACGTGACATCAGTGACGGGTCACGTGATGCCTCTGAGCGGCCACCGATAGCGCCGCTCAGAGGCAGAAAAGGTACCGCAAGGTATTTACAAAAACACTTCTGGGCCCCAGGGGGATACATTGGGGGGTTCATATAAAGTAGTGGACAACTTCTTTAAGTGTTTGGATTTAAGGAAGGGAAATTTGTCTATAATAGACTTATTCTATGTGTTATAGCCAGGCCAGTGCCTGTCCCTTTTGTTTCAACTTTGGTCGCTGTTTAAATCAGGGATCTGTTGATGCTGTTCAGTCAGGGAGCTATGGGGTTAATTCCTGGCTCCTTTCTTTAAGCCCTGGGCAAGACTGTAATCTATTATTATTATTTATTATTATTATAGTGCCATTTATTCCATGGCGCTGTTACACAAGGTGTAGGAAAGACTAAGTGCAACACAAAGGGAAGAGGGAAAGGGAGTCCAGACACTAGGGAAAGGGGGAGTGGAGACCTCCTAGGCTGATCTGATATCACCCTGTCTCCCCTAAGGTCCCTATATTGGTTCCTCACCAATAACAACCGCACAGGAACCTAAACCCTGTATTTCCTTAGAGCTTGGCCCTGGATAGGGAAGGGGGGAATGAGCACTACTCATTCCCCACTAACAACTAAAGACAAGGGAGACAAACACAGGGGAAAGTAACTTGAGCTTGAGCCGACTTCAGAGAGATTACACCAAACATCCTCCAAGACACCAGAGAGGAAGTAAGCAGACTGCAATAGTTCTAAGCCTTCACAAGAGAACATGTGAATATCAAGGGTGACTCCCTGTAGCAAACAGAACGTATTTAAACACCCAGGCCTGGGTGTCAATTAGCAGGAGGGAGGTAGCCGCTGGGTCCTAGAGTGATACAGATCTAAGAAGGCATCTGTAATGTCAAACGAAGAGATCTTCTGCAACCAACTGCAGGTAGACTGTCACTTCTGACACGCCCGTAACAGGCGCTCTACATGTGAAAGGGAGTATGTATAATAAAAAACAAGTATAATAATCAGGTACAGGAGGAGCGAGGACTCTGGCCGTGAGGGCTCTGAATCTCTCTCACTGCCAGTTGAAGTTTATCTTCTCTGGCTCTGTCTTGTGCTATCTGCTCCTTCTTGCTTGTTGAATTCTTGTGGCCTGACTTCATCTTGTTCCTGACCATGCTTTGTCTACTGACTTTATGTCTCGACTGCTCTTACTGTTCTGACCAGCTACCTTGACTTCTCTTGTCTCTCGTTCACTCATCCGGCCAGTAGCCCTTCAGAGGAAGCAATTCAGTGGACTCCACTGTAAAATCATATTCCTGTGCATGGGTTAAGGGGCAAAGGCTGGAGTTTCTATGGAATCTGCCAGACAGAGAGGCTAGAGTCAAGTCTGTCCAAGGTGATCCTTTTGAGCCTCCGTCTTCTGACGGACATTGTACTCTGATTGTAGTTGTCCAATATATTTTACTATTGTTATTTTTCTATACTAGCAAAAAGTGAGAAAAAAAGTATAATTGCAATAATATGTGCCCTGCATATCATATTTATATAAAAAAAAATACATCCAATTCCTAACATATCCTACCTCTCATAGATGAAGGTTAATGAAACATAATGTGGGCTTAGTGGTCAGCACCATGTGGATATTAATGATCTGCAATTTAAGTAAAGACAGGTTTATATGGACTGTCCATTATTACTGCCCATATTGCGCACCTTTCTTTTCAACTATACACATTTTTCCATGCTTGAGTCGGTACAAATGATTTGCGGAAGATTGATTATTAATTTGATTGTTCGCTGTCCTTACACCGGGAGATGTGCTGCGGAAAACGATTATCTTTTAGACCACATAAAAGATATGGGAAGCCCATGAACAAGCAAATTGCTAATTCATCATGATGGTTGTTATGCTCTCATTGGCCAATGATAGGGAGCATTCAATCTTATGATAGCTCGTTTGTCAGCGCTTGTATAAGGTTCTTAAGAGGGGGGCGTGGCGTAGCTCTTGATGTGAGAGGTCGGATGGCAGTGCCTCTCCACCACCATTAGCTTCAATTATCCTGCACAGAGCCCGAATCAGCCAAATCCCTTATCAGGAACTGCTGTCTGAGGGTCCCGGGAGTCAGAGGTGAGCTTCTGCCAGACTCAGAGAGACCAACATGGGCCGCAAAAGGCAGAAGGATGCCGGGGCCTGCAGCAGTGCCTCAGCCCAAGATGGCACCGAGACAGAGGAAGAGGCGGGAAGGAGGAACACAGCCTATGCTCGGAGGCTGGAGGCTTCAGCACGGCTGCACAGGTATGCGAGGGGCATGGAGGCAGATGAAGAAGGAAGTGAAGGCAGTGAGAAGCATGGAGATGAGGAGGAAGACGGTGAGGAGATGCCTGTGCTACATAATGTACAGCAGGAGGAGGGGGATGGTGACACTGTGCTGGCAGCTGAAAGTTCAGATGAGGCAGAGCCGACTCTGCGAGATGTATTCCAGGCTATCTTATACTGCAAGACTGCTTTAACGGCTCTGACAAAGCAGGTGAATGGTCTGAAAGCCGACATGGGAGGCATTGAGGCTTCTATGCAGAAAGTTACAGCCAGATTGACTGAGGTGGAGGGCAGAGTTGGCGTAACAGAAGATCATTTAACCTCAGTGCAAAAGACGCAACAACAGCACACTCAGAGGATCACGGTAGTGGCTAATAAAAACGATGACCTGGAAAACCGGTCACGCAGGAACAATTTGCGTATTGTGGGCATCCGTGAAAGAGCTGAGGGTGCTGACCCCACGACCTTTGTTGAAACCTGGCTGCTGGGAAAGTTTGGGTCTAATATCCTGTCGAGGGTGTTTGCTGTGGAGCGTGCCCATCGTGTGCCCATGAGACCCCCAGTGCCTGGAGAGGGCCCTCGTACGATGTTAGCCAGAATCCTGAACTGCAGAGACCGGGACACTATTTTACGTAAGGCCAGAAAATTGACAGATCTCACCCTGGAGGGCAAACGCATTGAAATATACCCGGATTACTCGGCTGAGGTGCAAAAGCTGCGGCTACGGTATGGTGAAGTGAAGAAACAGCTCTGGTCTTTGAATGTGAAATACTCTACAATTTATCCTGCTAAATTAAGAGTGGAAGCCTTTGGAAAGGTCAATTTTTTCCCGTCACCGGTAGAGGCCGCTTCGTGGTTGGAGCGGAACCGGAGCAAATTGAGAGAAGCTGAGGACTCGGCACGGTGCATACACGACCCTGCTATCCTGACTACTGGACAGGGTTGTGGTTCTACATTGCTCTGCGAAACCGCAGAGGAGGGGGAGAAACCCCCGCTGGGATCTACGTTTTATAGTTTTATAGTTAATTTGTTTGATTAATGGTTCGGGACTATGCATACTATTGATTATGTGGTGGAGAGACTGCCAATGCTGGAGGAGGACACGGCGCATGTTGATATGCGGTATACTACGATGTTGCTCAGGTTCTTTGAGCTCCCACTCTCACGTTGGGAAGAGAGTGACAAGAGAAGGGTGGGGGGGGGGAGGGAGGGGGGGAGGTGGATGGGTTGGATTTGCGGGAAAATGGGGTTGCTTATGCTGTTTGACCTGGTATGCTGGGGAACAAAATGGAAAGATGTTACTTGATGATGGTGGATTGTTTTTTCTAATGCACAATGAGTAACCGTACGGTTCGGATTTTAAGTTGGAATTTACGTGGTATATCTGACAGGATTAAGAGGGCAGCAGTTCTGAATCACATCAGATCTTGTGATCCTATGATTGCGTGCTTACAGGAGACCCATCTCACTAGAGATACTAGGCACTGGCTATCGAGAGGGTGGATGTTAAAGACATATCATTCTACTTATTCCTCGTACTCCAGGGGGGTGTCAGTCCTAATACACAAAAACGCTCATTATGAAGAGCTGGCAGTGCAAGTAGACAGTGAAGGGCAGTATGTATGGATTGCGTGCAGATTGTATGGACACAAAATGATTTTAGTGGCTTTATATATCCCTCCACCTTATTCTAAAAAGGAACTTCAAGCAGTAATGGACTTGACGGCCAGATGGGGGGAGGCTCCGATGTTGATTATGGGAGATGTTAACAACACCATGAATGATCACTGGGATAAAGTACGTCCGGCAGGTATGGAAGCTGGACGGGACGGAATGACTGCATTTGGCACCTACGTGGGGGAGCTGGGGCTGGTGGATCTGTGTAGAGTACGAAATGAGGGTAAGAGGACCTTCTCGTGTCACTCGGCTACACACGGAACACTGTCAAGGATAGACCTGGCTTTTGGGGATACTGCTATGGATGGGATGGTGGGGGAGGTGGAATACCTACAGAGGACTCTATCGGATCATAGTCCTATGGTTGTCACGCTTCTAGTGGGATCTGCTCAGGGTCAGAGGGGAGGTTGGCGTCTTCACCCGACGTGGCTTAAAGTGGTGGATATGGGTGGCATAACCAAAGAACTAGAGCACTTCTTCCAAGTTAATGAAGGGAGTGCTGAGGCTACAGTGGTGTGGGAGGCTATGAAGGCATTTACGAGGGGACTCTTTATAAGTGAGATCTCACGGTGTAAGACCAAAACTAAATTGGCAGATCAACAAATAAAGGATGACTTGACAAGGGCAGAGGCAGACATGATTTTGGCGCCAACGAGTGTAGCTCACAATAGACTAAAATTGGCACAGGAGGCAGTTAATAAACTGCACATGATGCAAGCCGAGAGGAAAAGGGCATTTCAGCAAGCCCAATTCTTTGAGGAAGGAGAGAGAGTGGGTCGCTTGTTGGCGGTGATATCTGCGGCACAGAGGGAGTCTTCCAGGGTGTACAGGTTGAGAGACCAAGCGGGGACGACTCTGACAGACACAAAGGACATATTGGAGGTCTTTAAGGAATATTACATGGCACTGTACAATTCAAGAGTACGGGACACAGAGGGGGCCGTAGAGGAATTCTTGGAGGGCATCTCACTGTCTAAATTGTCTGAGGAAGATAGGTTAAGGTTGGATGAACCTGTGAGTGTGGAGGAGGTGGAATGTGCAATTCTGTCTATGCCCAATAACAAATCACCGGGTGCTGATGGTCTACCTGGGGAGGTGTACAGGGAGCTGGTGGAACTGCTAGCCCCAAAATTGAAATCTGTGTTTGATGAGGCTTTGGAGAAGGGGGCGTTACCGAGATCAATGGAGGAAGCGGTGATAGTGGTTCTGCCAAAGGAGGGGAAAGACCCCATGGATGCGGAGTCGTATAGGCCCATATCGTTGTTGACAACGGATGTCAAAATACTCGCTAAGATCCTGGCCACCCGGCTCACCGGGGTTGCGCATACTGTTATTCACGAGGACCAGTCGGGCTTTATGCCCAACCGCTCCACGGCTGTTAACTTGAGAAGATTATTTCTTAATATGCAGCTGCCTGCTGATAATGGTGGCGGGAGAATAGTGATGTCGTTGGACGCTAGGAAAGCATTTGATAGCGTGGAATGGGAATATTTATGGAAAATCATGGAAATAATGGGATTTGGCCCCGCATTCATGGCCTGGGTGAAGTTATTGTACTCATCCCCAAGGGCGGTAGTTAAGGTGAATGGTGAACGGTCCGGGATGTTTGACTTACATAGGGGCACAAGGCAGGGGTGCCCGCTGTCCCCGCTATTGTTTGCGGTGGCTGTGGAGCCCCTGGCGGCCAAAATAAGAGCTGAGAGAGGAGTGGTCGGATTTAAATTTGGGAGGCTGGAAGAAAAAATATCACTGTATGCCGATGACATCCTGTTATTTCTGGAAAATGCAGGAGAGACATTGGGGTGCACGATGGATGTAATTAAACAATTTGGGAGCATTTCGGGACTGGAGATAAACTGGCACAAGTCTTATGTCATGGCTGTAGATAGACCAATAAAAGCGGAGGAGATAGATGAGAGGGGGAAGCAGCTCCAGCTGGTTTCACAATTTAAATACCTTGGGATATGGGTGGCGCTTCCATTGACACGATTCACGGATCTGAATTTAGTTCCTCTGCTAGAGAAATTTAAAAAGAAAATAGGCGCATGGTGCCAATTGGCTTTGACGGTGACGGGTAGAACTAACCTGATTAAGATGGTCCTTATGCCACAACTAATGTACGTTTTGCACAACTCACCGATATGGCTACCAAAAAAACGGTTTCAGGGTATTGATTCTATCTTCAGATCCTTGATATGGGGCAAGAGGCAGGCAAGGATTAAATTGGGAACGCTGCAAAATGGGAAGGAGGAGGGAGGATTGGCCGCTCCCAATCCCTGGGTCTATTTCTTGGCAGTACAAGGCCAGCATGTCAGGGGATGGAGAGAGCCCGATTGTGGAGGGGCAGCTTGCCGGGTGCTGGTACATGTGTCGGGGAGACGCCCACTGGTCCAGGCGTTAGAGGATGGTACCTTTAAGAAATTGGGAGCAATATATCCTACCTTAGGCTTGACTCAGAAGGTATGGGACACTATTAAAAAGATCAGGGGGGTGGACGGGCTGACTAAGTACTCACCGGTGTTGGGCAATGAACATCTGCCGGAACTTAATAAGCTGTGTCAAATGGGCAATTGGAAGGCGCAAGGAGTGAGATATGTGTGCCAGCTGCAGAGTGGAACGGACCTGAAGACCTTTGAGAAATTGAGAGAAGAATTTGATTTGCCTTTGGTATGGGGATTTCAATACTATAGGCTTCGACATGCTTGGAGGGCACAGTGTGGATTGGGAGACATGACGGTTCAGGGTGACATTGTACTAGACTTTGTGTGTATGAAGGGAGGGACGAGGGGAGTCATATCGAGCTTATATCATGACCTACTGCACTCCTATCTGGGGGGGAATCACCTCATTGCAAAGAGTAAATGGGAAAGGGAGGTGGGTACCCTCACAACAGAACAATGGGAGGCGATTCTAGAATATGTCCCGAAGATCTCTTTAAGCGAGCAGGCACGGATTTCCCAATTATACATAATACATAGGACATACAAAACACCGCTGCGCCTGTACAAGGCGGGCTTGAGGGGAGATTCCAATTGCCCTAGATGTGGCACGGACCAGGCCGGACTGCTACACATGCTATGGTCATGCCCACGGTTGGTGGCTTATTGGTTGTTCGTTGTCAGCAAAATTGAGAGGGCTTATACATGTACAATTGACAGAAACCCGGTGCTGTGTGTTTTGGGGGAGGTGGATGGAATACCTGTCTCAGAACATTACAAAGTGGCGATAGCGCGATTGCTATATGTGGCACGCAAACTAATAGCACGAAAATGGACAGATTCGGAACCCCCCACTAGGAGGGAATTTATTGCTCAGACACGTACGGTAATGCATTTAGAGGAAAGCATTTATAGGCGGAGGCATGGAGAGAGAACTTTTGGGAAAATATGGTCCGCATGGATGGCGGTAATATGATTGTCAATGTTCCCAGGTATGCCCGGCATAAGGAGTATTGGCGGGAGGGGGGAGAGGGTTTTGACTGTATTATTACACGTTATGTGAATTGTTATATGTATATTGATAACTGTTTGCTGTAAAATTTTTGAAACCTAAATAAAAATAATTGGTTTAAAAAAAAAAAAAAAATAAGGTTCTTAAGAAATGGACACCACATGTTCTTCACATCCAGCAAACATTTCACCAAGGATTCATAATAATCCAAAATAATAATTCTAAATACACTGTGATTGTTAAGCTTTTGTAATGGGCTTAATTAGAGAGATCAACATATAATGTTTCACGCTGTGTGCATTCCTATTTCGCCTGCCAAAAATCATATTAATGTTTAATTAGAATATCTGTAGTGAGTCATTTGTAACCAAGCAAAGGGTGGATTCAGATCAGCACCGTTTATTACTTTTTACGTTAAATCTATTATAGCCATTAAGACAGAGAATACAGTGAGGAGACGTGCCCAAAAAGTATAGAACACATAAATCAGAATTTTACAAAAGGTAAAGCAACCATTAATTATTTAAGGTCATCATGATGACCTTAAATATTTTAGAGTTCTCCTAATTGAATTGAACTAATATAGTAAATCTTGTTTAAGAAGGAAAGTACTTATAAAAGTGATCTATCTTACTGAACTATATTCGTTTTGGGACACCTGTATCCAAAAAATGCGGGCATTCTCTGAGTACCAATAAAGAACATATTTATAGTTTATATGGGGTTTTTCCAAACTTTATATTCAGAAACTATGAAAGTCTAAATATGGTGCAAATTTTGGAGCAAATCCACATTCGCTTATTGCAGACCGAGATTTGGATTTCAACTACTACACAGTCCAAATCGGCTAAATATATTGAGAGGAGTGCTCCTTCTAATAAATTTAGCCCCAAATAACACTATGGTCTATTACTTAGACTGGAGCCTTAGTACATGTGAGCCAATGTTTCTGACCTGCCATATGCAGTTCTGTCTTGCTCAGGGTTGTCAACTTGAGTTTATATTTTTTTTAAACTACCTACAAAAATAAACAGACGACTGAAATATTGACAGACACATTGGGGACACTGTAATGAAACATTAGCATTATAAAATATATGTCTACTACTAAGAATACAGATATCAACCCATTAGCAGCATTTTCTGTGAACTGTAAAATGGTGACAAAGGTTAACTAGTTTATAATTGAAGGCGTATTCCCAGAGTTGAGAGTTAACCATTATCTACAGGATAGGGGATAATGCTAAGGGTCCAAAACCGGGAACCCCACCAATCTCAACAATGGGGTTCTGGCTCTGCAGAGTTCCATATTGAATAAAGCAGAGGTGCACATGCCCAAACTCTACAAACTCTACTCCATTCATTTTCTAAGTAACTGCTGGAAACAGCCATGTTCTGTCTTTCCCTTAGAAGAAGACAAGCATGCGCACCTCCACTCCATCCAAGACTGGGTTGCAGAGCTCAGTTTTCAGATTGTCAAGTGTAAAATCCGATATTATTTGATAACCATCCTTCACAAAGTCAAACTCAGCAGATCTACTGGTTAACATTTACACATTCAACCTTAGTATTTCAATTTATTCTCATATGAATATAAAACGTTATGATGGTATAATATCGTAGCTCTTACATTAAGGTGAGTTGTGTTGTAGGCCCTTGCATGTATAAATACATTCTGCAGATTGGGAATGAGAAGTTGGGTTGTGCAGCTTGATCTATGCCTCAATTAAATATGACTTTACTGTGTACTAAATAAAATGCCAATTTCAACTGCATGAATATTCTTCTACTTCTTTCTGAGAGTTTCTAGTTACTGTTACTAAAAAGTGGCCAGATTGATCATGGAAAATAAAAATGGCTCATATTGTAGTGTTACGAGCCAGCACATTCTGTATTAAAGCTGCAGACAGGAACATGCTGTAAAAATCAGCTGCCCATCTTTGCATCTCCAATTTATTATCTCCAGGCTCAGTGCTCATTTAAGATAGAGCTTAACATCATACAGTCTTATGAGTCTTTACCATGATTGGTTACTTGTATTACTATTTATGATATGAAATTATCTTGTTTTCTGTTGGAAAAAAAACTGATTTCAAGGAGAAGTATAACTAATATGAGGTTAATTGTGTCTGGGATCGAGTAGGTAATTTTTATTCATTGTGGTGTTAAGTCATGGCTAGGCATAGATACACCTCCATAGCCATCCTATTTAAATAAGGGGAGTGGTCTGAGATGGAGAAGGAGAGTCCTAAGCAAGCTCTAACACTCATGGGAAGGTACAGTGGCTTGTAAAAGTATTCATCCCCTTGGCATTTTTCGTGTTTTGTCACCTCACAACCTGGAATTTCACTGGTTTACATTACTTCAGTAAAGAATATGCCTACAACTGAGACCATTTGGTTTTCTTTTTATTGTGAAGCAAACAACAAATAGGACAAAATAATTGAAAACTTCAGTGTGCATTACTATTCACCACCCTAAAGTCAGTACTTTGTAGAGCTTCCTTTTGCGGCACTTATAGCTGCATGTCACTTTAAATAAGTCTCTATGAGCTTTCCACATCGTACCACTGGGATTTTTGCACACTCCTCAAGGCAAAACTGCTTCAGCTCCTTCAAGTTAGATGGTTTAATCTGGTGAACACAATCTTCAAGTCTAACCATAGATTCTCAATTGGATTAAGGTATGGGCTTTGACTAGGTCACTCCAAAACATTTACACGTTTCCCCTTAAACCACTCGAATGTTGCATTAGCAGTATGCTTTGGGTCATTGTCTTGTTGGAAGGTGAACCTCAAATCACTGACAGACTGAAACAGGTTTTGCTTAAGAATATCTCTGTATTTTGCACTATCCATCTTCTCCTTAACTCTGACCATTTTCCCTGTCCCTGTGCCGAATAACATTCCAACAGCATGATGCTGCTACCACTATGTTTCACTGTGGAGATGGTGTTCTTGGGGTGATGAGCTGTGTTGGTTTGTCACCAGACATAGCGTTTACCTTTCTGGTCAAAAAGTTAAATTTTGGTCTCATCTGACCACAGTACCTTCCTCCATACATTTGGGGAGTCTTCCGCATGTCTTTTGGCAAACTCAAAACAAGCCTTACAATTTTTGTGTGTAAGTAACTAAAGAAGATAATTGTTTGCACCAGAAATTTTTAGGGGCTTCATAGCAAAAGGAGTGAATACAGATGCACATGCCAATTTTTAGTTATTTGATTCTATAAATTAAATCTATGCCTATATTTTTCTGACTTCATTTCACCAATTTAGACTATTTAGTGCTGATGCATCACACATAAATCAGATACAAAAATATTTAAACACGGGTTGTAATGCAACAAAATAGGGAAATAGCCAAGGGGGTGAACACTTTTGCAAGCCACTGTATTTGGGGTCACCTTGCACCTCTTCTTTTTACCTTTTCTCAATTAGCAGCATGAAGTAACATACTATTTGGGTTCCTTCTTCTCCATAAATTTGCTATTTCATTGCCCATACAAAACAACTGAACTAAATTAAAGAAGAACTCCTGTTATTTTTTTAAATTCCCTAAACCTGTGTAAATGTTGGTGTAATGTAGTGTATATGTGTTAATATACTCACTGACCATCATGTCCAGTGTCGCTCCAGGCCTATCGAGTCGCACTGTGTTCGATGTGTGAGCCAAAAGTCTCTTTTACAATGTAAACCTATAAAGACTTGTTCTGATGCTTCATACACTGATATTGTAAAAGCCACTACAGGCTCACACATAAACCTCAGTGTGAGCCAGCAAGTTGGAACAGAATGGTACTGGAAACCGGGAAAGACAGTGATCAGTTAGTATATTAACACACAATACACTACATTAACATTTACAGAAAGACCTAGTCAGCTCTGCCACTGTAACTGGGGCTAATATAGCAGCCCCAGTTACAGGGAAAATCTGGTAAAAAAATCATTAAATTATGTGAAATAAATGAAAAATTAAGAAATACAAGAAATAAAATAAAAAACAGGCAAACAATCAATAAAAAGCTACTGCCAATTCAATTTATTGTTATTAGTCCCACTCCATCCAACATTTTTAAATATACTTACATTTTAAATGTATTTTAGTGGTCCTTTGAGGTCATAAAAAAGAAGGAAATGTGAAAATGTGAAATACACAAACTTACCTTATTTTCCTACCGATATTGCCCGATATCGGCGGAAAAAATTAGTTTGACAATGTCATAAAAATGATGTCCCATATATCTCGATGAAAATATGTAAAAATTGTTAGAATATTTGAATGAGAAACATTTTTACAGCTTTTTAAACTGCATGTACGAAAAAAAACAGAAACTGTGCCTGGTAAGGAATGGGGTAAATAGCCTGGTATTGAAATGGTTAAGCTGATCAAATATATTAGATAAGTCAATCTTGTGTGTATGGGTGCGTTCCAACTATCCTCCAGTAGCAGAAATTGGTGGAAAGAAGGATGTACTTATGGAGTCCCCTTCCTGATTGAAGCAAACGTGATTAATGGCAGAGCTGGATGAAAAAGCTGTTCGCTGACAGCATTTGAATTATAACTAGCAGGCTTTTGAAATATACAGTAGCTTTTGTGTGTGATTACGTTAGGTTTGTCATATTATCCTATATTTTTTGTTCTAATTTTATATACAGGTGAAATTATAAAAATGTGTATAAAGCAATAAAAGTTAAGTTTTTGTATATTTGTCATTTATAATATTTCTGTGCATGCTATTTCATAGGCAAATGTTAAAATACCAAGAGCCTCTAAAGATATTCCAAGGACCGTTGAACAGGACGTAAATATAACACCTTACTTTTTCTCAAATGATATAGTAAGTAGAGATGAGCGTTGTTCTACTCGAACTGTTCGCCAATCTCAAATTCGAGCTGTTTTGGGCGGTGTTCGAGCCGTTCGGCGAACACGAACAATTTGAGAAAAATTCTGCTGTTCGAGGTTATGTTCGATAACTGTTCGTGCACCAAAATCATAACTGGATTTTTTCTCAGTAATGATGAAAATTAATGTTAATACGCAGTTTGAGTGTACAGCGGGGTGGGGGGAGGGGCAGGGGATGGATCTCTGCAGGAACAATGAAGATCTCCATTTTTTTTCCTCTTTCCCGCATTTACAGTGGGGAGGTGCAATCTGTCAGCCTATCAGCAGCGCACACACGGAGCGAAGTGCTTTTTTTCACACAAGCAAGGGCATGTGTCATTGGCAGTGTATGTCACATGTCCTTGCCCTATAAGACCAAGCCATTTTCCCCGTCGCCACCATTTTCTCACTGCTGCAGCTGCGTGTTAGATGGCACCGCTGTTGCTGTGTGCGCTATACCTTGTTAATTTCAAGCCAATTTTCGCACAAATCTACAGATAGCTTGGGAGTAGGGAATAGTTGTGATTGCAGTCCTTTTAAGGACTAGGTTACAGCATTTCCTACGACTTTTATCAGGCAGGTCTGTGCTCTTAAATAGATAGATTGTGGGAGTAAAGACTAATTGTAATTGGAGTCCTTTTCAGGACTAGGTTACATCAGTTCCTATCAGTTTTTGCCAGGCAGGTCTGTGCCAGTGCTGTGCAAGTTTTTTTCACAGCATTTGGCTGAATCTAGCAAAGCTAATCCTTTTTGGCCTATTGCAGAATGTGTTAGTCAGTGGAGTAGCCTATCTGTGTTGCAAGATATACCACCTGTGTATAGAATACCAATTTTTTTACTGCACCTAGTGAAGTAAAATCTTTTGGGCATAGCATCATTCTATTAGTCCATCTATACTGACCTCCATCAGGTTGCAAATTGAATATAATTTTTTTCTGCATCTAGCTCTGAAAAAATATTGGGCTTCTAGCTGTGTGTGGGACTTGTTCTATTAATCCATCTATACAGACCTCCATCAGGTTGCAAACTGAATATATTTTTTTCTGCATCTACCTCTGAAAAAATATTGGGCTTCTAGCTGTGTGTGGGACTTGTTGTATTAGTCCATCTATACAGACCTCCATCAGGTTGCAAACTGAATATATTTTTTTCTGCATCTAGCTCTGAAAAAATATTGGGCTTCTAGCTGTGTGTGGGACTTGTTCTATTAATCCATCTATACAGACCTCCATCAGGTTGCAAACTGAATATATTTTTTTCTGCATCTACCTCTGAAAAAATATTGGGCTTCTAGCTGTGTGTGGGACTTGTTGTATTAGTCCATCTATACCAGGGGTCTCAAACTCGGCTGGGTATATGGGCCGCACATGGAAAAAATGTGAATTTGGGGGGCCGCATTCTTTGTTCAATGTGACATTTTTAGTGATACCATTTTTTTTTGTATACACCTTTTGAACATTTTTTCCGTGTTTATTTTTTTATAGCTTGGGTCGTTATGGATGTGGCGATAATAAACGTGCACTTTTTTGTGTTTACTTTAGTTTACATATAAAACAGCATTTTTAGTGCCCAATATTTTTTCATGCTTTATTTTTATTTTTTTGATTTTTACAATTTTGTTTCCCCCAATTGGCCACATTCAGTAATATTGTCTTACAATTAGCATCATATAGTAATAATGGCAAACATCTTGTAGTAATGTGCCCCATCCAGGTCCCCATCTTGTGGCTATGTGCCCCATCCAGGTCCCCATCCTGTGGCTATGTGCCCCATCCAGGTCCCCATCCTGTGGCTATGTGCCCCATCCAGGTCCCCATCTTGTGGCTATGTGCCCCATCCAGGTCCCCATCCTGTGGCTATGTGCCCCATCCAGGTCCCCATCTTGTGGCTATGTGCCCCATCCAGGTCCCCATCCTGTGGCTATGTGCCCCATCCAGGTCCCCATCCTGTGGCTATGTGCCCCATCCAGGTCCCCATCCTGTGGCTATGTGCCCCATCCAGGTCCCCATCCTGTGGCTATGTGCCCCATCCAGGTCCCCATCTTGTGGCTATGTGCCCCATCCAGGTCCCCATCCTGTGGCTATGTGCCCCATCCAGGTCCCCATCCTGTGGCTATGTGCCCCATCCAGGTCTCCATCTTGTGGTTATGTACCCCATGCAGGTCCCCATCCTGTGGTTATGTGCCCCATGCAGGTCCCCATCCTGTGGCTATGTGCCCCATCCAGGTCCCCATCCTGTGGCTATGTGTCCCATCCAGGTCCCCATCCTGTGGCTATGTGCCCCATCCAGGTCCCCATCCTGTGGCTATGTGCCCCATCCAGGTCCCCATCTTGTGGCTATGTGCCCCATTCAGGTCCCCTCTTGTGGCTATGTGCCCCCTGTTCTTCACACACATAAAATAGAAAAAAAAAAAGATGATTCTCACCTGTCCTCCGTTCCCTCGGCGGCCTTCCTGCAGATGTGGCCCGCAGGCACCACAGAGTCCGACCCCTTGACGATCCCGACCTGGTCCAGGAGGAGCCGCCGACAGCAGCGCTGCATTGCCGCACAGAGACTGTCTCCCAGCACTGCATTTCCAATGCCAGCCGCCGGCCAATCAGAGGCCAGCAGCTGATAGCTGCGTATGGCAATGACGTCATACTCGCTGCGCCGACACGCAGATATCAGCTGCTGGCCTCTGATTGGCCAGCGGCTGGCATTGGAAATGCAATGCTGGGAAACAGTCTCTGTGCGGCAATGCAGTGCTGCTGTCGGCGGCTCCTCCTGGACCTGGTCGGGATCATCAAGGGGTCTGTGCCTGCGGGCCACATAAAGCAGCCTCAGAGGCCGCATGCAGCCCGCGGGCCGCGTGTTTGAGACCCCTGATCTATACTGACCTCCATCAGGTTGCAAACTGAACATATTTTTTTCTGCATCTACCTCTGAAAAAATATTGGGCTTCTAGCTGTGTGTGGGACTTGTTGTATTAGTCCATCTATACAGACCTCCATCAGGTTGCAAACTGAATATATTTTATTTTTTTCTGCATCTACCTCTGAAAAAATATTGGGCTTCTAGCTGTGTGTGGGACTTGTTCTATTAATCCATCTATACAGACCTCCATCAGGTTGCAAACTGAATATATTTTTTTCTGCATCTAGCTCTGAAAAAATATTTGGCCTTCTAGCAGTGTGTGGGACTTTCTCTATTAGTCCATCTATACTGACCTCCATCAGGTTGCAAATTGAATATAATTTTTTTCTGCATCTAACCCAGCCAATAGTTTTGGCCTAATACCACAGTTTGGCCACTCAGCTCTGCTCGGTTCCCATCCATTGTTTTTTTGTGCAAACAACTCCAGAGTTGTTAATTAGTTAACCACCAAAATGAGTGGAAAAAGGCCTGCTGCTGGTGGAAAGGGGAATAGGCGTGTTGGGAAGGGGAAAAAAGGTTGTGTCCGTGGGGTAGGTGTTAAAGCAACAGTAACATCTGCAGAAGAAAGACCATCTTCCAGCCAAACTAAAATGTCTACTTCTTTTAGCGGACAATGTGATAAGATCCCTTTCTTACGGCCACGCCAATCGCTACAAATTCCAGATGAGGCACAAAAACAGCAGGTGCTTCAACGGATATCAAGTGCTCCTTTAAGTGGGCTCTCCTCCACATCAACTTCAACATCACAAATACTCCAGTCCTCAAAGGTGTCACCCCAATCGCACTGGCTTCCTCACAGCTCCCAAATCTCCAGCTGCCCGTCTGAGTATGAGGTAGAACAGATGCTTGAGTCTGCAGAGCTGTTTACTCATACTATAACCTGGGAATCAGAGGTCGACTCCAGCGCTTCTGTGAATCCAGACGAGGAAATGATCTGCACTGATGCCCAGAATCTTTATGAGTCGGATCTAGGACCAGACGCAGAAGGTTCTGACCATAATGTAGACCCTCATTCCCAAACTGTAACTCCTGTTGGTGGAGACAATGAGGAAGACGATGATAAGACTCAAATACCTGATTGGAGCGACAACTTTAGTTTTTTGTCAGGGCAGGAACAGGTTGGCTCTGAGGACGACGGGTGTGATAACGCACAGGGTGATGATGATGAGGTTGGAGATCCCACTTACTGTCAACCCACAGTCAGCCAAGAGATGAGGTCAGCAGAGGAGGTGGAGGAAGATGCTAGTGACGACGAGGTCAGGTTGCGCCTTCCTGGACAGAGACGTAGTACTGGAAGCACGTCAACAACTGCATCCTCAAACACAACTCTGCCTCTCACCACAAGTCGTGGTGGCTCTTCAGGTCGCATGGGTGCTAAGCCTTGCATAGCCTGGGCATTTTTTCAGATCGATAAAGATGACCCAACTCGTGTTATCTGTAACATTTGTCAGCAAAAGCTAAGTAGAGGCCAAAAAATACATAGTTTGAGTACTTCATGCATGAACCGGCACATGGACATGAAGCATAAGTTGCAGTGGGAAGCTCAGTGTGCTACAATGCGGCCTAGCCGGCCGGGCCAACCACCGTCTGCCATATCTTGTGCATCCGCGGCCTCTTCATCCTCTGTGACTGGGGGGACAGCAGTCACAGCTGTTTTGGGGCGCAGACCTGCCACCTCTTTACCCGCAACAGCCAGCGTGATTGGCAGGTCATCATTTTCTTTGGAGGTGGTAACACCAGCTGGTGTTGAGCGCTGTCCGACATCGATAGCACCACCTTTGGATCAAGGCAACCTAACATGTCCGCCTGCATCTTCCTCACAGACCAGCAGTTTGCCGGGGACACCCTTATCAACCCCGTCTAAGCACAATAGCCAGCCCTCGGTCCCTCAGATGAGGACAAGTAAAAGACCATTTCCTCCTAGCCATGAGAAAGCTAAGAGGTTGAATTTCACCATCTGCAAGTTCTTGGCTACAGAAATGCTGCCTTTCCGCCTGGTGGACACAGAGGATTTTCGAGACCTTATGTCCGTCGCAGTGCCCCAGTACCAGATGCCCAGTCGGCACTACTTCTCAAAGAAAGGTGTGCCTGCGCTCCACCAGCATGTCGCACACAACATCACCGCTTCTTTGAGAAACTCTGTGTGTGACAGGGTGCATTTCACCACAGACACTTGGACGAGTAGGCATGGACAGGGGCGTTACATGTCGCTGACTGGGCACTGGGTAACTATAGTGACAGCAGGACAAGGGGCTGCTGTCCAAGTCTTGCCGTCCCCACGAGTTGTGCGTCAATCCTCTTTATGTCAAAGTTCCTCCACTGCTTCTGCCTCCTCAACCTCCTCTCGGTCTTCCACCTGCACCCAAAGCCTGTCTGGTCATGCCACAAGCTTTCTAACTGCGCAGAAGGGATCCTGCACACCTCCTTACTATGCTGGCAGTAGGGCTCAACGTCATCAGGCGGTTTTTACATTGAAATGTCTGGGAAATGTGAGTCACACAGCTGAGGAGTTGTGGTCAGCTCTGGAGAACCAATTTCATGAATGGTTGTCTCCACTGGACCTGAAACCAGGGAAGGCCGTGTGCGACAATGCTGCAAACCTGGGTGCGGCCCTTCGCCGGGGCAATGTCACACACGTGCCTTGTATGGCTCACGTGTTGAACCTGGTTGTCCAGCAATTTTTAGCCCACTATCCCAGACTAGATGGCCTTCTGCAGAGGGCACGGTCGCTGTGTGCTCACTTTCGCCGTTCGCATCTCGCAGCTCTGCGACTTACATCTCTACAGAAGTCGTTGGGCCTGCCACTTCACCGGCTAAAATGCGATGTGCCTACCCGGTGGAATTCAACTCTGCACATGTTGCAGCGACTGTGGCAGCACCGACAAGCCCTGGTGCAATACGTTCTGACGTATAGCCTGGGCCAACGAGATCCAGAGGTGGGGCAAATCACGCTGGAGGAGTGGTCTCAGATCAGGGACCTATGCACCCTTCTGCACAGTTTTGAAATGGCGACGAAGATGTTTAGTGCTGACGATGCCATTATCAGCATGACTATTCCGGTGATTTACATGCTGGAGCACATGTTAAACAGAATTCGGAGTCAGGTGGTGGCACAAGAGGAGGTGGAGGAAGTTGAGGAGGAGGAGTTGTATGCGGAAGGGCTAACATCTGCAAGGTCCAGACGGTCGGCAGCACCAAGGCGGCAGGCATGTGAGGGTGGGGGAGATGGTTTTACCAGGGCGCATGGTAGCAGCCAAACTAGTGAGGAAGGTGCAGGAGCCCAGGAAGAAGTGGAGGACGAATTGATGGAAGACTCATCAGATGAGGGAGACCTTGATCACATTTCTGTTGTGCGAGATTGGGGGGAGAGGACAGAGGAAGGAAGCATGATTGTTACCTCGCCACCAACACAACAGGGACTTGGTGCTCCTGGATGCGCAACACACATGAGTGCCTTCTTGCTGCACTACCTGCAACATGACCCTCGAATTGTGAGAATTAGAAATAATCCTGACTACTGGGTTGCCACACTGTTAGATCCCCGGTACAAAAGTAAATTTGCAGAAATTATTCCTGCCATAGAAAGGGATGCACGCATGCAGGAGTATCAGCAGAGACTGTTGCAGAATCTTACATGTGCTTTTCCACAAAATACCAGTGGTGCACGTAGTGAATCTCACAGTTCCAACTTGCCAACCGTGGGACCGTCAAGTGTTCAGCACTCAAACCGTAACAGAACCACAGTATCTGCTGGTAACATCAATTTTGCGGAATCATTTCACCACTTTTTTAGCCCATCCTTTGCAAGGCCACAAGAGACAAGAAGTCTGACACATAGTCAACGCCTAGAGACGATGGTACAGGAGTATCTCCAAGTAAACATTGAAGCCATGACTGTGTCACTGGACCCTTGCTCTTTTTGGGCTTCCAATCTGGATAAATGGCCGGAGCTAGCCACTTACGCCTTGGAGATCTTGTCATGCCCCGCAGCCAGCGTTCTGTCTGAACGTGTGTTCAGCGCTGCTGGTGGTGTGCTGACAGATAAGCGCACGCGGCTCTCCACTGATAATGTAGACAGACTCACGTTCATAAAGATGAACAAATCATGGATCCGAAACGACTTTTCTACCCCTGTGTCATCCTGGGGAGAGTAAAAGCTTGATGATTGGTTAAAATCACCCTACCAACCGTTTTAAGCTTTCAAATTACTAATCATGTTTATCTGTATCTTGGCTGGAAAATAATTTGGGCTTTGTAGCAGTGTGCAGCACTGATTCTATTAGGCCATCTATAATAAGCTCCACCAGATTTAAAATTACTAATCATGTTTATCTGTATCTTGACTGGAAAATAATTTGGGCTTTGTAGCAGTGTGCAGCACTGATCCTATTAGGCCATCTATACTAAAGCTTCACCAGATTTAAAATTAATAATAATTTTTAGCTGCATCTAGCCCAGAAAATAATTTTGGGGCTCCGAGATGCGCAAGACACATAAGTGCCTTCTTGCTTCACTACCTGCAGCATGACCCTCATATTGTCAGAATTCGAAGTAATCATGACTACTGGGTTGCCACACTCTTAGATCCCCCAAACTTTTCGATCAACCTTTTCATTTTAATAAAGACCAAAAAAATGGTCATTTTTGAAATTATAAGCATTAGCAGGTTGTTAGAAACTGAAATCAAACAGTTTTCAACTCAAAACATTATTCTAGGTGATGTTACATTTTCACATAGGACCCCTTGTTCTAAAGGAGCTTCTGAACTCTCTCGTCCATTGAATTTGTCAGTTTTTGGATGGTTTCTGCTTCAATTGTTTTGCATGAGGACAGAATACCCTCCCAGAGCTGTTGCTTAGATGTGAACTGCCTCCCGCCATCATAGACACTCCTTTTAATGATGCTCCAAAGGTTCTGAATGGGGTAGAGGTCAGGGGAGCATGGGGGTCACACCATAAGTTTGTCCCCTTTTATGCCCATATCAGCCAGAGATGCAGATGTTTTATGTGCAGCATGAGATGGTGCATTATCATGCAGAAAAATGATCTTGCTGTGAAATACACGGTTCTTCTTCTTGAACCATGGCAGGAAGTGCTGTTTGAGAAAATCCACATACATTATGGAGTTCATCTTTAGCGCCTTCAGGGATCCTAAAGGGGCCGACAATCTCTCTCCCCATGATTCCAGCCCAAAACATTACTCCACCTCCTCCTTGTTGGCGCTGTAGCCGTGTTTGCGTGGGGTGTCCATCAACCAGCCATCCTCCACTCCATCCATCTGGACCATCGAGCGCTGCACGGCACTCATCCGTGAACAAAACAGTTTTGAAATCAGTCTTCATGTAATGTTTGGCCCACTGGAGCCGTTTCTGCTTGTGTGAAGTGGATAGAGGAGGTCGACAGGATGGCGTATGCACAGCTGCAAACCTCTGAAGGACCCTGCATCTTGTTGTTCGGGGGACGTTGGAGGCACAAGCAGCTTCAAAAACTTGTCTGCTGCTATGACAAGGCTTTTTTGCCGCTGCTCTTTCAACCTGACGTAATTGCCTGTAGGAAAGAGTCCTCAATTTGCCCTTATCAGCACGCACACGTGTGTACTGTGAATCAGCTACATACTTCTTGATTGCCAAGACACTTCATCCTGATCATCGCACAATGTTGATTGTAGTCATGCCTTGACCTAAACACTCCACAATTTGTTGCTTCTCATCAGCCGACACATCCTTTTTCTTTCCCATTTTGGCAGAAAATGTAGGCTGCTTAATAATGTGAGACAGCCTTCTTAAGTAGTCTTGCCTTTCATTGGACACACCTGCCAAACTAATTAGCACAGGTGTCTGCAATTGCTTACAGTGATATAAAGAGCCCTGACACACATCACCATCAATGAGTTTAACTGACAAACAAACAAATTCTTCCCTTATCACTCCTAAACACTTTTTGCATAATAATTTGGAACACAGTGTACATGTGCTTTTCCACAAAACACCAGTGGTTCACGTAGCGAATCTTACAGTTCTAACTTGCCAACCGTGGTCTGTATGGAGTTGTTCAATAAAGGGCCCAAAATTAAGATAACATAGATGGGAGAGGTCTCTATGAATAGGAATTCCTAAGTATTTGATACCCTGTGAGGGCCAGGCAAAGGGAAAGTTGGACTGGATGGAATCCTATATGGATTTGGGGAGGGAGACATCGAGGGCCTCAGACTTCGCTGCATTGATTTTAAAATTTGACCATGTAACAAAGTGATCTATTTCAGCCATAACAGCATGGATGGATATATGTGATTGAGTGATATATACTAGGACATCATCAGCAAATAGAGAGCACTTGTACTCGGTGCCTCCCACCTCAATCCACCTAATATTGGGGTTATGGCGAATTGATGAGAGCAGGTGCTCCGTCACTAGAATGTATAAGAGAGGGGACAGAGAACATCCCTGCCTTGTCCCATTGGTGATTGTGAAAGGTGATGAAAATGTTCTGACGCGCCCCCTGGGCCTTGGGACACCCCGAGCCGGACCCTTTTTGGTGGATGCTGGTGGTTGTAGTCTCCGTGGCGGCGACCCGGTTCCGTGGCTCAGGGCGGTCAAACCAGTGGCGGAACTATTTATGTGGTTTTGATGTTTAAATGTCCGACTACGCCACCCGTGGATTGCGGTCAGAGTGAACCGCCGCTCCAGGGCAGACCGCTGAGGCTGGTGTTGTGGGTGCAGCAGAGCGTAGCATAACTCCCCACGGGAGGAGTATAGCCTCAGGGCAGTGTATGCGGAGGATGGGGGTGATGGTGCAGGGCAGCAGCAGTAATGACACGGAGTCAGTGATGCAGTCCAGGGCCTTTACTCACAGTTCTTATTATCCAGACCACGTCTGCAGGTAACGGCTGCCCACGTCGTACTGTGCTCACCAGGTGAGGGGCTCAGACAACTCCCAGATAACTTTGGAGTGCTTCACAGGACCCCCTTTGTGTGTCCTTTGTCTGGCCTTTCTTACCAACCCTTCTGTCCGGCTGCCTCGGGCCTCCTCTTGGTAAACTTGGCGCCAGTTTCCCTGACCCTATGTGGTGCCTTCCTAGCGGGTGTAGCGAGGGGTTGCGCCACATAAAATGTCACAGCCTCCTGTTTCTAGCTGAGGGTCGTTTCCTGCCTCCACTAGTTTCGGGGACCGGTCTCCCCCTTTGGCCTGACCCCTCCACGCAGGTGGATTCGGGCGTGCGGTGGCGACTCGCCCGTCCGCACCCCTGAGATCCCTTCGTTCCTCGTTCCTGGAGCCTTCTCCGCTCCTCTTCCTTCCTTCTCCCTCTTCCAGGCCTGGGCCTCTGTTACTAGGCCCGCCTCCGGAGCAGAGCTCATGCAGAGCCCCTGCTCCCTGCCACTTCTGCTCAGACTTCTCTGCACTGAACTAAGATGGTGCCCACCTTTTATACTCCCTTCTCAATGCACCCAGGAACTGCTTCCTCCCTGCTCCTGCACTACAGGGTTCCCCTTCCTCAGTGTTCCCTCCCCCCACTCCAGCCAGGGACAGGGACTGTCGTGCCCATCTCAGGGGCATATTGGTCGCCCTGCCCCACGGCAATGTGGTGTAATGCATGCAGGTGTCGGGTCCTGATCCACACTACATCCTTACCTGAGAGTGAGATATCACACCTCTGGGTGAGGTGCAATACCTCTGTAGCAACCGAGCCCTCAGGGTGCTACAGTTCCATTTATCTTCAGCCTAGGTGACGTATTGCGATACAGGGCCGTGATTTTGGCTATAAAAGGGTCCCCTAGACCCCTACCCCAAGCTTTTTAAGAGAATCATATATGGCGTGCCAGGAGACTCTATGGAATGCTTTCTCAGCATCCAACGAGAGTATCTAATTACAAATTTTTAACTGCATCTAGCCCAGGAAATACTTTGTGCCTAGTAGCAGTGTCTGCTAGTCAGCGGATTATCCCGGCTGTTAAGCAAGCTACACCACCTGTAGTTTGGACACTTCATTTTTTCAAAGGAAATGCTTCGGGACCACGGGATACTCAGTGAAGAGCATCAGGAGGCACCCCAAGGCATAGGGGCTCGGACTGGCAGTAGGATGCCTTGCGGTGGACAGCCGAGCTCGATCCTTATAAAAGCTTTTTAACTGCAGCAGCTTTAGTGGACGCTACTGGAGCTGGAATTACGTGGCTGCTGGCATGAGACTTGCCCTCCAATAGATAAATGGATTTAAAGTGTATTTATTCAAATTAGAGAGACAATTTAAATTAAAAAGCTTAGAGCTGCCTCCACCACAGGGGGGCTCGCTCGACCCACCAGCGGACAGGCACCAGTATTGGGAGAGGGGGGCTGGCCGTCAGGGTTCACCGCGGCTCTGGCACAAACCCGGCGACACGGAGGTGGCACGGGCAGGAGCGGACTGAACGTGTCGGCTTCTCACTTTTTGGATTTTAGAAGGGCATGACATGCCTATATCTGTGTCTCCCCCTCCTTTTACTCCTCCACCTCTTTTCTTTTCGCATGACTATATGTACTTGTCACTTTTCCATGTGTTAGTTGTGTCTTCTGAGCAGTTTGTCAGCTTTTGGACACCTTTGAAGGTGTTTTCTATGTGTTTCTATGTGTTTTTGTTTGCCTGCCATTGGTTTTAACGGTGTTCGAAGGTGTTCGACGAACAGTTCGACGAACAGTTCGGCGAACACACGGGTGTTCGACGAACCGAACCGAACTCGAACACTACGGGGGTGGCTCAACACTAATAGTAAGGTTAATTGCAGTGCAGAAATGTGAGGGTGCACATTATCTGATCAGCATCTGTCAGGCATGGAGAAGAAGGTTCATACTTAGTGCTTGGATTAACTTCATATGCTGATCAGAACTATTATTCACTTTGTCAGGGAATGTTCCGGAATTAGAAGGTTTCCCATGTTTTGTTCAAGGATTAAATCAGATGTATAAAGATTGCTCGTTAGGAGATCAGTCAGGTGTTTCAGGTACTTTTTCCAAGTAACTACACATCTGCTTGAGCTTGCTTTATCACAAAGCGTTTTGACTAGTTTTTAGTGACATTTTCTTCCCTCAAAAACAAAATTGCAGCCAGATGTTATTTTTAAATGTACACTAAAATATAGTAAATGCTACAAGCACAGTCATGTAGTTTGTGGAGTTTTTGTAGGATTTTCTGGTAAGCGCAATATGTAACATGCTCTAGCATTCTAAAGCACAAAGATAACGAAGAACCTAAACAAAAATGAGAAAGGAACTTTCTGCCTTTGTTGTTTTAAGCCAACAAAATCATGTAGGTACTTGTTCCCCTCCTCAATACCCTTTCCAATGCTCTTAGGAAAGGAGGGTGGAATTAATCTGTTATCCAATAGTAAAGGTTATACGGCAAGTGTAATCTGCGCTCTCCCCTTTCTCATAAGCCTATAGCGGTTGCATGTTTGACCACATGGTAAATATGTTCTTTGCCTAGAATTAGATATAATAAAATCAATCCTGGGTTTTACATGTGTATAATGAGCATGAGGGATGTGTTTTGGTCCTGGTATCTGCAACTATTAGTTTTGCACTTAATGCTCAAGACTGCCTTATACTGCTTTTTAAATGTTAATTTGCTTCTCACATGAAAAATTAAGTAATTGTGTTTCTAGTCCTAATTAAAAATGTGCTACCACTTTACTCCAGTAGAGTCTGTGCTTCTCCTTTACATAGCTGACTGTGCAGTTGCTACTGATGAATCCAAAAGCACACTGCTCTTGTTAGCTCAGGACTGATATCATCTGCTCTTCTATCACATGTGTAAAAAGAGAGAGGAAAAACCCCACTGCAAAAATCAGCAGGAAAGAAAGACAAACATTGTTGAGACTGAGCAGAATCAAAGTGAAGAGCTGAAAAATCTCACACTCCACTCAGCAACATGCCAGCCTTCATATACAGGGGAATGAGATTACACAGGGTAATAGAAGCCCCAATGCCCTGATGTAACTAATATATGATGTGCTGTTCCATCTATGACAGACGCCTCAGGTTTCGACCTCACAGACTTGTTATTTGCTCTGTACAGTTTCATTGTGGTTTCTGTAATTTTTTATAGACAAAACCATGCTTCATTTTAGTAAGATTTGCAAACATTGCTGACAGAGGTTCCAGACAAAGGCATAGAGGGAACGAGCAGAACAGGAATGAAGCTGTGCTGGAACACCTTAACTAGAAACCATTGACAAGACTGCTGCATCCCCAACATACTGAACTGAAATGCAATATGTATTACAAGGCAGGACACGCTCACATGAGAAAGGTTTGCAAAACAAAGCAAGCTGCAAATGATGTAATTTTGTAATGCATCTAGATATGAAGATTACAAACAAATACTTAGTGCAACTTTTTAACCAAAGAAAACCACTAAAATATAGAAGCGATTTCAGTCTACTATCCAAGGTCCTGAAAGGTGTAAAGGAGTAAATAAATACATTTTAGATAGTATATGGGGGAAATGGTACATCATAGTTATATATTTGTATATATATATATATATATATATATATATATATACATATATACATATATATATAGAATGAAAGCAGCACTCCAATTAAAAGAAGTGAAAGAAGTGAACTTAATTCACCCAGAAACATGCAACTGCAACCTTTCAGCTTCTCATCTGTGGCCTTTATCAAGCATAACGCATGATACCTAGTGCACATATTTATGTGCCAGTGCAATTAGAGCTTAGCTGATTAAAACTAAATATAAATAGTGCAATCCATAGTATATATGTACACACGTGGTCAAAATTGTTGGTACCCCTCATTTAATGAAAGAAAAACCCACAATGGTCACAGAAATAAATTGAATCTGACAAAAGTAATAATAAATTAAAAATCTATGAAAATGAACAAATGAAAGTCAGACATTGCTTTTCAACCCTGCTTCCACAGAATTTGTTAAAAAATTAAACTCATGAAATATACCTGTACAGAAATGATGGTTCTTCTTAACTTAATATTTTGTTGAACAACCTTTTCAGGCAGTCACTTCAATCAAACGATTCCTGTAACTGTCAATGAGACTTCTGCACCTCTCGACAGGTATTTTGGCCCACTCCTCATGAGCAAACTGCTCCAGTTGTCTCGTGTTTGAAGGTTGCCTTTTCCAGACGTCATGTTTCAGCTCCTTCCAAAGATGCTCAATAGGATTTAGGTCAGGGCTCATAGAAGGCCACTTCAGAATAGCCCAATGTTTTCCTCTTAGCCATTCTTGAGTGTTTTTAGCTGTGTGTTTTGGGTCATTATCCTGTTGCAAGACCCCTGACCTGCGACTGAGACCAAGCTTTCTGACACTGGGCAGCACATTTCTCTCTAAAATCCCTTGATAGTCTTGAGATTTCATTGTACCCTGCACAGTTTCAAGACACCCTGTGCCAGATGCAGCAAAGCAGCCCCAGAACATAACAGAGCCTCCTCCATGTTTCACAGTAGGGACAGTGTTCTTTTCTTGATATACTTCATGTTTCCGTCTGTGAACATAGAGCTGATGTGCCTTGCCAAAAACTTCCATTTTCGTCTCATCTGTCCATAGGACATTCTCCCAGAAGCTTTGTAGCTTGTCAACATGTAGTTTGGCAAATTCCATTCTGGCTTTTTTATGATTTTTTTTCAACAATGGCATTCTCCTTGGTCGTCTCCCATGAAGTCCACTTTGGATCAAACAACGGCTGATGGTGTGATCTGACACTGATGTTCCTTGAGCTTGAAATTCACCTTTAATCTCTTTAGAAGTTATCCTGGGCTCTTTTGTTACCATTTGTATTATCCGTCTCTTTGATTTGTCATCAATTTTCTTCCTTCGGCCACGTCCAGGGAGGTTGGCTACAGTCCCATGGATCTTAAATTTCTGAATAATATGTGCAACTGTAGTCACAGGAACATCAAGCTGCTTGGAGATGGTCTTATAACCTTACCTTTAACATACTTATCTATAATTTTCTTTCTAATCTCCTGAGACAACTCTTTCCTTTGCTTCCTCTGGTCCATGTTGAGTGTGGTACACACCATGTCACCAAACAGCACAGTGAGTATCTGTAGCCCTATATACAGGCCCACTGACTGATTACAAGATTGTAGACAGCTGTGATGCCAATTAGTGGATACAACTTGATTTAACATGTCCCTTTCGTCACATTATTTTCAGGGGTACCATCATTTCTGTCCAGGCCTATTTCATGAGTTTATTTTTTTTTAAATTCTGTGGAAGCAGGGTTGAAAAGCAATGTCTGACTTTCATTTTGTTCATTTTCATAGATTTTTAATTTATTATTACTTTTGTCAGATTCAAGTTATTTCTGTGACCATTGTGGGTTTTTTTTTCATTAAACGAGGGGTAACAACAATTTTGACCACGTGTGTATATATATATATATATATATATATATATATATATATATATATATATATATACAGTATATACACACAGTCATGGCCGAAAGTGTTGGCACCTTTGAAATTGTTCCAGAAAATGAAGTATTTCTCCCAGAAAATTATTGCAATTACACATGTTTTGTTATACACATGTTTATTTCCTTTGTGTGTATTGGAACAACACAAAAAAACTAAAAAAAAAAAAAAAAAAAAAGGCAAATTGGACATAATTTTACACAAAACCCCAAAAATGGGCTGAACAAAATTGTTCCTTCATATACTGGTATAAGTGGATTTTTCTTTTTTTCGTCCAAGAAGAACATTCCACACATATCTCACTTTAGTCTGACAAAGGGTACATTACCCAAAACGTTGCTATACTTCAACTTGCGATGTAATAACTTTTTATGGGATATGAGGGAAGAAAAATACATAGCCTTAAAAATTGTATCCTTTTTATGCCTATACTTGGAGTGGTATTCCTTGATACACTATTAATTTTCTGATGAATTTGGGATAAATGTGGTCTGCTCCAGTAGAATAGGCACTCAATCTCTTCTTTGCAATGTAAATTGGAAGCTGATCAATCAATCTTTTGTTCATTGTGTACTATAGTCTGTTCTGCTGGTTGTTTTTGGAAACAGTCAACAAGCTGCTCATTAAGCACATTTCTTAAAGATTATCTGAGCCACTTTAATGTAGTGAGACAGGTTACTGTATAATAACTTATGTGAAAAGTACCCGGAATGCCAATCATCAAAGGAAAACATCTGTACAGACATCTGTGCATTCAGCAAGTCATTTTAGGGAAAGCTTGAAGAATAGTGAATACATTTCTAGATTATAATATAGGTTGAAACTCAGGATCCAAAGAGTTTTATATAGTTTTATTTAGTTGATATATACAGTCACTTTGGTTATCTACAAGACCTAATAATGACTAGCCGGCCCAATCACTACTCTGCCAAATATACTACATCACTAATACATACGTGCCAATAGTCACGAATTTGGCAGGACAGTCTAACTGTGACCTGACTGCAAATGGGACCTCCTTCCTCGGTTTGTAAATGTATGTGACATACTCATTGCAGTATTAAAGGGTCTCATGTTGCTAACTGACAAAACCCATCCCATGTAGCCACATAGTTCTAGCTTCACACATGGAATACAACGGACAGAATTTGTAATATCTTATAGAAATAAAGCCTATTCCAAGTAAATGTGTTTGAAGCTTGAGATTTATTTTTTATTGCATTGAAATCCCAGTCCTACAATATGGCTCTCAGATCTCAGAGCACACCTAACAAAGTGATACGATCTAATAATCAAATATTAATGAACCTGTGATTTTGCTGCTCGAACCACAGGGGGCATAAACCAGGGCCAGGTTCCCTCATTACAGACATCTATGTTTTCATCAGAAATGAGAAAAAATTCACAGAAAACAATTTATGAACTACATGGGAATGAGGAGAACATCATCTGAGTGACTTCCTCACGGCTTTTTTGTGCCCGGCTTGGCTAGATTAATAGGTCTTTCACTATTTGGGTATGGAGCTGCCAATCTAGCTGAGTTGGTGGTATAGAAACCAGCAGAGACCCACCCCAATGATTGTTTTCTCCATTCATAGACTGTTTTTAAGCACAGATGTCTACAATGAGTGAGCCTATTCCTGCATCAGAGGCGTATCTGGGGGGGGGCAGGCGGGGCATGTGCCCCAGGCGCAGCCGGCAGGGGGGTGCTGTCTGGCCGCCTAATACAGCGGTTCGAGGTGCCCCCCCTTGTGGCTGCATTCTGCCACCCCCGGCCTGGGATTTGGCCATTCTCTGAGCAGGCTGTCAAGCTGACACTGGCTCAGAGAAGCTGCAGCGCTCCGGCTCCCAGCGTTCCATTGTACTCGCGTCTTTTAGACACAAGTACGATTGAAACCCTGACTATCGGCTTAGAGCAACGTCAGCAGCGTGATCAGGTCATGTAATCGCGCAGCTGACGTTACCCGCTAGCGCCCAAAAGAGAGAAGATCATCAGTGGTAAGTGCTCCTGTGGCTATGGAGCTGAAGACACCGAAGATTCAGCCTGGGGGGATATTTATTGATTGTGCAAGGGGGCTATTTATTAATTATGCAGGGGGCTATTTATTAATTGTGCAGGGGGCTATTAACTAATTGTGCAGGGGGCTATTTATTAATTGTACAGAGGGGCTATTTATTACAGTAATTGTGCAGGGGGCATATTTATCAATTGTGCAGGGGGCTATTTATTAATTGTGCAGAGGGGCTATTTATTAATTGTGCAGGGGGGGCTATTTATAAATTGTGCAGGGGGTTATTTATTAATTGTGCAGAGGGGCTATTTATTAATTGTACAGGGGGCTATTTATAAATTGTGCAGGGGGTATATTTATTAATTGTGCAGAGGGGCTATTTATTAATTGTGCATGGGGCTATTTATTAATTGTGCAGGGGGCTATTTATTAATTGTGCAGGGGCTATTTATTAATTGTGCAGGGGTCTATTCATTGTACAGGGGGCTATTTACTAATTGTGCAGGGGGCTATTTATTAATTGTGCAGGGGGGCTATTTATTAATTTTGCAGGGGGCTATTTATTAATTGTGCAGGGGGGCTATTTATAAATTGTGCAGGGGGTTATTTATTAATTGTGCAGTGGGGCTATTTATAAATTGTGCAGGGGGTATATTTATAAATTGTGCAGGGGGTATATTTATAAATTGTGCAGGGGGTATATTTATTAATTGTGCAGAGGGGCTATTTATTAATTGTGCAGGGGGGATATTTATTAATTGTGCAGGGGGGCTATTTATTAATTATTCAGGGGGGCAGGAGAGACTTTCATCTCAAACCTGGACAAGCTCTTTAATTATAAAATAAAGCCCTGTAGCCAATCTAAGCAGCGTGTAATATCCTCACTGTCAGGATTCGGCTCTGCTTGCAGGTTCCATCAGTCACCACATGGCCACTTCACTTACGTGCGATTTCCATACTTACGGTTCTCTCAGAGAGAATTGGGAAGAGCAACTCGTCGGCATGTGACTAAGGCCACGACCCCACTATCAGTATTTGGTCAGTATTCGGTCAGTATTTTTTGTCAGGAGTGGGATCTAAAACCAGGTGAGGAACAATCAGAGAAAAGGTATAATACAAACAAGTCACCAATACTGGATTTATCACCCACTCCTGGTTTTGGCTCCCACTACTGAGAAAAAATACTGACCGAATACTGACCAAATACTGATAGTGGGGCCGTGGCCTTAGTGTGCAAATCGCATATGTGCTGGGGAAGGGGGTCGCCAAACTGAATTCTTGCCCCGGATGCTAGAAGACCTACATACACCTCTGTCCTGAATCATACTGCCGGTTGTTTGGACAGCATGAATCACCAAACAGGATCATTTCAAACCCCGTAATATCAAAACTCTACTATTGATTTTTACCAAAGAAGCAGTTTATATGTCATGTCAGAATACTTTATAAAGTTGTATGAGGAAAACCCAGAGATGATTTACAAAAATTCAGTAAAAATGTGAGGGTGCACCTCAAATATTTCTCCTTGAAACTAAAGCCAGCCCTCCCTTTCCCTGTCCGTTCAATCAACATCTTGGTATCTACCAACTTGGCAAAACTAATATTATTTATGCAGTTTTAAAACTGATATCTGTATATACAGAGAGAGAGAAAGAGATAACAGTGTCTATATCAATAGACATATAATTCTGTGCAAATAATATTACTATCTATATATATAATATTAACAAATATAAATACTCACACACCTCAACAATGAAATTCCAACATCGAGAAGAAAAAGTAATTAAATATAATATATTGAATTTGCGCTGAACTGCTGGATAAATGAGCTAAAAATGAATAATTAAAAATGGATGCTTAAAAGACACTTTATTAATGTAAAATCGTACAACTAAAATTGATAAATAGAAGAATGATTAGTCTTCCGATGCTAGAGAGTTGAGTGTATCCAGCTTGATAAGTTTGAGTCCTGTTGCTAGAAGTGGTGCTATAAATTTGGGGATAACTGAATTATAAAAATCACAGAATCGGTAGACATGTTAATGGCATGCAAATTGTCAAGATCAACTGCTGGCAGCTCCTTTTGCAATTGCTGATCAATGATGTCCCAAATGTGGTCAATATAAGTCAAGGTGCAAGCTATGGTAGCACATTTAGGCCACATAGGCTGCTCACAGTAACACAAGCAATATGCGGCCTGGCCTTGTCATGCTGAAAAACGTCTTTTGGGACACTTTTACATTCCCTCGTGAATGCTTCTTCATGGTGTTGCCTATATGATCGCCAGACCAATCTCCGGCTGTCATTGTGTCCAAGACAAAAGTGAGACTTATCACTGAAGAAGATAGATCTCCATTCCAGCCTCCATTGCCTTCTTGCTCTGCACTATGAAGTATTTTGATAGCAGTGGCATTAAGTAAATGGAACATCTGTAGCTGGACTTCTGACTTGTAGCTCAATGTCATTCAAACAGCTTCTGATGGTTTGTGAAGGCGCTGTTTGCCTTGGTATTTGATATCTATTTTCACTTGCACTGTAGAATGGATCGTCATCATTCTTCGACTCAGATGAGACCATGTGGGTAACACCACGCGGAGGGCTTCATGATGGAAAGTTAAACTTATCCTTCTCCTGGGATTACAGTGTGGGTTGAAATAATATACAGTAACTGGACTCCCCTAGTCTTCATTCTAGGTACAGTAACAGCTCAGCATTATTCTGTTTTGGTGATGGAACCAGCGGTACAGCTATTTCTCCAACGTATGCCAGAAGTCAAATTTCAACACAACACCAGGCTGCATTTCGCTCGGTCTACTGTTGGCAGTCTGCGTGGCCCAAATGACCTACCAGGGTCTGCAGCATCTCTGAGCTTGTCTTCCATCGAGCACCTCTGGGACGTCAACAATATCAGAGGGAGCTGCCAGCAGCGGATCACAATGATTTGCGTTTCCAAGTACCTTTAGTGTGGTAGAACATTCCTCAGATGAGACAATACATAACCTCACTGATAGCAGCCAAGTAAAAAAGTATAAAAAAGTGATTTTTTTTGTAAAAATATTAAAAAAATCACTAAATAATAATAATAATAATAATAACAATATACAGTTATATGAAAAAGTTTGGGCACCACTATTAATCTTAAGCTTAATGTTTTCTAAAAATTGGTGTTTTTGCAACAGCTATTTCAGTTTGATATATGTAATAACTGTTGGACACAGTAATGTTTCTGCCTTGAAATGAGGTTTATTGTACTAACAGAAAATGTGCAATCTGCATTCAAACAAAATTTGACAGGTGCATAAATATGGGCACCCTTATCATTTTCTTGTTTTAAATACTCCTACCTACTTATTACTGACTTACTAAAGCACTTTTTTGGTTTTGTAACCTCATTGAGCTTTGAACTTCATAGCCAGGTGTATGCAATCATGAGAAAAGCTACTTAAAGTGGCCACTTGCAAGTTGTTCTCCTGTTTGAATCTCCTCTGAAGAGTGGCATCATGGGCTCTTCAAAACAACTGTCAAATGATCTGAAAACAAAGATTATTCAAAATAGTTGTTCAGGGGAAGGATACAAAAAGCTGTCTCAGAGATTTACCCTGTCAGTTTCCACTGTGAGGAACATAGTAAGGAAATGGAAGAACACAGGGACAGTTCTTGTTAAGGCCAGAAGTGGCAGGCCAAGAAAAACATCAGAAAGGCAGAGAAGAAGAATGGTGAGATCAGTCAAGGACAATCCTCAGACCACCTCCAGAGAGCTGCAGCATCAACTTGCTGCAGATGGTGTCACTGTGCATCGGTCAACTATACAATGCACTTTGCACAAGGAGAAGCTGTATGGGAGAGTGATGCGAAAGAAGCCGTTTCTGCAAGCACGCCACAAACAGAGTCGGCTGAGGTATGCAAAAGCACATTTGGAGAAGCCAATTTCTTTTTGGAAGAAGGTCCTGTGGACTGATGAAACCAAGATTGAGTTGTTTGGTCATACAAAAAGGTGTTATGCATGGCGGCAAAAAAACACAGCATTCCAAGAAAAACACTTGCTACCCACAGTAAAATTTGGTGGAGGTTCCATCATGCTTTGGGGCTGTGTGGCCAATGCCGGCACCGGGAATCTTGTTAAAGTTGATGGATGCATGGATTCCACTCAGTATCAGCAGATTCTTGACAATAATGTTCAAGAATCAGTGATAAAGTTGAAGTTACGCAGGGGATGGATCTTTCAGCAAGACAATGATCCAAAACACCGCTCCAAATCTACTCAGGCATTCATGCAGAGGAACAGTTACAATGTTCTGGAATGGCCATCCCAGTCCCCAGACCTGAATATCATTGAACATCTGTGGGATCATTTGAAGAGGGCTGTCCATGCTCGGCAACCATCAAACTTAACTGAACTGGAATTGTTTTGTAAAGAGGAATGGTCAAAAATACCTTCATCCAGGATCCAGGAACTCATTAAAAGCTACAGGAAGCGACTAGAGGCTGTTATTTTTGCAAAAGGAGGATCTACTAAATATTAATTTCACTTTTCTGGTGAGGTGCCCATACTTATGCACCTGTTAAATTTTGTTTGATTGCAGATTGCACATTTTCTGTTAGTACAATAAACCTCATTTCAAGGCAGAAACATTACTGTGTCCAACAGTTATTACATATATCAAACTGAAATAGCTGTTGCAAAAACACCAATTTTTATAAAACATTAAGCTTAAGATTAATAGGGGTGCCCAAACTTTTTCATATAACTGTAAATATTGTACCCATAAATAAATATTTTTTATGAAAAAAAATAAACAAAAAAAGTACACATATTTGGTATTGCCACGTCCGAAACGACCCAACCTATAAAACTGTCCACTAGTTAACCCCTTCAGTGAACACCGTAAAAAAAAAAACTAACGAAAAATGGAATAAAACGCGATCAAAAAGGTGACTGTAAATAAAAATGGTACCGCTGAAAATGTCATCTTTGCCCACAAAAAAAACAGCTACCATACAGCTCCATCAGTGAAAAAATAAAAAACGTATAGCTCTCAGAATATAGCGATGCAAAAATAATTTTTTCTATAAAATAGTTTTTTTTGTGTAAAAGTGCCAAAACATAAAAAAATGACATAAATTAGGTATCGCTGTAATCGTACCACCCCGAAGAGTAAAGCTGCCTTATCAAAATCAGAATAGAAAGTGATCAAAAAATGTCACGTGCCCAAAAATGGTACTAATAAAAATGTAAATTTGTCCCGCAAGTAACAAGCCCTCATATGACTGTCGGCCGCTTTGGCATAATATAGCAATGCTTTGCTATAAAAAGCTTGTTTCAGTGTGTAACAGCTGCCAAACATAAAAACCCGATATAAATCTGGTATCGCTGTAATTGTACCGACCCGAAGAATAAAGTCGTCTAATCACTTATACCGTACGAGGAACCTCGTAAAAAATAAATGAAACCAATTCTTCACCTGCTGTTGATTTGTTTGTTCGGCTTCCTAAAGATCGCAGTAAGACTTGGCTCATGTTAATCCTGCATTCTGCGCTGAATGCTTACACTAGGGTGTAAATACGTGATTCAGACGGAATCCCAGACAGAAAATTCCCTATAATGAGGCAGATGGAGGCTCTGTGGACGCTGTCTGACCTGTGATCCGGCGGTGTCCATCTTTATATTAGGCGTGCATAAAAGTGCCGTCGGCCACATTTTTGTACACGTCTGAAAAGGACAACGCTGAACAGAGGCTAGGTGAAGTCCAGAGTAACTCTACTGTCTCCGTATAGTGAACCTCTCAAGGGTTTCATCTGAATCACGTCACTCAGAGATTTAGATGGAAACCCCGATATAAGTGCTCATCATAGAGCGCCGGATAAACGTGATCCAAAATATTATGTAAAATGTTCCTAACAAAAGCTTCAAATCAATCCACAAAAAAAAGCAAGTCCTCACTCAGGTCCATCATCTGTCAATGGAAATATAGGGGCTTCCACGTTACTGGTAGTGACTCACCCCCTGGGCCTAGTGTGGACGTGTGTGGGATACCCGGAGCCGGGTCTCTGGGGGTTGTAGAATCCGTGGCTCAGGGTGGTCAGGCCAATGGCAGTATTTTGTGGGGGTTTTAGGTTAATTGTCCGACTACGCCACCCGTGGATTGCGGTCAGCGCGGACCGCCGCTGCAAGGCAGACCGCTGGGGCTGATGGTGTGTGCAGCTGAGGTAGTGTGACTCCCCACGGGAAGAGTGGAGCCCCAGGGCAGTGTAGTTGATGGTGAGGGTGATAGTGCACGGGAGTCCCAGCACTAGTAGTGCTGGTGCGACGATGAAGCAGGAACGACTCAGAGTCTTTGCAGTGCAGTTCAGGGTCTTTACTGGTGATATTAAGGCAGACCCTCCCGGGAGTACTGGCTAACATAAGGGGCCTGGTCAGTCTGCGAGCAAACAGGAGTTCCCCTGGCCAGGTGGAGTTGTAGGCCTCCCCGTCTATCTGCACTCTTTCTGGCTACCTTGCTGTAAGCGGGTAGAAGTAGCCCACGTCCCTGAGTATACCGTGTGGTGCTCACCCGTATGGCTGGTGACTTAGGGCCTTCTGTTAGCCTCCGCTCCTGGATGGCGGTGCTGGTCCCTTCCTTGTGACTGAGCCTCCGGGCTTCTATTGCCAGAGGACCTGGAATCCCCTGCCGGCTGGTTTCTGCTGCTGGGTGGATATCAGTCCCCACAGCCTCGGACTCCGGTGTCCGGTACTTGGTTTCTTCTGCCAGGGCGAGCTATGCTCAGCTCCAGCCCCTGGTCTTCAGCTACTGCTCCTACAGAGCTCCTGCTGTAACTCTCCATGTGTCTGGAACTGTCTCCAGGCTCTGACTGACTAATCCCGCCCCAGACCCAGTTTATAAGGGCAGATTCCTCCCCTCCCAGGTCTGGGCAGGAAGTGTTGCATGCTTAAGGGCTCCTGACCAGAGAAACCTCCCACTTGCTCTCAGACGTAATATTTCTATTACTGTGGTAACCAGACCCCTGGGGTGCCACATTCCCCCCTAATAAATTTTAGTACTCCGGGACTAAACACATTTTTAAGAAAACACAAATACAGGGTATAAACAATAATACAATAGCATATATACAAAAAGCTTTAGTCTTTAGAGGTCACGGCGTGTCCGTTACCGGGTGTCCATATCACCCAACAAGGTGAAGTCTTGGAACAGAGTAGGGGACCTGTCCAAAGCAAACCCCAAGCGTTGGCCCTGGGCGTGGCTGAAAGACTGAGGCTAGCTACTTTGGGCCACAAGGAGGCCACGCCAGACAGGTTTTCTCTTCCGTGGCCATCTTCGCAAGAGGCACCAAGGTGCAACTATCTACAATGTAGTTCCGGTTATTCAGCGTCCATAACCTGTCAGTCCAAATAAGCCTGCAGGGTAACTAGAGAAACATAATTAGTAACCAGGTAACAAAAACATAAACCTTTTTCAACATTTGCAATTTACAGATTACATTTTAGATTCTCCAGCGAGCGGGCATCTGTCCTCTAGTGCTCCTGGTGGACCTACGTAACCCACTATCTGGTTCTGCACTACAGGGTGTAGAAGGTGTTACGGGCAGGCCTGGCAGCTTTCTGCGTACTCTTTGGCTTACTAGGGGCATGGCAGGCTCACTACTAGCAGAGGGTTGATTCTCCTGGGCTGCTGGTATGGATTCTTCTGCCTCCTGGGCTGGCTGCTCTTCTGACACTACCTGTTCTTCTGTAGGCCCTTCTGGGGCTGGCTGGAGAAAGGTGAGGACGGGTACCACGACTGCATTGTTGATTTGAGTCCAGGACCGGGGAAAGTCTCCGAGTATGGTACTGATCATTTCTTCCCTTTCCTCTGCGGGTTGAGGGTTCTCTTGATCTTCGTCAGGGCTTTGCAGCTGCTCAGGACACTTTTTCAGGTGGTCTCTGGAGACAATGGCTGTGGTCTCTCTTCCATCCTTTCTGATGATACATACTTTTGGGTTCTCATGACTTGAGGGCAGTACGGTGTACGGGTCCTTCTCCCACTGGTCGTCCAACTTGTGGAGCCGCCTTTTTCTCTTCAAGACCTGCTCTCCAGGTACCAGGGGAACAGCGGGAGCATGCTGGTTATAAGTCTTCTCTTGCCTTTCTCTTGCTTGAGACAGACTTCGCTCGACGCTCTCCTGTACTTTCCGATACTGCTGCTGCCATTCTGTATCCCAGTCTGCCTCTGGCGAGGTGTCCTCAAGTGTCAGGACTCCCATATCCAGGTCAATAGGCAGTTTACCTGGCCTTGCTCTCATTAGGTAAGCCGGGGTACAGTTGGTGGAGCCTACGGGGATGTGATTGTACAAGTCCACCAAATCAGGCAGTTTTTCAGGCCACAGACTGCGTTCCTCCAGGGGCAACGTTTTTAGCAAGTCTATCACCACCTGGTTCATTTTCTCACATAGTCCGTTGGTCTGAGGGTGATAGGGCGTTGTTCTTATCTTCCTGCAGCCATACAGATTGCAGAACTCTTGGAAAACCTCCGCTTCGAAGGCTGGCCCTTGGTCAGTCAACACTTGCTCCGGATACCCGTGTGGACGGCAGAAGTGCTGCTGGAAGGCTCTAGCTGCGGTTTGAGACGTTAAGTCCTTGACAGGGACCACCACCAGGAACCGGGAGTAGTGATCTACGATTGTGAGGGCGTAGACGTACCCAGATTTGCTTGGAGCCAGTTTCACATGGTCCAGGGCTACCAGTTCCAGTGGCTGCCTGGTGATGATGGGCTGCAGGGGAGTCTTCTGGCTGGCACGGTCCTTCCTTCTTAGGTTGCACGGGCCACAGTCTCTACACCACCTCTCGATGGCTCCTCTCATGCCTACCCAGTAGAACCGTCCACGCAACAGGAACTCCAGCTTCTTCCATCCGTAGTGTCCTGCTCCGTCGTGGTATGCCTCCAGAACCATAGCCGCATCTCGTCTTGGGACCACTACCTGCCAGGTCAGCTCATGTGTTCTAGAGTTGATCATTCTCCGGCACAGCTTCTCCTTGTAAAGAAACAGTCTACTTTTCTCCTTCCACAGTTGCTTGGTCTCCTCCGGAGCGTCTGGGTCAAGACGGGCATCAGCCTGTGTCAGCATTTCCTTCACCAGACGGACTGCGGGATCACTGTCTTGTGTCTCCGCCCAGCTGTAGTGGGGTAAGGGATTGAACGTGGCAGAGCGCCTGTCCCTTACACGGTGGGAATACAGGGTAATCCCATGACGGTGGAACGCAGGGAGTTCGACTTCTTCCAGTTCTTCTGGATCTTCCCCTACGTCCGGTAAGTTTGGCATGCTGGACAGGGCATCCGCGTTGGCATTTGAGCGTCCCGCCCGGTATTTGATGGTGAATTCATAGTTGGACAGGCGGGCCATCCATCTCTGCTCCAGGGCACCAAGTCTTGCAGTGTCCAGGTGTGTCAACGGGTTGTTATCCGTGTACACGGTGAACTTGGAAGAGGCAAGGTAATGCTTGAAACGTTCGGTTACTGCCCACACCACTGCCAGGAACTCTAGCTTGAATGAGCTATAATTCTCAGGGTTTCTCTCTGTGGGCCGTAGTTTTCGGCTGGCGTAAGCAATTACCCGTTCTTTCCCCTGCTGGATCTGGGACAGTACGGCTCCTAGCCCGATGTTGCTCGCGTCCGTGTGGAGGATAAAGGGCTGGCTGTAGTCAGGGTACGCCAGGATTTCATCCCCCGTGAGGGCCATCTTCAGCTGGCGGAAGGACTCTTCTTCCAGCTTTTCCCATCTGAAGGGCGGCTTCTGGTTTTTGGCCTTCCTGGATTGGCCTATCAGGAGGTCCTGCATAGGAGCTGCCATTTTGGTGAAACTGGGAATGAATCTTCGGTACTAGCCTACGAACCCGAAAAACTGCCGCACTTCCTTTATGCCGGAGGGTCTTGGCCAGTCTTTAATCACGGTGATCTTATCGGGGTCGGGAGCCACTCCGTCAGCACTCAACACGTGTCCCAGGTACTGCACCTTTGGTTTCAGCAGGTGACACTTGGAGGGTTTCACCTTGACGCCGTAGCTTGCCAGGGCGTCAAACACTTCTGCCAGGTGTTTCAGATGGTCCTCGTAGGTTTTGGAATAGACGATGGCATCGTCCAGGTATAACAGGACCGTCTCGAAATTCCGGTGTCCCAGACAGCATTCCATCAACCGTTGGAAGGATCCTGGTGCGTTGCAGAGCCCGAACGGCATACAGTTGAATTCGCTGAGGCCCATCGGGGTGGTGAATGCAGTCTTCTCCTTGTCTGCCTCTGCTACAGGAACCTGCCAGTACCCGCTAGTAAGATCCAAAGTGGAGAAGAAGTTAGCAGATTTTAATGCAGCTAAAGATTCTTCTATCCTAGGTAACGGGTACGCATCTTTGTATGTGATACGGTTGACCTTTCTGTAGTCTACACACATTCTCATGGTGTTGTCCTTCTTTTTCACTAGAACTAGTGGAGCTTCCCAGGGGCTAAAGCTGTCCCTCATTACCCCAGCCTCCTTCATGTCCTGCAACATCCCTTTTGCATGCTGATAGTGTGCAGGGGGTACAGGTCGGTATCTTTCCTTTATGGGCGGATGGTCTCCTGTGGGGATGTGATGTTCTACCCCCTTTACTCGCCCGAAGTCTAGCGGGTGTTTACTAAAGACTCTTTCGTACTCCTGAACCACCCGGTAGACTCCCTGTTTTTGGTGTGAGGGAGTGGAGTCAGTACCCAAATGCAGTTGCTTACACCAGTCCTCCATTTGTTTCTCAGAGCCGTTACCTTCCTCTGGTTGAGATGGAGGCAAGGGTTCCACGGCCCTTACAGAATTTTGGTTTATGGTGAACAATTTGGCTAGCGTGGCATACCGGGGCAGGTATACATCTCTCTCCCCGATATTTATGATGCGGACGGGCACCCTCCCATGGCGTACATCTACCACCCCCCGTGCTGTCAAAATGGTGGGCCTACTGTCTGAGTAGACGGGTTCTACCATTGCTTGGTAGTCTCTACCTCTTAGACCAATAGCTGCCCGGCACCAGATCATCATCTCACTTTTCGGGGGCATGGCAATAGGGAACGGGTCACACATTCTCACGCTACCTATCTCACCATCAGATAGTTCCACTTGTTGCCGCTTCATCAGTGCCCGGATCTCTTTTTGGAGCACGCGCTGCTGGCTGGAACTGGCGTTCTTGGCAACCTGCTGTAAAATGAGAATCACCTCTGCAAGACAATTTTCAATCACATTAGTTCCCAAGGTTATTCTAGGGTGGCTCTCATGACGGTCTATGTCCACAATAATCAGTCCTTGTGCTGCCAGTTCGACTTTACCGATCTTAATGGTCACCTCCTTGAATCCCACCTGCGGCACGGGCTGACCATTGCTGGCAATGATACTCAGGTCGTCTTCTGGGTAGCGGGTTATGTCCGAGTCATTCCAGTACCGCTTAAAGAGCATGTACGGGATGGTAGTCACTTGTGACCCAGTGTCCAGTAGGGCACTCATAGGAATGCCATCTAATACCACAGGCAAAACCGGACATCCCCCTACGTATTTATCACGCCAGTTCGATGGGCCTGATAATCTTATGCCTGCGGGTTGGCCCTCTACCCCAGGTTGTGCCCGTTTAAATGACAGTACCTTGCCATGTGTCCGGGTTGATTGCAGCGGCGGCAGATGGGTTGTCCGTCCTCGTTGTATCTGTCGCTGGGTCTTCCTCTGGACGTTGGGATCCTCCTCTGTCGGTGCCACGGGACATCCTCCGGTCCGGATGCCAGCTGGATCTTCCCTGGAGGGGAAACCTGTAAAGACTGCACAGTTCTGGTTAGCGCGGCTACGCTTTTGGTTAACTCTTGGACCTGATGGTGCAGGTCTGTAGCCGGGTTGTTATCCAAAGCCTGCGCACCAGCTCCTACAGACTCTGTAGACAAGGGCGCAGCCTCCTGGTGATAGGTAATAGCAGGACGCCGGTGGGTTACAGCGCTACCCGGTGCCAGTTCTCAGAGCACCCGGATGGCCCTGTCTTTGAGCTTTGCAAAGTTTAAACCAGGATTCTGCAAGGCCATTGCACGTAACTGGGTTCGGTGGGCGTTGGACAGCAGACCCTCAATGAATTGCTCAGTTAACAGTTCATCTGCATTCCGCACACTGTCAGGGTCTGCCTGTTTAATGGCTCCCATGGCCTCTTGCAAATTCAAAGCATAGTCTCTTATGCTGTCTTGGGCCCGCTGCTTGCACCCATAGAATTTCATTTTGACCTCTGCTGAGGTACGGGTATCAAAAGTGTCTCTCAGACAGGTTAAGATTTCTTTTACAGTCTCCTTGTCCCGGACTGACCAGGATTTTACTTCACGTTGGGCTGCCCCGGTTAGCTGGCCTACCAATATGCTCACTTTTTGTCCTTCTGTCAGGGGGTATACCTTAAACAGGCTGTACAGTCTCTCTTTAAAGTCACTTAGGGTATGCGACTCCCCTGAGTACTGGGGCAGCCAGGCCGCTCCGGGGATATAGGGCATTGTAAATGGCATTACTGCGGCAACGGCCACGCTGGTGGTAGAGGGTCCCTCCGTGTCCATCATCTTCCTCCCTCCTAGTTAAGTGTGGCCTACCTTCTGTGGTTTTTTCTCCGTAGGCCGCAGCACAGCAGACGATCGTCAGGGTGGAGGACCTTGCGTCGCGCTCTGGTGACGTCAGGGTCGCTCTCTCTCCCTTCCAGGACCTTGCGCAGCGTCGATGCGTGAGGCGGAGCATCGGGTCTCGCGCGCTTTCAGCGTCCACGCCCCTCTTCTTCCCGCGCGGCTTCCTGAAGATGGCATCTGATGGCGGGAAAACGACTGAAGATGGCGGGAACCGACTGCAGATGGCGGGAAACGGCTCCGGATGGCGGGAACCGACTGAAGATGGCGGGAAACGGCTCCGGATGGCGGGGACCTTCACCACGGCAGGTAGGACAGTCTTTTGAAGGCGCGCAGTACCCGGTGGTTGCAGGCACGAAATCCTGCCGTCTACGCCAAAGCTGACTCGCCCCCTGGGCCTAGTGTGGACGTGTGTGGGATACCCGGAGCCGGGTCTCTGGGGGTTGTAGAATCCGTGGCGGTGACCCGGTCCCGTGGCTCAGGGTGGTCAGGCCGATGGCGGTATTTTGTGGGGGTTTTAGGTTAATTGTCCGACTACGTCACCCGTGGATTGCGGTCAGCGCGAACCGCCGCTGCAAGGCAGACCGCTGGGGCTGATGATGTGTGCAGCTGAGGTAGTGTGACTCCCCACGGGAAGAGTGGAGCCCCAGGGCAGTGTAGTTGATGGTGAGGGTGATAGTGCACGGGAGTCCCAGCACTAGTAGTGCTGGTGCGGCGATGAAACAGGAACGACTCAGAGTCTTTGCAGTGCAGTTCAGGGTCTTTACTGGTGATATTAAGGCAGACCCCCCCAGGAGTACTGGCTAACATAAGGGGCCTGGTCAGTCTGCGAGCAAACAGGAGTTCCCCTGGCCAGGTGGAGTTGTAGGCCTCCCCGTCTATCTGCACTCTTTCTGGCTACCTTGCTGTAAGCGGGTAGAAGTAGCCCACGTCCCTGAGTATACCGTGCGGTGCTCACCCGTATGGCTGGTGACTTGGGGCCTTCTGTTAGCCTCCGCTCCTGGATGGCAGTGCTGGTCCCTTCCTTGTGACTGAGCCTCCGGGCTTCTATGGCCAGGGGACCTGGAATCCCCTGCCAGCTGGTTTCTGCTGCTGGGTAGATATCAGTCCCCACAGCCTCAGACTCCGGTGTCCGGTACTTGGTTTCTTCTGCCAGGGCGAGCTCTACTCAGCTCCAGCCCCTGGTCTTCAGCTACTGCACCTACAGAGCTCCTGCTGTAACTCTCCCTGTGTCTGGAACTGTCTCCAGGCTCTGACTGACTAATCCCACCCCAGACCCAGTTTATAGGGTCTGGGCAGGAAGTGTTGCATGCTTAAGGGCTCCTGACCAGAGAAACCTCCCACTTGCTCTCAGACGTAATATTTCTATTACTGTGGTAACCAGACCCCTGGGGTGCCATAGTAGCACAAAGGCTCTGGAAAAGCACTATGGCTCCTTGCCCCCCAAAAGAAATTCATCAAATTCTGCACTCCCAAATCCAAATGCCCTCCTCCCTTCTGAGCAGTATGTGCCTAAACCGCAATTAGCATCCACATGTTTAGCATTTCTGTAGCAATGAGAGCCCGCCTAATTTACAGGTATGTGTCTCCAGAAGCATGAGCTGGGCACAACGTACTGGTCACTACAACGTACTGTTCACTACAACGGCAGTTTGCAATTTTCACTCAGCAACATCCACTGCTGCTTGTTTCTGGAAAAGACCCATGGAGTCAAAATCGTAACTACATGTGAAGATAAATTCCCAAAGGAGTATAATTTCCAAAATAGGGTCACTTGAGGGGGGATTCTGCTATTTTAGCACTTAGGGGCTCTGTATATGGAGTCCGCATACTATTCTAGAAAAATCTGTGCTCCAGGAGGAAAATAGCGCTCCATTCCTCCTGAGTCTTGCCATGTGGCTAAGCAGTACTGTACAGCCACATATGGGGTATTTCTACATTTAGCAGACATTGTGGAAAAAATTTTGGTGCCATTTGTACCCATTTCCAAAATGTAAAATCTGGGGCTAAAAAAAAATTTTGTGGTAAAAATTTAATTATTTTTTCTTCACTGCCCAATGGTATAAAATTCTGTGACACAAACCACTGCACCCCTAGATGGATTCATTGAGAGGTGTAGTTTGTAAAATGGGATCTCTTATGAAGGGTCTGCTGCTCTGGCACCTCAGGCGCTCTGCCAATGTGACATGGCACCCTTAAATCAGTCCAGCAAAATCTGAACTCCAATATGGTGCTTTTTCCCTTCTGAGCTTTGCACTGTGCCTCAAAAGTAGTTTTTGACCACATATGGGGTATTGGCGTACACAGGAAAGATTGCACAAAAAAATGGGGTCCATTTTCTCCTGCTATCCTTGTGAAAATGAAAAAACTTTGGACTAAAACAACATTTTTGTTGGAAAAATATATATTTTTCATTTTTACAGATCCAGTTTGTAAAATTCTGTGAAGCACCAGTGGGTTCAAGGTGCTCCCCACACATCTAAATAAATTCCTTGGGGGGTCTAGTTTCCAAATGGTGTCACTCATGGGGTTTTCCACTGTTTAGGCACATCAGGGGCTCTCCAAACGCGATATGAAACATGCAGACCATTCCATCAAAGTCTGCGTTCCAAAACGTCACTCCTTCCTTTCTGAGCCCTGCTGTGCGCCCAAACAATAGTTTTCCCCCACATATGGGGTATCTGCATGCTTAGGAGAAATTGCACACCAAATTTTGGGGTCCATTTTCTCCTGTTACCCATTTGAAAATAAAAAAAAATTGGGGCTAAAAGAACATTTTTGTGGGGAAAATGTGTTTTTTTTTATTTTCATGGCTCTACGTTGTAAATTTCTGTGAAGCACCTGGGGGTTCAAAGTGCTCACCACACATCTAGATAAGTTCCCTGATGGGTCTAGTTTCCAAAATGGTGTCACTTGTGAGGGTTTCCACTGTTTAGGCACATCAGGGGCTCTCCAAATGCAACATGGCATCCGCTAATTATTCCAGTAAATTTTGCATTAAAAAAGTCAAATGGCGCTCCTTCCCTTCCAAGCCCTGCTGTGCACCCAAACAGTAGTTTTACTTCACATATTGGGTATCGGCATACTCAGGATAAACAGCACAACACATTTTGGGTCTAATTTTTCATGTTACACTTGTGAAAATGTAAAAATTTGGGTCTAAATTAAAATTTTTGTGAAAAAAAATTAAATGTTAATTTTTTCCTTACATATTCCATTAATTCCTGTGAAGCATCTGAAGGGTTAATAAACTTCTTGAATGTGTTTTTTTTAGCACCTTGAGGGGTTCAGTTTTTAGAATGGTTTCACTGTTGGGTATTTTCTGCCATATAGACACCTCAAAGTCACTTCAAATGTGGTCCCTAAAAAAATGGTTTTGTAAATGTTGTTGGAAAAATTAGAAATCGATGGTCAACTTTTAAGCCTTACAACTTTCTAAAAAAAAAATTATGCTTCCAAAATTGTGCTAATGTAAATTAGACATGTGGGAAATGTTATTTATTGAGTATTTTGTGTGACATAACTCTCTGATTTAAGGACATAAAAATGTAATGCTTGAAAGTTGCAAAATTTTCCAAATTCTTGCCAAATTTCAGTTTTTTTTCACAAATAAACGCAAGTCATATCGAATAAATTTTACCACTTTCATGAAGTACAATACGTCATGAAAAAACAATCTCAGAATCAGTAAGATCCATTAAAGCATTCCAGAGTTATTAACTCCTAAAGTAATGGTGGTCAGAATTGTAAAATTTGGCCCGGTGATGAAGGTGAAAACAGGCTTGGGGGTGAAGGGGTTAAAGGGAATCTGTTAGCAGACTCTTGCTATGTAATCTGAAGATGGGAGGAGATAGAGGCTGAAACACAGAGTTCAGGGATGTGACACTTGCCAAAGTGCTTGCTGTTGTTTACTTACTGTGAAGGATTTATCACTAAGAGATTAAAATTGCAGGACTAATCGGCAACTAAGCAGCTCACTGTCTATAGAATTTATACACAGAGAGTCTGGTGGGGGCGGGGTTAGCTTCCTCAGCTCTGCTTCATTCTAAATCTAAAAACTCGGTGTGAGAACGGCTGCACCCAGTAATCTAAGTGACACATCTTTGGATTCAGTTTTTCTTTGCCTACATCAGGCTGCTCTCAGATGAGGTAGCAAAACCTTGCTGATAGATTCCCTTTAAAGATGAAAGAACAATGACATGGCCCCTTCCTCACCTGACCCGAATCCTATTGAGAACTTGCGGGTTCTTCTTAACAAGAGATTTATGGTGAAGGAAAACAGGACACCTGAACAGTGTCTGGAAAGATGTCTTTAAGAGATTTCGAAAATGACAAACTCCATGGATGGAAGTCTTATGACTGTTATTGAAAAGAAGGGTGACTGTATTGGTCACTGATATTTTTTTTTAAATGTCAGAAATGTATTTTTGTACATTTTGAGTTGTTTGGTTATTATTCGCAAAGCAACAGATGAAAACAATTGAGATGGAAAATGTATGCTTTTCATTTAGTTGCATAATAATGCTGCAAACTAATAGTTGCCCAATAATTCTGCACACATAGGTATTGTCCTATGAAAGAGAAAACCTAATTTTTACTTTCTTAAATATTCAGGTTTCAGGTTTATAAATCTTTTGGATTGACCGACAGCACTGGGTAATAGTAAAAATATATAGATATATACAGATCTGTAGATATTTATCTATCTATATATATACAGTTGAAACCAGAAGTTTACATACACTACATAAAAAGACACATATGCATGTTTTACTCAATATCTGACATGAAATCATAATAAACCTTTCCCGTTTTAAGTCAATTAGGATTACCATAATTTTTAATATTTGCCAAATGCCAGAATAATGAGAGAGAGATAATGTTTTAAGGCATTTTTATTACTTACTGCAAAGTCAAAAGTTTACATACATTTCATTAGTATTTGGTACCATTGCCCTTAAACTGAATGACTTGAGTCAAATGCTTGGGATATCCTTGTCACGGGTGTATCAAGTGTGACAGACAGTCGCTCTGGATCTGGCTGTAGAAGGTCACTGCGCTTGGCATTGCACATGCCTTCTTGATCCTCTAATGTCTGTAGTGTAGTGATATCCTTCTTTCTTTAGGACCCAGCAGTGACCTCTACCTTCTGCTGCTAATTGACACACCCTTGCTTGGTAGTTAAAAACTCTCAGTGTCTCCAGAGAGTCGCCGGTGATAGTTCTATGTTCCTCTGTCCATGCCTGGAGTACTAGTAGTCGGCTAGATTCTTCTCGGACTTTCCTTGGAGGACAGTTGGCGTTATCTATCTGGTGTCTTCTCAAGCAAAGTGCATCCCATTTGTTTGTTTACCTTGTTGTCTTTAGTTACAGTGGGGCCTGACTAGTGTTCACCCCGTCACCTGCCTACCTAGGGCCAAGCTCTAGGGACAATCAGGGATTAGGTTTCCTGCTCGGCGATAAGTGCGGAACCTATATAGGGATGGCAGGGTAGTCAAGGTGATATTAGATCTGCCTAGGGCTCTCCACTTCCCCTTTCCCTAGTTGTTGGGCTCCCTTATGCCTCTTACCGTTGTTGTACACTTGTTCCTTTCCTTACCTTGCGTGACAATCCTTCCACAAGCTTCTCACAATAGTTGGTCAGAATTTGGGCCCATTCCTCCTGACAAAACTGGTATAACTGATCCAGGTTTATAGGTCGCCTTGCTCGCACCTACCTTTTCAGCTTTGCCCATACATTTTCAATAGGATTGAGATCAGGGCTTTGTCATGGCCACTCCAAAACAGCATAAGGGCTTCATAATGAGGATAAGACCCTATTGCACTCTTGCATTTTTCCATAACTCCAAAACATTGACTTTTCTATCCTTAAGCCACTTTGTTACCATTTTGGCAGTATGCTTCGGGTCATTGTCCACTTGGAAGACCCATTTTCGCCCAAGCTTTAACTTCCTGACTGATGTCTTGAGATGTTGCTTCAGTATTGCCACATAATCTTCTTTTCTCATGATGCCATCTATTTTGTGAAGTGCACCAGACCCTCCTTCATCAAAACAACCCCACAACATGATGCTGCCACCCCAGTGTTTCACAGTTCAGATGGTGTTTTTAGGCTTTCAAGCTTCTCCCTTTTTCCTCCAAACGGAACAATGGTCATTATGCCCAAAAAGTTCACTTTTAGTTTCATCAGACCAAAGGACATGTCTCCAAAAATTAAGGTCTTTGTTCCTGTGTGCACTTGCAAACATTAATCTGGCTTTTTTATGCTTCTTTTGGAGTCATGGCTTCTTCCTGGCATAGTGACCTTTCCGCCCATGTTGATACTGTACTTGTTTCACTGTGGATATTGACACAATCTTGACACCAGCTTCCGCCATCATCTTCACAAGGTCTTTTGCTTTTGTCCTTAAGTTGATATGCACATGTTGGACCAAAGCATGTTCATCTCTGGGACACAGAAACCTGTCTCCTTACTGAGCGGTATGATGGCTGGACATTCACATCTTGTTTGTATTTGCGTACAATTTTTTGTACATATGAATGAGGCACCTTCAGGTATCTTGAAATTGTACCCAAGGATGAGCCAGACTTTTACAAGTCCACAATTCTCTTCCTGATATCTTGGCTGATTTCTTTAGACTTTCCCATGATGCTACGCAAAGAAGCAGTGGGTTTCAGGTGTGCAATAAAATACATCCACAGGTGTGTCTCTAATTAACTCAGATGTTGCCAAAAAACCTATCAAAAGTCAAACACATGACATCATCATATGGGCAGTCCAGAATTGTTTAAAGGCTTAGTAATCTTACTGTATGTAAACTTTTGACTTTGCAGTAAGTAATAAAAATGGCTTAAAACATTCTCTCTCATTATTCTGGCATTTGGCAAATATTAAAAATTATGGTAATCCTAATTGACCTAAAACGGGAAAGGTTTATTCTGATTTCATGTCAGATATTGATAAAAACATGCATATGTGTCTTTTTATATAGTGTATGTAAACTTCTGGTTTCAACTGTATATATACGTATGTATGTATGTATGTATATATATATATATATATATATATATATATATGGTATATATGTTAAATTTGTTCTATTTAGTTTGAATTTTCTAGTGTTAGAGAATAAAAAATATCTTCACCTGCTTAGCAATAAAACAAAGCAGAATAAACAATTTGAGCATTTTCCATGCAGCAGCTATTGATAAGTGAGGTGCTTTGTTTAATTGCCTGGCTCAGGCTTTATTTTTTCTATAAAACATAACATCTGGCGCCGTCAGGTCTTTTGGCACAGCTACTATCTCTGCTGAATGATCATGATTAGTATCTACTCTATTTATTCACTAACCACCTTCAAGTGTTCTTGGGACCGTGCCATCTGGTCCTGGGATTCTCTTGTAAGCATTATACAGTTTCTTGTACTTTTTTTATTTTTGTGATGCTAAGTTCTATTTGAGAAACTTTTATGATATGTTTGAAGTTTGGATAAAATTATGTACTCAGATTTAATAAATCAATACAATATCATTCACTCTATTCCCAATTTCTATTCAGATTTATTTAGATGAGCATTTATGTTGAATAAAAAAAAAATCTGCTACAGAAGACATGTCATTAGGCCCCTGGAGAAAAAGAGAACCTAGCATGTCACTATTAGATTTGGCATGGGGCTAAACCACCTTAAAATGGCACTCACTAGGGTGAGGAAAGACTTTTCATAAAGAATCCCAAGGCTGCTTTTGTAGAGTAGTCACTAATAGGAACCAGTGGCGTAACGATAGCGCTCACAAAGACCATGACCAAGATCAGGCCTTGAGGGTAAGGGGCTCCGTTTGAATTCCCAGACAGATAGTGCTTTCAATGGTATGATGTTGACAAAGTTGAAAACTGTATCCATAACCTCCCTGCTCCAAAACTTATTTGGCAACCAGCAGATTTCTTTCATGTCAGACGGCTCGATGACATCACTTCATCCTGATGCCTGCCCTATGCTGACTGCAGGGAAGAGGAGAGTTGAGTTGCGTTGCTCATTGTGAGAGTGGGGTGAGGTGAGTTCCAATGTGTTTTTATTTAACAGCACAACAAGGGTATGGAAGTACTATTATATAAGGGCACATTATTAATCCATGAAGCCACAAGGGACTATTATTAATAAATGAAGGCATCACGGAGGCATTATTATTATTATATGGAAGTAAAGAGTGGGCATTCTTAGTCTGAGGAATAGAGGGGCATTAATAATACGTGGTGGCACAGAGGTGGCAGTATTTACTTATACGGTCAGTAAAACTGTTATCTACCACTATATGATCAGTGTCATATTGGACTTAGTTCAGTGTTTTTGCTCATTGTAATATTTAGTCAGTCATTTTATGGTAGTATTATTTGTCCCATATATAGTGGCATTATTGGTAGTATTGGCCTTGGAATACTTGGTTTTGTTCAGCTACAGTTTAATGGTATTATATAGTTACTACTGTATATGATTCTCATGATGTGGTGTCCCTTATTACCGAAAATATTGATATATAAAGTAATATATATTATTACATTTATATTTGTGTTATTTTTTTAGGGAGGATGAGCATATGTAGATTCTAGTGGTATCTACGAAATAAAGGGAGTCCAGGAGGGGCCTGGGCCGCATACAACTCTAACTACGCCATCCCTGATAACGGCTCGCCCCTGCAGATAGTCTTTTAGGTTCACTAAACAGAAGCATGGTTATACAAATCTGAGCTCACATATGGCAAATTTCATGCAATGTGTGGCAGCGTGGGTTCAAATCCCACCAAGGACAGAATTTATAAGGAGTTTGTAAAGTATGGACCAAAAGTTTGGACACCTTCTCATTTAAAGATTTTTCTGTATTTTCATGACTATGAAAATTGTACATTCACACTGAAGGCATCAAAACTATGAATTAACACATGTGGAATTATATACTTAACGAAAAAGTGTGAAACAACTGAAAATATGTCTTATATGCTAGGTTCTTCAAAGTAGCCACCTTTTGCTTTGATGACTGCTTTGCACATTCTTGGCATTCTCTTGATGAGCTTCAAGAGGTAGTCACCGGAAATGGTCTTCCAACAATCTTGAAGGAGTTCCCAGAGATGCTTAGCACTTGTTGGCCCTTTTGCCTTCACTCTGCGGTCCAGCTCACCCCAAACCATCTCGATTGGGTTCAGGTCTGTTGACTGTGGAGGCCAGGTCATCAGGCTTAGCACCCCATCACTCTCCTTCTTGGTCAAATAGCCCTTACACAGCCTGGAGGTGCGTTTGGGGTCATTGTCCTGTTGAAAAATAAATGATGGTCCAACTAAACGCAAACTGGATGGAATAGCATGCCGCTGCAAGATGCTGTGGTAGCCATGCTGGTTCAGTATGCCTTCAATTTTGAATAAATCCCCAACAGTGTCACCAGCAAAGCACACCCACACCATCACACCTCCTCTTCCATGCTTCACGGTGGGAACCAGGCATGTAGAGTCCATCCGTTCACCTTTTCTGCGTCGCACAAAGACACGGTGGTTGGAACCAAAGATCTCAAATTTGGACTCATCAGACCAAAGCACAGATTTCCACTGGTCTAATGTCCATTCCTTGTGTTCTTTAGCCCAAACAAGTCTTTTCTGCTTGTTGCCTGTCCTAAGCAGTGGTTCCCTAGCAGCTATTTTACCATGAAGACCTGCTGCACAAAGTCTCCTCTTAACAGTTGCTGAAGAGATGTGTCTGCTGCTAGAACTCTGTGTGGCATTGACCTGGTCTCTAATCTGAGCTGCTGTTAACCTGTGATTTCTGAGGCTGGTGACTCAGATAAACTTATCCTCAGAAGCAGAGGTGACTCTTGGTCTTCCTTTCCTGGGGCGGTCCTCATGTGAGCCAGTTTCTTTGTAGCGCTTGATGGTTTTTGCAACTGCACTTGGGGACACTTTCAAAGTTTTCCCAATTTTTTACACTGACTGACCTTCATATCTTAAAGTAATGATGGCCACTCGTTTTTCTTTACTTTGCTGCTTTTTTCTTGCCATAATACAAATTCTAACAGTCTATTCAGTAGGACTATCAGCTGTGTATCCACCAGATTTCTGCACAACACAACTGATGGTCCCAACCCCATTTATAAGGCAAGAAATCCCACTTATTAAACCTGACAGGGCACACCAGTGAAGTGAAAACAATTTCCGGTGACTACCTCTTGAAGCTCATCAAGAGAATGCCAAGAGTGTGCAAAGCAGTCATAAAAAGCAAAAGGTGGCTACTTTGAAGAACCTAGAATATAAGACATATTTTCAGTCGTTTCACACTTTTTTGTTAAGTATATAATTCCACATGTGTTAATTCATAGTTTTGATGCCTTCAGTGTGAATGTACAATTTTCATAGTCATGAAAATACAGAAAAATCTTTAAATGAGAAGGTGTGTCCAAACTTTTGGTCTGTACTGTATGTTCTTCCTGTGTTTGCTCGAATTTCTTCCAGATTCCCAGATTTCCTCCCACACTCCAAAGACATATTGAGAGGGCATTTAGATTGTGAGCCCCAATGGGGACAATGATGATAAAGTCTGTAAAGTTCTGTGGAATTTATGGTGCCACGTAAGAAAGCAGATAGATAAATACAGGTCAGGTCAGGACAGGCAGCAATCCCAAGGCAGAGTCAGGAAACAGTCTGGGTCAAATCCAAAGTAGCCAACAACTAACATCTTCAGAACAGGACAGGATCCGAAGAACCATGATGTCATTCAATTAGGTGACATGGAGTGACTGGTAGTGGTGATACAAGGATACATAGCAGCTGACAAATTCTATGATAAAACCATATAGACCCTAATTTATTAAAGGGAATCTGTCAAAATGTTTCAATTACTAGTCTGCTGCAGATCTACCAGTTCTCTGAGTACTAAGCAATGTATAACCCCGCCCACACCACTGATTGGCTGCTTACACTGTAAGTTGGCAGAAAACTGTTAATCAGTGGTGGGGGCGGGGTTATACAGAGCAGGAGGACTACAAGGCATGAGACAACTAGTCCTCTGGTGATAATCTGCTGCTGATAAAACACTGATTTTATTGAAACTGCAACAAGCAGTTTAGTAAGTGATACATCACTGAACTCAGGTTCTCTGCCCCTACATCATGCTGCTCTCAGATTACATAGGAATAATATGCTGACAGATTTTGTAAATGAGGGTCACGCAGGAATAAGATGCCCTGAACTCATTAAGAAGCGCATCCCACTTAATGAATTTGGCACATCTTATCAGTGGCATGTACCTTTATGCGCTTTGCCAGAAATGTCACTCCACTTTTCATAAATTCCCATCCCACCACAGATCCTGTCCAGCTCTGCCCATTTTAGTGTAAATGTCCAAAACTGGCATAAAAAGTCCAAAAGTCGCAAAATAATTTCGCAATTCCGTGTTGTACAAACATTTTGCAATTTTTCAAAGTATTTTATACTAATTTTCTGATTTAAACACTTGGACGAGTTGGGGCCATAGACTTCCATGTGAGTTTTTTTGTTGTCACTAAATCTGATTCCTAAGAATGGGGGCTTACAAAATCACTTCTAGTAACTATAAAAGAATAATGATGAATGAATGATAATGAAAGACATAATTCTAATAATCTATAATTCTATAATAAACAAAATGAGGGTGACTCAAACTTGCTAAGCACAATTTCTTTCCCGAGGTTGCTATGAATATCTTATCTTATAGCTCAGGGGGGTCCAGAAGGCTATGTATTAACTGAGAAACCATTGCTTGTCAGTCCCACTGGGGACTCACTTAGTTTTTACTCACATATTTTTCTCATCTTAAAACAGTTTCATTTGAATTGCTTTCACTTTCTGCTCTTACACTAGTGCCAGCCAGAATAACAATGATGTCTATCTATACATCATATATTGTATATTTTATGAGTATAGATGCAATGGTATAATAGACTCCAGCCTGCTCATTACACAAGAGACAGAAGAAATATCGTTGATGTGTGTACATATATATATATATACATATATATGTATGTATATATCTATAGATATATACATGTGTATATATATATATATATATATATATATATATATAGATATATATAGATATAGATATATATATATATGCGAATGCCTCTGCATTCTATGCACTCAATAATCTTATGCCTTTCATGCACAGAAATATAGACATAAAACCAGATGTTTGCATGCATCCAAGGCGCAATGGCCAGGTGCATTGGAACGTACAATATTGAACAGCATCTCATACATTCGCCAAGGTGTTATGAATCCCAGCTCTCTGAACCGTTGCTTGTAGTTTTCTGTACATGAATTCCATTAGAGAGAGCTAATTACTGGAAATAAAATTGTGGCGGATGGTAACTGGTATATTCAATATAGTATTATGTGTTATATTACAAGTGTACCTATCACTTAACCAAGGATGTTTCCATGTTTATTATGTAAAACCAGTATAAATTGGCCTTGTAAAGGTGCAGAGTGACAGCTATATTTCAAAGGTTGTCCACTACTTTACTAGGACAACCCCTTCTCATTCCTCATGTTTACCCCGGTAAAATAAAAATACTTATATCCACCTCAAATGTCAGCGCTGTTCCAGCGGTGTCGGTACTCGCGTTCCCAAGAAGTTGTTATGTCACGTGAGTCCTGCGTCCAGTCAGTGCTGGCGTCACTGTCCCCGTCTTGGGACATATTGAACATCAGCAGGAAGTCAAGGCGGTGGCTGTTCTCTGACTTCCTCTTGATGTTCGACTTGTCCAAAGGGGGGGGACAGTGATGCCAGCGCTGATTGGGCTCAGGGCTTACATGACATAACCTCACGTGAGCACCGGGAACGCGAGTGCCGACACACCTGGAAAATGCCGCCAGCACCGGAGGTGAGTATAGGTGTTTTTATTTTCACAAGGCCAAACAGCTCATCAACATTCTTTCAAAGCGGATGTCCGCTCTGATGAAATAGTAAAGGCTTCAGCCAATCAGCAGCCATGGATAGGCTACAGTGGTCACGAGACACAACACCTCACCATCCAGTCACGTCACCAATTAGTAACAGCAGCACCGACATCACTGGAACATTGTTTTTATTTTCTATGGGGCACTAAATTGATTAAAGGGAATCTGTCAACAGGTCTTCACCTCATAAACTATTTATATGCGGATGTAGCTTTTTCAAAGACAAGTTCAGCGATACCTTTACATGGCCAGTCCATTCCTTCAGTACTGAGAGATCTCCGTTTGAATTGATATGCAATGAGGCCGTAGATCTAAAGCTTCTATCACTCCAGCTCTATTCCCTGCCCAGTGCCACCTCCTACTGCTTGACTGACAGCTCATTTGCCTGTAGTGACACAGCATAGAGGTGGACAGTTAAGCAAGAGGAGGTGGGGTTGTGCGGGGAATAGAGCTGAAGTGACATAGGCTTAACATCTACAGCCTCATTTGCATATAAATTCAAACGTTGATTTCTCATTGTGAAGCGGACTGGCCATGTAAAGGTTTTGTAGGACTTCTCTATGAAAGAGCTACATGTGCATATAAATAGTTTGGCGGGTGAAATAATACTGACAGATTCCCTTTAAACAAGGTTTGGCCAGCAGTGGACAACCCCTTTACTTATGAGTGGTATATAACATTATTCTAGGCAGTGCTCCCTATTTTCCTAGTATTGTAGTTCAGCACGTGCCCCACTGGACACACCAGCAGCCCCCATCTCTAAATATTTCCTCCTGGCAGCAAAAAATCTATTTCTTCCTAGGACACTCAAAGCACCTTATTAAAACCATCCATCAATGAAATTTGTATTTTTATTCTCTGTTTTACACTAGTTGCCCTCAAGACTCAGAAAGCGCATATACATTTCCACAATAACAGAACTTACGCCTAGAGCCACTGTTTGCATTGAAACAGCATTTATAGACTTGTTTTTACCAACAAGAAAGTAGATGAAACCATTCAGTTCTCCAAAGGAAAAGTCCAACTTTGCTATTGTATTTTGTAAAGGGTATTAGTACCTTCAGGGGATATTTTTTAATATATTTTTTCTCTAGTACATTGCATGCATTTCTTACTGTATTATCCTCAAAGTAACATCTGACACATTACAAGCGGGGACATTATAGTGTACTGCGACGAATCAACTGCAATGTTGTCCGCTCTGAAATAAACATGTTCTATGGAATTACAACAGAGAGAAACTGTTTTTTGTCACTTTATCTAAATAAAGGGAATCTATCTTCTTTATACTATATATTATATTTTTATATGTGCAAAATATATGTGGACATAGGTAAAATAATACATATATTACTCTAGAATTTAAGCTGTGGAGGCACATGAAAACTTTAAAGGGATTGTCCACTACTGGACAACTTTGTCTTAATCGGCATGTTTGCCCCCAGTAAAATAACAGCACTTTATTCACCTCCGATGCTAGCACCATTCCAGCAATGTCAGCATTTGCTCTCCCTGGACTTGCATCACATTGTTATGTCACGTGATCCCTGAGCCCAATCAGCACTAGCTTTACTCTCCCCACCTTCAGATGTATCAGACATCAAGAGGAAGTGAGCAGCAAGCCACAGCCCTGACTAACATGGGGACAAATATATTGATTGAGACTGGGTTGTTTGAGTAGTGGACAATCTCTTTAAAGTGATGAGACCACAGTGGAGATGTTTGGCTATAATGCTCTGCACCATGTTGGACAAATCAGCATAAACAGCTTATACCAACTCGTGGAGAAGGAGAGATGATTTGGGCTTGTTTTGCAGCCACAGAACCTGAGCACCTTCAGTCAATGAGTTGATTATTAACTTCTCATTATACCTAAGTATTCTTGAATCAAATGTGAAGCCATCTATCTAAACCTAAAGCTTGTCCGAAACTGGGTCTTGCAACAGGACAATCTCCCTAAGCATACCAGCAAATCTACAACACTTTAGCTGGAAAAGAAAAGAATCAAAGTGTTGCAATGGTCCCGTCAAAATCTAAACCTCTACTGAACTGAAATGTTGTGGCTGTGCATAAGCAAATCCTCATAAACCCAAAGGAACTTAAAGAGACTCTGACACCAGGTTTTTGCTGCCTCATCTGAGAGAAGCATAATGTATGGACAGAGATCCTGATCCAGCGATGTGTCACTTACTGGGCTGCTTGCTATAGTCCTGATAAAATCACTGTTTTGTCAGTAGAAGATTATCAGTAGAGGAAAAGTAAACCTGCTGCCATGTAGTTTTCCATATACATGAGCTCTGTATAACCTTGTCCCCAGCACTGATTGGCAGCTCTTTGCCGATGCACAGTGTACACAGAAAGCGGCCAATTAGTGGTGTGAGTCAGATTATTCAGAGCTCAGCATTCAGAGAAATGGTAGATTTACTGCATATAAAACAGTGATTTTAACAAAACTACAGTAAGCAACCCTGTAAGTGACAACACTGGAATCAAGATCTCTGCCCTTACACCATGCTGCTCTCAGATGGAGCAGCAAAAACCTACACTGTAAAAAAGAGTGTGCCAACATTCCTCACGAAAAATGTGAGAGACAAATAAAGTCATACAGAAAACAATAACTTATTGATTCATAGGGGTGTACTTACTTTTTCACACACTGCTTTCGCATTTTGGACTAGTTTTATATTAAATATATAATGTGATGTGTTGTAGTTAATCTGAGGCTGTATTTACTTAGAGAGTAACTGTCATTTAAACTTTTATTTCATAAATCAATAGTACATGTGAAAATTAGCAACTTTGTAATATTTGTTATCAGAGAAATCTAATCTGCTTCTTTCTACGCCAGGACTGGTCAGGCATTTACAAAATTCTCAATTCCTAGGTAAAATCTAAATTCAGTGAAGACAGACTTTCCCATTTCTGAGATAGGAGATGACAGCTGCTACTGATGAGATTCTATGTAGATAGGAAGAGCTCCTTTCTCCTTCTTTTCCCTCCCTTCTACATAGAATCATATAAAAACCAATTGCCATCTCCTATCTAAGTAAAGGGAAAGTCTGTCTTCACCGAACACAGATTTTACTAGTGAATTGAGAATTTTGAAAATAATCAATGAGTTCTGGAGGAGAAAAGACCAGATTTCTCTGATAATATATATTAGAAAGTTTCTTATTTTCATGTGAACTATTTCTAAAATAAAAATTAAAACAATGGTTATTCTTTAATTTTCAGTCCTTCTAAGGAATAGATATTTATTTTTTTATGTCTTGATCCTTACAACCGTAGAATTCAAAGAGGGTGAATTTTTATGTATTTTATTTTTATTTACAATACAATTAGGTCCAGAAATATTTGGATAGTGGCCAAATCTTTGTGATTTGGGCTCTGCATGCCTCTATTTTGGATTGAAAATGAAACAACACAGATGCAATTGAAGTGTAGACTTTCAGGTTTAATTAAAGAGGTTGAACAAAAATATCCTGTGAAACCTTTAGGAATTGCAACCATTTTTCTACAAAACCTCCTCATTTCAGTGGCTTAAAAGTAATTGGACAAATTAATTTTAACATAAATAAAATGTTCATGTTTAATAGTTTGTAGAGAATCCTTTGCAGGCCATGACGGCCTGAACTCTGAAAGCCATGGACATCACCAAACGCTGGGTTTCCTCCTTTATGATGCTTGCCAGGCCTTTACTGCGGCTGGCTTTAGCTTGTTTGTGAATCTTTCTGCCTTAAGTTTTGTCTTAAGCATGTGAAATGCATTCTCGATGGGGTTATTATCTGGTGATTGACTCGCAGAATATTCCACTTCTTTGCCTTTAACTCCCAGATTGCTTTCACATGATGTTTTGGGTCATTGTATAGCCCTATACACTTCAGAATTTATTCAGGTTGACCTTAGTTTCATCTCTCTGAAGAATTTAGATGTTTTTTGGCAAAGTCTAATCTGGAATTTCTGTTTTTAAGAGTAATGGTTTGCACCTTGTGGTGAACCCTTTGTATTTGTTCTCATAAAGTCTACTCTTTATGGTAGACTTAAATACTGAAACACCTATTTCCTGGAGAGTCCCACTGTTGTCTTTGTCCAGGCCTTTTTGAGTTCCCAAGCCCACCAGTGCATTTTTTTTGTGGAATGCACCAACCAAACTGTTGATTTGGCCACTCCTAACATTTCTGCTATCTCTCTGATGGATTTCATATTTTTTTCAACTTAATGATTGTCTGTTTCACTTCCATTGAGAGCCCCTTTGACTGCATGTTGTGGGTTCACAGCAACAGCTTCAAAATGCAAATGCCACACATGGAATCAGCTCCAGACTTTTTACCTGCTTAATTGATGATGGATTAAAGTGAGAAAAACCAATGCAGCTCATTAAAGAACTTTTGAGATAATTGTCCAATTACCTTTGGTCATTTCAAAAAGAGGCAGCTACATATAAAAGATCTAAATTTCCTAACCCTTACTCCAAATAGGATGTGAATACCCTCAAATTAAAGCTGAGAGTCAGTACTTTAAGCCCTTATTGATATAACTGTATCTTGATTAAGTTTCGGTAACAAGCTAAAATGCCAAACCTTGTGTCACTGTCCAAATATTTATAGACCTAACTTTATATTTATATTTTTATTTCTAATATATACATTTTATCTAAATGGGTCTAAAATTTTGAGTTGATTTATTATAATACCGTATATACATTTGATATATACATTCTTGCTCATCGTTATTGGCACCAATGAAGTTTAAGTACATAATGTGGAATATCTCCTGAGAAAAATGAATCAAGTTAAACAAATGATAAACAATAATTTAAAGCCAAAAACAATGGGAGAGAAAAATAGAAAAACCTAAAGCTTGCAGTGACACTGGTATTTGCACCCTTTACATTAATTGACTCGCCTGTGGTAAATCATAAAAGAGATTCACCTGTGATTAATTCTCAGTGCCCATGTGACATGAATTAGCCAATGAATGATGACTTCAGTGTTTTTACATGGTAGGCTCTGTTTCTTTGTCACAATGGTGAAGACAAATGAGCTGCCTGAGGACATCAGAACTGCTATTATTAGCAAAGACAAGACTTCCAAAGGCTGTAAGGCCATCTCCAAAGATCTTGGTATCCCAGTTTCAGCAGTGTGCAATGTTATTAAGAAGTTTGACAATCATGGAACCGTCAAGAACCTCCCTGGATGTGGGGGACAGAAGAAAATTGACAAGAGATTTCTTCAAAGGTTGGTGCGAATCGTGGAAAAAACACCATGGCAAACATCCAAAGACCCAAAAGCCAACCTGGAACAGTCTGGGGTCATGGTTTCAACAAGTACCATACGCTGTACACTAAACCAAGCAGAGCTTTATGGGTGAAGGCCAAGGAAGAACCATTGCTGAAGAAAAGACATAAAAAGGAAAGACTGATCTTTGCCAAATAGTACTTTGACAAACCACAATCCTTCCGGGAAAATGTTCTGTGGACAGATGAAAAAAAAATACAGTTTTTTTGCAATGCAAAGCAACAGTTTGTTTACAGACGGTGCAATGAAGCTTATAAGGAAAAGAACACATTACAAACAGTTAAGCATGGTGGAGGATCCATAATGCTGTGGGGTTGCTTTGCTTCGTCTGGTACTGGAAACCTTGACTGTATAACAGGAATCATGAAATCGGAGAATTATCAAGAGATTTTAGAGCAAAATGTCCTACCCAGTGTAAGAAAACTTGGTTTGAGTCGAAGATCATGGGTCCTACAGCAAGACAATGACCCAAAGCACACATCCAAAAGTACACAGGAATGGTTGAAAAAGAAAAAATGGACTGTTTTAAAATGGCCAGCAACGAGTCCTGACCTCAATCCCATTGAAAATCTTTGGGGTGAGCTGAAATCTGCCATTGGGAAAAAGAACCCTGCAAACATTCAAGAGCTTGAACAAACTACAAAGGAAGAGTGGGAGAAAATTCCAGCTGAGAAGTGCAAGAAGCTTATAGATGGCTTCAAGAAACGTTTGGAGGCTGTCAGCAATGCCAAAGGGTGTGCAACCGAGTATTAATTAGAGGTGCTTTTATTCCTGCACATGCTGTTTATTGTGTTTCTTCTTTGAAATTGCAACATGGAAGTTGAAAAACAATGTTTTACTGTTGTATTACTTTGGATCACTAATTAAAAAATCCTGAGGATTAACTTTGGTACATTTCCATTTATTTCTGAAGATAATAATAATAATGGTGAGCAGCACTGTATATTATATGAGGGTCCACATTTCTGATGCAGAGCTCCTAATTCCCTAGTAATTACCTATATTTATATAATACATTTTTTTCTTGTCTGGAGCCACCACTATGGGAAGATTAATATTTTTTTTTTCAAGAAAATAGCTGTTCTTCAATATCAAGCAGCGTCCATACTCATTGAATGGAATTACGCATTGCAGCTTCATCCGATGCATTTACTTCTGGCCACCACTGGAGCTTATGCCTTATGATGGGTGTCGAGTGTTGGACCCCCATGGATGTGATGTTGATGACATATCTTAATTATAGGTCATAACAACCAGGCTTGGACTGGCCCACAGGAGAACAGGAGAATCCTCCGGTGGGCCCCTATGCAAGAGTGGGTCATCACCCTCTTATATCAGCAGTACTTGGCACAATATATGTGAATCACTATGTATAGACAAAGGCAACATCTTATTCACTTAACAATATACCCAGTTCATTTTTGTATAAAATTCTGATTGAGGAAAATGTCACATTTGCATGCAGCTGAAAAGTGGGGCGCTGGAGTTGGCTACTGGTGGGCCCTTGGCACCCCAGTCGAGTCTATAGAAACTCTTGAGATGGAAAAAATAATTTTTTATGGAAGTATTACTGGTTAGTTACCTTTTGGTTAAAAAAAAGTGCATGATGTTTCACGATGCGGTCTCTAACTTCATTCATTTTTAGACCACCTTTTATATAGTTAGAACCTGCTTCTAGTTTTAAACATTCATCATCTTGATCATATTTCTCCCTGTAATACATGCTGGATGATATTTGTGAATCCAGAATGCTGCTACCTTTACTAGCTTCCATGTATTGGTACAGCTTTCCAAACTGATCTTTTCTTCCACAGTTAATAAGGATTCTATTCTCCCTGATGCTGACAAACATTGATGCAGGGCATTCCTTCAGCTACCTCTATGGGTGCCTCACTCTCTCTGTACATGGCCTTTGTAGCTCCCTCTACTCCTACTACGTCTGCTTTTCTTATCTTTATTCACTAATGCTAATACAGTAACGGCTTGTATCATCTGCTCTCACTGAAAACTTTTATACTTTCCCCTGTCTACAACTTTCTATCTCTCTCTGCTGCTATCTTTAACACTGGGTGAATAGAGACCAGGAGAGTCAGGAGCAGTGTGCTGTCAGATCTACATCAGAATCAACTGGACTGCCAGCTGTTTGAAGGAATTGCTCAGATTCTACAACAGCGATCTAGTAGTAAATGTCTAATTTAATATTTGAGTTATTTAGAAAATTGCTTGTTTGCATTTAAGCAAATTGAAATTAGTACATATGTCCACATTGACAAATAAATTAGTGCAAATGTATTTTTAGCCATTAAGTTGATTATAACAAGGGTTTTATGAAGGGACATATAACTGAAAATTCTTGAAGCTCATGCTTAAGGTACCTGAATGGCAGCCATGTTTTGTTGGTATATTTATTGGCACTTCTTTCCAAGACTAAATGTTTTTAACACACAAATAAACTATTATTCTTCCAAGAATAGTAGAATTATAACATTCAGTTACATTGTTTTTATTTTGCAGAATCTCCAATGAACACTCTCCAAAGCTTCAAATTCGGAGCCATAGTTACTTGCGAGCAGTGAGTGAAGTTTCCATCAATAGGAGCATGGACACCCTTGACCCATCAACTCTCCTTACGTCTCCTAAATTCCGATCTAGAAATGAGAGCTACATGAGAGCCATGAGCACAATCAGTCAGGTGAGTTCCCCACCAGTTCACAATTCACGTAAGGCTTATAAGGATCAGTATTGATCTGGGGCTTATGAGAATTGATTGGCACAACCCACATCACAATCGCTGTATTTTAGTATGGTACACCGTGAATTAATTTCATCCCAGCACATTGTGGTGTTTAAAATGTTACACATGCTACAAATGTCCAAAACATGTTTCACCTATACTGCGGCATTATCAGGGGATTGGGACACAGGTGTGACTAGCCTGGTGGCTAGCCTAAAAACGTTTATACTCTTATTATGACCTTGATCTGCTCAAATATTCTCATGGCCATTGAGAACAGCCAAAACAGTTATAATCTATACGTTTAAAAAAAAATACAAAATAAACCAAAACAAATGGCAGCCAACAGGTACAGCACAAATCAGGATTTGAAAAAAGAAAAGAATAAGAAGAACAACTGTTTCATGATAAAAGAGATTGATGTAGAAGAAGGACAAAATACCTGCAAGCTTTGAAGCTGGGTTTTGGCTTAAAGAGAACTTGTCACCAGAAAAAACACCATTAACCTGCACATAGTGTTATTAACCTGCCCAGCGCCTGCACTTAACCGAACTCTGTAGGGAGAAAATTAACTTTATTCTCCCTGGTGGTGTTCTATTTTCAGTTGCGGGGAGGATGCTGGCGAGGGTTCAGTCACCGCTCTATGTTTATATAGTGGCAGCTGTAACCGTGCCCCCGGCATTGTCTGACACTGGCTCTGCATTGGGGCTGGCTGTCAGTAAGGGTCGGGTACGCGGTTATAGTCGCCGCTCTGTATTCTCATAGCGGTGAGAAACCCAAACGCTGCCAAGGGAAATAATGTTAATTTTCTCCCCACAGTGTTTGGCTACCTGCTGGTGCCGGGCAGGTTAGTAACATTATTAACCTTCAGATTAACCCCATATCTGCAAGTTACTAGCGTTTTTTTGGTGACAGGTTCCCTTTAATTTGGAATTGTGTACACTCACAAACCAGTTATTATATGATTTCTAAGTCCAGGTGAAAAGTCCAAATCTTTAAAGAACAAAAACATAAAGTCTTTAGAGTAAACTATTATAGACCTCAAAGATTAAGGTGGCATTCACACATCTATATTTCATAGTCTGATCATGGACCATAACGCACAGGCTGAAGGCTTGTCTCCTAACCCAAAAATGATAGTCTCATATATCTTTATGAAGCAGTCAAGTTTGGGTCATGAGTCCTGAGGTCGGTCTGTGTGAATATGGCATAATGAATATCACTACTGTGTCATTTATATTCCAAGGTTAAGGGCCTTTGGTGACATCACGGTCATGCGACCACGATGTCACCAAAGACTCTTTTAACTGCAGGAGTCTAGAGGAACTGAAGAAGAGACAGGCTGGTATGTACTGTATGTGCAGTGTGTGTAGATACATGTCTATGTGCAGTGTGTGTGTGTATACATATGTATGTGCAGTGTGTGAGTATATACATATGTATGTGCAGTGTGTGAGTATATACATATGTATGTGCAGTGTGTGAGTATATACATGTCTATGTGCAGTGTGTGTGTGTATACATATGTATGTGCAGTGTGTGAGTATATACATATGTATGTGCAGTGTGTGTGTATATACATGTGTATGTGCAGTGTGTGTATACATATGTATGTGCAGTGTGTGTGTATATACATGTGTATGTGCAGTGTGTGTATACATGTGTATGTGCAGTGTGTGTATACATGTGTATGTGCAGTGTGTGTGTATATACATGTGTATGTGCAGTGTGTGTATACATATGTATGTGCAGTGTGTGAGTATATACATGTGTGTGCAGTGTATGTTTATATGTGTATGTGCAGTGTGTGTGTATATACATGTGTATGTGCAGTGTGTGTATACATGTGTATGTGCAGTGTGTGAGTATATACATGTGTATGTGCAGTGTGTGTATACATATGTATGTGCAGTGTGTGTGTATATACATGTGTATGTGCAGTGTGTGTATACATGTGTATGTGCAGTGTGTGTATACATGTGTATGTGCAGTGTGTGTGTATATACATGTGTATGTGCAGTGTGTGTATACATATGTATGTGCAGTGTGTGAGTATATACATGTGTGTGCAGTGTATGTTTATATGTGTATGTGCAGTGTGTGTATATACATGTGTATGTGCAGTGTGTGTGTATATACATGTGTATGTGCAGTGTGTGTATACATGTGTATGTGCAGTGTGTGAGTATATACATGTGTGTCCAGTGTGTGTATACATGTGTATGTGCAGTGTGTGAGTATATACATGTGTATGTGCAGTGTGTGTATACATGTGTATGTGCAGTGTGTGAGTATATACATGTGTATGTGCAGTGTGTGTATACATGTGTATGTGCAGTGTGTGAGTATATACATGTCTATGTGCAGTGTGTGTGTATACATATGTATGTGCAGTGTGTGAGTATATACATATGTATGTGCAGTGTGTGAGTATATACATGTATGTGCAGTGTGTGTGTATATACATGTGTATGTGCAGTGTGTGTATACATATGTATGTGCAGTGTGTGAGTATATACATGTGTGTCCAGTGTATGTTTATATGTGTATGTGCAGTGTGTGTGTATATACATGTCTATGTGCAGTGTGTGAGTATATACATGTCTATGTGCAGTGTGTGTGTGTATACATATGTATGTGCAGTGTGTGAGTATATACATATGTATGTGCAGTGTGTGAGTATATACATATGTATGTGCAGTGTGTGAGTATATACATATGTATGTGCAGTGTGTGTATATACATGTGTATGTGCAGTGTGTGTATACATGTGTATGTGCAGTGTGTGAGTATATACATGTGTATGTGCAGTGTGTGTATACATGTGTATGTGCAGTGTGTGAGTATATACATGTGTATGTGCAGTTTGTGTGTATACATGTGTGTGTGATGACATGATTATAGTTGAATAAATGTTGATTTTTTTGTTCTAGAATAAATGTAGATTGTTGTTCATGGAAAAAAAATAAGACATCCCCTGAACATAATCCCTAACCCATCTTTCGGAGCAAAAAATAATATAAGACCGTCATATTTTTGTGGAAACACGGTATATGGTTTGCCAAAATTAAGATAGTCCATTTGAAACAGTGAATTCTGATGTGAAGTCAGTGTAAGGACACAGTCTCCTTTTATGCAATTCCATTTTCAGCCTAGAGAAAGCTTCAATTGCTAATAAAAATGGACTGTTTAAAGCCTTCTAAAAGTTTTCTATGCTTCTAAATTTCCTTAAATTTGTGGTTTCACTTGAATTTGTACATTTTAAGATTTGATTCGAGGATCGCAAAAAAACATGTCTGGAATTATTTCCCACACTGCTGAAGCATCAAAGAGTGGGCTAATATAATTTTGCTGCCCCTTAATACCGTGCAGCTATTATCATACCTTGTACAATGGTGGGCAGTACCTGGGGCATCACAGATCAGCGGTTCTCAGTGGACCACAGTTTGTACAGCAGAGTCATTTTCGTTCTCTAGCGTCACTGGATAAGTCTCTTACTTCTGAAGTGTGTGAGATCTTATGGTCAGCGGGCTTCTCGTTCTGTCTCTCCCTCTTGTATAGAGTATAAGCTCTCATGGTAAAGTGTAAGCTCTTATGGTCAACAGGGTTCTATCTCTCTCCACTTCCCCACGTGTAATTTTTGAGTAATTACAAGCTTTCCAGTATTGAGATTTTGCAAATGTATTCAAATTTTTTGAGAAAAATTCAACTAATTTGGCAAATTCAAATTTCAAAAGATCTGCTCATCTCTGCTCTGTATGCTGGCTGTACGATGTACATGGCAAGCAGCAATATTCAGATAGAATATAACATTTGATGTCAATGGGTTTGCGTATCAAGAAGAGCAAGTATTAAATCTTCAGAGTTATATCACCACCACTACCACAAGCCTGATATACTATATTGAGCCAGATTCGATCCTTTTGACTCGCCCCCTGGGCCGTGGGGCACTCGGATCCGGGCAGTAGGGGAACGATGGGAGTAGTAGTGCAACCCGGTTCCATGGCTCAGGGTGGTCAGGCCAGTGGTAGTCCGTTATGCGCTGATGATTATGTCCGACTACGCCACCCGTGGATTGCAGTTATTAGGAACCGCCGCTGCATGCAGACCGCTGGGGCTGATGAGGTGTGCAGCTAGGGTAGTGTGACTCCCCACAGGAAGAGTGCGGCCCCAGGGCAGTATAATGGATGGTGGGAGTGATGGTGGTGAGAGTCCCAGTACTGGTAGTGCTGGAGGCGCGAAGGAGCACACAGACAACAGGTTGCAGTCCAGGGCCTTTACTAAAACAGGTAAACTGACCCATAAACAGTCCCGGCTAGGAGGGGACCTGGATGTCTGAGAGCAATGGGGAAATTGGCCCTGGTCAGGGTGAGGGTGTAGGCCTACCGTGCTTTCTGTGCTCCTTCTGGCTATCTCCTCCTTATGGGGTAACAGCCCACGTTTCCGAGCTTTCCATGTACTCTCGCCTGTATTGCCTGCGACATGGGTTCCTTTCTGCTCCCGGCCTGGTACGGCTTTACTGGTCCCTTCTGTTGTGGCAGAGCCTCCAGGTTTCTTAGGCCAAGGAACATACAGTCCCCTGCGGACTGGTTATCTGCTGTGGGATGTGGAATCCTCCCAGCCTCAGACACCAAAGTCTGGTAAATTAAGTCCTTTATCTGCTAAGACAGGCTCACTTCGCCTCTTGTCTCTGGCTTGTGGCTCTCCTCCTGCCACACTTCCTCTTAGGTGCAATACAACTTTCTGTCCCTGCTCTGCTCCGGGACAGGTCTCAGTACTGAGACAGGTCATCCAGTTCTCCCTAACCCTGCCCCCAGTACCAGCTTTTATAGGGGCAGCCTGCTCCCCCTACTGGCCTGAGACAGGAGGTACTGCATGCTAATGTTCCCCTGACTAGAGAACCTCCCCCCTGCTCTCAGACACAGCTTTATTACATTTTGTGGCATCCAGGCCAGGGTGACACACTTTGATGCAATGTACTCAAAAATTCTGCCACCAACACCTGCAATCAGAATGAACAGCCAGCAACACTCCTCAGCTATGCATATTACAGTCTTAGTTTCATGTTCAGTATGTTATACAAATATGTACTTATAAGAACTTTTCATCATTTTCAGGTCAGTGAAATGGAAGTCAATGGTCAGTTTGAGTCGGTATGTGAATCCGTTTTTAGTGAACTAGAATCTCAGGCGGTGGAGGCCCTGGATCTTCCAATGCCCGGCTGTTTTCGAATGAGAAGCCACAGCTATGTTAGAGCAATTGAGAAAGGATGTTCTCAAGATGACGATAGCGTGCTGCTTAGACCATCATCGCCTCCCCGCACAACTACAACAGTGAGGACAATCCAGAGCAGCACCGGTTAGTACTAGTTCATTTATTATTAGTACTAGTAGTAGTATTTTTGTTAAGCCTTTGTTTTATTCACCGTAAGACATTTCAGTAAAAGCAATATCTCACATTGAATACTAATATCTGTGACAAGTGATTTGTTTATCAATAGATTCATTCATGAGAAAAACAAAAAACCCTACAAATGGCATGGGGTGAAAATAGCAAAATTATTTACACTCACCCTCTGCCGTCACCCCTATGAATTAAGCACAGGCCATTTGTGGTGCCCGCTTTAGCATGGATGGCTAAAGATAGCAGACTGTTCACACAAGGAAGGTCACTCTTCAAATGTCTTAGACCTATAAATAATTCGGACCTCTAGACTCCTTTCACATTACGTTCTCAGCGTATGTCAGCTGTATTAACACCGTTAAATCACCGCAAATGTGTTAAACTGGTCCACAGACACCCGTTCACCATTTTTTTTAACCTGGAAACCTATAGGTGATGGAGGCCATTCTGTACTATCTGTTAAAGATATATACGAAAGGTTTCCATCTGGAAATACTCTGAATATAAACCCTGGTCGGGCACGGAAAACACAGCATGAATAAAAGGCTTATAGTGAGTTTTTCCTAACACATTTAGATTTATTTCATTTGTCCCCTAGAAACAAATTACAACCATTTACAGTTGAAACCAGAAGTTTACATACACTATATAAAAAGACACATATGCATGTTTTTCTCAATATCTGACATGAAATCAGAATAAATCTTTCCCGTTTAAGGTCAATTAGGATTACCATAATTTTTAATATTTGCCAAATGGCAGAATAATGAGAGAGAGAGAATGTTTTAAGGCATTTTTATTACTTACTGCAAAGTCAAAAGTTTACATACATTTCATTAGTATTTGGTACCATTGCCTTTAAACTGAATGACTTCGGTCAAATGTTTGGGATATCCTTCCACAAGCTTCTCACAATAGTTGGTCGGGATATGGGTCCATTCCTCCTGACAAAACTAGTGTAACTGATCCAGGTTTGTAGGTCGCGTGCTCACACCTGCCCTTTCAGCTTCAGCCATAAATTTTCAAAAGGATTGAGATCATGATTTTGTGATGGCCACTCCAAAACATTGACTTTGTTATCCTTAAGCCACTTTGTTACCATTTTGGCAGTATGCTTCGGGTCATTGTCCATTTGGAAGACCCATTTCCGCCCAAGCTTTAACTTCCTGGCTGGTGTCTTGAGATGTTGCTTCAGTATTGCCACATAATCACATGCATATGTGTCTTTCTATATAGTGTATGTAAACTTCTGGTTTCAACCGTACTTGATTAGTTCTAGTACATACAGTGGCAGTTGTCATGAAGTGTTATAGCCTTACCCTTACCTACACCAGTAATGTCTGCCTCCGTCATCAGGCGCCATTGCAATTACTCTGCGGGTGGCGCTGGTAATGCAAGAGGCAACATTACCGGTATCACTGCACAACACAGAAACTATACATCTAAGAATACTGCTGTGGCTGTGACTTGTCGTACCATCCATCCAGGTTATGTGTGTGTTTTCTGTCCAGCTATTAAGTAGAGGGAAACACCTCTCTGTTGTGGCCAATGAGGCAGTACCACGCTTTATTTAAACTCTCAGCAATCAAGTAGGTTGCCAGTTATTGTTTAGTTTACTGTAGACATCTCTGGTGCTATTTGTTTACTGAGTATGAGTTCCTGACTTGATTTAGACCTCATATTCTCTACTATCCCTCCTGACACTGACCCCCCACCTTATCTGACTCCACTCTTGACTGCCCTCCTGGTATTTGACGCCGGCTATTCCTCACACTAGGGTTTTTTCTCCTGATTCTGTCCCTGGTTCTGTCTCTCCAGTTACTGACCTGGCTAGTCTGACTACTCTTGCTTCAGGCTCGCGGCTCCGGCCAGCAGCTACTCCATGGACACAACCCAGGGGGCCCCAGTGTAAGTATAGATCCCTGTATAGGAGTTAAAGGATGAAGGCCAGCATAATTCTGTGCCTGGTAAACAGAGTGCCAAGTTTGTCTAACGTTGCCTTTTTGAGCTGACGATCTTACACAGTATTAACTAGGAAATTTATCAAAAGTACAGCAATGTTTTAACTGGTTTAACTTTGAGAGATAATTAATTGGTCTCTCCAGCTCAAGGTATATTTTTAAGCTTTTAAGTTAACTGTTGTGAGTTTCCTGCACTATATTTAGTCATACTGAATACAAAGATAATTGTTAAAGCTCAGAAGACACTTTAGAAGTCACTGCATCTTATGTATCTACCTTTGACATTATTTACTTATAATTTTTTTTAGGATAGTTAACATTTACTTTTTAAGCTCAGAATTCTGCATAGATTAATTTCATAATACATCTTTATAATGGTTTGAATTATGTTTATCTGTTATTCCCTGTTTAACTTTTTGTCTGTGTGAAAAAAGGGGTTCTCCACTATTACAAAAGGTAATCTTAATGGGCCAAGAGCCTACGTACCTCCCGAATCGGCACTGCTCCGCTGCACTCCGTATTGTATTTCCCAACATCAAAATCTGACAAAAACTGTCACATAACTGCTGCAGCCAATCAGTTGCCAGTGAGTGACTGCAGCCTTTACACCCCATATAAGCGGTTTCTTCCTGTTTGGATGGAATGTAAAGGCTGCAGCCAATCAGCGGCTGATGATTAACTGCAGCAGTCACTGTTCTGGAATGTAAGCATTTTTTTTCTTACACCAAGCTGTGCCCATTAAGATTAACATTTTTAGTAGCAGAAAACCCTTTTAAATGAAAAATGCTGTCTGCCTTCAACCACCATCAAAGGGTGCTCACTGCGGTCACTGATATTCCATGCAACTGACTAGTAAATGAGTATACAATAAGCCCTGAAGCTCCCACAGTCGTGGCTTTAGGCAGTCAAATTATCATCATCGAAGTGGAAAGCTAAATAAGCGTCAGCCATCAAATAAACAGCTGGTGTGCTAAGCTGTTATGAAACACGCCATGGTGCATCACAATATTTACATAGTGTACATGTTTTAATATTAGTTTTTTGCACATCACACCACAAACATAGCATATGTATGTTATGTAATGGCATGACATGCCACAGTGTTTGTTTGGTGACTGCTATATCTGTATTAAAGGGAATCTGCCACCAGGTTTTTGCTACCTAATTTGAAAGCAGCATAATGTAGTTAAAGAGACCCTGAATCCAACAATGTATCAATTAGCTTACTCGGTGCAGCAGTTCTGATACAATTAGAGTTCTTAGATGTAGCATGTAGCAGAGCTAAGAGAGCTAACCCGCCCACACCAGGCTTTCTATGTACATTGTCTATTGACAGTGAGCTGCTTATCAGAGGAGGGGGCGTGGTCAGACCAGGGCTCATTTGAGTTGTAGTCGGGGCAGTGACAATTGTCTGGTGATAAAACCTTCATTGTATGGAAACAACAGCACACAGCCTAATAAATGATACATCGCTGAAATCTGTGTCTCAGCTGCTATATTATACTGTCCTCAGATTAGACAACAAAAACCTGCTGACAGATTCCCTTTAAGGGAATTTGAAGCTTTGTATTAGCAAAATTGAGCTCTATTGTTTAGAAATGTATATTGTGAAATTAAACAGCCTAGACCATTTTAGACCTAAAAGGCACGGGATGTCTATAATTGGACTGTTTAAGACTAGTTTCTTGGCAGTTTACTTAGTGGTGTGAGTAAATAAGCGGGAGGTTCCTTCTAGATCATTAAGGTTTATTATTTATATACTTGAATGCTGTTGCTAATGCTGAAATGATACCACAATACACTAAGCCATAAAATTTGAAAAAAAAATTATAGGAATCTAATATAAAAATACACTACATCAAAGCCATATGTTTTAGAGAAAGAACAGCTCACAATACTAATGACCTGAACACTTGCTGCTTATTGATCCAAGTCTATGGTAGAGTTAAAATTTCAGCACAGATCGGCAATCAATAAGCTGAAGGTGAAGAGGCAAAGGCAGAAATAAATGGAAGATGTGTAACATGTCAGTGCAATTTCTCAAATGATAGGTTTTAATCACTTTATCTATGAAGTAGTTTACAGAACTTGTTTTCCCTTTCATTAGCAGATACGATTATGAATTATCCATAATTAATGAGGGACCGAATCAGAATATTTTCTCATTTGCATCCCCTTAATCATAGAGTGGTGACAGCGAGGAAAAACCATGCCAAAAACATTCACATGGAATTTAAAACAGATGTTGTTTTGGTACTCTGTGATACTGAGAGGATACGGCAGTGATGCTCGCATTGCTCAGAATAACTTGTTATTTTATGTCAGTATCGGGGTGACATGTTGATAATAATTGTTCCCTTCACAGCCTGAGCCTACTATATATGCATGATTTGTGACAAAGGCCATTTGACAGGATTTCCACATTTAACCTTGCTGAAAGAAATGCAAATATAACCAGTAAGGAAAAGACAAATTAGCTGATTTGATACAAATTCTGACATTTTAAAAATGTTTGTTTATGTTAATGGGGTAATAAATCATGGGAAATCTAAATTAAATTTCAGCTGAAATTTTACTCACTCAGATAATCCTGATGTAAAGTCTCTCCGATCTCACACTACTGCTTTCAACAGTTATATAGGGCAGCTAAAAGGAGCTAATGGTGGAAGAGCAGAGTCCACATCTTTATATGTTGGTGGCTAATATAGTTGTGTTAATCTAAGCAGCAAATATGACAAAGATCAACAGAGCATTTAGTTTCTTCGAAACCAAAGAAATGACTCAGAACATTCAGTATGTTGGTATAAGTGCAACATGAAAGTACATGTTCACACTGTGGCCGCCTAACAGACAAAACCTTAGATAAAAACAGCATGAGCAAATAAAGTAGTAAATAAATAAATAAATAGTAGTACATGTAAATAACATAAGGTACTTAGTTGAAACTGCTTTGATCAAAAAAGCATAAAAGCCACCCCACCACGACAAGGTGTACCCAATCGGGGCAGTCCCATCTCTAGTATTAAACCTCACCATTTGTCAGAAGACCTCAATGTAGTTAGGGACAGAGCAGGACCCAGGCCCAACTGTTCAGACATCTGCCCATGGAAAGCTGTATATTGACAAAAATGCCATCCCGATTGGGTACACCTTGTCATGGTGGGATGGCTTTTACACCTTTTTTTATCAAAACAGAGTCAACTAAGTATGTTATTTACATGTACTATTACTATTCATTTATTTACTTACTGCAGGGTATTTGCTCATTTTGTTTTTATTTTAGGCTTTATTTAGTTTTTTTCTGTAGAGATTTCCTTTAAATATCTGTCATGAGACACACATTTATTAATGAACATAACTGTCCCAAAAATAACCCTTAACACCTGGGAGGGCAACACTTCACAATCAGTAGTGACATAATGACCCCCCCAAAATTGTCCTCTCAGGATCAAGAAGTGTACAGAAAATATTAAATGTAAAAACTATCTTTATTTAACAATCATAATAATACACAATAGAATAGAATAAAATAATGTGCCTCATGCCAAGAGGAGACACAGTAACAAAAAACCTTTGTAGGCAATATGTAGGGTAACTGCCATCTACTTGCTACATTAATAATCCTGGTAAAGTATTATATTAACGGCCTTCAGCTCGATTTTGAGTCATGGTGACTTGATGAATGAACGCTATGTAGAAAGATTGATCTTGTGCAGGCCTAGATAGGTCCACCAGGATGTTCTCCGCCGTTACACCTTCATTATAGACAATAATGCAGAATTCCAAGCAAAAATGCCCTAAGTAGATTGAGCATAGTAATAAATATGGTAAAAAAAATATTTTACCTAAAGCAAGAGTGCTGATAGCATCCACCAGAGAGGTAATACTGTGTCTCTGCACCCCGATGCGCGTTTCACCTTGCTTCTTCTGGGAGCGTTTCACAGTGAGGAAGTACCATTGCTATGTAAAGCCGAGTCAGCCAATTAGAAAGTCATGAGTTTTTAACCCTTACAGGCTATGTACAAATCAGAGGATGACACATCATAGAGATGAGTGCATGTGGTTACCATGGCGCACCTGGTCTTGGCACCATTACGTCTAATGTGACTTCCTGTCGACGGCTGCAGTGGAACGCATAGGTTTCATCATGATCAAGTGGGCGGAGATGAAAAATCTCATTGTCACCAGTTACCCTATTGCGTACAAAGGTTTTGTGTTACTGCGTCTCCTCTTGCCATGAGGCACCTTATTTTATTCTATTATATTGTGTATTATTATGACTGTTAAATAAAGATAATTTTTTATATTTAATATTTTCGGTACACACCTTGATTCTGATAGGACAATTTTTGGGGAGCCATTATGTTGCTATTGATTGTGAAGTGTAGCCCTCCCAGGTGTTAGGGTTTATATTGGGGACAATTATGTTCATTAATAAATGTGTGTCTCATGATAGACATTTAAAGGAAATCTCCACAGAGAAAAAAAAACAAAGTAAAACCTAAAATAAAAACAAAATGAGCAAATACCCTGCAGTAAATAAATAAATAAATAGTACATGTAAATAACATAGGGTACTTAGTTGACCCTGTTTTGATAAAAAAAAGGTGTAAAAGCCTTCCCACCCTTGACATGGTGTACCCAATCGGGGTGGCATTTTTGTCTATATACAGCTTTCCATAGGCAGATACCAAGCACACCTGAGGGAAAAGAAGCTGGATGGCTGGAGAGGTGAAGAGTAGCAAACTGTTACTGAATTTTTGGAATTGATCACAATAAAACTTTTTGTCATGTACCTCAATATTGACTTTCAGGAAAGCAGAGGAAGTTCTTTATTTCATTCGATGGAGAACTTAATGGTTAGAAGGGCTGAATTCAGTGATTTATGGAATGTTATGAGGCTTTTAGGAGTACCCTGCCAAAGAAGAAAAAGTCAACTATATAATTAAAACCTATTCTAGAATGCCGATGAAAGATGCTCCAAAGTTATGAGGAGGCACTTGCCTCCTAATAGATTTAGTACATCTGAGGCAGCAGTAAAGCTGCAAACTGAAATCTACACCAGTTGCTGTCCAGTATTGGTCAAAAGAGTGGACACAAAGATGAATGATTTTCCAGTCAGTTTTTGGATTAAAAGTATAAAAAAATGCATATAAATAAAAGACTTTTTCCCAAAAGTTCTAAAAATGACAACCCTGGTACATCCAAAGAATATGTTATTTTTACTATGCGTTTCACACTAAATCTAAGTTCTTATTCGGACTTAGATTCAGTCTCAAACGTGTAGAAAAATAACATTCTTTGGATGTACCAGGATTGTCATTTTTAGAACTTTTGGAATAAAGTGTTGAAATATTTTTAACCCAAAAACTGGCTTGAAAATCTTAAATCTTTGATTACTGTTTTACCACATCGGGCAGGAATATTGTTTCCATGTTGAATAATTCTGGAAGCCTCATTCAGGTTGAGCTGGTTCACAAATGTTAAAAGTTTGGACACACTAGTTCATGCAGTGGTTTTCCTTGTTTTTATTGGAATGTGCACATTGTAGATTCAGATTGAAGGCAGCTAAACCACGAAGGAACACATATTGAATCAAGAAATAAAGAATCAAGAGTGAAAAAAAACAGAATGTGTTAAAACTTAAGATTCCACAAAGTAAATCTGTCATTAGAGTAAAATGGAGTATTTTGAGGAATCTAAGGTTTAACTCATTCTCGTTTCTTTCGAACGTGTATCATTACTCCTTGTTTCCATATGTGTTCATTATTTTGCTGCCTTCAGTCTGAATCTGCAATGTGCACATTCGAATAAGAACATGGAAAACCATTGCATTAACAGGTGTGTGCAAACTTTTGACCAGTACTGTATATTTCTGCTCTATACCAGTTTCTAATGTAAATTAGAGTGAGCAAGCAACCATGTTTCCATCTGTTAAGCCCAGTTCCAATAGATTTTTTTTGTACAAGTATGTTTTTTTACAACCAGAAAAATCAAACAGGACCCTTTGAAAATGTTCTTCTTTATTTTTTTTACATATCGAAAAATAAAATCCCTAATATTATACAGAGTAATAATATAATAATAATAATAATAATAATAGATAGATAGATAGATAGATAGATAGATAGATAGATAGATAGATAGATAGATATTGGGAATATAAGAAAAAAATATATATACTGTATGTACCTGTAAAGACAGAGCAAGAGAAAGAGAGATTTAGATGTGTCGGTTGGAATAAAATGTCACAGTAACCAAAAGCATTTTCTGTTTTTCTCTCCCCCCAGTAGAAAATGTTCATCTCTTTGTGACTTTACTTGGTGATGCGTGGGAGTGTTAGAATTCTTTGAAGGAGCTGTGCTGCAAATGTGTTTTGTTCAGAAAAGATCCTTTGCTTATAGTGGATGCTGTTATATACTGATTAGATGGTGACGTAGGCTTCTTACTTAAATTCAGGTAGAAGATATGAAAATAAATGAAAAGACAATCAGACATTTCTTTTCCTTGAGTAACGTACAATTAGGCTAAAGGGTTTTTTAGGAATAGACGTTTAGTTATATTGAGTCTAAATGTATTAAATATCAATGCACATCTACATATCATTCATAAAATATATGTCACGGTCCCCTGCACTGGAATTACCAATTGATTTACTAAGACCTCATTCACATGTCTGTGTTTAAACACGTTCGTGAAAAAATGGTATCAGAATCATCAGTGGTTTGGAATAGTGTGTCATTAGTGTATGGTCCGTGTGTCCGTTTTTTCCATTGTGTCATTAGTGTATGGTCCATGTGTCCGTTTTTACCATCAGTGTGTGATCAGTGTATGGTCCGTGTGTCCGTTTTTACCATCAGTGTATCATTAGTGTATGGTCCATGTGTCCGTTTTTACCATCAGTGTGTCATTAGTGTATGGTCCATGTGTCCGTTTTTACCATCAGTGTGTCATTAGTGTATGGTCCATGTGTCTGTTTTTACCATCAGTGTGTCATTAGTGTATGGTCCGTGTGTCCGTTTTTACCATCAGTGTGTCATTAGTGTATGGTCCGTGTGTCTGTTTTTGCCATCAGTGTGTCATTAGTGTATGGTCCATGTGTCCGTTTTTACCATCAGTGTGTCATTAGTGTATGGTCCATGTGTCTGTTTTTACCATCAGTGTGTCATTAGTGTATGGTCCGTGTGTCCGTTTTTACCATCAGTGTGTCATTAGTGTATGGTCCGTGTGTCTGTTTTTGCCATCAGTGTGTCATTAGTGTATGGTCCATGTGTCCGTTTTTACCATCAGTGTGTCATTAGTGTATGGTCCGTGTGTCTGTTTTTGCCATCAGTGTGTCATTAGTGTATGGTCCGTGTGTCCGTTTTTACCATCAGTGTGTCATTAGTGTATGGTCCGTGTGTCCGTTTTTACCATCAGTGTGTGATCAGTGTATGGTCCATGTGTCCGTTTTTACCATCAGTGTGTCATTAGTGTATGGTCCATGTGTCCGTTTTTACCATCAGTGTGTCATTAGTGTATGGTCCATGTGTCTGTTTTTACCATCAGTGTGTCATTAGTGTATGGTCCATGTGTCCGTTTTTACCATCAGTGTGTCATTAGTGTATGGTCCATGTGTCCATTTTTACCATCAGTGTGTCATTAGTGTATGGTCCATGTGTCCGTTTTTACCATCAGTGTGTCATTAGTGTATGGTCCATGTGTCCGTTTTTACCATCAGTGTGTCATTAGTGTATGGTCCATGTGTCTGTTTTTACCATCAGTGTGTCATTAGTGTATGGTCCATGTGTCTGTTTTTACCATCAGTGTGTCATTAGTGTATGGTCCATGTGTCCGTTTTTACCATCAGTGTGTCATTAGTGTATGGTCCATGTGTCCGTTTTTACCATCAGTGTGTCATTAGTGTATGGTCCATGTGTCTGTTTTTACCATCAGTGTGTCATTAGTGTATGGTCCATGTGTCTGTTTTTACCATCAGTGTGTCATTAGTGTATGGTCCATGAGTCCGTTTTTACCATCAGTGTGTCATCAGTGTATGGTCCATGTGTCCGTTTTTACCATCAGTGTGTCATTAGTGTATGGTCCATGTGTCCGTTTTTACCATCAGTGTGTCATTAGTGTATGGTCCATGTGTCCGTTTTTACCATCAGTGTTTCATTAGTGTATGGTCCATGTGTCCGTTTTTACCATCAGTGTGTCATTAGTGTATGGTCCATGTGTCCGTTTTTACCATCAGTGTATCATTAGTGTATGGTCCATGTGTCTGTTTTTACCATCAGTGTGTCATTAGTGTATGGTCCATGTGTCTGTTTTTACCATCAGTGTGTCATTAGTGTATGGTCCATGTGTCCGTTTTTACCATCAGTGTGTCATTAGTGTATGGTCCGTGTGTCCGTTTTTACCATCAGTGTGTCATTAGTGTATGGTCCATGTGTCCGTTTTTACCATCAGTGTGTCATTAGTGTATGGTCCATGTGTCTGTTTTTACCATCAGTGTGTCATTAGTGTATGGTCCATGTGTCCGTTTTTACCATCAGTGTGTCATTAGTGTATGGTCCGTGTGTCCGTTTTTACCATCAGTGTGTCATTAGTGTATGGTCCATGTGTCTGTTTTTACCATCAGTGTGTCATTAGTGTATGGTCCGTGTGTCTGTTTTTACCATCAGTGTGTCATTAGTGTATGGTCCATGAGTCCGTTTTTACCATCAGTGTGTCATTAGTGTATGGTCCATGTGTCCGTTTTTACCATCAGTGTGTCATTAGTGTATGGTCCATGTGTCCGTTTTTACCATCAGTGTGTCATTAGTGTATGGTCCATGTGTCTGTTTTTACCATCAGTGTGTCATTAGTGTATGGTCCGTGTGTCCGTTTTTACCATCAGTGTGTCATTAGTGTATGGTCCGTGTGTCCGTTTTTACCATCAGTGTGTCATTAGTGTATGGTCCATGAGTCCGTTTTTACCATCAGTGTGTCATCAGTGTATGGTCCATGTGTCCGTTTTTACCATCAGTGTGTCATTAGTGTATGGTCCATGTGTCCGTTTTTACCATCAGTGTGTCATTAGTGTATGGTCCATGTGTCCGTTTTTACCATCAGTGTGTCATTAGTGTATGGTCCATGTGTCCGTTTTTACCATCAGTGTGTCATTAGTGTATGGTCCGTGTGTCCGTTTTTACCATCAGTGTATCATTAGTGTATGGTCCATGTGTCTGTTTTTACCATCAGTGTGTCATTAGTGTATGGTCCATGTGTCTGTTTTTACCATCAGTGTGTCATTAGTGTATGGTCCATGTGTCCGTTTTTACCATCAGTGTGTCATTAGTGTATGGTCCGTGTGTCCATTTTTACCATCAGTGTGTCATTAGTGTATGGTCCATGTGTCCGTTTTTACCATCAGTGTGTCATTAGTGTATGGTCCGTGTGTCCGTTTTTACCATCAGTGTGTCATTAGTGTATGGTCCATGTGTCCGTTTTTACCATCAGTGTGTCATCAGTGTATGGTCCATGTGTCCGTTTTTACCATCAGTGTGTCATTAGTGTATGGTCCATGAGTCCGTTTTTACCATCAGTGTGTCATCAGTGTATGGTCCATGTGTCCGTTTTTACCATCAGTGTGTCATTAGTGTATGGTCCATGTGTCCGTTTTTACCATCAGTGTGTCATTAGTGTATGGTCCATGTGTCCGTTTTTACCATCAGTGTGTCATTAGTGTATGGTCCATGTGTCCGTTTTTACCATCAGTGTGTCATTAGTGTATGGTCCATGTGTCCGTTTTTACCATCAGTGTATCATTAGTGTATGGTCCATGTGTCTGTTTTTACCATCAGTGTGTCATTAGTGTATGGTCCATGTGTCTGTTTTTACCATCAGTGTGTCATTAGTGTATGGTCCATGTGTCCGTTTTTACCATCAGTGTGTCATTAGTGTATGGTCCGTGTGTCCATTTTTACCATCAGTGTGTCATTAGTGTATGGTCCATGTGTCCGTTTTTACCATCAGTGTGTCATTAGTGTATGGTCCATGTGTCCGTTTTTGCCAGTGTGTCATTAGTGTATGGTCCGAGTGTCCGTTTTTACCATCAGTATGTCATTAGTGTATGGTCCATGTGTCCGTTTTTACCATCAGTGTGTCATTAGTGTATGGTCCATGTGTCCGTTTTTACCATCAGTGTGTCATTAGTGTATGGTCCATGTGTCCGTTTTTGCCATTGTGTCATTAGTGTATGGTCCATGTGTCCGTTTTTACCATCAGTGTGTCATTAGTGTATGGTCCATGTGTCTGTTTTTACCATCAGTGTGTCATCAGTGTATGGTCCGTGTGTCCATTTTTACCATCAGTGTGTCATTAGTGTATGGTCCATGTGTCTGTTTTTACCATCAGTGTGTCATTAGTGTATGGTCCATGTGTCTGTTTTTACCATCAGTGTGTGATCAGTGTATGGTCCGTGTGTCCGTTTTTGCCATTGTGTCATTAGTGTATGGTCCATGTGTCCGTTTTTACCATCAGTGTGTCATTAGTGTATGGTCCATGTGTCCGTTTTTACCATCAGTGTGTCATCAGTGTATGGTCCGTGTGTCCATTTTTACCATCAGTGTGTCATTAGTGTATGGTCCATGTGTCTGTTTTTACCATCAGTGTGTCATTAGTGTATGGTCCATGTGTCTGTTTTTACCATCAGTGTGTCATTAGTGTATGGTCTGTGTGTCCGTTTTTGCCATTGTGTCATTAGTGTATGGTCCGTGTGTCCGTTTTTACCATCAGTGTGTCATTAGTGTATGGTCCATGTGTCCGTTTTTGCCATTGTGTCATTAGTGTATGGTCCGTGTGTCCGTTTTTGCCATTGTGTAATTAGTGTATGGTCCGTGTGTCCGTTTTTACCATCAGTGTGTCATTAGTGTATGGTCCATGTGTCCGTTTTTTCCATCAGTGTGTCATTAGTGTATGGTCCATGTGTCCGTTTTTACCCTCAGTGTGTCATTAGTGTATGGTCCATGTGTCCGTTTTTACCCTCAGTGTGTCATTAGTGTATGGTCCATGTGTCCGTTTTTACCATCAGTGTGTCATTAGTGTATGGTCCGTGTGTCCATTTTTACCAAAAGTGTGTCATTAGTGTATGGTCCGTGTGTCCATTTTTACCCTCAGTGTGTCATTAGTGTATGGTCCATGTGTCCGTTTTTACCATCAGTGTGTCATTAGTGTATGGTCCATGTGTCCGTTTTTGCCATTGTGTCATTAGTGTATGGTCCGTGTGTCCGTTTTTGCCATTGTGTCATTAGTGTATGGTCCGTGTGTCCGTTTTTGCCATTGTGTCATTAGTGTATGGTCCGTGTGTCCATTTTTACCAAAAGTGTGTCATTAGTGTATGGTCCGTGTGTCCATTTTTACCCTCAGTGTGTCATTAGTGTATGGTCCATGTGTCCGTTTTTGCCATTGTGTCATTAGTGTATGGTCCATGTGTCTGTTTTTACCATCAGTGTGTCATTAGTGTATGGTCCATGTGTCCGTTTTTACCATCAGTGTGTCATTAGTGTATGGTCCGTGTGTCCGTTTTTACCATCAGTGTGTCATTAGTGTATGGTCCATGTGTCCGTTTTTTCCATCAGTGTGTCATTAGTGTATGGTCCATGTGTCCGTTTTTACCCTCAGTGTGTCATTAGTGTATGGTCCATGTGTCCGTTTTTACCCTCAGTGTGTCATTAGTGTATGGTCCATGTGTCCGTTTTTACCATCAGTGTGTCATTAGTGTATGGTCCGTGTGTCCATTTTTACCAAAAGTGTGTCATTAGTGTATGGTCCGTGTGTCCATTTTTACCCTCAGTGTGTCATTAGTGTATGGTCCATGTGTCCGTTTTTACCATCAGTGTGTGATCAGTGTATGGTCCGTGTGTCCGTTTTTGCCATTGTGTCATTAGTGTAAGGTCCATGTGTCCGTTTTTACCATCAGTGTGTCATTAGTGTATGGTCCATGTGTCCGTTTTTACCCTCAGTGTGTGATCAGTGTATGGTCCGTGCGTCTGTTTTTACCATCAGTGTGTCATTAGTGTATGGTCCATGTGTCCGTTTTTACCATCAGTGTGTCATTAGTGTATGGTCCATGTGTCCGTTTTTACCATCAGTGTGTCATTAGTGTATGATCCATGTGTCCGTTTTTGCCATCACTGTGTGATCAGTGTATGGTCCGTGTGTCCGTTTTTGCCATTGTGTCATTAGTGTATGGTCCGTGTGTCCGTTTTTACCATCAGTGTGTCATTAGTGTATGGTCCATGTGCCTGTTTTTACCATCAGTGTGTCATTAGTGTATGGTCCATGTGTCTGTTTTTACCATCAGTGTGTCATTAGTGTATGGTCCATGTGTCCGTTTTTACCATCAGTGTGTCATTAGTGTATGGTCCATGTGTCTGTTTTTACCATCAGTGTGTCATTAGTGTATGGTCCATGTGTCCGTTTTTACCATCAGTGTGTCATTAGTGTATGGTCCATGTGTCTGTTTTTACCATCAGTGTGTCATTAGTGTATGGTCCATGTGTCCGTTTTTACCATCAGTGTGTTATTAGTGTATGGTCCATGTGTCCGTTTTTACCATCAGTGTGTCATTAGTGTATGGTCCATGTGTCTGTTTTTACCATCAGTGTGTCATTAGTGTATGGTCCATGTGTCCGTTTTTACCATCAGTGTGTCATTAGTGTATGGTCCATGTGTCCGTTTTTACCATCAGTGTGTCATTAGTGTATGGTCCATGTGTCTGTTTTTACCATCAGTGTGTCATTAGTGTATGGTCCATGTGTCCGTTTTTACCATCAGTGTGTCATTAGTGTATGGTCCATGTGTCTGTTTTTACCATCAGTGTGTCATTAGTGTATGGTCCATGTGTCCGTTTTTACCATCAGTGTGTTATTAGTGTATGGTCCATGTGTCCGTTTTTACCATCAGTGTGTCATTAGTGTATGGTCCATGTGTCTGTTTTTACCATCAGTGTGTCATTAGTGTATGGTCCATGTGTCCGTTTTTACCATCAGTGTGTCATTAGTGTATGGTCCATGTGTCTGTTTTTACCATCAGTGTGTCATTAGTGTATGGTCCGTGTGTCTGTTTTTGCCATCAGTGTGTCATTAGTGTATGGTCCATGTGTCCGTTTTTACCATCAGTGTGTCATTAGTGTATGGTCCATGTGTCTGTTTTTACCATCAGTGTGTCATTAGTGTATGGTCTGTGTGTCCGTTTTTACCATTAGTGTGTCATTAGAGTATGGTCCGTGTGTCCGTTTTTACCATCAGTGTGTGATCAGTGTATGGTCCATGTGTCTCTTTTTAACATCAGTGTGTGATCAGTGTATGGTCCGTGTGTCTCTTTTTACCATCAGTGTGTCATTAGTGTATGGTCCGTGTGTCCATTTTTACCATCAGTGTGTCATTAGTGTATGATCCATGTGTCCATTTTTACCATCAGTGTGTCATTAGTGTATGGTCCATGTGTCCGTTTTTACCATCAATGCGTGATCAGTGTATGGTCCGTGTGTCTCTTTTTACCATCAGTGTGTCATTAGTGTATGGTCCATGTGTCCATTTTTACCATCAGTGTGTCATTAGTGTATGGTCCATGTGTCCGTTTTTACCATCAGTGTGTCATTAGTGTATGGTCCATGTGTCCGTTTTTACCATCAGTGTGTCATTAGTGTATGGTCCATGTGTCCGTTTTTACCATCAGTGTGTCATTAGTGTATGGTCCATGTGTCCGTTTTTACCATCAGTGTGTCATTAGTGTATGGTCCATGTGTCCGTTTTTACCATCAGTGTGTCATTAGTGTATGGTCCATGTGTCCGTTTTTACCATCAGTGTGTCATTAGTGTATGGTCCATGTGTCCGTTTTTACCATCAGTGTGTCATTAGTGTATGGTCCATGTGTCCGTTTTTACCATCAGTGTGTCATTAGTGTATGGTCCATGTGTCCGTTTTTACCATCAGTGTGTCATTAGTGTATGGTCCATGTGTCTGTTTTTACCATCAGTGTGTCATTAGTGTATGGTCCATGTGTCTGTTTTTACCATCAGTGTGTCATTAGTGTATGGTCCATGTGTCCGTTTTTACCATCAGTGTGTCATCAGTGTATGGTCCATGTGTCCGTTTTTACCATCAGTGTGTCATTAGTGTATGGTCCGTGTGTCTGTTTTTACCATCAGTGTGTCATCAGTGTATGGTCCATGAGTCCGTTTTTACCATCAGTGTGTCATCAGTGTATGGTCCATGTGTCCGTTTTTACCATCAGTGTGTCATTAGTGTATGGTCCATGTGTCCGTTTTTACCATCAGTGTGTCATTAGTGTATGGTCCATGTGTCTGTTTTTACCATCAGTGTGTCATTAGTGTATGGTCCATGTGTCTGTTTTTACCATCAGTGTGTCATTAGTGTATGGTCCATGTGTCCGTTTTTACCATCAGTGTGTCATTAGTGTATGGTCCATGTGTCCGTTTTTACCATCAGTGTATCATTAGTGTATGGTCCATGTGTCTGTTTTTACCATCAGTGTGTCATTAGTGTATGGTCCATGTGTCTGTTTTTACCATCAGTGTGTCATTAGTGTATGGTCCATGTGTCTGTTTTTACCATCAGTGTGTCATTAGTGTATGGTCCATGTGTCCGTTTTTACCATCAGTGTGTCATTAGTGTATGGTCTGTGTGTCCATTTTTACCATCAGTGTGTCATTAGTGTATGGTCCATGTGTCCGTTTTTACCATCAGTGTGTCATTAGTGTATGGTCCGTGTGTCCGTTTTTACCATCAGTGTGTCATTAGTGTATGGTCCATGTGTCCGTTTTTGCCAGTGTGTCATTAGTGTATGGTCCGTGTGTCCGTTTTTACCATCAGTATGTCATTAGTGTATGGTCCATGTGTCCGTTTTTACCATCAGTGTGTCATTAGTGTATGGTCCATGTGTCCGTTTTTACCATCAGTGTGTCATTAGTGTATGGTCCATGTGTCCGTTTTTACCATCAGTGTGTCATTAGTGTATGGTCCATGTGTCCGTTTTTGCCATTGTGTCATTAGTGTATGGTCCATGTGTCCGTTTTTACCATCAGTGTGTCATTAGTGTATGGTCCATGTGTCTGTTTTTACCATCAGTGTGTCATCAGTGTATGGTCCGTGTGTCCATTTTTACCATCAGTGTGTCATTAGTGTATGGTCCATGTGTCTGTTTTTACCATCAGTGTGTCATTAGTGTATGGTCCATGTGTCCGTTTTTACCATCAGTGTGTCATTAGTGTATGGTCCATGTGTCTGTTTTTACCATCAGTGTGTCATTAGTGTATGGTCCATGTGTCTGTTTTTACCATCAGTGTGTGATCAGTGTATGGTCCGTGTGTCCGTTTTTGCCATTGTGTCATTAGTGTATGGTCCATGTGTCCGTTTTTACCATCAGTGTGTCATTAGTGTATGGTCCATGTGTCCGTTTTTACCATCAGTGTGTCATCAGTGTATGGTCCGTGTGTCCATTTTTACCATCAGTGTGTCATTAGTGTATGGTCCATGTGTCTGTTTTTATCATCAGTGTGTCATTAGTGTATGGTCCATGTGTCTGTTTTTACCATCAGTGTGTCATTAGTGTATGGTCTGTGTGTCCGTTCTTGCCATTGTGTCATTAGTGTATGGTCCGTGTGTCCGTTTTTACCATCAGTGTGTCATTAGTGTATGGTCCATGTGTCCGTTTTTGCCATTGTGTCATTAGTGTATGGTCCGTGTGTCCGTTTTTGCCATTGTGTCATTAGTGTATGGTCCGTGTGTCCGTTTTTACCATCAGTGTGTCATAGTGTATGGTCTGTGTGTCCGTTTTTGCCATTGTGTCATTAGTGTATGGTCCGTGTGTCCGTTTTTACCATCAGTGTGTCATTAGTGTATGGTCCATGTGTCCGTTTTTTCCATCAGTGTGTCATTAGTGTATGGTCCATGTGTCCGTTTTTACCCTCAGTGTGTCATTAGTGTATGGTCCATGTGTCCGTTTTTACCATCAGTGTGTCATTAGTGTATGGTCCGTGTGTCCATTTTTACCAAAAGTGTGTCATTAGTGTATGGTCCGTGTGTCCATTTTTACCCTCAGTGTGTCATTAGTGTATGGTCCATGTGTCCGTTTTTACCATCAGTGTGTCATTAGTGTATGGTCCATGTGTCCGTTTTTGCCATTGTGTCATTAGTGTATGGTCCGTGTGTCCGTTTTTGCCATTGTGTCATTAGTGTATGGTCCGTGTGTCCGTTTTTGCCATTGTGTCATTAGTGTATGGTCCGTGTGTCCATTTTTACCAAAAGTGTGTCATTAGTGTATGGTCCGTGTGTCCATTTTTACCCTCAGTGTGTCATTAGTGTATGGTCCATGTGTCCGTTTTTACCATCAGTGTGTCATTAGTGTATGGTCCATGTGTCCGTTTTTGCCATTGTGTCATTAGTGTATGGTCCATGTGTCTGTTTTTACCATCAGTGTGTCATTAGTGTATGGTCTGTGTGTCCGTTTTTGCCATTGTGTCATTAGTGTATGGTCTGTGTGTCCGTTTTTGCCATTGTGTCATTAGTGTATGGTCCATGTGTCCGTTTTTGCCATTGTGTCATTAGTGTATGGTCCATGTGTCTGTTTTTACCATCAGTGTGTCATTAGTGTATGGTCCATGTGTCCGTTTTTACCATCAGTGTGTCATTAGTGTATGGTCCGTGTGTCCGTTTTTACCATCAGTGTGTCATTAGTGTATGGTCCATGTGTCCGTTTTTACCATCAGTGTGTCATTAGTGTATGGTCCATGTGTCCGTTTTTACCATCAGTGTATCATTAGTGTATGGTCCATGTGTCTGTTTTTACCATCAGTGTGTCATTAGTGTATGGTCCATGTGTCTGTTTTTACCATCAGTGTGTCATTAGTGTATGGTCCATGTGTCTGTTTTTACCATCAGTGTGTCATTAGTGTATGGTCCATGTGTCTGTTTTTACCATCAGTGTGTGATCAGTGTATGGTCCATGTGTCCGTTTTTACCATCAGTGTGTCATTAGTGTATGGTCCGTGTGTCCATTTTTACCATCAGTGTGTCATTAGTGTATGGTCCGTGTGTCCGTTTTTACCATCAGTGTGTCATTAGTGTATGGTCCATGTGTCCGTTTTTGCCAGTGTGTCATTAGTGTATGGTCCGTGTGTCCGTTTTTACCATCAGTATGTCATTAGTGTATGGTCCATGTGTCCGTTTTTACCATCAGTGTGTCATTAGTGTATGGTCCATGTGTCCGTTTTTACCATCAGTGTGTCATTAGTGTATGGTCCATGTGTCCGTTTTTACCATCAGTGTGTCATTAGTGTATGGTCCATGTGTCCGTTTTTGCCATTGTGTCATTAGTGTATGGTCCATGTGTCCGTTTTTACCATCAGTGTGTCATTAGTGTATGGTCCATGTGTCTGTTTTTACCATCAGTGTGTCATCAGTGTATGGTCCGTGTGTCCATTTTTACCATCAGTGTGTCATTAGTGTATGGTCCATGTGTCTGTTTTTACCATCAGTGTGTCATTAGTGTATGGTCCATGTGTCTGTTTTTACCATCAGTGTGTGATCAGTGTATGGTCCGTGTGTCCGTTTTTGCCATTGTGTCATTAGTGTATGGTCCATGTGTCCGTTTTTACCATCAGTGTGTCATTAGTGTATGGTACATGTGTCCGTTTTTACCATCAGTGTGTCATCAGTGTATGGTCCGTGTGTCCATTTTTACCATCAGTGTGTCATTAGTGTATGGTCCATGTGTCTGTTTTTATCATCAGTGTGTCATTAGTGTATGGTCCATGTGTCTGTTTTTACCATCAGTGTGTCATTAGTGTATGGTCTGTGTGTCCGTTCTTGCCATTGTGTCATTAGTGTATGGTCCGTGTGTCCGTTTTTACCATCAGTGTGTCATTAGTGTATGGTCCATGTGTCCGTTTTTGCCATTGTGTCATTAGTGTATGGTCCGTGTGTCCGTTTTTGCCATTGTGTCATTAGTGTATGGTCCGTGTGTCCGTTTTTACCATCAGTGTGTCATTAGTGTATGGTCTGTGTGTCCGTTTTTGCCATTGTGTCATTAGTGTATGGTCCGTGTGTCCGTTTTTACCATCAGTGTGTCATTAGTGTATTGTCCATGTGTCCGTTTTTTCCATCAGTGTGTCATTAGTGTATGGTCCATGTGTCCGTTTTTACCCTCAGTGTGTCATTAGTGTATGGTCTGTGTGTCCGTTTTTGCCATTGTGTCATTAGTGTATGGTCCGTGTGTCCGTTTTTACCATCAGTGTGTCATTAGTGTATTGTCCATGTGTCCGTTTTTTCCATCAGTGTGTCATTAGTGTATGGTCCATGTGTCCGTTTTTACCCTCAGTGTGTCATTAGTGTATGGTCCATGTGTCCGTTTTTACCCTCAGTGTGTCATTAGTGTATGGTCCATGTGTCCATTTTTACCCTCAGTGTGTCATTAGTGTATGGTCCATGTGTCCGTTTTTACCATCAGTGTGTCATTAGTGTATGGTCCATGTGTCCATTTTTGCCATTGTGTCATTAGTGTATGGTCCATGTGTCCGTTTTTACCATCAGTGTGTCATTAGTGTATGGTCCATGTGTCCGTTTTTGCCATTGTGTCATTAGTGTATGGTCCGTGTGTCCATTTTTACCCTCAGTGTGTCATTAGTGTATGGTCCATGTGTCCGTTTTTACCATCAGTGTGTCATTAGTGTATGGTCCATGTGTCCGTTTTTGCCATTGTGTCATTAGTGTATGGTCCATGTGTCTGTTTTTACCATCAGTGTGTCATTAGTGTATGGTCTGTGTGTCCGTTTTTGCCATTGTGTCATTAGTGTATGGTCTGTGTGTCCGTTTTTGCCATTGTGTCATTAGTGTATGGTCCATGTGTCCGTTTTTGCCATTGTGTCATTAGTGTATGGTCCATGTGTCTGTTTTTACCATCAGTGTGTCATTAGTGTATGGTCCATGTGTCCGTTTTTACCATCAGTGTGTCATTAGTGTATGGTCCGTGTGTCCATTTTTACCATCAGTGTGTCATTAGTGTATGGTCCATGTGTCCGTTTTTTCCATCAGTGTGTCATTAGTGTATGGTCCATGTGTCCGTTTTTACCCTCAGTGTGTCATTAGTGTATGGTCCGTGTGTCCGTTTTTACCATCAGTGTGTGATCAGTGTATGGTCCGTGTGTCCGTTTTTGCCATTGTGTCATTAGTGTATGGTCCGTGTGTCCGTTTTTACCATCAGTGTGTCATTAGTGTATGGTCCATGTGCCTGTTTTTACCATCAGTGTGTCATTAGTGTATGGTCCATGTGTCCGTTTTTACCATCAGTGTGTCATTAGTGTATGGTCCATGTGTCTGTTTTTACCATCAGTGTGTCATTAGTGTATGGTCCATGTGTCCGTTTTTACCATCAGTGTGTCATCAGTGTATGGTCCGTGTGTCCATTTTTACCATCAGTGTGTCATTAGTGTATGGTCCATGTGTCTGTTTTTATCATCAGTGTGTCATTAGTGTATGGTCCATGTGTCTGTTTTTACCATCAGTGTGTCATTAGTGTATGGTCTGTGTGTCCGTTCTTGCCATTGTGTCATTAGTGTATGGTCCGTGTGTCCGTTTTTACCATCAGTGTGTCATTAGTGTATGGTCCATGTGTCCGTTTTTGCCATTGTGTCATTAGTGTATGGTCCGTGTGTCCGTTTTTGCCATTGTGTCATTAGTGTATGGTCCGTGTGTCCGTTTTTACCATCAGTGTGTCATTAGTGTATGGTCTGTGTGTCCGTTTTTGCCATTGTGTCATTAGTGTATGGTCCGTGTGTCCGTTTTTACCATCAGTGTGTCATTAGTGTATTGTCCATGTGTCCGTTTTTTCCATCAGTGTGTCATTAGTGTATGGTCCATGTGTCCGTTTTTACCCTCAGTGTGTCATTAGTGTATGGTCTGTGTGTCCGTTTTTGCCATTGTGTCATTAGTGTATGGTCCGTGTGTCCGTTTTTACCATCAGTGTGTCATTAGTGTATTGTCCATGTGTCCGTTTTTTCCATCAGTGTGTCATTAGTGTATGGTCCATGTGTCCGTTTTTACCCTCAGTGTGTCATTAGTGTATGGTCCATGTGTCCGTTTTTACCCTCAGTGTGTCATTAGTGTATGGTCCATGTGTCCATTTTTACCCTCAGTGTGTCATTAGTGTATGGTCCATGTGTCCGTTTTTACCATCAGTGTGTCATTAGTATATGGTCCATGTGTCCGTTTTTGCCATTGTGTCATTAGTGTATGGTCCATGTGTCCGTTTTTACCATCAGTGTGTCATTAGTGTATGGTCCATGTGTCCGTTTTTGCCATTGTGTCATTAGTGTATGGTCCGTGTGTCCATTTTTACCCTCAGTGTGTCATTAGTGTATGGTCCATGTGTCCGTTTTTACCATCAGTGTGTCATTAGTGTATGGTCCATGTGTCCGTTTTTGCCATTGTGTCATTAGTGTATGGTCCATGTGTCTGTTTTTACCATCAGTGTGTCATTAGTGTATGGTCTGTGTGTCCGTTTTTGCCATTGTGTCATTAGTGTATGGTCTGTGTGTCCGTTTTTGCCATTGTGTCATTAGTGTATGGTCCATGTGTCCGTTTTTGCCATTGTGTCATTAGTGTATGGTCCATGTGTCTGTTTTTACCATCAGTGTGTCATTAGTGTATGGTCCATGTGTCCGTTTTTACCATCAGTGTGTCATTAGTGTATGGTCCGTGTGTCCGTTTTTACCATCAGTGTGTCATTAGTGTATGGTCCATGTGTCCGTTTTTTCCATCAGTGTGTCATTAGTGTATGGTCCATGTGTCCGTTTTTACCCTCAGTGTGTCATTAGTGTATGGTCCGTGTGTCCGTTTTTACCATCAGTGTGTGATCAGTGTATGGTCCGTGTGTCCGTTTTTGCCATTGTGTCATTAGTGTATGGTCCGTGTGTCCGTTTTTACCATCAGTGTGTCATTAGTGTATGGTCCATGTGCCTGTTTTTACCATCAGTGTGTCATTAGTGTATGGTCCATGTGTCCGTTTTTACCATCAGTGTGTCATTAGTGTATGGTCCATGTGTCTGTTTTTACCATCAGTGTGTCATTAGTGTATGGTCCATGTGTCTGTTTTTACCATCAGTGTGTCATTAGTGTATGGTCCATGTGTCCGTTTTTACCATCAGTGTGTCATTAGTGTATGGTCCATGTGTCCGTTTTTACCATCAGTGTGTCATTAGTGTATGGTCCATGTGTCCGTTTTTACCATCAGTGTGTCATTAGTGTATGGTCCATGTGTCCGTTTTTACCATCAGTGTGTCATTAGTGTATGGTCCATGTGTCCGTTTTTACCATCAGTGTGTCATTAGTGTATGGTCCATGTGTCCGTTTTTGCCATTGTGTCATTAGTGTATGGTCCATGTGTCCGTTTTTACCATCAGTGTGTCATTAGTGTATGGTCCATGTGTCCGTTTTTACCATCAGTGTGTCATTAGTGTATGGTCCATGTGTCCGTTTTTTCCATCAGTGTGTCATTAGTGTATGGTCCATGTGTCCGTTTTTACCCTCAGTGTGTCATTAGTGTATGGTCCATGTGTCCGTTTTTACCCTCAGTGTGTCATTAGTGTATGGTCCGTGTGTCCATTTTTACCAAAAGTGTGTCATTAGTGTATGGTCCGTGTGTCCATTTTTACCCTCAGTGTGTCATTAGTGTATGGTCCATGTGTCCGTTTTTACCATCAGTGTGTGATCAGTGTATGGTCCGTGTGTCCGTTTTTCCCATTGTGTCATTAGTGTATGGTCCATGTGTCCGTTTTTACCATCAGTGTGTCATTAGTGTATGGTCCATATGTCCGTTTTTACCATCAGTGTGTGATCAGTGTATGGTCCGTGTGTCCGTTTTTGCCATTGTGTCATTAGTGTAAGGTCCATGTGTCCGTTTTTACCATCAGTGTGTCATTAGCGTATGGTCCATATATCTGTTTTTACCATCAGTCTGTCATTAGTGTATGGTCCATGTGTCCGTTTTTACCATCAGTGTGTCATTAGTGTATGGTCCATGTGTCCGATTTTACCATCAGTGTGTGATCAGTGTATGGTCCGTGTGTCTGTTTTTACCATCAGTGTGTCATTAGTGTATGGTCCATGTGTCCGTTTTTACCATCAGTGTGTCATTAGTGTATGGTCCATGTGTCCGTTTTTACCATCAGTGTGTCATTAGTGTATGATCCATGTGTCCGTTTTTGCCATCACTGTGTGATCAGTGTATGGTCCGTGTGTCCGTTTTTGCCATTGTGTCATTAGTGTATGGTCCGTGTGTCCGTTTTTACCATCAGTGTGTCATTAGTGTATGGTCCATGTGTCCGTTTTTACCATCAGTGTGTCATTAGTGTATGGTCCATGTGTCCGTTTTTACCATCAGTGTGTCATTAGTGTATGGTCCATGTGTCCGTTTTTACCATCAGTGTGTCATTAGTGTATGGTCCATGTGTCCGTTTTTACCATCAGTGTGTTATTAGTGTATGGTCCATGTGTCCGTTTTTACCATCAGTGTGTGATCAGTGTATGGTCCATGTGTCTGTTTTTACCATCAGTGTGTCATTAGTGTATGGTCCATGTGTCTGTTTTTACCATCAGTGTGTCATTAGTGTATGGTCCATGTGTCCGTTTTTACCATCAGTGTGTCATTAGTGTATGGTCCATGTGTCCGTTTTTACCATCAGTGTGTCATTAGTGTATGGTCCATGTGTCCGTTTTTACCATCAGTGTGTCATTAGTGTATGGTCCATGTGTCCGTTTTTACCATCAGTGTGTTATTAGTGTATGGTCCATGTGTCCGTTTTTACCATCAGTGTGTGATCAGTGTATGGTCCATGTGTCTGTTTTTACCATCAGTGTGTCATTAGTGTATGGTCCATGTGTCTGTTTTTACCATCAGTGTGTCATTAGTGTATGGTCCATGTGTCCGTTTTTACCATCAGTGTGTCATTAGTGTATGGTCCATGTGTCCGTTTTTACCATCAGTGTGTCATTAGTGTATGGTCCATGTGTCCGTTTTTACCATCAGTGTGTTATTAGTGTATGGTCCATGTGTCCGTTTTTACCATCAGTGTGTGATCAGTGTATGGTCCGTGTGTCCGTTTTTGCCATTGTGTCATTAGTGTATGGTCCATGTGTCCGTTTTTACCATCAGTGTGTCATTAGTGTATGGTCCATGTGTCCGTTTTTACCATCAGTGTGTGATCAGTGTATGGTCCGTGTGTCCGTTTTTGCCATTGTGTCATTAGTGTATGGTCCGTGTGTCCGTTTTTACCATCAGTGTGTCATTAGTGTATGGTCCATGTGTCCGTTATTACCATCAGTGTGTCATCAGTGCATGGTCCGTGTGTCCATTTTTACCGTCAGTGTGTCATTAGTGTATGGTCCATGTGTCTGTTTTTACCATTAGTGTGTCATTAGTGTATGGTCCATGTGTCCATTTTTACCATCTGTGTGTCATTAGCGTATGGTCCATGTGTCTGTTTTTACCATCAGTGTGTCATTAGTGTATGGTCCATGTGTCTGTTTTTACCATCAGTGTGTGATCAGTGTATGGTCCGTGTGTCCGTTTTTGCCATTGTGTCATTAGTGTATGGTCCATGTGTCTGTTTTTACCATCAGTGTGTCATTAGTGTATGGTCCATGTGTCTGTTTTTACCATCAGTGTGTCATTAGTGTATGGTCCGTGTGTCCGTTTTTGCCATTGTGTCATTAGTGTATGGTCCATGTGTCCGTTTTTACCATCAGTGCGTCATTAGTGTATGGTCCATGTGTCCGTTTTTACCATCAGTGTGTGATCAGTGTATGGTCCGTGTGTCCGTTTTTGCCATTGTGTCATTAGTGTATGGTCCGTGTGTCTGTTTTTGCCATCAGTGTGTCATTAGTGTATGGTCCATGTGTCCGTTTTTACCATCAGTGTGTCTTTAGTGTATGGTCCATGTGTCCGTTTTTACCATCAGTGTGTCATTAGTGTATGGTCCATGTGTCCGTTTTTACCATCAGTGTGTCATTAGTGTATGGTCCGTGTGTCCGTTTTTGCCATCAGTGTGTCATTAGTGTATGGTCCATGTGTCCGTTTTTACCATCAGTGTGTCATTAGTGTATGGTCCGTGTGTCCGTTTTTGCCATCAGTGTGTCATTAGTGTATGGTCCATGTGTCCGTTTTTACCATCAGTGTGTCATTAGTGTATGGTCCATGTGTCTGTTTTTACCATCAGTGTGTCATTAGTGTATGGTCCGTGTGTCCGTTTTTACCATCAGTGCGTCATTAGTGTATGGTCCATGTGTCCGTTTTTACCATCAGTGTGTGATCAGTGTATGGTCCGTGTGTCCGTTTTTGCCATTGTGTCATTAGTGTATGGTCCGTGTGTCTGTTTTTGCCATCAGTGTGTCATTAGTGTATGGTCCATGTGTCCGTTTTTACCATCAGTGTGTCATTAGTGTATGGTCCGTGTGTCTGTTTTTGCCATCAGTGTGTCATTAGTGTATGGTCCATGTGTCCGTTTTTACCATCAGTGTGTCATTAGTGTATGGTCCGTGTGTCCGTTTTTGCCATCTATGTGTCATTAGTGTATGGTCCATGTGTCCGTTTTTACCATCAGTGTGTCATTAGTGTATGGTCCGTGTGTCCATTTTTACCATCAGTGTGTCATTAGTGTATGGTCCATGTGTCTGTTTTTACCATCAGTGTGTCATTAGTGTATGGTCCGTGTGTCTGTTTTTACCATCAGTGTGTCATTAGTGCATGGTCCATGTGTCCGTTTTTGCCAGTGTGTCATTAGTGTATGGTCCATGTGTCCGTTTTTATCATCAGTGTGTCATTAGTGTATGGGCCATGTGTCCGTTTTTACCATCAGTGTGTCATTAGTGTATGGTCCATGTGTCCTTTTTTGCCATTGTGTCATTAGTGTATGGTCCGTGTGTCTGTTTTTACCATTAGTGTGTCATTAGTGTATGGTCCATGTGTCCGTTTTTGCCATCAGTGTGTCATTAGTGTATGGTCCATCTGTCCGTTTTTACCATCAGTGTGTCATTAGTGTATGGTCCATGTGTCCGTTTTTACCATCAGTGTGTGATCAGTGTATGGTCCTGTAACGGGGTATGCGGCAGAGCAAGAAGAGACCACCGGACTAAAAACGATCCAACGGGGTTTATTAAGGCAGGCAGCATACCAAATCAAAAATCCATGTTATTCCTAAGGTCCATAATAAGTCCACAATCACCGACGGGCGTGAGGTCTTGCCGCAGCTAAGAGCCCCCACTCTTCTTCCTCCAGAGATCTCCCAACACACCACTGGTCACGCATAAGTCCATTGTCTTGGGCTACCAGGAACAGCCCAAGGGTAGGGGAGGAGAGGTTTCCCCCTTCCTAGTCGATGGTTTAGTCCATGGCATGGCTCCGATGTGTCTATTAAGATGTGTACTGTGAGTTCTCTCCCTGCTTAAGAGAACAATGGGGAGTCCTCTAGCGATGTTGACACAAGCCCAAGTTAAACTATGGTTGAGGAACAAAGATCTGGGAAAGGGCATGTACTTACATCACATCATAATATTTTATACAGAAATGCAGGACAGGGAAAACTAGGTACCATGACAATTCCTTCCCCTCCAATATTGTGTACGTACGAGGGACCTCTACAGGTCGCTTGTTAAGTACACACAGGCAGGGCTGACCGGACTCAGGGCTCCTCCTGCCTGGACAGTCCATCTGCATTTTGGTGTTGGCTGCCTCTTCTATACTGTACTGTAAAGTTATAGGGCTGCAGAGCCAGGCTCCATCGTAGTAAGCGTCCATTGTCCCCAGAGGCTCTGTTCAGCCAAGTGAGGGGATTGTGATCAGTAACCACAGTGAATTCTCGTCCATACAGATACGGCTTTAGTTTCCGGAGGGCCCACACTATAGCCAGACATTCTTTTTCCACAATTGCATAGGCCACTTCTCGGTCCAGCAGTTTCCTGCTGAGGTAGGCGACGGGGTGCTCGTCCCCCGCTGCATTCACCTGGCTGAGTACAGCTCCCAATCCATAAGCAGAGGCGTCCGTCTGCACAATGAATCGCCTCTTGTAGTCGGGAGCAGCCAGAACAGGGTCACAGACCAGGGCGTCCTTCAGCCGGTTAAAAGCCTCCTCACAGGCTGGAGTCCAGATTACCAGCCTTGGCATCGTTTTCTTGGCCAGGTCGGTAAGAGGCTTGGCCACAGTGCTAAAATGAGAAACAAATTTTCGGTAGTAGCTAGCAGTGCCCAAAAAAGCCATAACTTGTTTCTTAGTTTGGGGTACAGGCCAGTCTCTAATAGCCTGGATTTTTGCAGGTTTCTGGACGGAGCTTCCCTCCCCCTACTCTATGCCCTAGGTACTGGACTTCACCCATCCCCAATTGACATTTATCGGGTCGAATGGTTAGGCCGGCTGCAAGAATCAGGTCAAGAATAACGGCTACTTGATTCAGATGTTCCTCCCACGTCTGGCTGAAGACGGCGATATCATCTAAGTAGGCACAAGCAAAGTCCCCACATCCCCGAAGGATCTGATCTACCATTCTCCGGAAGGTTGCCGGGGCATTTTTCATTCCAAAAGGCATGCTTAGAAATTCATACAGACCAAAGGGGGTTATAAAAGCGGACCGTCCTCTCCCTTCCTCCGTCAGAGGAATTTGCCAGTATCCCTTACTGAGATCTAAGGTAGTGACATATCGGGATCCAGCCATTCGGTCTAGAAGTTCGTCAATACGGGGCATTGGGTAAGGATCACTGACAGTATGGTCATTAAGTCGTCTGTAGTCCACACAAAATCGAGTACTCCCATGCTTCTTTGGTACTAACACCACAGGAGAGGCCCAAGGGCTATGAGAGGCCTGGATTACCCCCAGCTGTAACATCTCCTCTAGTTTGTGCTGCATGGTGTTTCGAACTGATTCAGGTACCCAGTAAGGAGCCTGTTGTATGGGACGGATACCCTGAGTGTCTACATGATGTTGGGTGATGGTGGTTCGACCTGGTTGAGATGAGAAAGCAGCCCGTCTCTGTTGAAGCACTCCCAGCATCTGGTCTTTCTGTAAGGGGTCCAGGTGATCTCCCAGAGGAACCTGTTCCACAGTGGATGGGGCTATCGTGGCTTCCACGAGATCCGGTAGGGAGTCCTCTTCCTTGGGACCGTCTTCTGAAGCTAGCCGACAGCTTGCTATCATTGGAAGGTTCCGGTCGTGGTATTCCTTAATCATATTCACATGGACAGTCTTTTGTCTTAGTCCCTGATCATCTAGAGCAAGAAGGTAATTGGTGTCATTTAGTTTCTTGAGTACCCGGAAGGGACCCTCCCACGTGGTCTGCAGTTTATTTTGTGGATGGGGAATAATCATTAAGACCGGTTGTCCTTCTACAAACTCCCGATAGCGTGCTTTACGGTCATACCAGGTCTTCTGTCGGGTTTGAGCCATATGCACATGACTCTGGGCGAAACTAGCAAGTTGAGCCAGGGTTTCTCGCAGCTTTAGGACATAAGGGACAACAGGGGCTCCTGTATCTTCAACTTGCCCCGCCCAGTATTCATTGAGCAGAGTTAGGGGTCCTCGGACCTTTCTTCCATAGAGGAGTTCAAAGGGGGAAAACCCGGTGGACTCCTGAGGAACTTCCCGATAGGCAAACAAGAGATGGGGCAGGTACTTCTCCCAGTCTGAATCTCTGTCCGTGAAGGCCCTCAGCATATTCTTCAGAGTGCCGTTAAATCGTTCACAAAGTCCATTTGTTTGTGGATGATATGGTGTCGTTCGAATCGCTCGTACTCCACAGGTGCGCCACAGACACTGGACTAGTTCTGACATGAACTGGGAGCCTTGGTCCGACAAGATCTCGCTGGGAAATCCTACTCTGGTGAAAATGGTAACCAGGGCCTCGGCCACCTTGGCTGCAGAAATACTGGACAAGGCCACAGCTTCCGGATATCGGGTGGCATAGTCCACAACAGTGAGAATGTACTGCTTTCCTGATCTACTTGGCTTAGCTAGAGGCCCAACGATATCGACAGCTACTCTTTGAAATAGCTCTTCTATGATAGGGAGTGGTTGCAGAGGGGCCTTTGGGTGATCTCCGGGTCGCCCTCTGCGCTGACATATATCGCAAGTTCGGCAGAAATGCGCCACTGCCTGAGAAATCCCTGGCCAATAGAAGGTTTGAGTCAATCGTCTCTCGTGCGGGTTTTGCCTTGATGGCCAGCAGTAGGGATATCATGAGCAAGGTGTAGTAGGGGAATCCTGTATTTCTGAGGAACAATCATCTGTTTGTTACAAGTCCAGGGCTTATCTGGGGAGGCAGCATTGGTAACCTTTTACAAAAGTCCATTTTCTCGAATAATCCTTTCCCTGTTCTCCCCTAACAGCCCTGTCTCAGCTCGTGCTCTAAAACTAGCTAGGGTGGGGTCAGTATCGACCTCTTGTCGAAACTGAACTCTATCCCAGGTATCACTCACATTGTCCCCACAAGAAGAATCACTCACCGGCGGTGTCGGCGGTTCTGGTGGCCTCATTTCCATGGATGAGTTGTATGTGTCCCCATCTGCTGTTCTCTTGGCTTAACTTCTGGTTACCGCACCGACGAAGTGGCAATGCAGATGTCCCACATCATTTCCTAAAAGAACGTCTGCGGGGAGGCCGCTCATCACACCGACCACGCATTGTTTGGCCCCAAAGCCATAATCCAGGGTCACCCTCGCTCTTGGAATATATCTCTGGGTGCCTCCAGCCAATTCAATGGCAATTCCTGGTCCCTTATGAATTGCTTCTGGCTGAAGTACGCGGGGATCGGCTATGGTGAGAAAAGCCCCAGTGTCACGGAAGCCGACAACCTTTTGGCCATCCAGCACGACCTCCTGTAGATGTTTGTGCTGACGGTCAGAAGAACAGGTGGCTGGGGCTCGCACCCCATAGACTCCTGGTATGGGAGCCAGGGTATCGGAGTCACTTGGCAAGTCGTCAGGGACTGAATCCAGCTCTTCTCCTGGTGAGGGTGTCTGTAGATAATGAACCGGCAAAGGCGGTCTGTAGCTGTCCTGCCTCCGAACACCTGGACATTGGAATTGCAGATGACCAGGCTGTCCACATCTATAACATCTGCGCTCTGGGACTCTTCCTCCACGTCGTAGTCCCGAAGGCGGAGCAGGAGTAATGCGAGGCACAGTCACACGAAGGTCACCATAAGTGGATGGTCTATTGGGATGGTGAGTATGGGAGGCCGAAGGACCAGGGGCCGCCATCGTCGGGGGGCTGGTAGTTCTTTTCTCACTGAGTAGTAGTTTTTTCCATTGAGGCTTGATGGTGAGAGCCTCATCCGCTAGAGCTGCAGTAAAACTGCTCTTTCAAGATGACCTGGAGGAAGGCCCCCCAAGTTAAGGCCTCCTCTCCCTCCAGCCAGCGATGACATATTTGTTTGAGTCTGTGGGCATACATCTTGAAGGACACCTCCTCATCACAGGCCAAAGTACGAAACTGGGTCCTATAAGTGTCTGGGGTCACAGCGCAGTGTTCCAGAATAGTCCGTTTAATGTCTGCATACTCACAGTCCCCCCGAGGGTCCATAGCTCCATAGGCTGCGGCAGCTCCACCCTCTAAGAGCCCCACCAGATGTCGGACTCGCTCCCTTTCTGGGACTTCCATTAATCGACACTGATGCTCAAAGTCCTGGAAGAAGCCCTCAATGTCACCTGCAGCCTCCTGGAACGGCTTGAAATCTTTGCGGGACACTCTGGGGAGTTCCCTCATGGTGGGTGCTGGGGTTACAGTCTGTCTGGCGCTTCTAGCTGCTTCCAAAGCTATCTGCCTCTCCAGCAATGCCATCTCCTTTGCTCCTCACATGACCTCCATCTTATAGTCTATGGAGACCTCCTCTCCCATCATTGCCATCTCCTCCTCGTACCACACAGCCCACTGACTTTTTTGGGTATTTACCTCTGCCTGTCGCCTTTCCTCCATTGGCCATGAAGGTGCTTCCTCAGCGTCCTCTTGCAGGCGAACTCCTTCCAAAGCCTCAGTTAGCTGCTCCTTTGAGAGTCCCTTGTAGCTGACCCCCAGTTCACGGGCCTTTGTTTGTAAGCTCACCACAGTCCAGTTCTTGTACTCTGAGGCTCTGGTTCCAGCAGTTGATGGGCCGTTGTTCTCCATTCCTTCTGCTCTGATGCCACCGCTGCCAACCAGTTTGTGACGGGGTATGCCGCAGAGCAAGAAGAGACCACCGGACTAAAAACAATCCAACGGGGTTTATTAAGGCAGGCAGCATACCAAATCAAAAATCCATGTTATTCCTAAGGTCCATAATATGTCCACAATCACCGACGGGCGTGAGGTCTTGCCGCAGCTAAGAGCCCCCACTCTTCTTCCTCCAGAGATCTCCCAACACACCACTGGTCACGCATAAGTCCATTGTCTTGGGCTACCAGGAACAGCCCAAGGGTAGGGGAGGAGAGGTTTCCCCCCTCCTAGTCGATGGTTTAGTCCATGGCATGGCTCCGATGTGTCTATTAAGATGTGTACTGTGAGTTCTCCCCCTGCTTAAGAGAACAATGGGGAGTCCTCTAGTGGTGTTGACACAAGCCCAAGTTAAATTATGGTTGAGGAACAAAGATCTGGGAAAGGGCATGTACTTACATCACATCATAACATTTTATACAGAAATGCAGGACAGGGAAAACTAGGTACCATGACAGGTAAGTGTGTCCGTTTTTGCCATTGTGTCATTAGTGTATGGTCGGTGTGTCTGTTTTTGCCATCAGTGTGTCATTAGTGTATGGTCCATGTGTCCATTTTTACCATCAGTGTGTCATTAGTGTATGGTCCGTGTGTCCGTTTTTGCCATCAGTGTGTCATTAGTGTATGGTCCATGTATCCGTTTTTGCCATCAGTGTGTCATTAGTGTATGGTCCATGTATCCGTTTTTGCCATCAGTGTGTCATTAGTGTATGGTCCATGTGTCCATTTTTACCATCAGTCTGTCATTAGTGTATGGTCCGTGTGTCCGTTTTTGCCATCAGTGTGTCATTAGTGTATGGTCCATGTGTCCGTTTTTACCATCAGTGTGTCATCAGTGTATGCTCCGTGTGTCCGTTTTTACCATCAGTGTGTTATTAGTGTATGGTCCATGTGTCCGTTTTTACCATCAGTGTGTCATTAGTGTATGGTCCATGTGTGTGTTTTTACCATCAGTGTGTCATTAGTGCATGGTCCATGTGTCCGTTTTTGCCATTGTGTCATTAGTGTATAGTCCATGTGTCCGTTTTTACCATCAGTGTGTCATTAGTGTATGGTCCATGTGTCCATTTTTAGCATCAGTGTGTCATTAGTGTATGGTCCATGTGTCCGTTTTTGCCATTGTGTCATTAGTGTATGGTCCGTGTGTCTGTTTTTACCATTAGTGTGTCATTAGTGTATGGTCCATGTGTCCGTTTTTACCATCAGTGTATCATTAGTGTATGGTCCATGTGTCCGTTTTTGCCATCAGTGTGTCATTAGTGTATGGTCCATATGTCCGTTTTTACCATCAGTGTATCATTAGTGTATGGTCCATGTGTCCGTTTTTGCCATCAGTGTGTCATTAGTGTATGGTCCATATGTCCGTTTTTACCATCAGTGTATCATTAGTTTATGGTCCATATGTCCGTTTTTACCATCAGTGTATCATTAGTGTATGGTCCATGTGTCCGTTTTTACCATCAGTGTATCATTAGCGTATGGTCCATGTGTCCGTTTTTACCATCAGTGTGTCATTAGCGTATGGTCCATGTGTCCGTTTTTGCCATCAGTGTGTCATTAGTGTATGGTCCGTGTGTCCGTTTTTACCATCAGTGTGTCATTACTGTATGGTCCATGAGTCCGTTTTTACCATCAGTGTGTCATTAGTGTATGCTCCATCTGTCCGTTTCTACCATCAGTGTGTCATTAGTGTATGGTCCATGTGTCCGTTTTTACCATCAGTGTGTGATCAGTGTATGGTCCATGTGTCTGTTTTTGCCATTGTGTCATTAGTGTATGGTCCGTGTGTCTGTTTTTACCATCAGTGTGTGATCAGTGTATGGTCCGTGTGTCCGTTTTTACCATCAGTGTGTCATTAGTGTATGGTCCATGTGTCTGTTTTTACCATCAGTGTGTCATTAGTGTATGGTCCATGTGTCCGTTTTTGCCATTGTGTCATTAGTGTATGGTCCGTGTGTCTGTTTTTACCATTAGTGTGTCATTACTGTATGGTCCATGTGTCCGTTTTTACCATCAGTGTATCATTAGTGTATGGTCCATGTGTCCGTTTTTACCATCAGTGTATCATTAGTGTATGGTCCATGTGTCCGTTTTTACCATCAGTGTATCATTAGTGTATGGTCCATGTGTCCGTTTTTACCATCAGTGTATCATTAGCGTATGGTCCATGTGTCCGTTTTTGCCATCAGTGTGTCATTAATGTATGGTCCGTGTGTCCGTTTTTACCATCAGTGTGTCATTACTGTATGGTCCATGAGTCCGTTTTTACCATCAGTGTGTCATTAGTGTATGCTCCATCTGTCCGTTTCTACCATCAGTGTGTCATTAGTGTATGGTCCATGTGTCCGTTTTTACCATCAGTGTGTGATCAGTGTATGGTCCATGTGTCTGTTTTTGCCATTGTGTCATTAGTGTATGGTCCGTGTGTCTGTTTTTACCATCAGTGTGTGATCAGTGTATGGTCCGTGTGTCCGTTTTTACCATCAGTGTGTCATTAGTGTATGGTCCATGTGTCCGTTTTTGCCATTGTGTCATTAGTGTATGGTCCGTGTGTCTGTTTTTACCATTAGTGTGTCATTAGTGTATGGTCCATGTGTCCGTTTTTGCCATCAGTGTGTCATTAGTGTATGGTCCATGTGTCCGTTTTTACCATCAGTGTGTCAAATAGTGTATGGTCCATGTGTCCGTTTTTACCATCAGTGTGTCATTAGTGTATGGTCCGTGTGTCCGTTTTTACCATCAGTGTGTCAAATAGTGTATGGTCCATGTGTCCGTTTTTACCATCAGTGTGTCAAATAGTGTATGGTCCATGTGTCCGTTTTTACCATCAGTGTGTCATTAGTGTATGGTCCATGTGTCCGTTTTTACCATCAGTGTGTCAAATAGTGTATGGTCCATGTGTCCGTTTTTACCATCAGTGTGTCAAATAGTGTATGGTCCATGTGTCCGTTTTTACCATCAGTGTGTCATTAGTGTATGGTCCGTGTGTCAGTTTTTACCATCAGTGTGTCATTAGTGTATGGTCCATGTGTCCGTTTTTGCCATCAGTGTGTCATTAGTGTATGGTCCGTGTGTCCGTTTTTACCATCAGTGTGTCATTAGTGTATGGTCCATGTGTCCGTTTTTACCATCAGTGTGTCATTAGTGTATGGTCCATGTGTCCGTTTTTACCATCAGTGTGTGATCAGTGTATGGTCCATGTGTCTGTTTTTGCCATTGTGTCATTAGTGTATGGTCCATGTGTCCGTTTTTACCATCAGTGTGTCATTAGTGTATGGTCCATGTGTCTGTTTTTACCATCAGTGTGTCATTAGTGTATGGTCCGTGTGTCCGTTTTTGCCATCAGTGTGTCATTAGTGTATGGTCCATGTGTCCGTTTTTACCATCAGTGTGTCATTAGTGTATGATCCGTGTGTCCGTTTTTGCCGTCAGTGTGTCATTAGTGTATGGTCCGTGTGTCCGTTTTTACCATCAGTGTGTCTTTAGTGTATGGTCCGTGTGTCCGTTTTTACCATCAGTGTGTCATTAGTGTATGGTCCGTGTGTCTGTTTTTACCATCAGAGTCTCATTAGTGTATGGTCCGTGTGTCTATTTTTACCATCAGTGTGTCATTAGTGTATGGTCCGTGTGTCCGTTTTTACCATCAGTGTGTCATTAGTGTATGGTCCATGTGTCCGTTTTTACCATCAGTGTGTCATTAGTGTATGGTCCATGTGTCCGTTTTTACCATCAGTGTGTCATTAGTGTATGGTCCGTGTGTCCGTTTTTACCATCAGTGTGTCTTTAGTGTATGGTCCGTGTGTCCGTTTTTACCATCAGTGTGTCATTAGTGTATGGTCCGTGTGTCTGTTTTTACCATCAGAGTCTCATTAGTGTATGGTCCGTGTGTCTATTTTTACCATCAGTGTGTCATTAGTGTATGGTCCGTGTGTCCGTTTTTACCATCAGTGTGTCATTAGTGTATGGTCCATGTGTCCGTTTTTACCATCAGTGTGTCATTAGTGTATGGTCCGTGTGTCCGTTTTTACCATCAGTGTGTCATTAGTGTATGGTCCGTGTGTTTGTTTTTACCATCAGTGTGTGATCAGTGTATGGTCCGTGTGTCCATTTTTACCCTCAGTGTGTCATTAGTGTATGGTCCATGTGTCTGTTTTTACCATCAGTGTGTTATTAGTGTATGGTCCATGTGTCTGTTTTTACCATCAGTGTGTCATTAGTGTATGGTCCATGTGTCTGTTTTTACCATCATTGTGTCATTAGTGTATGGTCCGTGTGTCCGTTTTTACCATCAGTGTGTCATTAGTGTATGGTCTGTGTGTCCGTTTTTACCATCAGTGTGTCATTAGTGTATGGTCCATGTGTCCGTTTTTACCATCGGTGTGTCATTAGTGTATGGTCCGTGTGTCTGTTTTTACCATCAGTGTGTCATTAGTGTATGGTCCATGTGTCTGTTTTTACCATCAGTGTGTCATTAGTGTATGGTCCATGTGTCCGTTTTTACCATCAGTGTGTCATTAGTGTATGGTCCATGTGTCTGTTTTTACCATCAGTGTGTCATTAGTGTATGGTCCATGTGTCTGTTTTTACCATCAGTGTGTCATTAGTGTATGGTCCATGTGTCTGTTTTTACCATCATTGTGTCATTAGTGTATGGTCCGTGTGTCCGTTTTTACCATCAGTGTGTCATTAGTGTATGGTCTGTGTGTCCGTTTTTACCATCAGTGTGTCATTAGTGTATGGTCCGTGTGTTTGTTTTTACCATCAGTGTGTCATTAGTGTATGGTCCATGTGTCTGTTTTTGCCATCAGTGTGTCATTAGTGTATGGTCCATGTGTCTGTTTTTACCATCAGTGTGTCATTAGTGTATGGTCCATGTGTCTGTTTTTACCATCAGTGTGTCATTAGTGTATGGTCCATGTGTCCGTTTTTACCATCAGTGTGTCATTAGTGTATGGTCCGTGTGTCCGTTTTTACCATCAGTGTGTCATTAGTGTATGGTCCATGTGTCTGTTTTTACCATCAGTGTGTCATTAGTGTATGGTCCATATGTCTGTTTTTACCATCAGTGTGTCATTAGTGTATGGTCCATGTGTCTGTTTTTGCCATTGTGTCATTAGTGTATGGTCCATGTGTCTGTTTTTACCATCAGTGTGTCTTTAGTGTATGGTCCGTGTGTCCATTTTTACCATCCGTGTGTCATCAGTGTATTTCAAGGATGCATAAATAAATAAATTACAAAGCTTCTCCAATACTTTTCAATGATAAATGCGGACAGCACACGGATGCCATGCGGATGCCATCTGTGTGCTGTACGTGCTTTTCACGGCCCCATAGACTTGTATTGGCCTTTATTTTCCATGATACTGGAAAAAAATTGATGTCTCTGTGAGTTTTTTTTGCACTGACGTGAAAAACATGAATACAACACATTTATATCTTTTTTAAAATGGACGTCTGAATAAGGCCTTTTAGAGAGACTGGGCTCATTATTCTAAAGCAGTGTTCCCCAACTCCAGTCCTCAAGGCCCACCAACAGGCCATGTTTTCAGGATTTCCTTAGTATTGCACAGGTGATAATTCCATCACCTGCACCGGCAATAATTACATCACCTGTGCAATACTAAGGAAATCCTGAAAACATGGCCTGTTGGTGGGTCTTGAGGACTGGAGTTGGGGAACACTGTTCTAAAGGAACCTGCACCTACCGGAGGATCCATTCACTGGCTGGGCTCATACCATCTACATCAACAGCGCAGACGAGATCAGTAATTGGCTCCAGTGGTCATGTGCATTGTAGCTGAGACATCAACTGCTACAGCCTGCCAGCAAAGAATGGAATCAGTAGCGGAGAACTGCCTCTGAAGCAGGGATTGGTTAGTATTGCTGGTTGTATTATTTTTATATACAGCAAGCAGATTAGAAATGTATAGATGAAAAAACCCTTTCAATATTCAAAAGTGGCTTATGGGCATTGTGTGAATCACAGTTCATCTTAAAGGGAATCTGACAGATCCTCGATGCCCTCCATACCACCAATCCTTTATAAACACCCTGCCTAGCAAGCCCTTTATAGTGTTTGACTAGTGATGAGCGAGCATGCTCGTTACTCAACGAGCATGCTTGGGTGTTTTCTGTCTATCTTCAGAGTGCTCGGGTGTTATGTTTCAGACACTCCGTGCTCATGATTTGCGACTGTTTGACAGCTTTAATACATGTGAGGAATGCCTGTTTCTTAGGAATTTCTCACATGTATTAAAGCTGTCAAACAGTCGCAAATCATGGGCACTGAGTGACTGAAACATAACACCCGAGCATGCTGAAGATACTCGGCGAGCACCCGAGCATGCTCGCCGAAAGTGTTAACAGAACATACTCACTCATCACTATGTCTGACATATTAACATATCTTTAAAATAAAGTATTTTTGAAGTTCCTTTTTAACATGCAAATACCTTTTTAACTAGTCAATGGGGCATTGGCTTCCCCAGAATAGTCGCCCCACTCAGCATGTTATCACACTCCTGTGGGCGAGGTAACATGATATGCAAGAGCCAGTGTCATCACCAGCTTTCTGCAAACTTACGCATGCGTGTGACTTTCTTTCCTTCACGTCATTGCACCTCTGAAGCCGGGTGTATGTTTCCTCATCATCAGCGGTGCACTGTGCCTGACCAGAAGCAAAGAAGAAGAAGGACGTCAACTAAAGAGCCCAAGATCAAGCTTCTTTACTTCGAGACATGCGCAGTGCGCCTCTGAAGCATATGCCTGGCTTCAGAGGCACAATGATGTGTAGGCCAGAAAGTCTTGCGCATGTGCGAGATTTGCAGAGAGCCGGCAATGATGACAGCTCTTGCAAATGATGTTTTCATGCCCACAGGGAAGTGATCACATGCTGAAGGGGTCGACTAGTCTGGGGAAACCAACACCCCATGTAAATGGCTTGTTAGGCAAGGTGCTTATAAAGGAATATACAATTGCTGGTGGTTTGGAGGGCACGGGGAACATGTCAGGTTCCCTTTACATACTACATTCTGATTAAAATAGGGGATTTAGGATGTAGACATTTATGTGGACTTCTGGACAAGATGAGACACACAGGAAATAATTACCTTTTTATATTACCAGACTAGCAGATTTATGACAATGTACTCAGTGGGTAACTAAAATGAGACAGTCAAACAATAGTGATATACAGTCTTTTTTTTTATTTTTTACTTTACAGACCTTATTGCTAGTTGCCCCAACTGTCCAAGTATCCTAAGGGAAAATAGAAATTAGGAAGTACCCTTGTTGGTTTATGAAAATGAATTTGTTGTGTGAAGAGTAGACTGTATGTGTTGGATATTTTTTTCCTTCCCTGTGCTGGTTTGGATAAGTATACATTTTTTATCTCGGAGTTTGCTGAGTGTTAGCTTTTCCTAGTCTGGTGTAGGACCTCTGCCCTGTACAGATTGCTCCTGCAGTTGCTCAGTTTTCCCAGACTGTAACATGAGCCAGCCACCTCCCCGTCCACTCCCAGCACAGAGGGAGAGAAGAAGCAGCCGCTTCATTCCCACTCCCACGGAGGGTAGATATGGTCCATACTATATACATAAATATTATTTATACATACTAATGTTTTAACTTAAGTAAATAAAATATTCTTAAGTAAATAAAATATACCCATAGAGTAACTTTAATTGTTTTTAATATGCAATTTTCAATTAGTTCTTTATTGTCTTCTGAAGCTTAGGAGCCTTGAGAGTATCAGACTCTAGTCTTTGGTACTTGGCTTTTTACTTAGTTGTTTGAAGTCACAATTTGCTATGACACCAGCTTTTGTGTTTAATTGATATTGCCCACAATGATCAAGGCAGATTGTGAAGTTCATCAGATGAACAAGAACAATATTGTACATATATTTTGCCTTTAACTCGGGAGACCCTTTTGCTGCATTATTAAAAGAACATTTTCATCCTTTGAAAATTTATGATCAAAGTCATTAGACTAAATGCAGTCGCTTTGCAGTCCTTATTTCAGTATTAAAATGTTTGTTCAAAGCTTTTTTTTTTGTAAACGAGGCAACTCTCCTCATTCACAGCTTTTGATATAGATTCCGTGTTCTGTATAGGGCGTCTTCAACAGAATAGCATGCATCTTGAGCAACAGGTACAAGGAAAGGTGCTGAATAGTGCAAAGAACTGCTGCTCAAGAGTAAGACCCAGTTCACATGAGCATATTTTACAGTCCAAACATGGACCACAATAAGTTGACTGACCATGGGTCTCCTGACCCAATTTAACAGCTTCATAGACACATACGAGGCTATAAGTTTGGGTTGGGAGACCTGTCGCCAGACCAACATTGTGGTCTGTATACAGACCATGAAATATGCTCTTGTGACCTCGGCCTAAGAAGGACTTGGTTTGGGGAGGGGACTGGTGAAGAGTGACATGCACACAGAACAGTGAAGAACCTGGGCTACGATAAAAGACTTGTGAAAGGTGACTGGCATAAAGAAAAACAGTGAGAAAGGCTGGGCTATGAAAAGTGACTGAGTGGCTTACAGACTATTAGTGACGCTCATACTATTAGATCAGGCAGGCTGCTTAGCACTAAATAAATGTACCCCACAAGAACAGACACCCCAGTTTATACGAAAGGGACTGGCTGCATCTTGCATAAAAAAAAAGTGCAATAAAAAATTAAAGAAAGTATAAAATTCATGAGATATTGGTCAATAATTTGGGCAAAATATGCAAGCCTGCAACTCTTTTCATTGTGTTCCTTTTGGTTTTACTGGAGGAACTCACAAGACAATGAGGACCCCTGACGTGAGTTGCGAGCTTGTGTATTATATATTGACCAATACCTCATGTATTTTATACATTTTTTCATCTTTTTATCGCACATTTTCCATGTTTTAATGCAGGATGCTGCCAGCCCCTTTAGTGCTGTCTGGACTATCCTTTTTGGGGTGCATTTATATAATGCTAAGCGGCCCACTTGATCTAATAGTAGTATGGGTGTCACACCGAGTCAGGTTGCACAAATATTTTGCGACTTTCAAAGTGTTTTACACCAGATTTCTAGCGGAAACACTTTGATGAATCGGAGCCCACATACTGTATATAAAACTAGCACGCTGCTATAAAATGTTATAAACAATAACATTATACTTTGAAATGTTCTCCTCGTGTGTTCAAGTATTACTATACATGAGAATGGTGAGTTAAATCATGTCATACGCCTAAACATGCCAGTGAGCTAGCTGTCCATACAACTTCACTCTATTAAAATGTTTAGCTTTAGGGACTATTTATTATTCATATGATGACTGTATCTCAGGAGTTTTTCAGAACAGTCATAACATTTCTGCAAGTAACAAAGCATGTTGCAGGATGTCATAGTGTTGGTGCAAGTATTGTTAAGGAAACAGGCATTGAAAAGGTTAATACTACTGTACATGTAGAGGAGGGGATAGGAGACGACTTCTATTAAAATGTGAGACATATTGGATCTTCTGTCTCACTTTTGTTTTTTATTTACCTTGAGAAAGGTACCGGTCCGCTGGAAGATAAAGAACCATTTTGGAAAACAAAAGGCTTCTCATTTACCGCAGTGCAGCCCATTCAACGTGATATCATCCTTCTCTACTTACAAATACTGGAATACATGAGGAGAACATTTCTAAGTATGTCTCTAGTGTCTTTATTAGTGATGAGCGAGCATGCTCGTTACTCGAGATATACGAACATGCTTAGGTGTTTTCCGAGTATCTTCAGCGTGCTCGGGTGTTCTGTTTTAGTCACTCCATGCTCACGATTTGCGACTGTTTGACAGCTTTAATACATGTAAGGAATGCCTGTTTCTTAGGCATTCCTCACATGTATTAAAGCTGTCAAACAGTCACAAATCATGAGCACGGAGTGACTAAAACATAACACCTGAGCAAGCTGAAGATACTCGACGAGCACCTGAGCATGCTCGCCGAAAGGGTTAACAGAACATGCTCGCTCATCACTAATCTTTATATATGTGTGTTAGTTCTATACATGTGTTGTCAGCTCACCTGGGTAGGTATTAGAGGAGCAAATTCTGACCTGGAAATAAGGCTTTCAAAAAGAACTTTGTGGTCTAAACGCATTGCCGCAAGGAAAGTTTTTAGAAGAGCAATTTTTTGTCTAACATCGGGCAGCAGAACGCTGGCATTTTCTCCTTTTCTCTTTCCTCATTGTTCACTCAAGGTACACTGGCGGATAATGGCAGCAATGCGGGATTAAAGACACTGGTCTGTAGTTATCACACAGGTAGCACTTTCTGTCCTGGTTGAACAGAGTGGTAACAAATTCTAATGCCAATTCCGAAATATCTAAGAAGCATTTATCACCGTAATAAACGAAATTGTAATTATGTGAGAACCAAATCCAAATTTCCCAAGCAACCAGCTGTGAGTGCATATGAGATGACTTCTCATTGTATTGGTGGGTTTAATTATGAGACAAAATGGTTTTCCTGTTTAAGCCCTCTTCAATCCTCTTCATTATTTCCCACTTTTACAGAGCAATTCAAAGCCTGTATTTTCAACATAATTTGATTGTGGTGATATGTTCTGCCGCAGTAACCTTTCCTACAGATGGTGCTTTGTAGAGCCTATATATGATTGCAGGTCTTGAAATAAGCATTACAAATAGCACAGCTGTACATTACGAAAACTAGAGTAGAAATATACATAGAATTCTACGTAGAGAAGTGATAGAAGAGGACGGAGTGATCATTACTGTCATCTGGTTCAGTGCAAAGGGAAATATTCTTTTCTCTCACCAGAAACCATATAACAGGTACTTTATGTCGTTATAATGCAAACATTATTGTGATGTATGATGATGATTTTAATGGTTTTTTATGTAAAACCCAGAGCAAACACTGTGACACATTTCCTAAGATTGCTGGTAATGATTTCAGGCATACTTCGCACCAAGATTCTGGTACAACATTTTTTAGACTGAGCTCAGCAACTCTGCCGATGTAGATAGCACAAGCCGCTAAGCTTAGTGATAGGCTGCAGTGCTGTCAATGTGACATCACCGCTGCAACCTGTTCACAATCACCGGATGAGCAGCTGGACCCGGGGAGGAGGTGTACCAGCTGACCTTGTTATTTTTATCATGGTAAGCATGATTTTATACAAGATAAAAGGAGGAACCCCTTTAATGTTCTGTATCAAAAAATGTTACTGTGTGCACAATTCTTGACACTTTTGCCTCAAAATAAGTTTAATCTGTAAGTTATAATGGCACAACCCAGGATATTTTGCACAAATAGATAGTATAAAGTAAGCTAAGTATGAGTTGGCATAAGACAAAGATGTCTAACTTATAGAAAAAATGTGCAAACTCTATAAAACAATACGGCCTCGATTCAAGGTGAATCCACCAGAATTCTTGTGAATTGCCGGTAGATCGAGGATGGAAGATGAAAGCTTATTCAGATAAGTGGTTTATTAGTCAACGAGTTTCAAAGTTACAAACTTTTTCATCAGGACTAGTGTTGAGCGAATTTGTTCGGCATTTCAAATTCGGGTTCGTGTTCGGGGTTCCGGCTTGTTCGTGCCAAAAAATCGTCTCCACTCATGAACATCCCTTATTTGCCACACTGTCACGCAGATAACAACTGCAAATCAGGGATGTTCATGAGTGGAGCCGATTTTTTGGCACGAACAAGCCGGAACCCCGAACACGAACCCGAATTTGAAATGCCGAACAAATTCGCTCAACACTAGTCCTGATGAAAAAGTTTGTAACTTTGAAACGCGTTGACTAATAAACCGCTAATCTGAATAAGCTTTCATCTTCCAAATTCGCTCAACACTAATCAGGACAAACCATAGTGTCCTGATGAAGAAGTTTGTAACTTCATGACGCGTTGACTAATAAACCGCATATCTGGACACCACTTTCATCTTCTATCTTTGATCTGCCGGTGGCACAGAATTAGCTCTTTAATTCCAATTCACATATTGAGTTGTGGGTCTGCAGTAGCCTTAAGCCTTTCTTGTGGTTGTGGTCACACAACCACACCAGCTGAGTACTATTGCCTTTTGTCTCCCCACTGTTACTTGGATAAAATCCTATTACGCTTATTGTTATTCCAGTTTCTGCACCTCATCCACCAGATTTCTTGAGGTAGATTGCTTTGAAAAGTTACAAAATTTTTGATTTTTGACGTTTTCATGCCATTTTCATCCAGTTTTGCCAAAATGGGTGGGATTGGGGCGTGACGCCACATCTTGTCTAATTCATGAAGAGCTGTGGCTTACCTTACACCAGAAATCTTATTCAAGTCTCTGACTGAAGTAAGGTTTGTGGCAAGGCGCTTCTTAATCAGATGCCTCTGACTCCAGCACACCACCTAATCAAGATCAGTGTGAAAAACACCATTATTCAAAGGAAACCCATAGCAAAAAAATATATATTTTTTGGAAGTGGTTTTGCTTTTATTTTTTTCTTTGCCATTTTTAACAGTTAAAGAAACAATACTAGTAGAAACCTGATCTAAGGTGGGTGTATCTAGTTGGGTGGTAGTGTGCCCCTTTAATGTAAGCTACAGAGTGCTGTCTGTTGTCCCCATCCAGGGGTGGCAGAAGGAATGCAGACATGCACTGGAACCATTTCAAGATAGCTTTACTCACAAAGAGGCAGCAAGCTTGATCGTTACAGATTCTCTTAAAAGAGGGGGTTACAAACCTTCTCATATGAGGCAACAACTTGAACAGAAGTGACGGAATGGCATAAACATCAACAGTGGCCTCGCACTTTGCACAACCTGCAGATAGACTCCTTAGTAGCTCCTCTGGCCATGTCTGTGCATCTGTACTCTGAGATCAGTACTGCACTCTCACTCTACATGCTGTACTCAGCTGATTCTCTGGTCACTTCTCTGAACAGCTATCAACTGAAACTACCAATCTGGCAATCTTGTGCACTCCTGCTGCCTATGCACAGAGTTCCTGCATATTAGTTCCTCACAATCAGGAACCAGTCTCCAGCAATCTCTTGTATGGCAATCATTTTTACACTCCTGAGGTGGGAAAATCATTACTTACCTCTCTGGTAAATATCCTCACCCTCTCATTTTTTTTGCAGGTCAGCTGGTCTCCCTCTTCTGGGACAGAGTATAGGGATAGCAGCAGAAGATAAATCTTCCTTCTTTGCTTCTCTGTTGCCCTTATAGCCCAGGGGTGGCTCAACCTAATAGGGAATGCTACTCAACCTCAGTAGCTAGCTCTCTGCTAGGCTGCAACCCTTCTGCCCGGCTGTCAGTCTGCATATGTATGACCTCTACTGGCAGGAAACAGAAACCTTCATGAGGTTTGGGCATATGTTCTAATGCCAGCCCCAATTTGTCCTCTAAATCAGCTATTGTCACAAGCAACACAGTGTATTAACTCTTAAAAGACACTGTGTAACGTAACCTTTACTCCTAATGTGCAGCATCTACTAACGTTTCTGGATTTCTTCCATTAAACATGTCATCACTCACATCACTAGTACAATGTTCTACATTTTGAAGAACAACAAGTTGCACATATCTGTCACAATGCAGTTGCAGCATCAATGTATTTACAGTATATAGATATTATGTATGTGATAATGAGACTTCTGCACTTGTCCACAGGTACTTTGGCCCACTACTAGAGCAAACTGCTCCAGCTGTCTCAGAAGTGAAGGGTGCCTTCTCCAGGCTGCAGGTTTCAGCTCCTTCTAGAGATGTTCAATAGGATTTAGATCAGGGATCATAGAAGTCACTTCAGAACAGTCCAATGCTTTGCTGTTAGTCTTTCTTGGATATTTTTAGCAGTATTTAGTTATCCTGTTGGAGAACCCATGAACTGCGACTCAGACCCAGTTTTTTGACACTGAGCAGCACATTTTGCTCTAGAATGCGTTGATATTCTTGAGATTTCATTGTACCCTGCACAGATTCAAAATACTCTGTGTCAAATGTAGCAAGGCAGCACAAAAACATAACCGAGCCTCCTCCATGTTTCACAGTAGGTACAATGTTCTTTTCTTTTTATGCTTGATTTTTGCACCTGTAAACATAAAGTTGATGTGACTTGCCAAAAAACTCCAGTTTTGTTTCATCTGTCAAAAAGACATTCTCCCAAAAGCTTTGGGAGAAATCTATATATATACACAAATATGTCTATATATATGTGAGGTGGATGGATTATCTTGGCAAAGGAGAAGATCTCACTAACACATATTTAGTCAAATTTGTGAACAATATTTGAGAGAAAAGGACTTTTATGTGCACAGAAAGTCTTAGATCTTTGAGTTCAGCTCATGAAAAATGGGAGCTAGAACAAAAGTGTTGTGTTTAATTTTTTGTTCAGTGTAGTATATACAGTGCCTACAAGTAGTATTCAACCCCCTGCAGATTTAGCTGGTTTGATAAGATTCAAATAAGTTAGAGCCTTCAAACTGCAAACGAGAGTAGGTTTTATGAACAGAAGCATAAATCTTACAAACCAAAAAGTTATGTTGCTCAGTTGAATTTTATTAAATTTTAAACATAAAAGTGTGGGTCAATTATTATACAACCCCTATGTTTAATATTTTGTGGAATAACCCTTGTTTGCAATTACAGCTAATAATCGTCTTTTATAAGACCTGATCAGGCCGGCACAGGTCTGTGGAGTTATCTTGGCCCACTCCTCCATGCAGATCTTCTCCAAGTTATCTAGGTTCTTTGGGTGTCTCATGTGGACTTTATTCTTGAGCTCCTTCCACAAGTTTTCAATTGGGTTAAGGTCAGGAGACTGACTAGGCCACTCCAACACCTTGACTTTTTCCCTCTTGAACCAGGCCTTGGTTTTCTTGGCTGTGTGCTTTGGGTCGTTGTCTTGTTGGAAGATGAAATTACGACCCATCTTAAGATCCTTGATGGAGGAGCGGAGGTTCTTGGCCAAAATCTCCAGGTAGGCCGTGCTATCCATCTTCCCATGGATGCGGACCAGATGGCCAGGCCCCTTGGCTGAGAAACAGCCCCACAGCATGATGCTGCCACCACCATGCTTGACTGTAGGGATGGTATTCTTGGGGTCGTATGCAGTGCCATCCAGTCTCCAAAGGTCACGTGTGTGGTTGGCACCAAAGATCTCAATCTTGGTCTCATCAGACCATAGAACCTTGAACCAGTCTGTCTCAGAGTCCTCCAAGTGATCATGAGCAAACTGTAGACGAGCCTTGACATGACGCTTTGAAAGTAAAGGTACCTTACGGGCTCGTCTGGAACGGAGACCATTGCGGTGGAGTACGTTACTTATGGTATTGACTGAAACCAATGTCCCCACTGCCATGAGATCTTCCCGGAGCTCCTTCCTTGTTGTCCTTGGGTTAGCCTTGACTCTTCGGACAAGCCTGGCCTCGGCACGGGAGGACACTTTCAAAGGCTGTCCAGGCCGTGGAAGGCTAACAGTAGTTCCATAAGCCTTCCACTTATGGATGATGCTCCCAACAGTGGAGACAGGTAGGCCCAACTCCTTGGAAAGGGTTTTGTACCCCTTGCCAGCCTTGTGACCCTCCACGATCTTGTCTCTGATGGCCTTGGAATGCTCCTTTGTCTTTCCCATGTTGACCATGTCTGAGTGCTGTTCACAAGTTTGGGGAGGGTCTTAAATAGTCAGAAAAGGCTGGCAAAAGAGATCTTTAATCCACACATGTGAAGCTCATTATTCTTGGTGCCTGAACTACTTCTTAATACTTTAGGGGGACCAAACAGAATTCTTGTGGTTTGAGGGGTTGAATAATAAATGACACTCTGAATTAACTTTTAACGTTTTAAAAAAAAAAAAAAAAATTTGCTGCAGTGCATTTCCCACTTCCAGGCTGATCTACAGTACAAATGTCACAATGCCAAGTTAATTCCGCATGTGTCAACCAGCTAAATCTGCAGGGGGTTGAATACTACTTGTAGGCACTGTATATATATATATATATATATATATATATATATATATATATATATATATATATACACGACACAGTTGTTACATGACGCCGCTCGGTTCAGATAGGGGCGAGACAGGTTACATGAATTCTTTGGAATCCTGGGAGAACTGTTACTCAGGGCGACCATAGGCCATGTGCTGCAGCTTCTCTCAGGCACACAGGGGACACTCAGGCACAGACACGTAGGTTGTTTCACTTGCTGACCAGACACACTTGACAAGAGTCCTCATAAACAGTAGAACAGTAGCATTTAATATGAAGCCGCACAGCCAGTGCAAGTTAAATCTTATGAGCAACAGGCTCCAGTGACAAACAGTACAGTTTCCTTAGCAGCACAGCAGTTCACAGTTTTCCCAGTAGTACAGGACAGCACAGTTCTAATGCAAAGGCACATTAATGAACACAGTATTCTTTACAGCACAGTGAGATGGCGTAGGAGGGGGGGAGGGTTTGCTGAGGGAGATGATCCCCGTGACACCATTTCTTACAGTCCTTATTTTTCTGCTTGACAATACTCTGAACTGCTAGTTCAGAAACTCTACCTGACCAGTGCTTAGCTTCACTCCTGAGTTGAATCCTTTTCACTTGCAGGGGTGCTTCTGTGAGATACAGAATACACACCACATTTCTCTTCGGCTCCAACCAGACTGTAAACAACTTCCCCACAATCCCCCTGGGGCTCTGCTAAAACCCTCCCTGTCTCCTGTGACTGTGTTAACCCCTCTAGTTGCTGGATGCTTCTGGAGCACAACACTTCCTGTCTCATGTGCTTGTGTTACTTCTAATAGTTGCTGAATGCTTTTAAAGCAACAGCACTACTTGTGACGGTCACACTCTGCAACAGCACTACTTCTGCATGTCACACTCTTCCCTCCTTTTTGAATGTCGTCCTCGACATTCATCTTAATTGGTCAATCTGACCAATTCTGAGACAGTGGTGAAAGTTGGATATCTTTATATACAAATTGGCATTGACAAATTGGTATACATTGATAACAACCTATTCTTATGACCTTTTTCTTGTAGGACGCCTGTAAGAAATAAACAATTAACACAATTAAAACAATCAGCATCTCTTCAGCTGGAGCTTTTCATACATCTTCAACCAGCTCTCTCTATCTATGCTTTAACAGTTCTTGGTTACTACAAAGTCTTTTAGGAAAAATCAAAGCATGAAAACAAGTCTTTCCAGTAGGCAACATCTTCCATACTGCCTCTCGGTGGTGAATACCACTCAAGTGGGCTTACCTGGTCCGCAGGCGAAGATACCTTTTTCCAGTCGACAGTCCTTGGCACGTGACTCGGTTCACCAAGTGTCTCATACGTCAGCACCATGGGCCTCCTCACTTCTCGAGTCGACATCCTCCTGGTGGGTTGTTAATTAGATACCACGGGTTCTTCGGTCACAGGAGTGTCTTCCGCTACACTCATTTGCCGTGCTTCCTCAGATGCTCTTGGAGCTGCCTCTGCAAGTTCATGTACTTCTTCTGAGTCACCTGTTTCCGCACGGTCTGGTAATTCCACTCCTCCTGAGTGTCGATCGGTCTCTTCAAGGACCCGTTTTCGATCATCAGATCTGAATTGGACTTCATCTATACACCTTGGTACGAACTCTGGAACCTCAGGACTTAGTTCACTCTCCTGAGGATAGTATATCCCTCTCTTTACCGGTCTGAGAAATACAATGGTGTGTTCTTCTCCATCGGAACTTTCAAGGTCACTATCCACCTCCGGAGCTTCAGTCTGTGGTAGTCCCTTATTCGATCTCGGATGATGTCGGTCTACTTCTGGGAAGTCTTGTTGTGGTGGGAGATAATCACAGGGTAGTAGTAAATTCCGATGGACTATTCTGGTTTTCTTGTCTCCCGTTTCCAATCGGATTTCATACACTGGGCTGTCATCAGCTTTCCTCCTTATGACCACATACACCTTGTCTTCCCAGTACGAACTAAGTTTTCCTGGACCACCTTTCTCACGTACGTTCTTGACTAGCACCCGTCTTCCCAATGCCAATTCTGCTCCATAACATTTTCGATCATAGTACTCCTTACTCTTGCTCTGTCCTTGCGTAACTACTTTGGACGCTATGTTGTATGCCTCTGCCATCCGTTCCTTCCATTTCCGAATGTACTCCGGATACATTCTGTAAGTCTCTGACACCGGAGTATCGAACATGATGTCGATTGGCAGTTTTGGCGATCGTCCATACAATAGGAAAAAGGGTGAGTAACCTGTTGCATCACTCTTTGTACAGTTTTATGCATGTACCACTTTTGACAGAGAACTCTTCCAGTTTTTCATATCATCAGCAGTTAAAGTGCACAACATCGACAATAATGTCCGGTTAAAACCTTCCACTTGTCCATTACCCTCTGGGTGATAGGGCGTTGTGTGGGATCCCTGAATTCTACAGTACTTTCCTAGCTTAGCTGGTTCTCAAATTCTCTTCCTTGGTCATGATGTAACCTCGTAGGGAACCCAAACCTCAAAGCGAAATCATTGAAGATCTTTTCGGCTGCTGTTCGACCTGATTTATTGGTGGTGGCATATGCTTGAGCAAATCGAGTGAAATGGTCCATCACCACCAAGATGTATTCGTAGCCACCCTTGCACGTCTCAAGATGTAGAAAGTCTATTGAGACCATCTCAAACGGATACGTAGTTTGGATGTTGCGCATAGGTGCCCGGGTTGATGTGTTGTGACGTTTATCTTTCAGACACCCACACTCCCTGGTCACGTACCTCTCAATATCTCTCTGCATGTACGGCCAGGAGAAACCTTCATGGATCAAGTTGGTTGTCCTTTCCACTCCCAGGTGTCCCATGTTTTAATAGAGTTCTTTGAAGACCAACCTACGGAATTCTCTGGGTAGTATCAACTGCTTGTATTATCCTCCTTTATGATACAGGATACCGTCTTCACTGAGGTAGAGCTTCGTCCATTCTTTAATTAAAGCAGATACTGCTGGTGACTCATTGTCTCTCTCCCATTTACTTGGAAACCTATTTTGGTCCACATAAAGTAGTATTCTACCAATTATCTGATCTTCCTGTTGTGCTCTACAGATTTTCCCTTTTGGTAGTTGTTGAATAGACCGGGGGTGATCTTGGTCTCTCTCTTTTATGGTGGTATCCACCGTCAACAGACACCACAATGGTGTGTCTTCCTCCTAATATGCTTGTGCTGCTTGGGTAGTGCTCTCAATTGCTTCCAGACTGACTTCCTCCGAGCATTCTTGCATGAACTCCTCAGGCTCTAGTGGCATTCTTGACAATCCGTGTGCAAAAAGATTGTGGTCAATGGGGGGCGCCAGAGACTGCAAAAAGCACCTGGGAGGATTATTAGCACTGCATTGTATATACAGGTTCACACAGGCACAGCGCTTCTCCTCCCCACCCCCTTTGTTTTCACATTCTTGACAATCCGTCAGCATCCGCATTGCATTTTCCTGGCCTGTACTTGATGCAGAAATTGAAGTCAGCTAGTTCAGCGACCCATCTCTGACCCGTTGCATTCAGTTTGGCTGTAGTAAGGACATAGGTCAAAGGGTTGTTGTCAGTGTATGCCTCAAACTCTTTGCTGTCGTAGAGATAATCTCTAAATCGTTCACAGATAGCCCATTTCAGTGCCAAGAACTCCAATTTTCCAGAATGTAGATGGTAATTCTTCTCAACATCTGTCAATGTTCTAGAACCGTAACAAATTTTCCATCTTGATGCTGATACCGGCCAGCTCCCAGTCCAACTTGAGAAGCATCACAATGAAGAACAAATGGTAAATTGAAATCAGGATATCCCAAGGTGGGTGGTTTTACCAGGTAGTCTACTAGTTCTTCCAATACCTTCTGATGGTCTGCTGTCCAGAGAATGGGCTGTTGGGACAAAACGGCGTTGTTTCTTTTAAACTTGGTCCTACCCGCGTCCTTCTTTTTCTCCGTGGGTGTTGTCGTCTCTGTTGTTCCCCCCAAGAGAAGGTATAGTGGGGAAGCAATCCTGGAGAAGTTCTGAATGTAAGTACGATAGTAGGAGAGGAATCCTAATATCTGCCTCAACTCCCCGAATGTAGAGGGCCGCTTGTCTTTTAAGGTCAGTACTGGAGCGATTTCTGCTGGGTCCATGGTATATCCTTCTTCGGACACAATTTTCCCTAGAAATCGGACATGCCTTTTGAACAGTTCACACTTCTTTGGGGTCAACTTAACTCAGTGTTGTTGATACCGTTGCAATACAGTCCTCACGTGTTCAACATGCTCCTGGAAGGTTTTGCTGTGTACCACATTGTCATCCAAGTACGGCTGGCAGATGTCGTCCCTCAATCTTTCTAAACATGTCTCCATGCTCCTCTGGAATTCGGCTGGAGCTGAACTGAGCCCAAACGGTATGCAGATCCACTCATTATCCCCACGGTGTGATGAATGCTGTCAAGAGTCTACTGGACTCTTCAACAAACCCTTGGTGGTATGCCTTACCCTGATCGAGGACAGAGAACCACATACTTTCTGATAGGCTATCCAGCATATCTTGGATCTTTGGTATTGGGTGCCGATCAGGTACTGACTTTCGGTTTAGTTCCCGTTAATCACAGCAGAGTCTCAACGTACCATCCTTCTTTCTAACACAAACAATAGGAGAGGAATAAGACTACTTCGACTTTTGGACCTAAACTCTGTTGATTAGGTCTTGTAAATACTCTTTCACTTCACGGTGTAATGGTTTCGGCACAGACATGTAACTTCTGGTTACTGGTGTTGTGTCTTTCAAATTGATTTTCAACTGCAACGATAGCATACAGCCTATATCAGAGTCATCTTTGGAGAATGCATGACACTCTTCTCTCAGCATCTGTCTTGTTACCGCTCGATCTTCAGCACACAAGTGTTCCAGGGGTACTGGGGGATCCCAGGACTCCGAGGTGGGTCGTGCAAATTTTTCCCCTAGGCAACTCCTGTTCCTTGGTGGGGAGACTGAATTCACTGTAGATCCCTGGGCGGGTCTCACACTGGCTGGATATACTGTTTTAACGGTTTCAATGTGACCTAACACAGGCTTTGGATCCAGTCTAATTTCGTGTTTCATAGTATTCATCACTGGTACTGTCACTCGAACAAACCCACCAGTAGGAATCGTAAGCACAGTCTCACCTTGCACTAGGACTTCCGGAAGTTCTGAGGACTCTTTTGACACGAACAGTCTTTTCTGGACTTTTCTTTCCAGTTCTACCCCGACTCCACACCTCACCCCATCATTTGGTTTGCAGAGATAATGACTGGACGCCAGCCTACCTTAACTTCTTTTAGGTCCATTGTATTCTGAGCTTTCTTTACTCTATGAATCTAATTTTCCGCCACGGCGTTGGACATGGCAAGTGATGTGGCAGTTGCATCCACCACCAGCGTCCCTGACTTGTGTTTTGTGATTACCTTACTGACTACATTATAACCCAGGATAGGAACCTCTGCCACGTTCTGATCACTGTTCACGAGAAAAGGTACCAAAAGCTCAATGGTGTTGTTGTTCTTCATGGCCCTCAGTTGGAAAGTCACTTCCACCCAGCCTATGAAAGGGATTTCGGTCTGGTTAACAGCTTTGCCGTGGAGTTCCACTGGTCCTAAGAGTTCTTTTAGCGACCGAAGGCAGGTAGCGCCTTCTCCATTCTTCATTTAAAAGGCTCGCTTGGGCTCCTGTGTCCCACAGTGCTTTTACCAGGAGTCCATCTAGCTGGCACTGTATAAAGCACCTTTCACCGATTAGGCTGAAGAGGCTATTTTTACTGACCGAGGAATCCTCCTCCCAGGAGTACATCATTTGACCTCCACACTGGGCATTAAGTAACTGATGCCCCTGTCTCTCTTGCAACTGTTGTAGACAAGAACACACTTAGGGATAGTGCTGATGCAGCCGTTTTACCTCATGCACCGTTCTGGGGTTTGGTGAGATTTGGATTTGCTTCTGGGGCCTCCTCCATGTCATGGTTACCAGTCGCCCCGCACTGGCAACCTCCTGTCTTTTAACCCAAATGACCGTGACCATTGGCATTCCTTGGCATAATGTCCTTCCTCACCACATCTTAGACAGTGGACACACACCGTACTCTGATCTGATGAACGGCACGCTTCACAAGCCGGGTATCTTCTGTTTTGGAACCTACTCCTGGGTCTGAGGGATACAAGTTCTGGCCTGGAACGAATCATCTTTTTCATCTCAATTAGCTCGGCTCGCAGTTCTCCTAGTACTTCCAGTCAGCGCTGGTGGTTCTCTCTTTTGTTGGTGATTTAAGGTTCCCTCTGGTAGGCGGCACTGGAGGGTCTCCATGATGATCTTCGGACTGGCCACTGGGGGTCTCCAACTTCAGCTGAGTCATTTTGGGGATTTTAGGAGCAGAGCCTTTCTTTAACTTCTGTTCGCTCTCTGACTCCAAGCAAGACTGAAGAAGCAGCTCACTAATTCTGTCCATTTGTATTTCCACATTCATTGCTGCTAGTGAGTTTTCTTTAGGGCTGGTCCCCTTTAACTGGTGTAGCAGAGTTGAGTTGAGGTGCTGTGCTGCTGTGTTTTTCCACACACTTTTCCTCTTCTCCATCTACACGCTAATTCCCACTCAGGATTCCCCATATGGGCCACCAATGTTACACACACGCCGCTAGGTTCAGATAGGGGCGAGACAGGTTACATGAATTCTTTGGAATCCTGGGGGAACCGTTGCTCAGGGCAACCATAGACCATGTGCTGCAGCATCTCTCAGGCACACAGTGGTATTGACCCTCAGGCACAGACACGTAGGTTGTTTCACTTGCTGACCAGACACACTTGACCAGAGTCCTCATAAACAGTAGACCAGTAGCATTTAATAAGAAGCCGCACAGCCTGTGCAAGTTAAGTCTTATGAGCAACAGGCTCCAGTGACAAACAGTACAGTTTCCTTAGCAGCACAGCAGTTCAGTTTTCCCAGTAGTACAGGATTGCACAATTCTAATGCAAAGGCACATTAATGAACACAGCATTCTTTACAGCACAGTGAGATGGAGGAGGAGGGGGGAGGGTTTGCTGAGGGAGATGATCCCTTTGACACCATTTCTTACAGTCGTTATCTTTCTGCTTGACAATACTCTGCACTGCTAGTTCAGAAACTCTACCTGACCTGTGCTTAGCTTCACTCCTGACTTGAATCCTTTTCACTTGCAGGGGTGCTTCTGTGAGATACAGAACACACACACCACATTTCTCTTTGGCTCCAGCCAGATAGTAAACAACTTCCCCACAATCCCCCTGGGGCTCTGCTAAAACCCTCCCTGTCTCCTGTGACTGTATTAACCCCTCTAGTTGCTGAATGCTTCTGGAGCACAACGCTTCCTGTCTCACGTGCTTGTGTTATTTCTAATAGTTGCTGAATGCTTTTAAAGCAACAGCACTACTTGTGACTGTCACACTCTGCAACAGCACTACTTCTGCATGTCACACAGTATAGTCATATCTAACTACAACAGGCATAGCGACAGTGACCATTGTTATATATATAGGAACAGCGCCTGGCTATGGATACACAATAGGGAAGTACACCATACAAATGTGCATACATTTTGAGTGGTATCTCCTCCACAGGGTCATCTGTCATCCATGGCAACAGCAAAGGACATGAGAGTCCTTGAAAGTCCAGAATATAACAGTGGCGTTTTGGTAGTCCTTCATATTGGTAAGAGTGTGGTAGACTTGTTTTCAACCCTCTTACATTCTTAGTGAGTTCCTGACCTAATCATGCAAACTTTTCCGATTCAAAATGAATATGCATTTTTTGTATTTTGTAACAAAAAAAATCAATATAAGGAGCTCCTTCCTGAGAGCTACTCTAACGGACATTGTGTGACAGATCTCCGTCTCTTATAGCCATGCTTTCCAGACAGTCTTACTTGCTGACCTCAGTCAATCCATTAAAAAAGATCTATTACCACCAAAATGTCCATTTTGATTGTATAATAGATGGATTATACGTAACTTAAATGCAAAATTAATGCATGAACTGGATTTTCTTGCTTCAATTTAGAAAAAAAAGAAATAATTGAAAACCTTGCCTCTTGATTCTTGAGAGTGCTGTGGATTATGCTTTGACTGTTTTTTGACTCTACACAGTTCTTCTCTAGCACTCTTGAATCTGTGACAGATTACAGAACATATAAATATTAACTCATTACTGTATGATTCTGACAGTCTAACTGAAATAAGTTATTAACCTGATTAACCCTTTTGATGCCACTACTTGTTCATACTTTTTCATGCATACCATATACTGTACATATATACATACATGATGACATGCAAAAGTAAAATCTGAATTCTAAAATTTAAAAAGGTCATATTCACATACTGGAAGGCTGTGCAGGGGGAGAGTTTATACATAGTGTAATCTTTCTTTCTACTGTCTTTATTGTGTCATTATTCATTAGGAAGTCTAAAAGGTGCGGAGGAGAATGGATATCTAAGTCATTTATTTATTTCCCTTAGAAGTTCCAGGAAGGGGGTTTAAAGGATTTGTTGTTCATCTGTCTGATTATTTCTTCAAGAAATATGTACCAAATGGTAATTTAGACAGTACTGAGATCAAACTAAGTAGCAAATGATTTCTTATTAACACTGTTATAAAAATTCTATGAGGGTGATCTTTATGCAAAATTCATAAATTAAACTACAAAGCCTTTCTAAGCCCTAAGAATAAAGGCAAGCTGAACAAGAAGTGATGTAGAAAATATTTATTGTTGTCCGGAACAATCAAAATAATATGTGTATAAATAATCCACAACGTGACACAGATTCCTCACTGCCTTAGAAAAAAGGCTGCTGTTTTCATGCAACTTTACATGTTGTGATTGTGAAGACTCCTTGGTTTTAAACCGTCAGTTCTTTTTACTACTATGTAACTTCATATGTCTCCCTTGTTTTGCCTTCATTCACCTTTGCTTGTATTTGATATTGAGTATAGCTGTGTAACTTTGTACTGTATGCATAGTAAGCGTTTCCCACATTATTTACTATTCTACAGCTTCTCAGCCAATTACATTGAGTTGTAAGTGTATCGGCAGGTTCCAACAGCTGATAAACCTTCCAATATTCCAGAATAATGAAGCTCAAGGTGGTAAATGATGGTAAAATATTGAGACATGCCAACCCTCTGCACAGGGCTCATAGAGGAGATAACTAGAAATTGGTCAACATACCATCTTTTGTTGTTGGTTACCACGTGTGCCCTCCTTCTTGATTTTATTCGGGTGCCATAGAGACTTTCACTTTTGGGATTGTCTTTCTGAGGGAATGATATAACCTCTCTCAGAGGCAGACAGACAGCTAAGGGCTCCTGGCAAATCAGCATTTGGGCTCCATGGTATTCAGCATCTCATCATAAAGCACCCCTTATGTCTCTCTGACAATTCACAAATAATTTTGAGCCATGAAATTCATTAGCTCAGGCATTTACCTGCAATTTAAAACATGGTAGAAATCTGTTTGTAAGGTGAGTGGAACTCTATACATAGAGGCATAGTTAAGCTCATAGTTAGCTCTAGTGCAAAACGTGGACCTGGGCTCCCTCCCTCACCCCTGGGGGACCCCTGGCCTCTCTCACCCACCAGCATGTTGGTTAGATGCATAAGACCAGACCACATGTCACCACTACATAGTGATCAAATAATACCACCATACTGATCAGTACCAAAACTCATTGTACTATCACTAGTATTATCACCAGTGACAGTTACACACAGGAGTTCTGTAGACAGTATATGTATTCAATACAGGTAAATCCAGTGACATCTCCAATGGAAGTCCTTCATTATATTTTTTATTTTTCATCCAGCACAGACCGCAATAACTTCTTCACACTATGACTTGCATCTGTTGAAAGTAACACACAGACATTTATGGCTGTTGAGTTCTAGATCACCCTCCCCACTTTTATACACTGTACCAGATGAAGAAGAAAAGCAACATAGTGCTGCCCTGGTGCAATGCACAGTAATAGTACCTCCCTTTTGTTCCCCCCACAGTAACAGTATCCCCAAAAATAAAAACGGTATATTACAGTAATGATTTCCCTTTTATGACTCCCTTGCCGAAGAAATATCACCCTTCATGTCCCCTTTTCTTGCCCCCATAGAACAGTACAATTCCCCTTTTTGTCCCTATACAGTAGTAATTTCTATCTTTGTGCTTTACAATTAATAATGTACTGGCCACAAGGAGGATTATTATTAATGTCCCCAATTTGTGTAGTAATAGTGACCACAACCATTATGGCCCGCATACAGTAATAATGTGCCCCAATTACCTTCATACAGTAATAATGTTGCCCAGTTGGACTCCATACAGTAATTGTGCCTACCAATTGGCGCTATGCAGTAATAATGTCCCCCAATGGGTCCTATGCAGTAATAATATCCTCCAATTGGCCCTATATAGTAATCATATCACCTAATTGACTTCATACAGTAATTATATTTCCTATTTGGCCATATACAGTAATAATATCCATTCAATTGGCCCCCATATAGTAATATGGTCCCCCAGTTGGCCCCATAGAGTATTATGTCATTCTGGTCCCAACATAATAATATACCCAATATAGTAATACAATCCCCTAATTGACCCTATGTAATAATAATGTCCCCAAATTGGCCTTGTACAGTAATACAGTCCCCCAATTGGTTCAATACAGTAATAATGTTCCACAATTAACCCAATATGGCAGTAATGTCCCCCAATTGATCACATGTAGTAATTATGTCCCCCAATTGGCCCTATGTAATAATAATGTCTCCCAATTGGCAACATATAGTAATAATGCCCCACAATTGGCACCGTGCCATATAATGTCTCCCATTCGGGCCTCAATATAGTAATAATGTTCCTATTTTAGCTCCAATATAGTACTGTCCCCCAATTGGTCATATACACTAATAATGTCCCCCAATTGGAACTTCATAGCCATAGCCATATTGTCCACCAATTGGGCCTATACACTTATAAGGCCCCCAAAAGGAACTTATATAAAAATAATGTCTCCCATTTGGCCCTATGCAGCAATGATGTCCCCAATTCTGGCTCCAATACTGTAATAATGTCGCTCATCCTGACCCCAATAGTGAAATAATGTCCCTTGTCCTGGAGCTCTTCACATAGACATGAAAAAAGTAAAAATAAAGATTCCTCTCACTTGTCCGCCACTCCCATGATAAGCTGCAGCCTCTTCTTCCAGCATAGCCAGTGCAGACGGGCGGTGGAATGCAGACGTCATTGCACAGCCTATGAAGAGAAGTCAAGGTCAACTGCTGGGCTCTTATAAGCTGACCCCCTTCCTCTTGCCTATATCTACCGAGCCCAGGTGCAACTGCACAGGTTACACCAATGGTATGTCCACCAATGCACTTTCTGTATTTCACATTAATTCTCCTTTGTGTTTCTCTACCTTGCATGAGCGCATTTTCACCTCTAAAGATTTGTGAAACGGATAAAGCTGTGACTCTTAGAAATCTCAAATTCTTGCTTACATTGGATAAATAGGAAATTGTATATTTATCTGTCTGATTGCACAGTTGGCTAGCCTTGGTAAAGTAAGGTAGGAGGGCCATCTATCTGTCTGATTGCACAGTTGGCTAGCCTTGGTAAAGTAAGGTAGAAGGGCCATGTATCTGTCTGATTGCACAGTTGGCTAGCCTTGGTAAAGTAAGGTAGAAGGGCCATCTATCTGTCTGATTGCACAGTTGGCTAGCCTTGGTAAAGTAAGGTAGAAGGGCCATCTATCTGTCTGATTGCACAGTTGGCTAGCCTTGGTAAAGTAAGGTAGAAGGGCCATCTATCTGTCTGATTGCACAGTTGGCTAGCCTTGGTAAAGTAAGGTAGGAGAGACATCTAATCAGAGGACTCTACAGATGTACAGTGCTGGCCAAAAGTATTGGCACCCCTGCAATTCTGTCAGATAATACTCAGTTTCTTCCTGAAAATGATTGCAATCGCAAATTCTTTGGTATTATTCTCTTCATCTAATTTGTCTTCAATGAAAAAAAACAAAACAAATTGTCCTAAAGCCAAATTGGATATAATTCCACACCAAACCTAAAAAAAGGGGTGGACAAAAGTATTGGCACCCTTTGAAAAATCATGTGATGCTTCTCTAATTCGTGTAATTAACAGCACTTGTAACTTACCTGTGGCACCTAACAGGTGTTGGCAATAACTAAATCACACTTGCAGCCAGTTAACATGGATTAAAGTTGACTCAACCTCTGTCCTGTGTCCTTGTGTATACCACATTGAGCATGGAGAAAAGAAAGAAGACCAAAGAACTGTCTGAGGACTTGAGAAACCAAATTGTGAGGAAGCATGCGCAATCTCAAGGCTACAAGTCCATCTCCAAAGACCTGAATATTCCTGTGTCTTCTGTGCGCAGTGTCATCAAGAAGTTTAAAGCCCATGGCACTGTGGCTAACCTCCCTAGATGTGGACAGAAAAGAAAAATTGACGAGAGATTTCAACGCAAGATTGTGCGGATGGTGGATAAAGAACCTCGACTAACATCCAAACAAGTTCAAGCTGCCCTGCAGTCCGAGGGTACAACAATCTCAACCCCTACTATCCGTCGGCGTCTGAATGAAAAGTGACTGTATGGTAGGATACCCAGGAAGACCCCACTTCTTACCCCGAGACATAAAAAAGCCAGGCTGGAGTTTGCCAAAACTTACCTGAGAAAGCCTAAAACATTTTGGAAGAATGTTCTCTGGTCAGATGAGACAAAAGTAGAGCTTTTTGGGAAAAAGCATCAACATAGAGTGTACAGGAAAAAAAAGAGGCATTCAAAGAAAAGAACACGGTCCCTACAGTCAAACAAGGCGGAGGTTCCCTGATGTTTTGGGGTTGCTTTGCTGCCTCTGGCACTGGACTGCTTGACCGTGTGCATGGCGTATTGAAGTCTGAAGACTACCAACAAATTTTGCAGCATAATGTAGGGCCCAGTGTGAGAAAGCTGTGTCTCCCTCAGAGGTCATGGGTCTTCCAGCAGGACAATGACCCAAAACACACTTCCAAAAGCACTATAAAATGGTTTGAGAGAAAGCACTGGAGACTTCTAAGGTGGCCAGCAATGAGTCCAGACCTAAATCCCATAGAACACCTGTGGAGAGATCTCAAAATGGCAGTTTGGAGAAGGCACCCTTCAAATATCAGGGACCTGGAGCAGTTTGCCAAAGAAGAATGGTCTACAATTCCAGCAGAGCATTGTAAGAAACTCATTGATGGTTACCGGAAGCGGTTGTTTGCAGTTATTTTGGCTAAAGGTTGTGCAACCAAGTATTAGGCTGAGGGTGCGAATACTTTTGTCTGGCCCTTTTTTGGAGTTTTGTGTGAAATGATCAATGATTTGATTTTTGCTTCATTCTCTTTTGTGTTTTTTCCTTGCAAGCAAATTAAATGAAGAGAATAATACCAAAGAATTTGTGATTGCAATCATTTTCAGGAAGAAACTGAGTATTATCGGACAGAATTGCAGGGGTGCCAATACTTTTGGCCAGCACTGTATATATTGCACCTAATGGATATTTATCTTAAAGGGACACCACTGTCTTCTATATGTTTTTCTGTAGGTATTCATTATATTTCTTCCTACTTATAGCCCCTTCAGTGGTACAGTGTGTGAATAATAGGCTTGAAGAAAGAGGCTTATCTTACTCTTATTTTAATTTGTTTAGTATAAAGCTTGGTACGTGAGAAAGCTTCTCTACTGCCCCTTCTGTCAGTGGAGGACAAAGCAAGGCATTGGCCTGCCTTTCTAATAAACTCTATGCAATTTTAACAAGATTATTGCAGATACTTTTAAGCTGATAACTTGAAGTTTCGTCGGAGTAAAAATGAAAGCCCATTTAGTCATATATATTATCACACAGGTACATACACAGGCACATACATATACACATACAGGCACATATGCATATACATACACATACAGGCACATACATATACATACAGGCACATACATATACATACCGGCACATACATATACATACCGGCACATACATATACATACAGGCACATACACACAGGTGCATACATATACATACACAGGCACATACATGAACACATGCACATACATATACACATACAGGCACATATGCATATACATACACATACAGGCACATACATATACATACAGGCACATGTAGACACATGCAGGCATATTCAAGCATGCATAGACACACACAAACGCACACAGACACACATATACAGAGCCACATACACACACAGGCATTTAGATACACACTTGCTCATACACACTTATAGGTACATACACACAGACGTGTACACACATACATAGGCGGATTATAATGAGGGCAATCTGGGCTACCGCCCGGAGCCCGGGCCTCCAGGGGGCCCATGGCCAGATTGCCCTCATTATAATGTTTTCGGCAGAGGGGGACCGCACTGTGCTTTAGACGCCGGCTGGCCGCATCAGGGAGACAGACACGCCCCCTGCATGCTGTGTGCTGCGTCTCCAGAGCTGACATCACACAGTGGCGCCTGGAGCTCATCAGCTTGCCGGAGAGGAGCATCAGCCTGCCGGAGAGGAGCTCGTGCAGCAGACCTCAGTGGATGGCGGTAAATATGAGGATTGAGGAGGGGGCTGCAGGACGCTGCTCTCCTCCTGATGAGTTCACACAGATCCCTTAGTGTCAGGTCTTCAGTCGCTCTGATGGGGCTCTGTGTGACTTATTGCCAGAGTCTGACCTTTGCTGCAGATCAGGTCACTCTGGGTCATTGGCTCAAGCGTCACCAGATCTGCAACAAAATTCAGAGTCCTGCAATAAATCACAGTGAGCCCCAGCAGAGCGACCACAGACATCGCATACAGGATCCCACACTGACTGATCAACCCTGAACCTACAGGACATCACATACTATACTGCTCCATATATAATATGGGCGGTCCTGTAGGCAGGTCCAGGTGTGATCAGTACAGTGTATATCCCTGTACAAAAAATGTCATCCAGTATACAGATTAGTGTGTACAGTGTATACTGTGGTACAGACATCAGATGGGATATAACAATGTGTATAGTATATAACATCTGATGTCTGTATAACAGTATATCATACTAGCTATTGAACCCGTTCTACGCCCGGGTGGCAAACTTTTTTATTGGTGTTTGCTCCTCCATCCTGGTCCCCCCATCCTGGTATATAATCCCCCATCCTGGTATATACTACCCCATTCTGGTCCATGGGATGTGGATGTGTCTTTCTGTCTGTGGCCAGACAGAGCAGGTATTACACTTGCGCAGTCTATAGAGGCTTCTGACAGAAGGACACTTCCCTGATTGTACTATAGATACCAGTCATGTACTGTCATATAGACTGTACAGGGCCATACCTAGGGGAATCGGGGGGGGCATGTGACCTGGATACTAGTGTTGAGCCACCCCCGTAGTGTTCGAGTTCGGTTCGGTTCGTCGAACACCCGTGTGTTCGCCGAACTGTTCGTCGAACTGTTCGTCGAACACCTTCGAACACCGTTAAAACCAATGGCAGGCAAACAAAAACACATAGAAACACATAGAAAACACCTTCAAAGGTGTCCAAAAGCTGACAAACTGCTCAGAAGACATAACTAACACATGGAAAAGTGACAAGTACATATAGTCATGCGAAAATAAAAGAGGTGGAGGAGTAAAAGGAGGGGGAGACACAGATATAGGCATGTCATGCCCTTCTAAAATCCAAAAAGTGAGAAGCCGACACGGCCAGTCCGCTCCTGCCCGTGCCACCTCCGTGTCGCCGGGTTTGTGCCAGAGCCGCGGTGAACCCTGACGGCCAGCCCCCCTCTCCCAATACTGGTGCCTGTCCGCTGGTGGGTCGAGCGAGCCCCCCTGTGGTGGAGGCAGCTCTAAGCTTTTTAATTTAAATTGTCTCTCTAATTTGAATGAATACACTTTAAATCCATTTACAAGGATCTATTGGAGGGCAAGTCTCATGCCAGCAGCCGCGGTAATTCCAGCTCCAGTAGCGTCCACTAAAGCTGCTGCAGTTAAAAAGCTTTTATAAGGATCGAGCTCGGCTGTCCACCGCAAGGCATCCTACTGCCAGTCCCAGCCCCTATGCCTTGGGGTGCCTCCTGATGCTCTTCACTAAGTATCCCATGGTCCCGAAGCATTTCCTTTGAAAAAATTAAGTGTCTAAACTACAGGTGGTGCAGCTTGCTTAACAGCCGGGATAATCCGCTCACTAGCAGACACTGCTACTAGGCACAAAGTATTTCCTGGGCTAGATGCAGTTAAAAATTTGTAATTAGATACTCTCGTTGGATGCTGAGAAAGCATTCCATAGAGTCTCCTGGCACGCCATATATGATTCTCTTAAAAAGCTTGGGGTAGGGGTCTAGGGGACCCTTTTATAGCCAAAATCACGGCCCTGTATCGCAATACGTCACCTAGGCTGAAGATAAATGGAACTGTAGCACCCTGAGGGCTCGGTTGCTACAGACGTATTGCACCTCACCCAGAAGTGTGATATCTCACTCTCAGGTAAGGATGGAGTGTGGATCAGGACCCGACACCTGCATGCATTACACCACATTGCCGTGGGGCAGGGCGACCAATATGCCCCTGAGATGGGCACGACAGTCCCTGTCCCTGGCTGGAGTGGGGGGAGGGAACACTGAGGAAGGGGAACCCTGTAGTGCAGGAGCAGGGAGGAAGCAGTTCCTGGGTGCATTGAGAAGGGAGTATAAAAGGTGGGCACCATCTTAGTTCAGTGCAGAGAAGTCTGAGCAGAAGTGGCAGGGAGCAGGGGCTCTGCATGAGCTCTGCTCCGGAGGCGGGCCTAGTAACAGAGGCCCAGGCCTGGAAGAGGGAGAAGGAAGGAAGAGGAGCGGAGAAGGCTCCAGGAACGAGGAATGAAGGGATCCCAGGGGTGCGGACGGGCGAGTCGCCACCGCACGCCCGAATCCACCTGCATGGAGGGGTCAGGCCAAAGGGGGAGACCGGTCCCCGAACTAGTGGAGGCAGGAAACGACCCTCAGCTAGAAACCGGAGGCTCTGACATTTTATGTGGCGCAGCCCCTCGCTACACCCGCTAGGAAGGCACCACATAGGGTCAGGGAAACTGGCACCAAGTTTACCAAGAGGAGGCCCGAGGCAGCCGGACAGAAGTGTTGGTAAGAAAGGCCAGACAAAGGACACACAAAGGGGGTCCTGTGAAGTGCTCCAAAGTTATCTGGGAGTTGTCTGAGCCCCTCACCTGGTGAGCACAGTACGACGTGGGCAGCCGTTACCTGCAGACGTGGTCTGGATAATAAGAACTGTGAGTAAAGGCCCTGAACTGCATCACTGACTCCGTGTCGTTACTGCTGCTGCCCTGCACCATCACCCCCATCCTCCGCATACACTGCCCTGAGGCTATACTCCTCCCGTGGGGAGTTATGCTACGCTCTGCTGCACCCACAACACCAGCCTCAGTGGTCTGCCCTGTAGCGGCGGTTCACTCTGACCGCAATCCACGGGTGGCGTAGTCGGACATTTAAACATGAAAACCACATAAATAGTTCCGCCACTGGTTTGACCGCCCTGAGCCACGGAACTGGGTCGCCGCCACGAAGACTACAACCACCAGCATCCACCAAAAAGGGTCCGGCTCCGGGTGTCCCAAGGCCCAGGGGGTGCATCAGAACATTTTCATCACCTTTCACAATCACCAATGGGACAAGGCAGGGATGTCCTCTGTCCCCTCTCTTATACATCCTAGTGACGGAGCACCTGCTCTCATCAATTCGCCATAACCCCAATATTAGGTGGATTGAGGTGGGAGGCACCGAGTACAAGTGCTCTCTATTTGCTGATGATGTCCTAGCATATATCACTCAATCACATATATCCATCTATGCTGTTATGGCTGAAATAGATCACTTTGTTACATGGTAAAATTTTAAAATCAATGCAGCGAAGTCTGAGGCCCTCGATGTCTCCCTCCCCAAATCCATATAGGATTCCATCCAGTCCAACTTTCCCTTTGCCTGGCCCTCACAGGGTATCAAATACTTAGGAATTCCTATTCATAGAGACCTCTCCCATCTATGTTATCTTAATTTTGGGCCCTTTATTGAACAACTCCATACAGACCACGGTTGGCAAGTTAGAACTGTAAGATTCACTACGTGAACTACTGGTGTTTTGTGGAAAAGCACATGTACACTGCGTTCCAAATTATTATACAAAAAGTGTTTAGGAGTGATAAGGGAAGAATTTGTTTGTTTGTCAGTTAAACTCATTGATGGTGATGTGTGTCAGGGCTCTTTATATCACTGTAAGCAATTGCAGACACCTGTGCTAATTAGTTTGGCAGGTGTGTCCAATGAAAGGCAAGACTACTTAAGAAGGCTCTCTCACATTATTAAGCAGCCTACATTTTCTGCCAAAATGGGAAAGAAAAAGGATGTGTCGGCTGCTGAGAAGCAACAAATTGTGGAGTGTTTAGGTCAAGGCATGACTACAATCAACATTGTGCGATGATCAGGATGAAGTGTCTTGGCAATCAAGAAGTATGTAGCTGATTCACAGTACACACGTGTGCGTGCTGATAAGGGCAAATTGAGGACTCTTTCCTACAGGCAATTACGTCAGGTTGAAAGAGCAGCGGCAAAAAAGCCTTGTCATAGCAGCAGACAAGTTTTTGAAGCTGCTTGTGCCTCCAACGTCCCCCGAACAACAAGATGCAGGGTCCTTCAGAGGTTTGCAGCTGTGCATGCGCCATCCTGTCGACCTCCTCTATCCACTTCACACAAGCAGAAACGGCTCCAGTGGGCCAAACATTACATGAAGACTGATTTCAAAACTGTTTTGTTCACGGATGAGTGCCGTGCAGCGCTCGATGGTCCAGATGGATGGAGTGGAGGATGGCTGGTTGATGGACACCCCACGCAAACACGGCTACAGCGCCAACAAGGAGGAGGTGGAGTAATGTTTTGGGCTGGAATCATGGGGAGAGAGATTGTCGGCCCCTTTAGGATCCCTGAAGGCGCTAAAGATGAACTCCATAATGTATGTGGATTTTCTCAAACAGCACTTCCTGCCATGGTTCAAGAAGAAGAACCGTGTATTTCACAGCAAGATCATTTTTCTGCATGATAATGCACCATCTCATGCTGCACATAAAACATCTGCATCTCTGGCTGATATGGGCATAAAAGGGGACAAACTTATGGTGTGACCCCCATGCTCCCCTGACCTCTACCCCATTCAGAACCTTTGGAGCATCATTAAAAGGAGTGTCTATGATGGCGGGAGGCAGTTCACATCTAAGCAACAGCTCTGGGAGGGTATTCTGTCCTCATGCAAAACAATTGAAGCAGAAACCATCCAAAACCTGACAAATTCAATGGACGAGAGAGTTCAGAAGCTCCTTTCGAACAAGGGGTCCTATGTGAAAATGTAACATCACCTAGAATAAAGTTTTGAGTTGAAAACTGTTTGATTTCAGTTTCTAACAACCTGCTAATGCTTATAATTTCAAAAATGACCATTTTTTTGGTCTTTATTAAAATGAAAAGGTTGATCGAAAAGTTTGGGGGATCTAAGAGTGTGGCAACCCAGTAGTCATGATTACTTCGAATTCTGACAATATGAGGGTCATGCTGCAGGTAGTGCAGCAAGAAGGCACTTATGTGCCTTGCACATCTCGGAGCCCCAAAATTATTTTCCGGGCTAGATGCAGCTAAAAATTATTTTTAATTTTAAATCTGGTGAAGCTTTAGTATAGAGGGCCTAATAGGATCAGTGCTGCACACTGCTACAAAGCCCAAATTATTTTCCAGTCAAGATACAGATAAACATGATTAGTAATTTGAAAGCTTAAAACGGTTGGTAGGGTGATTTTAACCAATCATCAAGCTTTTACTCTCCCCAGGATGACACAGGGGTAGAAAAGTCGTTTCGGATCCATGATTTGTTCATCTTTATGAACGTGAGTCTGTCTACATTATCAGTGGAGAGCCGCGTGCGCTTATCTGTCAGCACACCACCAGCAGCGCTGAACACACGTTCAGACAGAACGCTGGCTGCGGGGCATGACAAGATCTCCAAGGCGTAAGTGGCTAGCTCCGGCCATTTATCCAGATTGGAAGCCCAAAAAGAGCAAGGGTCCAGTGACACAGTCGTGGCTTCAATGTTTACTTGGAGATACTCCTGTACCATCGTCTCTAGGCGTTGACTATGTGTCAGACTTCTTGTCTCCTGTGGCCTTGCAAAGGATGGGCTAAAAAAGTGGTGAAATGATTCTGCAAAATTGATGTTACCAGCAGTTACTGTGGTTCTGTTACGGTTTGAGTGCTGAACACTTGACGGTCCCACGGTTGGCAAGTTGGAACTGTGAGATTCACTACGTGCACCACTGGTATTTTGTGGAAAAGCACATGTAAGATTCTGCAACAGTCTCTGCTGATACTCCTGCATGCGTGCATCCCTTTCTATGGCAGGAATAATTTCTGCAAATTTACTTTTGTACCGGGGATCTAACAGTGTGGCAACCCAGTAGTCAGGATTATTTCTAATTCTCACAATTCGAGGGTCATGTTGCAGGTAGTGCAGCAAGAAGGCACTCATGTGTGTTGCGCATCCAGGAGCACCAAGTCCCTGTTGTGTTGGTGGCGAGGTAACAATCATGCTTCCTTCCTCTGTCCTCTCCCCCCAACCTCGCACAACAGAAATGTGATCAAGGTCTCCCTCATCTGATGAGTCTTCCATCAGTTCGTCCTCCACTTCTTCCTGGGCTCCTGCACCTTCCTCACTAGTTTGGCTGCTACCATGCGCCCTGGTAAAACCATCTCCCCCACCCTCACATGCCTGCCGCCTTGGTGCTGCCGACCGTCTGGACCTTGCAGATGTTAGCCCTTCCGCATACAACTCCTCCTCCTCTACTTCCTCCACCTCCTCTTGTGCCACCACCTGACTCCGAATTCTGTTTAACATGTGCTCCAGCATGTAAATCACCGGAATAGTCATGCTGATAATGGCATCGTCAGCACTAAACATCTTCGTCGCCATTTCAAAACTGTGCAGAAGGGTGCATAGGTCCCTGATCTGAGACCACTCCTCCAGCGTGATTTGCCCCACCTCTGAATCTCGTTGGCCCAGGCTATACGTCAGAACGTATTGCACCAGGGCTTGTCGGTGCTGCCACAGTCGCTGCAACATGTGCAGAGTTGAATTCCACCGGGTAGGCACATCGCATTTTAGCCGGTGAAGTGGCAGGCCCAACGACTTCTGTAGAGATGTAAGTCGCTGAGCTGCGGGATGCGAACAGCGGAAGTGAGCACACAGCGACCGTGCCCTCTGCAGAAGGCCATCTAGTCTGGGATAGTGGGCTAAAAATTGCTGGACAACCAGGTTCAACACGTGAGCCATACAAGGCACGTGTGTGACATTGCCCCGGCGAAGGGCCGCACCCAGGTTTGCAGCATTGTCGCATTCGGCCTTCCCTGGTTTCAGGTCCAGTGGAGACAACCATTCATGAAATTGGTTCTCCAGAGCTGACCACAACTCCTCAGCTGTGTGCCTCACATTTCCCAGACATTTCAATGTAAAAACCGCCTGATGACGTTGAGCCCTACTGCCAGCATAGTAAGGAGGTGTGCAGGATCCCTTCTGCGCAGTTAGAAAGCTTGTGGCATGACCAGACAGGCTTTGGGTGCAGGTGGAAGACCGAGAGGAGGTTGAGGAGGCAGAAGCAGTGGAGGAACTTTGACATAAAGAGGATTGACGCACAACTCGTGGGGACGGCAAGACTTGGACAGCAGCCCCTTGTCCTGCTGTCACCATAGTTACCCAGTGCCCAGTCAGCGACATGTAACGCCCCTGTCTATGCCTACTCGTCCAAGTGTCTGTGGTGAAATGCACCCTGTCACACACAGAGTTTCTCAAAGAAGCGGTGATGTTGTGTGCGACATGCTGGTGGAGCGCAGGCACACCTTTCTTTGAGAAGTAGTGCCGACTGGGCATCTGGTACTGGGGCACTGCGACGGACATAAGGTCTCGAAAATCCTCTGTGTCCACCAGGCGGAAAGGCAGCATTTCTGTAGCCAAGAGCTTGCAGATGGTGAAATTCAACCTCTTAGCTTTCTCATGGCTAGGAGGAAATGGTCTTTTACTTGTCCACATCTGAGGGACCGAGGGCTGGCTATTGTGCTTAGACGGGGTTGATAAGGGTGTCCCCGGCAAACTGCCGGTCTGTGAGGAAGATGCAGGCGGACATGTTAGGTTGCCTTGATCCAAAGGTGGTGCTATCGATGTCGGACAGCGCTCAACACCAGCTGGTGTTACCACCTCCAAAGAAAATGATGACCTGCCAATCACGCTGGCTGTTGCGGGTAAAGAGGTGGCAGGTCTGCGCCCCAAAACAGGTGTGACTGCTGTCCCCCCAGTCACAGAGGATGAAGAGGCCGCGGATGCACAAGATATGGCAGACGGTGATTGGCCCGGCCGGCTAGGCCGCATTGTAGCACACTGAGCTTCCCACTGCAACTTATGCTTCATGTCCATGTGCCGGTTCATGCATGAAGTACTCAAACTATGTATTTTTTGGCCTCTACTTAGCTTTTGCTGACAAATGTTACAGATAACACGAGTTGGGTCATCTTTATCGATCTGAAAAAATGCCCAGGCTATGCAAGGCTTAGCACCCATGCGACCTGAAGAGCCACCACGACTTGTGGTGAGAGGCAGAGTTGTGTTTGAGGATGCAGTTGTTGACGTGCTTCCAGTACTACGTCTCTGTCCAGGAAGGCGCAACCTGACCTCGTCGTCACTAGCATCTTCCTCCACCTCCTCTGCTGACCTCATCTCTTGGCTGACTGTGGGTTGACAGTAAGTGGGATCTCCGACCTCATCATCATCACCCTGTGCGTTATCACACCCGTCGTCCTCAGAGCCAACCTGTTCCTGCCCTGACAAAAAACTAAAGTTGTCGCTCCAATCAGGTATTTGAGTCTTATCATCGTCTTCCTCATTGTCTCCACCAACAGGAGTTACAGTTTGGGAATGAGGGTCTACATTATGGTCAGAACCTTCTGCGTCTGGTCCTGGATCCGACTCATAAAGATTCTGGGCATCAGTGCAGATCATTTCCTCGTCTGGATTCACAGAAGCGCTGGAGTCGACCTCTGATTCCCAGGCTATAGTATGAGTAAACAGCTCTGCAGACTCAACCATCTGTTCTACCTCATACTCAGACGGGCAGCTGGAGATTTGGGAGCTGTGAGGAAGCAAGTGCGATTTGGGTGACACCTTTGAGGACTGGAGTATTTGTGATGTTGAAGTTGATGTGGAGGAGAGCCCACTTAAAGGAGCACTTGATAGCCGTTGAAGCACCTGCTGTTTTTGTGCCTCATCTGGAATTTGTAGCGATTGGCGTGGCCGTAAGAAAGGGATCTTATCACATTGTCCGCTAAAAGAAGTAGACATTTTAGTTTGGCTGGAAGATGGTCTTTCTTCTGCAGATGTTACTGTTGCTTTAACACCTACCCCACGGACACAACCTTTTTTCCCCTTCCCAACACGCCTATTCCCCTTTCCACCAGCAGCAGGCCTTTTTCCACTCATTTTGGTGGTTAACTAATTCACAACTCTGGAGTTGTTTGCACAAAAAAACAATGGATGGTAACCGAGCAGAGCTGAGTGGCCAAACTGTGGTATTAGGCCAAAACTATTGGCTGGGTTAGATGCAGAAAAAAATTATTTTGAATTTGCAACCTGATGGAGGTCAGTATAGATGGACTAATACAAATAGTCCCACACACTGCTAGAAGCCCAAATATTTTTTCAGAGGTACTGTAGATGCAGATAAAAATTATTTTTAATTTGCAACCTGATGGAGGTCAGTATAGATGGACTAATAGACCAAGTCCCACACACTGCTAGAAGCCCAAATATTTTTTCAGAGCTAGATGCAGAAAAAAATTATTTTTAATTTGCAACCTGATGGAGGTCAGTATAGATGGACTAATAGACCAAGTCCCACACACCGCTAGAAGCCCAACTATTTTTTCAGAGCTAGATGCAGAAAAAAATTATATTCAATTTGCAACCTGCTGGAGGTCAGTATAGAAGGACTAATAGAACAAGTCCCACACACTGCTAGAAGCCCAAATATTTTTTCAGAGCTAAATGAAGAAAAAAATTATTTTTAATTTGCAACCTGATGGAGGTCAGTATAGATGGACTAATAGACCAAGTCCCACACACTGCTAGACGCCCAAATATTTTTTCAGAGCTAGATGCAGAAAAAAATTATTTTTAATTTGCAACCTGATGGAGGTCAGTATAGATGGACTAATAGACCAAGTCCCACACACTGCTAGAAGCCCAAATATTTTTTCAGAGCTAGATGCAGAAAAAAATTATTTTTAATTTGCAACCTGATGGAGGTCAGTATAGATGGACTAATAGACCAAGTCCCACACACTGCTAGAAGCCCAAATATTTTTTCAGAGCTAGATGCAGAAAAAAATTATTTTTAATTTGCAACCTGATGGAGGTCAGTATAGATGGACTAATAGACCAAGTCCCACACACCGCTAGAAGCCCAACTATTTTTTCAGAGCTAGATGCAGAAAAAAATTATATTCAATTTGCAACCTGCTGGAGGTCAGTATAGAAGGACTAATAGAACAAGTCCCACACACTGCTAGAAGCCCAAATATTTTTTCAGAGCTAAATGAAGAAAAAAATTATTTTTAATTTGCAACCTGATGGAGGTCAGTATAGATGGACTAATAGACCAAGTCCCACACACTGCTAGAAGCCCAAATATTTTTTCAGAGCTAGATGCAGAAAAAAATTATTTTTAATTTGCAACCTGATGGAGGTCAGTATAGATGGACTAATAGACCAAGTCCCACACACCGCTAGAAGCCCAAATATTTTTTCAGAGCTAGATGCAGAAAAAAATTATTTTTAATTTGCAACCTGATGGAGGTCAGTATAGATGGACTAATAGACCAAGTCCCACACACTGCTAGAAGCCCAAATATTTTTTCAGAGCTAGATGCAGAAAAAAATTATTTTTAATTTGCAACCTGATGGAGGTCAGTATAGATGGACTAATAGACCAAGTCCCACACACTGCTAGAAGCCCAAATATTTTTTCAGAGCTAGATGCAGAAAAAAATTATTTTTAATTTGCAACCTGATGGAGGTCAGTATAGATGGACTAATAGACCAAGTCCCACACACCGCTAGAAGCCCAACTATTTTTTCAGAGCTAGATGCAGAAAAAAATTATATTCAATTTGCAACCTGCTGGAGGTCAGTATAGAAGGACTAATAGAACAAGTCCCACACACTGCTAGAAGCCCAAATATTTTTTCAGAGCTAAATGAAGGAAAAAATTATTTTTAATTTGCAACCTGATGGAGGTCAGTATAGATGGACTAATAGACCAAGTCCCACACACTGCTAGACGCCCAAATATTTTTTCAGAGCTAGATGCAGAAAAAAATTATTTTTAATTTGCAACCTGATGGAGGTCAGTATAGATGGACTAATAGACCAAGTCCCACACACTGCTAGAAGCCCAAATATTTTTTCAGAGCTAGATGCAGAAAAAAATTATTTTTAATTTGCAACCTGATGGAGGTCAGTATAGATGGACTAATAGACCAAGTCCCACACACTGCTAGAAGCCCAAATATTTTTTCAGAGCTAGATGCAGAAAAAAATTATTTTTAATTTGCAACCTGATGGAGGTCAGTATAGATGGACTAATAGACCAAGTCCCACACACCGCTAGAAGCCCAACTATTTTTTCAGAGCTAGATGCAGAAAAAAATTATATTCAATTTGCAACCTGCTGGAGGTCAGTATAGAAGGACTAATAGAACAAGTCCCACACACTGCTAGAAGCCCAAATATTTTTTCAGAGCTAAATGAAGAAAAAAATTATTTTTAATTTGCAACCTGATGGAGGTCAGTATAGATGGACTAATAGACCAAGTCCCACACACTGCTAGAAGCCCAAATATTTTTTCAGAGCTAGATGCAGAAAAAAATTATTTTTAATTTGCAACCTGATGGAGGTCAGTATAGATGGACTAATAGACCAAGTCCCACACACCGCTAGAAGCCCAAATATTTTTTCAGAGCTAGATGCAGAAAAAAATTATTTTTAATTTGCAACCTGATGGAGGTCAGTATAGATGGACTAATAGACCAAGTCCCACACACTGCTAGAAGCCCAAATATTTTTTCAGAGCTAGATGCAGAAAAAAATTATTTTTCATTTGCAACCTGATGGAGGTCAGTATAGATGGACTAATAGACCAAGTCCCACACACTGCTAGAAGCCCAAATATTTTTTCAGAGCTAGATGCAGAAAAAAATTATTTTTAATTTGCAACCTGATGGAGGTCAGTATAGATGGACTAATAGACCAAGTCCCACACACCGCTAGAAGCCCAAATATTTTTTCAGAGCTAGATGCAGAAAAAAATTATTTTTAATTTGCAACCTGATGGAGGTCAGTATAGATGGACTAATAGACCAAGTCCCACACACTGCTAGAAGCCCAAATATTTTTTCAGAGCTAGATGCAGAAAAAAATTATTTTTAATTTGCAACCTGATGGAGGTCAGTATAGATGGACTAATAGACCAAGTCCCACACACCGCTAGAAGCCCAACTATTTTTTCAGAGCTAGATGCAGAAAAAAATTATATTCAATTTGCAACCTGCTGGAGGTCAGTATAGAAGGACTAATAGAACAAGTCCCACACACTGCTAGAAGCCCAAATATTTTTTCAGAGCTAAATGAAGAAAAAAATTATTTTTAATTTGCAACCTGATGGAGGTCAGTATAGATGGACTAATAGACCAAGTCCCACACACCGCTAGAAGCCCAAATATTTTTTCAGAGCTAGATGCAGAAAAAAAATATTTTTAATTTGCAACCTGATGGAGGTCAGTATAGATGGACTAATAGACCAAGTCCCACACACTGCTAGAAGCCCAAATATTTTTTCAGAGCTAGATGCAGAAAAAAATTATTTCTAATTTGCAACCTGATGGAGGTCAGTATAGATGGACTAATAGACCAAGTCCCACACACCGCTAGAAGCCCAACTATTTTTTCAGAGCTAGATGCAGAAAAAAATTATATTCAATTTGCAACCTGCTGGAGGTCAGTATAGAAGGACTAATAGAACAAGTCCCACACACTGCTAGAAGCCCAAATATTTTTTCAGAGCTAAATGAAGAAAAAAATTATTTTTAATTTGCAACCTGATGGAGGTCAGTATAGATGGACTAATAGACCAAGTCCCACACACTGCTAGAAGCCCAAATATTTTTTCAGAGCTAGATGCAGAAAAAAATTATATTCAGTTTGCAACCTGATGGAGGTCAGTATAGATGGACTAATAGAATGATGCTATGCCCAAAAGATTTTACTTCACTAGGTGCAGTAAAAAAATTGGTATTCTATACACAGGTGTTATATCTTGCAACACAGATAGGCTACTCCACTGACTAACACACTCTGCAATAGGCCAAAAAGGATTAGCTTTGCTAGATTCAGCCAAATGCTGTGAAAAAAACTTGCACAGCACTGGCACAGACCTGCCTGGCAAAAACTGATAGGAACTCATGTAACCTAGTCCTGAAAAGGACTCCAATTACAATTAGTCTTTACTCCCACAACCTATCTATTTAAGAGCACAGACCTCCCTGATAAAAGTCGTAGGAAATGCTGTAACCTAGTCCTTAAAAGGACTGCAATCACAACTATTCCCTACTCCCAAGCTATCTGTATATTTGTGCGAAAATTGGCTTGAAATTAACAAGGTATAGCGCACACAGCAACAGCGGTGCCGTCTAACACGCAGCTGCAGCAGTGAGAAAATGGTGGCGACGGGGAAAATGGCTTGGTCTTATAGGGCAAGGACATGTGACATACACTGCCAATCACACATGCCCTTGCTTGTGTGAAAAAAAGCACTTCGCTCCGTGTGTGCGCTGCTGATAGGCTGACAGATTGCACCTCCCCACTGCAAATGCGGGAAAGAGAAAAAAAAATGGAGATCTTCATTGTTCCTGCAGAGATCCATCCCCTGCCCCTCCCCCCGCCCCGCTGTACACTCAAACTGCGTATTAACATTAATTTTCATCATTACTGAGAAAAAATCCAGTTATGATTTTGGTGCACGAACAGTTATCAAACATAACCTCGAACAGCCAAATTTTTCTCAAATTGTTCGTGTTCGCCGAACGGCTCGAACACCGCCCAAAACAGCTCGAATTTGAGATTGGCGAACAGTTCGAGTAGAACAACGCTCATCTCTACTGGATACATTCGTCAGGGGGGTGCCTTCGGGCCACCTCATGCGGTGGTCAGAGGTGTCTCCCAGGCAGCTGCATTTTGCATTCGACCATTCTCTGAGCTGGCTGTGGAACCAACAGTCGATCAGAGAAGGGAGCTATGTACGGGCTCATACTGTATATAGGGAGCTATGTGGGTGCTCATACTGTATATAGGGAGCTTTGTGCGGGCTCCTATTGTATATAGGGAGCTATGTGCGGGCACTTATTGTATATAGGGAGCTATGTGCGGGCACTTATTGTATATAGAGAGCTATGTGCAGGCTCTTATTGTATATAGGGAGGTATGTGCTGGCTCCTATTGTATATAGGGAGCTATGTGCGGGCTCTTACTGTATATAGGGAGCTATGTATGGGCTCTTACTGTATATAGGGAGCTATGTGGGGGCTCATACTGTATAAAGGGAGCTATGTGCGGTCACTTACTGTATATAGGGAGCTATGTGCGGGCTCTTACTGTATATAGGGAGCTATGTACGGGCTCTTACTGTATATAGGGAGCTATGTGGGAGCTCATACTGTATAAAGGGAGCTATGTGCGGGCACTTATTGTATATAGGGAACTATGTGAGGGCTACTATTGTATATAGGGAGCTATGTGGGGGCTCATACAGTATAAAGGGAGCTATGTGCGGGCTCCTATTGTATATAGGGAGCTATGTGAGGGCTCTTACTGTATATAAGGAGCTATGTGCGGGCTCATACTGTATATAGGAAGCTATGTGGGGGCTCATACTGTATATAGGGAGCTATGTGGGGGCTCTTACTGTATCTAGGAGGCTATGTGAGGGCCTATACTGTATATAGGGGGCTATGTGGGGGCTCATACTGTATTTAGGGGGCTATGTGGGGGCTCATACTGTATGTAGGTGGCAGTGTGGGGGCTCATACTGTGTGTAGGGGGCTGTGTGTTAGCTCATACTGTATGTATGGGGCTGTGTAGGGGCTCATACTGTATCTAGGGAGTTATATGGGGACTCATACAGTATATAGGGGGATGTCAGCATACTTAAAACTGCTCAATATTAAGTCATAAAATTAATATTATTTTTTATTATTTAGTTAATATTATTAATATTGAGCAGAATTAATTTCAGCCGCTTGGTTTGGCCTCCACAACAGTCACAGTCTCTCATGTGGCCCCTTGGGAAAAATAATCTCCCACCACTGCTCTATTATGTATAGCGCTATGTTATGTATAGGGTTGTACATAATGGAAAAAAAATTCCATCATTTTCCGTCTACAGATGTGATCAAAGCATCTGTGTGTTACTCACATGACCTATCACATGATCTATCAAAGGGGTTCATGTGACATGTCACGTGATACATCAGGTGCCCGGAGTGGGGGGGGCCCACGCCTTCTAAACTGCCCGGGGCCCTGGCTACTCTTAATCCACCCCTGCACACATGCATACACACAGGCACATACACACAGGTGAATACATACATATACATACACAGGCACATACATAAACACAGGCACATACACACAGGTGCATACATACATATACATACACAGGCACATACATAAACACAGGCACATACATATACACATACAGGCACATATGCATATACATACACATACAGGCACATACATACACATACAGGCACATGTAGACACATGCAGGCATATTCACACATGCATAGACACACACAAGCGCACACAGACACACATATACAGAGGCACACACACACAGGCACATGCACACACAGGCATATAGATACACACATGCTCATACACACTTATGGGTACATACACACATGCTCATACACACACAGGCACATACAGGCACATACACATTTTAACATACTACAGTTAATGTTAAACATAGAGGGATTTCAGACAGTTCTTTCCTAGAACATTTGGATAAATATGGTAACAGAACAAGTGAGTTGCTGTCATTCACAATAATACGTCACTGAACTCCAACTGTTGCTATGAAACGTAACATCAAAAATAGTAATGTTCCTGTGATCTCCGAAGGTAGAATGCAAATTCTGTGCTGTTCTATACAAACAATATGTGCAGCATATGAAGCTCTTAGCAATCAAGCTGGTGCAAACAAATCTTCAAAAGAGACCTGATTTACAGTACAATAGTGGAGAAAACAAACTGATCAGCACTATCCAGTTTGAAGGGAGTCTGAGTTTTTGCTTACTGACATCCCTACTGTCATATTAGTTGTCTAAAAAAAAAGAACTCTCATTTTATGTGTAAGGATGTCAGGCTCAATTCCCTTAGATTTTTATGCCAAAGTTTAGAGAAAACTTATTGCACATTTATTACTGTTCTTGTGCACCATGAGGCAGATTCTTCTTTCCAATATATACTGTACATAACACACATGAGCTACTTATATTACAATTACTTAAAAGAGGTTGTCCACTACTTTAGCATTGATACCTATCATCAATGTCTGATCGGTCGGGGTCTGACACCTGGTACCCCGCCAATCAGCTGTTATCGGTGTTGGAGGCGGCCGCCTCCGGCCGGAAGTACTCTCTTGTGGAGCTGGCCATCTTCTGATAGTGGCCGAGGCTTGGTACTACACATCTGCCTCCTATTCAAATCAATAGGAGGATGTGTAGTACCATGCGGAAGCCACTACCAGAAGATGGCCAGCTCCACAAGTGAATATTTCCGGTCGGCTGCTGCCGCCGCCAACACCAAGAACAGCTGATCGATGGAGGGTGCCGGGTGTCAGACCCCGACCGATCAGACATTGATGACCTATCCTAAGGACAACCTCTTTAAGGCTTTGTGTGTGCCTGCATACAACTACAACTAGAAAAATATCTTAGGTTGGCTTGTACAGAAGCAGAAACCAAATTATCTAGGCAGATTCTTACAAATGCAACAAGTCTCCATTTTCTGCTTGTGTTTCTCTGCATCTGTTGGATTTTTTTTCTAGCTCTATTAACGTATATATATGTGTGTATGTCTGTGTATAACGCTTCTATGTTTGTGTGCAGTACAATGGTACCATGATTTTGTGTGGTATATAGGTACAATGAATAATGGTGGTGCACTGGTATATATCTGATGTTACATTTTATGTGATGGACAAATATTGTCCTAGTTGTGGGGGGTGTAAGTATAACACTGACTCTCTACCCCTAATAAAAACAAAATATCTATCTACAGCTTTGGCTAGTTAGGCCATAATGTCCTCCTCTCTCTTCTTCTCTTCTTTGAGAATAAAATGTGAGAGATGAGGTACAATTGTGCCCCAGCAGGCAATAAACCTAAATTCGGCATACAGATTAATATAGGTAGATTCATAAAGGAAAGGGAATTCCTGATATATTTAGGTTGTCCAGACCAGACAACGTACTTGTTCCTAGTTTCCTGAGCACCACCAGAAGCCAAAGATGGTTAGAGAACATGCTGTCATACTCATTACACCTCAATTGCATACTCTGCCAGTAGTTCTATTCTTACCGGAAAGAACACGGCAAGTATTCATTTGATTCCGGTGTAAGTTAATATCAGACAATACAAATCCTGTTATAAAAATACAATTGAAGGAAAGCAGTTCTGTCTGCTACAGCAGTGAAATCCATTGTATTAGGGAATATGCATTGTACAACTCTGCAGGGCTGAATGTGACGAGGCAATTAAAATGCATTTCTGCTAAGGCTTTCTATCTGAGTCATAACAATGTGGGTTCTCTCCTGCTCAATGTGTTCATGCCTTGAATCTAATGCTATGAGTGGGTGGAAGCAGAATATAAATAACTTTCCAGAGCAGCAAAGTACAATTGAAGAATTACTGTGGTGAACATGTGCCTGCAAATAGGTGCAGAGGAACCGAATGGTTGACCTGGGGTGAAGACTTGGGTAAAGCCACCCTACATAATGCAATGACATAGTGATGGGTCTTCTCAATATTCTGTTTTAGTCTTCTTACATCTGTTGTGTGCAATGATTACTCATATACTGTTATCAGATGAATAATGCTTGCAGGATGTGGGAGCCGATAAAAAAATGTTACGTACATAGACTTCTCAGCACATGGCCTTCTACTCTTTACAATGAAACAGCCACATTCTCTATTGCATATTTCTGTGCATTTACATGCAGAGTGTTTTTATTAAAGATACAGAGCCAACATGCATTTCACAATTTCTGTATGCATAGTTCTAGATATATTGGATTTAGGAAAGAAATTTAGGCGCACTTTGATTCCGCAATAATCTGCAGAAATTTAGACTACAGAACAGTAACCTCAGATTCCAGAGCAAATACACACCAGCATTTCCCAGCGTGTATTTGCTCCTTGTAAGCATACCCCTACTACATTATCATTGAGCTACTATTAATACTATTACTTATACCGTCCATACTCCAGCAAATGTCTGAATTAGTAAGCTGACAACTCTGGCATTTGCTTGAATGGATAAAGTTCCTGTGCTGGTAGTTGGTTGGTCTCAAAGAAGTTTCTTTCATTAGTCCTCTCAAAGCGTATCTGCAGTAACAAATACATGATTCAGATTGTTTTTACAACTTTATTGAACCTTTGTGAAACTTTTGCTTTGTAATCATAGCCATGTTATACATAAGGTGGAGCTACTGCTTGGTCTCAGTCACTCCATGTACAAGGTCACTAGCTCACGTTACTGCACGCATTACTTCACTTCATGACACTCCAGAGAAACGAAGAGACGAAAGAAGAGAGAGAAAGAGAGTCCAGATCCTTGCTGATGCTGCTGGAATCACAGGACTTTATTGGCCGCCAAATTCTCTCGACAGTCTTTCAAACAGCAAGTAAATTCCTGTTTGGATGAGAAATTAAATGAGGTTGTCCAGTGAAACCAAGTTATCTCTTATCCAGAGAAGTGATAACTTGTTGATCAGTGAGGGTCTGACTATTCAGACATGCACCAATTGGCAGATTGGCACATTTTATCCCCATCAGAATGGATCGGCAGTACGCATGTACAAACTGCACTCCATTCAGCAAGGAGGAAGTAAAGGGTTGCAGTTAGTCACGTCTTCTGAAATCAGATTAAGGCCACGGCCCCACTATCAGTATTTGGTCAGTATTCAGTCAGTATTTTTTCTCAGGAGTGGGAGACAAAACCAGGAGTGGGTGATAAATGCAGAATTGATGACTTGTTTCTATTTTCTCTGATTGTTCCTCACCTGGTTTAGAGGTGAGGAGCTTTAAAGTAGACAGTTGCATGCAGGCTAATTTGCACGCTGCGTCTTTTTATTAGCAGCTGCGTGATAATTGCAGAGTTATTCTATTAAATGGTTGTCCTCATCTTCGTTTCTTCAGGAGCATACTGCTCCCTGCCCCCAGCTTCCTGTCTGCTGGGAGACGGTGCGCTCCTGAAGATTGAGCGCTCTCCCATGCAACTAACAGAGGAAGCTTTGCATCTGCAGCTTAGGAGAAATACAGAAGGAACTGTGATGGGTCTGATCTAGTGATCAGTCCAGCTTGAGAGCGGTATGAGCAGGAAACAACCACTTTAAATGAATAGGACAACACTGAAATACATTGCATCACTGCTGTCAAAAGTACAGTACAGACCAAAAGTTTGGACACACTTTCTCATTTAAAGATTTTTCTGTATTTTCATGGCTATGAAAATTGTAAATTCACACTGAAGGCATCAAAACTATGAATTAACACATGTGGAATTATATACTTAACAAAAAAGTGTGAAACAACTGAAAATATGTCTTATATTCTAGGTTCTTCAAAGTAGCCACCTTTTGCTTTGATGACTGCTTTGCTCACTCTTGGCATTCTCTTGATGAGCTTCAAGAGGTAGTCACCGGAAATGGTCTTCCAACAATCTTGAAGGAGTTCCCAGAGAGGCTTAGCACTTGTTGGCCCTTTTGCCTTCAGGTCTGGTGACTGTGGAGGCCAGGTCATCTGGTGTATCACCCCATCACTCTCCCTCTTGGTGAAATAGCCCTTACACAGCCTGGAGGTGTGTTTGGGGTCATTGTCCTGTTGAAAAATAAATGATGGTCCAACTAAACGCAAACAGGATGGAATAGAATGCCGCTGCATGATGCTGTGGTAGCCATGCTGGTTCAGTATGCCTTCAATTTTGAATAAATCCCCAACAGTGTCACCAGCAAAGCACCCCCACACCATCACACCTCCTCTTCCATTCTTCACGGTGGGAACCAGGCATGTAGAGTCCATCCGTTCACCTTTTCTGCGTTGCACAAAGACACGGTGGTTGGAACCAAAGATCTCAAATTTGAACTCACCAGACCAAAGCCCTGATTTCCACTGGTCTAATGTCCATTCCTTGTGTTCTTTAGCCCAAATAAATCTCTTCTGCTTGTTGCCTGTCCTTAGCAGTGGTTTCCTGGCAGCTATTTTACTATGAAGGCCTGCTGCACAAAGTCTCCTTAACAGTTGTTGAAGAGATGTGTCTGCTGCTAGAACTCTGTGTGGGATTAACTTGGTCTCTAATCTGAGCTGCTGTTAACCAGCGATTTCTGAGGCTGGTGACTCGGATAAACTTATCCTCAGAAGCAGAGGTGACTCTTGGTCTTCCTTTCCTGGGGCAGTCCTCATGTGAGCCAGTTTCTTTGTAGCGCTTGATGGTTTTTGCAACTGCACTTGGGGACACTTTCAAAGTTTTCCCAATTTTTCAGACTGACTGACCTTCATTTCTTAAAGTAATGATGGCCACTCGTTTTTCTTTACCTAGCTGCTTTTTTATTGCCATAATACAAATTCTAACAGTCTATTCAGTAGGACTATCAGCTGTGTATCCACCAGACTTCTGCACAACACAACTGATGGTCCCAACCCCATTTATAAGGCAAGAAATCCCACTTATTAAACCTGACAGGGCACACCTGTGAAGTGAAAACCATTTCCGGTGACTACCTCTTGAAGCTCATCAAGAGAATGCCAAGAGTGTGCAAAGCAGTCATCAAAGCAAAAGGTGGCTACTTTGAAGAACCTAGAATATAAGACCTATTTTCAGTTGTTTAACACTTTTTTGTTAAGTATATAATTCCACATGTGTTAATTCATAGTTTTGATGGCTTCAGTGTGAATGTACAATTTTCATAGTCATGAAAATACAGAAAAATCTTTAAATGAGAAGGTGTGTCCAAACTTTTGGTCTGTACTGTACATAGGCAAGTATGAACCTGAAAGTACAAACCAACAAGTACAAACCATCCCTCAAGCTGTTGAAATTCTTGAAAACCATGAACACCATGGTCTATCCAAACAGTTGATAGGAAGGGGTGTTTATACTATGACCCCATTTATCCACAGGATGGGTGATAACTTGTTGATTGGTTCATGTCTGACCATTCGTGAAACTTTATTCCTGTTAGAATGTAGTAGAAGTAAACATGTTGAACATGTGCTCCATTCATTCTCTATGAGGCTGCTGAGAGCTGCGCTCGGCTTTTTCTGGTAGCCCCATAGAGAATGAACGACTAGAACGACTAGACAGTCAAATGTTCAACCTGCCATGAAATTTTGGAATGGGGATAAAAGTTCCAATTTCTGCCAATCAATGTAGGTCCCAGTGGTTGAACCCACACCGATCAGCAAGTGATCTCCAATCCTGCAGATAGCTGATACTTTGTTTTCACCAGACAGCCCCTTTAAACCATTCCATTTACTTTAATATTGCGCGGCAGTATCCGTGGCTTCCATATGAAATTATGCTATATGCTAACACCTGTAACTCACATTACACGCATAATGTCAGTATTCTGCCAGCAAATACATTTCTCATGGAAAAGAAATGAAACATCTGCCTTGGCGTGCTGATTATAAGATGAGTGCCATGTTGTCAATGGCAGGAGCCCTCTGCTAGAATGGAATTCAGGAGACATACACTACCGTTCAAAAGTTTGGGGTCACCCAGACAATTTTGTGTTGTCCATGAAAACACATACTTTTATTTATCAAATGAGTTGCAAAATGAATAGAAAATATAGTCCAGACATTGACAAGGTTAGAAATAATGATTTTTATTTGAAAGAATAATTTTCTCCTTCAAACTTTGCTTTCGTCACAGAATGCTCCTTTGCAGCAATTACAGCATTGCAGACCTTTGGCATTCTAGCTATTAATTTGCTGAGGTAATCTTGAGAAATTTCACCCCATGCTTCCTGAAGCCCCTCGCACAAGTTGGATTGGCTTGATGGGCACTTTTTGTGCACCATACGGTCAAGCTGCTCCCACAACAGCTCAATGGGGTTGAGATCTGGTGACTGCGCTGGCCACTCCATTACAGATAGAATACCAGCTGCCTGCTTCTTCCCTAAATAGTTCATGCATAATTTGGAGGTGTGCTTTGGGTCATTGTCCTGTTGTAGGATGAAATTGGCTCTAATCAAGCGCTGTCCACAGGGTATGGCATGGCGTTGTAAAATGGAGTGATAGCCTTACTTAGTCAAAATCCCATTTACCTTGTACAAATCTCCCACTTTACCAGCACCAAAGCAACCCCAGACCATCACTTTACCTCCACCATGCTTGACAGATGGCGTCAGGCACTCTTCCAGTATCTTTTCAGTTGTTCTGCGTCTCACAAATGTTCTTCTGTGTGATCCAAACACCTCAAACTTTGATTCGTCTGTCCATAAACTTTTTTTCCAATCTTCCTCTGTCCAATGTTTGTGTTCTTTTGCCCATATTAATCTTTTCCTTTTATTTGCCAGTCTCAGATATGGCTTTTCCTTTGCCACTTTGCCCTGAAGGCCAGCATCCCAGAGTCGCCTCTTCACTGTAGACGTTGACACTGACGTTTTGCGTGTACTATTTAATGAAGCTGCCAGTTGAGGAGCTGTGAGGCGTCGCTTTCTCAAACTAGAGACTCTAATGTACTTGTCTTGTTGCTCAGTTGTGCAGCGGGGCCACTCACTTCTCTTTCTACTCTGGTTAGAGCCTGATGGGAGTAGTACACACCGTTGTAGGAAATCTTCAGTTTCTTGGCAATCTCTCGCATGGAATAGCCTTTATTTCTAAGAACAAGAATAGACTGTCAAGTTTCACATGAAAGTTCTCTTTTTCTGGCCATTTTGAGAGTTTCATAGAGCAAACAAATGTAATGCTCCAGATTCTCAACTAGCTCAAAGGAAGGTCAATTTTATAGCTTCTCAAATCAGCCAAACCGTTTTCAGCTGGGCTAACATACTTGTGCAAGGGTTTTCTAGGGTTTTCGAAACATCCATTAGCCTTCTTACACAGTTAGCAAACACAATGTACCATTAAAACACTGCAGTGGTGATTGTTGGAAATGGGCCTCTATATACCTATGTAGATATTGCAATAAAAACAATACATTTGCAGCTAGAATAGTCATTTACCATATTAACAATGTATAGACTGTATTTCTGATTCATTTAATGTTAGCTTCTTGAAAAAAAATGTATGTTTCTTTAAAAAATAATGACCTTTCTAAATGACCCCAAACTTTTGAACGGTAGTGTATCTCAGAAGATTAATTGCCGTGTCATGAGGCTCTGCTACTTCATCTGGATGTTCATTACTCCATTTCCTCCAATTTAGACTTGTATGGATAACTGCTGATAATGGGGGAGATCCACGGGGGGCAGGAATGCTGGAAACTTGCTCATTGAGCTTCTGCTACTATTATTCTGCGGTGGTTATATCAGAAGACGGTGTAAAAATGGCAAACTACAGCAATTATCCTACAATATAATGCGAGTCTAACAATGAAAAGAATATGACATGGATAATTGCTGTACAGTGGTATATATACATTAGTGGCCTTACAGTATGCTGTGAATAAAATCCTCAGTCTGCAGTATATGTTTCTCTGCTAATTATCTTTAATTGTAGGCTATGCCTCTGTACCTTGTATACCTAGACATATAATCCCATGTGCATTTATCTGTGCAGGGGAACAAGTCAGCTTTGAAATGTTGGGCAGTCTATGGGCAGCATGTTATAGATCAGATGGAGCTAAGTAGATTATTATATATAGTTTTCTGGGAAAAAATTCCATATGCTGTACTTGTATGTTATTCATAGAAATCCATATTTATTCTGGGATTAGCAGTCCAGTGGGCGGTCCTAATCTGTGACTGATGGCCGCCATATATAAGTGTGTATACAGTTAGCTGTCAGTCAGTCATTAGGACCACCTCCTTGACTACCCTGAAGGAGCAGGGATATTGATGCAGAAATGAATAATACTTCATCTTTTTCCACAATATCAATCTGTTCAGCTCCTTCTGCTCTATGACATTCTGCTGGCAGATTACACTGCATGTTTAACCGGCCACGATTCATCTAAGCATTTAAACATGACATAAGACGAAGATTTTTCCTTCATCAAAAACAAGTCAAAATTTCAAAGATGTAAATTTACAGAGAAGTCAAAATGACCTTAAAGTGGTTGTCTCACCATGGACATTTATGCTATGAATGTCAGATAGGACCCTGATCTACCTGAGGATGGTGGCCGTGTTATTCTAATGCCAATGGAAAGGTAGACACACATTTGCGACTTTCTCCATCCATTTGTACAAAAGTTTCCACAATTCCCAAGCAGCTGGACCGCTCATACAAGTGAAGGGAGAGAGCTGCACACAGTTGGCCACTAGTGATGAGCGAGTATGCCTCATTAATAATCTAACAGCCATGGCACTTGCAGGCGCAGCGACAATGAATGAAATGCCGAGCATGCCAAAATGTGCTCGCCGAAAGGGTTAATGAGGCATACTCGCTCATCACTTTTGGCCACCTCTCCATTCCTGAGGTCAGTTCTCAAGATAGATGCTCCATACATTGTGACTTTTTCAAATTCACTGTTTCTCCTAAAACCAGTTACTTTGGCAGTGAATTCATTTTGATGTAAGCATTTTGTCTCATTAAAGTTTCTAAAACTTTGTAGCATTTTTGGAAAGAACCCCCTATGGAGACATTCATTCTAATCAGACAAATTAAGTAACTTTGCACTCTGTTTGACCTCATTTTTAGTAATCTTCCTTTTTGAGGTCGGTTCAAAAGCATGGTCAAGCAAAACACACGTTTTTCAGGGCTTCAGACGGAAGCCTCAATATGTGGCTTAAACATAATGTGAACTCATCCTCTAAACTCATTCACACCACAAATCAGAAACTTGAGATTAATTTAGATGCCAGACCAGACCCATCTATATATATAATTGTCTTATCCCGTCTGTCTGTCTGTCTGTCTGTCTGTCTGTCCAGGAAATCCCGCGTCGCTCATTGGTCCGGCAGCGGCCAATCAGCGCCGTGGGATTTCTGAAAAAAGATGGCGGCCGTTAGCGGCTCATCTGCGGGACGGAGCTGAGCGGCGATGCAGACGGGAGATGAGCGCCGCGAGGCGCTCATCTCTCGGCCGGCAACAGAAGAAGGAACCCGACTGCCGGACCCATCTGCGGGACGGAGATGCAGCCGGGAGATGAGCGGCGCGAGGCGCTCATCTCCCGGCCGGTATCAGCGGAAGGACCGCCGGCACCGCTGACCTCCATGCGGAAGGGAGGACCGGGGAGCGGCGCTGGGTGTCGGGATACTTCTGCTGCGAGTGCCCGCGATGTCCCGGGTTCTCGCAGCGGAAGTAGCCGCACAGGCAGCGCCGCTCCCCGGTCCTCACCAAGACGATTCGATGATTGGTCGCGGTCTTCGGACCCGACCAATCACTGATCTTAGCGCAAAACTTAAACACCGCTGTGCTGATTGGTCGCCGACGCTGCCCGCGACCAATCACCGATTTGGGCGCCAAATTTAAATATCGGCCACGACCAATCACCACAGCGGTGTTTAAATGTGGAGCCAAGATCGGTGATTGGTCGCGGCCGATATTTAAATTTGGCGCCCAAATCGGTGATTGGTCGCGGCCGATATTTAAATTTGGCGCCCAAATTGGTGATTGGTCGCGGTCAGCGTCCGCGACCAATCAGCACAATAGTGTTTAACTTTGGCGCCAAGATCAGTCATTGGTCGCGGGCCAAGACAGCGACCAATCACCGATTTGTGCGGCAATTTTAAATAGCGTCCGCGACCAATTGGATGTCAGCGCCGCTGCCTGTGCGGATACTTCTGCTGCAAGAACCCAGGACATGAGCGGGCGCTCGCAGCAGAAGTATCCGGACTCGCAGCGCCGCTCCCCGGTCCTCCCTTCACACCCTAGCCGCTGATGTCCCCACTGTATCCGCATGGTGTTACAAAGGTCCGGAAATTTGTGTTAAAAATCGCTGATTGGTCGCTGGCGCTGCCCGCGACCAATCACCTATTTGGGCACTAAATTTAAATATCGGCCGCGACCAATCAGCACAGCGGTGTTTAAATGTGGAGCCAAGATCGGTGATTGGTCGCGGCCGATATTTAAATTTGGCGCCCAAATCGGTGATTGGTCGCGGGCAGCGCCATCGACCAATCAGCGATTTTTAACACAAATGTCCGGACCTTTGTAACACCATGCGGATACTGTGGGGACATCAGCGGCTAGGGTGTGAAGGGAGGACCGGGGAGCGGCGCTGCGGGTCGGGATACTTCTGCTGCGAGTGCCCGCTCATGTCCTGGGTTCTCGCAGCGGAAGTATCCGCACAGGCAGCGCCGCTGACATCCATGCGGCTAGGGTGTGAAGAGAGGACGGGGGAGCGGCGCTGACATCCAATTGGTCGCGGCCGCTATTTAAATCTGCCGCACAAATCGGTGATTGGTCGCGGTCTTGGCCCACGACCAATCACGGATCTTGCCGCAAAAGTTAAACACTACGGTGCTGATTGGTCGCGGACGCTGCCCGCGACCAATCACCGATTTGGGCGCCACATTCAAATATCGGCCGCGACCAATCACCGATCTTGGCTCCACATTTAAACACCGCTGTGCGGATTGGTCGCGGACGCTATTTAAATGTGGCGCCAAAATCGGTGATTGGTCGCGCCCAGCGTCGGCGACCAATCAGCACAGCGATGTTTAAATGTGGAGCCAAGATCGGTGATTGGTCGCGGCCGATATTTAAATTTGGCGCCCAAATCGGTGATTGGTCGCGGGCAGCGTCCGCGACCAATCAGCACAGTACTGTTTAACTTTGGCCGCAAGATCAGTGATTGGTCGCGGGCCAAGTCGGCGACCAATCACCGATTTGTGCGGCACATTTTAATAGCGGCCGCGACCAATTGGATGTCAGCGCCGCTCCCCGGTCCTCCCTTCACACCCTAGCCGCATGGATGTCAGCGGCGCTGCCTGTGCGGATACTTCCGCTCCGAGAACCAGGGACATGAGCGGGCGCTCGGAGCAGAAGTATCCCGACCCGCAGCGCCGCTCCCCGGTCCTCCCTTCACACCCTAGCCGCTGATGTCCCCACAGTATCCGCATGGTGTTACAAAGATCCGGACATTTGTGTTAAAAATTGCTGATTGGTCGCTGGCGCTGCCCGCGACCAATCACCGATTTGGGCGCCAAATTTAAATATCGGCCGCGACCAATCACCGATCTTGGCTCCACATTTAAACACCGCTGTACTGATTGATCGCGGACGCTATTTAAATGTGCCGCCAAAATCGGTGATTGGTCGCGCACAGCGTCGGCGACCAATCAGCACTATTGTCGCCAAATTTAAACACCTCTTTGCTGATTGGTCGCGGTCGCGACTAATCAGCAATTTTGGTGACAAATTAAAACACCGCACTGCTGATTGGTCGCCGCCGCCATCCGCGACCAATCAGCGAGATTGGCGCCAAATTTAAACAACGCTCTGCTGATTGGTCGCGGTCGCCGGCCTCGAACAATCAGCGATTTTGGCGCCAAATTTAAACAACAGTCTGCTGTTTGGTCGCGGCCGGCGACCAATCAGCGATTTTGGTGCCAAATTGAAACCCCGCTCTGCTGATTGGTCGCGGTCGGCGGCCGCGACCAGTCAGCAGTATTGGCGCCAAATTTAAACACCGCTCTGCTGATTGGTCACGACTAATCAGCGATTTTGGTGCCAAATTTAAACACGCTCTCCAGTCCTCACTAACACGGTTCGCTGATTGGTTGCGGCCGCCGCCCGCAACCAATCATCGATATTGCCGCCAAATTTAAACACCGCTTTGCTAATTGGTCGCGGTTGCCGAACGCGACCAATCAGCGATTTTGGCCCCAAATTTAAACACAGCTCTGCTGATTGCGCCCGGTCGGTCGCATACCTATTCTAGAATACCCGATGCATTAGAATCGGGCCACCATCTAGTTACTGATATAGGTCTCAAGGTACAAGGTACACAGACAGCTGAGTCTTGTGTGTCTACAGTCTGTATGCTGAGTAAGTCACTGAGTAGCACAAGTGCATGCAAAAAACCACAGACAATTCACTAAACATGTCCGCAAAAGTGCAATGTTAGATACATTTAAGACACTGGCCTCTTAATTTTAACCCCACCCAAAAGAAATACTTGGCAAAATAGCCATAGTCACATTTCCCAACTTTTAAAAACAGGGAGAGCGAAAAGTATTGTGGCACCTATATAGTAATGAAGCCCCATGTAGCTCTCACCCACTACGATACCCTATTCATGACCTTTATATTATGTACCCCAAAATGCCCCACCCACACAGTATGATACAACCAAAGAGAAATTCCGCCCCACAGTACCCCCACATGCACAGTATGATGACCCCACAGTGCTTCCAGCAAAGTATGATGCCCCCAAAGTGCCCTACACAAATTGAGATGCAGCCAAAGTGCCCCCAGAACAGTATGATTTCCCTACAGTGTTTCCAGCACATTATAATACCCCACATAGCATTATGCCCCTAAAGTGCTCCTCAACAGTATGATGTCCCTAGTTTATAGTTAGTGATATCATCGCACTGCCTTAGTTGAGTCTCAGGCGCACATAGAGAATGGTGCAGAAGAGAGGGGATGGTTCACTGATAAACTATTTTACTAAATAATATGTGTATTCTAAAAATGCAGATACCGATGAAATTGTGAAGAAGGGCGGGGGGCAAACTCACAGGCCGGGTGGTCTACCCTATGGACAGTACACTCCTGGGTTGTTCAGATGTTCCCTTTTTAGGAGGGGCTGTTCCTCTGCCTCCAAGCTTCCTATTTGCAGCGGGGTAGTGTGCTCCTAAAAATTGACAGATCGGACTAGCAGCATGGTTGTGCCACTAGTCTGGACTTATCGCTCTCCCAGGCCGCTAGATTAGCTTTGCCTCTACAGCATGGGAGAAGTACAGAAAGACTGAAGCTGGTGTGAGGCAGTGATTCTGCCAGTTTTACTGCATCACAACCAGGCTATAAAGCATAGAGCCTACACGTGGATTGCGCTCTGGACCCAGGTAACCGGCCACTCTGACACTGCAGGGAGCTGGTAACCAAGGCAACGAGCTGTACAGTATCAAATTAAAAGTCTTTCTTGAGAACAGAGAGGATCGTTAGAAGGAGGTAAATTGCAAAGTTGCTTGTTTCTATAAGCACTTTCTAATTTACCCATTTAATAACTTTAGACAACCACTTTAATGGTGCAGCTCTCATGCTAATCATTTTCAAGCAAAGATTAGAATCACAGCAATGGTTAACAAGGGGGATAGATTAAAATCAAGAATCAGTCTTTAATATTCACATAGGAAATGCTTTGCACAGATCAAACTGATAAAGCTGCATTATTGTCATGTTCCATGATATTCCCGCATGTTCACCCTCCTGCAAGTCTCCTTATCATCTAGAAAAGCTCGGGTTCTGTGGATTCTGTTCTGTTTCAACATGTCTAGTTTCTTAGTATATTTATGGGGTTCCCGAGAATAATCCCGCTGTCAGTTTATTAGACTCCATGATACGTGCTGATTTCCCACCTATTAGAATCTGCAAACACATCTCTGTGACAGTCTTCTGGCAGCGCAATACATGGCAAGTCTTCTGAATGCTTATATATCCCATGGTGTGCGCTGCCATCTTCTGGAAATAGAAGAAAATTTATTTTTTCATTCCACATTTTTGGGGGGAATTCACTATAAGAGTCAATTGTTCGCACCACTTTTATCAATGTCATGCGTCTTTAGAAATAATTTTTCTTTCTAGAGCAGATTTTCCACTTTTTACTCTATCTCACTACTGGAGTGAGTTTGCAACTTTCTAAAAAGCTGTGATTCCTAAATCTGATTTAGACTTTATTTGTATAGCTATCTAGACACAGATTACACCCACTTTATCAAAGTGGCGAAAGTGGTGTAAAATGGCAAAAAGTTGCAATTGTGGAAAAATGATGTGCGACAAAATTTGCATCTTTTTGTATAAAATAAAACTTGCACAAACTCTTATAGGTTAGGTCCTGTTTTGGCTTCTCTCAACCTGACATGTCACTATAGCTTTTTCTTTACTGTAAAGACGAGTTTTATCCAGAAAACTTGGACAATTTTCAAATAATTTTCATCTGTGTGCCATGTGTGTGTCTGTTTTTTATGTCCAAGTGATGTCCATATGTGATCCATTTTAATACAGCTACATTAAAAAATGTACATGATTGCACACAGTTTCCTAAATTTATAATTGAAATGTATCTGTCAAAATCTGATAGCACTCGGATGTTCCATGTAGAATGAGATTTTTTTTCCAAACCCCTAGATTTAAATGGGTGAGTCTCATCTAAGACTCAGAAGAAAATAGTGCTAAGGCCGCGGCCCCACCATCAGTATTTGGTCAGTATTTTTTCTCAGGAGTGGGAGCCAAAACCAGGTGAGGAACAATCAGAGAAAAGGAATAATAGAAACAAGTCACCAATTCTGCATTTATCACCCACTCCTGGTTTTGGCTCCCACTCCTTAGAAAAATTACTGATCGAATACTGACCAAATACTGATAGTGGGGCCGTGGCCTAAAACTCTGAGTCCCATACTACCTTAATCTGTTTTTAGCTGATACGAGTTACGCGTCAATGGGTAAAAAAGTTCGAACAGTCTACGTGCTTCAGTGAAAAAACAGGGATTAGAAAAAAAATGGTGAAACTAGAAAAACAATTAGGATACTAATAAGATGACACTTAAGAAAACAAATCGTTCTGTGTCTTTTGGGTGGTAACATTCACAGGTATGTCTGAGTGTATCTTTACTTTTGAAATATATATACAGTACAGACCAAAAGTTTGGACACACCTTCTCATTTAAAGATTTTTCTGTATTTTCATGACTATGAAAATTGTACATTCACACTGAAGGCATCAAAACTATGAATTAACACATGTGAAATTATATACTTAACAAAAAAAGTGTGAAACAACTGAAAATATGTCTTATATTCTAGGTTCTTCAAAGTATCCACCTTTTGCTTTGATGACTGCTTTGCACACTCTTGGCATTCTCTTGATGAGCTTCAAGAGGTAGTCACCGGAAATGGTTTTCACTTCACAGGTGTGCCCTGTCAGGTTTAATAAGTGGGAGTTCTTGCCTTATAAATGGGGTTCGGATCATCAGCTGTGTTGTGCAGAAGTCTGGTGGATACACAGCTGATAGTCCTACTAAATAGACTGTTAGAATTTGTATTATGGCAAGAAAAAAGCAGCTAATTAAAGAAAAATGAGTGGCCATCATTACTTTAAGAAATGAAGGTCAGTCAATGCAAAAAATTGGTAAAACTTTGAAAGTGTCCCCAAGTGCAGATGCAAAAACCATCAAGCGCTGCAAGAAACTGGCTCACATGAGGACTGCCCCAGGAAAGGAAGACCAAGAGTCACCTCTGCTTCTGAGGATAAGTTTATCCGAGTCACCAGCCTCAGAAATCGCAGGTTAACAGCAGCTCAGATTAGAGACCAGGTCAATGCCACACAGAGTTCTAGCAGCAGACACATCTCTTCAACAACTGTTAAGAGGAGACTTTGTGCAGCAGGCCTTCATGGTAAAATAGCTGCTAGGAAACCACTGCTAAGGACAGGCAACAAGCAGAAGAGACTTATTTGGGCTAAAGAACACAAGGAATGGACATTAGACCAGTGGAAATCTGTGCTTTGGTCTGATGAGTCTAAATTTGAGATCTTTGGTTCCAACCACCGTGTCTTTGTGCGATGCAGAAAAGGTGAACGGATGGACTCTACATGTCTGGTTCCCACCGAGAAGCATGGAGGAGGAGGTGTGATGGTGTGGGGGTGCTTTGCTGGTGACACTGTTGGGGATTTATTCAAAATTGAAGGCATACTGAACCAGCATGGCTACAACAGCATCTTGCAGCGGCATGCTATTCCATCCGGTTTGCGTTTAGTTGGACCATCATTTATTTTTCAACAGGACAATGACCCCAAACACACCTCCAGGCTGTGTAAGGGCTATTTGACCAAGAAGGAGAATGATGGGGTGCTACGCCAGATGACCTGGCCTCCACAGTCACCAGACCTGAACCCAATCGAGATGATTTGGGGTGAGCTGGACCGCAGAGTGAAGGCAAAAGGGCCAACAAGTGCTAAGCATCTCTGGGAACTCCTTCAAGATTGTTGGAAGACCATTTCCATTGACTACCTCTTGAAGCTCATCAAGAGAATGCCAAGAGTGTGCAAAGCAGTCATCAAAGCAAAAGGTGGCTACTTTGAAGAACCTAGAATATAAGACATATTTTCAGTTGTTTCACACTTTTTTGTTAAGTATATAATTCCACATGTGTTAATTCATAGTTTTGATGCCTTCAGTGTGAATGTACAATTTTCATAGTCATGAAAATACAGAAAAATCTTGAAATGAGAAGGTGTGTCCAAACTTTTGGTCTGTACTGTAATTTAAATCAAAGTTAATATTCAGACCTAGGGGGAGACAGAGGAGGTTTCACAAATATATGTATGAGATCACACAGTGACACTTTAGAGGTTAGGTCCCACTTAGATGGGTACAGGTGAGCAAACTCAAACTTAAAAGTTTGGGTTTCGTACCTGATAGTTAGAGTCCGGTGCCAAATGCTGAACACGGACTTCTCCCGGAAGTCCGTTGCAATGTTCGGAGTTCTGGAGGAAGCCCGTTGCAGAGAGAGAGAGATTTTCCAGCTCAAAAGTCCTCATTGTTTTCAATGGGGTTTGGGTTCTGGTTCAAGCTCGGGTACAGTTCTGGTCCCTGAACCGTGGAAGTTTGGGGCGTGTACCAGAACTCAAACTTCCACTGGTCCGCTCATCCCTAATGGTTAGTTTGATGATTCTTCACATCCAAGCAATTATTTTGTAAATGTATTAATATCAATTTGGATGAGCTATTAGTGAAGCAGTGCTGAAGCGCACTCGTCTCAGGGAAACAGTTTAGTGGGTTAATGGTGGCTCACATCCCCATCCAGCGTCATCAGCCAGTGATTGAGCGTTCTGGCCGCGTATACCCAGATTTTTAATAAGGACTTATATCCAAGGTGCTAAGCACATTTGCAGGACACATGTCAATCACCATAATTTACCAGTTTCTACAGAAAAATATGCATCATGTCATAGTAACTGGAGGGTCCCTCCAGTTTACCATGTGGAGAAAGGCTGTAAACCAGGGAAATTATCCATCAATGGCTTTCTTAGTAGGATTCTTCAGCACAATGAAATGATAAAGTCTTGTGTACAATATCTTTTTAGCTGAAGAATGCAGCAGACACCCTCCAGCTGACCATAAACTGCTACACCCCAAAGCTGGAATTCAGGATTTCCCTTGGTGATAAAAGTAACACATAATGAAATATCCCACTGTTCTATGTATTTCTTGCATTTGAAATATATTCTAATACAATGGCAATAATCAACCTGTACAGAAATAAACAGTTATTAGTGGCAGTCGTCCTTGAGTAAAACTGTCCTCCTATAATGAGCTTATCAGTTTGCTTACATTGTGGTTTATACAATAATACATCTCTCCATTTCGGCTCTGTTCACATGTCCAGTTCTCATCTGTTTGTAATACATCCAGGATTTTTCAAAAATGACCAAAACCGATGCACAGTGTAAAGTAAACTTTCCATTTTTGAATGAATCTGTCTCTAAAAAACTGATCTATTCAAAAAAGGGGACACATTTGTAATAAATCTGTTTTATTAGCGGGGTCTCCGAGTGCCTCTATTGTTCTGGAAATGTGCAGAGTGAAAAACTGTTGTGTTACGGGATGACATAACTGTAGACCGCCCATTAGGATCCATTTCCCTTACACTACGTTCCCACAATGAGTATTGGGTGAGCTTTTAATGTTCATTTTTTTATTGTGTTTTTTTTCATGACTTTTCATCGCATTTATGATGCTGTGGTTTTTGTCTCTTTTTGTTATGTCATTTTTTAAATAAAACTGCAATATTTTTAATACTTTCCAGTACTTGTCTTTGACTAAACTTTCATACGGTCTCATGTAGATTACATGTGGTTTTAGTGAGTTTTCACAGCAGAAGCTTGCTAATAACAAATATGATTTTTCCACATCTGATGCAAGTTTATGGGTAAAATCTGCACATAAAACTCAGCGTACCCACAAGAAAAATTGACATTTTGTGGATTTAAAACCCGCACCGCAGGTCAGTTTACACTGCTTAAAAGCTCTGGGCATGAAATGTCTATAAATCCCATTCACATTGCTGGAACTGTAAGGCTTAGTGCCCACGATTACAGAAATGAAGCAGAAATTTTCCTGAGCATTTCTGCATCTCCTTGGCAGAAAAACGCATGCGTTTTTTACATGCGTATTTGACGCGTATTTGCATGCGTATTTGCCATGCGTTTTTCCAATACATTGTATAGGCAAATACGCATGCAGAAACGCACAAGAATTGGTCATGTCCGTATTTTTTCTGCGAGTAAAATCTGCGCAGGAAAAATACGGACCATGTGCACAGAACTTGCAGAATGTCATAGGAAGTCATGGAATAAGGTATGCAATGCGTTTCTGCAGCGTTTACGCACTGCAAATACGCACCAAAATACGCACCAAAAACGCATCGTGGGCACACAGCCTAACACGCTGTGTTTTTGGCACAGCAAAAATATGCCGTATCAAAAACTCACCAAAACCTCATACTGGGAACTTGGCCTTAGACTTCAATGAAAAGCAAAAAAATCCAGCTGTTAACTATTTTTTTTGGGGGGGGGGGGGCAAGATAGAAAAGTTGTGCAAACTTCAATTTTTGATCGTAGTCAAATGGAATTAATTTTAGGATATTTCCGATTGAATCATTTTATTTCCAATTTTGCCACCCCAGAGCGGTTCTAAAAGCAGAAATAACTACTGGGCATGTGAACATAGCCTAAGGCCAGTTTCAAGCATCTGTAAAACATTGACCGTGCTTCCATCACAACATCCAGCCCGACTGCCGGATCTCCTTACTTGCGCTAACCGCCTCTTAGGCCTCATTCAGACGTCTTTTTTTCACATGCCTGTCTGTGGTTTTCATGGATAGAACCTGTTTTCATAATAACCTATCTCCATGTTTTTTGCGGACCATGTTCCTTAAAAAAGTCACGGAGTCATATCCAGTTTTGATCCACTTCATGGATCAAATTTACCCATACGAGTATATGGGTCTGTGAAAATCACCAATCGTAAAAACTGACACACTGACCGAACACTGATGAAGCTTGAACCTTTTTTTGAGTATGTCAAAAACTTGGACGTCTGAATGAGGCCTTCGGCATATATGATGGAGATAGCCCAGGTCAGAAGAGCACGCGGTCGGGCTAGTTGTTGTAAGCATAGTCTGTGTTTCACCGACGTGTGGAATTGGCTTTGCTGTACAGGTAACCAAAACTGCTACAATTAGGAACAAATTGATAAAATCAACCACAAAACAATTAAACAGTCAGTTAGTCATTAGTCAGTTAATGCTGCTATATGCACGTTAAAGCCTCCAAATACAAAGGTATTAATATTAAACATTATAAGATTACAATAAAAGTCCATGCAATGTGCTTTGGGGGGTAAAAATGCCCTCCTGCCTCAGACATGAAGAACAAGTCGCCCATAGAATTTACCAATACTTTATACCATCTTCGTTTTATTCTTTCTCTGCACAGTGCTTTATTTATTTTTCACATGGACCGTACTCAATAGATGGGGAATTATCATTGACTTCTATGGGAGAGTTTTCTACACCTACTTTTTGACCTGTGAGGAGGTAATTATGCAGAGAGGGGGAGGAGGAGAGCTGTGCCCATCACCTCCTCTGTTATCTAAGAATCAAAATTATTTGACCCTCATTGTAAATTAAGTTTAGCTAAATTATCAGCAAAATTTTCAAACTTTCCGCTGTTTGCAATAAATCAATCAAACAAGAACAATATAAATAGCTCAACACGACTAATATTACAAGCGGTTTCTCCAAATTCAGCACAAAATGACAATTTTAATAACTACTGCAGTCTCAGAATTATTTGGGTCAGCGTCTCTGGTACTTAGTAGAGCACTTTTGGCTGTTGTGACCTGCTGCGAGCATGATACATAGCCAGGCACCGGCTTCTGGCAGCGTTCCTGAGGAATTTTAGCCCATTCCACATGGGAAATGGCCTCCACTTCACAATTATTTTGGGTTGTCAAGTGAGTGGTTCAAATACTTACGGTAAGTGATCATTGCCTTCCACAAACAAGGAAAAGGATATAAAAAGATAGCAAAGCCATTGAATGGTCCTACGGATACACATGGAAGCATAAAGGATCCATTGCTACTACCTGGATGTGGCAGAAAGAGGAGGCTATTACCGGCGGCTACCAGATTACTGAGGAGGCAGGTGGTCAAAAACCCATGAGTGACAGCAAAAGACCTCCAGCAAGATTTGGTGGCAGCAGGCACATCACTTTGCATAGTAAGAAGCATACTAAACGCTGAAGGTTTCATGCCCGAACTCAAAGACATACATTGCTATTAACCCAAGAGCACAAGAAAAGTCATCTCCCATATGTTCAACACCATCTAAATAAGTAACAGAGGTCTCTGGATTATGTTTTGTAGAGTGATGAAACCAAACTGTAACTTTATGGGTTTTTTGTTCTACAAAAGAAGCTTCCATGTTTGTTTTTATATTGTAATCCATGGTGATAACTATTTATTCCAGTGCATGATCATTTCATATAAAATGCACAGTAAAAAATTATATATATCTGTATAGTGTAAGCCAGTAGAGAGAAAAATTAGAATTGAGAATCCTCTGTGGTTGATATCTTTTTATATGCTTATTCCCACCGTTAGAAGTTATGTTATCCATAGGATAGCTGATAACATGCTGACTGATAGGAATCCGACTGTTAGCACCCCCACTATTCCTGAGAACAAAGCTCAATAGACCCCTGTCTGAGTTGAGCTGGGTGGTCAGACACGTGCACTACGCTCCATTCATTCTCTATGGGACTGCTGGAAAAAGTCAAGTGCTGTACTGAGCAATCTCTGGCGGTCCCATAGAGAACGGATGGCGGTCCATGTCTATCATTCAGATACGGCTCCCTAAAGCCTCGTTCTCCGGATCTGTGGGGTTCCAAGTGATTGCGCCCTCACCAATCAGCAAGTTATCACTTATCCTTTTGGCTAAGTAAAAAGGGGATGAAGGACAGAAACCTTTTGAGTCTTCTGAGGTTTCTTCATCAGGCATGGTTTTACACAATATCTGGAGAGTCACATTTTATATAGAACAGGAGTGGGGCTCACAATCTAATTTCCCTATTTATTTTAGTCACTTATATAGCGCCATTATTTCCACAGCGCTTTACAGAGCTATCAGTATGGAGGAAGCCTACGCAAACATACAAACTCCTTGCAGATGTTGTCAGCGGTGGGATTTTAAAACAGGACAAGCAAAGCAATTATGCTATCTAAACAGCAAAAAGGAAAAAGTTGCAGCCAGCTCACCACATATGGCTCGTGAAGTTCAGGGATACGAGACTCCTTTTTGACCAAACACAGAAAATCTAAAAGTAGTTCCAACTCCTGATAAAATGCAAAACTTTAGTGGAAAAATAAAAAATGAGATTCCATATTACTCCAAGAAAAAACAGCTACACAATTTGAACGCGCGTCCTGGGCCCAGACTAAGGCGCCAGAGTGCATCCGAAACTCCCTTTTCTGGGAGTAATATGAAATCTAATTTTTAATTTTTCCAGTAAAGTTTTGAATTTTATCAGGAACTCCAACTATGCCAAACCACTGAGCCGCCGTGATGCACATAGCTTCTCCCCCTTCTTCTACAGAGAATTTTAAAAGCACTAATTGTCATCTCCTGTAATGCGAATACAGATTTTACCCATGAATTGAGAGTGAAAGATCAGTCCAGGAACAGAAAGAAGCGAATATCTCTGATTTGACATATTGCAAAAATTAAATAAAAATTAAAATGACGGTTACTCTTTAACTCGACATTTACCTTTATTTTGGATTTAAACTCTATATATAATCTCTAAGCTATATTCTATAGCTACTAATAAGACATGAGCAGCTTGTTCTGCAGTTCCATGGACTGTTACAACATTCATAATCCAGTAGAGGGCGCAGTACAACCAGAAGTCGTCTGGAAGACGTGTAATCTGAGGTGAACATGTAGAGCAGACCCCACATATAATGCGCTAGAGCCGCAAACATTGGATGAAATCAAAATTAGAAAGCTTTTGACAATGATGGTGGAAGTGTACAGACGTGAGCGATGAGTGACAGACATGGACATCTTCCCCCAGATACCAGACACAGGGATACCTTGAGGTTCCTAAGCAGCAATGCAATCTGGAATAACTGCATAACGTCCCCGTGCCCATTCGTTGTCCATCTTGCTTAATATCCCTCTTAGGTTTTGCAGTGAAAATAACTTTCATCTATTTTGCAATCGGGCGTAAGACTGACAACAAGTGATCTATACAGTAACCTCTCACATGGATGTTTCGCAGAACTGAAGCTTTACCACAAGCCTCCCTTACCAAATCATTACCCAGACTTAGTTAACCCTCTCAGCTTCAGGTTTAGCTTTTAAGTGCCCAAAAATCCAATGCTTTCCTAAATGCAAACTTCAAGGATCCATGAGCTGAGTTTAATGGCTAATATGTGACCCTCTGATCTGCAGTGAGAATGGTCCATCTCTCAAGAGATTTGTTTCAGGCTAGAAGAAAAAAGTGTCTGTTTTCTTCTAACAGCGCCCCCCTTGTCCATGGGGTTGCAGCTGGTATGGCACCTCATTCAAGTGAATGATGCTGAGTTGCAATACCAGACACAGCCTACAGAAAAGTTTGGCGCTGTTTGAGGAAACAAGAAAACAAGCAGCCCTTTCTTAATATTGGACAACCCACTTATTGGTGTATATGATGCTGAACTGCCAAAGTCTGACTCAGGAAAACTCTCTGTCACTGGCACAGCATGCTGCTGTGGAGCTAAGGAGCTGGTTCTGGCATCTCCTTAGAATGACGTCTTTTAAGGAAAAGGTGACTACGGTATTGTATATTTTGCTATAACACGTATTTCTGCAATGATACAGTAAGAGGAGGGGGGATGTACATAAGCTTATTGTGGACTCCTAAACCCTACAGCAGAAAAACCTAATGTAACCCAGCAAAGAATGTGCTCAGCAAAACTTGCCGTGGAAACTATTGACTTATGCATTCCTGAGACTGTCTGGTCCCTAATGGTTTATGGAATGCTTTGATTTGCTCATGTGGCGAGGAAGCAGACTACATCCTTCCAAAAAAAAGTGGGCATTGACCATAAAATAGACCTACTGGGAAACTGCAGGATATGTAAGGTGAGCTATACAGTCCTTCAGCCCATTTCTGTGATCACAAGGAAGGCTGTATTTAAAGGTCAATTGGATGTATCTGAAAAGCCCTTAATATTCATTCCTGGGTCTTCTTCTGTTCCTAAGATCACATTTCACATCACTTCCTTGTGTCTCAAATTCACAGAGAAGAATGCCATCCTGGTTATGAAATATTCATTATGTAACGTCTTTGAATGAATGGGAAGGGAGAAATATTCCTTACAGATTTTATTACAAGCCATGCAAGTCAGTCTAGGCAAGACATGTCAGGTTTTATTAGCACGGCAGCAGAAGATGAATGTGTTGGTTATGTTGGATCCAGTGACCAGTTCACCTGTTTGGTAGTAAATTCCTAAAGTGAGGTTCCTAGGGAAACTTTAAGGCCCGGGTCACATAATCGTATATTCTCTCCTCCGAGAGAGTCAGATCGATTATGGTAATAACATTCGGAGCAAACTCTGATCCAAGTTTTATCAGAGTGTCATCTTAGTGTGATCCGATTAGAATCGTAGCACAGGTGAGGAGAAGATGAAGAACAAAATTTCTCCATCTTCTCCATTCTGTGAGTCCACAGAAATCAGACTGCACTCAGATGTCTTACGAGTGCAGTCCGATGATTTCCACCCTTAGACTTGAATGGGTGTGCGTGCTCCAATTTGCAAAGCATGCTGAGATTTTTTTCTCATGCTGAATCGACACGAGAAAAAAACACTGATCAGCACTGCCCCATAGTATAACATTGTTCCGAGTGCTGTCCGATAAAACACAGGATAGCACTCATCCAATGTATACGTCAGCGAGCCCTAAGGGCAATTGTTTCAGCTTTTATTTTGTTTTTACATAATACAAATTACATAATAGTTTCTTGACATGCTTATTCTATTAGTTGTTTTACTCTTATCCTACCTGAAAGGAGTAGAAATATAACTAAGAAGCACTTTACAATGCCAAATTGTAAAAAAGGGGAATGTAGGTAAAGAAGGATACGTAGGGTGGTACGCTGATTCGGCAGGGCAAGGTTAGGCATGACTCTAGTACAAGTCTGATAGAAGGTGCTGTAAGTGGGAGCCCACTGAAAAAACTAAGTGGGAGGCTTCCACAAACAAGATTGGGGTGGGACACGCTGTCAATATAGAATAAAAGGTGCAAGACAAAATTATCCTTGAACCTGATGAAGAAAATGAATCAAAATGCCTGTCCTTCAATAAAAACGTCCTGCACCCTATGTGATCTGGACACCTTTTATTCTACATTAGTAGCACAACACACATCAGTCTTCTTTGTATATGCCTCACATATGGCAAAAACAAGATAAATGTCAAGTATTATAGTAGATCAGCAAATCTTATTTTTTTTAACTCGTTACAAGTAATTAAGCTTTAGTGTGTGTACTCATTAGTAGTTTGTTACCTTATGCTTTTATGTAAAAAAAAAAATCAGGCAACAGATCCCAATGACTCCAATAGGACAAACTCCTGCCAAAATGCTTCCGCTCGCAGTAATCAAAAAATATACTGCAATAAAGTTCACATCGTTTTATTTATTTTCTCTCATTAATCAATAGTAAATGTGAAAACAAGAAACTTTGTAATATATCTAATCAGAAAAATCTGCTTCTTTCTCCTCCTGGATTAATTTTTCATTCTCAAAATTCTCAATTCAAGGGTCCAAGGGGTAACGTTTCTCCTTGCGGAAAGTGACATGTCAAGCCTGACATGCCAAGGTGAGAACCGCAAGGAGAAACTTTACCCGTTGGATCCCGGTCAGACGCCTCTCACAGAGCCAAACCAGATCTCACGCTTTGCACTGACCAGGGGCAGTATCCCGAAACACACTGTCTGCAAATTGAGATTCTGGTTTGGCTTTTATCCTACATCATGCAGCAAGGCTCGTTAAAGGGTCGATATTGACTTTTAGGATTGCTACTTCCTATAGGTGGCACTAGAGTTCTAGTTCTCTTCGTCTCTGCAGAAACAATTTGCAAATTTAATTTCCCAGAGGAGCATTGCAAGGCTTAAAAGTCTTCTCACCTTTGTATGTTAGGCGTGACATGTCACTCTCAGCAAGGAGAAATGTTACCCCTTGGATCTCAGTCAGACGCCTCTTACCCATCCAAAACAGATCTCACACTCTGCACGGACGAAGGGCAGTACCCCAAAACAGAGTGTCTGTAAATTGAGATTCTGGTTTGGCTTTTATCCTACATCATGCAGCAAGGCTCGTTAAAGGGGCGATATTGACTTTTAGGATCGCTACTTCCAATAAGTGGCATTAGAGTTCTAGTCCTCTTCCTCTCTGCAGGGACAATTTGCATATTCAATTCTAGGGTAAAACCTTACTTTAGTGAATGCAGATTTCCCCATTAATGAAATTGGAGAGGACAGTTGGTGCTCATAAAGTTCTATGAAGAAGTGTAATTGTCATTTCAGGAGAACTTGCATTAAAATGTCAGTGTCTGCCTCCAGCTCCTCCCTCCTCCTCGCTCCAGAAAATCTTATGAGCACCAATGTTATCTCTTATCTCAGTAATGTGAAAAATCTGTCTTCACTCAATACAGATTTATTCATGAATTGAGAGTGAAAGATCAGTCCAGGAGGCAAAACAAGTACATTTCTTTGGTAAGACATTTTACAAAGTTGCTTCTTTTCATTTCAAATTTATTAAATAAAAATTTAAATGTTGGTTACTCTTTAAGTGACAAATCTACTTTAAGAAATATTTAATGACTAAAATTCTATATCTATTATGCCTATACAGTAAAAAGTCTTCAAACCAATAAGATGAGTGGTCCTCTCATAGAATATGGGCAGTATGCATAGTGTATGAAAGAACTGAAAATCTATGGCTTGTGTGCTCTTATCAGACAGGTGATCTTTTGACAAGTTTTAATGTATTAAAAAAGTAATAGTTTTCTTCTCTTTTATCAAGTGTTTATTGTTTGAACCAGTGGTGTACATAGAGTTTGATTTGGACATGTGTTCCCACCAGCATGTTGGTTGGTTGTATTAGCTCTTATAGAATTCTAGATCTTATGAAGACATATGTGTTCACACTCCATGTAATGATGTCCTCCATCCCGGCCTCTTCTTATAATAATGTCTCCCATTCTGGGCTCCTTCCTGTATTAATGTCCCAATCCTGGGCTCTTTCTTGTAATAATGTCTCCATCCTGGACTCCTTCTTGTAATAATGTCCCCCATCCTAGGCCCCTTCCAGTAATAATGTCCCTATTCTGAGCTCCTTCCTGTAATAATGTCCCCATCATGGGCTCCTCCTGTAATAATGTCCCCATCATGGGCTCCTCCTGTAATAATGTTCCCTGTAGTGGACCCTTCCTGTAATAATGTCCCCCATTATGGGCCCCTTACTGTAATAATGTCCCCATCCTGGGCCCCTTTATGTGACAATGTTCCCAATCTTGGGTCTCTTTTTATAATAATGTTCGCAATCATGGGCCCCTTCCTGTGTTAATGTCCTCCGTCCTGGTCCCCTTTCTGTAATAATATCCCCCATCCTGGGCCCTTTTCTGTAGTAATGTCTCACATTCTGCACTTCCTGTAATAATGTCCCTCATTCTGGGCCCCTTCCTCTAATAATATCACCCATCCTGGGCACCTTCTTTTAAGATTGTACGTCATCCTGGGCCCTTTCCTATAATAATGTCCCCAATCCTGCTCATGTTCCTGTAATGTCCTTCGTTCTGCTTCTCTTTTCCAATACATTTAAAAAAATAAACAATTCTTCTTACCTTCCCCCACTCCAATGATGTGCGGTATCCTCTTCCATAGTCGGCGCAGAGAAATGCAGCTGGCTTTGGCGTGCTTGCCATGGACCGCGCATAACATCACTGCCATGTGCCAATGTCACCTGCCAGCCTCTGATTGGCCAGTGGCATGTACTGCAGTTATGGGAGCATGTGGGTCTCTGTGATGCAATACATTTCAGCTGAATGTCCCTCAGACGCAAATCCAACTGAAATAGGCAATGGCGTTTCCCACATTGGCCCGGTCGTGGTTGCACCCTATAGGACGGCAATCTGTAAGCCCTTGGTTGAAACAAATGGTTGTCAGCCAATAGGTCCATTCTTTTACCACATAAAGAGAACCATTCCCCAGTTTTAGCATGGTAAACTGGCCACATCATGGAATAGTAGATACTGAGCTAAATAGTTTTTACTTTTTATTTTCTCCTTTCAATTGCTAAAATATTAGTTTGTAAAGTTTAGGTTAGAATTTATGTTAAGTCCAAATGCATGCTACCAGAGATTTGCCACCTGGGGCATGTACTTCTTCCCTTTTATGAGGTTGACCAATCATAAGAATTAGGTGTCATGATGGGAAAAAAGAACATGCCGCCGTAATAGCTTAGAACAGGCTTTCTCCTGTGTGAGATATGTAATGACAGACAGCATGCTCTACTCACTGATATTTCTACAGTGTTTTGTGTAATAACAAAGTTATGGGAATAGAGTCAAGTTGAGTGTGATAACTAACACTTCTGCTTCTTTCATCTCACAGTAGTCATTGTGGAGTGAGGGGCAGTACAGCAGAGTTGAGTTTTGTTTCATTACAAACACCTATCACAGTGCTGTCAGATTTGATGTATCCCCTTCATATCACATTGTAGCTACACTTATCAATGCTCTGCTCCCAGTACTGTGTAATCGCACACAGCTCTGCAGTGAGATCAGTGAGGAGAGCAGAGCTGTCTGTCATTACATGTCTCATGACATCTCACATAGGAGAAAGCCTATTCTAAGCTATTGCCGGGGCATGTTCTTTTTTCCCCTCTGTGTTATAGCCTGCTTATGATTGATCAACGTCATATAGGGGAAGAAGTACACACCCTCAGAGAAGAAACTCTACTTAGATTTAACATAAATTTTAAGCTAATATCTTTGCAATGCCGAAGAAAAAGTAAAAATTAAAAACTGTTTTATTCAGCTCTACAACCTCTATTCCAAGATGTAGCCAATTTAATGTGCTAAAACTGGTGAAAGGAATGGCAATATTTCATTTTTGTGCTTTTGTTTTTTCCTCGCCTTTTTCCAAGAGCTATAATTTTAAAATTTTCCTATCAATATAGCCGCATGAAGGCTTGTTTATTGTAGGCATAAGTTGTACTTTTGAATGACACTTGGGTTAAGTTTTTATGACGTTCATTGTTTGTTAAAAATGTCCTGGGAAAAAAAATTGTAAATTCCTAAATAATAATTTGCCTGAGACCCGTAATGGTTTTATTTCTCAGTTGCGTGAGCTGTGTAATGGATTATTTTTGTGTGGTGATCTGAAGTTTCTATTTTTGGGGAGTAGGTACAACATTTTATAGGTTCTTATTGCAATTTTTTGCAGACCTGCAATGACCGAAAAATCGCAATTCTGCCATTTCAATTTATCTTTATCTTTACAGTTTTTACCGATTGGGTTTAATTAATTTCTATATTTTGATAGATCAGACTTTTATGGAGACAGTGATACCAAATATGTGTATTTTTCTATTTTTATATCTTTAGTTTTAATGGAGGAAAAGACAGGTGATTTGAATTTTTATGTTTACTTATATGTATATATATATATATATATATATATTTTTTTTTTTTAAACCAATTTTTTTAGTCCATTTAGGGGACTTGAACTTGCGATCATGTGATTGTCTTTACTATATACACCAAAATACGAATGTATAATGTACGAAATAGTAAAAATCACTGTCTTCTGGTCTTTATATGAGCACCGTCATGACAGGCACAGGGGTCTTCAGCAGACCCCTGACTGTCTTGGCAACAAATCAGCTTGCCGGGTATGCCTCAGGTGACACACGCAATGACGTTGTAACTGCACAGCTTGGGTTGTGACATCAGAGGCCTAATCAGTGCCAGAAACCCAGACACTGAATGAAGATGCCGGATATCGTGAGCTGAAGGAAAGAAGTGGCCAGATGTTGCTTCGTAGACTGGGGGACTGTGGCGGCAAGATAAATGAGCAATGAGTATTTTTTTTTAACCCTATGTTTATTATGGGATTTGGAGAGACCCCGAATAACTTCAACTTGATTTTCTTGGCCAAATTTGGGTTAACTGAAAAATTTGAATTACAGAAGATTCGCTCATCACTAATCATCCTCTCACTCCTCCAGTCGTCCAGTGGTTCAGGACTGACCCTCGTGCAGCGCTCCCCTTGTTTATATGTGAGCATCATTTCACCACTGCAGCCAATCAGTGGCAGTAATTGTCAGGTGCCTTACCAGTCATCATCACTGCTCAGAGGTAGAAGCCACAATGCCATTTGTATCGCAGTCATTTTTGGGCTTGGAAAAGCTAACAACCTCAGCCATAATGGTGACAATACATGCAATACTTATACGGTTGGTGCAAAGTTTGTAACATATCGAACTGGTTCACTGTGAGACACATTTTTCTTGACCCTCCATAGTTGTAGACCAGTATTATGTGACAAAAATTAGTGCTTATGTGACATGCAGAAGTAGTGCTGTTGCTTCAAAAGCATCCAGCAAGTATTAGAAATAACACAAGCACAGGAGACAGGAAGTGGTGTGCTTCAGAAGCATCCAGCAACTAGAGAGGTTAACACAGTCACAGGAGACAGGGAGTGTCTTAGCAGAGCCTCAGGGAGATTGTGGGGAACTTGTTATTGTAGTCTGGCTGGAGCCAAAGAGAAGGGTGTTGTGTGTGATCAGTATCTCACAGAAGCGCCCCTGCAAGTGAAAAGGATTCAAGTCAGGAGTGAAGCTAAGCATAAGTCAGGTAGAGTTCCTGAACTAGCAGTGCAGAGTATTGTCAGACAGAAAGATAAGTACTGGAAGAAATGGTGTCACAGGGATCATCCCCCTCAGCAAACCCTCCCTCTCTCCTCCATCTCACTGTGCTGTAAAGAATGCTGAGTTCATTAATGTGCCTTTGCATTAGAACTGTGCTGTCCTCTACTACTGGGAAAACTGTGAACTGCTGTGCTGCTAAGGAAACTGTACTGTTTGTCACTGGAACCTGTTGCACATAAGACTTAACTTGCACTGGCTGTGCGGCTTCTTATTAAATGATACTGTTCTATCGTTTATGAGGACTCTTGTCAAGTGTGTCTGGTCAGCAAGTGAAACAACCTATGTGTCCGTGCCATACCCCTGTGTGCCTGACAGAAGCTGCAGCACATGGTCTATGGTCGCCCTGAGTAACGTTTCCCCCAGGATTCCAAAGAATTCATGTAACCTGTCTCGCCCCATCTGAACCTATTGGCGTGCATGTAACACTTGTCGATAATGTGTTGCTCCTTTTGGTGCTGCATCTAATTCAAAACCTACTATGGTCAATACTGTTAAAATGGAACAAATAGTTAAATTTGCTGTATGTCACTGCATCTTATTGGAATTTGGTGTATGCTGTAACTAGACTTTAGAGGCCCATACACCTTAGATAGGGGGTGTCCAAACCAACCATTTCTCCCAACTCTCCAAAATATGTACATAGGGATAGTGGAGTTAAGGCACCGTCACACTAAGAGCCGCTACAGCGATCCCGGCAACGATACGACCTGTCAGGGATCGTTGCTGCGTCGCTATGTGGTCGCTGGTGAGATGTCAAACAATGAGATCTTCCCAACGACGCAGCAACGATGCGGCGACCCGTAACGATCTGTATAACGATGTACGCCTATGTGTTTCTGTGTCTGGGTCGTTAACAAGGTCGTTGGTAAGGTGTCAAACACACCGATGCATGCTACCCAGCGGGGCCTCAACGATCAAAGAAATGTCCAGACCACTCCGACACGACCAGCGATCTCACAGCAGGGGCCTGGTCACTGCTACGTGTCAAACATAGCGAGATCGCTACTGAGGTCGCTGTTGCGTCACAAAACTTGTGACTCAGCAGCGATCTCGCTTAGTGTGACGGGGCCTTTAGCTGCTCTCAGACACCGGTGGTGGCGGCTTATCTCATAGTTAAACAGAAGGATTGTGTGTTATAATTCGAGATTCCCGATCCTTTTGTTCCCAGACAACAACTTTCAGAAAGAATCATATACACATTGGATAGTCAGAGGATCTCCCTGAAATCAGCTGGTTTTGGCCAACTTTAATGGTTTACCATTGGCCCAAGGGGTTAGGGGGACGTCTTCTACCTCCAAAGTAACTTCTGTCACACACTCATATAGAGGTGCATTATTATGAGCTATTGGTCTGCAATGAGCTCATATATTGTTCTGGCTCAAGGCCCCTCTACTGTCTGTATCAGACCCTGTATGGATGCCTTTAGAGTCTACGCTTGACTGATTCAATCTATGCAGTGATCTCATATCTAAAAAAAAAGACAAATTCAGCTAGTGCAGCTATATAGTACCGCATGAACGTTTATCACCTCCAGTAACTATCTCGCCAGCGGGAAGAATGGCTGCTTGGAAGAAGTACATGTAATCCCAGACAACACTATTTGTGTAGTAATATTGTATAAATAGGTGATCATATGTGTTCTGGTAACATCATGACGCATACGTGAGTAAATAAATGAATCACCTTGCAGACGACTTTACAAATTCTCCGTGCCTGTTAATAAATACACTTAGCAATAGCTTAGCGAGACTTGTAAAACTCAGATTCCTGCTGTGCACTCGCATTATATTGCCTTCACTAAGTAAACGCTTATATGGGTCATTCAGACTTAGTCCAGTTTGAAACCTAAATCCTTGTGTCAATTTGGTACAATTAGAAAGCATTTCATGGCTTTGGCAGACAAGGTGGAAACGGTAAAGAGGAGTAGGTTGTAGGCTGGAGCAGGGCACTGCGAGTCTATCCTCCAGCACTCATGTATGACTGAGAGAAAAGGCCGGATTTACTGTAATTATATGTTTGGAGTGGGTGGCTGAGCAGTGAGGTAATGTGCATTATTGTGTTCCCAGGAGCTGAACTTTACTTCGGGCTCAGAAGGCATGTAAACCAGACACAGCTTTTGTTTGCATTCTTAGCCGAGAGTCAAGGAAATAAATGTTCACGTGGTTGTGGGACCATCTGCTGTTGTTGCACGGAGCTTAACTTCAATAGGACATTTAGTACGGACCTGAATTTTCCAGCACAGTCAAAAATTCTTTATGAAAGAAAGCTTGTCTGTTTGCAAAAGGTCATTGAATACTAGATCCAAAAAATCAATATAAATTGAATGATTCCTATACTGGAAAAAAAAAACAACAATTGCACAAAGTAATGTTCTCCAAAAAAAAAGTCTCAAAAATCACTTAAAAAATGTTTGAAAGACTCTTCTTATTCATTTCCATTGTAAAACCACTTCGCTGTTCATATATTCAGTGTTTTCTGCATTTTTTTCCTTGTTCGGGTTTGGAGTCCGCTCCTAACAAGCCACTCCCAAAAAGTTTTTAAAAAAAAACGCGTCAAGAGAAAACTCTTCCAAAACGCTTCAAAAACCCTTTAAGCGTATATGCACACGACTTCTTTTCGGGTGTGTTCGCTCTGAAGTACCACTTAAAAAAGTAAAAAGTGAAAAAAAGATACCACAAATATGCTGGAAAAATGCTAAAACAGACAGAAGAGGGAAAAAAAAGATGTCAAAAAAGCTCTCAGGAAACTGGCAAAAAAATGCTAAAACAGACTCTTCAAAAAAAAAAAAAACTGCCTTATCCTCTCGAAAAACTCTGCGATTTCACCTGCCTGGAAAATACATTGTGTGCACATATCCTAAAACTGCTACAAGAAACTAAAAGATTCCTCCAAAAACTCTCCATAGAAGGAGCTTTTCCTAAAACTGTTTCCGCTGGAAAAACTCACCGTTTTTTTATGTAATTTACATTTATATTTACATCATCAGCTGTGTCCCTGTCTTTCCCCACAATTGATGGCTGATTTAATCAGCCATCTAGTGCCTCTAAGGCTATGTGCCCACGATGCAGAAATGCTGCATATTTTTTCCGCTTCTCCCTGGCAGGAAAAACGCATGCGGATTTTACATACATTTTTCCCGCCAGGTAGAAGCGTTTGTGAAGCGTTTTTGCATGCATTTCTGCATGCGGGTTATCAAGCGCTTTTCCAAGCGATTTTAGCATCACTTGGAAAAGTGCTTGACAACTTGTTCACCAGCATGGATTTATAGTAGTGTGACCAAGTTAGTTAAAAAAAAAAGAATAAGAATGGTAAAAAATAAAGATTACACTCACCTTCCGATGTCCTCCCAGTGTTTTCTCCGCTCCGTCCGGTGACTTGGGCAGCTCACGGTGGTGTGAAGGACCTGCGGTGACGTCATTGAGTCATGTGTCAGGTCACATGACTCAATGACGTCATGGCAGGTCCTTCACAACACCGCAATCCATACAGCAGACCAGACGCAGCGGAGAGAACATCGGGAGGACATCAGAAGGTAAGTATAATCTTTATTTTTTATTTAAAATTCTTTTTTTACAGGTTCTATGGTACCTGGGTCTGGATGAGAGTTTCTTCTTCTCCAGACCTGGGTACCATCCGCACATTGAACCGTGTGATATCCGCATGTTCACATGTAGTGATGCGGATGTCACGCGGTCCAATGCAAGTCAATGGCGGCGATTACGCTGCGTGTCCGCAAAATTAATGGACATGCTGCGTATTTTTTCCGCAATGATAATCCGCAGCGGAAATTTCCGCAGCATGTGCACAGCACATGCGGATTATCATTGGGGACCATGGGGCACATGTTACCAAGCATTTTTTAAGCATTTTCGCTGCGGAAATTCCGCGGCAAAAACGCTTGAAAAACGGATAGTGAGCACACAGCCTAACAGCCGTGAGTGGATTGGAGATTCACCCATGGCTGTTAGAGTTAAATGCCACTGTCAATCACTGACAGCGGCGTTAGGACAGACAGGAAGTGCATCATAGATCCTGCCCACTGTTGCACCCTTCTCATTATCGCGGGGTGCCAATGGGTTGTCAAGACAGCTGGGGGTTTGCTGAAGACCCCCTTGCCATGTCACCACGATCCTCCTGTGAACTTCAGCTCATGACTGGCGTTCATAGGAGATCGTGATTTTTGCTATACATAGCAGTGCTGAAGCCCTGCTATGTATAGCACAAGAGATTGGACGATCAAAGCTTCAAGGCTCCTAAGGGTACATTCACATTGTGTTCCAGCACTAGTTCGGTGGCCCCATCGGGGCTTATGTCCGAACCCCCCCATAGAACATGATTCGTATGTATGCGCCAACAGGTTGATTTGGCTAGATGAGAGGCTCTGGACTGAGGTCTAAGGGGTAACATTTCTCCTTGTGAAGAGTGACATACCGGCTCTGGCATGCCAAGGTAAGGAGTCTTATTCGCCGTGCAATGCTCCTCTGGGAAATTGAATATGCAAATTGCCTCTTCAGAGAGAAAGAGGACTTGAACTCTATAGCGCCACCTATTGGAAGCAGCAATCCTACAAGTCACAATCAACCCTATAACCTCAGTCCAGAGCTTCTCATCTAGCCAAATCAGTTCTCATACTTTGCTCTGAGGAGGGCTAACAGCCTGAAACACCGTGTCTGCAAATTGAGATTCTGATTTGGCTTTTATCCTAAGTCATATTGCACGACTCGTTAAAGGGTTGATTGTGACTTTTAGGATTTCTGCTTCCAATAGGTGGCGCTATAGAGTTCAAGTCCTCTTTCTCTCTGAAGAGGCAATTTTCATATTAAATTTCCCAGAGGAGCATTGCACGGAGAATAAGCCTCCTTACCTTGGCATGCCAGAGCCGGTATGTCACTCTCCACAAGAAAAACGTTACTCCTGTTACATGTATTATACTTTTACCTTTATATGTCAGGTAGCTAAACTATTAATATACTGGAGTATGGAGGAATGGTAGCATGCAGACCTGTCTTTTTATATTGGCTTGTTGATAAGGAAATGTTTGTTTTCAATACATCTCTAAATAGCAGATTGCCTCCATTAATTAACATTCCACTTGCACTATAATGAAAAGTTCAAAACATTTGAGGCTCTGATTGAAAAGCCGGGCCTACTAGTACAACAATCTCCAGTGAATTAGTTCTCACACAGATTAGACAAGTATATGCCTCTCCCCAGGGGCTTCACCTTTCCTGTGTAATGCCTGAGGGGTGAAGAAGCCGATATACACACCCCGTGCTGTACACAGAGCATATTCCACATAATTACACATTATTGTCATTAGTCTTATCATTGACATAACTTCCATCTGGCGGATGTGCGCTTCCTGACTACTGACTTTTTGATCTTTTTACTTAGATCAAGTATAGATCTGCCTGGATTTACATCCCTGTACTTCCATATGAAGATTAGTACAATGTGTTGCACGATATGCTACAATATAATCCATCATCTACGGGACCTGAAGCGTGCTGGATTATCACATGTTCTGGTTTATCGGTTCACCAATAGAAAAGTACACAACTCAGGATCTTACAACTAAATCTATGCTACTAGTAGTCACATCCTATACTATCTTGTAGCTGTCTGTTACATACAAGTGCTGGATTACCAGATTTTGGGTATATTAGGTGCCAGAATTTCACTGTATAGATGGGAACTACATGTAGATGCACTTGACAGGTGCTAAAATGTATGCAAACACTGAAAATATACATAATGCAATATTATATTACACCTTTAAATCAGATTGTGTGAGCCCACCTGCCATAAAAGATGACCGCAGTCAGATGGGTCTCCAAACTTACATTAAAATTGAACAACAGGAGACATCGATTTCTCTTGATCCTAAGTAAACAGTACTTATAATATGCAGTCGGCCATCTTATGTGTCCTGACGGTGTCCGCACTCACTCATTGAAAGATGTTGTAAGAAAGAAGGAACAGGCATGTTGTATTTACATATGCCCAATCCTTTTGTTTTAAGGTAGATAAACTGCCATAATTGTTGTCTTTTGAGTGAAGTGTGCATGTGTATGATAGGGCTGGGAAGAATAAGGGTTCATTTACAGAGACCGATCGGCGGCACGACACGACAGCCAATCGTTAAACTTTTACCCATCAGCAGTTGTTTGCCTGTTTACACAGGCAAACCAAAGCAAACGATCTGAGCGATCTATACTATATGGTTCAGTGCAAGTTCACATAGGCTGCCATTTTTCTAAACAGTGAGAGTTTTCTTTATACAGGACGATGCACCACCAAGAAAGATGATGTTTTGCTCCTTCATCGGGCAACCTGTTTACACGACAATATAATCATGAAACAAGATTTTTAACCTCATTCGCAATTATCTTGCAATGTAAATTTGCCCTAAACTGTGACAGATATCTAAAATACCTGGCCAGCATTGTAAGGTAAATGCAACAAATGACTTTGACACCCAGGTGCAAAGCTCCTATTTTTTTGGCTTTTAAACAATAGGGATCATTAATGACAGTGGGGGTTGGAAAGCCTTCATTTGGTTTTCTTTGTGCCCTTGGGAACTGAAATCAAGACATCACTAAGACCTCTTTTGTGCTAATACAATGCTGTCAGATCTCAGGAATTCTGAGCTTCAGCCACGTCTTATTTATCAGTAGGATTATAACAATAAGCTACAAAATACAGAACTACTAGTTGTACTGAGCGTCCCTTACCTCCTGGCTGTGCTGGTCTCATGCACTACACTGAGTAAGTCATTCACAATCTAGGTATCAATTGATGACAGATAAGAAGCAGATTTTCTAGTCTTTTTTTCTGATCTTCATACGTTTGCTCCATGATATGAGCGGCTTTCATTTGTTTTAGATATGTTCATTTATGGTTGTAAATTGGATCCGTTCATGAATGGAAAACAAAGGATTATTGTAATTGATTTTGTCTTGATTCATAGATTTAACTAACTATACAACCTAACTGACTTCACTGCTAACTTAATCCTCTCTCAAGTGGACTCATAATGTTAAGCTGGCCACACTCATTGATCAAAATCATCTGATTCTGCCAAGTAGGAGGGATCAGGCAAATATACACTGCTCAAAAAAATAAAGAGAACACTTAAATACCACATCTTAGATATCACTGAATGAAATATTCCAGTTGCAAATCTTTATTCATTACATAGTGGAATGCGTTGAGAACAATAAATATGATCAATATAAATCCAAATTAATATCCCATGGAGGTCTGGATTTGGAATGATACTCAAAATAAAAGTGGAAAAATCAAATTACAGGCTGATCCAACTTCAGTGGAAATGCCTCAAGACAAGGAAATGAGGCTCAGTATTGTGTGTGGCCTCCACGTGCCTGTATGACCTCCCTACAACGCCTGGGCATGCTCCTGATGAGGTTGCGGATGGTCTCCTGAGGGATCTCCTCCCAGACCTGGATTAAAGCATCAGTCAACTGGACAGTCTGTGGTGCGTTGGTGGATGGAACGAGATCATGTCCCTGATGTTCTTGATTGGATTCAGTTCTGGGGAATAGGCAGACCAGTCCATAGCTTCAATGCCTTCATCATGCAGGAACTGCTGACACACTTCAGCCACATGAGGTCTAGTATTGTCATGCATCAGAAGGAACCCAGAGCCCACTGCACCTGCATATGGTTTAACAATGGGTCTGAGGATCTCATCCGGGTACCTAATGGATGCCAGGGTACCTCTGGCGAGCACATGGAGGGCTGTGCGGCTCTCCAAAGAAATGCTTCCCCACACCATTACTGACCCACTGCCAAACTGGTCATGCTGGAGGATGTTGCAGGCAGCAGATCACTCTCCACGGAGTCTCCAGACTCTGTCACGTCTGTCACATGTGCTCAGTGTGAACCTGCTCACATCCGTGAAGAGCACAGGGCGACAATGTCGAATCTGCCAATCTTGGTGTTTTCTGGCAAATGCCAATTGCCCTGCACTGTGTTGGGAAGTGAACACAACACCCACTTGTGGACGTCGGGCCCTCATACCACCCTCATGGAGTCTATTTCTGACGGTTTGAGCAGACACGTGGATGTTCATGGCCTGCTGGAGGTCACTTTGCAGGGCTCTGGCATTGTTCCTCCTTGCACAAAGGAGGAGGTAGTGGTCCTGCTGCTGGGTTGTTGCCCTCCTACGGCCCCCTCCACGTCTCATGGTGTGCTGGCCTGTCTCCTGATATCTGCTCCATGCTCTGGACATGCTTCTTGCCACAGTTCACATTGATGTGCCATCCTGGATGAGCTGCACTACCTGAGCAACTTCTGTGGGTTGTATTGTAGACATCATCTCATGCTACTGTACCTCTAGGGGTGAGAGCAATGACAAAATGCAATAGTGACCAAAACAACAGGCAAAAAGGATGAGAACAGAGAAATGGTCTGTGGTCACCACCTGCAGAACCACTCCTTTATAGGGGGTATCTTGCTAATTGCCTATCATTTCTACCAGTTGTCTGTTCCATTTGCACAACAGCAGGAGAAATTGATTCACAATCAGTGTTGCTTCATAACTGGACAGGTAGATTTCACAGAAGTGTTATTGACTTGGAGTTACATTGTGTTGTTTAAGTGTTCCCTTGATTTTTTTGAGCAATATATATATATATATATATATATATATATATATATATATATATATATAGTACAGATCAAACGTTTGGACACACCTTCTTATTTAAAGATTTTTCTGCATTTTCATGACTATGAAAATTGTACATTCACACTGAAGGCATCAAAACTATGAATTAACACATGTGGAATTATATACTTAACAAAAAAGTGTGAAACAACTGAAAATATGTCTTATATTCTAGGTTCTTCAAAGTAGCCACCTTTTGCTTTGATGACTGCTTTGCACACTCTTGGCATTCTCTTGATGAGCTTCAAGAGGTAGTCACCGGAAATGGTCTTCCAACAATCTTGAAGGAGTTCCCAGAGATGCTTAGCACTTGTTGGCCCTTTTGCCTTCACTCTGCGGTCCAGCTCATAGTAACATAGTAACATAGTAACATAGTTTGTAAAGCCGAATAAAGACTTGCGTCCATCAAGTTCGACCTGTTAGTTCTGTAATTGTTAAAGTTGATCTAGAGGAGGGCAAAAACCCCAAATGATTTGGCCAATCTTCACCTGAGGAAAAATTCCCTCCCGACTCTGAAACCAGCAGTCAGAATAAATCCCTGTATCAACCTACTATTTTATTTTATTTTTAAGTATATGCTGAAATCTGCCTGGTATCTAGAAATGCATCCAGTCCCCGCTTGAACTGGTGTAGTGAATCTGACATTACCGTCTCCTCACTCAGTGAATTCCATATTCTCACTGCTCTTACCGTAAAGAACCCCTTCCTATGCTGGTGCTGAAACCTTTTCTCTTCCAGTCTTAGTGAGTGCCCTCTTGTTACCGTAATATCCCTCCTTTTGAACAAATCCCGGGCAAGATCTCTATACTGTCCCCTAACATATTTGTACACATTTATTATGTCCCCCCTCAACCTTCTCTTTTCCAAGCTGAATAGTCCTAGTTTTGCCAACCTCTCTGGGTATTGCAGTCCCTCCATTCCCTTTATTAATTTTGTTGCCCTCCTTTGTACCTTTTCAAGCTCATTTATATCCTTTCTATATATTGGGGCCCATAACTGAGCACAGTATTCCAAGTGTGGTCTGACCAGTGCTTTGTACAGTGGAAGAACAATGTTCTCATCCTTTGCAGCTATACCTCTTCTGATACATCCCATTACCCTGTTTGCCCTTACAGCAGCGGCCTGACTTTGGGCACTCCAATTTAGTTTGCTATCAATCAAGATGCCCAAGTCCTTCTCCATCTCTGAATTCCCCAATGATTTCCCATTCAGTGAGTACTGGTGACTTCCATTTTTCCTTCCCATATATATGACCTTACATTTCTCCTCGTTAAACCTCATTTGCCATTTAATGCTCCACCTACCCAGCTTATCCAAAATCCCTCTGTAGGTCTGCACTGTCCTCTTTTGTATTAATTGTTTTACATAACTTTGTGTCATCTGCAAATATTGATATTTTACTATTTATCCCGTTGACTATGTCGTTAATAAAGATATTAAATAACATTGGGCCTAGTACAGACCCCTGTGGTACCCCACTAGTGACGCTTACCCAATCTGAGTATATTCCATTTATAACCACCCTCTGCCTTCTATCCTTTAGCCAGTTAGCTACCCACTTGCAGACATTTTCCCCCAGCCCCATCATTCTCATTTTGTATACCAACCTATTATGTGGCACGCTATCGAACGCTTTTGAGAAGTCGAGATACACGACATCCACTGGTTCCCCCTGATCTACTCGAGAGCTAACCTCCTCGTAGAAGTCAATCAGGTTTGTTTGGCAGGAGCGATTCCTCATGAATCCATGTTGGTTCGGGATTAAAAGATTATTAGCATCAAGATGCTCCGTAATTGCCTCTTTAATGAAGCTTTCAAAAATTTTGCCCACAACGGACGTCAGACTCACCGGCCGATAGTTTCCGGCGTCACTTTTCGCTCCCTTTTTGAATATTGGCACTACATTCGCCTGTCGCCAATCAAGTGGTACAGACCCAGTCTCAACAGAGTCCTTAAATATAAGATATAACGGTCTGTCTATCACATTACTTAGTTCCCTTAGTACCCGTGGGTGTATGCCATCAGGTCCTGGTGATTTGTTTATTTTAATGTTACTGAGGCGTTTCTGTACCCCAGCTTGGGTTAGATTTGTCATACTTAGCGGAGGATTAAGTTTGTCGCTTCTCATTTCTCCTGTTAGTTCGATTTCCTTTGTGAAAGTTGTCGAAAAAAAATTATTTAATAGATTAGCTTTATCCTCCTCTTTCTCTATGATTTTGCCTTCCTCACTTTTTATCGGTCCAATATTATCCGATTTAATCCTTTTACTATTTATATACGTAAAGAACAGTTTGGGATTTGATCTACTTTCCCTAGCAATACGTCTCTCTGTTTCCTCCTTCGCTATTTTTATTTGTTTTTTACAGGTTCTCGTTTTTTCCTTGTAACACATTAGTGCCTCCTTACTGTTTTCCTGTTTTAATCTCTTGAATGCCTCTTTTTTGCTATTTAACGCCCCTTTTACGTTCTTGTTCAACCATATTGGTTTCCTCTTATTTCTGGCCCTTTTATTCCCATACAGTATATACCTCTCTCACTGAGTATTCAGAATTCTTTTGAAGGTTTCCCATTTACTATTCGTATTCCTTTGATTAAGAACTTTGTCCCAGTCAATAAGTTGAAGGCTTTCTTTCAGCTGATCAAACTTCGCCCTCCTAAAGTTTAATGTTTTTGTTGTTCCCTTATTGATAACCCTACTGAAGGGCATTTTGAAGTCGATAATATTATGGTCGCTATTACCTAGGTGCCCCCCTATCTGTACCTCAGTTATTCTATCAGGCCTATTAGTCAATATTAAGTCCAACACGGCCTTCCCTCTCGTTGGTTCCTGCACTAGTTGGGAGAGATAATTATCCTTAATATTTGTCAAGAACCTTTTACCTTTCTGAGATCTACAGGTTTCTGTTTCCCAGTCAATATCCGGGTAGTTGAAATCCCCCATTACAATCACTTCATTATGTTTTGCTACTTTGTCTATTTGTCCTAATAGCAGATTCTCATTCTCCTCTGTTATATTTGGTGGCTTATAGCAGACCCCCAGTAATATTTTATTATTATTTTTAGTTCCCTCTATCTCTACCCACATGGACTCGACCCCCTCTTCTCCCTCTCCTATATCTTCCCTTAGTCTGGGTTTTAGACATGACTTTACATATAAGCAGACTCCTCCGCCTTTCCCCTGTTTCCGGTCCCTTCTAAATAAACTATAATCTAATAAATTTACTGCCCAGTCCTAGCTATCGTCTAGCCAAGTCTCTGTTATACCTACGATGTCATACCTCTCCTCCGATATAAGCGCCTGCAGCTCATCCGCCTTATTGGTCAGGCTTCTTGCGTTGGTCAGCATGCAAGATAAAACTTTGGGGTTATTTAGCATCCTATTCTTCTCTAACGATCTAACTGTACTATCCCCACCCCCCTCTCCACCCTCATTATATTCACTTCTCCCCTACCCCCTTGCTTGCCTCACATCCCACCTATTTCCTTGGTTTCCCCCCCCCGTCTCTAGTTTAAAAACTCCTCCAACCTATTAGCCATCTTCTTCCCCAGCACCGCTGCACCCTCCCCATTGAGGTGCAGCCCGTCCCTACGGTAGAGCCTGTAGCCGACCGCGAAGTCGGCCCAGTTCTCCATGAACCCAAACCCTTCTGCCTTGCACCAACTCTTTAGCCACTTATTCACCTCCCTAACTTCCCGTTGGCGCTCCTGTGTGGCTCGCGGGATTGGTAGTATTTCTGAGAAAGCTACCTTGGAGGTCCTTGCCCTAAGCTTCCTACCTAGGTCCCTGAAATCATTTTTAAGGACCCTCCATCTACCACTCACTTTGTCATTGGTGCCGATGTGGACCATGACCGCTGGGTCTTCGCCAGCCCCACCCAGTAACCTGTCAACCCGATCCGCGATGTGCCGGACTCGAGCGCCAGGGAGGCAGCACACCGTTCGGCGATCCCGGTCTTTGTGACAGATTGCCCTGTCTGTCCCCCTAATAATAGAGTCACCCACTACCAGAACCTGTCTTGCCTGCCCTACACATCCCAAACCATCTCGATTGGGTTCAGGTCTGGTGACTGTGGAGGCCAGGTCATCTGGCGTAGCACCCCATCACTCTCCTTCTTGGTCAAATAGCCCTTACACAGCCTGGAGGTGTGTTTGGGGTCATTGTCCTGTTGAAAAATAAATGATGGTCCAACTAAACGCAAATCGGATGGAACAGCATGCCTCTGCAAGATGCTGTGTTAGCCATGCTGGTTCAGTAAGCCTTCAATTTTGAATAAATCTCCAACAGTGTCACCAGCAAAGCACCCCTACGCCATCACACCTCCTCCTCCATGCTTCACGGTGGGAGCCAGGCATGTAGAGTCCATCCGTTCACCTTTTCTGCGTCGCACAAAGACACGGTGGTTGGAACCAAAGATCTCAAATTTGGACTCATCAGACCACTGGTCTAATGTCCATTCCTTCTGTTCTTTAGCCCAAACAAGTCTCTTCTGCTTGTTGCCTGTCCTTAGCAGTGGTTTTCTAGCAGCTATTTTACCATGAAGGCCTGCTGCACAAAGTCTCCTCTTAACAGTTGTTGAAGAGATGTGTCTGCTGCTAGAACTCTGTGTGGCATTGACCTGGTCTCTAATCTGAGCTGCTGTTAACCTGCGATTTCTGAGGCTGGTGACTTGGATAAACTTAGCCTCAGAAGCAGAGGTGACACTTGGTCTTCCTTTCCTGGTGCGGTCCTCATGTGAGCCAGTTTCTTTGTAGCGCTTGATGGTTTTTGCAACTGCACTTGGGAACACTTTCAAAGTTTTCCCAATTTTTCGCACTGACTGACCTTCATTTCTTAAAGTAATAATGGCCAGTCGTTTTTCCTTACTTAGCTGCTTTTTTCTTGCCATAATACAAATTCTAACAGTCTATTCAGTAGGACTATCAGCTGTGTATCCACCTGACTTCTGCACAACACAACTGATGGTCCCAACCCCATTTATAAGGCAAGAAATCCCACTTATTAAACCTGACAGGGCACACCTGTGAAGTGAAAACCATTTCCGGTGACTACCTCTTGAAGCTCATCAAGAGAATGCCAAGAGTGTGCAAAGCAGTCATCAAAGCAAAAGGTGGCTACTTTGAAGAACCTAGAATATAAGACATATTTTCAGTTGTTTCACACTTTTTTGTTAAGTATATAATTCCACATGTCTTAATTCATAGTTTTGATGCCTTCAGTGTGAATGTACAATTTTCATAGTCATGAAAATACAGAAAAATCTTTAAATGAGGTGTGTCCAAACTTTTGGTCTGTACTGTATATAATGTGTATGACGGTCTCCCAGAATCTTCATTAATGACACATGTTGGAGGTAAGAAGAATCTTGAATTTCAAAATACCAAATCTCTGTTGCTACAGCAAAGATGTAACTACCAAAACAATATGACCTAGGCTTATTCCCACCCACCTCCATCATGGTAATAAACATGCACACTCAGCTGAGCATGCATGCTTATAAGGAGTGGGAAGACATAGCTGTTGGCCGAACGAGTGGTAGGTTGACAGTTAACTAGCCACTTTTATACATAGGGGGGGAGTCCTGTAAACCATTCTAATTTACCGTATCTTAAAATTCCTGCTGTTTGAAGGCTTAATCAAACTTAGTTTATCAGTCCTAAAGAGTAACCGCCATCTTAATTTATATTTCATAAATCTATAGTACACCACCGGGACTGATCAGTCATTCTCAAAATTCTCAATTCCAGGGTAAAATCTGTATTAAGTAAAGACAGATTGTTACATTACTGAGATATCTCCTATCTCACTTCCCAGTATCTCAGTTACTACTGATAAGATTCTATGTAGATAGGAGGAGGGAAGAGCTAGAGGCACAGCTCCTCCCCCCTCCTCTCCTTCCTTTCTAGATAGAATCTTATCAGTAGCAGCTGTCATCTCCTATCTCAGTAATGTAAGAATCTGTCTTCACTGAATACAGATTTTACTTGGGAATTGAGAATTTTGAAAATGAATGATCAGTCCTGGCAGAGAAAGAAGCAAATGTGTACTATTGATTTATGAAATAAAATTTTAAATTATGGTTATTATTTAACTGTTCAGAGTTAAGTTTGTCATGTTGATGGTCTGATCCAACAATCTGGCCAATCACAGTATTATGTGTTTGGTAGGCATTATGCATTCACACAATAATCCATTATTGATTATTATGTCTTGGTCAAAACCAAGCTTTTGCATTGAGGCCCATGAGCTGCAAATTACGACACTGCAATCCAATGCAATTACCGTATTTGTTGAACTATAAGACACACCGGACCATAAGACGCACCTAGGTTTTAGAGGAGGAAAATAGAAAAAAAATGTAAGCAAACAATGTGGTCATGATGCCCTGTTAAGGGAGAGGTGGTCAGCTGCTGCCACTGTTATAGGGGTAATGTCCCCCAATTCTGTTAATATCCCCCATCCTGGTATATATGGCCCCCTCCTTCCTGTTATACGTGGCCCTCATCCCCATGCTGATATGCATGACACCCAATCCCCCATCCTGGTATGCATGGCCCCCCTCATCCCTCTTCCTGGTATGTATGGCACCCTTCATCCTGGTATGTATGCACCCCCCTCACACCCACCCTGGTATGTATGGCACCTTCATTCCTCTTTCTGTTATGTATGGCACCCTTCATCCCTGTATGTATGGCCCCCCTTATGCCTCATCCCTGTATGTATGGCCCCCCTCATACTTGTATGTATGGCCCCCCTCATCCCTCTATGTATGGCCTCCCTCATCCCTCTTCCTGGTATGTATGGCACCCTTCATCCCCCCTCATACTCCCATGGGTGTGGTCAATATCATGGTCTTTAATAGCGGGCACGCTGACAGCCGAGTGCAGCAGGAGCCGTGCTGCGGGTACAGTGTGCATGCTATAAGGGAGAATGAAATGTCACTGCTCCCCACGCACGCAGTCCCGACATGGGGAGCAGTGACTATTCCGGCACATAGCAGGACACAGCACTTGAGGAGAGAGGAGGTGAGTATAATTGTTTATTTTTTTTCTGTGCAGAGCGACGGGGATCAGGGGGTGCCAAGCATACCAGTATGAGGGGGGCCATACATACTGGAATGAAGGGTGCCATACATACCAGGAAGAGGGATGAGGGGGCCATACATACTGGGATGAGGGGGGGCCATACATATAGGGATAATGGGTGCCATACATACCGGGAGCCGTGCTGCTGGCACAGTGTGCTGGCTATTAAGGAAAATGAATATTCACTGCTCCCCACGCCCATGGGCATGGAGAGCAATGAATATTTATTTTCTTTAGTAGCGGTCACAGTGTAGGCTGCAGTAGGCGGCTGCTGCCTCCTGTGCCCAGCTACTCCTCCGCAGTCATTCCCCCACATCCCCCACCACCCACAGCCACAGTATTTATGTATATCGGACTATAAGACGCACCCCCCACTTTCCTCCAAAATTTTGGAGGAAAAAAGTGCGTCTTATAGTCTGAAAAATATGGTATTTCTCTATATAGGATTTCAATGGTTTTGTAAAAAAAAATGACATAAATTTGCACTATGTGAAATAGGCCAAAAGATACAGAAAAAGGTGTGCTATTTGTAAGATGAATTAGGCAATGTTCGGGTTCATCATCTGTGTGACTTTTAGCATTAATAAGATTTTGTTCTTACATTTTGTGTGCTGTATTGCTCCAATGCTGATTGTATGCAGGAGACTAAAGCATAAGATGTCATTGTATATTATGTGTATGGGGAAATCCCAACGGTCTGCCCTAAGGGAGAAGACAGAAGGGTGGATTTCAATATGCCTGATGCTTTATTCCCTGGGGATACATAGTGTCAGAGGTACTGTACATGGGTTTTTTCCCCTTTCCTAAATATTTCACATGTATGTAACCTGTAAGTCAGTGAAAACTTAGCTAAAATAATTAATTGAGCAGGTTGTATCCTTAACAAGCCCAAGGTAAGTTTGTAAAAATAACAGCATCAGAAGTGACATGTAGTTATATTCAGTTGACATCTGTTATTGGCTTTCCAGCCAGCTGAAGCATGTACTCAACTAGTGTCTGCCGAAAACGTACCCAAGGCCCAAGGACTAAAGCTCCTCTAGCTATATTAGTTAACACCACAAAAGTTGAAAAAGTCTTTTGATCTTTCAGTCTGCCAGTCTTAAACTTGCTAAACGCTAGAAATCCTTTGAAAAGTCATCCCTTGTTTTATGACAGGTAATTGTAATGTCTACAGTGCAATCAAATTAGGAAGTCTGCATATTCCCGTTATTCCTGTGATAATACAGGCATTCCCAGCACATGTATGGGGGAGCTGAGAGAGATACTGCAGCCAGACAAATCCACTGCCAATCTAAGGTTATCCAAAAGGTAGTTTCCAAGATTTTTTTCTATTCTTGTCACTTGCCCACTGAAAAAAATAGTAAAATAATCTTTATTCAGCCCCCATAGTTCCAGTGCCTCCTCTGCACCACCGCACCCAGTCATTGCTGCAGAAGTGATGTCATAACTACAGCACAAGTGACGGATGCAGCCAATCACCGGGCTTAGTGGTGATGCCCATGTAGCTGAGCGAGATAAATAAAAATAAATACTTGAAAACCCCTTTAATATGTGAGTGTTGGAAAATTCTCTCATGTTAAGTCTGCAAGATCAGCTGGGAATAGTGACTCCCCTGTGGCAGATGTTGGGGGAAAATAAGGATCAAGCATGTTGGAGCCTACTTTTTCAGTTGGTCTCCGAGCCTGTTCTTCCTACAGAGGTCATCATAGGACCACTGCAGGCAATCAGTGGCTGCAGTGGTGAACGATGGCCAGTGATTGGCTGCTGTGATCCCATGTCTGTATGTACAGACAGTTGATTTTGGTAATATGAAGAGCAATCCATACAAGGAGATACAAATCCACTCTACATTGTTACTTATCTTTCTTTTCTTCTACATTTCCCATATAATGTGGAACAATAGAAGCCGACCTCTGGAGTTGTTATAAACGTTTCCTTTCAGCTTTGCGGGTATTACAATGTGTCCATGCAGTGCTGGCGGTTGCAGACATAGTCGGGATCTTACTCTGGTGTCTTCAGTAACAGTGTAGGAGTATGTTTATGACGAATCTGTGTGTAAGACGATCCTCCACTGCAGTTCTGACAAGTTCATGTTCTCAAGACTTTTTGTTTCCTAAATCAAATGCAGGACAGATGTAATTTCCTGCCTGTAGTCATTTCCCCATCTTGACAGGCAGTCAGTGTGCTCAGATTGCATTTACAGTAGGTGGGATCCAGATCCTTGCAGCTTCCTTCTCTGCTCCACTGACAAAAGGGAGGATTATTGATATTGTGCTGGTGGCCAGGTGGCTTGGCTCACTGCAGAGCACACCGCCTGGATTACCTACAGGGCAGCATCCCACCAGAATACATCCATTTTTACACGCTGTATGTCTGGGCTGTGGCTTTGTGCACAAATGCTTTGTGAAGCTGCCAGCGCATGCCCCTTTTTATATAAGAAGACAATCTCAGCTGCTTTCCCATGTGTTCACAATGCAGAAAAAAAGCATGAGATATATAGAAATATATTAATTAAAGGGACATCTGACTTTTATATTAATAACATTTAATCACAGTATAAATGAAAAGTACATGTTTTCATTTATACAAAACTATAAATTGAAAACTCCTTTATGGGTGAGTGAGTTGTGGTCAAATCAGTTTTTTTCCACAATTTTGCATAGCAAGAAAGTCATTTGGACAACGGTAAGTGATCTCACCCTAAGGGAAGAGTAAGACGGCCGTATATCTCTAACAGGGATCAGAATACAATGCTCGGACTGGCCGGTGGCTCTCCCGACCCCAGCGTGACATCTGCATAGAAATATATTCTGTCACTCTCTGGTCTGGATTGCCACTGGCCACTCCGAGCATTGTGTTGTGATCCCCATCCGAGTTATATGGCCGTCTGACTTTTCCATAAGAGTATGTTCACACGAATATATCTTCAGTCCATGTGCTGTTTTTGTGCACAAGAAACCATCCACATATAGCACACACACCAATTGCCGACTATGTGCCAATGCACATGGGCAAATTTCCAAAAATCGCAGCATGCACTAGTTTGGTATGAAGTATGGTCAAGACTACTGCATGGACATGTTAGGCAGCTCCTGCATCAGTTGTCTAAGCCCACAGAATTTTACAAGGAGCTAAACACCTCTGCAATTTGTGGACATCACTGGTCTACAAAGTTCAGAGGACATCTGAACTTAACCTAATAATAAAGGCCTGTTTACACTGGTCCACAGGCATCCTGCATCTTCCTCCAGGTTTGAGCAATCAGAAGGAGAGCCTTTCTGAATCAGGACCCTCCTACTGTGTATTTATTTATTTATCTTACTCACTTGTATGGCACCATTAATTCCACAGCGCTTCACAGACATTATAGGTACTGTCCCCATTGGGGCTCACAATCTACATTCCCTATCAGTATGTCTTTGGAGTGTGGGAGGAAACCTGAGAACCTGGAGGAAACCCACACAAACATGGGGAGAACATACAAACTCCTTGCAGATGTTGTCCTTGGTGGGATTTGAACCCAGGACCCAGAGCTGCAATGCTAACCACTGAGCCACCTTGTATTTGGCTAACTAGCCTCTCACATCTAACTGCAGTAGAACAGCAACAAGGGAACATAGAGGAGAGAAGTATCCTCTGGGCTTTGTGTTTGGTGAGAGCTGAGAAGCGTTCTAACTAACAATTATGGTTAGTACAGTTATGGTGGTGGTGTAATAATAATGGCCCAAGACAACATGAAATCAGCCCATCTGACCCTCTCGAGAGAGACGCGCCCCTTCCAAGTTGGTCAGAACCTGCACAGGTATGTGGTCTTCTGTGCAATGTTGACAAAATGTGGAAAATGTACTCATGTCAAAGAAAATGGGATGGGGCACCAAGACCTCCTATAGTCAAGAGTTTAGTACTGTTAAAGAGGGCCTATCACCAGGTCAAAAGTGGCCAGTTTTCGCTCTTATTTTATTCACTGTGCTCCCTTGCGTATTCAGATTTTGTTTTTTTGTTGTTGTTTTTTAATCTGCCATAGGGTTACAGAGATCTGGGCCTTTTTATTTAATGCTAATGTTTATAACTTTTCCAAAGGGGCGTGATTGACAGGATTCTAAATGGACGTCTTTTTTTAGGATGATCTGCATTATTACCCTGTGGACTGCACTCCCTTAGCCCAAATCTCAGGTTAAAATATAAACCGTATCATTCATGTGAGCAACGGGAATAAAGAGCAGAAGCTGGCCTCTTTGGACTTGGTGTCAGGTCCTCATAAAGCCACATTTGAAAAGGGGTAACATTTTTATCTTTGTCGCCCTGCCCTCTGTCCTGTATGTACACTACTGGTAACAGCAAAGTAAAATATATGTTTCTATGGACATATTACCCCAGCTCAGTGATTTATGGAGAAAATCAATGAATCACACAATGTAAGGTCTCATTTACAAGGCAGCTTTCTGGTCAGTATTTTACGCCAGTATTTGTAGAAGAAAATCAAGACCAGAAAAGGTACAAACTTTTCCATTATACTGCTTTTCTATAGGATCCTGGTAATAAATTCACTCTCAATATGCCCAAAAATGTCCAAAAATAAGCCACTTTGTAGTTCATTTCCATAAGTGTCTATTTTAAGGTGAAACTCTGGGAATCTGTATGGTTGGGATGTTCGATATGTATGGAGGCCTGCATTTTTGGTTTCTATACTGCATATTAACCAGTGTAACATATTTGATGAGAATATAAATACTTTCACTACAAAAGTAGCAGAGAGGAGTTTGTCAGATGTGGAAACAAGAGTTTGTTGTTTGGAATAACTGTAGTCTGATTGCACAAAGTGCACCTCAGGTCCACGTCCACGATGATCCTATGTGGGGCGGTATATGAAGGTAATGTAATACTTCTTATTTACTGTACATATTGTAGTCTTTCCTCATACACTTTCCAGTTAGGACCAGAAATGCACTGGAAACACTCAACCATTTAGTTATAAAACAAAGAATACTTTATAGATTACTTCATGAGCAATTCAATATGGAAGGAGTAAAAGCTTAATGATTAACGCTGTGATTATAGAGCTGAGCGTGTGTAATCTGAGTTGTGTTTAATAAAAGATATTGTAGATCTGTAGACATTTAGCATTTCTTGAAATAAGCTACATAAGTGACACCTGTTATTATGCCACCCTATCACTAGCAATCTCCAACTGTACATGATAGACATGTGGTCGCCCCCAATGTTTTGTTATTTCTTTTGTTTTGTTTCGCTTTCAAAACCTTTTTTTAGTTTTGACAAACTAAAAGTGCAAAATGATGCTTTATACTATACCTTATTATATTCAAGATCCAAAAGATAGGTAGTGACTTGTAGATCGGTGGGGGTCCGACATCTAGACCCCCAGACGATCCTGTAAATGGGGCTATGAAATGGAATGGAGGGTGGGCTGTAGATGTTCAATATTTTTAAGAAAAAAAATGAAAAAAGGAAATTATGTTAATTACACATTAAAGTTTGATGGCACTAATCATATTCATAGCTATTAGAATTCCTACCAACTGTTGGGTCACAAAAGTCAACATTTTTCATCATGACCAACGTCTTTATATTTTTATAAGATGTAAGGAACCTGCAAGTAGTTTGGACCATGCCAAACTACTGACAGGAGTAGATAGAAAAATGGGAGATCTGCATCTTATGTTCTACCTGCAAATAGGTAGTACATGGTAGCATCCATTTGAAATATAGACTTATTCCAGCGCCTGCCGTTCCTATATGTCTAATAGTGGTGGATCCGAGATCTGAAATGCACTCATTCTACTGAGCACTTCTCAACCCCTCCACTCTGTGCTTGATTGATGGCAGTAGTGGGCAACTGGGTGGGCAACTGGGTGGGCAATAAGGCTGCAAAGAAAAATCAGACCCAGTTGTATTTTTGTGACTAGCTTTTCATGATTGCAGTACCCCATTCACTGGCAATATGACCTCATTCACCTGCATTACTCTACAATGCAGCATAATTGGCCTCGTGACCTGTGTGGCACCCAGTGCCATATAGCCCCGGCCTAAGTCAGGCATACAGGAGAGGAGTCGTGGAGCACTAAGTACTGATACACAAGCAAACTTTTTTCTTTTAAAGGGAATCTTTTACCAGGAGTTTGCTACCCCATCAGAAAGTATCAAGATGTAGGGGCAGAAACCCTACTTCCAGCCATGTGTCACTTACTAGGTTGCTCACTACAGTTTTGATAAAATCACTGTTTTATCTCTGAATGCTGAGCTCTGAATAACCCTGCCCACACCACTGATTGGTAGTTCTGTGTACACTGTGCATAGGCAGAAAGCTGCCAATCAGTGGTGTGGGCGGGGTTATACAGAGCATGGAGCACTACATAGCAGCAGGTTTACCAGTCCTCTAGTGATAATCGCTTGCTGATAAAACAGTGATTTTATCAAAACTACTGCAAGCAGCTCAGTAAGTGACACATCACTGGAAATGAGGTCTCTGCCTACATCATGCTGCTTAGGTGGCAAAAACCTTTTAAGCGTTGAGTAATTATTCTTTTTAGTCTGCTGTCATGATTAAGGCCAATGTATGTGTAAAAAAAAAAGACAGTGACGTAATGAAAAACACAAACTACATAAAGCAGCTATATAAAGAGTGACTGTAGATCTAAGTTGATTGTTTATGGACTTTAAAGGATGCAGCTTGTGAACTATAGAAGGACGTTGTGTAACCTGTTGCCAATAACATCCTCTTAGTCATAGTTTAACTGATAAGCGTATGCTTTTGTCTGCTGCCATATCAACTCTACAGCTCTTAGGCAATAATCCACATGTGCTGGATTCAGCTGTCAAACTTACTGGTCCGCTGCCAGATCCAGCAACCGCCAACTGTAAGAGAAGTAACAAAGAAAAGCACATGTTGATATAAGAGTTAGAAAATGTTTCCCTCAGACACACCCGTCCTTCCAGAGCAACGGTTATTCTTGTGAAGGAAAGAATCCTGCTGATCTTCCCCAGATAAGGGGCACAACAGATGGCTTCATTCGCTGCACACCACTGATAGCACAGAGAGCTATGCCAGTCCAATTCCTCTCTGCGAGGATCTGCCGCTTTCTAAAGGGAAATTATGTTCTTTCTACACAATGACTTCCATTTGCTGTATTTCCTGGGAATGTTAAAGGGCTGGGATGAGACATGTTACTCTGATCCGACATCTCAGTGCTTCGGAGAACTACATTCCCCAGTATCCCACAGCTGTCAGGATATGCAAGGTGTCTCCCAACTGTAGAGCCACAGGTTACACAGCAGTGCTAACTAATCTCTTCTATTTAGTGGAATTATGAAGAATTACAAGCACATTACGGATCGTTTATGGTGCTGATACACACTGTGGTTACTTAATTTATGTGGTTTTCCTCAGTGTTTTTTTATATGTATTTTTAGCTGCAGCTAGATGTCAGCTGACGTTATTTTATTTTTACTTTTTTTTTGTACTATAGGTTATTATTTTTTAAATCAATAGTACACATAAAAATAAGCAACTTTGTAATATTTCTTATTAGAGAAATCTGCTTTTTTCTCCTCCAGGACTGATTGTTCATATGCAAAATTCTCAATTCATGGTTAAATCTGTATTTAGTGAAGACAGACTTTCCCATTACTGAGATAAAAGATGACAGCTGTTTCTGATACAATTCTATGTAGACGAGAGGAGGGAGAGGAGGTGAGAGGAGCTGGAGGCAGAGCTCCTTTCTCCTCCTTCTGTAGCAGCTGCCATCTCCTATCTCAGTTTTGGGAAAATCTGTCTTCACTGGATACAGATTTCACCTGTGGATTGAGAATTTTGAATATGAACAATCAGTCCTGGTGGAGAAAAAAAACAGATTTCTCTGATAAAAATATATTACAAACAAGCTGGGTTTCAAGGAGCTTTGTAATGACAGGCACAGAAGTCCTCACCAGACCCCCTGCTGTGATAGCTATCAATTGGTGCCCTGCAATCGCATCACGGGAGGGCCGATGGGTGCATTGAATGAAGCACCCCCATGCCTGTGCTGTTATTGGCACTGTCAGAGTTTGACAGTGGCATTTAATAGGTTAGATGCGGAGCTCTGTCCGTGGCTGTTAGAGGCAGCCACTACCTGCTGGGTATGGGGCAAGCTCACTGCATGACCCTGCTCCTTACACCTGCTACCGACTAGCACCGTATATGTATGGCAGATGTCGGTAAGAGTTTAAAGGGGTATTCCCATCTCCAAGATCCTATCCCAATATGTAGCAGATGTAATAATAATAATACTATCAATTACCTCCAATTAGAAATGTAATATAGTTTTTCTGATTTGCTATGTCTCTTCCCCATATGCAGGGCATTGCAGGAACTTAAGTATCCATCATTACGACCACTAACAGCTAACTAACTGTCCCTATATGATTGGTTGTAACCATGGATACCTAAGCTATTGCACAGGGGCACATAAGGAAAGTGACATAGCGAATCAGAAGAACTATACTACATTTCTAATTGAGAAAAAAGATTTCAGGACTATAATGATCATAATTGGTGGAGCCCCCACAAAGAAGGTGTTTGTACCGAAACGTGCGTTGGGGCACAAGGGTCCACAGTGGGAGACATTGGTAAGGTACTTTCTTTCATCATATGTGCGGACTGTGTCGTATGACATTGCTGTCTGATCATCCTTTATGGTCCCAGTGGGTACACATCATGTGTCCTTGGGCTACTTAGTCTAATCCTTTTTCTATATATACATGGTCTGCACATACCACAGCTCCTGGGCAGGGGGGGAGCAAAAGAGTATACAGACATTACAGCAGGGAGTCACAGCTGATTATTTTTGTGAGGTAAAACATTTCACTGCCTGTTTTTTAAAAAAAAATTTACCTTTAAAGAAAGAATTAATTGCGATTCTATGCTGTAATGTCTGTATATTCTTTTGCGTCCTCCCCTGCTCAGGAGCTGTGGTATGATCAGACCATGTCCCTGCACGGTCAGACACAGACATTACACAGTACACAGCAGGGGCACATATATAAGATTATCTCAGCACAGGAACATTTTATTTAAATACATTAAATTGTGGAAATTATTATTAATCCAAGATCTATTGATTAAAATAAACTTTAAAGGTAACTTTGTGGAAAAAAAAACCCTTTTAAGGGGTATTCCCATCTCCAAGATTCTATCCCAAGATCTATTGAATAAAATTAACTTTATTAGTGGGAAAATCCCTTTAAGTTCCCACAATGAATTTTTGATACCGTGCATTTTGGTTGCGCAAAAACTGTAGCAAGCAATCTGATACATTACTGTATCAATAAAGCTTTGTCAAAGCCAAATGCCAGGAAGTGTCAAAAAGAAAGCAGCTTTATTTAAAACATGACATACTAAAAACAGACAAACTGCTGTTTCAAAAACACTATAAAAACGCAATGCAAAAAAACACAATGAAAAAACATACGAAACCTAAATGAACTAATAAGTGCAGAAATGATGCAGAAAATTTGCAACATCAAAATGCACCAAATACTCATGGTGGGAACTTAGCCTTGAGTGTTTTAAAACTCAGCATGCTCTGTATTATTATTATTATTATTATTATTATTATTATATGTTTTTTCTTTTAGGCTTTTTTTTTCTATAAACTTTTGCATAGGAAAAAAACAATGTCTGAAAAAAGAATGTGCCCTCATAAAAATTCTTGAAGAAATGCATAAAATTCATGAATCAACAAATGTGTATAATAATAATAATTTATTGTTTTATAAAAAAAAAATAAAACAGGATTATGTGTGAACGTAGCCACAGTGGGTTCCAATGTTACGTAACTAATTGTCTTTGTGCTTGTGTTTCAGTTTTGCGCGACATAATCATAGAAACACTGCGATGCTTCATAAACAGGTAGAAGCTGGATGTGTGCAGAAATGCCTTGTAATTACACCCTAGGGAAAAGTCACAGGACCTATTCTACAGATGTAATTCCCGGCCTGACCTTGGGTATCGTCATCTGAACTAACAGCTTTATAGAGATATGATGATGAGTTCAGATCATATAGCCGCCTTCCCTTACACATTATATACCGCAATTATGTCAGGATTTGTTGACAATCTGTGAATGAAGGCAGCCGGACATACCCAATGCTTTGTTCTCCTGACATGACGCCAGAGGTGTTTGACAAATGCTAAAATTGGGCGATCTGCATATTCATGTGGGAGTTCTGATTTGATCTGATATGATTAGAATTGAGCTTACATTAGTTTAAAAGAAAACAAGGAGTCTGGCCGTTGGGATTGTAAAACACACAAGCTCTGGAAGCAAAACGGTTAAAAAAAATGTCATTAAGATCAATTTCAGAAATGTTATTCTTTCACATAATAAATGCAGGGCAAGAAGTTTGTATGTTCTCCCACTGTTTGCGTGGGTTTTCTCCTGTTATTCCCCCACATACCAAAGACATACCGGTAGGGAATTTAGGTTGCGAGCCCCAATGGGGACAGAGATGATGATGATGTCTGTAACGGGTTGTAGAATTAATGTTGCTATATAAGAGAGTAAAATAAATAAGCAGTGTAATAAAAAGGATGCAAATATGTCAGAACTTTTATCTTGCATCGATCCCCAGTACAAAGAGAACATGACAGCAATATTCAGTATATCAAGGCTCTTGTCCTAAGCTAACGCCTGCTACATCAGTCCTAATGTGCTTTCACATTCTGTATGATTGTTGGCCATTGTGATTATCAGAGGTGAATAAACAGACGCAAATTACAAATTCCATTCACTTCTGTAAAAGGAGACTAAGGGCCCCGTCACACTAAGCGATGCAGCAGCGATCCCGACAACGATACGACCTGTCAGGGATCGTTGCTGCATCGCTAATACATCGCTGGTGAGCTGTCAAACAGGCAGGCTCACCAGCGATCAGGGGAGCAGCGATATCGTGGAAAGAATCGTTCCACGATGTCCTGCTCCCGTTACCAGCCTGCTGCAAGCAGGAGCAGGCTGGTAACTATGGTAAACATCGGGTTACTAAGTGCGCACGTGCCCCTAGTAACCCGCTGTTTACCATAGTTACCAGCCAGATCGTTGGTCCCGCTGGTCACACACAGCGATGTGTGCTGGCCAGCGGGAGGCCAACGACCAAAAAATGGTCCAGGACACTTTGCAACGATCAGCGACCTCACAGCAGGGGCCTGATCGTTGCAAAGTGTCACACACAGCGACATCGCTGGTGAGTCACCAAAACCGTGACTCAGCAGCGATATCGCTATGTGAGACGGGGGCTTAAGTCCCCTGCACCCTAAGTAAATGTCATCACTGAGCAACAAGTCTGATAGCAGTAGCTCAATGTGGAGTGGTTTCATGTTATAGATATGCTTCCTTTTGTTGTCCTGTCTCCTACTTATCAGCATGTTTTAATAATGTAATACTGAGTTTCCCCCTCAAGGGTGCGCTCAAACAGTTATAGGATAATGGAAATCCCCAATTACACCTCTCCTCATCTTCTGAATAATGGTAGTAAACACTCCCAGATTGTTCAGTTCCGCTAACACATTTATTTGGGGCATATGTGTATCAAACAGATGTGTGGTTTCTCTTGCATAAAAATAGCACTGTCTGAACAAGGCCATATAGGCAAAGCTTAACCTTTGAAATTGTAATAATAATAATAATCTTTTTATTTATATAGCGCCAACATATTCCGCAGCGCTTTATAGTTCAGACAATTTACAGATTATCGGCACTGTCCCCATTGGGGCTCACAATATACATTCCCTATCAGTATGTCTTTGGAGTGTGGGAGAAAAGCAGAGATCCCAGAGGAAACCCATGCAAACACCTTGCAGACAGATGTTGTCCTTGATGGGATTTGTACCCAGGACCCCAGTGCTGCAAGGCTGCAGTGCTAACCAATTTTCTATTTATTCTTTTATTGATTTATTTTTATATCCACAACCGACAGAGAAGTATATACGTGTGTGTGTATGTATGTATATATATATATATATACATATATATATATATATACATATATATATATATATATATATATATATATATAGACACACACACATATATACCATAGTATTTTTTGGACTATAAGACGCACCTAGGTTTTAGAGGAGGAAAATATGGCACCCCTCATCCCTATCCTAGTATGCATGGTCCCTCTAATCCCTATCATGCTGCACATAAAAATAAACACTCCTACTCACCTTTCTTCTCTCTCCTCCAGCGCTGCGTCCTGTCTGCCGTCACTGATCTCGCCATGTGAGCCGCGCATGGCGTCACTGTCATGCTCGGCTCACAAGGAGAGATCAGCTGTCAGAAGTCACTGCTACCCACGTCGGGACTGTGTGCACAGGGAGAAGTGACTTCATGCTCCTTAATAGCCGGCACACAGCGTAGCCGCAGCATGGGCATGGAGAGGGGGTGAATATTTATGCCCTTTAATAGCGGGCACACGTGATCGCCCGGCAGCAGCAGGAGCCGCGCTGCAGATACACTGTGTGCCGGTATTAAGGAGAATGGATATTCACTGCTCCCCACACCCATGGGCGTGGGTAGCAGTGAATATTGATTTTCTTTGGCAGCGAAGACAGTGTAGGCTGCAGCTGGCGGCTGCTGCCTCCTGTGCCCCGCTCCTCCGCCGCTACCACACCCCCACATCCCACACCCCACACAGTATATACATATACCGACCCAACATTCAGACTATAAGATGCACCCCCCAAAAATTTTGGAGGAAAAAAGTGTCTTATAGTCTGAAAAATACGGTATATATATATATATATATATATATATATATATATATACAGTACAGACCAAAAGTTTGGACACACCTTCTCATTTAAAGATTTTTCTGTATTTTCATGACTTTGAAAATTGTACATTCACACTGAAGGCATCAAAACTATGAATTAACACATGTGGAGTTATATACTTAACAAAAAAGTGTGAAACAACTGAAAATATGTCTTATATTCTAGGTTCTTCAAAGTAGCCACCTTTTGCTTTGACGACTGCTTTGCACACTCTTGGCATTCTCTTGATGAGCTTCAAGAGGTAGTCACCGGAAATGGTTTTCACTTCAGAGGTGTGCCCTGTCAGGTTTAATAAGTGGGATTTCTTGCCTTATAAATGGGGTTGGGACCATCAGTTGTGTTGTGCAGAAGTCTGGTGGATACACAGCTGATAGTCCTACTGATTAGACTGTTCGAATTTGTATTATGGCAAGAAAAAAGCAGCTAAGTAAAGAAAAACGAGTGGCCATCATTACTTTAAGAAATGAAGGTCAGTCAGTCCGAAAAATTGGGAAAACTTTGAAAATGTCCCCAAGTGCAGTTGCAAAAACCATCAAGCGCTACAAAGAAACTGGCTCACATGAGGACCGCCCCAGGAAAGGAAGACCAAGAGTCACCTCTGCTTCTGAGGATAAGTTTATCCGAGTCACCAGCCTCAGAAATCGCAGGTTAACAGCAGCTCAGATTAGAGACCAGGTCAATGCCACACAGAGTTCTAGCAGCAGACACATCTCTACAACAACTGTTAAGAGGAGACTTTGTGCAGCAGGCCTTCATGGTAAAATAGCTGCTAGGAAACCACTGCTAAGGACAGGCAACAAGCAGAAGAGACTTGTTTGGGCTAAAGAACACAAGCAATGGACATTAGACCAGTGGAAATCTGTGCTTTGGTCTGATGAGTCCAAATTTGAGATCTTTGGTTCCAACCACTGTGTCTTCGTGCGACGCAGAAAAGGTGAACGGATGGACTCTACATGCCTGGTTCCCACCGTGAAGCATGGAGGAGGAGGGGTGATGGTATGGGGGTGCTTTGCTGGTGACACTGTTGGGGATTTATTCAAAACTGAAGGCATACTGAACCAGCATGGCTACCACAGTATCTAGCGGCATGCTATTCCATCCGGTTTGCGTATAGTTGGACCATCATTTATTTTTCAACAGGACAATGACCCCAAACACACCTCCAGGCTGTGTAAGGGCTATTTGACCAAGAGGGAGAGTGATGGGGTGCTACGCCAGATGACCTGGCCTCCACAGTCACCAGACCTGAACCCAATCGAGATGGTTTGGGGTGAGCTGGACCGCAGAGTGAAGGCAAAAGGCCCAACAAGTGCTAAGCATCTCTGGGAACTCCTTCAAGATTGTTGGAAGACCATTTCCGGTGACTACTAGAGATGAGCGGTGTTCGACTAGAACTGTTCGCCAATCTCAAATTCGAGCTGTTTTGGGCGGTGTTCGAGTTGTTCGACGAACCCGAACGATTTGCAAAAAATTCGGCTGTTCGAGGTTATGTTCGATAACTGTTCGTGCACCAAAAGCGTGTCCTGCATGTCTGGCGCTATTTAGAGCACCAGTCATGCAGGGATTGTCTGCCACTCACTGTAATGCCACAGCCATGGTGGTTGTGGCATTACAGTGATTGCCCAAATCGATGGGAACAGTGCTCACAGTGAAACATGAAAAGCCGGCAATTCAGCAGCGGCATACACCCGTACCCGACAATTTAGAACCGAAAGAATAGAGCTTCACACATAGATTAGATAGATAGAAACATGTCAGTCACACATATAAGAAGCACAGTGACAGTGTTGCTTACTGTACTTGTCATTTAGTGTAAAGGATTTATCAAAAAAAATAATAGTGTTTTCATGCACCGTCTCTTTAAAAAAGCCGGCTGGCAATTCAGCATCTGTACCCGACAATTTAAAATAGAAGGAATAGAGAATCACACATAGATTAGATAGATAGAAACATGTCAGCCACATATATACGAAGTACAGTGACAGTGTTGCTTACTGTACTTGTCATTTAGTGTAAAGGATTTATTAAAAAAAATAATAGTGTTTTCATGCACCGTCTCTTTAAAAAAGCCGGCCGGCAATTCAGCATCTGTACCCGACAATTTATAACAGAAAGAATAGAGAATCACACATAGATTAGGTAGATAGAAACATGTCAGTCACATATATATGAAGTACTGTGACAGTGTTGCTTACTGTACTTGTCATTTACTGCAAAGGATTTATTAAAAAAAATAATAGTGTTTTCATGCACCGTCTCTTTAAAAAAGCCGGCCGGCAATTCAGCATCTGTACCCGACAATTTATAACAGACAGAATAGAGCTTCACACATAGATTAGATAGATAGAAACATGTCAGTCACATATATAATAAGTACAGTGACAGTGTTGGTTACTGTACTTGTCATTTAGTATTAAAATAAAGGATTTATTATTAAAAAAAATTGGCGTGGGGTTCCCCGTAATTTTAGTCTCTAGCGGAGGTTAAGCAGACAGCTGGGGCAGATGTTTGAAGCCTGGGAAGGGGGTAATACCCACGGAGCTTCCCAGGCTACTAATATCAGCCCCCAGCTGAATACCTAGCCTTTACTAGCTATTAAAATGGAGGACCCCCCCAAAAAAAATGACGTGGGGTCCCCCCTAATTTAATAGCTAGCAAAGGCTAGGCAGACAGCTGGGGGCTGATATTAATAGCCCAGGAAGGGAGCCTTGAATATTGGCCCCCTCCCAGGCTAGAAACACCAGCCGTCAGCCGCCCCAGAAATGGCGCATCCATAGGATGCGCCAATTCTGGCACTTAGCCTCGCTCTTCCACGCTGCCCTGGTGCGGTGGCAGGGGGTAATAGGGTTGGGGTTGATGTCAGCTTATAATGCCAGCTGACATCAAGCCCAGGTTAGTAATGGAGAGGCGTCTATAAGACACCCCCATTACTAACCCCATAGTAAAAGTTAAAAGAAAACACAAACACCCAGAATAAAGTCCTTTAATTGAAATAAAGACACATTCCTTTATTGTTCTAAATTAAACCATACTTACCGTCACGCCCATTCCAGCTGAAGCCAACGATCTCCTGCAATAAAAGAAAACTAATAAAGCAACCTCATCCTTACCTTTCCATGGTTCCCACGACAGCTTCAGCTCTGCTACATCGAGATAACTGGCTGGACCGCAGCAGAACGCTGCCATCCAGCCTGTCATCCCGCAGACACTGAGAAGCGCAGGCATGCTTGCGCTCTGCAGTGTCTGGCTGTGACGGCATAAAGATGAGACGAGTTCATGTCCAATGAACTCGGCGCACCTCATGCACGTCACTGACAGCGTGGGAGAATTCTCCTGCACTCAGCACTTCAGCGTGAGAATTCTCCCACGCTGTCAGTGACGTGCATGAGGTCAGCTGAGTTCATTGGACATGAATGAGCTCACCTCATGCACGTCACTGACAGCGTGGGAGAATTCTCACGCTGTAGCGCTGAGTGCAGGAGAATTTTCCCACGCTGTCAGTGACGTGCATGAGGTGAGCTGAGATCATTGGACATGAATGAGCTCACCTCATGCACGTCACTGACAGCGTGGGAAAATTCTCCTGCACTCAGCGCTTCAGCGTGAGAATTTTCCCACGCTGTCAGTGACGTGCATGAGGTGAGCTCATTCATGTCCAATGAACTCAGCTGACCTCATGTACGTCACTGACAGCGTGGGAGAATTTTCACGCTGAAGTGCTGAGTGCAGGAGAATTCTCCCACGCTGTCAGTGACGTGCATGAGGTGCGCCGAGTTCATTGGACATGAGCTTGTCTCATCTTTATGCCGTCACAGCGAGACACTGAGGAGCGCAAGCATGCCTGCGCTTCTGAGTGTCCGCGGGATGACAGGCTGGATGGCAGCGTTCTGCTGCGGTCCAGCCTGTCATCTCGATGTAGCAGAGCTGAAGCTGTCGTGGGAACCATGGAAAGGTAAGGATGAGGTTGCTTAATTATTTTACTTTTATTGCAGAAGACATTGGCTTCAGCTGGAATGGGCGTGACGGTAAGTATGGTTTAATTTAGAACAATAAAGAATTGTGTGTTTATTTCAATTAAAGGACTTTATTCTGGGTGTTGTGTTTTTTTTAAATACTTTACTAGAAATTCATGGTGGTCATGTCTAATATTGGCGTGACCCCATGAATTTCGGGCTTAGGGCCAGCTGATAATGCCAAGCTGGCCTTAACCCCTTTATTACCCAGTGAGCCACCGCACCAGGGCCCTGGATGAGTTGGGTACAGCGCCAGAAGATGGCGCTTCTATGAACGCGCCATTTTCTGGGGCGGCTGCGGACTGCAATTTGCAGCGGGTGGGGCCCAGAAAGCTTGGGCCTCCCTGCGCTGCGGATTCCAGCTCCCAGCTGCCTAGTTGTACCTGGCTGGGCACAAAAATAGGGCGAAGCCCCACGCATTTTTTTTTTAAATTATTTCATGAAATTCATGGAATAATTAAGAAAAAAAGGGCTTCCCTATATTGTTGTGTCCAACCAGGTACAAATAGGCAGCTGGTGGTTGGGGGCAGCCCGTCCCTGCCTGCTGTACCTGACTGGACACAAATATAGGGCGAAGCCCCACGTCAATTTTTTTTTAATTATTTCATGAAATAATTTTTTTAAAAAAGGGCTTCCCTATATTGTTGTGTCTGGCCAGGTACAAATAGGCAGCTGGTGGTTGGGAGCAGCCCGTTCCTGCCTGCTGTACCTGACTGGACACAAATATAGGGCGAAGCCCCACGTCAATTTTTTTTAAATTATTTCAGGAAATTCATGAAATAATGAAAAAAAAATTGATGTGGGGCTTCGCCCTATATTTGTGTCCAGTCAGGTACAGCAGGCAGGAACGGGCTGCTCCCAACCACCAGCTGCCTATTTGTACCTAGCCGGACACAACAATATAGGGAAGCCCTTTTTTTCTTAATTATTCCATGAATTTCATGAATTTAAAAAAAAAATACGTGGAGCTTCGCCCTATTTTTGTGTCCAGCCAGGTACAACTAGGCAGCTGGGGGCTGGAATCTGCAGCGCAGGGAGGCCCAAGCTTTCTGGGCCCCACCCGCTGCAAATTGCAGTCCGCAGCCGCCCCGGAAAATGGCGCGTTCATAGAAGCGCCATCTTCTGGCGCTGTACCCAACTCATCCAGGGCCCTGGTGCGGTGGCTCACTGGGTAATAAAGGGGTTAAGGCCAGCTTGGCATTATCAGCTGGCCCTAAGCCCGAAATTCATGGGGTCACGCCAATATTAGACATGACCACCATGAATTTCTAGTAAAGTATTTAAAAAAAACACAAACACCCAGAAAAAAGTCCTTTAATTGAAATAAACACACAATTCTTTATTGTTCTAAATTAAACCATACTTACCGCCACGCCCATTCCAGCTGAAGCCAATGATCTCCTGCAATAAAAGTAAAATAATAAAGCAACATCATCCTTACCTTTCCATGGCTCCCACGACAGCTTCAGCTCTGCTACATCGAGATGACAGGCTGGACCGCAGCAGAACGCTGCCATCCAGCCTGTCATCCCGCAGACACTGAGAAGCGCAGGCTTGCTTGCGCTACTCAGTGTCTGGCTGTGACGGCATCCAGATGAGCCGAGGTCATGTCCAATGAACTCGGCTCACCTCATGCACGTCACTGACAGCGTGGGAAAATTCTCACGCTGAAGCGCTGAGTGCAGGAGAATTTTCCCACGCTGTCAGTGACGTACATGAGGTGAGCCGAGTTCATTGTCGGCTCATCTGGATGCCGTCACAGTCAGACACTGAGGAGCGCAAGCATGCCTGCTCTTCTCAGTGTCTGAGGGATGACAGGCTGGATGGCAGCGTTCTGCTGCGGTCCAGCCTGTCATCTCGATGTAGCAGAGCTGAAGCTGTCCTGGGAACCATGGAAAGGTAAGGATGAGGTTGCTTTATTATTTTTCTTTTATTGCAGGAGATCGTTGGCTTCAGCTGGAATGGGCGTGATGGTAAGTATGGTTTAATTTAGAACAATAAAGAATTGTGTCTTTATTTCAATTAAAGGACTTTATTCTGGGTGTTTGTGTTTTTTTTTTAACTTTGACTATGGGGTTAGTAATGGGGGTGTCTTATAGACGCCTCTCCATTACTAACCTGGGCTTGATGTCAGCTGGCATTATAAGCTGACATCAACCCCAACCCTATTACCCCCTGCCACCGCACCGTGCAGCGTGGAAGAGCGAGGCTAAGTGCCAGAATTGGCGCATCCTATGGATGCGCCATTTCTGGGGCGGCTGACGGCTGGTGTTTCTAGCCTGGGAGGGGGCCAATATTCATGGCTCCCTTCCTGGGCTATTAATATCAGCCCCCAGCTGTCTGCCTAGCCTTTGCTAGCTATTAAATTAGGGGGGACCCCACGTCATTTTTTTGGGGGGGGTCCTCCATTTTAATAGCTAGTAAAGGCTAGGTATTCAGCTGGGGGCTGATATTAGTAGCCTGGGAAGCTCCGTGGGTATTACCCCCTTCCCAGGCTTCAAACATCTGCCCCAGCTGTCTGCTTAACCTCCGCTAGAGACTAAAATTACGGGGAACCCCACGCCAATTTTTTTTAATAATAAATCCTTTATTTTAATACTAAATGACAAGTACAGTAACCAACACTGTCACTGTACTTATTATATATGTGACTGACATGTTTCTATCTATCTAATCTATGTGTGAAGCTCTATTCTGTCTGTTATAAATTGTCGGGTACAGATGCTGAATTGCCGGCCGGCTTTTTTAAAGAGACGGTGCATGAAAACACTATTATTTTTTTTAATAAATCCTTTGCAGTAAATGACAAGTACAGTAAGCAACACTGTCACTGTACTTCATATATATGTGACTGACATGTTTCTATCTATCTAATCTATGTGTGATGCTCTATTCCTTCATGTCTAAATTGTCGGGTACCGGTGTATGCCGCTGCTGAATTGCCGGCCGGCTTTTTTAAAGAAAGCGTCTTCTGAGCAGTTTGTCAGCTTTTGGACACCTTTGAAGGTGTTTTCTATGTGTTCCTATGTGTTTTTGTTTGCCTGCCATTGGTTTTAACGGTGTTCGACGGTGTTCTAAGGTGTTCGACGAACAGTTCCTCGAACATCCCGGTGTTCGACGAACCGAACCGAACCCGAACACTACGGGGGTGGCTCAACACTAGTGACTACCTCTTTGAAGCTCATCAACAGAATGCCAAGAGTGTGCAAAGCAGTCATCAAAGCAAAAGGTGGCTACTGTGAAGAACCTAGAATATAAGACATATTTTCAGTTGTTTCACACTTTTTTGTTAAGTATATAATTCCACATGTGTTAATTCATAGTTTTGATGCCTTCAGTGTGAATGTACAATTTTCATAGTCATGAAAATATAGAAAAATCTTTAAATGAGAAGGTGTGTCCAAACTTTTGGTCTGTACTGTATATTGTATATTCATATATATGCACATACTTTTCCTCTCTGCAGGATCCATCACTGGCTTTGAGAAAAATTCAAGGATCAAAAACTGACTTAAACTGTGTCATATGATCATGGGCTAAAATAATATCTTCCATTTCTCCATAAGAGTTCAAAAGCGCCCAAAAAAGGAATATCTTTTGCACCCTCAGAAGAGTTGGCAAGTCTCCTGTTAAAGGGAACACGTCAGCAGATATTTGCTATTTAATCCAAGAACAGCATAGCGTAAATGCAGAGATGTGTCACTTGCTCAGCAGCTTACTGTACTTTCAATACAATGTTTTATTAGCAGGAAATCATCATTGCAGGACTAGGTATCACAAGTCAGCCAGTCCAACTAATCTGTGTAACACTGCCCCCATCACTGATTGACAGCAGGGTGTCAATGAACAGAGTACAAAGAAAGCTGCCAATCAGGGGTGTGGGCTGGGTTACACAGAGCTCAGTATTCATAGCACTGCTTGATCTGCAGTAGAGAAAAAAGGGATTTTATCAAAACTGCACCAAGTAGTTCAGTAAGTGATAAGCTTGAATCAGGATCTCTGCCTCTACATCATGAAGTTCTCAGATTCCATAGCAAAAACTTGCTGACTATAGGGGGTAACTTTTCAAAAGAATCTGTCATTGTGTGTATGTAAGAGGAATAGCACTCTCTCTGGCCATTATATGACTTGTATTCTGAATTTTACCAGCTTTCACCTCTGCAGGCTCTTTGTATTATTGTCGGTTGTCTCTGAGATAGTGGGTGGAGACTAGCTGCTATGATGTCTCCCATAAACAGCATATATAAGACATGAATGATTCCTGCTCTTATCTAACTGTAGCATAAAGGCAGAAGCAGCATCAGCAAGGAGGACAGCAGTACTGAGCAGAGTAGCTGTGATTCTAGCTGGGGGTGGTGAAATTACTTGCTAGAGAAGCTTCAGCACATATCTGTTTCTCTGTGTATGTCACTGCCTCTCCCTGCTCCTCTTTCCTCCTCCACCTTCCCTCTCCATAGACTTCAAAATACTGGGCAATCTGGCACCTCACTATGCTGGCCGTCCATCTTGTGTTGAGAAAGACAAATTTGATCTTTTTTTTTTCAGAATGAATGATGATGAGGTCAGGAGGCAGGGGGATGAGAAGCAGTGGTTGTACAGTGCTGTGGAATATGTTGGTGCTATATATAGATATATTACATTATATATAAGTTTCTTATTTTTTTATATTCTCCTGTATTATTGATTTATACAACGTTTGTTGAAAGAAGAGTTCCCATTTAAAGAGGTTGTCCACTACTTTATCATTGATGACATATCATTAGGATAGGTCATCAATGTCTGATCAGTTGGGGAGCGACAACTGGCACCCCCGCCTATCAGCTGTTACCGGGGTTGGCGACCAGAACTGCTCAATTGCAGAGCTGCTCCGTCTTCTGATAGTGGTCACGGCCAGGTGCGTCACATCCACCTGCTATTGATTTGAATGTGCAGTACCCAGCCGCGGCCACTATCAGAAGACGGAGCAGCTCCGAAATTGAGCAGTTCTGGTTGTCACCCCTGAGAGCAGCTGATAGGCGGGGGTGCCGGTTGTCGCTCCCCAACCGATCAGACATTGATGACTCATCCTAAGGATCGACTCGTAGGTGGGAGTGTCGCATTCCGACTGTTCAGACATTGATCTAAGGATGGGTCATCAGTGATTAAGTAGTGGACAACCTCTTTAAGGCTCGTAGCACTACAAAATCATCCATGTGGCCACTTCCAAAAGTAGGTAAATTTGCCTAAGAGATGTGGACAGATAATAATTCCCAAATCACTACCTAAAGATATCCAAAGGCGAGTTGTTTTTTTTAAAAAAATGACTCAAAAATCCCAAATATTGTGCCCAGTGCTATAATCCGTAGAGCAGACTGTTGCTCCTGCGGCTGTATACTTCTTGCACGCTCTTTGAAGCTGAGTCCGTTCATTATGCTTAATCACCCAAGGAGTTTGAATTCAGCCCACCAATCGTCTTGTAAGAATGCGTCTTTTGAAGTAACCGTGACGGCTTCTCCCACCCACTCCCACAGAGGCAGCGAGAAACCACCAGACTTATTCATCCAGGCAGACTGGATTCCTCCTGTTAATATTTCATACCAAACGTTTGATTTCCTACCATAAAGAATGATCGCAGATAACCAAACGTTACATATGAAGGCCGAGAAAACGAGTATTCAGCCGAGTCTTTGACAATCCAAATATCCAGAATATAGCTGAGAGCGAGGTATGGCTCACTCTGCTCAGCCTGCCGTGAAGAAATATCCTCCTGTTCTGGACTATTCATGCTGTATTTATTTGAAAGGGGATTTAAGTCCTAGGGTGACCTGACAGGAAACCTCATGTGATTAAGAAGAGGGCTCAGTCACAGCTCAGGCAGACTGTAAGCACAGGAGGAAATGATTTCTGCTCCACTTCATGCATTTTGGGTGAGTTATAACCATAGGGTCATTGCATTCAACCTCAAGAGCCAAGAGTGTTCCACTTTAAAGAAAATTGCTTTATAAATTACTATGTTGTAGGAAAGAAAGGAAAGAACAATGCATAATTCAGACAAGGAGACAATATGGGGGAGATTTTCTAATTCTGGCATACCTGTTAACTTTATACTAGGTGGGAGGAAACCTTTATAAATGAGTCACATTTGGTGAGACAGGGAGGAAGCTACCCCTTTTCCCAACACAATTATCATTAGTTCCAGAAGTGTTAGGCTGTGTGCCCACTATGCGTTTTTTAAGCGTTTCCGCAGCGGCAATTCCACCGCAGAAATGCTTAAAAACGCTTGGTAGAAGGTCTGCCATGTTCCCCAATGATAATCCGCATGTGATGTGCACATGCTGCGGAAATTTCCGCTGCGGATTATCATTGCTGAAAAATACGCAGCACTACCAATTATTTTGCGGAAGCGCGGCATTTTCGCCGCCATTGACTTGCATTGGAACACATGACATCCACATCACTGCATCTGCACATGCGGATTCGATGCGTTTTAATGTGCGGATGGTACCCGGGTCTGGAGGACAGGAGACTCTCCTCTGGACCCGGGTACCATAGAACCTGTAAAAAAAAGAATAATAAAATAAAAAGTAAATATTATACTTACCTTCTGATGGTCCCCGGTGTCCTTGTCTTGGATTGCCGGCAGCTCGCGGCAGACTAAAACGACCTGCAGTGATGTCATTTAGTCAAGTGACAGGTCACGCAACCGCTGACATCGGCAGGTCCTTAATCTACCGTGAGCAGCCGGCAAGCCAAGACAAGGACACCGGGGACCATCAGAAGGTAAGTATAATTTTTATTTTTTACCATTCTTTCGGTCACACTATATAAATCCATGCCGTTTGCATGGATTTATATAGTGTGACCAAGTTGTCAAGCACTTTCCAAGTGATGCTAAAATCGCTTGGAAAAGCGCTTGATAACCCGCATGCAGAAATACATGTGAAGAACGCTTCACATCCGCATGTCCCTGCCAGGAAAAACGCATGTACAATCCGCATGTACAATCCGCATGTACAATCCGCATGTACAATCCGCATGCGTTTTTTCTGCCAGTGAGATGCAGAAACGCTCAGGAAAAATCCGCAGCATTTCTGCATCGTGGGCACATAGCCTTATCCACGTTGGTACATACAGTCATGGCCCAAAGCGTTGGCACCCTTGAAATTGTTCCAGAAAATTAAGTATTTCTTGCAGAAAATTATTGCAATTACACATGTTTTGCTATACAGATATAGGGAAAAAAGGCAAATTAAACATACGGTAAGTTCACACAAAACCCCAAAATTGTTGGCACCCTCAACTTAATATTTGGTTGCACACTATTTGCAAAAAATAACTGCAATCAGTCACTTCCTATAACCATCAACAAGCCTCTTATACCTCTCAACTGCAATTTTGGATCACTCTTCTTTTACAAACTGCTCCAGGCCTCCCATATTTGAAGGGTGCCTTCTCCCAACAGCAATTTTAAGATCTCTCTACAGATGTTCAGATGTTCAATGGGGTTTAGATCCAGAGTGATTGCTGGCTACTACAGAACTCTCCAGTGCTTTGTTTCCATCCATTTATGGGAGCTTCTTGAAGTATGTTTGGGGTCATTGTCCTGCTGGAAGACCCTTGACCTGGGACACAAACCCAGTTTAATGACACCGGGCGCTACCTTGCAACGCAAAATCCTTGGGTAATCTTCACATTTCATAATGGCTTGCACACAATCAATGCACCCAGCGCCAGAGGCAGCAAAACAACCAACAACCCCAAAACATCTTTGAACCTCCACCATATTTGACTGTAAGTACTGTGTCCTTTTCTTTTTAGGCCTCATTACATTTTTGGTAAATAGTAGAATTATGTGCTTTACCAAAAAGCTCCATCTTGGTCTCATCTGTCCACAAAACGCTTTCCTAGAAGGATTTTGGCTTATTCATGTACATTTTGGCAAACTGCAGTCTAGTTTTTTATGTCTATGTGTCAGCAGCGGATCCTCCTGGGTCTCCTGCCATAGCGTTTCATTTCATTCAAATGTCAACGGATAGTTTGCACTGACACTGATATACCCTGAGCCTGCAGAACAGCTTGAATTTCTTTGGACCATGATTGGGGCTGCTTATCCACCATCCGGACTATCCTGTATTGCAACCTTTCATCAATTTTTCTCTGCTGTCCACATCCAGGGAGATTAGCTGAACTGCCATGGGTTATAAACTTCTTGCTTATGTTGAACACTGTGGACAAAGGAACATCAAGATCTCTGGAGATGGACTTGTAACCTTGAGATTGTTGATATATTTCAACAATTTTTGGTACTTAAGTCCTCAGATAGTTCTCTTCTACTCATTCTGTTCTCTATGCTTAGTGTGACACACACAGACACAAAATGCAAAGATTGGGTCAAGTTCTCCCCTTTTTTTCTGGTTTCAGGTGTGATTTTCATATTGCCCCCACCTGTTACTTGCCACAGGTGAGTTTGAACGAGCACCACATGCTTGAAATAAAGTTGTTTACCCTCAATTTTGGAAAGGTGCTAACAATTTTGTCCTGTCCATTTTGGGGATTTTGTGTGAAATGATGTCTAATTTGCCTTTTTTCCTCTATTTGTTTGTGTTGTTAGACTACACACAAAGGAAATAAACATGTATATAACAAAACATGTGTAATTGCAATAATTTTCTTAGAGAAATACTTCATTTTCTGAAACAATTTCAAGTGTGCCAACACTTTCGGCCATGACTGTATGCAATTTATTCTAATGCAATTATGCCCGTAAGCATAAATTAATTCAGTCCTCACAGACATACCTGACTATTGGAGCAAGTTCTACATATTGGAATGCAAGCTTAAATTCAGCCTCGGCATTTGAAAACACACAGGCCTATGCCCCCCCCCCCCTCACCGACTTCTGCAGAGTGGGTCTCCATTACAAATATTCCCCTGTCTGATAAAAGAAATCAAGGTTTACTGCAAGACCAGGATCTGATACAGACAGAAGAGGGCCCATGTCCAAGAACAGTATATGGGCTCCTTGAAGCACAATAATGTACCCCTTTATGTTTCTGTGACGGAAGCTGCTTGTTGCTTTAGAAGTGAAAGCTGGCCCCCTTTCTCTCAAGGTTCCTGTGTGACTGCATAGATTGCACCAAAAGTATATCCGCCCCTGTGCAAGACCGATTTTAAAATTCTACCATTTTAAGGTTGACCATGTTTTGTGTCTGCCAAAACGGAGGCCAGACAGACTCCTTCAGACTCCTCCTTATAGTGAATGTTTCCGCTGGTAGATCTATCCAAATCACGCTTTTCAGGACATCTGCCGAAAGTCCTGATGGAGTCACAAATGTGTGGCCTGAATGTAATGTGAACCTGGCATAAGTTGTCATGTGTATGTACATGAGGAATAAAACAACACTATTTGTGGCTATTATATGACTTGAATGCTACATTTTTTTTAAAGTTTGGAATCCTCAACAGTTTCTCTTTGTGTATTCTGCCTCTTTCTCTCTCCAGTTGCCCCTCCTCACATCTCCATAGACTTCTATCTTTATCAAGTGTAATTTGAACCCTCACTAAAGGCAGATCTGTAGACAGATTTGAGCAGTTTTTAAAGGGAATCTGTTGGCCGGATTTCACATCCCAACTATTTATATGTGCATGTAGCTCTTTCAAAGACAAGTCCAGCAATACCTTTATATGGCCAGTCCGCTCCTCCGTTTCTGAGAAATCAGCATTTGAACAGTAAGGAAAATGAGGTTGAAGAACTATTGTGAAACTTATGCTATTTGAGCTCCATTCCCTGCCCAGCACCATCACTTCCTTAGGTGTGGACACACCATTTGTGCAACCTGTGCAGATACACAAGGGCCCAATAAGTAAGGGGGCCCACTTTCACCTCTAAAGCAGGTGGAATTGTGCAATATGATGAGTTATGAGACTGGAAAGGGCCCATTATTGTTCTTGTATATGGGCACGTTTCTGTCTATGTCAAATCCTATTTCTACTGCTTGACTAATGGCTCCTTAGCCTGAGGTCACACAGCATAGAAGCTGTAGAATCAGGAGGAGGCGGAACTGGGAGGGGAATAGAGCTGGAGTGACAGAGGCTTCAGATTATTATTATTATTATTTTTGAAGCACCAATAATTCAATGGTGCTACATATTTGGGTTGCATACATACTGACAGACTGGTACAGAGAAGAAGACCATGGTCTCATGGGCTTACAATATATAGAGTAATGGGGAAGGACACTGTAAGTTGGGGGCTTGCTGCAGTGCTCGTGGTAGAGAGTGACAATGGGTTTAATGCAGGCTGTAGACTTTCAGATCTGCAATAGTTCTTCACCCTCATTTACATATCAATTCAAATGGTGATTTCTCAGTAAGAAAGGAAGGGACTGGCCATGTAGGTATTACTGGCCTTGTCTTGAAAGAGCTACATTCGCATATAAATGGTTGGGGGGGGGGGAATCCTGCTGACAGATTCCCTTTAAGAGTAAATGATCAGTGCAGGAATAAGTGACTGATAAGTGAGAGAAGAAGGCATTTTTCCTTCGGAAGACATATTGTAAAGTTTCATGTCTTTAGAAGTGTAATTACTATTTAAGGTTTGTGAAGCCCCTATTCCACCTTATTTTAAGGAATTTTAAGGACCCCCTAGAAGTTATAGAGAGCTGAGACAGCGCCTCCCTTAGAGTATCAGCCAATATCTCCCATTGATATGCTCAGAGAATTTCTTTGTTTTGGCCAAATAACTTACTACTAAGAACGAAGTCAATATATGGTATAATTGCTCCCTGCTTATAAATCTTACTGTGTAACTTACTCCATTGTGAACAAATTGCACATCCTGAAGTCTCTACAAGACACTTGGCATGCAGTGACATGTGAGCATAGTTCTCTTTTGTTCTCGCTATGAAACATGGAGATGTTTATTTGAAGTTGGTTTCGCATTTGCTTGGATGCTGAATATTTGACCAGTGTTCTTGAATTAATTGCAGGCTCCTCTGGCAGCAAGTTGTAATACAATGGTAAAACAAGCGCAAACACAAATCCATTCAGATTTCCTTTTAAAGGAGATGTCCCATGCGAGTATACTAAAAGCACACCTTGTACCTTTAATCATACATGAGTCATTTGGGAGATGACAATGACAGCATGTCTGAGCCTGACTCAGGCCATAAGTGAGCCTGTCTGTGCTTTATTTCTGTACTTTGATGCAAACATCCTTCTCATACTTTGCACGTGATTAAGAATGAATTTAATTATTTGGCAACTTTACGTTTTGCAGCAATTTTTTTCTAAAGTGTCAGCTAATGGTGGATACATTTCACTTTGGCAGGTGCCAATAATGCAGAGCTCATGATAAACTAGTATGGTTTTTGCTTGTTTTTTTAAGTTACAGAGCAAGTGTTCAGCCAGAAAGAAAGATTGAGTGAGATCTGACAAAACATCAGATCGCTCGGACCAATGTTAGTCTATAGGGCCGTGCACATGTCCGATATTTTCCTCAGCCAGAGTCTGTCCAAGGAAAAATTTGCTGCAAGCTCGGGTTTGATCCAATATTCAGATCGCATTCGGCCATGCAATTCAATGAATGTGTTGAAACCATAGAACTGCACTTGGATGACATCTGAGTGCAGTCTAATTTCCACGGACTGACAGAATGTAGAAGATGGAGACATTTTTTTCCCCATCTCCTCCTCATCCGAGTGAATCGGATCGCACTATGGTCACACTCTGATCAGAGCTTGATCAGAGTGTGATTTGCATAATCGGCCCGATTCTCTCAGATGAGAGAATATACATCTGTCTGCACCAAAACGTGTTAGAGGGAACACGTCATGTTGAAAATGTTTTTTGATCCGCACGCATGATATTATAGAGCAGGAGGAACAGATTAGACTGATATACAGTACAGACCAAAAGTTTGGACACACCTACTCATTTAAAAATGTTTCTGTATTTTCATGACTATGAAAATTGTACATTCACACTGAAAGCATCAAAACTATGAATTAACACATGTGGAATTATATACTTTACAAAAAAGTGTGAAACAACTGAAAATATGTCTTATATTCTAGGTTCTTCAAAGTAGCCACCTTTTGCTTTGATGACTGCTTTGCACACTCTTGGCATTCTCTTGATGACCTTCAAGAGGTAGTCACCGGAAATGGTCTTCCAACAATCTTGAAGGAGTTCCCAGAGATGCTTAGCACTTGTTGGCCCTTTTGCCTTCACTCTGCGGTCCAGCTCATCCCAAACCATCTCAATTGGGTTCAGGTCTGGTGACTGTGGAGGCCAGGTCATCTGGCGTAGCACCCCATCACTCTGCCTCTTGGTCAAATAGCCCTTACACAGCCTGGAGGTGTGTTTGGGGTCATTGTCCTGTTGAAAAATAAATGATGGTCCAACTAAACGCAAACTGGATGGAGTAGCGTGCCGCTGCAAGATGCTGTGGTAGCCATGCTGGTTCAGTATGCTTTCAATTTTGAATAAATCCCCAACAGTGTCACCAGCAAAGCACCCCCACACCATCACACCTCCTCCTCCATGCTTCACAGTGGGAACCAGGCATGTAGAGTCCATCCGTTCACCTTTTCTGCGTCGCACAAAGACACAGTGGTTGGAACCAAAGATCTCAAATTTGGACTCACCAGACCAAAGCCCTGATTTCCACTTGTCTAATGTCCATTCCTTGTGTTCTTTAGCCCAAACAAGTCTCTTCTGCTTGTTGCCTGTCCTTAGCAGTGGTTTCCTAGCAGCTATTTTACCATGAAGGCCTGCTGCACAAAGTCTCCTCTTAACAGTTGTTGAAGAGATGTGTCTGCTGCTAGAACTCTGTGTGGCATTGACCTGGTCTCTAATCTGAGCTGCTGTTAACCTGCGATTTCTGAGGCTGGTGACTCGGATAAACTTATCCTCAGAAGCAGAGGTGACTCTTGGTCTTCCTTTCCTGGGGCGGTCCTCATGTGAGCCAGTTTCTTTGTAGCGCTTGATGTTTTTTGCAACTGCACTTGGGGACACTTTCAAAGTTTGCCCAATTTTTCGGACTGACTGACCTTCATTTCTTAAAGTAATGATGGCCACTCGTTTTTCTTTACTTAGCTGCTTTTTTCTTGCCATAATACAAATTCTAACAGTCTATTCAGTAGGACTATCAGCTGTGTATCCAACAGACTTCTGCACAACACAACTGATGGTCCCAACCCCATTTATAAGGCAAGAAATCCCACTTATTAAACCTGACAGGGCACACCTGTGAAGTGAAAACCATTTCCGATGACTACCTCTTGAAGAGAATGCCAAGAGTGTGCAAAGCAGTCATCAAAGCAAAAGGTGGCTACTTTGAAGAACCTAGAATATAAGACATATTTTCAGTTGTTTCACACTTTTTTGTTAAGTATATAATTCCACATGTGTTAATTCATAGTTTTGATGCCTTCAGTGTGAATGTACAATTTTCATAGTCATGAAAATACAGAAAAATCTTTAAATGAGAAGGTGTGTCCAAACTTTTGGTCTGTACTGTACACTTTTGTGGGAAAAGTTTCAGTAGTACTTGTATTGTATACATTGAATCCCCTGGTTTTTGTATGCTTACGAGTCCAGTGGCGGTCCTATTCCACGATTGTCAGTTTTTTCTGTATGACTTTGCAAGCACAGGCGGATGTCAGTCACTGAGTAAGACCACGCACTGGACTCATGTGCATACAAACACCAGGGATTTCAATGAATAAAAGCAAACTTTTCCAATAAACCTATATATCATTCTGCTCCGATGCCCCTTCTGTATACCATGCTGTCCACAGATCGGACTGCTTGTACAATGTGATAGGTTCCCATTAATATCTCAAGAATGGCGGAACATGTTTAACAGTAAATAGCAAAAGTGATTGTCTTCACGAGATAAATGCATCTATGAAGTTGATACTATCCCTTTAAGCAGTGGCGTAACTTGAAGCTAATGGGCCCGAATGCAAAAGCTCCAATGGAGCCCCAATTATTTCAAGTCTTTAACCCCTTTACCACCTTTGGATTTTCCGCTTTTGCGTCTTCGTTTTTTGCTCCCCCTCTTTCCAGAGTCATAGCTTTTTTATTTTTTGGTCAATATAACTATATGAGGGCTTGTTTTATGCGGGACGAGTTGTACTTTTGAACGACACCATTGGTTTTACTATAACATGTACTGGAAAATGGGGGAAAAAAATCAAAGTGCAGTGAAATTGCAAAAAAGGGGAATTCCACAATTGTTTTTTGGATTTTTTTTACCATATTTACTGAATGCTACAACTGACCTGCCATTATGATTCCCCATTACAAGTTCGTAGACACCAAACATGTAGGTTCATTTTTATTTAAAGTCGCCATTTTCCGAGAATCGTAGTGTCTCCACTTTTCGGGATCTAAGGCCGGGTGAGGGATTATTTTTTGTGCACCGAGCTGACATTTTTATGATACCATTTTGGGGTAAATAAGGTCTTTTGATCGCCCGTTATTGCATTTTATTACAATTTTGCGGCTACCAAAAAATCGTAATTCTGGCGTTTTGATTTTTTTTTTCATTACGCCGTTTACCGATCTGATTAATTCTTTTTATATATTGATAGATTTGGCGATTATGAAGGCGGCGATACCAAATATGTGTATATTATTATTTTTTTTATTGTTTATTTTGAATGGGGCAAAAGGGGGGTGATTTAAACTTTTATATTTTTAAAAAGTAATATTTTTATAAACCCTTTTTTTTACTTTACACTTGCTTCAATAGTCTCGATAGGAGACTACAAGCTGCGATCATTCGATCGCCTGTGCTACACACAGCGGGGCTGTGTGTAGCAAAAGTGCTCACTTGCTATGAGCGCCGACCATAGCATCCCGGCAATGACAACTTCAGGGGTCTCCTGCAGACCCTGGGTTGTCATGCCAATCGTCATGCCGATGGGCGGGATTAGTGATGTGCTTCTGGGGAGTGCATGTTAAATGATACGACCTTGGACATACTCATACGTCCAAGGTCGTAAAGGGGTTAATAGTATTGGTCTTTTCATATAGGCCAAAGTGACTTTTTGGGCCCGGGTGTGATTGCAATCCTTGAAGCTTTAAGGCATATGGCTTCTATGGAGTTCGAGCCATAGCCTGACTGCATGGATTGGAAGGAATACAGGCTGGGGCTTACTTTTGGGGAAGTCGGCTCCTTTTATTATTTCTAAAAAAAAAGCTGTAAAGTAGGTAATATAATCCAATCTTAAGAAGTTGAAAAATTTACAACGTGCTTAAAAATATATCTAAAATCATCAATAGCTAAGAAAGAAGAGGTCTATCATTCATAACCTAATAGACACATGGGTTATCGCTATGGCCAAGGTCACATTTGTGTTAGCCATTTCACTTTTCTGTTTTGTTGCTGCATGTTGTACCTGTTTTTCTGACAAATATGTAGGAATCTGCAACAATGGCTCTGAACAAATCCACCAAAGCAGATGTGAACAGAGCCACCTACTGTAATGGTCATATCTGTCGGCTTATGTTATAGGTAGGAGTCAGCACAGTCCGTGTCAACATGTCCTCTGCTCACCTTTGTCCTCAGCACCTTCTCTGTCCTGGAGTCCTATACCTTGTGTCTCACTGTTATTGCAGGAAGACGATGTTCTGTAATACGATCGCATTCGCACATAGAACATAGAGAAGGGCCAGAAGTGTTAATTGATCATCTTTGGTTTCTATTTCAGTATCTTCATGTATCACCACATACAAAAAGACACCTCCTCCAGTGCCACCCAGGACAACTACAAAACCTTTCATCTCCATCACTGCTCAGAGTAGCACAGAATCTGCCCAAGATGCCTACATGGACGGCCATGGACAAAGGGGGGATATGATCAGTCAGTCAGGGCTCAGTAATTCTACTGAGAGTCTGGACAGTATGAAAGCGCTTACAGCCGCTATTGAAGCTGCCAACGCTCAGATTCATGGCCCGGCCAGCCAGCACATGGACAACACCATGACCGTGAACTCCACGTCAACTGTTTCCACCATCACTGCGGATGACAGGAAAAGAAATCAGTTCAGGAAAAACTTATCCATTGGAATTCAGGTACTCCAGCCATTCTTCTACATCTCACATATTACTGAATTGTGACCAGAATTGCCGTATTCTGACCATCACAACACAAGCGATCTCTGAGCGCCCTGACACCCCAATCTGCGGCCACCAATAAAGCTATGTATAACACTAGAAGCACTATATGTGAAAGTCATAGCACATAAGTCATAAGAATATTACAATATATGTTTACATAATATATTTTCCCCCATTTTTCCATCTTTGAAGTTACAATAATTTCAGGACTAGCTATTATTGTAAGGATGATCAAATAAAGAAAGCAGCAACTTGATTGGTTGCTAAAGGCATCTTCCTCCCAATCTCCTTCCCATTCTTGTTTCTTTTGGGCCGGTTTTAAGGCATCTGTCAATTGAATGGACCCTCCTAAGTCGTCTATATGGTCATTTAGCTCACAGGAAGCTGAATAAAATGATTCCTTGATATCTGCGATCTGATGTCTTATTCCAGAGAAATCCATGTTTTTCTTAATATGTAAATGAGCTGTTCAGGACTATGGGCCAGACACTGATCTGCAGGAGAATCTGCCTCCAGGGATTATTTTATATGACAGGGGGAGTTACCAGGGTGAGACATGTAATGATTGACAGTCTGCTCTCCTGATCTACATGTCTCACACTGGTAACTTCCCCCTTTAATATAAAATAATCTCTGGAAGCAGATTCTCTGGGAGATCTATGTTCTGCCCAAAGATCTTAACAGCTCATTTACATATTAGGGAGGGGGGTTTTTAGGGGCGCTGGTGGGTATAGTTCAGTTTACCTGCAGCAAGTAGTAAGGGGCTCCATATACCACATAAGAATAAAACCAATAGTAAAAAGATCTACTGCGCTGGTATACTTAATTTAAAATGACACGAGAGGGTTAGTGGTAAAAAGAGGAATTTATTTATTTATACAAAGAAATTTTAAAAAATTATCTGATAAAAATGCAAGGTTAAAATTCATAGAGAGAGTAGTAGGGGTTCCTTTGAGGAATGTGCTCGGGATTCCAAGTTCTCCTAATTGGTTATTCTCGGTTAGTCCAGGACGTGCGAGTACCTGTGAAGGGTATATATATGCTATGGTAAGCTTTAAAATGGGCTGACAAATTACCTTTTTAGTATGTGGAGGTTCTAGTTACCTGGAAGGCAGTTAGGTGGAGAAGGAATAATCACAGGAGTATGGGCGTCTCTGGCTAGCTCTGCTGAAACGGTCAGCTGTGAGTAAAGAAGGGGCTAACTATTAGGAGACAGAGTGTTGCCACTTATTGAGAATAGGTTGGATATTTACCTGTGAAGATCTGAAATTGGTGATAAAACCTGTTAACCCTGTTTGAACTGGGGAGTCATTGTCCTGGGTCCGCCTGGAGGACTATATGGTAATGTTAAGTGGGAACTCAGAAAATAGAACGTACATAGATATATAGTACACAGTTTTGCACAATTAAGTACCTTACCCGTAGGGAGGTGGGTGTATGGATTCTAGGTGATACTTGTTATCCAATGGTGGTGGATCGTAGTCACAGTTTAGCCATCAAAGTTAATTTTTCAGACCTAGAGAAGCTATATGTCAACAATAATTAGTATAAAGATCAGTGAACACAGGGATAAAAGAGAGGGTAAGACTTTCTATTGTTATTATAAGCATTTGTTACTGTAGGGAGCCCAGCTTCTTTGAGGAGAGAAAATAGATGGTAACAAATCGTATAATCCAGGGAGTTGCGTGCTGCTGTGGTTTTTACCTTAGTCGACGTCCTATGATGGAAGACTTGCTTCGTGGAGTCAGGGTTGGTAAGTGTCTGGGCTGATGGATGTCGGAGTCCCGACCGGAGACTCCGGCACCCGCGTGCAGCGCCCGGAAGTAGAGAGGCGGTTTACACACTAGGACCTGCGTAGCGTAAGGTCCTGATTTGTCACGTGACTTGGAGACGGAGAGCAGGAGAGGCCAAACTTCCTACGCGTTTCGGATACTGCGGTATCCTTCGTCAGGGATGGTCATAATTCTCACTGCTCTCATTATATACCTATCAGAGCTGGTGGGAGGTGTTTATCATTAGTCATTATTGAAATCAAAAAGTTCTATACCGCTGTTTAGGCCTCTTCTCCACCTAACTGCCTTCCAGATAACTAGAACCTCCACATACTAAAAAGGTAATTTGTCAGCCGGTTTTAAAGCTTACCATAGCATATATATACCCTTCACAGGTACTCGCACGTCCTGGACTAACCAAGAATAACCAATTAGGAGAACTTGGAATCCCGAGCACATTCCTCAAAGGAACCCCTACTACTCTCTCTATGAATTTTAACCTTGCATTTTTATCAGATAATTTTTTTAAATTTCTTGGTATAAATAAATAAATTCCTCTTTTTACCACTAACCCTCTCGTGTCATTTTAAATTAAGTATACCAGTGCAGTAGATCTTTTTACTATTCATTTACATATTAAGAAAAACTTGGATTTCTTTGGAATAAAACATCGGGTCACAGATATCAAGGTATAATTTTATTCAGCTTCCTATGACCTATATGCCCATATAGATGGCTCAGGAGGGTTGATCCCACTGACAGATGCTCTTTAAAACAATGCAGAATTTAATAGGACACTATAGTAACTGAAATAATTAAAAAAGTATGAGCAATTCACCTAGAATTTTATTAACATTGATCTAAAATGTATTCCTGTCATTACACTGTTTCTTTATTAGAAGCATAGGTCTAAATTTCCTAATAAAGCCAATATTTTTCAAGGAGTGGTGCCCTTTTGTAACATTTGCAGATGTTATTTATTGTGGTTCTAAGAAATCTATATTACATTTACATTTATAGGGAATCTGTTGTTATTTCACAATACAAGCAGCATACATTGTTAAACAGATTCCTTAGACCTGATGAGGCAGGTGTATTTACTTTGAAAATCTATGGCAGAATAGCTGTTTAATCATTTTTGAAAGTTTTCCCACTCGATATTAAAATGAGCTAGATTTCATAAGAAGATAATCCTCATCTTAATCTTATCAGGATATACTCCAAAGACATAGTGATAGGGAATTTAGATTGTGAACACCAATGGGGACAGTGATGCCGGAATTAATGGTGCTATGTAAGCAAGTAAAATCATTATAAATATACAGCCATTAAGACATGAATTTTCAAAGTAAGTACAGCTAGCCTCATCAGGTCTAAGAGATCTTGATAGTAATATATGCAGTTTGGATTGTTGAATTTTGGTGACAGATCTGCTTTAATAATTTGAGAAAACTCCAAATAATATAAGGAAATGAAAACTCAAATTATTATAAAGAAAAATCACTGAAAAAAGTATTTATCATTGTGACTACACAATTCTAATCACACCGATCTGTTATTACTAGTAAACAATCATATTAGCTGCTTAATATTGTTTTTTAGGTTGACGGGCCAGAAGAAGCTGCGATCGCAGAGCAGAGAGAGGCCGCCTTCAGATATCAATCAGTAGGAATTCAAGTAGAAGAAGAAAGAGCGTAAGAAATCTGGATCTTATTTAATAGTACTAAGCTATAGTAAAATAGTCAATTTATAGGTCGTGTATACAGTTTAGTTTCTAAATAGTGATGTTATCCCTAGTCTTCTTGAATACTTATTCTTGGCTTATATTAGAGAGTAGAGATAAAGTTTGTCTGACATGACTAAGGTGTTTCTTAACTGTATGCACACCTAAGAATAAAATAAAATGTATCTAGTTCATGATGCAGCGTGTTTCAAACTTACGTAATGCAAGAAATAATAGGCCCATAAGTGTCACATAAAGAGAATAGTAGGAGTCAGCCATAAATCTAGGATTTCTATAATCTGAAAACTCACCATTTTATTCTAACAAATTGCCTTAATGATATCTAAAATCCTTATATTAAGGCCACGGCCCCACTATCAGTATTTGGTCAGTATTCGGTCAGTATTTTTTCTCAGGAGTGGGAGCCAAAACCAGGAGTGGGTGATAAATGTAGAATTGGTGACTTGTTTCTATTATACCTTTTCTCTGATTGTTCCTCATCTGGTTTTAGCTCCCACTCCTGAGAAAAAATACTAACCGAATACTGACCAAATACTGATAGTGGGGCCGTGGCCTCAGATGAAAAATTTCACAATGTGCGAAACGTGCATTAGAGTACTGGGCAGTGGTTTGCAGGACTAAAATATTGGTCCCAATTAATCAAAGTGTTTTCTCCAGAAAAATGGAATGAAACAGTTTGATAAGTCCCAAAGAAATTTTTCACAACAGTGTTGCGCAAAAAATTGTGACTTTTGGCATTTTTCCAACACATAATAAGCGGAGCTGGAGTGGATTCTAATTGATGACGAGCTATGGCGTTCCTTATTCCAGAAATCTTACTCCGGTCCCTGAGATTGAAAAAGATGTATGGTGAGGCGCATGGAGGCACATGCCACTGGTATGACGCACCTGATTCATTAAAGCCCCCGTCACACTAAGCGAGATCACTAGCGAGATCGCTGCTGAGTCACAAGTTCTGTGACGCAACAGCGACCTCAGCAGCGATCTCGCTACATGTGACACGTAGCAGCGACCAGGCCCCTGCTGTGAGATCACTGGTCATGTCGGAATGGCTTGGACCTTTTTTTGATCGTTGAGGTCCTGCTGGGTAGCATGCATCGCTGTGTTTGACACCTTACCAACGACCAACGACACATAGGAATGCATTTGCGTTGCATCGTTATACAGGTCGCTATGGGTCGCCGTATCGTTGCTGCGTCGTTGGGAAGATCTGACTGTTTGACATCTCACCAGCGACCACACAGCGACGCAGCAACGATCCCTGACAGGTCGTATAATTGTCGGGATCGCTGTAGCGTCGTTTAGTGTGATGGTACCTTAACAGGCGTGTGCCTCTTAATAAATCAGGAGCTTCTGGTTCCAACACATTCTTGATGAATTGGGCCATTGTGATTGGTGGGTGATTGTTATTATTTTATTACTTTGACACATTATTTTTGATTTTGGATGTACAAGGTGATTCAAAAAGCATGGTGCAAAATTATAGCCTCAGCATTTATAACCAAGAGAACAGAACACAAATTTATTAACATGAAAAGACACACTATCTATCCAAGTTGTATCTATAACCTACAGATGTTCAAAGTGATTTCCATTAGTCCCACGGCAGATGTCTAGGTGGTAGTCCAATTCTGTCCACATGCGTGTCAGCATATCCTCAGATATGGACTCCACTGTTTCAGTGATGCATTGACTCAAATCGATTCACCAATGTTGCGCGGACCTTCACGAGATTTCTTTCTGTGGGGCTACATCAAACACTCAAGTGTATCTTCTCCATCCTGACCTTCAAGCCACAGGATCTGAACGACCTGAGACAAGGCATCACTGAAATAGTGGAATTCAAATCCAAGGATATGGTGGCACACGTCCGGAAGAAGTGGACTACCGTCTATACATCTGCCGTGCCACCAATGTCAATCACTTTGAACATCTGTGGTTTATAGATTATTTTAAATGTGTCCATGGATGATGGATGATATCTCTCTGATTGATCCAGGAAATGAGAGCCAGAGAGCGGGTGCTCAATGACAGAAGACACGGCCTTCAAATATTTTATGGTGGATCCTGGGTGTGGACAGTTTATTCATGTCTGCTGGTCCAACAGGACAGAATAGATTAGTGCTACACTATTTTTTTTTTAAGTATCTGAATCCTTAAAGTTTTGTATGGCTTTAAAGTGAACTTGTCATGTGAAAAAACGCTATTAACCTGCTGTCAGTCAGTGCGGGGGTCGCGGTTACAGTCGCCGCTCTCTATACTAGAGCAGTGACTGTACTTGTGGTGACTGTTAGTAGGAGGAATAAAGTTAATTTCCTCCCAGCAGCGTGGGTCTAAGGGCTGGGGCTGGGAAGGTTCAGAATGCTATTAACCTGCAGATTAAACCCATATCTGCAGGTTAATAGCATTTTTTCACATAACAGGTTCCCTTTTAAGGGAACCTGTCACCATGAAAATGCAGTCCAATCTGCAGGCATCATGTTATAGAGCAAGGGGAGCTGAGAAGATTCAGTACAATCCATGTTTTCATCCTTTAATCCTCTGCTATATCTGGGATCTTCAGTCCAGTAGGCGGTCCTATTAGTGACTGACAGCTATCCCTGTGTGCACACGTATATAAAGAAAGCTGTCAGTCACTGACAGGACCGAGAATCCCTGAAAGGGTAGAGGATTAAATGTTTAAACACAAGTTGTACTGAATCTTTTCTCACAAAGTTATATCTCCATCTGCTCAGCTCCTCCTGCTCTATATCATGGGTCCTGCAGATTGTCCGGCATTTTCATGGTGACAGGTTCCCTTTAGTGATTTTCATCCACATTTTAAAAAAAGTTTTCTAATTCTTAGGCAGCCAGTTCAGTGTGCGAAGGTTTGGTTTTATGGCAGTAAGGCAGGGTTGTTTGCTTAGTTATTAACCAAGCTGCAGCGTTTTAGACTAACTCAAGGTTAACTAAATAAATAATAAATTCATAGATAAATAAATTAGGCAATGCATTTGTGATGAAAGCCGGCCGGTGGGTGCAGCTCTCTGGCGCCCCCTTACCTCTCAGGTCAGTCAAGGTACTGCACCTAGAGAAAGTAGTGCCAGGAAGCTGCAACCAGCGCAGGGAACACGGTAGTGTGTTATCCCTTCAACGTCACTAAACCGTAACGTCACTACACAGCACAACTCGCTAGCGCCCTCTTAGCCTCAGGTCAGTCAAGGAACTGCACCTAGGATAAGCGGTCGCCAGAGAGACTGTCCTGTAACCTACTGGGTATCGGGGCCCTCTGTAGTGAGGGCGGTATATATATCTTCCTTGGCCGCGCCAGGAATATATATATCTGAACCTCCGACCGTCACTACCAGCCTTCCCCAATCCCCAGTTGGTATGCTGCCACCAGTCCCTATTTTAGATATACGCCCAGTCCGTGAATGGGCCTATATCGGGTCAGGAACCAACCCTGGGTAGCGTTTTTGGCTTGAGCCGAGCTCACACGGACGTGCGTTCGTTATGCAGAATAAAAGGCAGGCCCACAATTACTTGAGGTAATTGATTATAATAATACACTAGATACACGATATACAACTAAATATACACAGGTATAAGGTCAGGCTAAACTATACAACAATGGAATACAACACACAGAATCACCACAGCATATCAGTTACCGGTTTCTTGATTTTCTTGTGACGCAGGGAGAGGATTCTGCGGTCGCAGGCACGGTTCTTTGTTACAGGCTGAGGCCTACCACCGCATGGTCAAACTGCTCCTCCCCTTGGTGGCCTCAGCTGGTGCTCAGATGTTCAGCACCCCACTCTTGGGTCAAGACTGACTTGTCTCTTGTCTGTCCTGCTATCTTACCTGCCCCGTCCCGCCCACTGCTGGTGAGGTCAGCTGACTCAGTCTCCACCCTCAGGTCTAACTTCGATCAGAAGCCCAAATTCTAAGGAACCCAATAACTTCTTCTGGGATGGTCTCAGGATACCCACAGGGGTTCCCACGGATTCGGGCCGCCGTAACCGACCTTTTGATATCAATTATGATACCATACGGTCCTCAGGAATGGCTCAGCGCTATATCTTGGCTTCCAGAGCACGTACAAACGTCTACCGCGGAGGCTTGTGTGCGCAATGGCTCCGGGACGCCGTGATATTTTTTTATTGGCCCATCCCACGCAACATGCGTGTACTATTCATGTTTCTATATCTTATGCCTCCATGCTTGTGACAGACAAAGAAACTAGTCCTATGGGACAAATGGTCAGGTACAGATAGACGAAGCACCCCCCCCTGCTGGCTGTGTTTCCTCTCGAAGTCTTTGAAGCTCCTAGCATTCAAGTGTTAAGTAGGCTTCTTATCTTACAGGAGCCTGGATGGGGGGAAACTATCTAGTTGACGTTTTAACAGAAGGTCCCAAGGGTGGGGGCTGCTGAAGTGTGGCCATCCCTGGATATGATTTATCATTACCAAGATGGCGGCTACAGGTTCATCACACCTCCCCCTATACGAGGGCGCGAGGGGGTAGCACATTCCTGTGTTCCCCCGTGCGTCCTTCTGCACCCTCCCCTTGCCGGGATAACCCGTCAGCGTTACCGTGGTCACGGCCTCTTCTGTGGCGAATGGAGAAGTGGTACTGCTGGAGAGCGAGGCTCCAGCGTAGCAACCTGCCATTCGACCCAGAGACCGTGTGTAACCAGCTGAGGGGGTTGTGGTCCGTCTCCACGGTGAAATGGCTCCCGTACAAGTAGGGCTGCAGACGCTGCAGGGCCCATACAATTGCCAGGCATTCTTTTTCCACCGTGGAGTAAGCCACCTCCCGGGGCAGTAGCTTCCTGCTCAGGTACAAGACAGGATGTTCCTGGCCTGTCGTGTTGACCTGACTTAGCACAGCACCGAGGCCAAAGTCACTGGCGTCGGTCTGTACCACAAACGGCCGGTCGAAGTCGGCAGCTTGCAGTACAGGGGAGCTACTTAGGGCGGCCTTGAGTGCCCCGAAAGCTGTCTCGCAGGCGACTGTCCAGTCGACTGCGACGGGCAGCTTCTTCTTGGTGAGGTCCGTCAGGGGCTTGGCCAGGGTGCTATAGTGTGGGACGAACCTCCTATAGTACCCGGCGGTCCCCAAGAAGGACATCACCTGCTTTTTGGTCCTAGGAGTGGGCCAGGATGCGATGGCATCCACTTTCCCCGGTTCTGGCTTCAGAACCCCCCCGCCTACCCGGTGACCCAGGTAGAGGACCTCACTCATGCCCAGCTGGCACTTTTCCGGCTTGATGGTCAAGCCTGCCCGGTGGATCCGACCGAGCACCTGCCGCAGGTGCTCTAGGTGATCCTCCCAAGTGGGACTGAAGACTGCAATATCGTCCAAGTACGCAGCCGCGTACCCTTCAAGTCCCTCAAGCAGCGTATTGACCATCCGCTGAAAAGTGGCAGGGGCATTCTTCATGCCGAATGGCATCACTGTGGACTCGTACAGTCCAAAAGGGGTGATAAAGGCAGAGCGTTCCCTTGCCGCGGGGGTCAGAGGAATCTGCCAGTACCCCCGGCTCAGATCCATGATGGTCAGGTACTTAGCCCCGGCCATCCGATCGAGCAGGTCATCGATGCGTGGTATGGGGAACGCATCGGTGGCCGTTACAGCGTTGAGCCCCCGGTAGTCCACGCAGAACCGTGTAGTTCGGTCCTTCTTTGGTACGAGGACTACAGGCGAGGCCCACGCGCTGCTGGATGCCTGGATCACCCCCAGCTTCAGCATCTCGTCTATCTCTTGGCGCATGTTTCCCTGCACCTCGAAAGAGACCCGATATGCTGAACGCCGGATCGGCGGGTGATCGCCAGTGTCCACGTCGTGGACAGCCATCTCAGTCCTTCCGGGCAGGCTGCTGAACAGCCCCCGGAAGGGGTGCAGGGTGGTCCCCAGCTGGGACCGTTGGTCCTCCGTGAGCTGGTGGCCAACCCCCACATCCTCGATGGACCCACCCGCCTTGGCTTGGGTGAGCAGATCCAGGAGGGTTTCTACCTCTCCTTCCTCGGGAAGGTTGCACACTGGGTGGGCAGTCGCTTCCCGCTCATGATGAGCCTTCATCATGTTCACGTGGAAGGCCTTCCTCCTTCCACGGGCGTGATCCAGGGTGACCAGATAGGTGACGGCATTGAGTTTCTGGTGCACGAAGTAGGGACCTTCCCAGGCTGCCTGAAGCTTGTTCTGTGGTACGGGGACCAGTACCCACACCTTTTGACCCACCTGGTAGGTCCTCTCACAAGCATTCTGGTCGTACCACCGCTTCTGGTCGGCCTGGGCCTGGGCCATATTGTCCTGCACCAGCTTTGCCAAGGCCATCATCCTGTCCCGGTGGCGCACGACATACTCGATGACCGACACCTCGGGGGTGGCCAAATCCCCTTCCCATGCTTCCTTCACCAGAGCCAGGGGGCCCCGTACCCGTCGCCCGTACAGGAGCTCAAAGGGGGAGAACCCCGTTGAGGCCTGCGGAACCTCCCGGTAAGCAAATAGGAGGTGTGGGAGGTAACGCTCCCAGTCTCTCCCGTGGGAGTCGACCAACATCTTAAGCATCTGCTTTAAGGTGCCATTGAACCGCTCACACAGGCCATTAGTCTGTGGGTGATACGGGCTGGCCACCAGATGTTGCACCTGCATTTGCTTACAGAGGGACTCCATCAGCCGCGACATAAACTGGGTCCCTCGGTCGGTGAGCATTTCTTGGGGGAAACCCACTCTGGAGAAGATCTCCAGTAAGGCGGTAGCCACCTTGTCGGCCCGAATGGACGACAAAGCTACCGCTTCCGGGTACCGGGTGGCATAGTCCACTACCGTGAGTATGAAGCATTTCCCGGAGTGGCTGGGAGTGGACAGAGGTCCAATAAGATCCACAGCGACCCTCGAGAAAGGCTCTTCGATGATTGGCAGAGTTACCAGTGGGGCTTTGGGGCGCGGCCCCGCCTTCCCCACCCTCTGACAGGTGTCACACGAACGGCAGTAGGCACCCACCGCGGCTCCCATCCCAGGCCAGTAGAAATGCTGAGCTATCCTGGCCTTGGTTTTAGCGATCCCTAGGTGTCCGGCCATCGGAATCTCGTGTGCGATCCGCAACAATTCCGCCCTGAACGGATAGGGTACCACTAACTGTCGGTCCCTGGGCCACGCCTCCGGTGAACCCTGCTGGACCGTTACCCGGTACAGCCGTCCCTGGTCCCAGACCACACGCTCGCAGTCTGACTCCATGGGAGGCTGTGCCGCCTGTTCCTTGAGAGCTTTCAGGCTGTCGTCTGCTTCCAACGCAGCCTGAAATTCCTGACTTGATGTGGCCAGAATCGACGAAACTGCCACATCCTCCGTCAGCCCCTCCGGGCATGTCACCTGGCCGCTGTCTGACCCGGCAGACACTTGGTCAGAAGTGGGGAAGCCGTCGGACCTCTGCAAGGCTCCTTGGGCTCCGGCGCTCCCACTCCTGGTGACAGCGGCTATGACCGCTGTGACCGTGGGTAGTGCCTGCTTCCCCTCTGTTTCTGACCAAGCCGCCCGATCAGGCAGGCTTCCTAGGCCTTTGGACATCTCGGATGTGGGGAACTCCTGCCCTGGGGTCTTACCTGGCGGCTCCTCTCTTGGGACACCCCCACCTCCCATGGCCTGTTCCTCCCCCTGCAGTGGGCCTATACTCAGCAGCCTGGATACCCCTGGGAGCCCTACACTGCCGGTAGCTGCCCCCCTCTCCATCCCTGAGCTTCCCTCTACAGAATCCTGCCCGCCCCCTCCCTCACCGGAGGACAAGAGGTCACGGCACGCCGGCTGAGCACCTCTGCGGGCATCCCCACACTCCCCACCTGCTTTCACTAACCCTGTTTGTGTTGTGTCTGTGCAGGTGTTACCCTCAGGTTTCACTCCCTCCTCCTCAGCAGGACACACACTACATACAACATGGTTGGCATTAGCAGCAGACAAATCAATACACTCTTGGGGGGCCGAACTTGGGGGTTCAGAGGGTACATACTGCGATACTAGACGCCCCAAGTCGGTCCCTAATAAAACATTTGCGGGAATATTTGGCGTTACTCCCACCTCCCGCATCCCCCTTCCGGCACCCCAGTCCAAATACACCATGGCAACGGGAAGTGCCGGCTCCACGCCTCCAACCCCGGAGACGGAAAGAGTCTTTCCTGGTACCAAGTCCTGGGGGGACACCACCTCAGGCCGTACCAGTGTTCGTTCAGCGCCCGTGTCCCGCAGTCCCATGACCGCAGAACGGCCTATGGTGACGGGTTGGATGTTATCCAGGGACCTACCACCACCCCCTCCCACACACAAAACATTGGGCGCTCTCTGGGACTGGGATGGGGTCTTTTGGCGCTGGGGACACTCAGCCCTAAAGTGTCCTGGTTTGTTGCATAGATGACAACGTCTTACGTCTGGTCCTTGCCTGGAGAGGGCAACAGGGGGATACACCCCTTGTGTTCTAGGGGCCGGGGAAACAGGGGCATGACTGGGCTTACCCCCTCTCCAGGTGCTGCTGGCAGACTTCTTCAGCTCAGGCGCCCTGTTATTGGCATACTCGTCTGCCAGGGCGGCTGTAGCAGAAGCCCCTGTTGGTTTTCGGTCACGGAGGAACTGTCGGAGGTCCTCTGGGCAGTTCCACAAGAACTGCTCCGTGACGAACAGTTCCTGGACCTCCTGGCGGGTAGTAAGCGCTAGACCCGAGGTCCAGTGCTCTGCGGCTCTCAACAGCGCCCGCATATGATCGGTCCAGGTGTCCTTGGGGCCACGCAGCAGGCTCCGGAACTTCTGGCGGTACGACTCGGGAGTGAGGTTGTACTGCCGGATCAGGGCCCGCTTGATGCAGTCGTAGTTCTGTTCCTCCCCGGCAGGTAAGTCCCCCAAGGCATCCAGGGACTTACCCCTCAAACGGGGGGTCAGGTATCTGGCCCACTGATCCCGGGCCAGATGGTGCTGAAGACAGGTCCGTTCAAATGCCACCAGAAAGGAGTCCAGGTCCCCATCCTTCTCCAGTAGAGGGAAGTCCTCAGCTCGGACTTTGGACGACTTGGTCTCCTGATGGGTTGGTTGCTCTAGCGGAAGCCCCCGCTGGGCCAGGTCCAGTTGGTGCTGGCGCTCCGCAGCTCGCTCTGCACGCTCCGCAACCTCCCGGCGCTCTGCAGCTTCACGCTCCGCAGCCTCCCGGCGCTCTGCAGCTTCACGCTCCGCAGCCCGCTCCGCAGCCCGCTCCGCAGCCCGCTCTGCACGCTCCTCCTCCGCTGCCTTCTCTGATGCTGCCAGGAGGGTTTTGTAGACGGCATCGCCATGAGACTGGAGACTTGCCATAGCCGCTTGTAAAAGGGCTTGTGATCTGGACAGGCTGGGCTGGGTAGGTGATGGGCAGCCCACTGCGGGACCGTATACTGGGGACTGGCTCCCTGAGGTGCCCGGGCTGGACTCCTCCTCGCCATGAGTAACAATGTCCTCCCCTCCTGCCACACGGACCGTAGCATTAGCCTCTTGCAGGGTCTTGCTCCTGGTGCCGTCTGCCATCTTGGTAACCGACACCGCTGCAACCCTGAGTTTGCACACACCTTGTTATACTTTTAGCCTGACCGTCTAACGTTGGGCTGACCTTAAGACTCCAGCAGTGGAAGTTACCACTGGCAGTCTTTAGTGCCTGGGAGTAGGGGTCCCACAACACTATTATTCTGCAATCCCACCGCTCTGCCACCAATGGGATGAAAGCCGGCCGGTGGGTGCAGCTCTCTGGCGCCCCCTTACCTCTCAGGTCAGTCAAGGTACTGCACCTAGAGAAAGTAGTGCCAGGAAGCTGCAACCAGCGCAGGGAACACGGTAGTGTGTTATCCCTTCAACGTCACTAAACCGTAACGTCACTACACAGCACAACTCGCTAGCGCCCTCTTAGCCTCAGGTCAGTCAAGGAACTGCACCTAGGATAAGCGGTCGCCAGAGAGACTGTCCTGTAACCTACTGGGTATCGGGGCCCTCTGTAGTGAGGGCGGTATATATATCTTCCTTGGCCGCGCCAGGAATATATATATCTGAACCTCCGACCGTCACTACCAGCCTTCCCCAATCCCCAGTTGGTATGCTGCCACCAGTCCCTATTTTAGATATACGCCCAGTCCGTGAATGGGCCTATATCGGGTCAGGAACCAACCCTGGGTAGCGTTTTTGGCTTGAGCCGAGCTCACACGGACGTGCGTTCGTTATGCAGAATAAAAGGCAGGCCCACAATTACTTGAGGTAATTGATTATAATAATACACTAGATACACGATATACAACTAAATATACACAGGTATAAGGTCAGGCTAAACTATACAACAATGGAATACAACACACAGAATCACCACAGCATATCAGTTACCGGTTTCTTGATTTTCTTGTGACGCAGGGAGAGGATTCTGCGGTCGCAGGCACGGTTCTTTGTTACAGGCTGAGGCCTACCACCGCATGGTCAAACTGCTCCTCCCCTTGGTGGCCTCAGCTGGTGCTCAGATGTTCAGCACCCCACTCTTGGGTCAAGACTGACTTGTCTCTTGTCTGTCCTGCTATCTTACCTGCCCCGTCCCGCCCACTGCTGGTGAGGTCAGCTGACTCAGTCTCCACCCTCAGGTCTAACTTCGATCAGAAGCCCAAATTCTAAGGAACCCAATAACTTCTTCTGGGATGGTCTCAGGATACCCACAGGGGTTCCCACGGATTCGGGCCGCCGTAACCGACCTTTTGATATCAATTATGATACCATACGGTCCTCAGGAATGGCTCAGCGCTATATCTTGGCTTCCAGAGCACGTACAAACGTCTACCGCGGAGGCTTGTGTGCGCAATGGCTCCGGGACGCCGTGATATTTTTTTATTGGCCCATCCCACGCAACATGCGTGTACTATTCATGTTTCTATATCTTATGCCTCCATGCTTGTGACAGACAAAGAAACTAGTCCTATGGGACAAATGGTCAGGTACAGATAGACGAAGCACCCCCCCCTGCTGGCTGTGTTTCCTCTCGAAGTCTTTGAAGCTCCTAGCATTCAAGTGTTAAGTAGGCTTCTTATCTTACAGGAGCCTGGATGGGGGGAAACTATCTAGTTGACGTTTTAACAGAAGGTCCCAAGGGTGGGGGCTGCTGAAGTGTGGCCATCCCTGGATATGATTTATCATTACCAAGATGGCGGCTACAGGTTCATCACAGCATTGATTTGCCAGCCAGGCTTCCGTATATGCCATTACAAGAGTCCAGCCATAAGGTTATCTGGGTGGAATGAGCTGTTTTATTCTTGCTGCCTTTGCAGCTACGGAGGAATACAGACAAGGTGAAGAGGTCGTCTTAAGATGTCTTCCTTTAGCATATAGAATATATTAGAGGGACTGCCAAATAATAGATAGATGCAATATGTGGTTTAGCATTATCTTGCTGAAATATGCAAGGCATTTCTGTGAAATATATGTCGTCTGAATGGGGGCATAAGTTGTTCTAAATCCTCTATATAATGCTCAGCTTTGATTTTGCCCATGCTGTACGCACTAGTGCAACCCTATACCATCAAAGATGCAGGATTTTGAACCGTGCGCTGATAATAAGCTGGATGGTCCCTCTTCTCTTGAGTCTTCAGGACCGTGGTTTCCACAAAGAATTTCAAATATTGATCCATCTGAGCACAGAATAGATTTCCATTTTGCCTCAGTCCATTTTAAATGATCTTTGGCCAGGAGAAGACGGCAGCATTTCTGGATTGTGTTGATATATGCTTCTTCTTGGCATGATAGAGCTCTAACTCGTATTTTTGGATCGCATGACAAGCTGTGTTCACAGACAATAATTTTTTTTAAGTATTCCTAGTCCATGCAATGATTTTCATGACTAAATCACCTTGTATTTAATGCATTGCGGCCTGATGGCCCATTGATCACGGGCATCCAATATTGCCCGCCGGCCTTGTCCCTTATGCACATAGATTTCTCTCAAATCTCTGAATCTTTTAATGATATTATGTACTGTAGATGGTGGGATATTAAAAACCTTTGCAATTTTAAATTGAGGAACATTTTTCTGAAATTGTTTCACAATTTTTAGATCCACTATTTCACAGACAAGTGAGCCACTGACTATCTTCCCTTCTGAGAGACTCTGCCTCTCTAATATGCTTTTTTATACAGTCATGTGATTCAGCTGAAAATTGACTCTCCAGTTGTTTTTCATCAGTACTACTTACTTTTCGAGCCTTTTTTTAACCGTGTCCCAACTTTTTTTAGATGTGTTGCTGCCATTAATTTCTAAATGAGTTATTTCTTTCAAATGAAAAGGAAAAATTTCTAACTTTCAACTTCTGATATGTGTTCTATGTTCTGTGGTGAATAAAATATGGCTATAAGAGATTTCCAAATGATTGCATTCATGTTTTTTTTTTACATTTTACACAGCGTCCTAACTTCTTTGGGGTTGTAGAAATAAATGTCATTATTATGATAAATTTACTTCTAAATATCTTTACTTAAGCAAATCACTCCATTATGTAATAATGACATAAATAAATGGCCTAGAATGTTAATAGGCCAAGTACCTGTGACATGTGCAGTAGGAAGCTCTGCTCCTTCCCTTCATATGTAGGAAAATGTGATCCCAGTGTATATTGTGATCTTATACTGGAGATACCAGGGATGCTGAGGTAAGAAGAGGCTGCTCACACTGATGGCCACCTTGTCTATCTGATCTAATAGTGGAGAAACCAGGGATGCTGAGGTAAGGAGAGACCACTCACACTGCTGTCCACTCTGTCTGTCTTATCTAATACTGGAGATACCAGGGATGCAGAGATAAGAAAAGACTGCTCACACTGCTGTCCACCCTGTCTATCTGATTTAATACCAGAGATACCAGGGGTGCTGAGGCTGCTTACACTGCTGTCCACCCTGTCTATCTGGTGATCTAATACTAAAGATACCAGAGGTACTGAGGTAAGAAGAGGCTGCTTATTCTGCAGTCCACCGTGTCTATCTTATCTAATACTGGAGATACCAGGGATGCTGAGGTAGGAAGACACTGCTCACACTGCTGTCCATCATGTCTTTCCTACCTAATACTTCACATGATAGCGGTGCTGGATAATAGAGTGTTGTGGCTAAGAAGAAGCTTCTCACACTACTGTCCACTATGTATTTCTGAATGTTGATAATGTATATCACATACTGTCGAACTTTCTCCAGGTCACAACAGCACAGCTTCCTTCTGCACATGCTCACAGGGACCTGTCATATTAAAATTCTAGTGCAGGCTTCTGTCATTGCAACAAGTTGCCTGCCATTTTAATGCTTTCTAATGATTACAATGATTACAACACTAAACAAAGCAAATGTGATTTGTTAATTAAAGCAGACCTTAATTCATACATTAATTTATAGATCTCTTAGATTTGATAAGGATGCTGTATTTACTTTGAAAAGCCTTATCAGAATGGCTGCATACTCCTTTTATCAAAGATTAACTGAATCTCCATCCACCTAGCCAGCTTGACAAATCCACATTACTCCTCTTTCCTGGTGCTGCTGAGGTCTCTCACAGCTCAGGACAAGCCGCAGCTGTCAATCAGGCTCTGGGTGGAAATTTAATACATTTGGACTCATCAGCTATTTCACTTTATAGCATAATTCATAAAATTCTGATCTTGAATTCAGGATTATAGAGACATTTTGACATGAATTTTCAAAGTAAATACACCAGCTTCATCAGATATAAGACATCTGTTTAATTATGTATACAGTTTTTATGTATACCGATCCACTTTAGAGTTATTTAGGAATGTATTTCTAATGATAATTCTTTTGTCTACCCAGCTCTTTTTCTATTCCTATAGAACCCCTACAAAGTTTATTTCGGACTACCTCATACTTTAAGGATTAGAGAAGTATTCTGCTTTGGACAAATCCTACTTATTAGAAGCTGATCACAAATAGCCTGAACCCCCAGCCATGCCTATTGTAAAAGTCCTTACAAGTGGCATTTAGAATTAACAATACAACACAAATCCTTTTTTATGGATGTAACTTTGTTACACCCTCTCATTATCACAACCCCACTAGCCAGGGACTCATCCAGTCTCCTAAACAGTTCCGAATTTAGAATAAGACATTAGGTTTTAGCACTGGACCCCAACAATAACCCTTTTATTTCTTTAACCCTATAAACTACATGTGTAAAATTAGTAAATGGCCATAGATGGATCCATAAATATTGAGCCGTCTCCCTCTTCTGCCTCAATAAGTTGCCATAAATGTTGAACATATATTCTTCTTCTGAAGATGAAATCACTACCTTTACTCTAAGTTCAGCTTTGCTGTGAATTATTTTGGTTCCCCTCTGGTTACTGTCCTGATCGGAGCAGGAAGTGGTACTTGTTCTGCCAAATGTGATAAGTAATACTTCTGTAATACCATGCATCATCAGCCAGTGAGCATTCATCAACCACATATAGTATTGTGAGCATCGGGGGTCTCTGTCATTAAGGTTATCAGACTGACATACAGATCAGAAGTAAGGTTGCTCTATAGCCCATCATATAGGTCTAATGGTCACATTGGCCCATTGTGAGTGAATACATTGGGTCCTGATGAATTAATATATTTAGATAAATTCCTCACGGGGTTGACAACTGTCGAGAAATTCCTGGACGGTCCATAAAAATAAGGCACTTTTTTGCCCTGTCCGTAAATTTTTTTTTAAGGCATCCATGATTTTTTCGAGGCTGAAGAAACTAATTGACTGTAATTGACTGAAACTAATTGACTGTAATTAGCATTATTTTCCAATTTACAGTGAATACAGCTTATGTTTTCATATCATAATTATGGACTGTAGATGTGGATCACTTATAATCTTAATGATTTATTACGGTTTTCCAATGTGTCCGTAAAAAATATTGTCTGTCTGTGATTTTTTCATAAGCTTTCTAGAAAAAATAAAAAGTTATGTTGGCCACCCGGTTCATGACCTGATTACATAATTGATGGTCATCTGCATAATTTCAGTCTATAATTTGCATTGAGCAACATATAATATTTAGTTGCTCCTTAGCAGGAAACTACAAGCTGCCCCTTTGTTAGTAGTAATGAATGTTGACCTAGTGACAGCTTGTAATCTGCTGCTGAGGAGCAAGTGTGGATCAACTGACAGAATTATACAGAAACTCACAGATCGAAGAATGATAGAATGTTAGAGTTGGAAGGGATCTCTGGGGTCATCGTGTCCAACCCTCTGCTCAATGCAGGATTCACTAACTGGATCTGGAATTGGAAGATCTAGGATTGTGTTCTTAATTCTATATTATCCTTATTTTGAAATAAGTTTAATTTACATAAAAAAAAAAAAAAGTAAAAAGCGAGAAAAGATAATAAAGGTGCATTCATTATCCTCCCTGGAAAGCTACCCCCACTGATACTAATGGAAGGAATGTCACAGCTTGTTTTGTCTCATGACCTTTTAACCTTCTTCTTGACCGGTCACTCATCACTGCCCTCTGTTCACTTCTCATGGGAGGATCTCGGTGCTATGTATCCTGCAGGTCTAAAGGATTTACAGCTGACTTGTCTTCAGAGCTGAACACAGTTGGACTTAGTATAGAGTATAGGAGAATGACTTTATCATTGGACTCCATTGCGTTTTAAGGTGCACTTCCAGCACATTCTCACTGTGTCAGTACCTTTATAAATAGACACATTTGTAACCCCCTATTTTCTGGATTTTTGGACATAACACAGACATACTGTAAAGTCCATTATAACAAGGGATATAACTTACAGGAAATAACTAGTCTGGAATACAAAGATTGATATACAAATACTGACTAATATGCTTCCATTACCCTTAAAGGGGTGGTCCGAAACTAATTTTGATTTTTATCCTGTCTCTCTATTTATTTTAATAATATAATAGTTTTTCTAATATGGCTTAATTGAAAAGTCTATACCCTTCTCCCTTTAATCTAACTGCTTTATTTTATTACCTATTTCCGTTTTGTTGACACTTCATTTGAGAATCCCCAGTGCATGCTGGGATACTCAAATGGGACATCATAGAGGACAGAGGCTGCGGTCACTGACACGGCCTCTGTCACCACCCTGAAGCGAAGCGTCATCAGTGACGTTCATTTCAGGGGCTGGGCTAGTCCCTGCTGCACTGTGCATGCGTCGGTTGTCAATTTCAACGTATGGTCAGTACGATCTACCTTCATACTGTGCAATATTCTTCACAGTGCACAGTTACTTTGCTCTTTCTTGCTAGCTCTAAAGAAAAGTGACAAACCGGCAACAGAGCGCACTGTTAGTGCACATTGTAAGGAGGGCACGCAGCAAGCAGACACCTGCCCTGCCCCGAAAGTGACGTTTGTTTTGGGATGGGGCTGATCTCTGTTCACCGCATTCTCTCCTTACAATGCACACTGACAGTGCACTCTTCTGCCATCTCATCACTTCTAATTAGAGCCAGCTTGCGAGCATACTGTCACTGGGAAGAATATTGCACAGTAAGAAGGGAGACAACCAACACATGTTCACTGCAGCGGGGACTAGTCCAGTCCCTGAAAGGGTTGATGACTCTTCATTTCAGGAAGGGGACCGCTGCTGTAGCAGTGACTGCAGCCTCTGTCCCCTGATGACACCCCCTTTCAGTATCCCAGCATGCACTGGGGATTCTCAAACGAAGAGTCATCAAAACGGAAATAGGTAACAAAATAAAATAAAGCAGTTCGATTAGAGTGGAAAGGGTAGGGACTTTTTTTAATAACATCATGTTAGAAAAACTATTATTGAAATAGAGAGACATTTTGGATGAAAATCAATATTCCTTTCGAACCATCCCTTTAACTCACAAGGAGAGTAACAGTGTAACAGATGAGAGGAAGTCAGATTCCCAGTAACTACAGGCAACTTTTATGGTGTCTGCATTCTGTCATTGAGGAGAGACGAGGGGCTGTTGTTATGTCCATTAACACATCATGACAGATGCTCACTCGCTCTTTAGAGAATGCAGGCATGGTAAACAGTCTGTATTTTACTGATGGTACCAGGCAGAGCCGCCACAGGAAACTTGATCTTGCCTATTACCTAAATTGCTGCTGGTTGGAAAGAGAGTATTTGGGGTAATAGTAGCATATTAGAGATTGCTGACAATCCCATAACTAATATACAAATGACAGATCAATAAAGGTGAAATAGCCTCAAAGAAGAATACACACAAAGGAAACTATCTGTGTCACCATTGGTAGCACTATGAAAATAGTGACATTTCCATAGAAGAAAATGGAAAAATCCTCAAAAATTACAACCAAACTTGAGTTGATAATTTCACTTGCTTTTTGTTTTTTTTTCAGTCCAGGTAAAGCTTCTACTTTAATATTTTTTTTCTGCCTCTCGTTTCCAAAGGCTTTTATGTAAGACTTCATAAACACCAGAAAAACAACATATACTACAAGTGTAGTAAAATAAAAACACCACAAGATGCTTGAAAAGAAAAACTATGAACTATGAGATTCATGGTTGTTTTTTTTTTTGCAAGCATTAAAATAATGAAATAACGGTGTTCAAAGAATGTTATGTATTTGATTTTATTTTAGAAAAATCGAATGTGAAAACTGATTATTCTTTTTTTAAAATTTTTTAATGTTAAATTAACATTTTCTTTTCCGGCACATACTGTATACACACTATGAACTTCTGAATTAGCCTTAGGCCAGTTCAAATGAATAGGAGTTGATCTGCAGTACCCAGAAGCAGCCATTAAACTGTGTGGAGCCGTATGTGTTCTTCTCCATTCATAAATCCTGCCGCTTTTGGAGCTGGTGACAACTGATCAGTGGGGGTGTTGATTGTTGGACCCCACTGATATGATATAGAATGATCTATCCTGAGCATAAATCACCATAGTAGTAGAAACCTTCTTTAAAGAGAACCTGTCAGGAGTATTTTGCTAAGAAGAGGTTGAATGGAGCAGAATATAAAGATAAAAGTATAATGCAGTGCGGACTGGGAGCTTTCTGTGGTATCATTTTAATCAGTGCAACAGCCCCAACATGACACTGCCTGTAGTTTACTTAGCAAAATCCTGCTGACAGGTTCCTTTTAATCTGTGCTACACATTCCAAAATGGGAAAATAATGTATCAGTCAGCCCCTGCTGCCACAGGAAGCTCCCAGTCCGCTCTGCATTGTACCATCTTTATATTCTGCTCCATTCAACCTCTTCTTTTCCATCCTGGGCTGACTCATCTGTAAATTATAGTTTTGTGACATTCACCTTTCCAAACAAGATTCTGCAGATTGTACAGCAGTGTCTCAGGGTGGAGCCCACTTTAGATCAATAGTTTAACCATTTTCTTACTGATTTGTTTTTGTTTTTTAAGGAATTTACCCTTTATAAACATACATGATCCTGCTTTACCGTTTTTTTTTCTCTTTGGAAAATGCCTATATTTGTTTTGTAAGCAGACTGACTATAACTGGCTATAGATGTGCAAATGTGCGACCACATCTCCATTCTGCACATCTGCTTTACCAGGTGGGATCGTGGCTGAGGGAAACCTATTCTTTATACAGGGGTGGCTCCCAGGGGTGGGAACCGGATCTGAGACATCTATGGCAAATCTTATGGATATCCCATTTCATGGTGTATCCCTTTGTGAAGGTTTATATAGCTCGCATTGTTTATAAGCCAACTGCGGCATCCATAAATTCTCAAGGTGGTGGAGGCTGTGTCTTCTACTGTGCAGTTGTTAAAAGAGTCCTCCACTAGCTGAAATATAAGAGATTCTGCTGTTTGTATCTGCTCCTGTGCTGGGCACTTTAAGCTTTGTGCCCATGAGCTTTTGGTGAGTTTTTGGTGCTATGCATTTTGGCTGAGTCAAAAACGCAGCGTCTTACAGTTCCAACAAAATGGATGGGATTCATAGAAATTTTTTTTTTACTGAAAACTTTTTTTTACTGTAAACTGACCTGCGGTGTGTGATTTAAGCCCACAACATGTCAATTTCTCTTGCAGGTACGCTGAGTTTTATGTGCAGATTTTTCCCATAGACTAGCATTAGATGCGGGTTATCCGCAGGTAAAAAAAAAGCATGTTCTTTTAGTGGGATTCCGCAGCAGAAACGCATCAAAACAGCATGTAATCCCCACACGGATGTATCAATAAAGTTTTGTCAAAACCAAATACCAGAAAATATCACAAAAAAGCTGCTTTATTTATAACATGACATACCAACAAGAGACAAAAAAAAACGCAGCACCAAAAATACAATAAAAACACATATAAAAAAATGCATTCATAAACGCAGTGAAAAAATGCAAGTAACCTAATTTATCTACTAGGTGCAGAAATTGTGCAAAACATCTGCAACATCAAAAATTCAGCAAAAGCTCATTGTGGGAACGTAGCTTTACAGGGTTATTCCACATAGAGGATAACTTACTGATTGCTGGAGGTCCATCAGAGAATGGGATCTTGACAACGGATCATTATAGGAGCAGAGGTGCACCTGCTCAGCTATTGCTCGATTCATCGTCTATGTGACTGTCAGAAATAACAGAGCGCTGCACTCAGTTTTCTCTAGCAGTCCAATAGACAATGAATAGAGCGGTGGTCGAGCATGTGCACCTCTGCTCCATTAAAGATAAAAATACATACAGTGGGTATGGAAAGTATTCAGACCCCTTTAAATTTTTCACTCTTTGTTTCATTGCAGCCATTTGGTAAATTCTAAAAAGTTCATTTTTTTTCTCATTAAAGTACACTCTGTACCCCATCTTGACTGAAAAAAAAACAGAAATGTAGAAATTTTTGCAAATTTATTAAAAAAGAAAAACTGAAATATAACATGGTCATAAGTATTCAGACCCTTTGCTCAGACACTCATATTTAAGTCACTTGCTGTCCATTTCGTTGTGATCCTCCTTGAGATGGTTCTACTCCTTCATTGGAGTCCAGTTGTGTTTAATTAAACTGATAGGACTTGATTTGGAAAGGCACACACCTGTCTATATAAGACCTCACAGCTCACACTGCATGTCAGACCAAATGAGAGTCATGAGCTCAAAGGAACTGCCCAAGGAGCTCAGAGACAGAATTGTGGCAAGGCACAGATCTGGCCAAGGTTACAAAAGAATTTCTGCATTACTCAAGGTTCCTAAGAGCACAGTGGCCTCCATAATCCTTAAATGGAAGAAGTTTGGGACCACCAGAAGTCTTCCTAGACCTGGCCGTCTAGCCAAACTGAGCAATCGTGGGAGAAGAGCCTTGGTGAGAGAGGTAAAGAAGAACCCCAAGATCACTGCAATGAAACAAAGAGTGAAAATTTTAAAGGGGTCTGAATACTTTCCGTACCCATTGTAGGTCCATTCTTGGGTTCACAAACATTTTTTCTCCGTATTGCTGGAGGTCTCAGAACCCCAAAAAAACAGCTAATAACCCTCTGAATAGGGGATACATTTTTAGTTTGGGAATAACCCTTTAAACACCTGTGCAATAGAGGAAGTAGCTGATGCCATTTTGGGAATCCATTTATACAGTAGCTTATTTACATTCACTATCCATGAGCACTATTTAAACATACTGAAGTCCTGAAGCGTTTTAGCAATTCTTGTGTAATAAAGAAGAATTAAAGGGGTTGTCTCAATATTATAAATTATTAAAATTGCTAACTTCTTGTAAAAACAAACAACTTTGTAATTTACCTCGTTGCCCAGGTGACGGCCACCTCATCAGTCTATCAGAAGTGGATGGTCTCCTTGCAAAGAGGCTTTGCTATAGAGCTTGCAAGTGCTGTTCTGAAGCTACATGGATCACTGGATCCAGAACGTTTCAGTACAACTGAGTGTCTTGGATGCTGCAGAAGCGAAGCTGCCTCTGCTTGCAGCATGAGAGAATGTACAGTTCTGACCAGAGGCGCAACCAGGCTGCCGCGCGTACTGTTAATCAGGAGCACACCGCCCTCCATGAGCAGGAAGTCGGGAGGCAGGGGAGTCGTGTGCTCCTGAAGAGAGAGCAATGTTGAGATTATCCCTTTAATTATTATTCATTTAATATTATTATTATTATTATTATTATTATTATTAAGAATTGTAAGAAGTTTACAATGAGTTTCTAATTATACAGTGCAAACCTGTTGTTACTTTTAGAAAGAGGCTGCTATCTTGGACCCCAGCCTCAAGGTACCAATGCAAATAACAATAGAAAACTAGGATTCGCTTCTTATTTCTTCTTCCATAATCTTTACTAGGTTGAATTTGATGGACAAATCTATCTTAACTATACCACGTATGGAATACATTTAGGAACTGTTATTTGTGTAATTTTCTAATAAACAAGGTTAGGCTTTGTTACGGATCCGGGTGGTGGAACCTCTGTGCTGTGCTGCAAGGAGGGACCAGAGGAGCGTAACTAATTGCCTACCGAGACCGACCCTGGCCAGGGCTTAGTCGACTCCGTGAACCAAGGAGGGACCGGGAAGGTGAACCCACGGGACTGATGGCTGAAGCCGACAGGCACAGCAGATGAGCATGGCTGGTAGACAGGCAGGTGATGCGGGAAGGCAAGCAGGCGGGCACGGCAGGTAGACAGGCAGGCGGCCACGGCTGATAGACAGGCTGGCGGGCACGGCTGATAGACAGGTTGGCGGGCACGGCTGATAGGCTGGCGGGCACTGGAACCTGAGGGCTGAGGAGAGTGTTAGCAACAAACAACAACCTTGCATAGGCACCTCCATTTTGGAGGAGGTGCCTTATATAGGAGCAGTCCTCCGGCTATTGGCTGAGGACTCTTTAGGACGGTGCGCACGGCCCCTTTAAGAGGGAGGGAGCGCACGCAGTGCCCGGGGAACTGCGAGTGGTGCGCGCACCCCGGGCAGATGCAGCAGGGGAGCCGGAGGACGCTGGACCGGGACCACGGCGATGAGGGGATCGGCGTCTCTGCCCGGCAGGAGGCAGAGACGCCGACTCTACAGGCTTCACTAATGGTCACCAAAACCTACATCTGAAGGCCTCTAACAAGTCTCATCAAAGATGGGTTCTTCTACAAATGGATACTGTGTATAATCCTGCGGTGGCTTGCCTTCTTTTCTGTGAAGTCATGCAAGAAAATGAATGACTCAGATTGCTACAAAGGGAAAGCAACAAAAGTCCTAAGCATTAGATATACTGCATTATCTAGAGCAGTGGATAATTACTTCTGAATTACGGTAACTGCTTTCAGAAATGAAGCTTACAACTCACTGGTGTGTCAGGCTGATGGCACGTAAGCTGGTGCACTCCGGTTATCCACAGTGACATTCAGGTGACTAAGACATCTTCCAATACATGAAAGAGATCATTGTTGTCCTGTTAGAAAAACTTTCATTTGAAGCAACAATAGATGCACAGATGGAGCAGGACTGTGGGTTGTGGGAGCATGCATGTTGGCGCTTGCTATTTTAGCATTAACCATTTCAGATGCATTTTCTTAATATACATTATATTACATATGAATAAGCCTAAGGCCCCATTCACACACGCCTGTACTTCAAACATGTATTCTATCTGTGTTTTTTATGGATAGAACACATGCCCATTATATTCTATGGCCATGTTCACTTGTCTGTTTTTAGGGTGACGGATTATTGTCAAACATGTTGGTTTTTGATGCAATTTGCAGATCAAACCATCTAAAAAATGGTGGCACGTAGATGTAGAGATGAGTGAATATTTTGAAATTAAAATTCATCAAGTTCGACCAATTTTTCCAAAAAATGTAATTGGCAGCAAATCACAATACTGCCAAGCCTCTAATTGCCCTGAAAAGAGGTGTGGGACACGCTGAGGTCTCTGAAGACTCTATTCAACCACTTTCAAGCTCATTAACAAAAAAACAAACTTAGTAATATCAAAGCAACTTCACCATAGAAATGGACAGTAGCCCGGTAGTAACCAACAGCCCACTTAATAATACAGTGCACTGACAGACATTTCATGTTTTTTTATTAAAATAAAGAGTCCAAAAATTATCCTTTTAAGTCATTTTTGATCAGACAGACCATTCTGTGAAGAACACGTACTCAGACTGATGGTGTCAAAGGTAAAATAAGGCTGCTGTGACTGAGACATTTAATGGTCCATATATTCAATAACGCCCTCCTCTTCCTCCTCATTAATATACTTTCCAGAAGCAAAGAGGCCATTATGTGGCCTGAGTTTGTTAGTACTGCTGCCCAGTTGGCTGGTGCCAGTGGTGGTGGTGGTGATTCTGCTAATGGCTCCCACATTCTTAGCCATGGTAATGGTTTTATTTTCTTTTACACAACCCCATGCATTGCTGTTGCTACTTTTTCACTTACCATACATCTTATACAACACTATAATTAATGTTTGACAATGTTTTCAACCCCAATTATTCAATATTTCCCAAAAAGGATGTAATAAGAAATGCTAGGTAGGGATGTACAGGAATTAGAATGTGTAGCATGGTGACCCAGTGGTTAGCACAGTAGCTGTACAGCACTGGGGTCCTGGGTTCATGTCCCACCAAGAGCAACATCTGCAAGGAGTTTGTACACGCCAAAGGCATTCTGAAAGGAAATTCATTCCTCAATGGGGACAGCGATGATGATGTTGGTAAAGTGCTGCAGGATGTGATGGTGTTATATATTCGAGTCAAATAAATAAAAAAAATGACCGCAGGCTGTATTATAGCCCTGGTATGTTTGGTTGTCAAATTGGACTAGTAAAACAGGTGTACAAATAGAGACATGCACAGTTAAAGGTCTCCTTTTTTAAATATTTTTTTAACAAAATTCAACATTTTTCAAAAAATGATGCGATTATAAGTAATGCTAGATAGATACATGGCCAAAAAGCCAGCGCCATCAACCGGGCACTGTATTAGTGTGGTGTGTATGAATGTAAAATTTGACTAGTAAAACAGATGTGCAAAAAAAAAAAGTAACACGCACACTTCGTGAGGCAGACAGTCGCACTTAAAAGTCTAGATTGTAAGACATTTTCTTTTGTACTAAAAAAAAAGAAACATTATTCCCCATTCATAAAAAGGATTAAAGGGAATCTGTTAAGGCCCCGTCACACTAAGAGAGACAGATCGCTAGCGAGATCGCTGCTGAGTCACAAGTTTTGTGACGCAACAGCGACCTCAGTAGCGATCTCGCTACGTTTGACACTTTGCAGCGACCAGGCCCCTGCTGTGAGATTGCTGGTCGTGTCGGAGTGGTCTGGACATTTCTTTGATCATTGAAGCCCCGCTGGGTAGCATGCATCGGTGCGTTTGACACCTTACCAACTACTTTGTTGACGACTCAGACACAGAAACACATAGGCGTGCATCGTTATACAGATCGTTACGGGTCGCCGTATCGTTGCTGCGTCGTTGGGAAGATCTGACTGTTTGACATCTCACCAGCGACCACATAGCGACGCAGCAACGATCCCTGACAGGTCGTATCGTTGTCGGGATCACTGTAGCGTCGCTTAGTGTGACGGGGCTCTTAGAAGGTTTTCGCGATATAATCTGAAGACAGCATGGGGTAGGGATTAAAACACAGAATTCAACAATGTGTCATTTATCAGCCTGTGTGCTATTATTTACTTACAGTGAAGGTTTTATCACTCGGACATTATCATTGCTGGGACTAGCGGAGCAAGTATTCATCTGACTCCGCCCCCTCCTGTGATAAGCAGCTTACTGTTAAGAGATAATGTACATACAGAGACTGGTGTGGGCGGGGTTAGCTTTCTCAGCTCTGCTTCATCCTACATCTTAAGGCCCCGTCACACTAAGCGATGCAGCAGCGATCCCGACAACGATACGACCTGTCAGGGATCATTGCTGCGTCGCTAATACATCGCTGGTGAGCTGTCAAACAGGCAGGCTCACCAGCGATCAGCGGAGCAGCGACATAGTGAAAAGAATCGTTCCACAATGTCCTGCTCCCGGTTACCAGCCTGCTGCTGAAGCAGGAGCAGGCTCGTAACCATGATAAACATCGGGTTACTAAGTGCGCCTGTGCCCCTAGTAACCCGCTGTTTACCATGGATACCACTCTGCTACGGTGCGCGGGAGGTTACCGTTCACCTTAGCAGAGTCGTATCCATGATAAACATCGGGTTACTAGGGGCATACGCGCACTTAGTAACCCGATGTTTATCATGGATACGACTCTGCTAAGGTGAACGGTAACCTCCCGCGCACCGTAGCAGAGTGGTATCCATGGTAAACAGCGGGTTACTAAGTGCGCACGTGCCCCTAGTAACCAGATGTTTACCATGGATACCAGCCTAATCGTTGGTCCCGCTGGTCACACACAGCAATGTGTGCTGGCCAGCGGGAGCCCAACGACCAAAAAATGGTCCAGGACACTTTGCAGCGATCAGCGACCTCACAGCAGGGGCCTGATCGCTGCAAAGTGTCACACATAGCGACATCGCTGGTGAGGTCGCTGTTGCGTCACCAAAACCGTGACTCAGCAGCGATCTCGCTAGCGATATTGCTATGTGAGACTGGGGCTTAAGAACTCGGATTGTGTCACAACTACTCCACCCAGTAAACTAAGTAATACATCGTTGGATTCAGCTTCTCTTTGCCTACATCATGCTTCTCTCAGATGAGGTGACAAAAACCTGCTGACAGATTCCCTTTAGCAAGAAATTTAAAAAAATCATCCTCTCCGTTCACAAGAAAGGATGGGATTTTTAATGTTATAGTTTACTGATAGTTGCCTAGATTACTGGCCACATCAGCAACGAGTAACTCTCAGAATAGATCTTCTAGTAATTCACCAATTCAGTTACTTATATTACCTTTTTTTCTTAGTGGCAAATACACTTTAAAAGTACAATAAAGAAGTACTGTATATTGCTATTGTTGATTTGTGCACTGAGTTCTATAATAGACGCTTGTAATAAACTTCATTCTCTGTCAACAGTCTCTCACTTTGCCAAAAAATAACTATGCCAATTGTGGCACAAAATACATAAAAATGAATTGTTATAACCTTGTGTTATAGAAAATATGATATTGTCCAAATAAAGAATGAACCCCTGGGCAGGAGATCAAAGGATCCCAATGAACCATAGATGAAATAGTGAGCAGAGCAATGAGCTTGTACAGTGTGAATAAACAAGTCACTAAATGGAACACAAAGTACCAAAGAAATACATGCTAAAATGGGGAGGGAATCAAGAATATACAGAAATCACCAGAAGAAACTGTTCTGTGACCCATCTTCTTTCTATACCGAACTTATACAAGTTTACTTTTATTTCCATCATACACTTTTTTGGGGATTATGGCATACAGAGGAAGTTTCATCAACAAAATCAAATAGGCTATTTGTGAATTAGCACTTAACCCCTTTACCACCGAGGGTGTTTGCACGTTAATGACCAGGCCAATTTTTACAATTCTGACCACTGTCACTTTATGAGGTAATTACTCTGGAACGCTTCAACGGATCCCGCTGATTCTGATATTCTTTTTTCGTGACATATTGTACTTCATAATAGTGGTAAAATTTCTTCGATATTACTTGGGTTTATTTGTGAAAAAAAAACAAAAATTTGGCGAAAATTTAGAAAATGTTGAAATTTTCAAAATTTGAATTTGTATGCCTTTAAATCAGAGAGATATGTCACACAAAATAGTTAATAAATAACATTTCCCACATGTCTACTTTATATCAGCACAATTTTGGAACCAATTTTTTTTTATTAGGGAGCTATAAGGGTTAAAAGATGACCAGCGATTTCTCATTTTTCCAACAAAATTTACAAAACCATTTTTTTAGGGACCACATCACATTTGAAGTCACTTTGAGGGGTCTTTATGACAGAAAATACCCAAAAGTGACACCATTCTAAAAACTGCACCCCTCAAGGTGTTCAAAACCACATTCAAGAACTTTATTCAGCTGCTTCACAGGAATTTTTGGAATGTGGAAGAACAAAATTAACATTTAACTTTTTTCACAAAAATGTTACTTTAGACCCAATTTTTTTTATTTTCGCAGGGGTAACAGGAAAAATGGACCCCTAAATTTGTTGTACAATTTTTCCTAAGAATGCAGATACCCTATACGTGGGGAAAAACCACTGTTTGGACGCACGGCAGAGCTTGGAAGAGAAGGAGCGCCATTTGACTTTTTGAATGTAAAATTTGCTTGAATAATTAGCGGACGCCATGTTGCATTTGGAGAGCCCCTGATGTGCCTAAACAGTGGAATCCCCCACAAGTGACACCATTTTGGAAAGTAGACCCCTCAGGGAACTTATCTAGATGTGTGGTGAGCACCCTGAACCCCCAAGTGCTTTGCAGAAGTTTATAACATGGAGCCGTGAAAATAACATTTTCACATTTTTGCAACAAAAATGTTTTTCAGCCTCCAATTTTGCATTTTCATGAGGGTAACAAGAGAAATTGCACCATGCAATTTGTTGTGCAATTCCTCCTGAGCACAGCGATACACCATATGTGGGGGAAAACCACTGTTTGGGCGCACGGCAGAGCTCGGAAGAGAAGGAGCGCCATTTGACTTTTTGAATGTAAAATTTGCTTGAATAATTAGCGGACGCCATGTTGCGTTTGGAGTTCCCTCAGGGAACTTATCTAGATGTGTGGTGAGCACCCTGAACCCCAAGTGCTTTGCAGAAGTTTATAACATGGAGCCGTGAAAATAAAAAAATCAAACTTTTTCCATAAAAATAACGTTTTAGCCCGAATTTTTTTATTTTCACAAGGGTAAGAGGAGAAAATGGACCCCAAAAACTGTTGTGCAATTTCTCCTGAGTACGCCAATACCCCATATGTGGGGAAAATACAGTGTTTGGGCGCACGACAGAGTTCAGAAGGGAAGGAGCATTGTGTGACTTTTTGAACACAAAATTGGCTGGAATTGAGAGCGGACGCCATGTCGCATTAGGAGAGCCCCTGATGTGCCTAAACAGTAGAAACCCCCCCACAAGTGACCCAATTTTGGAAACTACACCCCTCAAGGATTTTATCAAAGGGTATAGTGAACATTTTGAACCCAGAGGTACGACACAGAATTTGATAACATTAGGTCATCATATTGAATAAGTTGTCATTAGTCTTGAGCGCAAGTGCTCGCTACTTGAGTGGGCATCAGGTACACGGGTATGCACCATGTATCACGGGTGCTCGAGTGACATGCTCGAGTCCCAGCTCGCATGTTTCATGGTTATTAGACACCCAAAAAAAAACATGCGGGGATCGCTCGTGCATGGCAGGCAATCCCCGCAAGTTTTTTTGGCCACGAAGCATATGGGGCAGAGACTCGAGCAGGTCACTCGAGCACCCGCGATACTCAGTGCATACCAGAGCACCCGATGCAAACTAAAGTAGCGAGCACTTGCGCACAACACTAGTCGCCATATCATCATCTTTTTTTTTTTTTACTTTTGAAAAAAATTCCTAGCCCAACCCTAACCCTAGCCCAACCCTAACCCTAGCCCAACCCTAACCCTAACCCTAGAGTTTATTTTTTCACGCCGTTCCTCGTGCGGTGTAAGTGATTAGATGACTTCATTCTTCCGGTCGGTGCGATTACAGCGATACCAGAATCGTATCGGGTTTTTATGATTGACAGCTGTCCCACACTAAAAGACGCATTATTTTGCAAAATTTAGTTTTTGCATCGCCATATTTTGAGAGAGTCATGTGACGGCTTGTTTTTTGCGGGATGAGTTGACGTTTTTATTGGTGCCATTTTCAGGCACTTGACATTTTTTTTGATCGCTTACTATTCCGATTTTTGGGAGGCAGAATAAACAAAAACCAGCAATTCCAAAATAGTTTTTATGTTTTTTTTTTATGCTGTTCCGCGTGTGGTAAAATTGATAAGGCAGCGTTATTCTTCGGGTCAGTACGTTTACAGCGGTACCACATTTATATAGTTTTTCTTTGTTTTGGCGCTTTTACACAATAAAAGCTATATTATAGAAAAAAATATTTTTTTGCATCTCTTTATTCTGAGAGCTATAACTTTTTTATTTTTTGGCTGATGGAGCTGTATGGCAGCTTGTTTTTTTGCGGGACGAGATGACGTTTTCAGCGGTACCATTTTTATTTATATTTTTGATCGCGTGTTATTTCATTTTTTGGTTGGCGGTATGATGATAAAGCATTGTTTTTTGCTCCGTCTTTTTTATTTTTTTTACCGTGTTTACTAAAGGGGTTAACTAGTGGGACAGTTTTATAGGTCAGGTCGTTCCGGACGCGGGGATACCAAATATGTGTACTTTTATTGTTTGTTTTTTTTATGATAATATTTATTGATGGGTACATTATATTTTTATTTTTGGTGGATTATTTTTTTTATTTATTTTTTTATATTTTTACAAATTATTTTTATTCTGTGTCCCACTCTGGGACTTTCAGTTTTTTTATTCTGATCGCCTGCATAGCGTAGGGATGGAGCACTATCCCTGTGCTATACAGGCTGTTAGTGCTGCTGATGCAAAGATATGCACTGCGCATGACCAAAATATCTTCCTGCTGTCTATTGACCCGGATGTTGTCATGACGACATCGGGTCGTCATGGCAACATCCGGGAAGCCGCGGCAGACAGCGCTGGAGGCCGGCAGGAGAGGTGAGTATCACGATCACCTCCACCTGCCACCGCAATGCTGCGATCGACTTCGATCGCAGCATTGAGGGAGTTAATGTGCCGGGAGCGGTGCGGGACCGCTCCCTGCACATAGCACCGGGTGTCAGCTGTGACTATCAGCTGACACCCGGCGATCGCCCCACACCGCTTGTGTGCGGGCGCGATCCCCGTATGACCTAATAGTAAGTCATTGGTCCAATCGGCCCAGGTCACCATGATGTACTGTTAGGTCAAACGTCAGAAAGGGGTGACTACCATTTCCGGTGACTACCTCTTGAAGCTCATCAAGAGAATGGCAAGAGTGTGCAAAGCAGTCATCAAAGCAAAAGGTGGCTACTTTGAAGAACCTAGAATATAAGACATATTTTCAGTTGTTTCACACTTTTTTGTTAAGTATATAATTCCACATGCGTTAATTCATAGTTTTGATGCCTTCAGTGTGATTGTACAATTTTCATAGTCATGAAAATACAGAAAAAACTTTAAATGAGAAGGTGTGTCCAAACTTTTGGTCTGTACTATATATATATATATATATATATATATATATATATATATATGAATGAGAAAAACTTAGTTATTGCTTCTGAATGTGGTAGTACAAGCTGTTAATTCAGGGGATGTACTTAATTTTTCACACACTGCTTCTGCATTTTGGCCTCTTTTTTTGTAAAGAAATAATGACAGTGTAATTTGTTATTGTTCATTTGAGGTTATATTTTCCAAATTGCAAGGCTTTCTAACGACCTGAGGTTTTTTTATGTCCTGATACATAAAAGCATAGAATTCAAAGAGGGTGTACTTAGGTTTTTCCATGACTGTATATACACACAAATATACAGTGCTCAGCATAAATGAGTACACCCCCCATTGAAAAGATTTTAATCAGTATTTCACTTAACACAACAATATACAAAATTTTGACAAGACTGAATTCCACCCTACATCAAAAACTACTAATCTAGGATTTTGTAGGCCCTCCAGCATTTTTAAGGGCAGCACCAAGTCTTCTAGGCATGAAATAAACAAGTTGGTGACATGTTGCAACATTTATTTATTTTACTCACTTATATAGCGCCATTAATTCCACAGCGCTTTACAGACATTATTGGCACTGTCCCCATTGGGGCTCAAAATCTAGATTCCTATTAGTATGTCTGGAGTTTGGGAGGAAACCGGAGCTCCCAGAGCAAACCCATACAAACATCTATATTTTTCCATTCTGTAAGAACGACCTCTGTTAGATCCTGGATGCTGAGTGATACTCAACTTGCCTCTTCAGAATTCCCCATAGGTGTTCGGTTTGCGTTCAGATTAGGACTCGAGACACACTTGGCCACTGCATCACTTTCACCTTGTTCTTCAGAAATACAACAGTGGCGTTATATATGTGTTCTGGATCATTATCACTACTTCTTTAGCTTACTACAGTGAACTTGCATGTTAATTTTCTTCAATCCTTCTCATCAGAAGATGCTCCAGTTTAGGTGTTTACTTCCATGGTCGGCCTGGACATCTCTGTGAGATGGTTACAGTTCCATCTTTGTTAAATTTTTGTACCTCTTTTGCTACAGTATTCTAATTGATAAGTAAAACTTTGCTGATGTTCTTGTAGCCTTCACTTTTCTTGTGTAAAGAAATGATTTTTTTCTCAGGTTTTGTGACATTTCTCTTCCATGTGGTGCCATTGCTGACAGTATGAAATGGGAAGGAGTTTTCTTTGTTAAGTAATGCTCTTTTATACTGTCTGCTGGACACCTGTGGCTGAATTCTTGTTAATTAGAATATTGTAGTCTAAACTGTAGCTTTGCTCATAAAACTTTCATTGGGGTGTACTCACTTTTGCAACATTTTCTTGAAAGAATTTGTTAGGAAAATTTAGTTTTTTTGGCGTGAAAACTAACAAATCTTGTTTGCAAACAATGGTCAACATTTGTGGGAGTATTTTTTAATATGGTATCCCATAGAAAATGTTGATTCTGAAAGGAAAATAAATGTTTTCTGACAAATCTGTGTACTCATTTATGCTGAGCACTGTAAATATATTCGTTAGTAACCAATCCTTTTGATTTCACTGCTTCAACATCAAAGTCCAACCACGTGCCAACTTTATTGACTTGACAAGTATGCAGCACTGTAGCTTTAACTATTCTATAGAACTCCAAAGCAATGGTTCATGTTACTGTGAAGCATGTGCATTCCCTCTACCTATGTTCCCACGCCTTCAAAGGAACGGATTTATCTGTTAGTGACAGACCTGACTTATCAAAAGAGGAATGCAAACACTGAACAGGGTCCAAACCGCTGCAGACTATTGTGATGTCACCTTTTGTGACAGAGATAAATGTTTTCATTTGCAATATGTAACCTTAGCTACATGAAAGTGAAGTGCTGTGCACAAGGGGATCAGATGCAAATACAGGACATAGCACATCCTGCAATGTTTATTGTGCAGAGAATTTTGTTTGTATAAAATTGAGCAGGTTCAGACATGAATCACAAATATTTCATCCACTTTCAGTAACCTGCAGAAGCTTTATGTTAATATTATAATCATAGGCTACGACCTGCACAGCCCATGCCACAGAGCTGTTATGAATGCAAAATAAAAATATATTTTCTCTGTGAATATTTCATCCTTGGTCATTGATTTACATATAACAATATTTAAAGAGAATCTGACACCCCCTGGGTGATATCAGACCTCTACTATGGCCATACAGGTGATAGAAAAGTAAATCTATACTTACCTGTATGGCCCACAGCAGAGGTCTGATTGCAGAGAAATCTGGTTTTATCCACTCTGTTTTCCATGGGCTTGGCATCCGGGGGACTTTATAAAACCAGATTTCTCTGCAATCAGACATCTACTATGGGCCATACAGGTATGTATAGATTTACTTTTCAATACCCTGTATGGCCATAGTAGAGGTCTGATATCGCCCATGGGGGTGACACATTCCCTTTAAAGAAACCATTTCTGTCCTGTTTGCTTTGTAATTAGAATTGCTTGAATTGTGGCAATGTCACATGTTACTGAATACAATAAAAGAAGCAAACTAGCACTATACAGTTTGTTTTCCATACACTAACAGGTTGTCCTCGGGGCACATTGTTTCAGTTACCTGGTTATACATGAATACATATAAGGATAAAAAAAGGATAAAAGTAACTTGCGTTAGAAATGTGTTGTCATTGATGTGTGCATTGTTATAGATATGTGGAAGTTAGTTATATTTCAGGAGTATTGCGTCAAGATCCAGCCTCTGATATAAATTGTGTATTCTATCTTAAAACATATTCCTCAATTTGTGCCTAAATTGCACTACTCAAACATAGAGGGAAACATAGTAATATCCATATATACAAGAGCATGAAAAGATCAGGAAAACAGCTGACGCGTTTCTAACGCCAGAAACGCGTCAGGCGTTTTCTAAGGAGTATAGGCCATACTACAATATGCTGCTTTTTTAATGAAGATGGAATAAAATTTGGATGTTTTTATCCAAGAAATCGGGACATGCTTTTTCTCTACCTTTTTCAGGAAACATAGTAATACTGGCACACTGTACAAGTCTCTATCCATGTAGTGATTGGCACATTTATGAACAGTGTATTACCTGGTGATGTAAGGGACATTGGATGAGAAAAAAAAACCTGAAAGGTATTATTTATAGTTACAGGGGTTGTCCACTATTTGGAAAACACCTTCTTAATTGGTGTATTCCATCTCATAAAATAGCAGCAGCCTATACTCACCTCCGGTTCAGGCGACATTCCAACGATGATGGCACTGGCGCTTACGTGACATTGTTACGTCACATGTGCCCTGCAGCCATTCATCGGCTGCTTCACTCTTACTTCCTTTGGACATAATTAACATTCGGAGGACAACAGACAGCAGCAACAGATCTCACTTTTTCCGGGTTTCAGTTTCGTCCTAAGTAAGAGTGAAGCAGCCACTGATTGGCTACAGAGCTTGTGTGACATAACGTCATGCAAGCCCCGGGAGAGCCAGTGCTGTCAGCGCTGGAACGGTGCTGGCCCTGGACGTGAGTTTAGGATGCTTTTATTTTATAAGAGTGATTATAGCAAATGAGGAGGGCTTATCTAAGTAGTGGACAACCCCTTTAAATATAATATTTTTACATATCCTAACAGCAGTTTATTGAACTCCATGGATTGTATTATAACGTTGTGTAGTACAGAACTGTAATAGGGCACCTACAGATGTGTATGGTTCCAGTACTTAAGTCCCCAAACTTTTGTGTGCAAGTCCAGTACAGAATTGGCCAAATTGTCAAAACGGTTGTCCACTAACTTATATGCTAACATTAATAGGCCCAGAGTAGTGTAAAAAATAAATGAAAATATACGCACCTAACATAACAGCGACACTTGCACTTAGTACTGCTTTCCAACCAGTCTCCTGGTATCCACATATGGTGGGAATGGGTGTCTCGTGACTGATGTAGCCAATCACCTGTATCTTTAACATTCTGTCAAAACAGGAAAAGAGATATTTCTTCCTGTTTGGACAGAAAGTGAAGGCTGCAGCCCATCAGTGGATGCTGAATAGCTGCAGTGGTCACGTGATTCCCCATGCTGGATGTCAGGAGACCAGAGTGGCATGGTCATGTAGGTGAGTTTAGTTTTTCTTATTTCTTACACCACCCTGGGTCCATTTTAAAGCAGTAGCAGCTGCTTTTTAAGTCCTTTTATGGTTCTCAGTGCTAGGACACAATATTGCATTTCTTTGTTGTCTAGTTTTTAGAAACTTCCAATCTTCACACCAGAACTTCTATGCACATACATTATTGGAAAGATATTGAAACTATAGTGTTCTTCTATTTGTCAGACCGTGAGATGTTATTATGATGCTCAGCTGTTCACTGCATAATTTTTCATGTTATCTCTTTATCAAAGGTTGCGCAGACTGACCCGGTCAAACAGTGTTACTGCTGCTGTGCAAGCAGATTTGGACCTCAGGGAGCATTTTGATTGTCCAGTGGAGCTGGCTGACCAGGAATTTCAATATAGCCGGCCATTGACCAAACAGTATTCCAGAGATGCATGTACCTCCACAGTCAGCATCCAGGGCTCAGGCAATCATTACCATGCCTGCGCAGTGGAGGAGGACTTTGATGCTGATTTTGATCCTTCCATACTACCTCCTCCAGACCCCTGGATTGACTCCATAACAGAAGATCCATTGGAAGCAGTTCACCGATCAGTTTGTCATAGAGATGGACACTGGTTTTTAAAACTTCTTCAAGCAGAAAAGGACAGAATGGAGGGTTGGTGTCAACAAATGGAAAGAGAAGAACAGGAAAACCATTTGCCTGATATTAGTAAGTTTTTCATTATATACATAATAAATCAAAGCCTACCATATAAAACTGTAATGTGAAAATAAATGTATAGTATGTTGCCAGAACGTCTACTCTGGATACACAGACATAGAAATCTCTTCTTTTACTTTTTATGTTAAATAGTCAAAAACCTTACATGAAGGCACAGACTCCTTATCTCAGTTCTAGACAGCCGTTTCAATTTCAATGTCTAAAGTTTGGAAAGCACCTACTGCGTAGAAAGTGATTCCTGAAAAAAAAGTCCACTACAATTATTAACAAGGGAAAGTCCTGGTTCCTCCTAAACAAAAAAATTACAGTGATTTGCAGTGCAACTAAATCTTTCTTTCACATTTGACTTTGAAGTTTAGAACTGTTATTCCTCTCTGATAATAAGGCTAGTTCTGTCCTTGACTTGTCTTCATTACTTCATATTTGTATCAACCTATTGTTGGAGGCGGCTTGGTATATCTTGTTTTTCCCCTCTTGCATGGATCACACTCTGGGGGTTTGAGATAAAAGGGAGTCTGACAGCCGTCCAAACTGACAGTATAAACTAAGCACATAGTCTTGCAGGGGATATAGTTCCAGTAAAAATTCCAAATTAGCGCTCTAATCGCTGCCTCCATCTTGCAGAAACTGAAGTTTAATCAAAAATGCTAATTAGGGTGCTCTGTTAACCTTTGCTGTCTCTAAACAGCTCAGTGCAATGTTCGTCCACTGGTTTTGCATGCCTGCACCTCCCTCATTGGTGTTTAACAGCAATGGCTTAGCTAAGCTTTTTCTGCAAGCCAGTGCTGTCACTCTCCAGGGAAGGAGGTAGGGCTCGCAATACTAGTGGGCGGATCAGTGCGCTGAGCCTCTTGGCCACACTCAGGGTGCACCGGGCAGCCTAAACATATTCAATTTAGGCCACAGCCCCACTATCAGTATTTGGTCAGTATTTTTTATCAGGAGTAGGAGCCAAAACCAGGTGAGGAACAATCAGAGAAAAGGTATAATTGAAACAAGTGAACAAATTCTGAATTTATCACCCACTCCTGGTTTTGTCTCCCACTCCTGAGAAAAAATACTGACCGAATACTGATAGTGGGGCCATGACCTAAAAGCAGAAAACTGAATGAGCTCAATGTTGCAGGCATCCACCATCGCATAGGTTACGGAGATCCAGCAAGCCCCTTGGCCTGGATAGATGAATCCAATATACAGAGGCATTTAACACGCGCCAGGCAGAAGCGCGTCACAAGTCCCCCACATCGGCGCCCCTCTCACGTGGTCGCAGGGCGTTGATGAGTTGTCATGATAGCCAGAGGTTATCACAAGACCCCAGTGCCTGTCACTGTGAATCTCATATGAACGCCGGCTTTTGTCCAGCATTCATAGGAGATCGTGATTTTTGCTACACGTAGCAGGGCTGAAGCACTGTTATGTATAGCACAGGCAATTGGATGATCGCAGCTTTAAGTCTCCTAAGGGGACTATTAAAGCCAGTAAAAAGTAAAAAAAAAAAAGTTTTAAAGAATATTAAAAAAAATAAAAATTCAAATCACCCCCCTTTTGTCCCATTGAAAATAAAACAATAAAAAAAATAAAAAATACACGTTTGATATCGTTGCTTTCAGAAATGGCCGATCCATCAAAATATAAAGTAAATTAATCAAATCAGTAAACAGCGTAACGAAAAAAAATCTAAACATCACAATTACATTTTTTTGTCCGCCACAACATTGCAATAAAATGCAATAACGGGCGATCAAAACATTGTATCTACCCCAAAATGGTATCGATAAAAAAATCACTTTGAGGCTCAAAAATAAGCCCATCACCCAGCCCCATATCAAGAAAAATGGAGACGCTACAGGTCTCAGAAAATGGAAACATAAGCAAAAAAATTTCTTACAAATTTCTGATTTTTTTTTCACTACTTAAATAAAAAAGAACCTATACATGTTTGGCATCTGTGTACTGACCTGAAGAATCATATTTCCAGGTCAGTTTTTGCATCTAGTGAACATGGTAAATAAAAAACCCAAAAAACAATTGTGGAATTGCACTTTTTTTTGCAATTTCACGGCAATTTTTTTACAGTACGCTATATGGTAAAATCAATAGCGTCAGTCAAAAGTACAACTCGTCCCCCAAAAAACAAGCTCTCATACGGCCATATTGATGGAAAAATAAAAAATGTTATGGCTCTGGGAAGAAAAGAATCAGAAAACGAAAGAGCAAAAATGGAAAATCGCAAGGTGGTGAAGGGTTTAAAGATGTAATTTTATTTTATAGAGATTATATGCTCTTTAAGGCCAAGTGCCAGATGCATTAATATTGGCGTTGTGTGAATGTCACTTTTCTGGGGTAAGTTATGCCACTGAAGTAGCATAACTTTTGATGAATTGGGTGGGCTGTGCAACGTCTTGTTGTGCTCTGCACTTTTTGGTAAAATTGTCTGAGACTGGTGTAAAAACATTGAAAGTTGCAAAATGCTGGAGTTGTCCTAAAAAAATTGTGACATTTGACACACCAGAAAACTGGTGAAGACACTTTCATGGGCTTACATACTTTCATTAAAAAGGCATGCACTCTTTATTCCAAAAACAGTGCCACTTATCTTCATTGGCAATGTCTGATTTAGAACTAAGTCCCATTCATTGCGCAAATCCTACAGTTTCCAATATGTCCATGACAGTCCATTATACGTATAAAAGGAGCTTCCAAATTTGGTTCCTTCCGCCGCATGAACAAGATGTCAACACAGTCACCAATATAGTAACCAGCACTTTATTTCTGAGTAACCAATCACTATGCCAACCACAAACAGAGGCAGAGGGGACTTGTAAAGACAATAAAGACATTACAGAGTGACACATAATTCAACAGATAGAGGAAGAAGATGTAGGGTGCTGCAGAACTGTGGAGAGCTTTGTGGGTGAGAGAGATAAGTTTATATTGGATTAGTTGGATGGACAACCAGTGCAATGACTGGCACAGAGTAGAGGCATTGGTGTAGCGGTTGGAGAGGAATATGATCCTGGCTAGTTCTAAGATCTACTTACCCTGGTTTGTTACTCCTGTTATTCCCAGCTATCTCACCCTGCTTATTTAATACCCGTTGTTGACCCTGGACTGACTTAATGTCACGCTGTCTCTGTATACTGGAGGTAGGGGGCCTAAGCTGACCCTAAGCTGGGGCCCTGACTAATCCCTCAACCTGGAGGTACTGTTAAAGGTACAGAGGTCCAGGCCGCCAGCGTAACCCCTACCGCCTGAGGATCCCTGCACCTAAGTAATCTAGTCCTGAGAAGGACCCCGATCACAACAAAAGGGGACAAGTAATAATATGCCCACACACAGTACTTAGACGAACGAGACAGTACAAGGGAAAAACCAAAACCACCTTGCATACAAAAACTACACAACTACAACAGAGGGAACACCAACGGGAAAGGAGATAAATGATAAAGCGAGGAAGGGAAAAAACACTCCAAATACACTTATCTCTGAAACTCCAAATACCACGATCCGCTCTGTTAGTCTGCATGAAATGCTTTCACCGACACTTCTCTAACAGACCAGCAGGCATTTGAAGGAGTCTCACTACAGCAGCATTGATTGCAGCTGGGCGAGGCTGGACCTCGTCTAGCACAGAGAGAGAGAGAATTAACTCCCTCACTGCCGAAAAACACAAAGCACCAAAAAGTCAGCTGCGAGAAGTCAGGCTGTGTAATCGTGACGATCTTCGTGGCGACACACCCGTGACAGTACCCCCCCTTCTACGAGGGGCCTCCGGACCCTCAGGGCCAGGTTTATCCGGGTGAGTCGTGTGGAAGGCCCGAACTAATCGGTCTGCGTTAATATCCGACGCAGGAACCCACATCCTCTCCTCAGGACCATACCCTTTCCAATGAACCAGGTACTGAAGGGACCGGCGATTAAAGCGTGAGTCGATGACCCTCGATACCTGGAACTCCAAGTTACCCTTGACCACCACTGGAGGGGGAGGTAAAGGTGACGGTACCACCGGCGCCACATACCTCTTAAGCAACGATCTGTGGAACACGTTGTGAATTTTAAACGTAGGGGGGAGGTCAAGACGGAATGCCACCGGATTAATAATAGAACTGATTCTGTACGGCCCGATGAACCTGGGACCCAGTTTCCAGGAGGGAACCTTAAGTTTTATATTCCTGGTAGACAACCATACCCGATCGTTCACACTAAGGTCCGGACCAGACACTCTCCTCCTATCAGCCATACGTTTGTATCGGTTCCCCATAGTATTCAGATTCTTCAGCACCCCTCTCCATACTGAAGCGAGTGATGAGGAAAATCGTTCCTCCTCAGGAACCCCCGAAGAGCCCCCCCTACTGAAAGTACAAAACTGGGGGTGAAAACCATATGCCCCAAAAAACGGGGACTTACCAGTGGACTCGCTCCGCCTATTATTAAGAGCAAACTCTGCCAGAGGTAAGAAAGAAGCCCAGTCCTCCTGGTTCTCTGACACAAAACACCGGAGATATGTCTCCAAGCTCTGGTTCATACGTTCCGTCTGACCATTGGTCTGAGGATGAAAAGCCGATGAGAACGACAAATGCATCCCCCGCCGTGCACAAAACGCCTTCCAGAACTTGGACACAAACTGAGACCCCCGATCAGACACCACCTCGGAGGGTACCCCGTGAAGCCTCACAATCTCCCCAATGAACACCTGCGCAAGAGTTTTAGCATTAGGGAGAGCCGGAAGAGCGATAAAATGTGCCATCTTGCTGAACCTGTCCACTACAACGAGTATGACCGTTTTACCCGAAGACGGAGGGAGGTCCGTAATAAAGTCCATAGACAGATGAGTCCAAGGACGCTCCGGGATCTTCAAAGGTAAGAGGGCCCCAGACGGACGGGTATGTGAGGTCTTAGAGCGCGCACAAACCCCACAGGACGCGACAAAAGTTACCACCTCCTTATGTAAGTTAGGCCACCAAAACCGACGCGAGAGGAGATCCACAGTTGCTCTACTCCCTGGGTGTCCTGCAAAAACTGAGTTATGGTGTGCCTCGATCACCTTTTGTCGCAACTGATCTGGAACAAACAGTCTCCCCGGAGGTCCAACAGGGGCGTCCCCCTGAGCCTCCAATACCTCCTCCTCCAGCTCAGAGCATACTGCCGAAACCACCACCCCCTCCTGAAGGATAGGAATCGGGTCGTCCGTATTCCCGGCCCCAGGGAAACTACGAGATAAGGCATCCGCCTTTACATTTTTTGACCCAGGACGATATGTAACGACAAAATTAAACCTGGTAAAAAACAATGACCACCTAGCTTGTCTGGGATTCAGACGTTTCGCGGACTCCAGATATAGCAGGTTCTTGTGATCGGTGATGATGGTGACCGGATGGACTGCCCCCTCCAAAAAATGGCGCCACTCCTCAAAAGCTAACTTAATGGCCAAGAGTTCCCTATTGCCGACATCGTAATTCCTCTCAGCGGACGACAATTTTTTAGAGAAAAAGGCGCACGGATGCCACTTACCAGGGGACGAACCTTGTGACAATACTGCTCCCACCCCTACCTCGGAAGCGTCTACCTCTACAATGAATGGCTGTGACGCATCAGGTTGAATGAGTATGGGTGCCGAGGCAAAACATTTTTTCAAGGAGGAGAATGCTTGACAAGCCTTGTCAGACCACCTAGAAAAATCCGTCCCCTTTTTAGTCATGTCTGTGAGAGGCTTAACCATGGACGAGAAATTACGAATGAACTTCCGGTAATAATTAGCAAACCCCAGGAAACGTTGTAGTGCCTTAAGATTCTCTGGCCGATCCCACTCAAGAACTGCCCGCACTTTCCCAGGGTCCATACGAAAACCGGACGCTGAAACCAGGAAGCCTAAAAACTGGAGTTCCTGTACGGCGAACACACACTTTTCCCATTTGGCATACAGTTTATTATCCCGCAAGATCTGTAACACCTGCCTAACGTGCTCCTGATGAGACACCAGATCCGGCTAGAGTAAATTAAGATATCATCCAGATATATGACAACAAACTGTCCCACCAGGCGGCGAAAAATGTCATTAACAAAGTGTTGGAACACCGCCGGGGCATTAGTCAGACCGAATGGCATGACAAGGTTCTCATAATGCCCCTCCGGAGTGTTAAACGCTGTCTTCCACTCATCCCCCTCCTTCATCATAATCAGATTGTACGCCCCCCTGAGATCCAACTTAGAGAACCATTTGGCGCCCACGATCTGATTAAAGAGATCGGGAATAAGTGGGAGCGGATACGGATCTCGGACCGTAATCCGATTAAGTTCACGGAAATCCAGGCAAGGGCGTAGGCCTCCATCTTTCTTCTTAACAAAGAAGAACCCCGCAGCCACCGGTGAAGATGAAGGTCTAATATGCCCCTTAGCCAGACTTTCTGAAATATAATCCTTCATGGCCTGCCTCTCAGGACCAGAAAGGTTATACAACCTAGCTTTAGGTAACTTGGCCTCAGGGAGCAGTTTTACAGAACAGTCATACTCGCGATGAGGAGGTAGTTCCTGACACCCTTTCTCCGAGAATACATCCTCAAAGTCCGCCAGAAATGGAGGTAAGACCCAAGGAGTAACCGCACCGATGACCGTGTTCATGCAGTTTTTATTACAGAATTTACTCCATTGGCTTATCTCTCTGGTTTGCCAATTAATAACCGGGTTATGCTTAGTTAACCAAGGAAGGCCCAACACTATAGGAGTGGGAAGACCCTCCAACACGTAGCAAGACAACAGTTCTTTATGTATCGCCCCCACTTGAAGTTTTACGTCATGCACAGCTTGCAAAAAACTTCCCTGACCGAGAGGCCTGGCATCGATCGAGAATATGGGGATGGGTTTAGCCAACTCACTCAATCGCATACCTTGAACCCGGGCAAACCGAGCATCAACCAGATTAGCCCCGGCCCCACTATCCAGAAGAACAGATATCCTCTCAGTTCTCGTACCCACCACCACCTCCGCCGGTACGAGAAACTGAGACGAACCTAGGGACGAAATACCTACTCCCAGATTGCCGTCCACCACACAACCTGGGATCAACAGTTTTCCGACGACTCTTCACTCTGCAAGGGACGGGATGGACACCCCCCAATGTCCCTTTCTCCCGCAGAAGAAACACCTTCCTGTCTTATGGCGCACCACCGGTCCCCTCCCCCGAAATGATGTCCCTCCTAATTGCATAGGCTCCTCTGGACTGACCAGGGGAACCACCATATGAGGGGACCTTGTAGGAGGTGGAGTCATCACAGGGGGTAGAGTTATCCCGCACCTCTCCCGAAGCCGTCTGTCAACGCGAATAGCAAGGGCCATAGCGGCTTCCAGTGACGCGGGAGAGTCATACTGTGCCAACACATCCTGTAATTTGTCGGATAAACCTTGACAAAACTGGCTCCTAAGAGCCGGGTCATTCCACTGGGTGTCCGTGGCCCACCTACGGAACTCCGAACAGAATTCCTCCGCCGGACGATCTCCCTGCTGGATCCTACGTAACTTAGACTCAGCAAGGGAGATCCGATCTGGGTCATCATATACGAGTCCCAGAGCAGCGAAAAACCTATCCACTGACTGGAGAGCCGGGGAGCCCGGGGGAAGAGAGAACGCCCAAGATTGTGGGTCCCCTTGCAGGAGCGAGATGACAATTCCCACCCTTTGTTCTTCACTCCCCGATGACCGAGGCCGCAGCCGAAAGTACAACTTGCATGCCTCCCGGAAAACAAAAAACTTGTCCCGCCCCCCAGTGAACCTGTCAGGGAGAGCTACTTTAGGTTCTGGTCCGGCTTGCTCCTGAGGATACAAAACCTTGGACCTAACGTCCGCCAGCTCCATGGACAAACTCTGCAACTGCCGAGCTAGACCGGCTACTGGATCCATGGTAGCTGGAGAAAAACTAAGTGGTCGGTGAAAATGTCACGCTGTCTCTGTATACTGGAGGTAGGGGGCCTAAGCTGACCCTAAGCTGGGGCCCTGACTAATCCCTCAACCTGGAGGTACTGTTAAAGGTACAGAGGTCCAGGCCGCCAGCGTAACCCCTACCTCCTGAGGATCCCTGCACCTAAGTAATCTAGTCCTGAGAAGGACCCCGATCACAACAAAAGGGGACAAGTAATAATATGCCCACACACAGTACTTAGACGAACGAGACAGTACAAGGGAAAAACCAAAACCACCTTGCATACAAAAACTACACAACTACAACAGAGGGAACACCAACGGGAAAGGAGATAAATGATAAAGCGAGGAAGGGAAAAAACACTCCAAATACACTTATCTCTGAAACTCCAAATACCACGATCCGCTCTGTTAGTCTGCATGAAATGCTTTCACCGACACTTCCCTAACAGACCAGCAGGCATTTGAAGGAGTCTCACTACAGCAGCATTGATTGCAGCTGGGCGAGGCTGGACCTCGTCTAGCACAGAGAGAGAGAGAATTAACTCCCTCACTGCCGAAAAACACAAAGCACCAAAAAGTCAGCTGCGAGAAGTCAGGCTGTGTAATCGTGACGATCTTCGTGGCGACACACCCGTGACACTTAAACCTCTATTTACCTGGCTATTCTGCCTCTGACTCCATCCTCCTAGTTCTAATCTCAGATACCTCCTGCCCTCATTTCTGCTTCCTGATTCTGTTTAGTATCTGCCCTCTTTGGTTTTGACCCAACTAGTCAACCTTCTTTTACCAACTTGCCCCAGCAGCGACAGCTAATCCATTAATGCAGATTCCAACGAGTCCCTGTTGTAACTGCAGATCCCTGTAAAGGAGTTAAAGAATGAAGTCTAGGGTACCTCTGGGACCTACTAGATGGAATGTCTCGCACACAATCTGTGTGGAAGCCATATTAAGAGTTGCCAGGTTCCACAAACAGTTCACCTTTACACTATGGGTCTGTTCACCAACTGTCCGCAAAAAGATTCGAATCTGGGATTAAACTTGTGAAGGCAAATCTATGGCTACGTGGAAAAAAACAGGCAGCACAAGGATGCTATGCGCGTTGTATCGGAGTGCCGTCTGTTTTTACTATTTAATGATTAAGAGAAGATTTCACTTTTTTATATAAAAAAAAAACGGATGATGCTATAATGGTAAAAAACAGACACACTGACCAAACAGTGATAAAATCATTCCCTTTTTTTCAAGCTCAAGAAAAAAATGGATGTCTGAATGAGGCCCAAGTGTGATTTGTTATATTTTCCCTCTCATCTTATCACTGCTTCTATGAATTACCGCAAGATAAATTGTCTGATTCTTAAAGAAGCAGAGCCACAAACTATTCCTAAAATCTAAGAAAATAAAAATATATATCAGTGGCGCTCTTGGGAATAAAACCGAGAGGTCTGCAGCGAATTTAAACAAAACCACAGTTGTCCAAAAAATGAAAATTAAATAAGTATAAAAAATTCGCGCTGAGCTGTCGGAAAAGAAGGAGGGAAAGAGATTGGATTATCAATAAAATGAATTTATTACAAATAAGTTAAAAAGGCATAAATAGCAATTCAAAAGGTAATTATGAATGTGTCCCCAGAGGTGGGTAAGTAAAAGTCCAATTGATAGTAGCCAGTCAGGGTATCAGAGGGACCATAGATTAGCAATGATACCTAGAAGGGAATGAGAGGGGAGGTGTATCAGTAGAGAATGTTTTGGTTCTTATTGTAAAGGCTGATGAAAAGGAATAGTTACCTTCCTTGTACAAGTGTGTTCCTATATTGCGTATTCTCACCGGGAGTGGTATCCAAGTGGCTAGAATATATAGGTGCCTATTTGTGCAAGAGATTTATAAAAAATTGTTAGTTAGAAAGTCTTACAGTAGTACTTATTATTTTTAAAATAGTACTTTTTATGATTTTTTAAAACCACAGGATACCTGGTATCGCAGTTCTGTGTATGATCCTAGGATATTGCTTATAGATAAGAAAGAATCTTATTGGAGGTGGAGCAGAGCACTTAGTTATCCTAGAAAAGATAGAAAGTGATAACTAAATCAAAATAAATGCGTCACTGTATAGGTCTCCCTAATAAGTGGTAGTAACGGGAGGAGGACCCGATACAAGTGTCCACCATATAGGTTATATTGTACCCAACGCAAATATGTGTCCAATATGTGCACCTACTGGACACATATTTGCGTTGGGTACAATATAACCTATATGGTGGACACTTGTATCGGGTCCTCCTCCCGTTACTACCACTTATTAGGGAGACCTATACAGTGACGCATTTATTTTGATTTAGTTATCACTTTCTATCTTTTCTAGGATAACTAAGTGCTCTGCTCCACCTCCAATAAGATTCTTTCTTATCTATAAGCAATATCCTAGGATCATACACAGAACTGCGATACCAGGTATCCTGTGGTTTTAAAAAATCATAAAAAGTACTATTTTAAAAATAATAAGTACTACTGTAAGACTTTCTAACTAACAATTTTTTATAAATCTCTTGCACAAATAGGCACCTATATATTCTAGCCACTTGGATACCACTCCCGGTGAGAATACGCAATATAGGAACACACTTGTACAAGGAAGGTAACTATTCCTTTTCATCAGCCTTTACAATAAGAACCAAAACATTCTCTACTGATACACCTCCCCTCTCATTCCCTTCTAGGTATCATTGCTAATCTATGGTCCCTCTGATACCCTGACTGGCTACTATCAATTGGACTTTTATTTACCCACCTCTGGGGACACATTCATATTACCTTTTGAATTGCTATTTATGCCTTTTTAACTTATTTGTAATAAATTCATTTTATTGATAATCCAATCTCTTTCCCTCCTTCTTTTCCGACAGCTCAGCGCGAATTTTTTATACTTATTTAATATTCCTAAAATCGCTTCTATAGAAAACAAGATTGTGGTATGCAGACAATGTAGACATAGCCCAATGCCCTGACGCTTTCACATCTTAACTAATGACATTTCCTGCACAAGTCTAACTAGTGTATGGCACTGGCCACAAACAGCTCTTCTCACCATGGAAAGACATAGCACTGTCAGGGGCTGACACTTCATCTTGGCATGTGTCCCACAAGTCTCCTTCTTGCCTTCTTTTCCTGCCTGATGATGATCACTGCCCTCTGACACCGCTGACTGTTTCCTACTAATGGAATTCCGTTCTGCTTGTCCCACATTAACTCCAGCACCATCTGTCAACTGGAGCCTTACGTCTGAGATATCCAGCTCTGGACTAAACTCTTGTCAACACCTCTTTACACTTAAAACCAGTTCTTTAAGACACTTTGGTTCTTACCTACAGCTCCTTGGTGTATTACAACCCACAGTAGCAGAAGCTTTATTTCTGTATGTCTAATACTTGGGTATATTGTGGCTTTCATCTGGCTGCATTATTATATCATTGTCTATTTATGTCTACGTACATAGACTACTTTAGTAATGTAATCATCACGGGGTCGTTCCAGTTTATATATATTCTATATGATGATTTGACATACATAAACCATGATCAGGATTTGGTGTTTATACTATGCGCGGTGTCAGGGTGGGTGTCTGGATGTAACTGGATACATATGTAAGCAATCTGTCTTTAAAGCCCCCTATGACGTTTTCATAGCTGAAAGACATTTACTCTGCATTGTTAGCAGGAACCTTTCTTTCCATTCCTGTTACACTACAGGAGTTAAAGCATTTAGAAACATGTGTTCTGACTACATCAAAACTCAGGAACTTAGCATCAGTATAAGCATTATTTATCATATTAAGCTAGGAGATATTTTACCTCTTCTCTCTGGGTGGTCCCCAGGAAGTAATCAAGTACAGTTCGGCTGAGGTATCACACTAGCATTAGACATGAAGACTTGTTTATAGACAATGAGAAGGAAGTTGAACGCAGCAAACTTTTGACCCTTCAGAATTTTGTTAAAGGGGTTTTCTGAGTTATAATAACTTTCCGGATGGCAGTAGTGGATGTTGGCATCCGTATTTAGGCTAGATACATGTGTCTGTGCACACTCAGGAGGTACTGTATGCAGCCAACAGTGGCTACTATCAGGATAAATGGCTAGGAATCCATCCACAATAGGGACGTATTATAAGAATATTACTTATACTGCAAGGCAGGGGCGGACATATCATTTCTGCAACCTGTGTAGACGCACAGGGACCCAAGAGGTAAGGGGGGGGGGGGCACATTTACCTCCAAAGCTGCAAGCAGCTTCTTTCAAAGACATAACTATTTGGCTTCATAGGGCCCACATACTGCTCTTACACAGGAACCCGTCTATGTATGCATGGTATACATTTTTTTGTAGTGGACCTCTGTATAGGAGAGCACAGTCTGCTATGCTTTACCATACTGTTAAACAAATATATATAGAAGCATACCTGCCAAACGGAGGCTGACAAAAACTCACTTTGGCCTCTGTTTGGCCAACGGGGGCCATGGGAATGTTACAGTATATGTCGGGAATAGGAACCAAAGTAAACTGTAGGCTCAGTGCACCGATGCAGTATGGACTTAGCCTTAGTGCTGCAAATCCTGGTCTTTTTGCAGGTTTCATGACCCAAACTAGCAGCAATATAGGGATCTGTAATGTTCTTAGTTCGGGTCTATAGCCGTATAACCAGGGTTGCCACCGTCCAGAAACTCCAGGACAGTCCGTAAAAACTGGGCACTTTTCAGCCCTGTCCGTTAAAAAAACGTTTTATATATTAGTGAATCAAGGGTCAACGCACTAACAAAAGGCTAAAAAAAAGCTACAACAGAATAGGAGTGTACAAAGACTGGGAAGGACTATCTATTTTTTTTTTACCTCGCATGGGTAATATTTCTACTGAAAATGCTGCAAAAAGCGATCATCTAAAGTCAGTGTTCATCTCCGATATTACGGTCACTTTTGCAAATCATCTAACTTACTTACAAACATCTACTGTAATCTCTAATAAACGGTCGTAATAAAAAGCAATTTTAAAAGTTGATGGTTTAGTAAAATTATCTGTTAATAATTTAGCAAAAGTTACAATTTATTGATATTTTGGATAAATAATAGATTTTTGGGAGTTAGAGGGGCAAGCAAGCATCAAGAGTAGTAAACAAAATAAAATGTGTACAAATAGCAAGTGATAGCTAAATAATATGTATGGCCCAATACAAACTTATAGAAAAAATGCTGATGCCATAGTGTATGTATGAGAACTTCAGAATTTCAGATTTTTCACTTAAATTAAGGAAATACATATTAATATTAAAGTAATTAAAAGGGTACTCCCAAAATCACAATGTGATCTTATAATAATGTACATATATAGATTTATGTGTGACAATAAAACACATTTTAAAATCTGCCCCATTTTGCACAGGATGATGCCTAACCCTAAGGACAATTTACTCTTCAGTTGCATTGGAACCACATTTTAGTAGTTCCAACTCATGGACGAACAAGCGCAGTGCAGTCTCTCTCAGTAGGCTGTGCTGTGGAACATGTCTAGATCTGAGATTGCACTGTGATTTATGATGTAATGGAAATGAGCGTAGCCTCCATCATTACAGTAAAGAGGTGGTTGGAAGAAGCATTATAATGTAGGATGGGCTGTGTTACCTGTGTACAGTAAGCTGAGAGAAGAAATATACTGCAGGATGGGGCTTTGTGCACAGGGGCTGAAATTAGTTGAGCGGTCTTTGTTACCTGCTCTTGAGAGATCAGTGATGTAAAACTGCATGTTGATTCATATAACAGACGATTGTCTTCTGCCATATGCATCAATAGAGCAGCATTTGCAGCCTCGCAACACTGATCTTTCTGCAGCAGGCAGCAAACAAAGCTCTGCAGTGCATTATGCAGGAGGTAGATCTCTGCTGTAACCAGTTAATGATGTAAAACCAAACAGCAGCTATACTTATGTAGATGGCAGAAGATGAAGGGTTCTGTACAGGAGCAGAGATTGCACAATAGAAGCATTAGGTAAATTCAATACTTTGATTAGCTCAATGATAACTCAGAGAAGTGGGGATAGTCAGGAGAGGGAGGAGGGGTCAGCAGCACTGAGGAGAAGAAAGTGCTGCTGGGAAATGTAGTTTTAGCAGATAAAATAGGTCAGCCCATTCTGCTATGTGAAGCTTGATGCACAGAGAGGCAGAAGGAGATGCAAATAGAAACTTTATGTTGGGCTAAGTCTGTATATTAACAATAAGTATGCAGTTACTGTGTCTTTTGAAAAATAATTTGATTCTTGGAATAACCCTTTAACTGCGCATAGCAGGAAGTAGTCATTCCTATGACTACTTATTGAATGGCTCCATCATTTATAACCTCCATCCTTGGTAATACGCTGATGTTATACTATATAAACATTTTGCAGATATACTCATATTTCAGGCGTTAACGTGGCTTTTACGGTAGTGTTGGCTTTGAGTATATTTTCGGTACTAACTTTTGTTTTCTACAGAAGATGTATGGAAGGTTTTTTTACATCTAAAACCCCAGCTAGCCCACCTCTTTGAGTAATTGGAGTGTAGTTTTACTAGAGGGTCCGGCTACAGAAAATCTGCATTGTATTCAATCTGTCTCCCTTGAACTGCTGCAGCGCACATGAAGCCTGGCCACTCCCAGTAAAATGATCCAGGCCTTTGTAGGACAAAGCAGCCCTTGTGTGAAACAGCTGCTTCATGGAGCTAGCTCATTACAACTTGACAACAGCCTGTAACACTGCGGGGATCTGGGTGCCATTATCTCACTGGCAGCTAAACTGCTTGATAAACTCAATAGTTAGTATTCCAGGCTACAAACTGTACGTCTGCAAGACATATGTAGTCAAGAGATGCCAGTGACAAATATTGTCACTTCATTCATGGGAAATAGAATATTTGATAAATATTTCCGCTGATTTAAAAAAATAAAAATAAAGGAAAGAAAAATGTTTTTTGACAGCAGAGACTGATAACAAAGACTGAACACTGAGGATCCACATATAAAGTTACTGACCAGTGTAAATCTTAGATGTCTCACCTTCCTTTACATGGAGACTGAAGAGCCTTCTGTCTGTCTTGAAAGCACAGCAGTCAGTTCAGACTTGCAAAGATAAAAGCATTCTTGACATTATTAGCTTCCTAGTAACAGCGCAGCCAGGCAGATTTACTGACAATGCTTAACCAGATACCATTCCTTCTCTGCTGTTATCCTTTGCAGTTCACAAAGTAAGGAATCAATTATGTCCTTCTTTAATCTAATTGCTGCTGTAGAAGAAGAAATGGCTTTCTGAGTGATCCTACAGGTGCACATTCATTTATGGTGCACACATGCAATAATAAAGGTTCCCCAGCAGAAAAGGCAACTAGTATTTATTTCTTGTTGCTTGTACAGCGGTAATATATTCTGCAGCTTTGTACAGAAAGTGTCATCACTTACATCAGTATATACTAAAGGTTAGGCCTCATCCACATTAGGCTTTTTTTTCTTATGCCTTATTCAAACATCCGTTTCTCACATACATGTTCTATCCAAGTTTTTCGCGGATCGAATACGTATGAATTATAGTCTACAGGGCTGTTTACATGTCCGTGTTTGGCAGGGAGATGCTGGCCAAGGTTAAACCCGGTCTCATCTCTGGCTATGGACCCCAGCCAGTACCTCAAACTATATTTTTTCTGGAATGTCAAAGCATTTCAGATTATTATTATTATTATTCATTATTATAGCGCCATTTATTCCATGGCGCTTTACATGTGAAAAAGGGGTATAATACAAGAACAATTACAATAATCTTGAACACAATGTGACAGCGACTGGTACAGGAGGAGCGAGGACCCTGCCCGCGAGGGATCACAATCTACAAGGGATGGGTGAGGATACAGTAGGTGGGGGTAGAGCTGGTCGTGCAGCGGTGTGGTGGAGTGAGGGTTTCTGCAGGCTGTAGGCTTGTCGGAAGAGGTGGGATTAAAATATACCTGGCTGTAATTAGCAGGCTGTGAATCATGCTGCCTGTGGTTTGGGCACAATGAATCGACTGACTGGTTACCTTTAAAGGGAATGTGTCACCCCCTGGGATGTGTATAACCTATTAATATGGGCATACAGGTGATAGAAATGTTAAACTAGCCCTACCTGTAGGCCTCATATTAGAGGTCTTTTTGTTGAGAAATCTTATTTTATTTCTATATGCTAATGATTTCTTCCAGGCTCCGGCATTCAGTGCCCGGAAGAAATCCCGCCTCCTCTCTTTCTTATAATACCACCCCCCTCCCATATATGTCACAATGCCCTGTAACGTGCAGTCATGGCTCCAGAATCCCGCGCCTGCCCTGCGTCCTGCACACCCTCCACAATCCGTATGGAAGAAATCATTAGCATAAAGAAATAAAATAAGATTTCTCAACAAGACTGCTAATATGAGGCCTACAGGTAGGACTATTTTAACATTTCTATCACCTGTATGCCCATATTAGTATGTTATATACGTCTCAGGGGGTGACAGATTCCATTTAAATTGAAAAGAATGCTGCACTTTTGGAAACAAATTACATTATTTTATATAAAATATATCTAAAATATAAAGAAGACAGGCAGCACTCCAAATAAAGTGTGCAAAAAGTAATGGGACCTTATTGACACATCTCAAATGTGCCGTTTCGGCTGCAGAAAAAAACAAACAGTGGTGACTGGTGAGCCTTTCTCATGAGTGCTGCCTGCCAACATTCTATGCTATTCTTCCTTCCTTCCTTTTCTTTCTTTCCTTCCTTCATTCCTTACTTCCTTCCCTCCCTCCTTCCTTCCCTCCTTCCTTCCCTCCCTCCTTCCCTTTTTCTTTACTTCTTTCCTTCCCTCCCTCCTTCCTTCCCTTTTTCTTTACTTCTTTCCCTCCCTCCGTCCTTCCCTTTTTCTTTACTTCCTTCCCTCCCTCCTTCCTTCCCTTTTTCTTTACTTCCTTCCCTCCCTCCTTCCTTCCCTCACTCCTTCCCTTTTTCTTTACTTCCTTCCTTCCTTCCCTTTTTCTTTACTTCCTTCCCTCCCTCCGTCCTTCCCTTTTTCTTTACTTCCCTCCCTCCCTCCTTCCTTCCCTTTTCTTTCCTTCCTTCTTCTCTTTCCTTCCTTTTTTTCGCCAATATATACTGTATATATCTGAATATGTGCAATGTAAAAATTCTGAATCCTCAGAGGTTTAATGGCTAACTGAAGATGTAATGACAAATGGCAAGCTGTTGAGACTCCTTAGGTCTCTACATAGGACAGGGTTCAACACAACATCTGTAGAATCATATATTCATTCACAGAATGTACTATTCCTATGTCTTATATTTAATCATGGGCAATATTAATGATTACCCGTAATTTTTGCAAATTACAAAGTATGACATATTTGTCATATTACTGCAGTAATATTAGTTTTTAGTCAGAATACATAAAGGATAATATACCAAGGCCCTAAACCAAGTTTAATTTCTAGAAACTGATTTCCTGTATTATAATGAACTCTGACCCAGAAATTGTTTAATCACTCAATATTCTCATGTAGGTAGAAAATATTTAGGAGACCTAAAATACTTATTATTTTTGTGATGTTTTGTTGGAATTTTGTAGCATTTTTGCATCATTGGCATGGAGCCTCTTTTCCTACGGGATTTTCTAAGGGGCTATGTCTATCAGTCCCATAGAAGTGAAAGGAGTGGGGGCCATAAGTACACATTACCACACAATTTTCAGGGGGACTTTGGTCTCCATCTCAGGATCTGTGGGGTTCCCAGAGATTGGATCTCCAGTAATCATGCTTTTTTGAATGCATTGGTAAAAAAACTTCAAATTCCTGACGATTAAGTATCTACTTTCTGGTTACACCTCCACAATATAGGCAGTGTAAATCTCAAACTCTTGTCAAATCCTAAGACGTGATCTAGGACCATTGCACTGATCTGTCAATGAGCAAATCTGCTCCAAAGTGACAGCTCCCTGGCAATGACATCTATACTTTCTGCAACATAAAGGTGCAACAAACCTGTAGCCACAAGTATATACTCCTGGCTACACGTGTCACATAGTCACTACTCAATGGCCTTATGTAAGCAATGTAAACTGTTCTCCGTATTCTTCTAGTTTTAGAGAAGATTCGCAGTGCCGTTGGCTGTGCCCAGCTCCTGATGTCACAGAAATTCTACCAGTTCCGAGAGCTTTGCGAGGAAAATCTGGTATGTAAAAAGCATATCCAATACAATAACAGCAGCAATTTATTGCTTCCTATATTATTGAATTTTTTACAGAAAAAAGACATAATAAATTGTGGCTAAATATAAGCAGCTGACCTGGCATGCCTATTCTTTGGGAATTTTCTGTACTCTTTTATTGTGTCTGGTTGAACATGCTCTAAAGTTACAGAGAGTTTTCCTGTTTCTAATCCCCCTCATTACAATTCCCTGGCAAACATCAATGACTTGTATTGCATACAGCACATTGTTTGTGTTTCCATATGTACATTTGCCCAGGCATGCTGACTCCAGTGCTGGCAAGAGGAACTCTATTCCGCCAATGCACTGATATAACATGCCTCTCCAGTTATTAGGTATTAGCACTTCTGATGACCTAAATCCCAGTAATTGCTGGAATTACTCTTCTTCGCCTCACATCTGTCATATATGATTTTGAAATGGGAAAATAGTGCAGCAGCTTAGCGATGACTCCAACTTCAGTTTACATTTTTGGAATGGTTGTCTTTCCTCCCAAGGGCACCTTGGTAAGCTGGGAAGATAGATAATGCTTTGCCATTTATGTTGTTAGGAGGATAAGCTTCAGTCAGTGCATCTTTAAAGAGAACCTGTCATCAGGGTTATGCATATTAAGCTAAAGCTATGCCCATATTGGCGCTGTTATACTGATTTAATACATACATTCAGTGAAAAAATCCGCAGCCTGGTTGTTTTAAAACCATCTTTTGAAGTTTTGGTCTTTGAGTATTGGGGTGGGACTGTGGGTAGGGTCTTTGGCTCTGCCACGGCCCCTCCACAGCCTCTGGTGTCTTTATCTTCTGCCTGATTTAAATTTCGTGCCTGCGCCATCCTAGTTGTGGGCAGCACTTGCGCAGATTGATCTCCTGGGAGCCTTCAGGAAAACGGAGTGTCATGCTAGGTATGGGAAGGACCCAGTGTACGATGATGGGAAAAGGGGGGAAGCCCAGCAACTAGGGAAAGGGAGAATGGAGACCCCTGGGCAGATCTAACAACGCCCTAACTCCCCTATCGTCCCTAAATAGGTTCCACACCTATCGCCGAGCAAGATACCTTTGCCCTAGGTAGGGAGGGGGAGGGGTGAGCACAGCAACTAAAGACAAATAAGGGAAACAGACAAGGGCATACACTTAGCTTTGAGAAAACACCAGAGAGATCACGACTACAATCCACAAAGGAACTCTAAGAAGAATGTAGGCAACTGTTAGAACTCCAGACCTAAACAGAGGAATATACTCTATCACCAGCGATTCGCTGGGGCAACTGTGTGTATTTAAAGATCCAGCCAGGGTGTGTTAGCAGCAGAAGGTGAGATCACTGCTGGGTCCTAGACAGGGAGGGCTGATGAAAGGATCAAGAAAGTGTCTGCAAGGCCAAGCGCAACGACCTTCTACAGCCGGATCCAGAATGACTGTCTGTCAAACCTGACACACTCGTGACACGGAGCCAGTGCACATGCACAGATTAAGATTTCGGTTCAATGACAAGCTGAGATCTCAGTCTAAGCCAGAGCCGACACTGGCATCATTTTACTGAAGACTGCCAGGAGATCAATCTGTGGATTTCTTCACTGAATGTATGTATTAAATGAGAATACCAGTGTTATGTGCATGCCTTGTCTTTAATATCCATAACCGTGATGACATGTTCTATTTAAAGTGTCCATATACATCTGAGAGCTGTTGACTAATGCTCTTTTGTCTGAAAATTATCTCTCCTGAATTTTACTCTTCCGCCATCATAGACATGTCTGCTCAGTTCAACTGAGAGTCCATATGTTCTATCATGAGAAAGGAGAGTCAAACATATTAAATGAAAGTCAATTTGGGCAGGACCTGTTGACCATGTGATGTCTAAGGGAGAGGGAAGGATCAGACTGATGGAATTTTGTTTTCAGGTGAGGTGAGACTAGAGGAGTCTGGCAGCGGCTTTACCCTATCTTCCTGTTGAAAACACATGAACGCTCAGCCAAACGCTCATGTGTAAGGTGGATTAGGGAGACAGCTGTCTGCTGAACGAACATTTGGCCGACAGTTACCTCTTGCGTATGGCCAGCTTTAGACGCTGTCAGACATCTCTAGTGGAAGCTTATCTCATAGGAGAACAAAAGGATTGAGCATTTAAATACAAAATGCCCGATTCCTCACTCCCTGACATCATCTGTCCGGAGGGATCTATTTTTAGAGACTATTAGGTCATATAATAGTTTAATTTTCCAATCAGTAGTATAGGAGTAGTACAGGATGCCCTGACAAAGCGTGATACAGCGTGAAACGGCCATAGGCCACTATTCATCCACGTTCTGATGTTTCTGCAATAATAAATAGAATGAAGTGAAGCAGTGGTGAGTGCCCTAATTTTCGACTTTTCACCTATACTATTGATTGGAATATTACAACCTGCCTTTGGTGAGCACCACCAATGCCACAAGCAGCATGTCCCTGAGGCATATCTTCTGATGTGTAATATAAAGGAGGAATACCAGCAGCGCCAGAGATTCTTCTCTCTTGAACATAATAATTCCATTTCAGTATCAATTTGTATAGCAGTATTAAATAGAGACTTTCCTATGGACCACATATCATTTGTAATTGTATAAGCCACAAAATCATAATGAAAAATTAAATCTTAGAAGAAGGCTAAGAAACAATGGTCATTGATATAAATTAATTAGCAGTGCTATGGCTCAAAATGATTCTTCAACCACACCATCAGATGTGCATATTGAATGGGATTCTGTAATGAAGACATCCCCGTTGTAAAAAGATCAGCTGATTATTGTGGGTCTAGCTTGTCTACCAAATGATAAGCAGCTGAAATTGTTGGGTGAAATTTTGTCTGGCCTTATTACAGAAGCACTCCTCCCATCAAAATTTCTTCCCTCTTAATATATTGCAGTCATCATATTATATGGCACTGTGTACTTACAATTGCTCGTCTTGCCTTTCTACCCAGCTAATTCTTCTCTTTTCCATTTGGTCTATGACATGACGTAATTAGAAACTGATTAGATGAATCCTTCTAAGCTGTATGCAGAATCAGGAGGTAAATTTTCCCTGTACGAGTCATAAGTCATTGCAAAAGTCCCAGGCTGGGGGAGGAAGGAGCAACTGGAACTGGAGATGAAGAGGGGAATGATAAATGCAGGGACAAGAGACTTCCTGTTTTTACACAGAACAGAGAAAAGAGAATAAGTAGGTGGTAGAAGGGCAAAATGAGCAATTGTAAGTACACAGTGGCATGTAATATGATGATTGCTATATATTAATAGGATAAAAACTTTGATGGGAGGAGTGCTTCTTTAATAGCTGATCATGGAAAGTATTGACAGTTTGGGTTTACCATAGCATTCTGGCTCATAATGATGGAATCAAAATGAGGAATCCTACCCTTCACGATGTCCATGTGCTCTATCAGTAGGGTAATTCTTATAGCCTAATTAGATTGTGTTATATTTCGTTTTTCAGTAAAATGTTTTAGAATTACATATGGAAGCCAATTGTAAAAAAGAACAAACATACCAAAGAAAAGTATCCATATAATCCCCATTGTGTTTGTATCTGGCAGAATCCTAATGCACATCCAAGACCTACTTCTCAGGATTTAGCTGGGTTCTGGGATATGCTACAGTTGTCAATAGAAAACATTAGTATGAAATTCGATGAACTTCATCAGATGAAGGCCAATAGCTGGAAAAAGATGGACTCTATAGATAAAAAGGTAAGTAATTTATACCAAAGCATATTGCTGTATAGTATGTACTACAAGAAATAACAACTTTGAGCTGTTATCCTATATTATCAAAATGAAACCTAGGGATTCTGTAAGCTGTTGTGCACTGGTAGGATTGAGCCCTGACTGACATACAGAACAGGGCTCAATCCCCAGAGCTGTACTTCTCAGTATGGCTGAAATGAATTGTTTGCAATGGCATTCTATTCTGTTGAAAAAAAAAATAGGCTTGCGGTATATTTCGGTGTAAAGAGCAATCATCAATTTACTTGCACATTCTAGGAGGTGCTACCAAGAAAATTAAGGAAGCACAGAAAACGCTACTGAACTACAAAAATCAGCAACAAAAACTGCAAAGGAACCTCTGCCATCCTTCAAAACTAGGACACAATATACCTTTTAACTTATTACGCGTAATTATTTATATCTTTTTGGTGGGGTGTTCATTCTCAGGTAATATTTTAATATTTTCCCTACAAAATGAATCATTTGCCGATTGTAAAACATTTCACTTCAGATGCCGATCTGACGAGGTCTGAACCTTTTATTTTTTTTATCTACCTTTAACAAGCTACCTGCTGGGCAACAACTGATGACTGTCCGAGATCCACCAATACATTTATCAACCCTATCTGACTAGGTGGTGTGTAGGGTAGGATTACTATTGTAATTATGACAATTTTGGGTACATTTAAAGGGAACCTGTCACCAGGTTTTTCCCATATAAAGAAGGGCCAGCACATGTAAGCCCTTTGTTACAGTGTTCTAATGTATAATACTGTCTAGATGTCCCCAATCCGCTCTCCATAAAGCTAAAAAATAGCTTTTATTACACTCACCTACAGTGCATTCCGATCCGATGGCATCACTGGTCTTGGTCCGGCACCTCGTTTCTTCTTGCGATCATCGTCCTCCTTCTTACTTTGTGCGGATGACGTGTCCTATGTCACCACACAGTATCCTCGGCATCGCGCTCCTGCGCAGACATACTTCTTTCTGCCTTGTCGAGGATAGACCAAACTACTGTAATATGCATGCGTGGGGAATAGTGAAAAAGCACCGGCGCATGCGCACTACAATACTTTGCTCTGGGTAGGATGCATCATCCACACAAAGCAAGAAGGAGGATGGCGATCGTAAGAAGAGAGGAGGCGCCGGACCAAGACCATCGACGACCATCAGACCGAACCGCACCGTAGGTGAATTGGGGATGTATAGCCAGCATTCTAGAATACTGTGACAGAGGGCTTACCGGTGCTGGCCCTACTTTATATGGGAAAAACCTGGTGACGGTTTGGAATAGGAATATCACTGTAAGTAGGCTGCATCTAACTAGGTTTGAGCTTACTATAAAAGCAATCAATTTACTATTATATAAAACAAATCTCCATAAGTTATTTAGTAGGTTGGCATTTAAAAGAAACTCCAGAAGAATAAAGACCCAAAGAAACAACTGAGACCAATAAACTTGGAAAACCAGAGCCTTTGGTTAATTAAATCATCAAACCTTATAATTTCTGTGGGCTCTTTTAAAATATTAGGTTTTGTTCACTCCACAATTCTCCAAAAAGTATACACATGGAAATATGTTTCTTCTTTTTTCTATTAAAAAGACTTTTTTTGTTTATTTTTTATTACTTTTTTTAATTTAAAAAGATGCAAACTTGAACTTTCTTCATCCAAGCGTCAACTATGAAACTATATGAAAGCTCAATGCTATATGTTTGGGTCCACCGTTTTTTGGTGGGTTTTTTTGCGGTGCAGAATGGTGTAGCAGGCTACATTACTTTAAAAAAACTGTACATTTGAGCTAAAACTACACATTATTGGCAAATGTTGGTCATATAGAAACTTAGAGAATTACTTTGTTATAATTTGGCATACCTTTTTGCATAGGGTATGCATTAAACAAATACCAAACATGTGGTGTGAACAGAGCCTATATAGCCAAAGAGAAATGGAGAATACAAACTTGTGATATCCATTAGGTGTGGAAATGACATATTGCAGAAAGCAGACTCTTATGATGAATATTGAGAAAACAGCTAAATGAAGGGATCTGTGCAACCTGTTTCTCAAGTCTATTCTAGTTTTTCTGTTTGCTGGGTCATAAAAATCTGGAAACCTTGTGGTCATCTTACAGGAATGTAGATGTCAATGTTCTAACAGTGTGTCGTAGCCACTTTATTATACCTAAGGACTAAAGTAAGGCTACATCTTACAATATAATGGACAACTTGTAACCACTATTATAATGGCATATATACTCGTATATATATAGTATTCATTTTAACACTTGTAAGCTACGCTAACAACTAACTGAATCTTGCTATGGGCTAAGAACAAGATGTATAAATTATATGAACAGATTACAATTTGTTTTGTATTTTTGCACTAACAAACAAAAGTCCAAACCTCATATCTGATACAGAGCATCATCGATATCTAGAATTATATAAGATCTTTAAAATATAACCATATTTATTTACAAAGCAAACATCTAGTGGTATACCTTTATTAATAAAATTGTTTCAGTTTGCAGTCTTCATTCTTTCATTCCATTGCATGTGCCCTGATATGCAGTTTGCACCTTAATTGAAGTTTCAGATGTTTTGCATGATATAGAGCCAGAGACCCTGATTCCAGAGATGTATCACTTACTGGGCTGCTTGCTGCAGTTATGGTTAAAAACTGTTTTATCTGCTGCAGATCCAGAAGTTCTCTGAAAGCTGAACTCTGTATAACCCCACCCACACCACTGACTGACAGGTTTCTTTGTACACTGTGCATAGGCAGAAAGTTGTCAGTTAGTAATGGGGGCATGGCTAAACTACCAGGCAGCAAGCCAAGTAGTCCTCTAATGATAAACTCCTGCTGATAAAACAATGATTTCATGAAAACAATACTACGGTATTCAGACTAGTAAGTGACACTTCACTGGAATCAAGGTCTCTGCCCCTACATTATGCTGCTCTCAAATTGGGTAGCAAAAACCTGGTGTTAGTTTCCCTTTAATGTATATGTTTTTTTACTGGATTCTGATGAGTGAAATATCATTAAACCAAGCCATCCTCTTTCATAAGTGATATACTATATGTGTATAGGGACCAATTAGAAGACAAAAATATATGGTCTTGGCCTCCGTTGGGCTAAAAAAAAACTATGGCCATGGTGATGTCTACAAAAACATTTTATTAACTTTTTTAAATACCTTTTTTATTATTATTATTTATTTATATAGCGCCATTGATTCCATGGTGCTGTACACACATACCTTTCATTATGTATCTTAGTGTGTACCTAAGTTACATCCTGTATTATAGGCCAGAGCTAATCCATTGCCAGCTGAGGGGGTACAGTCATACTAGACAACATACATTAGTCTGTCAGTTGGTCTTTATGAACTTGTCAGATTTGGCTGATATTTATGTTATATATGCTCAGTTTTTCCAGAATCCAATATGTGCAGGATCTGGTCTAAAGACTACGGATCCAATTCATCAAGGCTGGCATTTTTGTATGCCAGTCTTGATAAAGAGTCTGCTGGAGCAAGATGCACCAAATTCATTAAAGAAGCACTCCTCCCATCAAAATTGTATCCTCTTAATATATCGCAGTCATCATATTATATATCACTGTGTACCTACAGGTGCTCATTTTGCCTTTCTACCCAATTAATTCTTCTATTTTCCATTAGGCCTATGACATCACGTAATTAAAAACAGACTAGCTGAATACTTCTAAGCTCTATGTAAAAACAGGAGGTCAATTTTCCCTGTATAAGTCACGAGTCACTGCAAAAGTCACTGACGGGGAGGAGCGGAGAGCTGGGTCTGGAACGAAAAAGGGGAATTATTTTTGCAGGGAAAAGAAACTTTCTGTTTCTAATTAGAGCAGAGAAAAGAGAAGAATTTACTGGGTAGAAAGTCAAAATAAGAAATTGTAAGTAGACAGTACTATATAATATGATTATTGCTATATATAAATATAAAAACTTTGATGGGATCGCTTCTTTTACAATGAATCCCTCAGCTGGATTTCATCCTCCTCTACAAACTTTGTATATATGTAGCTCTTTTAAAGCTAAGTCCAGCAATACCTGGATATGGTCAGTCCCTTCCTCAGTTAATGAGAAATTAGAGTTAGTTTGTATGCTCTCCCTGTGTTTATGTGGGCTTCCTACGGGTACTCCAGTTTCCTCCCACACTCCAAAGTCATATTGATAGGGATAAATAAATCAATTTGAAATTGAGGCTGTAAAATTATTTGTAGATCTGAAGCCTCTGTCACTCCAGCTCTATTCCCTGCCCACAGCCTCCTCCTCCTGCTTGACTGATGGTTCCTTTGCCTGAAGTCACATAACATAGTGGCTTTAAGTCAAGCATGAGGAAGCGGCGATAGGCAGGAAATAGAGCTGTAGTGACAGAAGCTTCAGATCAATAAATAGTTCTTCAGACACATTTGCATATCAATTCAAACACTGATTTCTTAGTAATGGAGGAACGGACTGGCAATATAAAAGTAGTGCTGGATTTGTCTTTAAAAGAGCTACAAGTACATATAAATAGTTTGGGATGTGAAATCCCTTTTATGAATTTAGTACATCTTTAAGCTGCCGTGTGCCAGCATCAGATATATACTTCAATCATTGACTGGAGTACATTCCTGTCTTGACTTGCGCCACTTTTGTGGGGTAAATTATGATATATTTGTGCACTTTTCAAAATGTTATTGGAGGTGGCATGAAATGCCAAAAGTCACAAGATTTAAAGGCATTTCAAATATACCCAAAGATTTCTGGTGCAAACAGTTGGATGAATGCAAATTGTGGAAACAATCTATAAAGATTTTGAGCTATCAATAAATTCTGGTAGATTTCAGCTCTAATGATTTCAGATTTGTGAATGCAACTCTCAATAGGATCTGCATAGTTATACGATCAGTGCTTGATAAGAAAAATTAACTTTTTATGTAGATTAATAATTCCAAGATATATACAAATATTTTAATGCTCTAACAATTATAAAAAATAAAAAATAAATAGTAAAAGTATTAAAATAACAATAATAAGATATTGGATTAAATAGGCAAATATTTAAATTGTTATTGTTTTTTTATGATTACTTATTAGTACCTATTCACTAGTTTGTTCTAGTTTGTATTCTATTATAGCACCTCCAAAGTAAATTGATTTACAATAAAACATATTAATACTGTGAGTAAATGTGTATGATATAACCTTCGTTATCTACCTCACCGGAAGCAATAGTCTTCCATTATTATACTATATACTTAAATATCTTGATGACAGGAATTTCAGTAGTGTTAGGACACATGGATGTGCCAGAGACAAGCAAGAAATCACCCATGTTAGCTGTGACATGTCTACACTTTACTTTCTGTATAATGTATGTATTCTGATACATACATATGAAAAACCACTATACATTTGTGTGTTAGAATAATTGATTTCTGGGGCAATTCTTTGGGATTCCCCAATCCTGGGTCACACTTGCCATGTGCCAGAACATCAGTCAGACTAATCAATTTAGAAGCCAGATCGGCTTGTGATACACTGATTGTGTTTTTACCTTCCTGGAGACAAGTAAGTTACGACCAGACACCAGGAATGGTGCAATTTTTTGGTTTACACAAAAATTGGACACAATTCTCATCTGTCACAAAGGACTGGACACTATACTATTGGATCCCTCAGGGATTAGACACTATGGGGTTTAGGGAGACTTATAGGCCATGCAATGCTTCTCTTGGAATTTAAATATGCAAGTTGCCTAATCAGAGAGGAAGATGACTTGAACTCTAGGGCCATTTATTGGAGTAGCAATCCTAAAAGTCAATAATGACTCTTGACGAGTCTTGTGACATGACTTAAGGCCGCCATACACATTAGATGATTGTTGGCCGATCAGTTGACAGCCATCTCAGCCGACTCTCCCATATACAGGAGAGCTTGTTCAGCTGAGCGCTCCTGTGTTCTCTATGAGAAAGCTGATGAAACGTTGGCCGGCGGCTTGTCTCTGAGAGAACGAAAATATCGGCAGTTGGTCAGTGCTGAAATATCCTTATCAGATTGTCTGCCTAACCCGCTGATATCAAGGTATTCAGCCGACATTAGTCTACTGTGTATGGGGGCCTTTATGATAAGAAGCCAAACCAGACACTTCATTTGACGATACGTGTTTTGGGATGTTTGCCTAGGTGGCACTAGAGTTCAAGTTTTCTTCCTCTATGAAAAGGCTATTTGCTTATTTAAATTTCTAAAGAAGCATTGCATGGCCTATAAGTCTCCTTACGCCGGCTTGGCACTTTCCACAAGAAGAACTTTCTCCCTTAGACTCCCTATCTAAGGCCTCTTACCTAGTCAAATCAAACCTCCTGCTTTGCACTGATGAAAGGTAAACACCCCGAAACATGTGTTTGAAAATGGAGTGTCTGGTTTGGCTTCTTATACAAGTGCTTCTTATCCAAGTGATTAAACATTTAGTTACCTTCTTACTAGATGTGTGAGGGAAATTGAGTCAGGCTGTGAACTTTCCAGAATTTCCAATTAAAGCATCTCAAAGAATAAAAGAGAAAAGGCCTCATGGAAAATAATTAGACTGTGCAAAAAGTAGAGCAGTTGTATAGCGCCAGCAATCATGTTGTAGCTTTCAATTTCTTTGGTTCATCATTCATATCAACTATTTTTTTTTTTACATAGAATAAAACGTGTACATCCTTGTTCCCAACACTTTAATCCATAGTACCATTTAAAGGATAAAAGTTTAATAAGGTCAGTACCAAAATGTAAAATGGATATCATTATGGATACCATTGCTTAAACTCCTATATGATCATATGTAACTTTTGCGAATGTGTTGATAACTTACAACCCCTGGCAAAAATTATGGAATCACCGGACTCAGAGGATGTTCATTCAGTTGTTTAATGTTGTTGGAAAAAAGCATATCACAGACATGGCACAAAACTAAAGTCATCTCAAATGGCAACTTTAGGGCTTTAAGAAACACTAAAAGAAATCAAGATTAAAAATGTGGTACTCAGTAAGGGTAATTTTTTTCAGACCAAGCAGAGGGAAAAAATTATGGAATCACTCAATTCTGAGGAAAAAATTATGGAATCACCCTGTAAATTTTCATTTCCAAACACCTGCATCAAATTAGATCTGCTCGTTAGTCTGCATCTAAAAAGGAGTGATCACACCTTGGAGAGCTGTTGCACCAAGTGGACTGACATGAATCATGGCTCCAACAAGAGAGATGTCAATTGAAACAAAGGAGAGGATTATCAAACTCTTAAAAGAAGGTAAATCATCACGCAATGTTGCAAAAGATGTTGGTTGTTCACAGTCAGCTGTGTCTAAAATCTGGACCAAATGTAAACAACATGGGAAGGTTGTTAAAGGCAAACATACTGGTAGACCAAGGAAGACATCAAAGCGTCAAGACCGGAAACTTAAAGCAATATGTCTCCAAAACAGGAAATGCAGCACAAAACAAATGAGGAACGAATGTGAGGAAACTGGAGTCAATGTCTGTGAGTCAATGTAAGAAACCGCCTAAAGGAAATGGGATTTACATACAGAAAAGTTAAACAAAAGCGATCATTAACACCTAAACAGAAAAAAACAAGGTTACAATGGGCTATGGAAAAGCAATTGTGGACTGTGGATGACTGGATGAAAGTCATATTCAGTGATGAATCGCGAATCTGCGATTCACCTTGGGCAAGGTGATGATGCTGGAACTTTTGTTTGGTACCGTTCCAATGAGATTTATAAAGATGACTGCATGAAGAGAACATGCAAATTTCCACAGTCATTGATGATATGGGGCTGCATGTCAGGTAAAGGCGCTGGGGAGATGGCTGTCATTACATCTTCAATAAATGCCCAAGTTTACATTGATATTTTGGACAGTTTTCTTATCCCATCAATTGAAAGGATGTTTGGGGATGATGACATCATTTTTCAAGATGATAATGCATCCTGCCATAGAGCAAAAACTGTGAAAACACTGCTTGAAAGAGGACACATAATGTCAATGTCATGGCCTGCAAATAGTTTGGATCTCAATCCAATTGAAAATCTTTGGTGGAAGTTGAAGAAAATTGTCCATGACAAGGCTCCAACCTGCAAAGCTGATCTGGCAACAGCAATCACAGAAAGTTGAAGCCAGATTGATGAAGAGTACTGTTTGTCACTCATTAAGTCCATGCCTCAGAGACTGCAAGCTGTTATTAAAGCCAGAGGTGGTGCAACAAAATACTAGTAATGTATTGGAGTGTTCTTTTGTGTGTTTGTTTTTAATGATTCTATATTTTTTTCCTCAGAATTGAGTGATTCCATAATTTTTTTCCCTCTGCTTGGTTTGAAAAAAATTACCCTTACTGAGTACCACATTTTTTAATCTTGATTTCTTTTAGTGTTTCTTAAAGCCCTAAAGTTGCCATTTGAAATTACATTAGTTTTGTGCCATGTCTGTGATCTGCTTTTTTTCAACAACATTAAACAACTGAATGAACAACCCCCGAGCCTGGTGATTCCATAATTTTTGCCAGGGGTTGTAGTATATCAAAGATAGTCCAAGAACTTGTGCAGATCTTTGGATCTTTTTGGTCCAGTCATCTTGTGACTTCAGTCATGTCCTAATATGAAACAACCATTGAGTTATACAAACATTTATTAGCTTCATTCACACCAACCCTATTGATTTGCTCAGTTTTCACCTGTTGGCCACAACTCTAACAACTCACATGCCCAAGTGCCTCAGCTAATTGTATATGCGCAATTCATAGCAATTTCATGCATAAGTCCATTCTTTTCTGAAACGTCTTATACTTATTGAGAATAGTTTACTGCATTGTATGACTTCACCTTTTATTATTTAAGTTGCTCTGATGCCAAGAAACAATGCTAAGTGATGACCACTCTGGTGGCCATATTAGCTATAGTCATCACATTTCAAGTCTATGTTTTTTAATATTGCTTTATCTTCATCAAAGTACTTTTCCACTAATTACATTTTTACCTCATAGGCTTACACTGTTTAAAAATATACAGAGCTTTACTCACCTGACCTCTTATTCAGTGGCGGCTCACAACGCTGTCCCCAGTCTTGGTTGACGATATGCAGTGGTGACGTCATGTCTCTATGTGACTGCTGCAGCCAATCACTGGGCTCAGCGGTTTTGTTCCGTCTACCTTAGCATCATCGCTGAGCCTAGTGATTAGCTGTATTCATTGTTTTACATCCACACCAAACCCTATCCGCCTTACCATGAATTCACACTTAAACCAAAATCAAGGCTGGTTCAGTAGCTTATTATTTCTATTTTGTGCCAAAAGCCAGCCTAACACAAGGACAGTTTACCATCAGTTTCTAAAAAGCTAATTAAAAAATCACACCCAATATGGCTGCATTTCAGTCTTTGTTTAAGAATGGGCACCTAAAAAAATAATTAAAAAGTTTTGACAACTTGAAATTCTGATTTGCTATATTAATGTATACAATTATGGGTGAAAATATACTAAAAGATACAAAAATCACCATAAATGTGCATAAAACACCAGTTGCCCCTTACTTAAAGAGGACCTATCACTCCACACATATTACGGTATGTTACAGTAAGGAGACTATAGATATAAATAAACAGGAAATAAATTACCTTTGGAAGAATTACTTGCGTTATGAAATAAGAATCACAGTTATGGGAGCGGCCATCTTGGGATTGGCAGCTCAGTGTGCTGTGTTCTGAGACACGCCCCCAGAGGCTGGTTGCTAGGCAGCGCCTCTGGTCAGTAGTATAGTGACCCTAAGAGCTCATTTAATCAAATGGTTGTAATAGAAAGGGGGACAATCTATATAAAGGGGTCTCCTGTCTATATATACAGTTATATGCAAAAGTTTGGGCACCCCTATTAATCTTAAGCTTATTGTTTTATAAAAATTGGTGTTTTTGCAACAGCTATTTGTAGCGCTGGCGTCCCTGCCCTCTGCTAGGCAGGGACGCTGCTCCCCTCACCGCTCTGCTCCGTGCCCGGCGTCCTCTCCCCGCTCTGCTGTCAGCGCGCGCTCCTTCCCGGCGTCCTCCTCCCGCTCTGCTCTCAGCGCGCGCTCCTTCCCGGCCCCTGTGCTTAGGGCGCGCGCGCGCGCGCTCCCCTCCTCTTAAAGGGGCCGCGCGCGCCGTCCTAAGGAGTCCCCGGCCAATGGCCGGAGGACTTCATCATATATAAGGCACCTCCTCCAAAATGGAGGTGCCCGAGCAATGTTGTTTGCACCTGTGACTCACCTGTGCTTCAGCCCTCAGGTCCCGTTGCCAGTTACCTGCCAGTTACCTGCCAGTTTCCTGCCAGTTTCCTGCTAGTTACCTGCCTGATTCCTGCCTGAATACTTGTTACCTGTCTGCCAGTCTGAGGTCCGACGGTCTGCCTTACTACTCCTGTCAGTCTGCCTAAAGGACCAGCCTGCCCGCTCACCTGGGAGCGCATATCAGCTACCTGCCTGCTTGCCTGAGGTCCGACGGTCTGCCTTACTACTCCGGTCAGTCTGTCTATGGACCAGCTTGCCCGCTCACCTGGGAGCGCTTCTCCGTTATCTGCCTGCTTGCCAGCCCGGAGGCTCCGTTGTCACGTGCTGTGACCACCAGCTATCTCAGAGACTCTTGCCCGCTCACCTGGGAGCGCATCTCCGTTACCTGCCTGCTTGCCAGCCCGGAGGTCCCGTTGTCACGTGCGGTGACCACCAGCTATTCCAGAGACTCTTGCCCGCTCACCTGGGAGCGCTTCTCCGTTACCTACCTGCCTGCCAGCCCGGAGGTTCCGCCGTCACGTGCCGTGACCACCTGCTATTCCAGAGACTCTCGCTTGCTCACCTGGGAGCACACATCTACCATCTGCCTGCTAGCCTACCCGGAGGCTCTGCCATCACAGGTCGTACCTACCCCTTACCCAGAGACTGCCCTGATCACTTGCCGTAACTCCCTGTCCGTTCACCCAGAGACTGCCACCCGCTCCCTTACAAGGGCCTCCCCCTTGTATAGTAGCTCAGAGGTTCCGCCTCCCGGACCCGTTACAGTTTGCTCGGGCCATGGAACCCGGTGGCACCCAAGCTCCCTCGCTCTCGGACCTCTGTCTTGAACTGTCCCGTCAGAGGTCCCAACAGGAGGCCATCCTGGGTCACCTGCGGAATGTTAATACTCGCCTGAACACTCTGTCTGATCCACCAACAACCTCCGCCAGTGCCATATCTTGCAATCCGGCAGCTCCGCTGCCCACTAATACTATGGTATCCTACCCCGGACCCCGGCTTTCTGCACCTCCTCGCTTCGGAGGCGACCCCGTCCAGGCTCGGGGCTTCATAAATCAGTGCACCCTGCACTTTGAACTTTTGTCCCATCAGTTTAATTCCGACCAGGCCAAAGTTGCCTTTATCATGTCCCATCTCACCGGGGAGGCCCTGGCCTGGCTAAATCCTCTATGGGAGAGAGGAGACCCCCTGGTGTCCAACTTGCCTGCTTTTCTCTCGGCTTTCCGGAAAGTCTTCGACGAACCCGGACGGAAGACCTCATCCGCATCATCACTGCTACGCCTCCGTCAGGAGGGTCTCACCGTGGGCCAATATGCCATACGGTTCCGCACCCTTGCCTCGGAGCTGGCCTGGGATAACGACGCTCTGGTATCCGTCTTCTGGGAGGGTCTGTCCGGTCGTATTAAAGATGAACTTGCTGGTCGGGACATTCCTACCTCTCTCGATGATCTAATAACCCTTGCCACCCGGATTGACCTACGGTTCCAGGAGCGTGCCAAAGAGGTCACCCGTGAGAGAAGGATTCCACGTTTAGCTCCTACTTTCCAGAAACCCGTCATTCCCTCCATCTCTCCCCAGGTACACTCTCCTGAGCCTATGCAGGTCGACCAGACCAAGATGGTCAAAACCCGTCAGGACTCACGCCGTGCCGAGGGGAGCTGCTTCTACTGTGGCAGTAAGGAGCACCGGATCCGTGCCTGCCCGGAGAGGTCGGGAAACGCCTGTGTCTAGGTTCGCTCAGAGAGGTCCACCTAGACAAGAATAAATCCTCTCCATCCCTGCTGTTGTCAGTTTCGATCATCTACGGGGAGAACCGTTATTTCGAACTAGCCCAACTTGACTCTGGAGCAGCCGGGAACCTTATTTCACAGTCCCTGGTTGAGAAATACCGCATCCCCACCAAACCTCTGGCTGTACCCTTGTCTGTCGCTGCCGTGGATGGGGGCCTCTTACCTCGCCCCATTCAACTCATCACCGAATCCATTACCCTGCAGGTGGGAATGCTGCATTCTGAAAGTATCTCCTTTCATGTTCTGCCTGGACTCTCTCACGCCCTCTTGCTAGGTCTGCCCTGGCTCCAGAGACATGCACCCGTGCTAGACTGGCAAACCGGAGAGGTCCTTCGCTGGGGACAAGACTGTCATAAAACCTGCCTGGTTCCCGTCCATCCCGTCCGTCCCTCTCCTACCCCAGCTAATCTACCTGGACTTCCGATTCCTTATTGGTCTTATGCAGATGTCTTTAATAAAAAGGAGGCAGAGACATTACCACCACATAGACCATACGACTGTCCCATCGATCTGCTACCCGGTACTACTCCTCCCCGTGGGCGTATCTATCCTTTATCCGCTGCTGAGACCCGGTCAATGTCCGAATATATTGAGGAGAATCTGGCCAGAGGATTCATCCGGAAATCTACCTCCCCGGCGGGAGCAGGCTTCTTTTTCGTCAAAAAGAAGGACGGCTCTCTCCGTCCCTGTATAGACTATAGAGGCCTAAACCTGATCACGGTGAAGAATAAGTACCCCCTTCCGCTCATTCCAGAATTATTTGATCGCCTGAGGGGGGCTAGGATCTTCACCAAACTGGACCTTCGTGGGGCGTACAACCTGGTTCGTATTCGTCAGGGGGATGAATGGAAGACGGCATTCAACACCCGGGACGGCCACTATGAATACCTGGTAATGCCCTTTGGTCTCTGTAACGCTCCTGCCGTCTTTCAAGAGTTGGTCAATGACATCTTCCGGGACCTTCTCTACTCCTGCGTAGTGGTGTACCTGGACGACATCTTGGTCTTCTCTCCGGATCTCCAGACTCACCGGAGGGACGTTCGTCAGGTCCTGCTCAGGCTAAGGCAGAACCATCTCTACGCTAAATTTGAGAAGTGCCTCTTTGAGCAGACCTCGCTTCCGTTTCTGGGCTACATTATCTCTCAGACCGGCCTACAAATGGATCCTGAGAAACTGTCTGCCATCGAAAAATGGCCCCGACCGGAGGGGTTGAAGGCCATTCAGCGATTCCTGGGCTTCGCCAACTACTACCGCCTCTTCATACCACACTTCTCTTCCCGGACGGCCCCAATTTCTGCGCTCACCCGTAAAGGTACTAATCCCAAAGAGTGGCCACCCGAAGCAGAGGAGGCCTTTCTTTCCCTTAAACAGGCCTTCTCTTCCGCCCCGGTGCTGCATCGCCCAGATGGCAACAAACAGTTCTTCCTGGAAGTTGACGCCTCCTCCTCTGGAGCCGGAGCGGTACTTACTCAAAAATCATCTTCCGGGAGGATGGTAACTTGTGGCTTCTTCTCTAAACTCTTCTCCTCCTCTGAGCGCAACTATTCCATAGGAGACCGAGAGTTATTGGCCATCAAACTGGCATTGGAGGAGTGGCGTTACCTGCTCGAGGGGGCTCTTCACCCGGTAATAATTTACACTGACCACAAGAACTTGGCTTACCTCCAGCATGCCCAGAGACTTAACCCGCGCCAAGCCCGGTGGTCCTTGTTTTTTGCTCGTTTTGATTTTGTCCTTCATTTTCGCCCGGCTGACAAAAACGTCAAGGCGGACGCCTTGTCTCGGTCCTTTCTGGTGTCTGATCTCGAGGAGGATCCGAAACATATCATCGATCCCGCCAGAGTAATGCAGGTGGCTCCCGTGAGTCTAAATCGTCTTCCTCCTGGTAAGACGTTCGTACCAGTACCTGATCGGGAGAAGATCCTACACTGGGGTCATTCGTCTAAACTAGCTGGCCACGCCGGTCAGAAAAAGACCCTCCAGCTTATTACCCGGCACTACTGGTGGCCTAACCTGCACAAGGATGTAATAGACTTTGTTTCTGCCTGTGTGTCCTGCGCCCGCAACAAAGTTCCGAGACACCTGCCGGCCGGCCGCCTCCTACCTCTGCCAGTACCTGCTGCCCCCTGGCAGCATATAGCGATGGACTTCATTACTGATCTACCCGTCTCTGCCGGTTGTACGGTCATTTGGGTGGTCGCTGACCGCTTCTCCAAGATGGCTCACTTCATTCCACTGCCAGGTCTTCCGTCTGCACCCGAGCTGGCTAAAGACTTTATCCGCCACATCTTCCGTCTTCATGGCCTGCCCCGTCACATCGTGTCGGATCGTGGGGTACAGTTCACTTCCCGTTTCTGGAGAGCCACTTGTAAATTGCTGGACGTCACCCTGGACTTCTCCTCCGCTTACCACCCACAGTCTAATGGTCAAGTGGAGCGGATCAATCAGAACCTGACCAGTTACCTTCGGCACTTCGTTAATGCCCACCATTCTGACTGGGTGGATCTCCTGCCATGGGCCGAATTCTCGTACAACAATCACGAGAGCGAGTCTTCCTCCAAATCCCCGTTTTTTGTAGTCTACGGTCAGCATCCTCGGATCCCGTTTCCCGTCTCCACCTCGGCGGACAATCCGGCTGCGGAATCTCTTGTTAACAAATTTTCCTCCATATGGGAGAGTACCCGGTCCGCACTCCTTCTGTCATCCGAGCGTATGAAAAGACACGCTGACAAAAAACGTCTGGACCCTCCTCAATTCCGCCCTGGGGATAAAGTCTGGCTCTCGTCCAAATATGTCCGGCTCAAGATCCCTTCCTATAAGTTAGGGCCTCGGTTCATCGGCCCACTGGAGGTCATCAGTCAGATCAACCCGGTGGCCTATAAATTGAAACTCCCGGCCAACTTACGGATCCCTAACTCCTTCCATGTGTCTCTCCTCAAACCTGTGGTGCTTAACTCTTTTTCCAAGTCTACAGGTACGCCTCCTGCTCCGGTTTCTGCTGAGGACGAGTTTGAGGTAGAGAACATTCTTGCCACCAAAAGGGTAAGAGGAAAGACCTTTTTTCTGGTAGATTGGAAGGGGTTTGGTCCTGAGGAGAGAACGTGGGAGCCCCGGGAGAACATCCATGCCCCTCTCATCCTAGCTAAATTTCTGTCTGGCCTAAAAAAGGAGGGGCCTAAAGGGGGGGGTACTGTAGCGCTGGCGTCCCTGCCCTCTGCTAGGCAGGGACGCTGCTCCCCTCACCGCTCTGCTCCGTGCCCGGCGTCCTCTCCCCGCTCTGCTGTCAGCGCGCGCTCCTTCCCGGCGTCCTCCTCCCGCTCTGCTCTCAGCGCGCGCTCCTTCCCGGCCCCTGTGCTTAGGGCGCGCGCGCGCGCGCTCCCCTCCTCTTAAAGGGGCCGCGCGCGCCGTCCTAAGGAGTCCCCGGCCAATGGCCGGAGGACTTCATCATATATAAGGCACCTCCTCCAAAATGGAGGTGCCCGAGCAATGTTGTTTGCACCTGTGTCTCACCTGTGCTTCAGCCCTCAGGTCCCATTGCCAGTTACCTGCCAGTTACCTGCCAGTTTCCTGCCAGTTTCCTGCTAGTTACCTGCCTGATTCCTGCCTGAATACTTGTTACCTGTCTGCCAGTCTGAGGTCCGACGGTCTGCCTTACTACTCCTGTCAGTCTGCCTAAAGGACCAGCCTGCCCGCTCACCTGGGAGCGCATATCAGCTACCTGCCTGCTTGCCTGAGGTCCGACGGTCTGCCTTACTACTCCGGTCAGTCTGTCTATGGACCAGCTTGCCCGCTCACCTGGGAGCGCTTCTCCGTTATCTGCCTGCTTGCCAGCCCGGAGGCTCCGTTGTCACGTGCTGTGACCACCAGCTATCTCAGAGACTCTTGCCCGCTCACCTGGGAGCGCATCTCCGTTACCTGCCTGCTTGCCAGCCCGGAGGTCCCGTTGTCACGTGCGGTGACCACCAGCTATTCCAGAGACTCTTGCCCGCTCACCTGGGAGCGCTTCTCCGTTACCTACCTGCCTGCCAGCCCGGAGGTTCCGCCGTCACGTGCCGTGACCACCTGCTATTCCAGAGACTCTCGCTTGCTCACCTGGGAGCACACATCTACCATCTGCCTGCTAGCCTACCCGGAGGCTCTGCCATCACAGGTCGTACCTACCCCTTACCCAGAGACTGCCCTGATCACTTGCCGTAACTCCCTGTCCGTTCACCCAGAGACTGCCACCCGCTCCCTTACAAGGGCCTCCCCCTTGTATAGTAGCTCAGAGGTTCCGCCTCCCGGACCCGTTACACTATTTCAGTTTGATATATGTAATAACTGTTGGACACAGTAATGTTTCTGCCTTGAAATGAGGTTTATTGTACTAACAGAAAATGTGCAATCTGCATTCAAACAAAATTTGACAGGTGCATAAGTATAGGCACCTCACCAGAAAAGTGACATTAATATTTAGTAGATCCTCCTTTTGCAAAAATAACAGCCTCTAGTCGCTTCCTGTAGCTTTTAATGAGTTCCTGGATCCTGGATGAAGGTATTTTTGACCATTCCTCTTTACAAAACAATTCCAGTTCAGTTAAGTTTGATGGTCGCTGAGCATGGACAGCCCTCTTCAAATGATCCCACAGATGTTCAATGATATTCAGGTCTGGGGACTGGGATGGCCATTCCAGAACACTGTAATTGTTCCTCTGTATGAATGCCTGAGTAGATTTGGAGCGGTGTTTTGGATCATTGTCTTGCTGAAAGATCCATCCCCTGCGTAATTTCAACTTTATCACTGATTCTTGAACATTATTGTCAAGAATCTGCTGATACTGAGTGGAATCCATGCGTCCCTCAACTTTAACAAGATTCCTGGTGCCGGCATTGGCCACACAGCCCCAAAGCATGATGGAACCTCCATCAAATTTTACTGTGGGTAGCAAGTGTTTTTCTTGGCATGCTGTGTTTTTTTGCCACCATGCATAACGCCTTTTTGTATGACCAAACAACTCAATCTTGGTTTCATCAGTCCACAGGACCTTCTTCCAAAAAGAAATTGGTTTCTCCAAATGTGCTTTTGCATACCTCAGCCGACTCTGTTTGTGGCGTGCTTGCAGAAACGGCTTCTTTCGCATCACTCTCCTGTGATGAACCCGTAGCCGCCATCTTGGTAATGATAAATCATATCCAGGGATGGCCACACTTCAGCAGCCCCCACCCTTGGGACCTTCTGTTAAAACGTCAACTAGATAGTTTCCCCCATCCAGGGCCTACTTAACACTTGAATGCTAGGAGCTTCAAAGACTTCGAGAGGAAACACAGCCAGCAGGGGGGGGTGCTTCGTCTATCTGTACCTGACCATTTGTCCCATAGGACTAGTTTCTTTGTCTGTCACAAGCATGGAGGCATAAGATATAGAAACATGAAAAGTACACGCATGTTGCATGGGATGGGCCAATAAAAAAAATATCACGGCGTCCCGGAGCCATTGCGCACACAAGCCTCCGCGGTAGACGTTTGTACGTGCTCTGGAAGCCAAGATATAGCGCGGAGCCATTCCTGAGGACCGTATGGTATCATAATTGATATCAAAAGGTCGGTTACGGCGGCCCGAATCCATGGGAACCCCTGGGGGTATCATGAGACCATCCCAGAAGAAGTTATTGGGTTCCATAGAATTTGGGCTTCTGATCGAAGTTAGACCTGAGGGTGGAGACTGAGCCAGCTGACCTCACCAGCAGTGGGCGGGACGGGGCAGGTAAGATAGCAGGACAGACAAGAGATAAGTCAGTCTTGACCCAAGAGTGGGGTGCTGAACATCTGAGCACCAGCTGAGGCCACCAAGGGGAGGAGCAGTTTGACCATGCGGTGGTAGGCCTCAGCCTGTAACAAAGAACCGTGCCTGCGACCGCAGAATCCTCTCCCTGCGTCACAAGAAAATCAAGAAACCGGTAACTGATATGCTGTGGTGATTCTGTGTGTTGTATTCCATTGTTGTATAGTTTAGCCTGACCTTATACCTGTGTATATTTAGTTGTATATCGTGTATCTAGTGTATTATTATAATCAATTACCTCAAGTAATTGTGGGCCTGCCTTTTATTCTGCATAACGAACGCACGTCCGTGTGAGCTCGGCTCAAGCCAAAACGCTACCCAGGGTTGGTTCCTGACCCGATATAGGCCCATTCACGGACTGGGCGTATATCTAAAATAGGGACTGGTGGCAGCATACCAACTGGGGATTGGGGAAGGCTGGTAGTGACGGTCGGAGGTTCAGATATATATATTCCTGGCGCGGCCAAGGAAGATATATATACCGCCCTCACTACAGAGGGCCCCGATACCCAGTAGGTTACAGGACAGTCTCCCTGGCGACCGCTTATCCTAGGTGCAGTTCCTTGACTGACCTGAGGCTAAGAGGGCGCTAGCGAGTTGTGCTGTGTAGTGACGTTACGGTTTAGTGACGTTGAAGGGATAACACACTACCGTGTTCCCTGCGCTGGTTGCAGCTACCTGGCACTACTTTCTCTAGGTGCAGTACCTTGACTGACCTGAGAGGTAAGGGGGCGCCAGAGAGCTGCACCCACCGGCCGGCTTTCATCACATTGGTGGCAGAGCGGTGGGATTGCAGAATAATAGTGTTGTGGGACCCCTACTCCCAGGCACTAAAGACTGCCAGTGGTAACTTCCACTGCTGGAGTCTTAAGGTCAGCCCAACGTTAGACGGTCAGGCTAAAAGTATAACAAGGTGTGTGCAAACTCAGGGTTGCAGCGGTGTCGGTTACCAAGATGGCAGACGGCACCAGGAGCAAGACCCTGCAGGAGGCTAATGCTACGGTCCGTGTGGCAGGAGGGGAGGACATTGTTACTCATGGCGAGGAGGAGTCCAGCCCGGGCACCTCAGGGAGCCAGTCCCCAGTATACGGTCCCGCAGTGGGCTGCCCACCACCTACCCAGCCCAGCCTGTCCAGATCACAAGCCCTTTTACAAGCGGCTATGGCAAGTCTCCAGTCTCATGGCGATGCCGTCTACAAAACCCTCCTGGCAGCATCAGAGAAGGCAGCGGAGGAGGAGCGCGAAGCTGCGGAGCGCCGGGAGGCTGCGGAGCGTGCAGAGCGGGCTGCAGAGCGCCGGGAGGCTGCGGAGCGTGAAGCTGCAGAGCGCCGGGAGGCTGCGGAGCGTGCAGAGCGAGCTGCGGAGCGCCAGCACCAACTGGACCTGGCCCAGCGGGGGCTTCCGCTAGAGCAACCAACCCATCAGGAGACCAAGTCGTCCAAAGTCCGAGCTGAGGACTTCCCTCTACTGGAGAAGGATGGGGACCTGGACTCCTTTCTGGTGGCATTTGAACGGACCTGTCTTCAGCACCATCTGGCCCGGGATCAGTGGGCCAGATACCTGACCCCCCGTTTGAGGGGTAAGTCCCTGGATGCCTTGGGGGACTTACCTGCCGGGGAGGTACAGAACTACGACTGCATCAAGCGGGCCCTGATCCGGCAGTACAACCTCACTCCCGAGTCGTACCGCCAGAAGTTCCGGAGCCTGCTGCGTGGCCCCAAGGACACCTGGACCGATCATATGCGGGCGCTGTTGAGAGCCGCAGAGCACTGGACCTCGGGTCTAGCGCTTACTACCCGCCAGGAGGTCCAGGAACTGTTCGTCACGGAGCAGTTCTTGTGGAACTGCCCAGAGGACCTCCGACAGTTCCTCCGTGACCGAAAACCAACAGGGGCTTCTGCTACAGCCGCCCTGGCAGACGAGTATGCCAATAACAGGGCGCCTGAGCTGAAGAAGTCTGCCAGCAGCACCTGGAGAGGGGGTAAGCCCAGTCATGCCCCTGTTTCCCCGGCCCCTAGAACACAAGGGGTGTATCCCCCTGTTGCCCTCTCCAGGCAAGGACCAGACGTAAGACGTTGTCATCTATGCAACAAACCAGGACACTTTAGGGCTGAGTGTCCCCAGCGCCAAAAGACCCCATCCCAGTCCCAGAGAGCGCCCAATGTTTTGTGTGTGGGAGGGGGTGGTGGTAGGTCCCTGGACAACATCCAACCCGTCACCATAGGCCGTTCTGCGGTCATGGGACTGCGGGACACGGGCGCTGAACGAACACTGGTACGGCCTGAGGTGGTGTCCCCCCAGGACTTGGTACCAGGAAAGACTCTTTCCGTCTCCGGGGTTGGAGGCGTGGAGCCGGCACTTCCCGTTGCCATGGTGTATTTGGACTGGGGTGCCGGAAGGGGGATGCGGGAGGTGGGAGTAACGCCAAATATTCCCGCAAATGTTTTATTAGGGACCGACTTGGGGCGTCTAGTATCGCAGTATGTACCTTCTGAACCCCCAAGTTCGGCCCCCCAAGAGTGTATTGATTTGTCTGCTGCTAATGCCAACCATGTGGTATGTAGTGTGTGTCCTGCTGAGGAGGAGGGAGTGAAACCTGAGGGTAACACCTGCACAGACACAACACAAACAGGGTTAGTGAAAGCAGGTGGGGAGTGTGGGGATGCCCGCAGAGGTGCTCAGCCGGCGTGCCGTGACCTCTTGTCCTCCGGTGAGGGAGGGGGCGGGCAGGATTCTGTAGAGGGAAGCTCAGGGATGGAGAGGGGGGCAGCTACCGGCAGTGTAGGGCTCCCAGGGGTATCCAGGCTGCTGAGTATAGGCCCACTGCAGGGGGAGGAACAGGCCATGGGAGGTGGGGGTGTCCCAAGAGAGGAGCCGCCAGGTAAGACCCCAGGGCAGGAGTTCCCCACATCCGAGAGGTCCAAAGGCCTAGGAAGCCTGCCTGATCGGGCGGCTTGGTCAGAAACAGAGGGGAAGCAGGCACTACCCACGGTCACAGCGGTCATAGCCGCTGTCACCAGGAGTGGGAGCGCCGGAGCCCAAGGAGCCTTGCAGAGGTCCGACGGCTTCCCCACTTCTGACCAAGTGTCTGCCAGGTCAGACAGCGGCCAGGTGACATGCCCGGAGGGGCTGACGGAGGATGTGGCAGTTTCGTCGATTCTGGCCACATCAAGTCAGGAATTTCAGGCTGCGTTGGAAGCAGACGACAGCCTGAAAGCTCTCAAGGAACAGGCGGCACAGCCTCCCATGGAGTCAGACTGCGAGCGTGTGGTCTGGGACCAGGGACGGCTGTACCGGGTAACGGTCCAGCAGGGTTCACCGGAGGCGTGGCCCAGGGACCGACAGTTAGTGGTACCCTATCCGTTCAGGGCGGAATTGTTGCGGATCGCACACGAGATTCCGATGGCCGGACACCTAGGGATCGCTAAAACCAAGGCCAGGATAGCTCAGCATTTCTACTGGCCTGGGATGGGAGCCGCGGTGGGTGCCTACTGCCGTTCGTGTGACACCTGTCAGAGGGTGGGGAAGGCGGGGCCGCGCCCCAAAGCCCCACTGGTAACTCTGCCAATCATCGAAGAGCCTTTCTCGAGGGTCGCTGTGGATCTTATTGGACCTCTGTCCACTCCCAGCCACTCCGGGAAATGCTTCATACTCACGGTAGTGGACTATGCCACCCGGTACCCGGAAGCGGTAGCTTTGTCGTCCATTCGGGCCGACAAGGTGGCTACCGCCTTACTGGAGATCTTCTCCAGAGTGGGTTTCCCCCAAGAAATGCTCACCGACCGAGGGACCCAGTTCATGTCGCGGCTGATGGAGTCCCTCTGTAAGCAAATGCAGGTGCAACATCTGGTGGCCAGCCCGTATCACCCACAGACTAATGGCCTGTGTGAGCGGTTCAATGGCACCTTAAAGCAGATGCTTAAGATGTTGGTCGACTCCCACGGGAGAGACTGGGAGCGTTACCTCCCACACCTCCTATTTGCTTACCGGGAGGTTCCGCAGGCCTCAACGGGGTTCTCCCCCTTTGAGCTCCTGTACGGGCGACGGGTACGGGGCCCCCTGGCTCTGGTGAAGGAAGCATGGGAAGGGGATTTGGCCACCCCCGAGGTGTCGGTCATCGAGTATGTCGTGCGCCACCGGGACAGGATGATGGCCTTGGCAAAGCTGGTGCAGGACAATATGGCCCAGGCCCAGGCCGACCAGAAGCGGTGGTACGACCAGAATGCTTGTGAGAGGACCTACCAGGTGGGTCAAAAGGTGTGGGTACTGGTCCCCGTACCACAGAACAAGCTTCAGGCAGCCTGGGAAGGTCCCTACTTCGTGCACCAGAAACTCAATGCCGTCACCTATCTGGTCACCCTGGATCACGCCCGTGGAAGGAGGAAGGCCTTCCACGTGAACATGATGAAGGCTCATCATGAGCGGGAAGCGACTGCCCACCCAGTGTGCAACCTTCCCGAGGAAGGAGAGGTAGAAACCCTCCTGGATCTGCTCACCCAAGCCAAGGCGGGTGGGTCCATCGAGGATGTGGGGGTTGGCCACCAGCTCACGGAGGACCAACGGTCCCAGCTGGGGACCACCCTGCACCCCTTCCGGGGGCTGTTCAGCAGCCTGCCCGGAAGGACTGAGATGGCTGTCCACGACGTGGACACTGGCGATCACCCGCCGATCCGGCGTTCAGCATATCGGGTCTCTTTCGAGGTGCAGGGAAACATGCGCCAAGAGATAGACGAGATGCTGAAGCTGGGGGTGATCCAGGCATCCAGCAGCGCGTGGGCCTCGCCTGTAGTCCTCGTACCAAAGAAGGACCGAACTACACGGTTCTGCGTGGACTACCGGGGGCTCAACGCTGTAACGGCCACCGATGCGTTCCCCATACCACGCATCGATGACCTGCTCGATCGGATGGCCGGGGCTAAGTACCTGACCATCATGGATCTGAGCCGGGGGTACTGGCAGATTCCTCTGACCCCCGCGGCAAGGGAACGCTCTGCCTTTATCACCCCTTTTGGACTGTACGAGTCCACAGTGATGCCATTCGGCATGAAGAATGCCCCTGCCACTTTTCAGCGGATGGTCAATACGCTGCTTGAGGGACTTGAAGGGTACGCGGCTGCGTACTTGGACGATATTGCAGTCTTCAGTCCCACTTGGGAGGATCACCTAGAGCACCTGCGGCAGGTGCTCGGTCGGATCCACCGGGCAGGCTTGACCATCAAGCCGGAAAAGTGCCAGCTGGGCATGAGTGAGGTCCTCTACCTGGGTCACCGGGTAGGCGGGGGGGTTCTGAAGCCAGAACCGGGGAAAGTGGATGCCATCGCATCCTGGCCCACTCCTAGGACCAAAAAGCAGGTGATGTCCTTCTTGGGGACCGCCGGGTACTATAGGAGGTTCGTCCCACACTATAGCACCCTGGCCAAGCCCCTGACGGACCTCACCAAGAAGAAGCTGCCCGTCGCAGTTGACTGGACAGTCGCCTGCGAGACAGCTTTCGGGGCACTCAAGGCCGCCCTAAGTAGCTCCCCTGTACTGCAAGCTGCCGACTTCGACCGGCCGTTTGTGGTACAGACCGACGCCAGTGACTTTGGCCTCGGTGCTGTGCTAAGTCAGGTCAACACGACAGGCCAGGAACATCCTGTCTTGTACCTGAGCAGGAAGCTACTGCCCCGGGAGGTGGCTTACTCCACGGTGGAAAAAGAATGCCTGGCAATTGTATGGGCCCTGCAGCGTCTGCAGCCCTACTTGTACGGGAGCCATTTCACCGTGGAGACGGACCACAACCCCCTCAGCTGGTTACACACGGTCTCTGGGTCGAATGGCAGGTTGCTACGCTGGAGCCTCGCTCTCCAGCAGTACCACTTCTCCATTCGCCACAGAAGAGGCCGTGACCACGGTAACGCTGACGGGTTATCCCGGCAAGGGGAGGGTGCAGAAGGACGCACGGGGGAACACAGGAATGTGCTACCCCCTCGCGCCCTCGTATAGGGGGAGGTGTGATGAACCCGTAGCCGCCATCTTGGTAATGATAAATCATATCCAGGGATGGCCACACTTCAGCAGCCCCCACCCTTGGGACCTTCTGTTAAAACGTCAACTAGATAGTTTCCCCCATCCAGGGCCTACTTAACACTTGAATGCTAGGAGCTTCAAAGACTTCGAGAGGAAACACAGCCAGCAGGGGGGGGTGCTTCGTCTATCTGTACCTGACCATTTGTCCCATAGGACTAGTTTCTTTGTCTGTCACAAGCATGGAGGCATAAGATATAGAAACATGAAAAGTACACGCATGTTGCATGGGATGGGCCAATAAAAAAAATATCACGGCGTCCCGGAGCCATTGCGCACACAAGCCTCCGCGGTAGACGTTTGTACGTGCTCTGGAAGCCAAGATATAGCGCGGAGCCATTCCTGAGGACCGTATGGTATCATAATTGATATCAAAAGGTCGGTTACGGCGGCCCGAATCCATGGGAACCCCTGGGGGTATCATGAGACCATCCCAGAAGAAGTTATTGGGTTCCATAGAATTTGGGCTTCTGATCGAAGTTAGACCTGAGGGTGGAGACTGAGCCAGCTGACCTCACCAGCAGTGGGCGGGACGGGGCAGGTAAGATAGCAGGACAGACAAGAGATAAGTCAGTCTTGACCCAAGAGTGGGGTGCTGAACATCTGAGCACCAGCTGAGGCCACCAAGGGGAGGAGCAGTTTGACCATGCGGTGGTAGGCCTCAGCCTGTAACAAAGAACCGTGCCTGCGACCGCAGAATCCTCTCCCTGCGTCACAAGAAAATCAAGAAACCGGTAACTGATATGCTGTGGTGATTCTGTGTGTTGTATTCCATTGTTGTATAGTTTAGCCTGACCTTATACCTGTGTATATTTAGTTGTATATCGTGTATCTAGTGTATTATTATAATCAATTACCTCAAGTAATTGTGGGCCTGCCTTTTATTCTGCATAACGAACGCACGTCCGTGTGAGCTCGGCTCAAGCCAAAACGCTACCCAGGGTTGGTTCCTGACCCGATATAGGCCCATTCACGGACTGGGCGTATATCTAAAATAGGGACTGGTGGCAGCATACCAACTGGGGATTGGGGAAGGCTGGTAGTGACGGTCGGAGGTTCAGATATATATATTCCTGGCGCGGCCAAGGAAGATATATATACCGCCCTCACTACAGAGGGCCCCGATACCCAGTAGGTTACAGGACAGTCTCCCTGGCGACCGCTTATCCTAGGTGCAGTTCCTTGACTGACCTGAGGCTAAGAGGGCGCTAGCGAGTTGTGCTGTGTAGTGACGTTACGGTTTAGTGACGTTGAAGGGATAACACACTACCGTGTTCCCTGCGCTGGTTGCAGCTACCTGGCACTACTTTCTCTAGGTGCAGTACCTTGACTGACCTGAGAGGTAAGGGGGCGCCAGAGAGCTGCACCCACCGGCCGGCTTTCATCACATCTCCCATACAGCTTCTCCTTGTGCAAAGTGCGTTGTATAGTTGACCCATGCACAGTGACATCTCTGGAGGTGGTCTGAGGATTGTCCTTGACTGATCTCACCATTCTTCTTCTCTGCCTTTCTGATGTTTTTCTTGGCCTGCCACTTCTGGCCTTAACAAGAACTGTCCCTGTGTTCTTCCATTTCCTTACTATGTTCCTCACAGTGGAAACTGACAGGTTAAATCTCTGAGACAGCTTTTTGTATCTTTCCCCTGAACAACTATGTTGAATAATCTTTGTTTTCAGATCATTTGACAGTTGTTTTGAGGAGCTCATGATGCCACTCTTCAGAGGAGATTCAAACAGGAGAACAACTTGCAAGTGGCCACTTTAAGCAGCTTTTCTCATGATTGCATACACCTGGCTATGAAGTTCAAAGCTCAATGAGGTTACAAAACCAAAAAAAGTGCTTTAGTAAGTCAGTAAAAAGTCGGTAGGAGTATTTAAAACAAGAAAATGATAAGGGTGCCCATACTTATGCACCTGTCAAATTTTGTTTGAATGCAGATTGCACATTTTCTGTTAGTACAATAAACCTCATTTCAAGGCAGAAACATTACTGTGTCCAACAGTTATTACATATATCAAACTGAAATAGCTGTTGCAAAAACACCAATTTTTATAAAACATTAAGCTTAAGATTAATAGGGGTGCCCAAACTTTTTCATATAACTGTACTATGTGTAGAGCCAGAGAAAACTGCAGATTAACCACAGCATGTATCACCCAGATCTGCTAATAAAAATCCTCATTTACATCTCCTGGCTAAAAATGGACAAGTTGAATAATAGAGCTGAAGAAGCGCTCCAGTGGAAATAAGTGAGAAAGGCTGACTTTATCCATCCAGATCAGATGGGGGAATAACGTCTGTCTGTACCACTTATTTTCATTGAAGTGCTGTTTCCATTCTATTTTTTCCTAATTTGAAGGTTTTTGACTGGTTGCTGATATTTTTCCATATATCTCTCTATATCTGTAGCAAAAAAATGTCAGGCAGCACTCCAAAAGGTTTTTGAAAAAATATAGACTTAATTAGCTCGGTGTGGCGACGTTTCGGTTGCGGACAACCTTCATCACTGCTTGATCACCGCACCGCAACCAAAACGTCACCACACCGGGCTAATAAAGTCCATCTTTTTTCAAAGATCTTTTGGAGTGCTGCCTGCCGTTTTTTTGCTATACTGTCTATACTTATCTGTTTGGGGGCCTTGCACCCGATATTTTGAAGATATGGTGCTATTCCAATTTTGACTCTATATCTATAGCTTTATATATAGCGGAACTTTATTCACATCTCTCTCTATGACATACACGAACATATATATATGCGTGTGTGTATATATACAGTACAGACCAAACGTTTGGACACACCTTCTCATTTAAAGATTTTTCTGTATTTTCATGACTTTGAAAATTGTACATTCACACTGAAGGCATCGAAACTATGAATTAACACATGTGGAATTATATACTTAACAAAAAAGTGTGAAACAACTGAAAATATGTCTTATATTCTAGGTTCTTCAAAGTAGCCACCTTTTGCTTTGATGACTGCTTTGCACACTCTTGGCATTCTCTTGATGAGCTTCAAGAGGTAGTCACCGGAAATGGTTTTCACTTCACAGGTGTGCCCTGTCAGGTTTAATAAGTGGGATTTCTTGCCTTATAAATGGGGTTGGGACCATTAGTTGTGTTGTGCAGAAGTCAGGTGGATACACAGCTGATAGTCCTACTGAATAGACTGTTAGAATTTGTATTATGGCAAGAAAAAAGCAGCTAAGTAAAGAAAAACGAGTGGCCATTATTACTTTAATAAATTAAGGTTAGTCAGAGCGAAAACTTGGGCAAACTTTGAATGTGTCCCCAAGTGCAGTTGCAAAAACCATCAAGTGCTACAAACAAACTGGCTCACATGAGGACCGCCGCAGGAAAGGAAGACCAAGAGTCACCTCTGCTTCTGAGGATAAGTTTATCCGAGTCACCAGCCTCAGAAATCGCAGGTTAACAGCAGCTCAGATTAGAGACCAGGTCAATGCCACACAGAGTTCTAGCAGCAGACACATCTTTTCAACAACTGTTAAGAGGAGACTTTGTGCAGCAGGCCTTCATGGTAAAATAGCTGCTAGGAAACCACTGCTAAGGACAGGCAATAAGCAGAAGAGACTTGTTTGGGCTAAAGAACACAAGGAATGGACATTAGACCAGCGGAAATCTGTGCTTTGGTCTTATGAGTCCAAATTTGAGATCTTTGGTTCCAACCACTGTGTCTTTGTGCGACGCAGAAAAGGTGAACAGATGGACTCTACATGCCTGGTTCCCACCATGAAGCATGGAGGAGGAGGTGTGATGGTGTGGGGGTGCTTTGCTGGTGACACTGTTGGGGATTTATTCAAAATTGAAGGCATAGTGAACCAGCATGGCTACCACTGCATCTTGCAGCGGCATGCTATTCCATCCGGTTTGCGTTTAGTTGGACCATCATTTATTTTTCAACATGACAATGACTCCAAACACACCTCCAGGCTGTGTAAGGGCTGTTTGACCAAGAAGGAGAGTGATGGGGTGCTACGCCAGAAGACCTGGCCTCCACAGTCACCAGACCTGAACCCAATCGAGATGGTTTGGGGTGAGCTGGACCGCAGAGGGAAGGCAAAAGGGTCAACAAGTGCTAAGCATCTCTGGGAACTCCTTCAAGATTGTTGGAAGACCATTTCCGGTGACTACCTCTTGAAGCTCATCAAGAGAATGCCAAGAGTATGCAAAGCAGTCATCAAAGCAAAAGGTGGCTACTTTGAAGAACCTAGAATATAAGACATATTTTCAGTTGTTTCACACTTTTTTGTTAAGTATATAATTCCACATGTGTTAATTCATAGTTTTGATGCCTTCAGTGTGAATGTACAATTTTCATAGTCATGAAAATACAGAAAAATCTTTAAATGAGGTGTGTCCAAACTTTTGGTCTGTACTGTAAATATATCTCAAGAGAGAGCTACATATAAATGTATTATGTAGACAGAGACCCAACCATATTGTGCAGTTACATAAAAGACCGCTATCCCTAGCTTTTTCTCTCTCTCTCTATATAATTTATATACACGCACACATATATATATATATATATATATATACACACACACATACATACACACAGAGACAGACATATATATACATATACACACACTGCATATATGTTTAACATACATTTCTCAAATGCACCATACACTCATGCATGCACTTTTCACATATGTGCAGAGATTTCACACATGTATACACACAATTAGACATACACTGACCATATGAAGTAAAGAACACCCCATTTTTCTGGCACATATCTTCCTCAGCTTAGTTTGTTCTTGTAGCTGGCAACATCTTTCTCCTTTCAAGGTGCTTGTGGTGACAGTGGGGGAGGGGCACAAGCAATCACTACTCCAGCAGGCTTCATTGCTGGACAGTGTGAGCAAGGGAACTGGGAGGTGAAGAAGGAAACAGGAGAGCAGTCTCCAGCTCACTGCCTGGTGAGTTATGGAGCACAGCAGACAGCACATACCCAGAGCTGCAGGCTGGACTGATCACATCCAGCTCAGTCACTGTGCCTGCCTGGGCTCAGATCAGCAGACTGCCTTCACTTTCCTTGATGCACTGCATCATGGGAGAGTGAGGTCAGCACAGCAGAGAAGGAGGATTTCCCCTGCCTGGCTGACTTCAGCTGAAGTCGGCTCAGTTGAATGGAGGCTCATGCCAAGAAAGGGAGTTTTTCTCCCACTTGGTATATGCCTTGTTTATAATGTTTTGGTCAAATGATAAATGTTATTACATCTGTATTTCATTTAAATAATAAAAAATGTAGTGATAGGTGCGCATTAAATACTTGCATGTGGAATATATCAATTGTATACCTAAAACACAATGTTTTTGCACATGTTTGACTGTTAAAGACTTTGGGTAGGTCACCATACATGTCAAGAGATTCTTGCCAGCATATATGCTGAGCAAGCACTTAAAACATTGTGTGAACGCAGCCTTACACATTTAGGTCAGATTCACATGATGATTATACAGCCTCATTTTAGGATATTTATTATGAGTATTAAACATGAACTCTGAGCGGTCTATGGAGGCTTCTGGTGTTAAACTCATAGGGCTCAATTCATGAAGGTGCCTTTGCTTGAATACTAGCATAAAACACTCTTAAATATCACATAATATTGCACAATCATGTTGCGAATTTTCGTAATTTCATGCCATCTTCTCCCATGCGGGTGCAGCTAGGGCAGGACCAGATGTGCTGAAGCCCACCCAATAAATTCACCAAAGGTTGTGGCGTACCTTGCACCAGAAATGTTACCCCAGCTCATGACTTGAGTAACAATTCTGGCGAGGCGCACACCACTGATAAGATACGCTGATTTCATTAAGTGACCTATCCTTTTAAAATGAATTATGAGCATCCTACTCCTGCATGCCCATCAATAAGACCGACATAACGTCAGTTTTAATAAATTAGGCCCATAGTATGTGTTATTAGCTCCATGTGGAATACAGCATCACGGAGCGCCAGACATGTGCAACTGTTTGATGTCACCATAAGAAGCAATTCTTCTAACTTGTAATATTTCTCCAATATAGCGTGAGATGCCATATTTATGCCAGATCCATACAACAGTTTATTATTCCCCCATATTAAATCAGAAGTACAGAGCAATATATTAGGACCCCAATGACTTCTATGGGTGCTGTATTTTGGCTCCATACAAATAACAGCAGGTCCGAAGCTGTAATATAACAGTATGCATGAGACCTTCAAGCTTGACCGAGCTAATCCATTGTGCCTAGTGCAAACTATAACTGTGACCAGTGAGAGAAAAAGGAATCTATGAAAGGGAACCTGTCATGTCCTGTGTAGTATCTAAACTGCCCCCATTGCGTGGTTAGTGATGCAATGTACATCACTAACACACTTTTTCCATTAAAATCGGCACTAATATCATGTGTAAAATCCACGTTATATATTTATATCATGCCTGCTCGTTTAGTCATAGGGGTGTGATTCCTCACATTTAGTCAGGGTTGCTGCCCACGCATTTGAATTCTGTTCCCAGCTTGCGGTGACGTCACTCTGCTGTGCTTGCGCATTATGTCATGGCCAGCCGTGCTTGCGCAGTATGTCATGGCCAGCCGTGCTTGCGCAGTATGTCATGGCCAGCCGTGCTTGCGCAGTATGGCATGGCCAGCCGCGCTTGCGCAGAATGTCATGGGCAGCCGTGCTTGCGCAGAATGTCACGGCCAGCCGTGCTTGCGCAGTATGTCACGGCCAGCCGTGCTTGCGCAGAATGTCATGGCCAGCCGTGCTTGCGCAGTATGTCATGGCCATCTGCGCTTGCGCAGTATGTCATGGCCTGCCGCGCTTGCGCAGTATGTCATGGCCAGCCATGCTTGTGCAGTATGTCATGGCCAGCCGTGCTTGCGCAATATGTCATGGCCAGCCGCGCTTGTGCAGAATGTCATGGCCAGCCGTGCTTGTGCAGAATGTCATGGACAGCCGTGCTTGCGCAGTATGTCATGGCCAGCCGTGCTTGCGCAGTATGTCATGGCCAACCGCGCATGCGCAGCATGTCATGGCCAGCCGTGCTTGCGCAGTATGTCATGGCCAGCCGTGCTTGCGCAGTATGTCATGGCCAGCCATGCTTGCGCAGCATGTCATGGCCAGCCGCGCTTGCGCAGAATGTCATGGCCAGCCGCGCTTGCGCAGTATGTCATGGCCAGCTGTGCTTGCGCAGCATGTCATGGCCAGCCGCGTTAGCGCAGTATGTCATGGCCAGCTGCGCTTGTGTGTGACGCTCGCAGCCCTACCCTGGGAGATGGGGGACTCGGAGCCGGGTCCTATGTTGTTGGTGGGGTGAAGCCGTGGCCCGGACCCGCTCTGTGCCCAGGGCCGTCACATTAAAAAGGGTGGTACGGGCTTATCAGGGTTGAGTGGTTGCTATCGACTATGCCACCTGTGGTACCTGGTGAAGGCCACCAGCGCTGCTGCAGTCCTCCGAGGCGGGATGTTGTGGCAGCCGAAGTTGTTACTACTCCCCACAGGCGGAGCTGGGCCTCAGGGCAGAGACAAGGATGGAGGGGGGTGTAGTGTAGGAGATCTGGTGCTAAGTGGTGCGGTGCAGTGCAGAATAAAGAGTCCGGAGGCCATAGGGGTCGACTTCCAGGGTTTTTACTCACGGTGGAGAGTACAGCTGCAAGGCTTCTCCCTGCTCCTCGCAGAGTTCTGCGATCACCAGGAAAGGGGGTCCAACTACCTCCGAGTAACTCAAGTGCTCAATCAGGACCCTGCACCAGAGTGTTCCTAGACTTCAGACCGGGTCCTTTCCTGTCTGTGTGTGTGTAGATAGGCCGGGTCTCCCTCTGGACTTCGCTCAGAAAAAGGGTACGGGTGGCAGCTCCGCTCCTTCCGTTACCCGGTGGGATCCTCTGGGCCTACCGGGCTTCCCTGACCAGGACGTAGAGTAGCAAGGTCAGGTGTCGGGGGTCGGTACCCCTCTTGCAGCCGGAATCCCCCTGGCTAGGCCAGAATAGCGAGGACAGGTGGCGTATACCGCTCCGTCTGCATCCCCCTGGGGTCCTTTTGCGGTGGAGCTACACTCCTAAGCTCCGGGCCTTCTTGGTCATGGTCCTTGACCGGGTTGAGACATATGTTATCTGCAACCTGCCCCTCAACCCAAGGCCAGGGTACAAGGGCCGTGTCCCCATCCGCTGCCGGTTCTCCCAGAAGCCACGTTCAGGGAGATAGATCACAATCAAAGAACCATAAGCCAAGATGGCTGTCTATTAAATATGAAATATTAAGTGTCACTAGATGTGAGTCCTCCACCCTCACCCACTAATTGGTTCCCCCTATCTCTTGGTTCCCCAGTCTCCCATTTTCCAGTAGGGGCGGCACTCTAGTGCCTACTAGTCCCCTCTGGTGGGTGAAGTGTGGTGTTGGATGTGGAGGTGGGGTCCTGACCATTGCACCGTTCTTACCTCGAAGGAGGGACACCACACCCCATTAAAGAGGTGCAGCATCCCTGTGGCGGTCGAACCCTCAGGGGCGCCACACTTGCGCAGTATGTCATGGTCAGCCGCGCTTGCGCAGTATGTCATGGCCAGCCGCGCTTGCGCAGTATGTCATGGCCAGCCGTGCTTGCACAGTATGTCATGGCCAGCCGCGCTTGTTACTCTGGGAGCCACGCATGCGCTGTGACGAGCGGCTCCGGCCGCACACAGTGCAGCAGGGAACTACACACAGCTTCACTGCGCAGGGAGCTGCTCGTCACAGCGCATGCGTGGCTCCCAGAGTAACAAGTGCGGTGCCAATCCTGACTGAATGCGGGGAATCACACCCCTATGACTAAACGAGCAGGTATGATATAAACATATAAAGTGTTTTTTACACATGATATTAGCGCCGATTTTAATGAAAAAAGCGTATTAGTGATGCACATTGCATCACTAACAACGCAATGGGGGCAGTTTAGATACTACACAGGACATGACAGGTTCCCTTTAAAATATTAATAACTGCTATTTACTGTTGTAAATAATAAAGTTATGAAATAAATACATGTTCTATATCTTTTTAATTGCTAATTTTCAGCACAAAGTCAAACACCAACTTTGATGGCTTTTCTAGCATCAGATAAAATTAAGTAGTAAATGGCATAAAATAGCAAAAGAGCCATTACCTACATAGTGCAACATTTGTCCATCCTGTGCCACTTCTCCAGTGCTTCCTGACTGCCGCTGTTTTCTTGACTGCAGTAGTCACATGTTGTCTACTAATGTGACCGCTGCAGCCAATCATTGACATCCTGCAAAACTCCTTACAATACCAGTATTTTTAGCCTGTGCTTTAATACAAGCCAAGAAGAATTCCCCTTTAATTTCCTTTTGTCATTTAAAAAATGTCAACACATTTATGAATTTTATGGGGTTATCAATCTCTTCTAATTAACACCTGATGAGTGTGAGAAAGTTGGATATTAACAACTTGACGCCCAGTGGCATCTAGCTCTTTGTGTTTTGTTCAGGGATTTTTCCAGTTAAGTCAGCTTTATAAATCGAGCAATGATTTCTATAAACAGCCGCAGGCTGAAAGTTATACTTTTGTGTCACTGCTCTATCCACTTGTAACCATACAGTTGAACTAACATGACCTTGTTTGGACACTTTCAAGCACATTTTGTGCTGGCGCTGTGACACTCAGGTGCCTGGATAACTGTTTTGCTGATGTCATCTAGTAAACAATCCACATTACTAATTTCTTGCAGTACATTTCATTTGTCCTCGTATAACGGACCTGCATTGATACATTTATAAAAAAAAAAAATGGTTGTTTGCCTCTTTTGTACCAATCTGTTCTTGGACTTCAAAGCCACAGAGAAATTTTAAAGAAAAAAATAAAAGCAGTCATAATGTGTACAATTGCTTTAACCAATCACTTAAGGGGCATTTACATTTACACAGGCAAGATATTGGCCTAATGAGCACCGATGAACAACATAACAAGTCAATCGTTGCTCTTTTACAGGCCCCTTTACATTGTCTGATACAAACAGAATGGGACAGAATAATCATTAATAGCAGGCATATTGTTAACAGCCCATTCCATGAGTAGCCAGGGTGATGTGCAGCTGATAACAGTTTATAGGCCCACCTGTCACTTGCGATAAATGCATATTTTTATTGAATGTAAATGCCATTGTTCTCCTGAATCCAGCGTAGTTTTCTTTTGTGTCTGTCCATTTCTGAGATATGGCCCCCTGCTCCCTGTAAATAAATCTAGGCTTGTAAGCCAAGTGGGCATAGTCCCCAATGCTCCTCTGTGGGAGTCTTCTTGCGGACCACACCCCCTTGGCTAACAAGACTATATTTATATATGGGAGAGAGTAACATATCTCATAAATGAAGAGGTGCAGGAACAAAAGAAAAACAGTGTCAGATTCAGGAGAGTAGTGTCATTTATACCAGGTACAAAAATGTTATATTTACATCATGTGACAGGTCCTGTATAATGAGTGTTCTGCTCCATTTTCGGCTGATCCATGGCATCTCTACACAGTCCAGTGATAGAGAACACTCTGTGAAAATTTGTGGTTTTCCGAGTTTCTATGCTTGACTTCTACATTTGGATATTGCACAAACAATAGTTTTCTAATACTCTGTTGTTAATTGATTAAAGAAGCACCCCTCCCATTAAAGTTTTTATGCTTTTAATATATTGCAATCATCATAATTTATAGCACTGTGTACTTACAATTGCTCATTTTGCCCTTCTACCCAGTTAATTCTTCTCTTTTCTATTAGCTCTCTGACAGCACGTGATTAAAAACTGACCAGCTGAATCCTTCTAAGCTCTGTGTAGAGACAGGAAGTCTCTTTTTCCTCCATGAGTCATCATTAGGACTACATGTCTACATAACTGCAAAGTTCCTGGCAGCCAAGTTCCACCCCCTCTTCAACTCCCAACCCAGCTGCTCCGCTCCTCCCTCCATGCCAGGGACTTTGCAGTGAGTTAGAATTGTAGTTCTAATGGTGACTCATACAGGGAAAAGAGACTTCCTGTTTCTACATAGAGCTTAGACCAGGGGTCCTCAAACTTTTTAAACAGGGGGCCAGTTCACAGTCCCTCAGACCATTGGAGGGCCGGAATATAGTTTTTAAAAAAAACTATGAACAAATTCCTATGCACACTGCACATATCTTATTTTATAGTAAAAAAAACAATACAGGAACAAATACAATATTTAAAATGAAGAACAAGTAAAGTTAAATCAACCGGTATTTCAATAGGTAGGTAACTGTACCCAATAGGCAGCATAGGTCCTCAATACGCAGGTAAATGTCCCCAATAGGCAGCATAGGTCCTCAATAGGCAGGTAAATATCCCCAATAGGCAGGTAAATGTCCCCAATAGGCACGTAAATGTCCCCAATAGGCAGCATAGGTCCTCAATAGGCAGGCTGTTTCCCCCTTATAATGCCCTATGCAGGCTGTTCCCCCCTTATTATGCCCCATGCAGGATTTCCCTTTCTCCCACCATATAATGCCCCATGCAAGATATCACTCCCTTGTCTTTATAATGCCCCATTCAGGATGTCACCCCCCCCCATATAATGCCCCATTCAGGATGTCACCCCCCCCCCCATATAATGACACATGCAGGATATCACTCCCCTGTCTTTATAATGCCCCATTCAGGATGTCACCCCCCCATATAATGCCCCATTCAGGATGTCGCCCCCCCCCATATAATGACACATGCAGGATATCACTCCCCTGTCTTTATAATGCCCCATGCAGCACGTCACACCCCCATATAATGCCCCATGCTGGATGTCACCCCCCATATAATGCCCCATGCAGCATGTCACCCCCCCATATATTGCCCCATGCAGCATGTCACCCCCCCATATAATGCCCCATTCAGGATGTCACCCCCCCCCCATATAATGACAGTTGCAGGATATCACTCCCCTGTCTTTATAATGCCCCATTCAGATGTCACCCCCCCCATATAATGCCCCATGCTGGATGTCACCCCCCATATAATGCCCCATGCAGCATGTCACCCCCCCATATAATGCCCCATTCAGGATGCCACCCTCCCCCCCCATATAATGCCCCATTCAGGATGTCACCCCCCCATATAATGCCCCATTCAGGATGTCACCCCCCCATATAATGCCCCATTCAGGATGTCACCCCCCCCCCATATTATGCCCCATGCAGGATGTCACCCCTAATATTATGTCCCATGCCTCCATACATTAAAAAAAAAAAATCCAATACTCACCTCCCTCCTTGCCTGCTGCCGCTGCTCAGGTCCGGACTCCAGCGTCTCCGGCGTTGTCCCGCTCTGCGCTGCCTGTGACGGCTCAGGGGAGGGCGCGGTGGAAAGACGTCACCGCGCCCTCTGACCTGAGACGTCACAGGGAGCGCTGACCAGGAAGACAGCGGATCTGCGAAGGCACGGGGAGAGGTAAGTATCTGGCTGCCGGGGCTCTGAGAAAGCGGGGGGAAGGGCGGGCAATGGCACCGCTCTCCTCCGCCCACAGCCCGGCGGGCCGGATAAAAGTTCTCCGCGGGCCGCATGTGGCCCGCGGGCCGTAGTTTGAGGACCCCTGGCTTAGACGGATTCAGCCAGTCTGTATTCAATAAGACCTAATGGAAAAGAGAAGAATTAGCTGGGAAGAAAGGCAAAATAAGCAATTTTAAGTACACAGTGCTATATAATATGTGATGTCAGTATTAGACAATCCCTCTAAGTAATGTCTCACTGTATCCCATAACCAGTCCATAAAGATATAGACAACAGTAAGGGCTCAGATACAATACTACTCCTGATGTGCCAAGAAAGATTGGAGTTTATTACAGCACATCTAGTTGTTGCTACATGGTATCCAGCTTACATATGTACAATAAATACATTACATAGACTACGGCATGTATTATTGGAAGCTGGGTTAGTTTCGATGTGTTTTAATAGCGCACTCATCATCAGTGCATATACATATTGGCACGCGGCCTTATTTTTGTAGTCTTTTATTATATTATTGCATTAAACCGAGTTAGTTATGGCTGGTGTGAGCCAACAATCTGCATATAGAATTGATTTTAATAGAAGCCAAACAGCTTTTACTGTCTCCTCAGTGCACACTGCTCAATGATGTCATTTCATTAACCTTACTTGACTGTGGCGTAGCCATAGCTGCTTTGTATTTAATAGAAATCAGGAAAACCATACATCTGTATTTACTTACAGGCCATGAAACATTTGTAACGTTAGGTTCTGTGCAATTCTTTCCAAACTTTAGCATAGTATTATAGAAAGCCAACATTCCCTAGAACAAATGAAAGCTGTTTTAAACAAAAAAAAACGGGTGCAGTAGGAGATCTGAATGCATTTTCACCAAAGTAAGCATTTTGTGTGATGGGGTGCTATTATATAGGGTCTTTACGCAGGAACAGAAAATGGAGGAGAGTGTCACCAGTAAATTTTCATAAAAAAAGAGGCTCTTACTAGGAGTCAGACCCTACTGAGCCACTATTTCATAGTCAGAGTCCATGTAATAGGTGATAACTTGGAGGTGGCTGAGGGGCTGACTGCTGAGACCTCCACCGATTCCAAGAGTGTAGTTCTGAAATGCCCTGGTAGTCCCATAGACAATGCTCTTAGGAAGAGTTGGGTCTCAGCAGTCACACCCTCAGCAATCAGTTATCACCAATGCTGTGGATAGGTGATAATTTACAAAGCTGTGAATAATCGTTTTCCCAGCTACTTCTGAAATATTCTTTCCCTTCAAGATCATGTAATACATTGCTTTTAATAGTGAGTGGAGTTTATTGCTACATACTAGAATTCCTGATACTTAGGCTATGTGCCCACGATGCAGAAATGCTGCAGATTTTTTCCGCATCTCCCTGGCAGGAAAGACACATGCGGATTTTACATGCGTTTTTCCTGCCAGGTAGAAGCGTTTGTCAAGCGATTTTGCATGAATTTCTGCATGCGGGTTATCAAGCGCTTTTCCAAGAGATTTTAGCATCACTTGGAAAAGTGTTTGATAACTTGGTCACACTATATAAATCCATGCAACCGGCATGGATTTACACTGCTCAAAAAAATAAAGGGAACACTCAAATAACACATCCTAGATCTGAATGAATTAAATATTCTCATTGAATACTTTGTTCTGTACAAAGTTGAATGTGCTGACAACAAAAACACACAAAAATCATCAATGGAAATCAAATTTATTAACCAATGGAGGCCTGGATTTGGAGTCACCCCCAAAATTAAAGTGGAAAAGCACACTACAGGCTGATCCAACTTTGATGTAATGTCCTTAAAACAAGTTAAAATGAGGCTCAGTATTGTGTGTGGCCTCCACGTGCCTGTATGACCTCCCTACAACGCCTGGGCATGATCCTGATGAGGTTGCGGATGGTCTCCTGTGGGATCTCCTCCAAGATGGCACATCAATGCGAGCTGGGGCAAGAAGGTTTGCTGTGTCTGTCAGCGTAGTGTCCAGAGGCTGGAGGCGCTACCAGGAGACAGGCCAGTACACCAGGAGATGTGGAGGGTGCCGTAGGAGGGCAACAATCCAGCAGCAGGACCGCTACCTCCGCCTTTGTGCAAGGAGGAACAGGAGGAGCACTGCCAGAGCCCTGCAAAATGACCTCCAGCAGGCCACAAATGTGCATGTGTCTGCACAAACGGTTAGAAACCGACTCCATGAGGGTGGTATGAGGGCCCGACGTCCACAGATGGGGGTTGTGCTCACAGCCCAACACCGTGCAGGATGCTTGGCATTTGCCACAGAACACCAGGTTTGGCAAAGTCGCCACTGGCGCCCTGTGCTCATGTGACAGAGTCTGGAGACGCCGCGGAGAGCGATCTGCTGCCTGCAACATCCTTCAGCATGACCGGTTTGGCAGTGGGTTAGTAATGGTGTGGGGTGGAATTTCTTTGGAGGGCCGCACAGCCCTCCATGTGCTCACCAGAGGTAGCCTGACTGCCATTAGATGCCGAGATGAGATCCTCAGACCCCTTGTGAGACCATATGCTGGTGCAGTTGGCCCTGGGTTCCTCCTAATGCAGGACAATGCCAGACTTCATGTGGCTGGAGTGTGTCAGCAGCTCCTGCAAGATGAAGGCATTGAAGCTATGGACTGGCCACCCGTTCCCCAGACCTGAATCCGATTGAGCACATCTGGGACATCATGTCTCGCTCCATCCACCAACGTCACGTTGCACCACAGACTGTCCAGGAGTTGGCGGATGCTTTAGTCCAGGTCTGGGAGGAGATCGCGCAGGAAACCATCCACAACCTCATCAGAAGCATGCCCAGGCATTGTAGGGAGGTCATACAGGCACGTGGAGGCCACACACAATACTGAGCCTCATTTTGACTTGTTTTAAGGACATTACATCAAAGTTGGATCAGCCTGTAGTGTGTTTTTCCACTTTAATTTTGGGGGTGACTCCAAATCCAGGCCTCCATTGGTTAATAAATTTGATTTCCATTGATGATTTTTGTGTGATTATGTTGTCAGTACATTCAACTTTGTACAGAACAAAGTATTCAATGAGAATATTTCATTCATTCAGATCTAGGATGTGTTATTTGAGTGTTCCCTTTATTTTTTTGGGCAGTGTATATAGTGTGACCAAGTTAACAGTTAAAAAAAAAGAATAAAAATTGTAAAAAACAAACATTAAACTTACCTTCCGATGGCCCCCGGTCTCCTGTACGATGCGTCCAGTCTCTTGTATGGCTCACGGTGGTGTAAAAGGACCTTTCATGACGTCATTTACTCATGTGACCTGTCACATGACTAAATGACGTCATGGAAAGTCCTTTTAGACCATCGTGAGCCGCCAGGCTGCCATGACGCATCGTACAGGAGACCGGGGGCCATCAGAAGGTGAGTATAATGTTTATTTTTATTTTAAATTCTTTTTTTTACAGGTACTATGGTACCCGAGTCTCCTCTTCTCCAGACCCGTGTACCATCCGAACATTGAATCGCTTAATATCCTCATCTGCACATGTAGTCATGCGGATATTAAGCGATTCAATGAAAGTCAATGGCTGCCATTACGCTGTGTGTCCGCAAAAATAATGGACATGCTACAGATTTTTCCGCAATGATAATCCGCAGCGGAGATTTCCGCAGCATGTGCACAGCACATGCGGATTATCATTGGGAAACATGGGGCACGTATTACCAAGCTTTTTTTAAGCGTTTTCGCTGCGGAAATTCTGCGATAAAAACGCTTGAAAAACGCACAGTGGGCACGCAGCCTTAGAATACACTTTTGCCAGAAATCTACTGGTAATTACCTTGCAATAACTCAAGAAAGCGCTTTTGTCACCATCTGGTAGATGTCTTGTGAATAGCTCACCTTCACTAGTAACACCTAGAACAAAGGACATTTACTTACAATCTCCTATTGAGACCGTACAATATCATATTAACCATCGAGAGTAACTTCTATTGGCAAATCTAATCACAATCTCAATGGTTACATGGGAGGGTATAACACTGGACATGGCGTTCTCTCTGTACGCCACTAATATCTAACCATAAGTATTTATTGACTACAGAAGGAATAGATCGATACAATCTGCGTAATATTATTTTACAGTTTTGTCTCAAATAATCAGTGATACTCTGTATAGTTCCATAAGTGAAAGAATTAACAACCATAGAAAATGTAGTTCCAGTATAGTGAATATTGACATCTGTATTGTAACTGCGGTATCACGTCTACATTTGGTGATTGACTACAATGCTGAAGTGTGTGACCAAATGAAGTATTCCTATGATCAGTTACCTCCAATTATTGTATACAAATAAAGCCTTGTGATGTTTTTACAATTAATGTTGTTTCCTGTTGTTCATCTTTCTATTAGACTTGTTCCCTGATACTGTTTAGTACAATCAATAAAGGGGTTGTAGACTACTTTGCTTATAAATGGGTCCATGTTGGTGTTAACAGTAAAAACCCAACATAACTACTGAACCCTGCTGCTCCTCTGTACCGCTGCCAGTGTCCTTTGGTGCTTCCAAGTCTATGTCTTCCAAGGAACAGCAAGCGACTCATCGACCACTGATTGACTGCAGCAGTCATGCTCCACCTGAGCTGGAATCCTGGCTCTTCTTCTGGCTTGGATGGAACAAGACCAATGAAGACAATCAGAGGTTCAGTTAGGTGACCATGTGGTCTCTTTTTGTTAGCACCACCATGGGCCCATTCTTAAACTAAGTAATAATGTACAACCTCTCTAAAAGCTGGGTATTTTTTCCCTCTTTAGGTGGAAATATGTAATTCCGTAAACTATAACTAATCATCACAAAATCGCAAATAGTCCATGAAGAAATCAATGATGGTTTATGCATAGAATTCCATGTGGTTCATGGGCATCTTCTACCAATTTCTTCTTTGATGTAAAATCTTTACAGATTGGAGATGAACATGTACTGGGCTGAGTTTTTTTTCATGACGACTGTGAAGTGGTAGAGTTTTGTGTGTCTGATAACCATGTGACAAAACCACTGGTGATTTGCCATGGCTTCTCAGCAAGCCCTGGTTGGACACATTAAAGTTGTGCTTTGCCTGTACTTGATGCAGGTCTACTGTAATCGTCAGGAGATGTTCATTCTATGAGAAGGATTTCTTAGGCTTCCTTCGAGATCCGCTAAACGAACAGATGACTGACCTAATTTTAATGTACCTCACTGGGACTTGCTGTGCAACTGTGGCAAATTCCAGGTAAATTTGCTGCCTGTTTTCAAAAATGTAGTTGAAAAATGCAATGTGAAACACCATGTGAAAATCCAGCCTAACCTGGTTGCCAATTCATATTAATGTGCACTGAATTATATTTTCTCTTAAATATCCGCTGGATTTTTATTTCCATATAGGAAATAAAATGTTTATATAGTCTGAGTGTAAATGTCTCCAGTGGCTCTATGTGACTGCAGATTGCCAAATACTGACTGTGCTATATGCACACTGTCATGATTTCCCTCTATTTTCACCATGTGACCACAAGTCTGTGATTTGCCTACTTGCAGTCATGTTCTGACTGGTTTCTACTTCTATGAATAAAACATTGAGAGAAGCAGAAATAACTGCTAGTCTGCATGTGACCGCCAATCGCATACTTGTGGTTACGTGATGACCACTTGAGCTGACAATAAAGGGCAATTCTGACTGTGTAAAAGTTGCGCACTTTCATAAATTGGTAATTTGCAATCACATACAGCTACTGCTAAAATATTATACTTAGCCAGGAAAACCCTTTTAACTGGTAATTGTACCCATATGTTTCAATCTATTTATTAAGCTCAAACATAATAAGGAAACAGAGAGAAAAGCTTTCATAGCTTGTGTGGAGAATCTGTATAATGCAATAAACCTTCTGCTTTAATCAGGAGAGAAGGGTCCCTCCTCCCGTGCCAAAGAAGCCATCGAAAGGTCAGGCCCCACTGGTCCGGGACAGATCTCTGGAAAGCACAGAGAGACAGCGGCATGAGGCCCGGAAGCGGCTGATGTCGGCAAAGCGCGCTGCGTCTGTCCGGCAGAATTCAGCTACTGAGAGTGCGGATAGCATTGAGATCTACATCCCAGAGGCTCAAACCAGGCTATGAAGCCATCACAAGCAACACTGGGGGAATATTATATATCTATATATATTTATGACACAAAGTTACATATATAATATATCCTCTAGTTTGGTTTGGAAACACAATCATGTGTATATGTTATTTTGTATTTTTCTTCTCTTTCTATACTCTCTTTTACTTCATTCATTTCCACCTAGCTGTCATGAAGTCCTTCTTTCGGGTTGTGCTGTAAGCAGTCAGTTCTCTCAGGCTATGATCCTGCATCTCCCCCTCTCACTCATGTTCTCTTTATAATGATCTTATACACAAGTCATCTCAACTGGACCTTCCTTTATTTTACAAACATAAAATAAAGGAAGAATAACTCCTTTGTATAGAAATTCTCATTGTGCCCTGTTTTATTTCCCTTTTGTCTAGAGCTACAGTAGTCTGTAATCTAGTGTACAGCAATAGAAAATTGTAGGGTATACAGTACTGTGGACTCTGATGTCTTCCTATTCTAAATGTGAAAAGCATGGGCTCGAATTCCCAACTTCTTTTCTATGTAGAGCAGATGGAGCACTTTATTGTAGGCCACAGACGCACCTCTCCCCAAAGGCAACAGGTGACAGAGGAGAGTAGTTGTACTTCCAAGGAACAGGCGGGCAGGTAATATATCTCTTCACACTCCAGGACTTTCACACTTGCCTGCATGACACACTATGAAACGTGCTTATGCTAATACAAGAGTGCACTTACAGATTTGTTCACAATGGAAAAAATATATATGTATTCAGACTTGTAATAATATAGAATGGAATGTTCATATTCCAACAAATCATTTTGGAATAAAGGCAATAATCTGAAAAGATAGATTGAAAATTAGAAGGCCAAAATTTGTGCTCATTGTTAGGATATAGGTGCGAGCATTGGTTGCTTTGAAGGTCCAGAAACTGTTTTGCTCCGTTAAGTGAATCTGCTGCCAGGTTCATTCTTCATGCTCAATCTGATAAAAGCATAAGTATGGAAACAGACCCTGATTCCAGTGCTGTGTCGCTTACTGAGCTTCTTGCTGTCCTTTTGATAATATCACTGTTTTATTTGCTAGTCTACTCAATGATTAGTTTTGTCTAACCTCCCTCGCATCATTGACAGATGGCTTATAGTATAAACTGATATATCCGATTCCGATAATGTCTGTAAAGCGCTGTGGAATTAAAATAAATAAAAAATAAATACACTGTGCATAGGCAGAAAACTGCCAATCAGTGGTGGTGACGGATATATAGAGCTCATGAATGTGGAGGACTACATGTCAGGAGTTCATTACTGAGAGGACTTGCGGAGCTGCAAGAGACAAGACAGTGTTTTATCAAAACTAAAGCAAGTAGGGGACACATCGCTGGAATAGGGGTCTTGGCAACTACTTGATGGAACAACAAAAACTTGATGACAGATTCTCTTTTTAAAGTAGTTTTCCACTTTATTCTGCTCCCTGTGTGTGAAATCAGATGTCCCTAAAAGTCATCTTATGCATATAGTTTTCCTTTTTTTAAAGACTAGATCTTGTCTTCTAGAAACAAGGCAGGAATACCCATAACTGTGCCAGATCTCTCCTTGCCTTGCTGGAAACATACTTTTCAGGTGAGCTGGTTTGGATCAGTCCATCACACAAGTTACTAGAGAGCACAGTGACTGTAATGAGATATTTTGCTGTTTAAGCAGAGGCAGGAGTAACAGAAAGGCTTCAATACACCGTACAATTTATTTGCAAGACAATCTGAGTTAGCGCATCCCTTTATTATAGTAAGGGGAGGGGAAGAAGGTCTTATCGCCAGAAGACCTCCGAGACATTTATATGGGATGCTATGGGAAACAAATTGCTTTGGAAATACTGAGCAGCTGCAGTATCTAGAAGACAAGACAAGTACAGTTATTCCTATGGAAGAAAATATGTAAATCAAAGGCCAGAACCAGCTAGAAAGCAACAATTTAGAAAGCGCTCTCTCTTTAATATATGTACGGTACTTACTGGCAATGTTCACATTTTCAGGAATTCGATGAGGATTTTGATACAGATTCAATCCTCATCAAAGCTACTAACATTCTGCATCCTAAGCAAATAAATGTCAGATTTAAAGGGAATTTGTCACCAGGTTTATGCTACTCCATCTTAGAGGAGCATAATCTAGAGGCAGAGACCCTGATTCCAGAGATGTGTCACTTACTGAGCTCCTTGCTGAAGTTTTGATAAAATCACTGTTTTGTTTTCGGCAAATCTACCCGTTCTCTGAGTGCTGAGCTCTGTATAACCACGCCCACTGATTAACTGGTTTCTGTGTAACTGTCCATAGGCAGAAAGCTGCCAATCAGTGGTGGAGGCGGGTTATACACACCTCATCAATATGGAGGTCTACATGGCAGCAGGTTTACCAGTCCTCCAGTGATAGTCTTCTGCTGATAAAGCAGTGATTTTATCAAAACTACTGCAAGCAGCTCAGTAAGTGACACATCGCTGGAATCAGGGCCTCTGTCTATACATTGTGCTGCTATCAGAATACGTGGCAGAAATCTGGTGAAAGATTCCCTTTAATACCCCATTCACATGCAGTGGAAAAATCTGGGAGAAATAATTATTGCACTTATTGTAAAATCTGCAGCATGCTGAATATTGTGCATGGAGAAGTTGTGACAATGGGGCTGATGATCGCGCTGATCCGCTAGCAGATTCACGGCAGAGAACCAAGAGTCAGCCTCTTTCTGCTGTGTTTTCTGTGAAACATACATGCTGGATGCTGGTGTCGAATCCTGAAGGTGTGAACATAGCCATACATCCAGAACACTATACTACATACAGCCATTGCTCGCATTAGCATATGTTAACCCATCATATGCCATTAGAGTTTAATTTCTCAAAAATAAAACACTACATTATTGTTTTATTAAACTTTTTGGAGATTTTTTTCGAACAGTTTTTGTTTTTCTATTTTTGTACATAATTTGCTAAATGTCTACAGTAGTTCAGTGAGAGATAATGTTTTAAAAAATATATATATATAACGATGCACTTTACCTTAATATGGTTGGAGAACAGGAGCTCAGGAGAAATATCCACGCTGTGATTTTCATCATCAAAGTTTGCATTCAGATATAGCATTGTACTAGAATTTGAGCACATAGTAATAATTCATGATGATGGTCCCATTTAACTCAGTTGTACAACAGCAGAAACATGATGTGCAATGTATCATACAATTCTAAGGCCAAGTTCCCACATAGCCTAAATGCTGCATTTTTTCTGCTTTATGTTTTTTGCGGCAAAAATCCGTGTATACGATTTCATGAAAACTCCTGCCCACTGTGCTTTTAAACATGGTGTTAAACTGTGCGGTTTTTTGGTGCAGCGAGCCTGAAAAAAGCTTGAGAAAAAAGCAGTTGGGTTAAGAGCAAGATCCCAGTGTTTGTGAACTACAAAAATAACGAAGCATTAAGCAAAATGCTGCTTCAGATGTGCAGGAAAAATGTATCAAATATGGGAAAAATGCACAAAAAATAATACAAAACCGCAATAATCAGAGAAGATTGCTATTTTGTACATTAGTGCAGACAGCGTGCATAAAACACAATGGAAAAAATGAAACAAAAAACAGCATTTGTGTACATGGGAACATGGTCTCAGAGTACTTGATGCACTTTTGAACCTAGATAAATGACATATCTTTAATATGAATGATGCATGGGATAAGAATAAACCGTGACATGAATCCATTTACGTAGAATCTCATTAGGCCTTATACAATAGATATAAACTTTGGATATATACCACTAAACTATGGAGTCTTCAAGAAGAAATGCTTTTAAATTGCACTGTAACTACAGAAGGCTACTGTGTATATCACCTAAAATCTAGTCATTATAACGATGTACAATATATTAAAACATTTAGATATTATATATTTAAGGAACGGTGCCTATGAAAGTGGGAGATACTATATAGAAATGTACAAGAAACGTAATTGTAACACCACCACCAGCAGTTTCCATGTCCGGAGATTCTTACTGCAGCTTTCACTTGCATATGGAAATTCTAACATTGTTTTGTATCATTTGGTAAATTACTCCCCAAAATACTCAGATGTATAGATAGGTCACAATAAAAGGGAGTTCAAAGGCCTCTGGTGTTTGACCATTGGGACCCCCACCGATCAAGAGTACAACAATCCTTTGCCACCCTTTTGTACAGTGCCTTGTGAAAGTATTTGGCCCCCTTGAACTTTTCTACCTTTTGGCACATTTCTGGCTTCAAACATAAAGATATAAAATTCTAAATTTTTGGTAAGAATCAACAACAAGTGGGACACAATCGTGAAGTGGAACGAAATTTATTGGATATTTTAAACTTTTTTAACAAATTAAAAACTGAAAAGTGGGGCGTGCAATATTATTCAGCCCCTTTACTTTCAGTGCAGCAAACTCACTCCAGAAGTTCAGTGAGGATCTCTGAATGATCCAATGTTGTCCTAAATGACTGGTAATGATAAATAGAATCCACCTGTGTGTAATCAAGTCTCCGTATAAATGCTCCTGCTCTGTGATAGTCTCAGGGTTCTGTTTTAAGTGCAGAGAGCATCATGAAGACCAAGGAACACACCAGGCAGGTCCGAGATACTGTTGTGGCGAAGTTTAAAGCCAGATTTGGATACAAAAAGATTTCCCAAGTTTTAAACATCTCAAGGAGCACTGTGCAAGTGATCATATTGAAATGGAAGGAGTATCAGACCACTGCAAATCTACCAAGACCCGGCCGTCCCTCTAAACTTTCATCTCGAACAAGGAGAAGACTGATCAGAGATGCAGCCAAAAGGCCCATGATCACTCTGGATGAACTGCTGAGATCTACAGCTGAGATGGGAGAGTCTGTCCATAGGACAACAATCGGTCGTACACTGCACAAATCTGGCCATGGAAGAATGGCAAGAAGAAAGCCATTTCTCAAAGATATCCATAAAAAGTCTCGTTTGAAGTTTGCCACAAGCCTCCTGGGAGACACAGCAAACATGTGGAATAAGGTGCTCTGGTCAGATGAAACCAAAATCAAACTTTTTGGCCACAATGCAAAATAATATGTTTGGCGTAGAAGCAACACAGCTCATCACCCTCAAAACACCATCCCCACTGTCAAACATGGTGGTGGCAGCATCATGGTTTGGGCCTGCTTTTCTTCAGCAGGGACGGGGAAGATGGTTAAAATTGATGGGAAGATGGACGGAGCCAAATACAGGACCATTCTGGAAGAAAACCTGTTGGAGTCTGCAAAAGACCTGAGACTGGGACAGAGATTTATCTTCCAGCCAGACAATGATCCCAAACATAAAGCAAAATCTACAATGGAATGGTTCAAAAATAAACGTATCCAGGTGTTAGAATGGTCAAGTCAAAGTCCAGACCTGAATCCAATCGAGAATCTGTGGACAGAGCTGAAAACTGCTGTTCACAAACGCCCTCCATCCAACCTCAATGAGCTCGAGCTGTTTTGCAAGGAAGAATGGGCAAGAATTTCAGCCTCTTGATGTGCAAAACTGATAGAGACATACAACAAGTGACTTGCAGCTGTAATCGCAGCAAAAGGTGGCGCTGCAAAGTATTAACTCAAGGGGGCCGAATAATATTGCAAGCCCCACTTTTCAGTTTTTAATTTGTTAAAAAAGTTTAAACTATCCTATAAATTTCTTTCCACTTCACGATTGTGTCCCACATGTTGTTGATTCTTCTAAAAAAAAAATAGAATTTTATATCTTTATGTTTGAAGCCAGAAATGTGGCAAAAGGTAGAAAAGTTCAAGGGGGGCAAATACTTTCACAAGGCACTGTATCTTTGGTGGTACTTCATTTAAAATCCACGAGACTGAAATACCCAAGCGCTGTCCTTGACTATCTCTGTCAGTCCCACATCTTTGAATGGAGCTGTAGTGTTCATGCTCGGCTGTTTCTCCATTGAAACTGGTTTTAATGGAGCCTGGATCTTGTGATCTGTGTTGGTCTAAGTGGTGGGATCACCCGTGGTTAGACACAACCCTTTAGTTGGACTTTTATTTTGAACATGTAGATTGGATTAGTGATGTCAGTAATTGGCCTTCACTTATCAAAACTGAAAGAGTAACTGGCTTTGTTACCCATCGCATTCAGTGAAAGCTGCCCTGTGATTGGTTGTGATGAGCATCAAAGCCAATTTTTCTGTTATGATTAACGAGGCCCGACAATAATATATCTTGTGTTTATTCCAATTCAGTTGCTGTCATTTGTTGGGTTCTCAAAGACTGTGTTCATTGGTTTATAAGATTGCCTATGTGCCCATGCCCAAGGATTCCCAAAAACGTAAACAGTAAAGTTCCCAATTTAATAAAAATAGTCCTATCAGTCCAGTTTTGCTCACTATAAGCAAATACAGTCCAGCAGCCACTGTCAGATGTCCAGGGAGTTCCTATCGTGTAGGTCTTAATAACTACCTTCTTCTGATCAGCAGGAATATATTAGAAAAAAATCTTGTTGAAAGAAGAAAATTAAAGCAATAACAGAAACTAAATTCTTTGGAAGTATTTAATTGTAGGAAGCAGTTGTAATGTGGATTACAGGTCTACTTAAAGAGTAGGTCGCTTTAGAGCAGCTTTTTATTCTTGGAAATCCAGAATCCTTATGGACATTTGTCAAAGGTTTGTCTTAAAAATGGATATCCAGAGATGTTTCCAGAGATGTTGCTCTGTGTTCATTGGCTTTCTTATTAATAGGGAAATCTTCACATAGATATACAGGAAATGTGAATTTAGATTAGAGGTTAGATATTATAAATTCTGGATTAAGAAATCCCATCATAAACACAGTGCAATCAGTTGTAGTACAGGATACATAATAAACATCTAATTGTGGGAGATCCCACCACTGGAGCCCTGGATCCTTCTCAATATAATCAGAATTTACTGGAGCAGGTGGATAAACAAGGACAATCTGCGTCTACGGAGATTGCTGAATTCAGCACATAGCTATCGCCATCAAATCCCTAGACACTGAACTTAATGGAGTATAGTGACCCCTGTTCTCCTGATCGGTAGGGTTCTCAGCAGTGGGTGATTAGGTATTTATCACCTGTTAGTGATCGATAAAATATCTTTGCTAGTTAAACTTCTCCTAAAAAAGTTGTATGACATAAGAAAATGTGAAACCAACTCCACTCTACTTCATAGGTTAAATTTGTAGTGCTCCATTCAAAGTCCATGGGACTGAAATAGTCACTTGTTTTCTAGTCCGCGGACTATGTATTGAAAGCTTGTTCACGTTCACTTGGTCATGTTACAACTCCATGGGCCATAGTTATATTCTGCCAAATTTTCCCAACAGGATCCAACTCTGTTGGCTCGCTGGCCTAGCTTTAGCCTATTTTAGAAATATGCAACTAATTCTAATGACCTTCTATGAAGTTTTTCTCAGCTGTTGCTTTTCAGTACACAAAGTACAAAGCAATAGATTTATCATTTTTTGCACACAATGAGTAATCTACTAGAGATGAGAAATTCTACTGCTCTTGTCCGATGTCCAATGCTGTCCTCTGTGGCGGCCCGACTTCACTTCTGTGCCCAGGACCTGGGCATCCTAAGCCTGAGATCATGGGCACCTCTGGCGTTCCTGACGTCACGAAAAGGATCAAGGATCCCAGGATCGGAAGTGAAGACTGGCTGGCATGGAGGACCAAACTGAACAGCGGACCAGGGCAGAGTGAATCTACATGCTCATCGCTATAATCTAGATGTCATGTGTATAGATTTACTTTACTTTTGACCTATCTATTCTTTATTTCTACACACTATGTACAAATTAAAATGGCTTGTATTTGTAGAGGGACAAAAAAAAGTATGTGCTATATTACTAAGATCTGCATCCCAATCCGCATTTTTAAGCATTGCCTTTCTTAATAAAATTTTCATATGCAATTGTGAAACACAAAAACAGCACCCTGAATTAATGCTAATAAGCCCAATGTGTTCGCATAAAGATGTAACTCATATCCAGTATCTCACCAAAGAGTCTGAAATATTCTCATTACAAATATTCTCACATTACATTATAGGCAAATATAGTAAAATATATACATAAAAATGGTGATATGAGTTGTATTGAGTACTAAGAGTTGTTTAGAAATTAAGTATTATATTTTTTGCAGATGTTGCCATAACTCTGGACCTTTTTTTGTAATGAATGTTGATGAATAAAAATGAAATTTTTAATATTGAAAAAAAATTGATTTATTTATATTTCACTTTATTTTACCTGTATTGTCAATGTTTGAATGTGCACCTCTGAATTATATTTAAAATTGTGCAGCAATTCTTCTATTTTTTTTTTTCTTAATTTTTCTTTTGTATTTGATTGCATAAAATAAAACCATACCTGGAATGTGACAAGTGTCAGACCTGCATTCCCAGTTGTGATTTTAAGTGTTTTGCTTATTCCAATCAGTTTAAAAAAAAAAATTGAAAGCATTTTGATAGATGTGAAAGAGCATTTGTATGCTTTTATGGACTAGAACTTTCCTCGAGTCACCTTCCAAGTTTGGTGCGTGGACTGAAAAATTGTAAATAAATTAATGTTTCCCACAATGTAAAAAAATAAAGAAAATTAAAACAAAAAAAAAAAGAAATAAAAAGATGAAACGGAATAAAATTATTAATGCATTTATTGTAATGGTTGTGGATGATTTTAATAAAATAGTGATACCATTAATCAGTCAGCAAAAGTAGTCTACCTGAAGAATATAACATGGGACATGTGCCAATGAAGAATGTAACTATGTAACATGTGCCCATGAAGAATATACACTTTACACCAAATAGGATGATATAAAGGACACATCAAATTCAATCTGAAGACTACATTAGTCACTAACTCATATACACATTCAGTGCTAAAGTCACAATGTCCCAACAGTCCACCTTGACCTCCAAGTCCACCCAGGAGTTGGCCAACAAAAAAACTTGGATGTGTTCACACTAAGATAAAGGAAGGACTACAGCCAGGTTCAGGATAAAACATCTCTATTTTTATTTAGACAGCTTTTAATTTCCAGTTACATTAAAGTGTGGCATCAAGATGTGATCCAATGCGTTTCAGATACGGCAATGCCCAAAATGCGTTGGTTTTTGTCTTGATGCCACATTTTAATGGAACTGGAATTTTAAAGCTTTCTAAATAAAATTAGAGACGTTTTAACTGGCTGGAGATCTTCGATTGTCATGACTGCACTATGAGCCAAGCAGGGGCTTTTTCTTCCGTGCTGAGGACTAACAATAGCTGCTTATAATGAGCTGGTGGGCCTCTTGTTTTGGGTATGTCAAATAAATGAATATGATTCTTGATAGGATATTATTAGTCAGTGTAATTTCACCCTCTGAACACTCCACTAAAGTACCAAACGTGGTCTGACAAAGAATCAAGTGACATACATGTATGCTACACAACTTTTTCGATACTAGTGATACAATTAGTATCACATGTTCCAATAGGGAGCCATACACCGGCTGAGAAGGATCATATGACGCAAACCAGAAAATGCTTTCCTCCCATCACTTTGGGATGACTGTAGTCACGCTTGCAAGTTTGTTTTTACTAATTTCATACTAATGTCTGTATTTTAACATATCTGTCACAGACAGATTCTCTTTATAGTGTGGTTGGAAATATCCCTTTTTTTTAAATGCAACATATAAAAATGATGCCTGCACACCACACAGAGCCCAGAATAGCACATTATTACCATTTATTCTTTAAATTGGCTTTGGGTGCAGGATACTTTGAGGATATTATCTGTGCAATAAATATTGACTGAATAATTGAATAGGTAGAAGTAATGTGTAAGCTCCTTTAAAAAAAATAAAAAGAGCAGCAGATTTTAAAAAAGTAAAAAATAAACACTACTCATGTCTTCATTCCTTGATTATCAGTATAGAAGCCTCAGCAGTTCTCGTGGATTATTTGCCATCAGTGGCCACTGCAGTCACGCATCATACTTAACAGGCATCAGTGGTCAGTGCATTAGCACTGGATCGCCAAGGAAAATAACAGATTAGTAGTATTTATTTTTTATTTTACAATTGTTGACACCTAATTCCTATGGGTACCAATGGCAGGCAGAAGATAACATATCGGGAGTCCCTTCTGAGCCTCCGATTGGTTGAAACTTCCTTGTACATCAAGCAAGACAACAAGCAAGACCTCAATTTAAGGATCCGGTAAGGGGAGCAGGAGCGCATATGGTATTGAAGCTCTTCTCTTTGTGATAGTCTTAAAATGGTTTCTACAATGTCAGTCTCATTTCAAGATAAACTAAAATGATAATTACAAAGGCTCCAATTGAACATTTGCGTTTTTTTTTTAAAGTCAGTTTTTTTCATGCTATTCGTTGATGTTTATGTTGCCAAATTCATCAAAATGGCTCACATGGTGCATGAGTATGGTGCAAAGTTCGAAAAGGGCTTCTTTCTTGTCATTAAACATTTTTGAGACTTTTTGAGAAAAAAATCGTATATTTTTCAAAATGTCACCAAAAGATGCAACTTTTGAAAAACATCCATAAAACTACACCAATGGGAGACCGGAGCGGATTTGCGCCTTTTCAAAAAGTCGCAATTGATGAATCAGGCTAAATCATGTGAAATTGCTAAATTCTGCATGCAAACCAGAAATAAAAATAACAAACAAGCACATATAAAATGGACTTAAAAAAGGCTCAAATAGAATAATGAATTGGGTTCAAACAAAACAACGCAAAACACACAAAACTAGACAAAAAACAGGCGCAAAGGCAATGAAGAATCGGGGCCAAAGAACACAAAAATGGTTAATATAAATACCGTCTAACTTTTCTAAGCTTACAAAGAATGATTCAGTATAATACATATTACATATACTTATTGTACGGATAAAGGGGCCAAGACTTTCTCTGCCACTTTTTAAATACTTTTCATAAAGTGAATATGTCTCTACACGTGATTTCCAAATCCAATGATAGTAAACAATATTAATTTACAATGGACAGGATGCTTACTTTTTTTCTTTTCTTACAAGGACTTGCTATGATCAACATCAAATTCACATCATAATTACAATTTTTTCTGAAAAAAATCCAAAATATATATTCATTATATAGTAATAAATTATCAATGCTGTTTCTATTGTGCAAACATTAAAGAGGTTGTCCACTTTATCATTAATCTGATTGGTCAGGGTCTGACACTCGGCACCCGCGCCGATCAGCTGCTCTCTACGGCCGCCGCCAGCCAGGAGTGCTCAGTTGCGGAGCTGCTCCATCTTCTGATAGTGGCCGTGGCAGGGTAAGGCACATCCGCCTCCTATTGATTTGATAAAATAATTAAATGAAAACTTTTCTGTAAGGATAGGGGTCCTCCATGACTTTCCAATTTTGAAAGAGGTTTTCCAAGATCTACAGTACAGACCAAAAGTTTGGACACACCTTCTCATTTATAGATTTTTCTGTATTTTCATGACTATGAAAATTGTATATTCACACTGAAGGCATCAAAACTATGCATGTGGAATTATATACTTAACAAAAAAGTGTGAAACAACTGAAAATATGTCTTACATTCTAGGTTCTTCAAAGTAGCCACCTTTTGCTTTGATGACTGCTTTGCACACTCTTGGCATTCTCTTGATGAGCTTCAAGAGGTAGTCACCAGAAATGGTCTTCCAACAATCTTGAAGGAGTTCCCAGAGTTGCTTAGCACTTGTTGGCCCTTTTGCCTTCACTCTGCGGTCCAGCTCACCCCAAACCATCTCGATTGGGTTCAGGTCTGGTGACTTTGGAGGCCAGGTCATCTGGCGTAGTACCCCATCACTCTCCTTCTTGGTCAAATAGCCCTTACACAGCCTGGAGGTGTGTTTGGGGTCATTGTCCTGTTGAAAAATAAATGATGGTCCAACTAAACGCAAACCGGATGGAATAGCATGCCGCTGCAAGATGCTGTGGTAGCCATGCTGGTTCAGTATGCCTTCAATTTTGAATAAATCCCCAACAGTATCACCAGCAAAGCACCCCCACACCATCACACCTCGTCCTCCATGCTTCAGGATGGGAACCAGGTATGTAGAGTCCATCCGTTCACCTTTTCTGCGTCACACAAAGACACGGTGGTTGAAACCAAAGATCTCAAATTTGGACTCCTCAGACCAAAGCACAGATTTCCACTGATCTAATGTCCATTCCTTGTGTTCTTTAGCCCAAACAAGTCTCTTCTGCTTGTTGCCTGTCCTTAGCAGTGCTGCACAAAGTCTCCTTAACAGTTGTTAACAGTTGTTGTAGAGATGTGTCTGCTGCTAGAACTCTGTGTGGCATTGACCTGGTCTCTAATCTGAGCTGCTGTTAACCTGCGATTTCTGAGGCTGGTGACTCGGATAAACTTATCCTCAGAAGCAGAAGTGACTCTTGGTCTTCCTTTCCTGGGGCGGTCCTCATGTGAGCCAGTTTCTTTGTAGCTCTTGATGGTTTTTGCAACTGCACTTGGGGACACTTTCAAAGTTTTCCCAATTTTTCGGACTGACTGACTTTCATTTCTTAAAGTAATGATGGCCACTCGTTTTTCTTTACTTAGAATTTGTATTATGCAAGAAAAAAGTAGCTAACAGTCTATTCCGTAGGACTATCAGCTGTGTATCCACCAGACTTCTGCACAACACAACTGATGGTCCCAACCCCATTTATAAGGCAAGAAATCCCACTTATTAAACCTGGCAGGGCACACCTGTGAAGTGAAAACCATTTCCAGTGACTACCTCTTGAAGCTCATCAAGAGAATGCCAAGAGTGTGCAAAGCAGTCATCAAAGCAAAAGGTGGCTACTGTGAAGAACCTAGAATATAAGACATATTTTCAGTTGTTTCACACTTTTTTGTTAAGTATATAATTCCACATGTGTTAATTCATAGTTTTGATGCCTTCAGTGTGAATGTACAATTTTCATAGTCATGAAAATACAGAAAAATCTTTAAATGAGAACGTGTGTCCAAACTTTTGGTCTGTACTGTATATATGTTTATCAATAGCCCTTTTACTCTTGAAAAATAACATTTTTAATATCATTTAATGTTTTAGGATTGTACTAGATTTTTCATGTAAATTTTTGATTTTGAAAAAAGTAAGATTTCAGAAAAAAAGTTTCTTTTTCACAGTTCCATGTTTATTAAAAATATACCCACAGTACCCATTAAAAAAATGGAAGAAATGCTGCGATGGTTACATTAATTCCCACTACAGTCTGTGCAATTTACAGGATGTATGTGCCATGGCTGCAATGGGGAGAATCATGGGCTCAACAGGAAAACCTTTGTGGTTGCCCTTTACGTAGCACAGATACATTATTCCAATGAGTAGAACAGAGTAGAAAATTAGCAAGGCAAGTGCTGGGCCAATAATGGCCTTCAGTCTGTTTTATCGCATTGTTGGCCCGTTCTAGTAAAAGGCTTACCATGCAGTACTGAGAAAAATATATAAGTCATGAGTATTGCAGGTTACTGATACCACCAATAGTTAGGATGTTGGATATCTCCTTCACGATCAAATGCGCCCCCACAGCCATTGCAGCATTAGCAGTGAAGTGTTATTAAGTGTGGTGAGCACAAAAATTTGGAAAAACTAACAGAAATACTTCAGAATGTTATACCTGTAGAGTGCATGCAGTGCTGGTTATATTATTATATTAGCCTCATTATGCCTTGAGATTAATCAATATTTGTTTGCTGGCAAAGTAATTTGCCTATTGACCTGACCAAGAGTGTTAAATAATTATAAAGTAAGAACACATAGGGGGGTAATTCATCAAAGTGTTTTTGCCAGATTTCTGGCTTTCAAACACTTTAAAAAAAAAAGCTAATTTTTTGCGAAATACACGTTTTGCAACTTAGCCCGTCACGGCCAGCATCACTAACATGGACAGTGAATGGGCGGGACGGGAGCACGGCAACGTCCGCCCTGTCTATTTCATGTCCAGTTGTCTTGGACTGGAGTAAGATTTCTGGCGAGGCACACGCCACCTGTAAGATGCGCCTGATTCATTAAGCGACGTGCACCTCTTAATGAATGGGGTGCCTCTTACTCCATCACACCCTTTCATTGAAAATGGCCCATACAACGCCAGTCTTATTGAATTAATGAATATGACTATGGGCCCAGTAGGTTCCTTTTCACTAGACTGGGGGTGCACATTTTCTTCTATATATCAATATCAGATGCTGGAAAATTCATATTACATATTCAACACCAATGGCCAGACTACATGTATCAATAAAACAATTGTTCTTGATATTCCCTACTTACATGCAGGTCACAAATATTCATCCTGTAGATGTAACCTGGAACGTGTATACTTCTATTAAGCTGAAACAGCCCATACATAAGGCAATGCCAGCTCAGCACTCATTTCATAAGTGCTCATAGTTTCAGGGCAGCAGGGCAGCGTGGTTATGATGTTTGAGCTGAGAATGAGCCAACTGGAAAAGTATTCATTCCAAAAAACAAGAAGTGGCTGAAGAAATGCGCAGTGGTCAGCCTGGGACAATTTTACAGACATGTAGAAGCTTATTTCTGGTGAAGAACCGGGCTATGTTGGCGTGAAGACTATTGAGGTAATTGGGTAATTTATCCCAAGAGATTTTGAAGAACACGGAAGATTAATCACATGCCAAAATCCTGCTGCTACTGCAGCTACCAGCTGTGAAAGAATGGATGCCAAAGAGTGAGCACATTAATGAATGCCTAAGGAAGACTGGATGTTTATGACTGAGCGTGCCTACAAGGGAATGCCAAAAGTCTCCAGTGGAGGAATGGCAGTATCTAGGAAATCCGTAAGACGACCATTTACAAAAATATACCTTTTTAGCACTGTGTCTTAAATTACATAGAAACTCAATATTCATAACCTAATTTTCATGTCAACCTTTTTTAGCACACATATTTGGGTAACCCTTTAACAAGTGTCAGAATCATACATGATGATAGTTTTTTTTATTTATCATATTAATGTATAAGCCTTCAGAAATGTACTAAAAAATTACCAGAAAACATAATTCTGGTGCTATTATATTATTTTCAGACATTTCTTACCTATTTATTTCTAGTAGAGGAGGGCAACAAACAATCTGGAGACTTTGTCAAGTGATTGTCCTGCAGCTTTTTTTCAGATCCCTTATTGGCAAATCCGCCTAGTTATGGAAACCATATATGATAGCATAATTGGGCAGATTTATCATTCAGGAGACTGGGAAAACTGCAGAAAATATTAGTAACAGCTACACAGAATATTCTCAGCTCATCAACCAAATTGCATTAGAAATATTTATAGTGTTTTTTGTTAGTTTAAAGGGAAATACACTTTACCATTTCCCTTCACATTAGCTTACTGTTCTGAAAAAAAATCTCTGTTATGACTAAAGTCTGGAGTTTGGTGCAAAATATTAGTTTTAAGGGATCTAGAATTGGTTAAATTGGCCAAACAATTTAGATAGTTGTCAGCTGTAGTTTGTGTATCAGCTATTCTTTACAACTCCGCCAGGAACGAGCACACTCGGATCGGTGGGTTTACTTCCCTGGGTGATGGGAATGAGCCTGAAGGTGACTATAGTCCTTTGGAAACAAAGGCGGGGGCATCTTGAAACTCATCCTTCACCACAAATCGGCCATCAGTGAAACATGGGACAGACCCCATACATATTACAGTCTAAAATGTCAAGATCACTTCAGATGATTTCTATTAAATTTATGATGAAATTAAAGGGGTTGTGCCACTATAAAGAGTACATTTAACTAAGTGGACAAGGTGGAAATAAATGGTTTTGTAATGTACAGTTATTAAAAATTATGCTCCATTCAAAAAATAACCAGCTTTCATCTGCTGAAGTATGTCCCCCCCTTACGTTATTCCATTCTGTCCTCCCAGTGGCCGATCAGCTGGCCGAGCATGGCAGTTCCTGTCATCATAAGAGTTCCCCCCAACTCCCCACCCCCAGTGTGCACAATGTATGCTCCCTACGCTCACACAGGTCTGACAGTGAGCGCAGGGAGCAGATTGCTGAGAAGCTGTGATTGGAGATGGAAGCTGCTATTGATAGAACCTTATCTAGATAGGAGGGGGAGGAGCTCTGCCTCTAGCTCCTCCCCTCTACATAGAATTGTATCCATAGTAACTGTCATCTCTTATCTCAGTAATGGGAAAGTCTGTCTTCACTGAATACAGATTTTACCTCAGAATTGAGAATTTCGACATTGACTGATCAATTCTGACAGAGAAAGAAGCAGATTTCTCTGATAAGATACATTACAGAGGTGCTTATTTTCATGTGTACTATTGGTTTATGCAGTAAAAATTAAAACGACGGTTACTCTTTAAATGTTCTTTCTCAGTTTTTTTTTATTCAAGAACAAACTAACCAAAAAGTTGTGAATGTGCAAAACTATAATGTGGTTTTGTCGGGTTGTTAATTTGCGTGCTTAAGCTAATGTAAGTCCTGAATTATTAAAGTTTGTAAGCCCTAATAATAATAATAATAAATTTATCTCTATAGCATCAAAATATTCTGCCGCACTTTACAAATCCTTCCAGCACCATAACATCAAGTTGCAAAAGCAGGGGTGAGACTACAGGCTTCATGCTGATTGACAGCTGGCTTCCTCCAATTAGGCATCAGATAGCCGGCAGTCAATCAGCATGACACCAGTAGTCCCGCCCTGTCAACAGGAAGAGAAATTGCTGCTCTGTTGACAGGGGGTACCTGAATATCTGGCAGGAGAGGTCAATGACCGGCCCAGGTTCAATAATCAGGTAGTTGCCTCTGTTGGCACCTCCATGCCTTTTTGGATATCCCCTTTAAACATGCTAAAACAAGTTATTTCTTAAAAAAAGAAATATATATATATATATATATATATATATATATATATATATAGTATCATTGCAATTCTCAAAGTGTGTACAGTAAGCAGATTATTTAAAAATGTAGTGAACGTAAATGAATCTGCAAAAAAAATAACAGAATTGCTTTTTTTTGTTTACTATATTACCCTTCAAATAATTGTAAAAGTGAATCAATCATTTTAATTTTCCCCCAAAATGTATAAATTCCATAAAAACGTACTACTATTGGAGAAAAGTAAAAATGAAAAAATGGTCCAAAGCACTTGTTGGTATAAGTGCAATGTGTCGGCGCACATTCACACTGTGGCCATTAACAAACAAAACTTAGCATAAAAACAAAATGAGCAAATGTCCTGTAGTAAGTAAATAGCACAGTCAGGCCTGGGTCCTCCTCTGCCCTTGCCTTTTTTGAGGCCTGCTGGCACATGGTGAGGTGACAAAACAAATTAGGGACCACCCTGATTGGGTACACCTTGCCACAGTGGGATGTCTTTTACACTTTTTTGATCTAAATGGTGTCAACCAAGTACCCTTTGTTATTTACAAGTACTATTACTATTTTCTTCCTACAGGGTATTTGCTCATTGTTTTTATCATAGGCTTTATTGTGCAAAAATAGCAAAGTAAAATGAAAAAACAAGTATATTTGATATCTAAAGCCAAAGAATAAGTGTAACATGGTATTTATTGTATGGTAAAAAGTGTAAAGTTAAAAGAAAAGAAAAGGTGGTTCTACAAACTATTGATTCGTTGGAAATGCTTCTGCATTTTTGCCTAGTTTTTGTTAAACAGAATCGGTCACCAGTTGACAAGTTGCCAGTTTTTGCACTTATTTTATTCCTGTGGCTACCATGGGCGTTCTGCTTTTTTTCTTTTTGAAAACTGCAAAAAGTTGCAGAGATATGGGCCTTTTTATTTAACAAAATTTTTAAAGCATCTCAATTTATTCCTTATCAAATATAACATCGCTTTCACACCTTCTCTGCTATAAATGAAGTTATTAATGGTTGTATGAGGAATGTTCTGCCATGCTGAATTCACTTGGAACACAAGTCATCAAGATCCGCTGCTGGCAGTTACCTTTGCAATTGCTGATCAATAACGTCTCAGATGTGTCTCAATGGGAGAAAAGTCTGGAGACGCTTAAGGATGTGGTAACACATTTAGGCTACAGAGAATTTTCACAGTGGCAATCCCAGCCGAAACGCGCGTAGGGCAGAGCAGGAGAAAGCGGTGTGGCTCTCCCAACTGCTGTAAGTAAGTGATCCCTTTTGATCACATTATGCATATTTATGAAGCACAACTTCCCTATTATTTCTTACAGTGACTGAGAATGCATATGAGTCTAGATACTCTCCGCTATCATGCATTATTATGGGCACACATGGTGTAATTATGACATCTTCATATACAGAGTACTACTGTGAGGATTAATCTAAGGCAACTTAATGTTTAAAATATGTAAATTTTTGTAATACTCACTGTGGCCTTGCAGTAGCAATACTGAGTAGTCATATATGGGACATGATATTCAATAAATTTTAGAATCTAATTGATATGCCAGTACATACATATATATTGTCCCCTATGACTCACTTTATCTGTGCTTCCATTGTATTTACATTTTGATTTACCTTTATGAAGATAATACCATTCCTATCTCCAAGCTCTTTTGTTCTATTGTTTTTATATAACTGTGTGTGATCCATATATGTCTCCTCCTATTTCTATATTCTGTGAAATAAAAGTTTACGATTTTTTCTAATTGGGACGTGTTCCGAAGTTTTCTCTTCTGTTGTTTAATTTTTAGTATATATATATACTTCGGTAGTCCCCTCTCTATGGATAAACTAGTCATAATATGGGGTTGTATACATTTTCACGATTGAATTACCCCATATATTCCATATTGTTTACTACAGTGGCAACATTGACACACCTACTCTTCTCATTTGAGAAGAGTAGGTGTGTCAATGTGAATTGAGTTTAATAACCAGTAACAATTTTCAGGATTCCAAGTGCGGAACTTTGTTGTTAATACAGTGGCAACATGTTGCCTGGCATCGTGTTGAGATATTGTTCCTAGGACACTTTGAAAAAATGGATGCACCATTGGTTCCACGACTAAATCAATGTAACACAGAGCCATTAGTGTACCCGAAATGAAGACTAGTGGGATCTGCCTAGTATATATTATGCGACCCAAACCATAATCCCGGGAGTTGGACCGGTGTGACATTCCCTCAAGAAGGTCTCTTCCTGGCTTTGCCCACATGGTCTCCAGACCAATCTCTAGCTATCAATCATTGTGTGCAAGCCAAAAGTGGCTTAAGAGGAAAGACCTCCATTCCAACCTTCATTGCCATCTTTCTCAGCACCATGATAGCTGTGGTGCAAGGTCAATATAACATCTGTACATGGACGTGTGGCTTGAAGCCCAATGTTATGCAAATATCTTCTGATGGTTTGTGTAGACACTGTCTAGATGCATTAGGCTCAGTATGTGACATCCAATGCAGTTTCAGGATAAGGACTCCGCTGAAGTGGTCTCAGGAACAAGGACAACTATACTGGACTAAAGGGACAGGACACGGCAAACCTAAAACAGACTAGGGACGGGGCACCTGGCAACATACAGTTGCACACTAAACCACCTAACATAACTATAGGGGTTGTTCAGGCACCTCCCAATTAGGGAGGGTGCCTTTTATACAAGATATCTCCCAGTTACTGGCTGGGAGACACCTTGCAGGTGATTACTTTAGCAGAATGCCTCCAAGCTATCAGCTGGGGGCATTTTGCCATGTGCGCGCTACCCCTTTAAGAGCAGGGGAGCGCGCGCTGCCCCTTTAAGAACAGGGGAGCGCGCACATACGTGTACTAGGCACGCCGCTGGAGCCCAGTGCAATGTGCACAGAGGAGGAAGTGACAAGAGACAGGAGAATGCCAGGGGCTGCGCCGAGGACAGGGGCAATGAGTAAGCAGACGTCCCTGCATGGACGGAGAAGGGGACACCATGCAGGGGCGCCGGCAATAGCGCTACACTTACTATACATTTGACGTTTCTTTGGTCTTTCTGATGCAGCATGGTGCTTTGGTTCGCATCTCTAACTTATTAGTCTTGAAAAACTGATTGACATCTTTCTGCCTACTCTGTATATAGGCAGAAAGTTGGTAATAATCGTGGGTTTATGAGGATAGTCAAAGCTCACATATATTGAGGACCATGTAGGAGGAGCTCATGACTGAGCGTACTAGCAGAACTGCAGCATATAAGATAGCAACATTGTAACTGAACCAGAATTAGGGTCTCTGCCTTTACTTTATGCTACCTTTGGGTCAGTCAGTTTCATTTTCCCTTTACATCTATATGTACAGACAGATTTACGCACATTGTTCTTTTAATGCTAATATTCCCACGTATACAGTTTACATAGTATCAAATATATCTATACTGTCATTACTAGGAATCTAAAGAATGCGCAGGGAGCAGATAAAAGGCTCTATCTAGAGAGTCAACATCCACATACACTGCTCAAAAAAATAAAGGGAACACTCAAATAACACATCCTAGATCTGAATGAATGAACTATTCTCATTGAATACTTTGTTCTGTACAAAGTTGAATGTACTGACAACAAAAACACACAAAAATCATCAATGGAAATCAAATTTATTAACCAATGGAGGCCTGGATTTGGAGTCACCCCCAAAATTAAAGTGGAAAAACACACTACAGGCTGATCTAACCATGATGTAATGTCCTTAAAACAAATCAAAATGAGGCTCAGTATTGTGTGTGGCCTCCACGTGCCTCTATGACCTCCCTACAACGCCTGGGCATGCTCCTGATGAGGTTACGGATGGTCTCCTGTGGGTTCTCCTCCCAGACCTGGACTAAAGCATCCGCCAACTCCTGGACAGTCTGCGGTGCAACGTGACGTTGGTGGATGGAGCGAGACATGATGTCCCAGATGTGCTCAATCGGATTCAGGTCTGGGGAACGGGCGGGCCAGTCCATAGCTTTAATGCCTTCATCTTGCAGGAACTGCTGACACACTCCAGCCACATGAGGTCTGGCATTGTCCTGCATTAGGAGGAACCCAGGGCCAACCGCACCAGCATATGGTCTCACAATGGGTCTGAGGATCTCATCTCTGTACCTAATGGCAGTCAGGCGAGCACATGGAGGGCTGTGAGGCCCTACAAAGAAATGCCACCCCCACCATTACTGACCCACTGCCAAACTAGTCATGCTGAAGGATGTTGCAGGCAGATCGCTTTCCACGGCGTCTCCAGACTCTGTCATGTCTGTCACATGTGCTCAGTGTGATCCTGCTTTCATCTGTGAAGAGTACAGGGTGTCAGTGGCGACTTTGCCAATCCTGGTGTTCTGTGGCAACTGCCAAGCGTCCTGCCCGGTGTTGGGCTGTGCGCACAACCCCCATCTTTGGATGTCGGGCCCTCATACCACCCTCATGGAGTCGGTTTCTAACCATTCGTGCAGACACATGCTCATTTGTGGCCTGCTGGAAGTCATTTTGCAGGGCTCTGGCAGTGCTCCTCCTGTTCCTCCTTGCACAAAGGTGGAGGTAGTGGTCCTGCTGCTGGGTTGTTGCCCTCCAAGTCTCCTGGTGTACTGGCCTGTCTCCTGGTAGCGCCTCCAGCCTCTGGCCACTACGCTGACAGACACAGCAAACATTCTTGCCACAGCTCGCATTGATGTGCCATAATGGATGAGCTGCACTACCTGAGCAAATTCTATGGGTTGTAGAGTCCGTCTCATGCTACCATGAGTGTGAAAGCACAAGCAACATTCAAAAGTGACCAAAACATCAGCCAGAAAGCATTGGTACTGAGATGTGGTCTGTGGTCCCCACCTGCAGAACCACTCCTTTATTGAGGGTGTCTTGATAATTGCCAATAATTTCCATCTATTGTCTATTCCATTTGCACAACAGCATGTGAAATTGATTGTCTATCAGTGTTGCTTCCTAAGTGGACAGTTTGATGTCACAGAAGTTTGATGTACTTGGAGTTATATTCTGTTGTTTAAGTGTTCCCTTTATTTTTTTGAGCAGTGTAGATGAGAATGCATTGCATTGTTGTACTTTGAAAAAAAAAAAACTAGAAAGATTGCTGTAGGTTATACATGAAGAAAGACATTGTACAAATTCCATGCAGCACCTATAAAAGAAAAAGTTAAAATAAATAATTGAAAACAAAGTGTCATGATTTCTTATATTTTGGGAGTAACTGAAGTGGAGATGTATCAAATTTGGTGCAAAGGAAAAAGTAGAATAGTTGTTCTTGATAACCAGTTAACTGACTTCATTTTCAAAAGGGGCCTCTGAAAAATTATACAAAACAAATTTTATCACTGTGGCCATTTCTCCTCTGTCTCCCATTGGGTGCGTCCATCAACACTATGGCAGAGTACAGTACTGATCCGGACTTGTCCTTAGCAGCAAGAATTCCATTGCACAGAAGATGATGGCAATCCCCCTTAACTACAGTCAAGAGCAACTTTACAATGTGGAAGAAAAAAATAAAGTCAAGCATTAAAATGCTAACGCACCAATACAGAGTAAAAGAAAGCACTTGAGTTAACCCTCAACTGGTGAGGTGGGGGTTTTTGTCACGCAACTGGTGATGTGGGGTTTCCTATACCCCAGTGTTTAGAAATCTCTTATTTTTACAGAAAATGCAAAGATCACGTTTGTTTTAATCATTTTCTTATTGGCGATTGATTACACATGAGTATAACAAATTTTTGACACCAACAAATGGATGGAAGCTAGTGAGAGACACGTATCCTCATATACCAGCATTTTTCAATGAATGGCAGCCGAACAAAAATTCCCTGGGGTGTGGCAAACCCCTACCTCACCAGTTGAGGGTTAAGAATAGGTGACGTCTTGACGTTCAAGCCCATATTATCCTGAGAAGGGGGCTCTAAATAGCCATGGTCAAATGAAGCATTGCCTGTGCATGCACACTAGATTCATTGTATAGGAGATTTCAGCGCTTGGCTGTCTCTAGCAGTACTATAAACAATTTATGGGAACATCAGAGACCCATTCTAAAAGATCGGTGTGGGAAGGGGGACCTATCAATGGAACACCAAAGATCAGGAAATTACCACTTACCCCTTGGTATAACCATTTATTGACCCAATTTGTCCTCTATTCCTTAAGGGCTTGCATAAACATTAGATTAACATAGGCCCAACCTGGCTGACAGTCTAATGTGCTTTAGGGCCTCCTTAGTCTACCCCCAAAAGGCGATGTAGGGGAGAAATAATGATCCAGCATGTCTGATGGTTTTTTCCTCCTTGGTAAAAAGGAGTCTGGCAGCGGCTCTCTTGTAGAGTCGGGAAAGCTAGCCATCAGCTGAATGATGGCTCGGCCAGCAGCTTTCTAGTATACAGTGGTGGCCAAAAGTATTGGCACCCCTGCAATTCTGTCAGATAATACTCAGTTTCTTCCTGAAAATGATTGCAATCACAAATTCTTTACTATTATTCTCTTCATTTAATTTGCTTGCAAGGAAAAAACACAAGAGCATGAAGCAAAAATCAAATCATCGATCATTTCACACAAAACTCCAAAAATGGGCCAGACAAGTATTGGCACCCTCAGCCTAATACTTGGTAGCACAACCTTTAGCCAAAATAACTGCGAACAACCGCTTCCGGTAACCATCAATGAGTTTCTTACAATGCTCTGCTGGAATTGTAGACCATTCTTCTTTGGCAAACTGCGCCAGGTCCCTGATATTTGAAGGGTGCTTTCTCCAAACTGCCATTTTGAGATCTCTCCACAGGTGTTCTATGGGATTCAGGTCTGGACTCATTGCTGGCCACCTTAGAAGTCTCCGTGCTTTCTCTCAAACCATTTTATAGTGCTTTTGGAAGTGTGTTTTGGGTCATTGTCCTGCTGGAAGACCCATGACCTCTGAGGGAGACCCAGCTTTCTCACACTGAGCCCTACATTATGCTGCAAAATTTGTTGGTAGTCTTCAGACTTCAATACGCCATGCACACGGTCAAGCAGTCCAGTGCCAGAGGCAGCAAAGCAACCCCAAAACATCAGGGAACCTCCGCCATGTTTGACTGTAGGGACAGTGTTCTTTTCTTTGAATGCCTCTTTTTTTCCTGTACACTCTATGTTGATGCTTTTTGCCAAAAAGCTCTACTTTTGTCTCATCTGACCAGAGAACATTCTTCCAAAACGTTTTAGGCTTTCTCAGGTAAGTTTTGGCAAACTCCAGCCTGGCTTTTTTATGTCTCGGGGTAAGAAGTGGGGTCTTCCTGGGTATCCTACCATACAGTCCCTTTTCATTCAGACGCCGACGGATAGTACAGGTTGACACTGTTGTACCCTCGGACTGCAGGGCAGCTTGAACTTGTTTGGATGTTAGTCGAGGTTCTTTATCAACCACCCGCACAATCTGGCGTTGAAATCTCTCGTCAATTTTTCTTTTCCGTCCACATCTAGGGAGGTTAGCCACAGTGCCATGGGCTTTAAACTTCTTGATGACACTGCGCACGGAAGACACAGGAACATTCAGGTCTTTGGAGATGGACTTGTAGCCTTGAGATTGCTCATGCTTCCTCACAATTTGGTTTCTCAAGTCCTCAGACTTTTGGTCTTCTTTATTTTCTCCATGCTCAATGTGGTACACACAAGGACACAGGTTGAGTCAACTTTAATCCATGTTAACTGGCTGCAAGTGTGATTTAGTTATTGCCAACACCTGTTAGGTGCCACAGGTAAGTTACAGGTGCTGTTAATTACACGAATTAGAGAAGCATCACATGATTTTTCAAACAGTGCCAATACTTTCGTCCACCCCCTTTTTTAGGTTTGGTGTGGAATTATATCCAATTTGGCTTTAGGACAATTCTTTTTGTGTTTTTTCATTGAAGACAAATTAAATGAAGATAATAATACCAAAGAATTTGTGATTGCAATCATTTTCAGGAAGAGACTGAGTATTATCTGACAGAATTGCCAGGGTGTCAATACTTTTGGCCACCACTGTATATAGGGCAGCTTCGTAATGTGTCATTCATCCTGGCTTTCCATGACTGAAAAAAATAAAAATAAAAAAGCACCAATGGAAGCAGCTACTGGGTTGGCACAATTTCCAGCACTCTTAGAAAGGTGTTTAGGTATGTAATGAAGTCATAGTAATAGATAAATCACTGTACAAAACAGACATGTTATAGGAAAGCTGGTAGGATTCCATCTTGTGGCCTTAAATATATGACTTCTAAACACAGCTGTATTACCCTAAATTGGCATGAACAGGATATTAAAGTCATGTTACTTACAAAAAATACACAACATATAAAAAACTGGTAAATTGTGAAGAAATATCTAACACAATCCTATAATGTCCTGAAGGACATTATGGGACATTTTGATAAAAGCAGTAAGCATAAGGAGTCAGGACCCAATTTTTAGATTCTAAAAGGATTCAATGTTTAGAGTACATGGAATATTTAGAACCAAAGGGGACAGGTTTCTGGCAATATGTCTGTAATAAGAGCCGTTAAATAGCCATATGGCTTCTTGGAGAAAGGAGTCCTATGACCGCATAAAGAGCCAAAGTAACCCTTACCGGTTTTTGTCCGGATGAAATGAAATATAGGAAGCAGTAACACAATTTCTCAAACTAGGATGCCATCGTGTCAGACCTTAGATATCCTATAGAGGATCTGCAGAAGAAAAGCTATTGGGGTTACTTAAAGGATGTAATTAGAAGGTGTCTGAAAATCACTTTCTTGGCTTTAACAAAAAAGGAACAGTCAGTTCTCCTGACAAACGTTTTAGTAAGGGCTTGCTTTAGTAACAGGCAGCCGTGTTCATGACCTATGGATAAGTACATTGCACTCAGACACTCCAATCACATGGTTAAGCTTCACAATAATTTGTGTAAATATTATAATCCTTAAAATGTCAATCTAAAACTACTGGGGAACACCAGCACTGAAAGGTTCTACCAATAACATGGATAATAAAAGGTATTCACCGTAGCAAACATCTGGAATTTTCTGCAGATCCAGAATATATATTTACACAAGGCATTTTTGTTGCAGAAATGACTTCAACCATCTTCTTCATCTGAATGAGTTCTGTAGGAATGAGTCCACAGATACAACCCTATTCAGCTGCATGGCAATGGATTTACAGTCGTAGACATTTCTGCAACAAGTCTGATAGATGTGGCTAACCCCCGGAGTACATGTACAAAAGTCATTAAGGCCACGTGCACATGTAAAATACTGATCAAATACTCATCAGTATGTGGAAGCCAAAAATCAGGAGTATAACAGAGGAAAAGTATACTAGAAACACGTCACCACTTCTGTATTTGTAAGCCAAAACCAGGAGTGGGTGATAAATGCACAAAATACTCAACATGTGCACGTGGCTTTAAGATATGTTCCTATTGGTATGGAGAGGAAGCTGCTAAATTATGTATTCTGACAGCTGACTGGTCTATCAAGTGGCGGCCAATCTATGGTGAACGTGCCTTTCACACTAGGCCATAGTGCTGTTCCATTATATCTGGAGTCATTGGGCACCATGTGAGGTACATGCGGCTTTACTGTATTTAAAGATATATGAAATTCCACATAAAAGGTTTTCCTGATACTGTACAGAGCAGGAGCATGGTTGGCCACCATCATTTGTGAACAAAGCCTTAGATCCATTCACTATTAAAAAAAAAAATCCTAGAAAAAAAACCATCTCAATTTTACTTTAGTACATTTAATAAAACATGTCCATGTTAATATATTGTGATCTAAATATGGATTATAACTACTTAATCCTTTCATAACCGGACGATTTTCCATTTTTCGCTATATTGATCGATCAGACTTCTGGACAAGATACCAAGCATTTACATTTTTTTGAAAGGGAGTAAAAAAGAAGTTTATTTAAACCTTTCATTTAGAAAAAAAAAAAAAATTTAAAACTTTATTTTTTTGGACTTCTAGGTGATTGCGGCGCAAGGGTCGTAACAGGAACTATTGCATGCACACCGGCAACTAGTCCATGTAAATGTTACTGGCAGTGACTGACAACGGCATCTCAATGGTTAAACAGCAGCAGTTAGAGCTAACAGCTCTGGTAGCTGCTGTTACAGGCAGATGCTGGCAGTATAGCAACAGCTTACATCTGCCTGGTATGGATCGGGTTCAGCTCACTCCATACATCCCGCATGCAACCTGTGATGAAAATATACATTATAGGTGGTTAAGAGATAAACCTAGGTTACAGTAATTTTTTTTCCCCCCCAGGTAGATTTTTAAACAGTCACATCCAATTTTTTATGGATGTTCAGATTCAGTAGAAGGATGTTTTTTTTTTTTTTTTTTTTTTAATAGTACAAACTTCAATTAAAAAAAAAAAAAAAAAAAAAAAAACACGAACAAAACTGCACTGTGATTTGTTATTTTCTATATTACAAAAAAAAAACATACAAAAAATAAGTCAAAGAAACAAAACAAAAACCTTTACATAGCAGTAATATTCCAGATGGGAACAGTATCCAGTTACATAGCATTCTCATTCCATCCCCAGGTAACAAAAACACATTTTCTACATTACCTCAAACAAAATATTTTATTATATACTGGAAATAAAAATGAAAACTAAAAATGTAGACAGTATGTGAGCATTTTCTGCTGCTCTGGAATGATAAAAAAAGGTCTATCGGTTTCAGTCTAAATATTGCACAGCTTGAAAGGTACCAAAAATTATAAAAAAGTCACAATCTTGGGAAACACCTCACATTTAAGCAAAATCTACCAAGAAACGTAAAGCATGTTGTTTCTACAGTAGCTCTATCTTGAAGATTGGAATGAAATACAGTATAGTTAGGATGTAGGTGTGATTATATAATATATACAATCACACAAACACTTGATATCTGCTCTCCTTCACCCCTGAGATTTGTTTAAATTACTGAAGAAAAAGAAAAAAAAACATGGCAACTTTCGGAATTCAATATCCATGAATGGCAATGGAGAACCTCACTAAAGTCAAAGGCTGTAGTCACAGTCATAAAGGACCAAGGAAAAAAAAAATATAACAAAAATAGTCATTGAAAAGGGTAAGACCTCTTTGTGTCAAGAAAGCTTCACTTTCATAATCCCGTGTGCAAATAACACGAATATATATATAAAAAAAACAAAAACAAAAAACACGGTATCAATTAATGCAAATTGTCTTTGATATCGACTTGGGCAGTTCGAAGGAAATGTTCCGAACACTTTTGACAAGTGAAGTTTTAGGACATGAGTTTCGACTGCAGCTCCATCTCTGCTGCTTGTTTGAGGGCAACGTCAACCAATAACTGAAAGCCACTGAAATCCTGATTGTGATCCGGTGGGGTAGGTGGAGGAGTGTTGAATAATCCACTCTGTGTATTTGTGTTTTGTCCTAATTTTATAGTGTCTTCGTGGCAGACAAGTGAGGTTTCAGTTAGTTTTTTTGCCTCAGAATCGTGCTGTTCTGGGATTTGTCCAGCATTCAATACATGGGTGAAGTTGAAAGGAGCGTCATTTAGTGATGTGACAGTGGTATGACAGATGACGGAGGGTCGGGCCAGGAGAGATTGCTGAGATGACAGTTGAGATGCCAGTAACTTCCCTGAGTTTTGGTTTGACCCGGTAGAACTGAAATGAAAAGAGTTCTCATCTATAGTGGGAATGTAGGGCTTTGTTCCCGTCGGAGAGTCCATCTGGATCACATCGGTAATTTTGGCTCCCTTTCGTGAAATGGTGAACTGATTAGGGTCTTTTCCGTCTTTTCTCAGCATATCAGGCAGAAGCCTACGCCTTGCATTGATGAACCAGTTACAAACCTACAAAGAAACAAACAAAAAAAAAAATCATGACTTTCATCCTCATTACACTGGAGTTAGGCTTCACAATGAGCAAATTGACATGACATTCAGGAAGAATGGGAATTCTTTGGCGTTCAGCTGTTGCTGAACTCATGGCAGGCTAAGCATCCTAGGAGGTGAGGTTTAAGAACAACTGTAATGGGAAAGCTGCCCAGCCCCGCTGTAATTCTGGGATGGGAAATGCCGGATGAATTCTGATCATCTTGGTATCTGGATTTTTCAAACATCCAATACACTTCTCAGAATTGTTACGCCCAAGAAAAAAAGTATGCACTTGATTTCTAAGAGATGTCAATGCGGCAAAAGTCCATAGTAGCTCAAGGTGGTTATTTTACCACTCATTTGTTATACATACACACCACTATTTGTATGCCATCATAAAAGCCATTGAACAACCATAAGACCACACATAGGTTTGGCACAAAGTAATGCATAGATTGCCATAGCTCAGCCATTTTTGCCTGCATTCTGTCATATTTGCAGCAAATATTTCAAATTTGGGTGCTTTCTTTGCAGCGTTATTCCCCAAGAGGTCGTGCTGAAATCCTTGCGGTTTTTGAAATTGCTGTTACCGCTGCAGATGTGTTTTATACCCGCAACTTCACACAAAATCAGACCAACAAGATGCCCCAGAAAGGCTGTAGTTACCGATGTCCTAATATAGAATTATCAGGAACCAGTCACTACAGTTAATGATCTAAGTATTGACCTCTGACTCAAACTTCCGTGTACAGGTTGCTATACATCAGAATCAAAGTTTCTACTAAAATAAAAGGTCTACTTGTCCCTGTCTAATAACGCCTGAGGATGTTACGTCTGAACGCTTTCATTTCTTATAATGCTGCTCACATGTTGTTATTTCCCATACCTTAGGCTAATGGTGGGAAGTTTAGCTTTGAAACAAGATGCTGTTTGTCTGTTAGATGAGACTGATGTGACTCACTGACTGCTGAGCTCACTGTGCTACCAGGCATATCTTTGGTTACCTCCCGCCAACCTGGACAGATTTAACCCCTGCAATCAAAGCAAGCCTCCCAGTTTCAAGATTGGGGATGAGGAAAAAAAAAAAAAAAGACGAGCGTTCTCTAAATTGTGTGTGGGAGTGAGCAGGTCTTAACAGAGAACAGATCCTTATGGAGACTGCCATACATAGTAAAGGTGAAACCCTTTATTCCCAGTGCCCCAATAACATACCCCATTTTATTGTGCTCTTCCTTTCTTAAAAGAAAGTTCATTCAAACTTGGAATAAAAAAAAATAAATAAAAAATAAAAACTCTGACAACTGAGCTGCAATAGTCCAACATTACACAATTATAAAGAGCAATTTCATGGTACTTATTCACAATGCATCAACTTTGCAGAATATACAACCTCAGCACTTAAAAGCCTCCATGTGACAGCAAAACAAGGGTGATCTGTCATCAAAAATATAAAGTAGGCTACAATTCACATGGGTATCTTTCCTCACAAAACGTAATGATGAGAACTGCCCCTTTTCACAACTACATGTTTACTGGTCAGATTCCTTTTAGGAGAGGATGTAATGCTTCCTGGGTGAACTACAGGAAAGGAGAAATGTTAAAATCCGGAGTGCATGGATTTAACATTTTCAGCCATGTGGAGATTTGGCTATTGTTTGCCTCATATACTGAAATGACAAAGATGTTCTGCAGCATAGAAAAAACAACATAGAAGAATCACTCGTGCCATGTTTTCGTAGGCAACCCACCTCATGCTCCAATGCGTCTACTTATATAAAAGACACCTAAAAGGCACAACGTAATTTCCAGCATAAACCTACGAAGAACAGCTCGGCCTCCGATGATTACAACACGGAGTTTCAGGTTGCTCAAACATACCTGTAGTGTGGAGAGATGCGTCTGCCGAGACAGGAGGGCTTTCTCTTGTTCTGAGGGGTAGGCATTATAGCGATGCTCATATAACCAGTCTCGCAGAATCTGGACTGACTCTTTAGGCAAGTTTCCACGCCTCCTTCTCTTCCCTGAGCCAGCAGTGGAGGAGAGATCCAGGGGGATATCCATACCATCATCATCCTCAGTCTCACTGCCTGATAGCGGAACTAACCCTAAGAAAAAGACAGGTCAAAATTAACTTGGTGTCAAATGCAATATGATTATATCAAGGGGTGGGAAATACGTCCCAGGTCCCTGTAGGTATAATGCCAGGAATCTAGCAGTGGTGACATCACTCGAGCACAGCGCAGTGTTTTACAGTACTCCGTCCCCCTCTGATGTCATTTACTTTTCATAGCAGAATGCATCAGTCCAGTATTCCCACCTAGAGGGTATCACAAGTCAGACAAAGGCACGGAGCACCTACAAAGTCTGTTCTTAAAGCACGATATTTTCACCTTGCAGCTAATGGTTGTACTCATAGATTGGGACTCGGCTGAATAGATTTATATTCCCAGATCGGTTTCTCACTGAGGCGCAGAGCTCTTTAACATGAAAATAAAACCTTCAATGACATTGCTTTGTTTACCTCCTCTATACAATGCGAGATGAGCGGTGTTTAAGGGCACCAGCATTAATCAATCACTGAGGATTGTTGGAAGAGTATTGTGTCGCAGGATGAATGTGACAGACGCTGTCTCCAACACAATGTGGAATCTGAATGAGCTGGGACACTAACGGATATTTTCAGGAGATGGCCATGTTGTAAAAGCCAGAAATGCCCCCCATTACTACAGCAAACACCACAAACCAAATGCATAAAACTCTCATTACAAAGATAAACATTCAAAGAAATTACTCGTGTTATATTAACATAAAACAGTCTTGTGAATTCAGTGCCAGCACTGCAGTGTGTCAGACGAGTGCTCCCGCATTATAAAATCACTGCTAATAGTTATTAGCACAGTACTTTCCCTTTCTGAGCAATGCTTATGTCATTTCATACTGACACAGACCTGACAGATGACTCAAGTATGTTGCAAAACAGAAACCTGAGGGTGGCTCACATCACCGCTTTATCCTCGCGCAGCAAGGAAAGTTTCGTCATTTACACAGAGAACATAGAGGCAGGTCCGGCGCAGGGCTGCGAGGCATTTACACAAAGAGGACGGGCTATCATTATACTGTCCCGGTACAAACTGTACTTAAAGCAGTATATATTTACTCTCAAAGCACAAGCGATTAAAGAAATCCCCTAAAAACCCAAGCCGAATAAAAAATTGTTTTTGTTAAAGCAGAATGCAGAAGATATGATTATTTGTTCGCTAAGGAAAAAAAAAAAAAAAAGAAGGTTAAGTCGCCTTCAAGTAAGGAACTGCTCCAGGAAGCCTGCCAGACGTTAAAAACAGTGCCTGGATATGCCAACAGATATAAAAGCTGCAATTGCTTTAAGGCCATCTATCCCAACAGGAAACTGCTCAGACTGAAAACACAAGTAGTCAGAGTTCTTATCGGTTGCGTAAGTAAATAGTGGCGTTCAAACCGCTTCACTTGAGGAACCTGTCATTTCTAATTGTTACTTGTTCAGCTGAAAACCACCCATAAAATGTCTGTGTGATATGTGACTGGACGGAAGAAGAGTTTAACAAGATAAAGCCCGAGCACAATACACTTTAGATCAGGGTTCCCCAACTCCAGTCCTCAAGGCCCACCAACAGGTCATCTTTTCAGGATTTCCTTAGTATTACACAGGTGATAATTCCATCACCTGCACAGGCAATAATTCCATCACCTGTGCAATACTAAGAAAATCCTGAAAACATGACCTGTTGGTGGGCCTTGAGGACTGGAGTTGGGGAACCCTGCTTTAGATCACTTCACACATGGTGGCAATTCAATATTTTAGTTTTTTTGTTGTTTTTTTCTTCAATATATTCAAATTAAAAAAAAAAAAAAAAAAAGTGCAGAAAAGAAATACTAGAAACAGAGCTGAAAGTACGTGAACGGGTGCAATTTCCAGGTCAGACTTTGCCCAAGATGGGGCAGCACCTGCTCATCTTCATTTTCCTGTTTAGAATAAATCGAAGCCATGCTCCTTTTTGTTAAGTTTTCAAAAATGATGGTGCTGAAAATGTCATTTTTTAGCCAAAAGCACAATGACAACCACAACTACCTATTTATCAATCATAGGAGCATTTATTGTAAAATTAGGATTGGTGGCAGTGCTGGCATCCAAAGTCCACTGCTGGTTGGAAGCAAAGAAAAGGAGTAGTAGGGTCATTAGTCCTGTGTATGAGCTGGCTTTGCTTACCACATGAGGAATCCACAGGAGGTAATCTACCAATACAGCTTCAAAGAGTTTTCTTCAAGATCTACACTAGAAACAGCTGTTTTACCAAGCTCAATACAAGCAATATCGACTAATATACTGTATAATGTTTTAAAAATTTTTTTTTTAGACATTTAAAGTTGAAAAGTTGACACTGACAGATGTCAATACAATACTGTTGTGAGGGTGGAAGTGGTTAGAAAACAAAGCACGTGGCGATTGTGGGAACAATATATAAAAACACACAGCTTTATGAGTTTGTGGAACTGAATGACGTAGAAGAACAAGTTCAAACATTTGCTACACAGCCCAAAAAAAAAAATCCACCAATTGTTGATTATGCCAAACACAACAAAGCAATCATCCACTTAAGTGATCATGGCCCTTTGAAGAAAAATTGCTTTTTTATTTCTATGACATGTCTTTCTATTTGATTTAAACAGATTCGCAATAAAACATTTTTTAGAACAAAATTATCCAAGGAAGACAAATGTGCATTCTCTTACTGCCGGGACACGACAGATCTGTACCATCAGAAGTGTCAAAAAGAAGAAAATGTCAACTTTGTACTTGGATGACTTTTCACAAACAGGAATCTAAGGGACTTTCCAAAAAGACTCATTTCTCAAGTTCCTCTTCAAGGACCTTTAAAACAACAACTTGATAAATGTCTCACTAGATTCATTCAGCAGCAATACACTAGCCATAAAGTCTTAGTGGTCGGATTACTTCACTAAATAGCTTTGAAGTTGTCTGTCTACTACAATATTGGAAGAGAAGCGAAGCGGCACTACTATCCTTTCTTCCTTGCAACCATCTGAACAAAAGCTCCAAACATGTCCAAATGGCAGGGGGATGGGGAGCAAGCCTTTTGTTTCAACTGCTTGAAAAAGTTTCAAGCATCTGCAAGCACTTTCTCACATCCTGATCTGTCAGCAGCACTGCCCCCTCCCTGTCACCCTGTTCCTCTCCTTCCAACGTGCCCTGCTGTCTTCTATGTGAACAATGCTGAGCACACACAATCAGCCTCACATGGCACATATAGTCAGCTCTTTTAATGTGAAACTCACTCTTTGAATATCCTCAACTGTGCACTTCCTCGTGGCAAATAACATTCAACGACAAGAAAGGTAAAAAAAAAAAAAGTGTAATGCTCAGACCAAGTCAAAGCAAAGTCCTTATTAACCTTTAAATGATCAACTGAAGAGCAAATTGTCAAAAGGCTGTGCCATTTATTCTCCACATAGGGTTGTGTGCCCTGCACAGCTCTAGGCATGCAGCTCCCATACTCACTATGTCAGTAGTGGCTGGAGCACATGGTGCTCAGAGGAACAAAGGAATTCAAACTTGTGAGGCTGGGAGCGATGGAGTGAGCAGAGCACTCACAAAGACTCCTCCATCTGGCTTCTAACTCTCTCCAAACTTTTAGGAAAGTGGTTAACGAGACTGAAAAAGCTCATAATCAGCAAAATGGTTGTCCTAAAAAGTTATGTAGCCCTTCCCTCAGGAATGCAAGTCTACTCTCCAAACAAAGACTTTCCCAGGAAGCTCAGTCTGGTGAAGCCCGTGGGGGAATAAACTTCTGGAAGGGGTAAAAGCTGGGCACAAGTCCCCTGGTGGCATTGGGCTAGCTGTGGAGCTGCTGGTGTACCCAGAGAACATGTGCTCGGAGTGACCTCCCTCGTGGAGCAGAAAGTTTCTTTGTTCCACTAGTGAGGCTGAGCCAGGCTCCACTCTTCCTTTGTGTGCAGCTTGCACTCCTCGCACCAAACTTTTACCAATCACAACAAACTTACAGGAACAATTCCCTTCTTTCCCCAAAACACAAGAGACTGGCAAAAACTTCCTCCACAACTCATAAGCCCTGCTAGATCCAAGCAGGACTTGTACCAGGAAGATCAGACACATGCCAACAAACAAAGGGCAGCTGGGTGCACAGGCTGGGCACATGGAGGCTGAGCACTATCGGGATGACAGCACAGAAAACAGGAGTCCGGACAGCGGCGGCCCCGACATCCCCTCACCCACCTTTCTTTGCCTTCATGGTGTGGCCGGCTGCTGCTGACAGTGCGGAGAGGAGAGGGCGGCGTGTCCCGGGATGTCCCGCACACGATCACAGGCTGGATGGAGTGTCCCGCTGCTCCTCACTCACTGGTAATGCACGAGCTGCGCTCTCATCAAACCCTCCCAGCGCCTGTCAGACACAAGGGGAGGAGAGACGGCGAGATGGCTTCCCCCTTTCCTCCAGACATGGTGCACACACACAGCCGGCACCAGGGGGCGCTCCACTCCTCTCCTGCAGTCGCTTCCTGTTACGTTGTTTGGGGAAAGTGCTACCACTTAGGATATCTTCTACAGACGATACTATGCTTCAGGCTATCCAGCAGTGAACACAGCATGTAAGGGCTGCCTGGCTTCATGCGTGGGAGAGTCTGGAATAGGTCCCTGGCTACACTAACATTGTGCCAGCGATGACCCCCTCGTAAGTCTCTCCCTCCTAGCAGGCTCTCCCCTGCCACATTCACCTGCTGCTCCTCCTCAGCTACGTCCAATGCTCTTGTTCAGGTGACTCCTACTACTCCTGCAGTCTCTTTAGTTATAGAAGGAGCTGGTCAGGATTGCATCCCCCCTCCAGTCTGGGCAGTATGTGCTTTAAGTCCTCATCAGCTCGGGGGGATGGGCGCTCCAGCAGCCTAGCCTCATTCACGCACTTCTGGGGCAGTGTGTGTCCCATTCCCTGGGTACTGTTCATTCAATGACAAACAGCTACTGCTGTGGAGAGCTCAGCAAGGCAGCTTACATGGCCACAACTACTTACAGCTCACTGCCTCCTCCAGCACAGCCAACAGGTGAGGCTGCACTGAATCACAGATCCCTCACACTGATGATCCCCTGTTTGACAGTGATTGGGAACCTCAATTAAATGGACATGAGCCCCATGCCCTTGATCCAGTGGTCCTGCCAGCTTCTTTAGTTTCCCCGATGCTGGCAGGCAAACTTGGCCCTGGATACATTCTGGTCTACATAGATTCTTGGTCATCCTCCCAGTCCACCCACTATAGCTGTAATACATGTTGCTTTCACGCAGGGTCATACATAGAAATGATGGCTGAAGTCCACTTCCCACCTTCAGGGATATATTTTTGTAGGGTTTCCTCTATCTGGTGACACCAGAGATGAGATTAAAAAATAAAACAAAAATACGGAGTATGTGGACTCTTGGTCTTTGGGTTTCCCACACATTTCTCAAAACAATGTTCCTTATCCAATGTAGCAAAGGCCTTTAATAACTGGATACAGGCTTTTGCAATTTTGGGTTGTGTAGTTAGCCAAAAATGTTGCCTTATTAACCTTTCCATACCAAAGGGTATTCTGTGAATGATGGCATTAAAAAAGACCTGGTTTCAGTATTCTTAGGTTTCCTTTGATAGATTAGTTGAGCTGGTGTGCAAGGCAGGTCAAGGTGTTCATTTCGTAAAGTCAGATGTGGAGTCAGCCTTTTGTTTGTTACCAGTCCATCCCTATTGTTTTCACCTGCTTGGTTGCCAGTTTGACTGTTATTTTTACTATGAAATGCATTTACCAATGGGGTATTCCATTTCGAACTTTTTAGGTTCTTTTTGAATGGGTATTGCACTATGAAACCGCGAATGGTACGGTCACACGCTACTTAGACGATTTCTTGTTTGTAAAGGAGAGAGATAGAGAAAGTAGCTGGAGATGGAGTCATTGGGAGGGAAGATAGTCTGTGAGCAACAGTGACAATGGAATATCTAGAAAAATTTTGCTCACAGAACTTCTCAGGAATGGTTGCGCAGTGATGGTTGGCAGGCATAGCTTTCTTTTTCAAGCTTTGTGGATGGTTTAATGCAAGAGTCCTTTTTAAATTTCTTAAATATTAAAGTGCTGGGAAAAAAAAAGAGTTTGGCAGGAGGCTTTGTGACTGGTTTCTTTTTCAATCCTATTAAAATTAATTTCCATCATACCTCAGATTTATTCTTAACAACTTGAGGTATCAAGGTTTTAAACTGCTTTTGCCCTGGAATTTTTTGGCACACTGAGCATTTTGAAGTTCGTCCCATTGAGTGCCTTGAAGCCTGGAGGCCTCTTTTTTTTGAAGATTTGGTTCTATCCAATTCTGACTTAGGTTTTCATATTCAGTGCTCTAAAACTGACATTTATGGTAAAGGATGCTGGATTTCTTTACGCAGTAAAAACCATAGCTTGCTCGGTCGAGTCGGTAACGTAATCTCTTGAGATACAGAGTGAATGCATTACATTTGACCAATTTGGATAGAAAAATCTAACAAATCGCACCTCACCACTTGTGCACTTGAACCCATCCCATCTCCTCCCTAACCTCACCACCACACTTATCCCAGCCCTAACCCAACATTAACTTCTGGTACCTTTCCTTCCACTTTAAAACATGCATCAATCAAAGCTATCCTGAAGAAGCTATCCCTTGACCCAAACGCTACATCAAGCTATCATCCCATATCCCTGCTCCAATTTGCCTTCAAACTCCACAAATCGATCCACATTGGACTATTCCCCCCCACCTTGCATCTAACTCACTCTTTGACAATTTACAATCTGCCTTCCTTGCTCACCACTCCACTGAAACTGCCCTAACCAAAATTAAAAAAAAAGACTTATCACCAAATTGAACAGACAAGTCTCAATACTCTTCCTTGTTGACCTGTGCTATGCTTTAGATAATCGACCACTCACTCCTACTACAGAGCCTTTCTTCCCTTGGCATCAAAGACCTTGGATCTCCTCATACTTTGCTAACTGCACAGTTAGCTTCTCCCATTCCCATACTAATTCCTCATCCCACCATCTCTCTGTTGGTGTCCCTCAAGGCTATGTCTTGGGACTCGTACTCTTCTCCATCTATACTTTTGGCCTGTGACAACTCAAACTCCATTGGCTTCCAGTACCACTTATACACTGATGATGCTCAGATCTACCTCCCTCTCGGCTATCTGGAATCCCAGAGTGTACATCAGCCATATCCTCTTTCTTCTCATCACGCTTTCTAGAGCCCAATATGGACAAAACTGAACTAATAATCTTTCCTCCCTCCCACTTAACTCACCTACCCAATCTGTCACAATAAATGGCATCACGCTTTTCCCTGTACCAGAAGTTCACTGCCTTGAAGTAATCCTTGCCTTTGCCCTGTCCTTCAAACCACACATTCAAGCTCTCACCATCTCAAAGTCAAAAATATTTCCAGAATCCATCCTTTCCTCAACCCTGAATCTACTAAAATATTAGTACATGCCCTCATCTCCCACTCTGACCACTGCAATATCCTCCATGGTGGCCTCCCAGCTAGCACTCTCACACCTCTCCTCCAGTCCATCCTTAATTCTGCTGCCCAGTTAATCTACCTTTCTCCGCCTTAGCTTCTCCCCTCTACAAATCCCTTCTTTGGCTTCTAACTCGCCAATAAATCCAGTTCAAACTAACATTGACCTACAAGGCTTTCCATAATCTGTATCCTCCATATATCTCCGAATTAATCTCCCAACATATACCCACATGTACTCTCCAGTCCTTCCAAGACCTCCTTCTCTTCTCCACACTTATAGACTCCTCACTCAAATGCCTCTAAGACTTCTCCCGAGTATCCCCCATCCTTTGGAATTCCATGCCCAAATACGTCTGATTATCCAACACATTCGAATCTTCAAACCCACTCCTTTAAGAAAGCTTACAGCCTGCAATGACCCAGCTGCCACCTTACCACCATCAGAGCTGCTGCAACCCCCTAACCTACTGTCTCCTTCCTCATTATCCTGTAGACTATAAACTCACAAGGGCAGGGCTCTCTCCCCCTCTGTCATTGTTAGTTTGTTCATTGTAATTTATATTTTGTATTTAATCCCCTTTTCACATATAGCACAATGGAATCAATGGTGCTCTAAAAACAAACAAAAAAAAACCAAAAAAAAAAAACCATGATATTAGTCTACCGTGGTTTTCAAAATGCTCCATGTCATCCGCTGGCTTTCCCATTAAATGATTTCAGTATACACACGCCTTTAGAAATGGGGCTGCTACCATGGCCAGCGAGTTAGCCATGTGAGAAGACAGTTTGCATCAGACTGGTCGCTGGCGTTCTGAATTCTTTGTAAGGTTAGGCTTCAATAATACAAACATACAGTAGAGACCAAAAGTTTGGACACACCTCATTTAAAGATTTTTCTGTATTTTCATGACTATGAAAATTGTACATTCACACTGAAGGCATCAAAACTATGAATTAACACATGTGGAATTATATACTTAACAAAAAAGTGTGAAACAACTGAAAATATGTCTTATATTCTAGGTTCTTCAAAGTAGCCACCTTTTGCTTTGATGACTGCTTTGCACACTCTTGGCATTCTCTTGATGACCTTCAAGAGGTAGTCATTGGAAATGGTTTTCACTTCACAGGTGTGCCCTGTCAGGTTTAATAAGTGGGATTTCTTGCCTTATAAATGGGGTTAGGACCATCAGTTGTGTTTTGCATAAGTCTGGTGGATACACAGCTGATAGTCCTACTGAATAGACTGTTAGAATTTGTATTATGGCAAGAAAAAAGCAGCCAAGTAAAGAAAAACGAGTGGCCATCATTACTTTAAGAAATGAAGGTCAGTCAGTCCGAAAAATTGGACAAACTTTGAAAGTGTCCCCAAGTGCAGTTGCAAAAACCATCAAGCGCTACAAAGAAACTGGCTCACATGAGGACCACCCGAGGAAAGGAAGACCAAGAGTCACCTCTGCGTCTGAGGATAAGTTTATCAGAGTCACCAGCCTCAGAAATCGCAGGTTAACAGCAGCTCAGATTAGAGACCAGGTCAATGCCACACAGAGTTCTAGCAGCAGACATCTCTACAACAACTGTTAAGAGGAGACTTTGTGCCGCAGGCCTTCATGGTAAAATAGCTGCTAGGAAACCACTGCTAAAGGACAGGCAACAAGCAGAAGAGACTTGTTTGGGCTAAAGAACACAAGGAATGGACATTAGACCAGTGGAAATCTGTGCTTTGGTCTGACTGTAATGAGTCCAAATTTGAGATCTTTGGTTCCAACCGCCGTGTCTTTGTGCGACGCAGAAAAGGTGAACGTATGGACTCTACATGCCTGGTTCCCACAGTGAAGCATGGAGGAGGAGGTGTGATGGTGTGGGGGTGCTTTTTTGGTGACATTGTTGGGGATTTATTCAAAATTGAAGGCATACTGAACCAGCATGGCTACCACAGCATCTTGCAGCGGCATGCTATTCCATCTGGTTTGCGTTTAGTTGGACCATCATTTATTTTTCAACAGGACAATGACCCCAAACACACCTCTAGGCTGTGTAAAGGCTATTTGACCAAGAAGGAGAGTGATGGGGTGCTACACCAGATGACCTGACCTCCACAGTCACCAGACCTGAACCCTATCGAGATGGTTTGGGGTGAGCTGGATCGCAGAGTGAAGGCAAAAGGGCCAACAAGTGCTAAGCATCTCTGGGAACTCCTTCAAGATTGTTGGAAGACCATTTCCGGTGACTACCTCTTGAAGTTCATCAAGAGAATGCCAAGAGTGTGCAAAGCATTCATCAAAGCAAAAAGGTGGCTACTTTGAAGAACCTAGAATATAAGACATATTTTCAGTTGTTTCACGTTTTTTTGTTAATTATATAATTCCACATGTGTTAATTCATAGTTTTGATGCCTTCAGTGTGAATGTACAATTTTCATAGTCATGAAAATACAGAAAAATCTTTAAATGAGAAGGTGTGTCCAAACTTTTGGTCTGTACTGTACATTGGCGTGGTCCCTGTGCTGGCTAGAGACTTTGCCCAAAGTGGTAGATATCAATAGACATCCTCAAATCACCACTATTCTGTTCATTCATGTTGGGGGGTAGTGATCTATGACACATTCATTTGGGATAGTAGATTGCTTTTATTCACGCGCCTTCCATTCTACAAATGACCTAACACTAACATCCCCCATAATTCGAACCTCACACCTCCGTCTCCAAGTCTTTAATCGTGCTGCGCCAGTTCTCTGGAATGTACTACCCCAGACGATCCGACTGATACCTAGCCCCCACATCTTCAAGCGCATGTAAAAAAAAAAAAAACAAAAAAAAAAAAAAAAAACATCTCTTTAGGCTGAGTGCCCACGTAGCGTTTTTCAAGCGTTTATGCTGCGGAATTTCCGCAGCATAAACGCTTGTGAAAAGCTAGGTAATCTGCACCCCATGGTCCCCAAGGGGATTCCGCATGTTCTATGCACATGCTGCGGATTTTTCCGCAGCGTTTATGCTGCGTACAAAAATCCGCAGCATGTCATTTAATTTTGCGGAAGCGCAGCGGAACTCCCGCCATTGACTTGCATTGAGACGCATAGAAACCTCGACTGTACATTTTTACAAGCGGCTTCTATGCGTCTCTATGTGCGGATGGTACCCAGTTCTGGAGGAGAGGAGACTCATCCAGACCTGGGTACCATTGTACCTGTAAAAAAAGAATAAAATAACAAAGTTTATACTCACCTGTCCGGAGTCTTCTCTCTGAATGCCGGCATCGCTTGAGGACCTGCGGTGACGTCACAGTCATGTGACCGCAGGCCCTTCACCGCTCTGTCTCGCGATATGCCGGCAACCAGACAGGAACGAGCGCTGCTGCACACACCGGGGCATCGGGGGTGAGTATAGCTTTATTGGTTTTCATTTTTACGGTTCACACTATATAAATCCATGCTGTTTGCATGGATTTATACAGTGTGACCTAGTTGTCAAGCACTTTCCAAGTGATGCTATCGCCTGGAAAGCGCTTGTCAATCTGCATGTGGATCCGCATGTATTCTGCAGGAAAAACGCATGCACAATCTGCATGCGTTTTTTCTGCCAGGGAGATGCAGAAATTTTCTGCTTCATTTCTGCATCGTGGGCACATAGCCTTAAACAAGCCTACCACCTCAACTCAGTAAACTAACATTCCCCTGTTCCCTCCTTCTAAATATTATTCAGAATCTACTCCCTCCTATTCATCTGTCTCCACACCCTCCATGCATATAACTGCACTTGATAATTGCACTAAAACATACTGGCTGATGACCGGATCATGCAGCCTTATATGAAAACCCCTGTTTATTATAATTGGTAGACCTGAAATAACAAGCACTTTTCACCTACTGTGCCCTCCACCATTTCCTTGTAGATTGTAAGCTTGCAAACAGGACCCTCACTCCTAATGTAACGGTTTAAACTGTCTTACCTTGTATTGAATTTATTGTTTGTATCTGTCCCCACATGTTGGGTTTTTTCAGCGCTCAAATCTGCAGCAAAACCCAATTCTGGCAGGAAATCAGCTGTGTTAAAAATGCAGGTTTTGCTGTCTTTTTTCACTGTCCTGTCATTTATGCATGTACATAAAGTTCTGTGAAAAAAAACACAACACGTACATTACTTACCGATAATGTGTTTTTTCGGAACCCATGATGGCACAACGAGAGAGGGGATCCGCCCTTCAAGGACAGGAAACCTTCAAGATAAAAAGGTGACGCCTCTCCGCCTCAGTGGATTACAGAGCATGAGAGGACACTCCAGTTAGAGCACATAAATCTTATTAACTATATACAAATTTCACCCATGTGAATACTTTAATACCCACCAACTGGAGGTGATCACCATAGTGACAGGGAGGGAATGTAAAGGTGCAGTCATGGGTTCCGAAAAAAAAACACATTACCGGTAAGTAATATACGTGTTTTTCTGTCACCAAAGACGGCACAACGAGAGAATTACAGAGAACTAGGTATGTAAGGGAGGGACCACAGCCTGCAGAACCCTTCTCCCAAATGTGAGATCAGAGGAGGCAGAGAGGTCAAGCCTGTAGTGATTATAGAAAGTGGACGGAGATGACCATGTGGCCGCCTTACACATTTGCTCAATGGGCATGTCCGCTGTTTCTGCCCAGGAAGCAGCCATGGCCATTGCAGAGTGGGCCTTCAGATTGTTAGGAGGATCCCGTATAGGCCATCGTGATGGTTTCTCAGATCCACCTTGATAAAGTGCATTTTGAGACAGTCTATCACTTTTGGGAGCCCTGAAAGGAGACAAATAGAGCCCTATCCTTCCTCCATGAGCTTGTGGATGCTAAATAATGTATAAGGCATCTCCTGACATCCAAGGTATGAAATTTTTCCTCTTTGCCATTTTTTGGTTCAGGACAGAAGGATTGTAGGGCCATCTCCTGAGACATGTGAAACTTGGATACAATCTTAGGTAGGAAAGCAGGGTCTGGTCTCAAAACTATCCTATCGTCTAGAACTAAGGTAAAAGGTGGATCTGCAGACAAAGCCTGTAAGTCACTAACCCTCCGTGCTGATGTTAAGGACACAAGAAGTATTGTTTTTAGGGTAAATAACTTTATGGACCCTGAGCCAAGGGTCTCAAAAGGGAGAATTTGTTAGTGCTAAACACAGTAAAGTTTAAATCCCAAGAAGGGACCCTTATTATAGGGGCTGGTTTGGCTTTACTGCATGCCCTCACGAACCTGGAAATCCATTTGTTGTCGGCCAGATTATAATTATACAATCCCCTAAGGCAGAGATTTGGACCTTTAGGGTGCTAACCGCTAGGCCTTTTTCCAGCCCTTTTTTGAAGAAATTCAATAATGGATTTTTTGACCGCCACCCCCCCCTCCCCAAGAGAGAATCCCTCAGATAACAAGAGTTTCTTCCAGATTCTACTGTAAATCTTAGTAGTGATTTGTTTCCTACTACCTAGAAGAGTAGTAACTAGATTCGATAAGAATCCCCAACCTTCTAGCAACGACCTCTCAAGTTCTAGGCCGCTAAGTGCAATCCTTTCACCTGAGGATGGAATATAGGACCTTGAGCAAGAAGGTCGGGAATCTCTGGAAGAATCCAGGGGTTCGTGATTGACATGCTTTTCAGCCAAAAGAACCATGGTCTCTTGGGTCAGAAGGGGGCTATGAGGACCACTCGAGCCTGATCCTCCCGGATCTTCCTCAACACCGCTGGAATTAGGCATGTTGGGGGAAAGTCATAGGCCAGACTGAAATCCCATCTGCACTGGAAGGCGTCTACTACTAGAGGATTTTCCGTGGGATTCAGTGAGCAGAACTTGTTTTAAATTTGCTGTTCTGACGAGTTGCAAATAGGTCGACCTCTGGAGACCCCCACATGGCCACTAGCTGATGGAAGACTGAATGATTTTTAGTCTATTCTCCCTGCAATAGTGGCCTGCGACTTAGTCTGTCTTCTTTTTGTCCTCTCCTCTGATATGAAGGGCCTTTAAAGAGAACTTTCCCTTCCACTAGAGAAAATATCCTCCCCGCAACCTGCATTAGAGATTTTGAGCGAGTTCCCCCCTGGTGGTTCACATATGCTACAGTGACCTGGTTGTCGGACAGAATTTTTACGTGATGTCCTCGTAGAAGGGGTAAGAAGCTGATTAGAGCATTCTCTACTGCTCGTAGTTCCCACATGTTTGAAGACTCCAGACTCTCCTCCTCTGACCAAGTCCCCTGTATCGGGAGGTTGTTTAGGTGCGCCCCCCCCACCCCCTGGGGCTGGCGTCTGTAGTAATTACTCTGGTAATAAGGGGAACCCAGGGAACGTCTGTTCGGAACGTGTTAGTCCTTAACCACCAGTGCAGTGACTGAATTACATTGTGAGGGAGTGTCAATCTGCCCTCTAGATGCCCCCTGAGGAGGACTTCATTCTTTAGGATGTCCCATTGTAATTCCCTTGAGTGAAATTGGGCCCAGCATACTGCTGGAATGCAGGAGGTGAGGGACCCCAGCAGAGACATGGCCCCCCTGAGAGTCATTACTGGGTTTGCTATGGCCGCCGAAACCAAAAATTTTTTATTTTCTCTGTTCTGGCAGGCGGCATTCCTGTCGAACCGAATCCAGAGTAAGGCCTAAAAAGATCTGAGTTGTTTGCGGGATCAGTTTTGATTTTTCCAGGTTTAAACACCATCCTAAGTTTTTTAAGATGGCGCACACCTGATCCACTTGGGCCTGGCAATGATCGTGAGTTTTTCCCACTATTAGGAAGTCGTCCAAGTACGGGATGATCAATCTGTCTTTCTCCCTGAGATGAGCCGTAACGTCTGCTATAAGTTTTGTGAATATGCGGGGCGCCACGGCTAGGCCGAAGTAAAGAGTTCTGTACTGAAAGTGCCTGACGACTCCCTGTACAGTTACGGCTACTCTGAGGTATTTCTGAAAGTCGTGATGGATTGGCACATGATAATACGCATCTCTTAGGTCCAACACTGCCATGTAGCAGCCGGGAAATAGAAGGCTTATTGTTAATTTTATGGTTTCCATCTTGAATGATGGAATGTTCAGGAATTTGTTCAGGGCTTTCAAGTTGATAATTACTCTGTATATGAGTTGTCTGGTTTCTTTACAAGGAATAAGGGGGAATAGAACCCTCTCTTTCTTCTTGCGGTGATACCTCCCGTAAGATGTTCTTTCGCTGGAGACCTGAAATCTCTTCCTCCAGTGCCCGCTGTTCCGGTAGAGAGGATATTTTGGGGGTTTATGACTATCTTGGGAGGGCCCGCCGAATAAAAAACCTTTTCCTTTTCTGGAACGATCCTCCCATCTAGGTTGTTCTGTGGATGTTCTTCTGCGGGCAAATTTCTTCCTCCGAAAGGACCGTTTAAAAGCCGAGAAGGAAGATTTAGGAAATCCCTTTTTGTTGTCACCGCCTTTTCAAGAATTGTGTCAAGAGAGGTACCGAAAAGAAAGTCTCCTTCACACGGAAGAGAACATAGCTTCCTTTTTGTCTGTATATCCCCTGGGCAACATTTCAGCCAGACTGCTCTACGGCTGGCATTAGACAGGGTCACAGATCTAGGCGCTAATCTGGCGGAATCCGCAGAGGCGTCAGATAAGGCGGCCGCAGCTCCTTTCAATACTGGAAAAGAGGCCAGAATAGAGTCCTGTGACTCGTTGCTTTTAACCTGGTCTTCTAACCAAACCATGAGGGATCTTGCAGTACAGGTTGCCGCTATGGCTGGTTTCAATGCCCCCGCTGATGATTCCCAAGTAGCCTTAAGGAAGGCATCTACCTTCCGGTCCAATGGGTCTTTCAGCATCCCTGTATCTTCAAAAGGGAGAAAAGATTTTTTAGAAGCTTTGGACATCGCAACATCCAGCTTCGTGGCTTTATTCCAGGATGCGGTATCTTCCTCATCAAAGGGATATTTTCTTTTGAAGGAGAATGGAAGGGGACCCTTTTTCTCCGGCCTATCCCACTCCTTCTTGATAAGTCCCTGCACCTTATCGTTAATCGGAAAAACTCTGTCTTCCGATCCAAGTTACCGAACATAATATCTTGGACCCATTTTTTTGCCTTCTGGTCAACTAACGCCATTGTGGACCTGACGGCTTTAACCAAGCTATCAACACTCTCAAGGGGAAAACAATGACCTGTGTCTGTCTCGCTATCCGAAGAGGAAGAGTCAGAGGAGTCATCCAGCATTCCCTCGTCGGATTCAGAGTCTGAAAGGGTTTTTGCTCTATGGGTCTGGGACGCTTCTTTTGCCTGAGAAAACGATTTTAGCAATCTTTCCACCTCAGACCTAATAAGGGTTTTTAAATTTGAAGCAAAGTCCAGAGTTCCCTCTGAAATGGTTTCCTCAATACATGGCTGGCATAACTTTTTAGGCCAGTCTTTAGTCAGACCCCGTTCACACAAGGCACACACTCTGTATTTGGATTTCCCCGTACATTTCTTAGGAATATCCCTCAGGGAGAGCGAGAGAAAACAGAAAAAAAAAAAAAAGTCTACATTAATAAGTTGACTTTCACGTAGCTCACTCACCATCTAGTAGATAAAAACAGGGTACCGGAACGGGAGGCAGGACGGTATCAGACATTTCTCCTCGGGAGACCCTGGAATCATCAATCCTGCTTGAGCTATGCCGGCTGCATCTTGAATCCTTGGTTCTGCGAGTCCCAGAATGCCCACTTCTCCTGCTCTGCGGTGGACGCTGCTCCTGGGTGCGCTTCTGGCGCCGAGGCTGCTCTATCTCCTCGTGCTGCTGCAGCATGGTCTGCTGCTCTTGCTGCTGATGCGGTGGGGAGGGCTGCTGTGAGGCCATTACGGTGCACTGCGCCCCTGCCTAGCCCGTGATCTACCCTTAAGTACTCCCATTGTGCCAGGGAGATCACCGGCCGGCATTCCCGCAGCTTCCGGTACCTCCCCCGAAAATTACATTCGGGGTCAGAGGTCCCGGTGTGAGTCATCGGGGCACGACTTCCGGTTCGTCACTTCCGGACTCGCCCAGTGATGTCACATCCGGGACGCGGGGTTGCCGGCCACCATGCTGTGTAGGTGCCGCAAACCCCCGTCCGCATGCGAGGAGACCAAATGTCAGCGCCCTCCGCGGCGCTTCCAGGACACGGGATCGGCCGCAGCAGAGACTGTGCCCTGCCACAAAAGGCTGGCCCAGGTAAGAAATCTTCCTGCTGCCGTCACCGCTGACGAGTAAGAAGGTCCCCCATCAAGGACAGGAAACCACTGAGGCGGAGAGAGGAGCCGCCCTTTTTATCTTGAAGATTTCCTGTCTTTAAAGGGCAGATCCCCTCTCTCGTTGTGCTATCATGGGTGACAGAAAAAAAGCAAAACAACAACAAAAAAAAACAAACAACTTATTCTGGTTTTGGCATAGTGGGGGGAGGTGAATTGTTCAGGAATAGTTTAGACACTAGCAATGCATTGAGTTTGTATGACACTATTTACTTTCACACTATGGGGTCTGCCATTCAGTTGCAGACATTGTTCAATCTCACACGTAGCTCAGCTAATGTTTACACTGTACACAATTTTTATAGCGCCGACATATTCCGCAGCACTTTACAATTTTAGGGGGGGGAATTATATAGACAATACAGACTAAGCATAACTCATATCAAAAGGAGTGAGGGCTCTGCTCGCAAGCTTACAGTCTATGAGGAAATAGGGGAGACACAAAAGGTAACATGTACATATGTTGTATAATACCCAATTTAGTGTATGTACCCAACACTACATGAACTTGTCGCCAGCCAGTATACGTACAGTCCAGACAGAGGCTATTCACTGCATGGATGGTATGAACATTAAATTTGAAGAAATTACACATCACTAATTTAATTAAACTCTCCTAATACAAACAACCATCTCAGTGACAAGACTGTAAAAATCACAAAAATAAATGAGTTTCACATACTGCTGTACTTGCTTATTTTCACTAAAAACACAGCAAAACCTGATAGCTATGTTCACACATGTTTTTTTCAGCGTTTTTTCACTACCCATTATTTCCAATGGGTGAAAAACGCTGAAAGAAGTGACATGCTCCATTTTCCAAAAACCCAACCAAGGCACAAAATATGCAAAAAAAAAAAGTGTGAACAGAGAATTCTGGTTTCTCATAGACTTTGCTGGTACTGCAAAACACAGCTGAGAATTTGCATAAAAATCTGCTGCAAAAAAACACTAAAAAATCCAACATGTGTGAACATAGCCTAATTATAATGTGCTGCAGAGTATATTGGCGCTATATAAATAAAAATTATTATTATTCAGTCAGACTTGGGTGTGCTTCACTGCTTTATTCCAACAAATAGTTTTGACTTCGTCGGAGATAATAATAATAATCTTTATTTTCGGAGATCATCCCTAGTGCAGCATAGCATGGAACTGGGGACATTGTGTTCAGGAATATACGACCACTTTCAATCACCGCAAAGAGTATCGTGTTTTGTCAGATCGCAATCTGGAATTGTTGTCCATAGGCATTAGAAGGACGTTTGACAAGCACAAACACCTATAAACTGCAGACAGGGTGCTCCTTTCCAGTATAGGAATGGACATCTTTTTGTCAGGGTTACAAGATGTTATAAAGAGGGCACTTCATGTTGGCTGGGGGTCAGAGGATCATGTAATCAGGTCAAGTGACCTCCTGCATGGAGTTAATTTTATGGTAATCTAGAATTTTGATCCCTCATGCCGATATCAACACTGTTGATATTCAGGTTTGTATGTTAAATTTTCAAGTGTAAGTTGTAATTTAAAGGCCTTAATCACACTTTTAGATCTGTGGCCGACCCTCTTAGTTAACCCACAATAAAATGTTAGATAATGTAAATTCAACATGTATAAAGGGGTCTGTACACCATCTCCTATGGTTTTGCATCATTATACAGTCTCCCAGACAGACGGAAGGAAGCTCCAGTGCTCGGGTCTACTCTGACAGCTGCCACCGCTCGTGTCTCCAGTTACTATGAGATGACCCGTCCTGCACAGGAATGGCCGCACACATCTCCGTTGTCTGTCACTGGCTGCTGTGACCTTGTGTGGGACCGTTTACAACAGACTTAACAGTCCACCCAATCTGCACTTCAGATGTCTCATGTGAAAATGAATTACAGTAGTAGAATGTCTACCGACGACGACCCAGAAATACAGTGATGCTAAAAATAATAGTGTCCCCAATAGTGAGGTCGTCCCCCATCAGAGTGCCGCTCTACTGTCTGCCGCTGCACGGCCAGCAGTGTCACTTAAGGAACATCACTGAGGCAAGTAATTGCCATTACACTGACCCTGAAATGTGCAGCATCACATGGTACCTGTGGCTCCGATCAGGCTTCTTCCCGCACAAATTTGTGTTCCATATTCCACGGTGTCTCCACGTCTGTAGAGAAAATCCAATCTGCCTGAAGATTTCATCCATTATAAAAGTTTATCCTCAGACATAAAACTCTGCCCTTCACCCCTCCAAACAAAACGACTTCAAGCATCCTCACTATCCAACAATCCTAAACGACTGACACTTGTCATTCTCTCCTCAATCCAAGAGTGCAGGCCCCCCACCACTGACAATCTGGCCAATTATTTCAAATAAAAAAAAAATAAAAAAATTACCATATCTGACAGGAAATTTTCTCCCATTCCCCTAACATCATGCATTGTTCTCCCTCCCTAATGGCATCTAGCTCACTTTCATGCAGAGTTATGGGAATACCCTATTTATTTTATTGATGGCTGGACCGTACAACACAAACACTTTCTACCATTTATCTTTTGTGTCTCCACCATTTCCTCAGATTGTAAGCTTGAGAGCAGGGACCTCACTCCTTTTGGTATCTGCCAAGTTATGTGATATTCTGTAATGTCTTTATTATTTGTACAAGTCCCCGCTAAAATGTAAAAGTGCTGCGGAATAAGTTGGCGACCTAGCATGGAAGATGATATATCAGCTGCAGTGGCTTCTTAAAACACAGGAGAAGAGGGGGGAAGGTTCTGCAAATATAGATTTTAGTTGGGCATCTTTTTATAACAAAAGTTGTAATTTCTGTGCAGCTCCCCTTAAGGCTTAGTGCCCACGATGCAGAAATGAAGCAGAAATTTTCCTGAGCATTTCTGCATCTCTTTGGCAGAAAAACGCATGTGGTTATTACATGCGTTTTTGACGCGTATTTGATGCGTTTTTGCATGCGTATTTGCCATGCGTTTTTCCAATGCATTGTATAGGCAAATACGCATGCAGAAACGCACAAGAATTGGTCATGTCCGTATTTTTTCTGTGAGTAAAATCTGCGCAGAAAAAATACGGGCCATGTGCACAGAACTTGCAGAATGTCATAGGAAGTCATGGGATAAGGTATGCAATGCGTTTCTGGAGCGTTTATGCGCTGCAAATACGCACCAAAAAATGCACCAAAAACGCATCGTCGGCACACAGCCTAAGGCTGTGTGCCCACGTAGCATTTTTCAAGCGTATATGCTGCGGAATTTCCGCAGCGTAAACGCTTGAAAAACGCATGTATATCCGCACCCCATGGTCCCCAATGGGATTCCGCAAGTTCTATGCACATGCTGCGGATTTTTCCGCAGCGTTTATGCCGCGTTCAAAAATCCGCAGCATGTCATTTAATTTGGCGTTTCCGCAAGCGGAATTGCCTTTGTCCAATGCATAAAAAACGCAAGGCAATTCCGCATGTGGAAAACGCGTGATAAACGCGCGAAAAATGCGCGATAAACGCGTGCGGAATTCCGCATGCGTTTTTCCAGGAGAGAACTTGCATTTATGCAGCAGAAATTTTCTGCTTCATAAATGCAACGTGGGCACATAGCCTAACACCTCAGATGCGAATTGCAGATGATGACTAGCGGTACCCAGTTGCTTTCTTCTTTGGTTTTGTAAAGTAGGAGATGATTCCTTGATATCCTGGTGGCTCTTGCAATCTGGTTTTCAACTGTTCTTGGATGGTAAGGCTACGTGCCCACGATGTGGATTTAATGCATTTCCGCCACGAAAACGCATTAAAAACACTTGTTAAGTTGTCTGCCATGTTTCCCAATGATAATCCGCATGTACTGTGCACATGCTGCAGAAATTTCCGCTGCGGATTATCATTGCGGAAAATCCACAGCACAGCCATTAATTTTGCGGAATCGACTTGCATTGGACCGCATAACATCCGCATGCGGATATTACGCGATTCAATGCGCGGATGGTACCCGGTTCTGGAGAAGAGGAGACTCTCCTCCAGACCCGGCTACCATAGTACCCGTAGTTAAAGAAGTATTAAAAAATAAATAAATAAATAAATAAAAAAAAAAAACCACACACAACACACAAAAACACACACATACAGTGCCTACAAGTAGTATTCAACCCCCTGCAGATTTAGCTGGTTTGATAAGATGCAAATAAGTTAGAGCCTTCAAACTGCAAACGAGAGTAGGTTTTATGAACAGAAGCATAAATCTTACAAACCAAAAAGTTATGTTGCTCAGTTGAATTTTATTAATTTTTAAACATAAAAGTGTGGGTCAATTATTATACAACCCCTATGTTTAATACTTTGTGGAATAACCCTTGTTTGCAATTACAGCTAATAATCGTCTTTTATAAGACCTGATCAGGTCGGCACAGATCTGTGGAGTTATCTTGGCCCACTCCTCCATGCAGATCTTCTCCAAGTTATCTAGGTTCTTTGGGTGTCTCATGTGGACTTTATTCTTGAGCTCCTTTCACAAGTTTTCAATTGGGTTAAGGTCAGGAGACTGACTAGGCCACTCCAACACCTTGACTTTTTCCCTCTTGAACCAGGCCTTGGTTTTCTTGGCTGTGTGCTTTGGGTCGTTGTCTTGTTGGAAGATGAAATTACGACCCATCTTAAGATCCTTGATGGAGGAGCGGAGGTTCTTGGCCAAAATCTCCAGGTAGGCCGTGCTATCCATCTTCCCATGGATGCGGACCAGATGGCCAGGCCCCTTGGCTGAGAAACAGCCCACAGCATGATGCTGCCACCACCATGCTTGACTGTAGGGATGGTATTCTTGGGGTCGTATGCAGTGCCATCCAGTCTCCAAACGTCACGTGTGTGGTTGGCACCAAAGATCTCGATCTTGGTCTCATCAGACCATAGAACCTTGAACCAGTCTGTCTCAGAGTCCTCCAAGTGATCATGAGCAAACTGTAGACGAGCCTTGACATGACGCTTTGAAAGTAAAGGTACCATACAGGCTCGTCTGGAACGGAGACCATTGCGGTGGAGTATGTTACTTATGGTATTGACTGAAACCAATGTCCCCACTGCCATGAGATCTTCCCGGAGCTCCTTCCTTGTTGTCCTTGGGTTAGCCTTGACTCTTCGGACAAGCCTGGCCTCGGCACGGGAGGACACTTTCAAAGGCTGTCCAGGCCGTGGAAGGCTAACAGTAGTTCCATAAGCCTTCCACTTACGGATGATGCTCCCAACAGTGGAGACAGGTAGGCCCAACTCCTTGGAAAGGGTTTTGTACCCCTTGCCAGCCTTGTGACCCTCCACGATCTTGTCTCTGATGGCCTTGGAATGCTCCTTTGTCTTTCCCATGTTGACCATGTCTGAGTGCTGTTCACAAGTTTGGGGAGGGTCTTAAATAGTCAGAAAAGGCTGGCAAAAGATCTTTAATCCACACATGTGAAGCTCATTATTCTTGGTGCCTGAACTACTTCTTAATACTTTAGGGGGACCAAACAGAATTCCTGTGGCTTGAGGGGTTGAATAATAAAGGACACTCTGAATTAACTTTTAACGTTTTTAAAAAAAAAAATAATAATAATTTGCTGCAGTGCATTTCCCACTTCCAGGCTGATCTACAGTACAAATGTCACAATGCCAAGTTAATTCTGCATGTGTCAACCAGCTAAATCTGCAGGGGGTTGAATACTACTTGTAGGCACTGTACTTACCTTCTGATGGCCCCGTCTGCTCCCGGCGGCGCTGCTGGCTCTTTGGCTGCTCGTGGTGGTGTAAAAGGACCTTCCATGATGTCATTTAGTCACGCGCTCGCGTGACCTGTCACATGACTAAATTACATCATGGAAGGTCCTTTTTAGAGCACTGCGAGCTTCCGTAGTGGAGACCAGGGGGCCTTCGGAAGGCGAGTATAATGTTTTTTTGTTTGTTTTTTTACTATTGATGCTGCATTTGCAGCATCGTAACTTGGTCACACAACATAAATCCATGCTGGTTGCATGGATTTATATAGTGTGACCAAGTTGTCAAGCACTTTTCCAAGTGATACTAAAATCGCTTGGAAAGCGCTTGACAACCTGCATGCGAAAATCGCATGTAAAATCCGCATACGTTTTTTTTCTGCCAGGTAGATGCAGAAACGCTCCGCAGCATTTCTGCATCGTGGGCACTTAGCCTAAGGCTGAGTGCCCACGATGAGTTTTTCAAGCATTTATGCTGCGGAATTTCCGCAGCGTAAACGCTTCAAAAACACATGGTAATCCGCCCCCCATGGTCCCCAATGACAAGCCACACTGTCAATGCCCATGCTGCGGATTTTTCCGCAGCGTTTATGCTGCGCTCAAAAATCCGCAGCATGTCCATTAATTTTGCGGAAGCGCGGCGTAATCGCCGCCATTGACTTGCATATAATCCGTGTCAGTACATTTGTACTCACGGATTATATGCGTTTCAATGTGCGGATGGTACCCAGGTCTAGAGGAGAGGAGACTCTCCTCCGGACCTGGGTACCATTGTACCTGTAAAAAAAAAAAAAAAGGATTATATTCACCTTCCGACGGCCCCCGCTCTCCTTCCCTCTGCTTGCGGGCAGGATTGAAGGACCTGCAGTGATGTCACAGTCATGTGACCGCAGGCCCTTCAGTGCAGTGTCCCACGATCAGCTGGCAGCCAGTAACGAGCGCAGCTACACACGCCGGGCCATCGGAAGGCAAGTATAGGTTTATTTTTTTATTTTTAAACATTTTTACGGTCACACTATATAAATCCATGCTGTTTGCATGGATTTATATAGTGTGACCTAGTTGTCAAGCACTTTCCAAGTGATGCTAAAATCGCCTGGAAAGGGCTTGTCAATCCGCATGCAGAAACGCATGTGAATAAGCTTCAAATCCGCATGTATTTGTGCATGTGTTTTTCCTGCCAGGGAGATGCAGAAATGGTCTGCTTCATTTCTGCATCGTGAGCACATAGCCTAATAGCCCTGATTTAAAAAGGTGTTTGTCTCCATCTGTAGGGTTAGAACATGTCAGATTGTATCTGATGGTCTGACTGTAGACAATAGAATGTGTGTTTTGGACTCCCTGCCATTTATGCTTTATGGCCTTCTTCACAAATAGTTACATTTTTAAAGAAAACCTGTCACCAAAAAAACAAAAAACAAACACATGCATTAGGGCCGGCTGTTTGTATGTGCCGGGGGCACAGTTACAACCACCACTCTATACTGAGCCCGCGCCTCCCCTATAACAGGAACCCGAATGTTGACAGTGTTTGGCAGGTTAATAACGCTATTAACCTGCAGATTAACAGCGTATGTTCTGGTGACAGATTCCCTTTAGGGTCCTGTAAAAGAACGCTTGAAATTCCTAATATTTGATATGTGCGTGGTTTTGATTTTTCATTTATACATTTGTTATTTCAGGAGTTTTTTGAATCACTTAAAGAAGCATATGGAAAAACTGAACAAAATAAAAATCTGCCAAAATCCAACCAAAAGCGATAAAAAAAAAAAAAAATAATAATATGGCACAAACAAATAAGCATTGCATGTGGTGCATGTATTTTACCAAACACCTGGCCATGGTTATATAGAGAGAGAGAAAACAGCATTATTCCTAAAAAGTCATTTGTGGAACCTCCTGACATCCATGTTCCCACATGTGAAAACACTTTCTCTGCTGTGTCCCCCCCCCCCCCCCCCCCTACAGGTGTTGGCTCTAAAATACACAATACAAAATCTTCTGATTATTGCGTTTTTGCTGCATTTTCCCCTTTATTCGATGCATATTTTGTAAGATCCTGGCTGAGCCCAAATGTTCCACAGCAGCCCCAACCAGTAATTCCTGGATAAACGATACAACATTGCGCATCTTAAAAAGGAGTTTTCATACACACACCCTCCCCAGGACCAGTGCTGATACACTGGGAGCAGCAGCGTAGTATCTGTTATTGTCTGCAGAATTGAGGTGGCGCGATGGCGCTGCAGACACTGAGCTCAGCTAGAGTTGATGGCACGAGTGCTCAGAGCCGCTGAGCTCACTTAGCACTGCAAACAACAGACATAAAAAAACAACGCATGTTAACTGCAAAAGATTTGAGAATAACTGGACGTGAAGCAACCAAGATCCCATTATCCTCCAGTGATGTCATATTCCAAAATTGTGACCTCCCTCGAGAGCCCAAAAGTACAAGGTGTTCAGTGCTCAGACACATGGTCGAGGCAAGGGAGGCTGAAACTCGACCACCACTGAACAAGGCATGAAAGTTGAAATGTCAAAACTAGACCAAGAAATAGCTGAATACAGATTTTATGGACTGATGAGACAAGAGTGACACTTGACAGACTAGATGGATGGGCCCGTGGCTCGATCAGTAATAGCTTGGGATGCCAATAAGGTGGAGTACGGTTATGGGCTGGTATTATTAAAGGTGAGATAGTTGGACCTTTAAGGGTAAGTGCCCATGATCAGGCTATAGCAGCGCTTTGGACGTAGTGTATTTTCGCTGCGTCCGATCCCACATGTGTTCATTGAACACATGTGGAGTTACAGTACCCTAACCATTCTATTGTGGAAATTTCTGGACTTGCGCCTCCGCAACAGAAATAGCAGTCTTGCTGCTCTTAAAGCCGCGCCGCCGGTGAGTTTACGCAGCGTCAAATAGAAGTACATTGGGCATGGGATTTCTATTAATATGTAAGGGTGTGACAGGGGCTGTCATATGCCTCACCCTCTCTAAACAGTGTTTGTACCAAGTGCATGGTTTTATTATATTTTGGTGACTATATTAATCTGTTTTATAGGCATTAATGTACACAGTTAATGTAATGTATTGTGATTAATGTATAATGTTGTTATTTATACATGGTATATAGGGAAAGCATAGGACACTGCCTAGGGTTTAGTTAGTGATAGATAGGCAGTGGTGGCCTATTAGTATATAGAAGATAAGGCATAGTGTAGAGTATAGGAAGTTTAGTGTACGTTATTAGTGGGTGAATACGGCAGTTCATTGGTGAAGGGAGAAGGTTGCCCAGCGACCAGTAGAGACGGTTTCTGATTGGTCCAGTTAAAAAGGGGGAGGAGTTTGGACCAGAGGAGCGCAACGGTTAGGCTGTGTGCCCACTATGCGTTTTCCAAGCGTTTATGCTGCGGAATTTCCGCAGCGGAAACGCTTGGTAATCTGTCCCCATGGTTTCCAATGACAAGCCGCAATGTCAATGCCCATGCTCCGGATTTTTCCGCAGCATTTATGCTGCGCTTAAAAATCCGCAGCATGTCCATTAATTTTGTGGACACGCTGCGTAATCGCCGCCAATGACTTGCATTGGACCGCGTGACATCCGCATCACTACATCTGTACATGCGGATATCACACGGTTCAATGTGCGGATGGTACCCAGGCCTGGAGGAGAGGAGACTCTCATCCAGACCCAGGTACCATAGAAACTGTAAAAAAATAAATAAATAAATAATAATAATAATTTAAAATAAAAAATAAAGCTTATACTCACCTTCCGGTGTCCTCCCGGTGTTTTGTCTGCTCCATCCGGTCTCTTGCATTGCTCGCGCTGTTGTGAAGGACCTGCCATGACGTCATTGAGTCATGTGACCTGACACATGACTGAATGACGTCACCGCAGGTCCTTCACAACAGCGCGAGCAATGCAAGAGACTGGACGCAGCGGAGATAACACCGGAAGGAGAGTATAATCTTTATTTTTTTTTACCGTTCTTATTCTTTTTTTTTTAACTAACTTGGTCACACTGCTATAAATCCATGCCGGTTGCATGGATTTATATAGTGTGAACAAGTTGTCAAGCACTTTTCCAAGTGATGCTAAAATCTCTTGGAAAAGCGCTTGATAACCCGCATGCAGAAATGCATGCAAAAACGCTTGACAAACGCTTCTACCTGGCGGGAAAAACGCATGTAAAAACCGCATGCGTTTTTCATGCCAGGGAGAAGCGTAAAAAATATGCAGCATTTCTGCATCGTGGGCACATAGCCTTATTCCTGTCAGGAATCAGGTCAGTCAGAGCTGTAGTTGCTGTTGGTAATGTTAAGTCTGTGCTGGAGGAAGACTGAGGAGAAGTTCAGGGCCCTGGGGGCTGAACGTCAATAGAGATACAGACGGATGATGGCAAAAGAGTTGGGCAGCTTGGGGAACCATAAAGCGGACAACTCTGGAGGAAAATCCCCTAATCGTCCAAGGCCTGTAGAAGGACTGATGGAGCCAGACTTCACTACTGCCAAGGAGGGGAGAAGGGACGGGTCATACCTGAGGAGAGTAGGACCGTGTTCTGGAAAACTAACTCTGAGGATAGGACAGGGAGGGACTGTAGAGGAAGCTGAAACTGTAACGGTGATGTCCCAAAAGAATGTATTAAATGACCATAACTGAACTGAAGAAAAAGTTAAGTAAAGTAGGTTTTTATATAAAAGAGACTGTGTGTGACAGGGATTGCTCGCCTTCAACTACTGGACTCCTAAAGCAGACGGAGGGACAACAAGGGATTGTGAGTGCTGTGCACTACATGCAAATCACAATACAACAAGGACATTATCTTTTATTTGTGGGCAGTCAGGAAGAGAATTTAAATATACAACTGCAGTCCCTCGCCACTACTACCACCCTGTACCCCCTCACAAATACCATCCACTGGGCCATGCAGCGTTTTGGACACGGCGCAGGTGGGATGTGTCCAAAACACTGCTAGTACAGATCGTGGGCAGGTACCATTAGGGGTTGAAGATGGGCTCAAAAGTCAACTCCCAAACCTATTGCCAGTTTTTAGAGGTCACTTTCTTCAAGCAGTGGTACAGGAAAAAGTGTGCATCATTCAAGAAAACCGTGATTTTTATGCAGGACAATGCCCCATCGCATGCAGCAAAGTCTCCACTGCTTGGCTGCCAGTAAAGGTCTTAAGGATAAAAAATAAATAATGACATGATCCCCTTCCTCACCTAAACCCTATTGAGAACTTGTGGGCCCTTCCTAAATAGAAGATTTACTGTGAAGGAAAAAACTGTCCAGCTCTCTGAACAGTATCTGGGAGGCTGTGGTTGGTGCTGCCCAAAAAAAGTTAATAGTCAACAAAATTAGGAAGCTGACAGACTCCATGGCTGGAAGGCTTACGACTGTTATTGAACAGAATGTTGGCTACATTGGTCACAGATTTTTTTTTAAAAATGTATTATTGTACATTTTGAGCTGTTTGGTTATTATTCTCACTAGTTGCCAACTACTTGCCTGTTGTGACCGCTTTGAGCTGGTAGAGATCATTGGGCAGGTCAACAGAGCAGCAGTTTCTTTTCCACTCTGTCGACAGGGTACCACAGTATGGCTTCATATACATCTATATGTGAACATTACCACTTTGTACTGGCTCACAGTTAAGGTCAGTGAAAGAAAGACTTTGCACTCGCTTCTTCACATAGACTGAAATATTTTATTGTTCATAGAAATTCCAGATTCAAGACGTTTCGGTCAGTAAGACCTTCATCAGTCCTCTGGGAGTTGATTACACTGCAGCAGGCAGCACTGAAAATGTGTCTGCAGTATCCACTGCTCAGACAAGTGGCCACTTGTCTGAGCAGTGGATACTGTAGACACCTTTTCAGTGCTGCCCGCTGCATTGTAATCAACTCCCAGATGACTGATGAAGGCCACTTGTCTGAGCAGTGTATATCGTAGACTCCTTTTCAGTGCTGCCCACTGCAGTGTAATCAACTCCCAGATGACTGGTGAAGGTCTTACTGACCGAAACATCTTGAATCTGGAATTTCTATGTACAATAAAATATTTCAGTCTATGTGAAGAAGCGATTGCCAAGTCTTTCTTACACTGTTTAAAAGGATTGGGGTTCTACTTGTGCACCAAAGTATACCCGGAAGTGCAGTGTTTGTTATCATAAGTACAGTCAGTGAGACCCAGCTTCTCTGATGAGCTTTGTCTTCACCACACGGCGCCTGCAACGTCTTCGGATTCCGTGGATTACTTCAGACCTGCATGGGATTTTTATTTTATTTTTTCCATTAAATTGGTGAATGAGGGAGTCTTTATTCAAATGAAGTTTTTTTGTGTTTTTTTAATTTTTTTATTAATGGGATGTCTGATAGACACCTATCCAAACCTAATACCAGTACCCCGATTGCCACCGCACTAGGGCAATCAGGAAGAGCCGGGCCAAGCGCTAGAATTGTCGCATCTAATGTGATGCACCAATTCTGTAGCGGCTGCGGGCTTGTTATTAGGTTGGGAAGGATCCTTTCCAGACTAAAAATACATCAGCCCGCAGTTGTCTGCTTTACCTTGGCTGGTTAAGAAAAATAGAGGGGACCTCACGTCGTTTTTCTTCATTTATTAGGTTAATACCATACATTTACAGTAAACTACACACGCAAAGCACTGATGTGTCACAGATATATTCGCACATCTAGTCTAACATACAAAAGACAAAAACACAAGGAAAACGCAAGTGAACTGAGGTGCAGGATTCACATGGAAATTCAGCTGCATGAAAGCCTAACCAAACACCAATTGTGGGAACGTAACCCAAGAGTGAGTAACTCAGCAATAATACATCTAATGTAACATGCAACAATATCATACAGAACCTGTAAAAAATATATATATCTCTCTCAAGAGATTATGATGGTACAGTAGGGCCCATGAAACTCTGTATTAAAGTGCTTTCATACAACTTGTTGGTTTGAGGTGATACATGAGCGCTAAGGTTGAGTTTATAAGTGGTGTTTTCCCTGACGGTTCAACTGTGATTTTTATGGTTAGATACATTGGAATATTTCAGCATTAAAAACATATCTCCATGTGTGAACTCACTCCAGGGTACAATGCATGCCCTCACATACCAGCTCACTCATTTATGTGGGTTTACTGCAGCCCATGTGTCATATGGCCACTGACCACACAGGGCCAGATTAATCAATTAGGGGGATGTGCCCACGATCAGTATTTGCAGTGTTTTGGACGCAGCTCACCTGCGCTGCGTCCAAAACACTGCATTCTACAACACACGCATAGTGGATGGATATATAGAAATCCCATGCCCACTGTGCTTCTATTTGATGCTGCGTAAACTCATCAGCGGCACGGATTTACGAGCCACAGCATGTCAATTATCTGCAGCGGAGATGCTGGTCTCCCCAACAGAATTTATAGTGGGCGGTAACTTTACATTGTTCAGTGAACACATGCGGACTTACCTGCGTGATCGGACGCAGCAAAATTATGCTGTGTCCAAAGCGCTGCTATATCCTGATCGTGGGTATACTGCCTTAGGCCGTGTGCCCACGATGCATTTTTCAAGCGTTTATGCTGCGGAATTTCCGCAGCGTAAACGCTTGGTAAACCTTCCCCCATGGTCTCCAATGCAACTCCGCACTTTCAATGCCCATGCTGCGTTCAAAAATCCACAGCATGTCCATTAATTTTGCGGAAGCGCGTTTTCGCCGCCATTTACTTGCATTAGAACGCGCCAATTCCGCAAGACTGCATCTGTACTTGCATAATTGGCGCGTTCTAATGCGCGGATGGTACCCGGGTGTAGAGGAGAGTCTCATCCACACCCAGGTACCATTAAAAAAGCTGTAAAAAAAAAAAAAAAAAAAAAAAGAATAAAATAAAAAATAAATGTATACTTACCTTCTGGCGGCCCCCGATGCGCTCCTCCTTGCTTCCCGGCACTTCGCGATGGAATGAAGGACCTGCGCTGACGTCAGAGTCATGTGACGGGTCACGTGACGCAGACGTTGGTAGGTCCTTCAGTGTACTGCTGCCGGCAGCCGGGACCGAGCAAAGCAAGACACCGGGGGCCATCGGAGGGTAAGTATAGATTTATTTTTTTACATTCTCTCGGGTCACACTATATAAATCCATGCCGGTTGCATGGATTTATACAGTGTGACCAAGTCGACAAGTACATACCAAGTGATAAAATTGCTTGGAAAGCGCTTGTCAACCCGCATGCGGAAATTCCAGTGAAGAACGCTTCACATCCGCATGTCCCTGGCAGGAAAACGCATGTACAATCCACATGCGTTTTTTCTGCCAGGGAGATGCAGAAACGCTCAGGAAAAATCCGCAGCATTTCTGCATCGTGGGCACACCGCCTAACAGGATTGTTTGTTTTGCTTTTGGTGGGGAAAAAAAAAAAAAAAAAAAAGCTAAATACAAAATCTTCAACATGATGAACGTTGTTCACGAATTTTAATCAAAGCTGCTCTTTTTGCCTTTAAACTTTTGCAATTTTTTTTTTCCCCAGCAGAAAAAAAATGTTTTCCTTTTACAAAAAAAGAAGTTGCAAGTGATGAATCCGCTGAAAATATTTGGAAATCCCATACTCCGCACACAAAGGGGAAAAAGGCGCAAATGCAATAATATGGCCGTAGTGCTGGTTTTTGGAAATGGGTGAATGGGGAAGAATATTTAGGGAAGTCAGTCAGCAAGAGCCCATTACTGTGGTCAAACAGTGCAGCAACAAGCTGTTCTCTGTTGTCAGCTCCAACAGCCGAGCAGAGGCTGACTAGACTGACTGACAGGACTACTGCCCTCATGTATTAGTGACATCGCTACACGCCGTGAGGGCAGCCGGCTCCCTCCACCAGTCGTCAGCGCAGCGCAGTGGACATGGCGGGCGGGCGCTGGCTGTGAGTGGCAGGTGTGGAGTCACACACTGGCAGTGAGGCAGACGTGGCTGCTGTGTGGGTTACATGACTCGTGCTGTTGTGGCTCACATCCGGCTTACGGAGGGGCCAGACACAGTCAGCCTGAGTCACTGCTGAGGGCGGGAGACCTGATTCCGCATGGTTCCGCCTCCACCTTCCCCCACTACTGCTCTCTGGCAGCTGAAAAACAGAAACTGCTTTTGTTTATCCGCCAAGCTGCAGCTTGTGAGGGCTGTAAAGTGAGACATTCCTGCCGGGCTGTCCGCCTCCTGCAGCCGACACAGCACATGGCTGCCCCCATCATCACCGGGCAGCAGGGCTAGTGCTGCCCCCCCCCATCATCACCGGGCAGCAGGGCTAGTGCTGCCCCCCCCCATCATCACCGGGCAGCAGGGCTAGTGCTGCCCCCATCATGGCAGGGCTAGTGCTGCCCCCCCATCATCACCGGGCAGCAGGGCTAGTGCTGCCCCCCCATCATCACCGGGCAGCAGGGCTAGTGCTGCCCCCATCATGGCAGGGCTAGTGCTGCCCCCCCATCATCACCGGGCAGCAGGGCTAGTGCTGCCCCCCCCATCATCACCGGGCAGCAGGGCTAGTGCTGCCCCCATCATGGCAGGGCTAGTGCTGCCCCCCCCATCATCACCGGGCAGCAGGGCTAGTGCTGCCCCCCCATCATCACCGGGCAGCAGGGCTAGTGCTGCCCCCATCATGGCAGGGCTAGTGCTGCCCCCCCATCATCACCGGGCAGCAAGGCTAGTGCTGCCCCCCCATCATCACCGGGCAGCAGGGCTAGTGCTGCCCCCCCATCATCACCGGGCAGCAGGGCTAGTGCTGCCCCCCCATCATCACCGGGCAGCAGGGCTAGTGCTGCCCCCATCATGGCAGGGCTAGTGCTGCCCCCCCATCATCACCGGGCAGCAGGGCTAGTGCTGCCCCCCCATCATCACCGGGCAGCAGGGCTAGTGCTGCCCCCCCATCATCACCGGGCAGCAGGGCTAGTGCTGCCCCCCCATCATCACCGGGCAGCAGGGCTAGTGCTGCCCCCCCATCATCACCGGGCAGCAGGGCTAGTGCTGCCCCCATCATGGCAAGGGGCAGCAGGGCTAGTGCTGCCCCCATCATGGCAAGGGGCAGCAGGGCTAGTGCTGCCCCCATCATGGCAGGGCTAGTGCTGCCTCCATGTCAGCCCAGTGCATCAGACTGTCTGGACCGCGCTCCCTCATCTCTGCTGGGCTGTGGGATTCCACAGCAGGACCCCTCTGCCATTGTCAGACCCCCCACTGCAGCCTGTCCTGCTGGGGGATTGCTCAGACGCCTGTGACATGGAGCAGGAAACCTTTGAGCTTTATTTTAGATAAACAATGGATAAAACCATCTGCACAAAGTCCACATTCATTTGTGTTTCTGATACAATTAAACATTTTTTTGTATTTTCTGCATCTGGAGTGGTCAGAAGTGTGGAGCACCATGGCCGCCATAGTCATGTCTGATGGCTCAGTATCCGCCATAACTGATAAACTGAGTCATCAAGTCAGATACATTGAGAAATATGGGGTTTGGGTAAATTGACATCTTGCAGATGACTGTGGACATTGTCAGTAGTTGCAGGTTAGCACAATATCCTACATGTTTTAGGCTAGCGGCGTATTTGTATATAAATCTATACCTCGTATTTGTATATAAATCTATACCTCGTATTTGTATATAAATCTATACCTGTGCAGGGGAGTCTCTGGTCCCAGTGATTCCAAGCCCCTGTGCCTGCGCTTCACTACAGCCCCTTATTGGCTATAGCCGTCACATGGGGCAATCATCCTCCCTGGGGGCCGGGTTGTAGGGAGACCAGCAGATATAGACTCTGCCGGGGCTGGAGGGTTTAGGTTTTTATGCACATCTTCACCTGAGGATCTACAGACTCCATTGTGTTACACATATATTATGGGATTTAGCCACGCATTCTAGTTGTCTGTTGGGAAAATGCACAAAAAAATCTGTATCATTTATGAAATGGACATGCTGCGGATAGAAGAGTCTGCAAAACCGGTCACTTTCCAGCTTGAAAATAAAAGAAATGTGTCAGTGAGGTTAGAAGGGATCACAACAACTTTGCTAGGACTGAATCTCTTAAGAAATACGTTGTGTCTGAACATACAGTTTGGGCTAAACTCTATACAATATTCACCATCATGGGACAGCTGCTTTAGGCTGCGGCTACATAACGACTTTGGCAGCGACACCTGTTGCATGGCGATCATGAGGGTACCACGGCATGCAAATTGCAAAAAATCCAATAGTGTCAGATTTTTTGCGCCTTGCTTGTTGCAGTACCCTCAGGGTCACAATGCCACCCCATTCACTTGTATTAAGCTGCAATGTAACAGCGACACAGTGAACTTTGGTAGAGCGACAGGTGTCTGTAGTCCTAGCCCTATAAAAATCCTTAGATTTTTTTCCTCTCCATTTTCAAGTGTCAAAACTTCGCCACGTTCCATATAAAATTGGTGCACATCTAGTTAGCCAATAAAAGGTTATTTATTTAGGTCTTTATGTAAAAAAAAAAAAAAAGGGACTTTATATAGGCCTTATTCAAAACTGAATATTTGTAAAGCAGTTTTTGACCTCACGGTTCTTACAGGTGAAACATTTATTTTATATGCTTTAACAGAAAAATGCCAAAAACTGCCTGGTAAACACCATGTGTAACGCATTATACAAATCGTAGATACTCCCATTTGACTCTGGGCGTTGGCCTTCGCCCTGTACACCTGCTGAAGATATTGGAATACGCTGCAACTGTTTGGTCATTTTATTGTCACCGATGTGTAGAGCATGGTGTGTAAAAAAAAATATATATAATTTTTTTTTATTTTTTTTCCACAAAAATAAATGCAAAAGTGAGAAAAAAAAAACAAACAGCAGCTAAAAAATGCTTTCATTGATTCTTAATGAATTCCAGCCAACATCTGGCTTCAGCACAACAAAGACATGTAACAGAAGAGAGCAGGGAGTACTCATGCTACAGGGGCCAAGCACTGCAGGCTGCTCGAAATCTAACAATATGACAGGTGTTTGTGCACGAGAACCTGGTTTTGGGTCTGACTAATCCTTTGAATCAGAGTCCCAGCAGGTGAAGACGAGGAATTCTATCCACATCCAGTAAGTGTCTTCTCGCAGCCCTTGAAGCAAAATGCAAACAGTCCTATAGCGGAAACAACGGCAGTCAAGAAGTGACAGTAGAAGGGAGCTAATGACTCAGCTTGTAGGAGTCTGCCTTCATTTCCTGGAAGTACTGCTGTCATCTCAGTGACAGGCAGCAGTGACTGTTAGACGCACATCAATGATCAACGTGCAAATCATCGTTAGGCTATGTGCCCACGTTGCGGACCTGAAGCATATTTTTTACGCTTCTCCCTGGCGGGAAAATCGCATGCGGATATTACATGCGGTTTTCCCGCCAGGTAGAAGCGTTTGTGAGGCGTCTTTGCATGCATTTCCGCATGCGGGTTATCAACACTTCTCCAAGCATCACTTGGAAAAGCGCTTGACAACTTGTTCAGAATGGTAAAAAAAAAAAAAAAATCAAAAAATAAACTTTATACTCACCTTCCGATGCATTCTCTGCCCCGTCCGGAGGCTTGAGCGGCTCACGCTGTTGTGTGCAGGACCTGCGGTGACGTCATTGAGTCATGTGGTGGGTCACATGACTCAATGACGTGGCAGGTCCTTCAGACAACAGCGCGACGGAGGGAAAACATCAGAAGATAAGTATAAACTTCATTTTATTCTTTTTTTTTTTACAGGTTCTTTGGTACCCAGGTCTGGATGAGAGTCTCCTCTCATCCAGACTTGGGTACCATCCGCACATTGATTCCGCTGCGCTTCCGCAAAATTAATGAACATGCTGCGGATTTTTGACCGCAGCATATACGCTGCGGAAAAATCCGCAGCATGGGCATTGACATTGCGGAATGCCATTGGGGACCATGGGGTGCGGATATACATGCGTTTTTCAAGCGTTTACGCTGCGGAAATTCCACAGCATATACGCTTGAAAAACGCTACGTGGGCACACAGCCTCAAAGTGCAAGAAACTTTCCATTTAGCAGTAATGTCCTAGGAACACTTGGTTATAAGCACATGAAATTCATGCTGTTTTTAGGAGCGTCTGACAGAGCTGTAAGGCCACGTTCAGTATTTTACATCAGTATTTGTCCCACTCCTGGTTTTGGCTTACAATCAGAGGAGAAGTATAATAGAAACACGTCACCACTTCTGTATTTATCACCCACTCCTGGTTTTGGCTTACAAATACTGAGGTAAAAAAAACCTCAAATACTGAACGTGTGAATGTGGCCTATAGGGAAAGATTTGCCCTTGAATAATTTGTGAAGCCACTCTTGGTTACCAATACTGAAAATACTGCCATGTAAATGTCTTACGTGGAGCCAGTGTATTTCATACACTCATAGCCTTATAAATTACCATGTACAGTATATTTTATAATACTTGCTCTACTCTTATCTACTGCTGATAGAAAACACCCATTGAAGCCTATAAAGTGTGTTTCACGTATGGATGCTTGCATACCTGATTTGTATTTGATCCATTTCAGCGTCATATATTTGGCTGTCGAGCTCAGGAGACCTGCACCACAGTCCTTGCTTGGGCCACAAAACATGGATATGTGACTCCAGCCTTATGTAGTTCAATTTCCTGCCTACAAGACGTTCATTAGGCTAGTGCAACACAGCAAGATGCAGATTGCGAGGCAGCAACTTAACCCCTCAGGCCACGTGTACACGTTGAGGATTTGGTCAGTTTTTTACCTCAGTGTAATCCAAAACCAGGAGAGGAACAATCAGAGGAAAAGTATAATAGAAACACGTCACCACTTCTGTATTTATCACCCGCTCCTGGTTTTGGCTTACAACTACTGAGGTAAAAAACTCACCAAACACTGAACATGTGCACATGGCCTTAGATACCGCTGTCAATTATGACAGATTGGAAATGGGTGGGATGTTTCCCTTTCAACACATTTCAGCCCGCTTACAATGTGATTGCAGATGGGGTCTACTGAAGACCCACTTGTCTGCCACGTGCTATGACATAGCATAGAAGATCAGTAATTATAGAATACAATGCAATATTACAGTCTTACACAAGTGATCACAGGTTCAAGGCCCCTTGGGAACAATTGGAAAAATGTAAAAAACAATGAAAAATATTAATAAAAAAAATTGTTATATATAAGTTCAAAGTATCCCCTTTGTTATCTTAAATAAAATAGTATATTTGGTAGAGCAGCATATATACCGTAATTGTCAAAATTCATAAATTGTCTTATTATTTTTTTCCATTTGATGAATGTAGCAAAAAAAAATAATCAAAATGGCAGAATTACTGTTTTTTTTTGTGGTTTGGGTTTTTTAGGGGGTCACTGCATCTCCCAAAAAGTGGAAATAAAAGTAGTAGTGATAAAACCTACAACTCATACTATGAAAAAGTAACCCTCGTAATACTGCATGGACTTAAAAAAAAATATATCTCTCTGGAATATGGTGACATGAACCACTTTATTTATTTTTAAGTAGAAATATAAAAAAGCTACATAAATTTGGTATCACCATAACTGTAGTGACCAATAGGACAAAGGTATATTTTTAATATAAAATGAACTTTGAAACAGCGGAATCCCAAAAATGGTGGACTATTTTTCCCCAAGTCACATCAAAGGCCTCATAGGAATATCTAGAGAAACTGATGGTGGAAAGAGCAGAATGGAGCGAATCAGTGGTGTAACTTATAGCTTGTGGGTCCAGTCAAAATCTCCAACAAGGCTCCCAAATATCACGAGTCTTCTATAGTATTGGTCTTCTCATATGTGCCAAAGGGACCAAAGCCCAGGTGCGGCTACTAACCCTGCACCCACTATAGTTATGCCCATGGAGCGCATCATATACTAACAGGTCAGGTTTATATGTATTTTTGGTCTGGGTTCTGTCTGTGAAAAAACGGACGGCACTCGGACCAATGTTATTCAGTAGGGCAGTGCAGACCAACGATTTTTTTTCATGGAACTAAATCTGCGTGTGAAAAAAATCGCATCTTGCACAAGTTTCTTATGTAAATCAGATGAGACTCACCCACTCAAGTCTATGGGTGCGCAAAAAAATCCAATGCTATACAGATACACAGTACAGAATCCGTTTACTGATACATTGCAATTCTGTAACATCGGAAACTGTAAATGTTCCTGTGAATGATTTATAGCAGCTGCTGTCAAAAAACAGATTGTACACGGATGAGAAGTGAGAAAACAAAATTCTGAATCACTCTTTGAACAATTTTTTAAATGCTTGTGTGAACTTACCCATAAAATGATTAGCAGCGAAACTCACACTGGCGTATAAAAAAAGCAGTCCCATTCCCATCCAGAAAAGTGGGACGATATTTTTTCTCACTTATAATCCGTATACAATCCGTTTTTTTACTTAGCAGCTATTACAGTTTCCTATGTTACAGAATTGGAATATATCTGTAAAAATCGGATGCCGTACTGATGCTCCGTATGACATTTGATTTTTTTTCTCACACTCATCAGATTTCGGAGTGAAATCGCAGCATGCCGAATACAGCTGAGAAAAAATACACAGATCTGCACTGCCTCGTTATAACATTGTTCCAAGCACAATCCCTTTTTGGCTGTGTGCCCACGATGCGTTTTTTAAGCGTTTCCGCAGCGGCAATTCCGCTACAGATACACTTAAAAAACGCTTGGTAGAAGGTCTGCCATGTTCCCCAATGATAATCCGCATGTGCTGTGCACATGCTGCAGATTCCAAGATGCGGAATCCAAGGTTTCAATGTGCGCATGGTACCCGGGTTTGGAGAAGAGGAGACTCTCCTCTGGACCCGGGTACCATAGTACCTGTAAAAAAAGAATAAAATAAAAAATAAATATTATACTTACCTTCTGATGGCCCCCGGTCTCCATAGTGATGCGTCCTGGCTTGCCGGTAACTCGCGATGGTCTGAAAAGGACCTGCCGTGACATCATTTATTCATGTGACGGGTCACGTGACCGCTGACGTCGGCCGGTCCTTTAGTCCACCGCGAGCTGCCGGCAAGCCGAGACGCATCGGATAAAGACTCCGGGGGCCATCGGAAGGTAAGTATATATTTATTTTTTTATTTTTTACCATTCTTTACTGTCACACTATATAAATCCATACTGGTTACATGGATTTATATAGTGTGACCAAGTTGACAAGCACTTTCCAAGTGATGCTAAAATCGCTTGGAAAGCGCTTGTCAACCCGCATGCGGAAATGCAAGTGAAGAACGCTTCACATCCGCATGTCTCTGGCAGGAAAAACGCATGTACAATCCGCATGCGTTTTTTCTGCCAAGGAGATGCAGAAACGCTCAGAAAAAAATCCGGAGCATTTCTGCATCGTGGGCACATAGCCTTTTTCTCGCTTTGCACTCGTCTGATTTATACACTAGTGTGAATGAGCCCTAGTGCACATTAATATATAGCAGTGCTTGTTTACTTAAAATCTATAGAAAGGTCAGCACAAGAAGGAATGACAGACCTGAATGGTGTGTTACGGCTGCTCATTATGCTTTCTAGATGCAGAACTGTTCAGTTTTATTTGCTGCCTCTCATCAATGACTTCTTAGTAATGTCCTGAGAAATCATTAACATCTTCTGTCTAATGAACAGTGAGATTCATGTGTAATAAAATATCTTTTGGATGTAATTTTTGCAGCCAGGAAATGTCTCAGCTATGCAGCATCTGCATAATAATGTGTATTAGTGGGAGCTTATGTCTACTGATGTAAAAAAAAAAAATAACAGCAATGAAAATCACATCACGGAGATCTATTTGCCTAGTTTTCTGTTAAAGGGAATCTGTAAAATGAGTCTGTAAACTAAGCACAGCACATTATCGAGTACATAGCCCCCGCCCACCCACCCCCCTCCAAAATTGTACCTTTAGGCCATATTTCCGCATAGTGTAAATACTGCGTTTTTTACCAGCTGAATTTTTTTGTGAGCAGAAATCTGCTGTGTTTAACTGTCCATGCAAAGTGGATGTAATTTCATGGAAACTCTGCCCACTTTACGCCTAAAGACTCAGTTGAACTGTGCATCTTTAATGCATCTTTTCTCTATAGGAAAAACACATTTAAAAAAAATCGCAATTGTTTTTTTTTTTTTTTTAAAGGGAACCTTTCAGGTACCCCATGCCCTCCAACCATGCAGCATTTACCTATGTATGAGTAAACTCGCTGCCTAACCAGCCCTGTATAACATTATTGAGTGAAAACAAAGTATAAGGCTTTGTGCCCACGATGCAGAAAGGCTCCGGATTTTTCCTGAGCGTTTCTGCATCTCCCTGGCAGAAAAAACGCATGCGGATTGTACATGCGGATTGTACATGCGTTTTTCCTGCCAGGGACATGCGGAAATGAAGTGTTCTTCACTGGCATTTCCGCATGCGGGTTATCAAGCGCTTTTCCAAGCGATTTTAGCATCACTTGGAAAGTGCTTGACAACTTGGTCACACTATATAAATCCATGCAAACGGCATGGATTTATATAGTGTGACCTTAAAGAATAGTAAAAAATAATATCTATACTTACCTTCCGATGGCCCCCGCTGTCTTGATCCCCTCCGTCCCGGCAGAGGTAGACTGAAGGACCTGCCGACGTCAGCGTCACGTGACCCGTCACATGACTATGACGTCAGCGCAGGTCCTTCATTCCATTGCGAACTGCCGGTATGCGAGGAGGAGCGCAGCGCGGGCCGCCAGAAGGTAAGTATATATTTATTTTTTATTCTATTCTTTTTTTTACAGTTTCTATGGTACCCAGGTCCGGAGGAGAGTCTCCTCTTCTCTAGACCTGGGTACCATCCGCACATTAGAACGCATGGAATGCGCATTTACATATACAATGATGCGTAATCCATGCGATCTAGTGTAAGTCAATGGCGGCGAAAACGCAGCACTTCCGCAAAATAATTGGTAGTGCTGCGTTTTTTTCCGCAATGATAATCCGCAGCGGAAATTTCCGCAGCATGTGCAGAGCACATGCGGATTATCATTGGGGAACATGGCAGGCCTTCTACCATGCGTTTTTTAAGCATTTCTGCAGCGTTTTTGCCGCGGCGGAAACCCTTAAAAAAACGCATCTTGGGCACACAGCCTAAAAAAAGCATTTATAATGTCCCTGTTTCCTATGCTAATGAGGGCTTTGACTAGTCGATGGGGCGTTAGCTGCCCCAGACTAATCAGCCCTCTTTCCATGTTATCACGGCCGTGTTAACGTGATAACATAATTTGCACGAGCGGCGTCATTGCCGCTCATGCAAATCTCGCGCATGTGCAACGTGCATTCCGGCAGCATTACTGCATCTCTGAAACCAGGTGTATGCTTCCCGGCTTCAGATGCGTGCACTGCGCATGACCGGAAGCCATTTTCTAAGCTTCCGGGCATGCGCAGTGCGAACCTCTGAAGCCGGGACGCATACACCTGTATGACGCTGCTCATGCAAATTATGTTATCACCCTCACTGGGGTATGATAACATGGAAAGAGGGTTGACCAGTCTGGGCAACTAACCCCCCATTGACTAGTCAAAGCCCACATTAACATAGGAAACGGACATTATAAATGCTTTTTTCATACCTTGTTTTCACTCAATAACGTTATGCAGGGCTGGTTAGGCTGCGAGTTTACTTATACATAGGTGAATGCTGCTTGGTTGGAGGGCATGGAGGACCTGACAGGTTCCTTTTAAGTGCAGAGTTAAAACATTTCTGTACTATACAACACATTAAGGCCACGTTCAGTATTTGGTCAGTATTTTGCCTCAGTATTTGCAAATGGAAACAAAGAGTGGGTGAAAAATACAGAAGTGGTGACATGTTTCTATCAGACTACATTCCCACCATACGGAGCCACCTTTGGCCCCGACACTGCGGAGAAGCCGCCTGTGGCTTCCGCTCAATATGCTAATGAGCGGCACTATTTTTTTTTCCACATGTAGACTTTCCTCATAGACATTAGGTCTATGAGGAAAGTCTGTACGCGGACCCGCAAGAGAAATTGATATTCTGCGGTCTGGAAAGACGCACCACATGTCAGTTTCCGCGGGTGTACGGAGACGCATAGTGGACATGGGATTTCTACAAATCCCATCCATTATGCTGTAACATCTGGCGCTGCGGATTGGACGCAGCACACAATCCGCAGCAATTACTGATCATGTGCACATACCCTTATACTTTTCCTCTGATTGTTCCACACCTGGTTTTGGCTTACAAATACTGAGGTAAAATCCTGACCAAATACTGAACGTGTGAACATGGCCTAAAAATGCTACTTCAAATCTGGAAAAACACATTAAAAAACCTGCGAAAAGGCAATAATCAGAGAAGATTGTTAGGCTATGTGCCCACGATGCAGAAATGAAGCAGAAAATTTCTGCAGCATTTCTGCATCTCCCTGGCAGAAAAAACGCATGCAGATGGTGCATGCTTTTTTCCTGCAGAATACATGCGGATTCACATGCGTTTCCGCATGCGGACTGACAAGCGCTTTCCAGGCGATAGCATCACTTGGAAAGTGATTGACAACTAGGTCACACTGTATAAATCCATGCAAACAGCATGGATTTATATAGTGTGACCGTAAAACAATGCTTAAAATAAAGCTATACTCACGCCCGATGCCCCGGTGTGTGCTGCAGCGCTCATTCCTGTCTGGTTCCTGGCTGCCGGTATATCGCGAGACACAGCGGTGAAGGGCCTGCGGTCACATGACTGACGTCACCGAAGGTCCTTCAGCGCTGCCGGCATGCAGAGAGAAGCTGCCGGCATGCAGAGAGAAGCTGCCGGACAGGTGAATATAAACTTTATTTGTTATTTTATTCTTTTTTTCACAGGTACAATGGTACCCAGGTCTGGAAGAGAGTCTTCTCTCCTCCAGACCTGGGTACCATACGCACATTGAATCGCATATAATCCGCGTGTACAAATGTACAGACGCGCATTATATGCGTCTCAATGCAAGTCAATGGCGGCGCTTCCGCAAAATTAATGAACATGCTGCGGATTTATGAGCGCTGCAGAAACGCTGTGGAAAAATCCGCAGCATGTGCATTGACATTGCGGAATGCCATTGGGGACCATGGGGTGTGGATTACCATGCGTTTTTGATGCGTTTCCGTTGCGGAAATTCCGCAGCGGAAACGCATGAAAAACGCATCGTGGGCACGCAGTCTTATAGCACATGGTGTGGACTCCTGCAGAATATATGCAGATAAAATGCATAAAATGGTAATTCATCCTTAGGCTATGTTCACACACTGTGTTTTTGCTGCTTTTTATGCAAATTATAGATTGCTTTTTATAGTACCAGTAAAAGCTATTAGATTTCAGAAATCTCTTGCACACTCTTGCTTTTTTTCATAACTGATTTGGATAACTGCTGCTTTTTTTTATATCTGGAGCACGTCAATTCTTTCAGTGTTGTTGCAGCGGTTTTTCACCATACAAAGGAATGAGAAAGTGCAAAAATGCTGGGAAAAAAACACAACACTGCATTTTTGCTGCATTTTTTGTTGTGTTTTTGGTGAATAAAACTAACTTTATTAAACATGTACTGTAGACAAAGAACACATGTAATCTGCACCAAAAAAGCAGCAAAAACCCACCACAATGCTGCTTTTATAAGCAGCTTCTTTACTGTCAAGAGAGCAGCTTTTGCTTGCAGAATAAAAAGCTGCAAAAACGCAACGTGTGAACAATGCCTTAGTGTTTTAGGCTGTTTGCCCACAATGAGTTTTTGGTGCTATGTATTTTCTCTGAGGCAAAAATTCAGCGTCTTGCAGTTCCAGTAAAGTGGATGGGATTTATAGAAATCTCATGCCCACTATGTTTTTTACTCAGCGTAACCTGACCTGCGGTGCGTGTTTGAAATCTGCAACATCTCAATTTCTCAGCTCCACTAAGTTTCATGATCAGATTTTCCCCATAGACTTGCAGTAGATGCAGAAAATCTGAAGGTAAAAAACGCATGTAATCCACACATAAAGTTTTATCGAAACCAAATACCAGGAAGTATCAAAAACAGAGCAGTTTTATTTTAAAACATGACACCAAAAAGACGTACAAACCATAGCGTAAAAAAACGCTGTAAAAATGCTTGTAAAAAAAAAACAAGTAAGCTAATTTACCTAATAGGTGCAGAAATGGTGCAGAAAATCTGCAACATCAAAAACTCACCAAATCCCAGAACACCACAACGTCTGATTTCCTGTACTCCTGCACTGATTAGCCACACTTCACCATCATATTAAACGGTGCATGTTTCTGCTTGCAGTGCAGGAGTTAATTTGTTCAGTTAAGAGCTTCTGGAGCTCTCCAGCATTGATGATCTCAGCTGTTCAGTGTTGGCCACTCCCTTGTCCTCTATATAATGCCTCTGGCTATCAGGGATGCCATTGTTAGCTTCATGCTGCCTGGTTCTGGAGCTGTTGGGCTTGGTTGTTTGAGGAGGCATTGGGAATGTCTATCTAAAGACTGTTGCTTGGTGCTAAGAAAGGTATGTGGCCCTGGCGTTTTCACCATTAGAAGTTATCCGGGGAGCAGGGATTGCTAGGGCGCCCCTAGCGTTAGGTACAAGGAAGGAGACCATGGCCTCGGAATATCTGACAACAGTCAGTCAGAGTTGTGACAGTCTCATTAGAGTTTGTTCCTAAATCGCTGAGCTGAAACTTTGTTTATGGTGCAATCAGAAAGGAAAAGCTGTGGGCATAGTGAGCCTGACAGATATCTAAACCATATTTCCTTTTTCATCAGTCATGACAACCTTCAAGCTAAACTGTGTTTCTACAGAACACCGTTTTAGTTTTTGTCATAAAAATGTTTTTTTTGTTGTTTGTTTGTCACAGCTTGGATCCCGTTCACTTTTCACCTTTGAACCTGTCACGGAAGAAGTTACAAGGCTCCTCGCTTCTTCTCACCCTAAAACCTGCACCAATCATCCTATTCCCGCACATCTCCTCTCTCTGGCTGTCACTGCCCACCTAACTAAAATAATTAAACCTCTTTCTTTCTTTCTTCTGGTATCTTTCCCTTCTAATCCAAACATAACCCCTTTACTAAAAAAAAAAAACATCCCTAGACAAGAACTGCTCTGCTAACTACAGACAGGTCTCTTATCTCCCCTTCATCTCTAAACTCCTGGAATGCTGGTCCACTCTCCTCTAATCCGCTATTTTACAGATAACTCCCTTCTTGACATATTCTGTAGCACTTTACAATTAAGCTGGGACATGTACAGGCAATAAAGATATTACAGAGTAACACATAGTTCAACAGTTACAGGAGGAATGAGGGCCCTGCTTGCAAGCTTACTATAAGGAAATCGGGGGAGGCAAAAGGAAGAAAGTGCTTGTCATATGTGGTCCAGCCATCATTATAATAAATAGGGGTTTTAAAATAAAGCTGCATGATCTGGTCATCAGCCAGTATCTGTTTAGGTACAGTCACAAAGTGCTATTATTATTATTTATTTATATACTACCATTGATTACATGGTGCTGTACATGAGAAGGAGTTACATACAAAATACAGATATCATTTACAGTAAGCAAACTAACAATGATAGACTGGTACAGAGGGAAGAGGACCCTGCCCTTGCGGGCTTACATTCTACAGGATGATAGGGAAACAGACAGTAGGTAGGGAGGTTGCAGTAGCTCCGATAGTGTTGAGGTGGCAGTGTGGTCATTGCAGGTTGTAAGCTTTCTTGAAGAGATGGGTTTTCAGATTCCGCCTGAAGGATCTGAGTGTGGTGGATAATTGGACATGTTGGGGCACAGAAATTCAGAGGATTGGGGATACTCCAGAGAAGTCTTGGAGGCGATTGGGTGAGGAACGAATAACTGTGGAGGAGAAAAGGAGGTCTTGAGAAGACCAGAGGTTACGTGAGGGGAAGATATCAGGAGATTAGTTTGGAGATGTACGGAGGAGAGAGGTTATGGATGGCTTTGTAGGTCAGTGTTAGTAGTTTTAACTGGATACGCTGGGGAATTTGGAGCCAATAAAGAGACTTAAAAAGTGGGGAAGCAGAGGAGTAGCGAGTTGAGAGATGAACTAGTCAGGCAACCGAGTTAAGGACGGACTGGAGAGTGTTAGCGGGTAGGCCACAGAGGAGGATGTTGCAGTAGTCAAGGCGGGAAATGATGAGGGCATGCACAAGCATTTTAGTGGATTTAGCGTTTAGGAAGGGACGGATTCTGGAAATATTTTTGAGCTGGAGGCGACAGGAGGTGGGGAGAGCGTCGATGTGTGGTTTGAAGGACAGGGCAGAGTCAAGGGTTACTCCAACGCAGCGGATGTCCTTTATTGTGATAGATGGATAGATCAACTAGGGGAGTTAGGTGAGATGAAGGATGCTATTGAGTGCATGTAGGATGTGGAAACAGAGGAATAGGAGAGAACAGATTCTGAGGAAAATTTAGAAAGGGGGAAGAGTTAGATTAGTGTAGTGAGGTAATAGGCCTGTCTAAAGAGATGTGTTTTTAAAGCACACTTAAAAATGTGGGAGCTAGGTAAATCAGATTATCTGGGGCAGTGCATTTTAGAAAAGTGGGAGGTTCAGATTATGGAGGATGATCAGTTCATAGAGATCACGAGTAGGGTGATGGACAGATAGAGATGAGAGTGGAGATGTATGGTGACACACAATGTATAAATGCGCAAGAATAATTTTTTCCACTCTCATAAATAATTCAATGCACGAATGAGCATTTTTGGCCATACAGTTTGCTTGTTTAGATAATGTACATTACACAATTAGGCTACATTCCCAGGATGAGCTTTTATTTTGACGCTGCATGTTTTCCCTGCATCAAAAACTTACAGTTCCAGCAAAGTGGATGCGATTTATAGAAATCTAATGCACACTGTGCTTCTTATTTACGCTGTGTAAACTGACCTGCGGTGCGTTTTTCAAATCCACAGCATGTCAATTTCTCTTTTGGGTACGTTGAGATTTCTGTGCAGATTTTCCCCATATACTTACATTAGATGCGGAAAATCTGCAGGTAAAAAACGCACATGCATTTTTAGTGTATTTCCTTGGTGGAAACGCATAAAAAACGCATGTAATCCACACATACGTATGTCAATATAGTTCAGTGAAATCAAAATACCAGAAAGTTTCAAAAACAAGCCAGCTTTATTTAAAAAATGACAAACCAAACAGAGACAAAAACCGCAGCGTAAAAAACACGATAAAAACGCATGTTAAAAAACCGCACATAAAAACGCAATGACAAATGCAAGGAACCTAATTTAAATAATAGGTGTAGAAATTTTGCAACATCAAAAACGCACCAAAAGCTCATCGTGGGAATGTAGCCTTATTGTGCACAGTGAGTCATACCGTTTGCATCTGAGCATTTATCGGCTTGTCTAAATGTGCCTAAACTTTCCACAATGCTACATCTCCTCCTTTTATCTTTCTACCACCCTTTCCATGTTCTAAGTTATAGTATGTCAACAATCTTAGAATAACACATCCTCTACAGTACAAACCTCCCAATCCTGCCTTCAAGACTCTACCCATGCTGCACTATTTCTCTGGAATGCACTATCCCAGAAAATCAGATTAATTCACAATGTCCACAGTTTTGAGCCCTAAAACACATCTAATCTGATTCCTTTCCTTTTAACCTTCACCTTTTACATTATTCCCAAGAAATGGATTCCTTCATTTAAGGCCTGATAAAGATGTCTGTTTTTCCACATATGTTTTTACTGTCAGTGATTTTCCTGTATACAAACATTTTACATATACAGTGGTGGCAAAAAGTATTGGCACCCCTGCAATTCTGTCAGATAATACTCAGTTTCTTCCTGAAAATGATTGCAATCACAAATTCTTTGGTATTATTATCTTCATTTAATTTGCTTGCAAGGAAAAAACACAAGAGAATGAAGCAAAAATCAAATCATTGATCATTTCACACAAAACTCCAAAAATGGGCCAGACAAAAGTATTGGCACCCTCAGCCTAATACTTGGTTGCACAACCTTTAGCAAAAATAACTGCGAACAACCGCTTCCGGTAACCATCAATGAGTTTCTTACAATGCTCTGCTGGAATTGTAGACCATTCTTCTTTGGCAAACTGCTCCCGGTCCCTGATATTTGAAGGGTGCCTTCTCCAAACTGCCATTTTGAGATCTCCCCACAGGTGTTCTCCACCATGTTTGACTGTAGGGACCGTGTTCTTTTCTTTGAATGCCTTTTTTTTTTTTTTCCTGTACACTCTATGTTGATGCTTTTTCCCAAAAAGATCTACTTTTGTCTAATCTGACCAGAGAACATTCTTCCAAAACGTTTTAAGCTTTCTCAGGTAAGTTTTGGCAAACTCCAGCCTGGCTTTTTTATGTCTCGGGGTAAGAAGTGGGGTCTTCCTGGGTATCCTACCATACAGTCCCTTTTCATTCAGACGCCGACGGACAGTACGGGCTGACACTGTTGTACCCTCGGACTGCAGGGCAGCTTGAACTTGTTTGGATGTTAGTCGAGGTTCTTTATCCACCATCCGCACAATCTTGCGTTGAAATCTCTCGTCAATTTTTCTTTTCCGTCCACATCTAGGGAGGTTAGCCACAGTGCCATGGGCTTTAAACTTCTTGATGACACTGCGCACGGAAGACACAGGAACATTCAGGTCTTTGGAGATGGACTTGTAGCCTTGAGATTGCTCATGCTTCCTCACAATTTGGTTTCTCAAGTCCTTAGACAGTTCTTTGGTCTTCTTTCTTTTCTCCATGCTCAATGTGGTACACACAAGGACACAGGACAGAGGTTGAGTCAACTTTAATCCATGTTAACTGGCTGCAAGTGTGATTTAGTTATTGCCAACACCTGTTAGGTGCCACAGGTAAGTTACAGGTGATGTTAATTACACGAATTAGAGAAGCATCACATAATTTTTCAAACAGTGCCAATACTTTTGTCCACCCCCTTTTTAGGTTTGGTGTGGAATTATATCCAATTTGGCTTCAGGACAATTCTTTTTGTGTTTTTTCATTGAAGACAAATTAAATGAAGATAATAATACCAAAGAATTTGTGATTGCAATCATTTTCAGGAAGAAACTGAGTATTATCTGACAGAATTGCAGGGGTGCCAATACTTTTGGCCACCAGTGTATATACTTATTTTCAAAGCTTCTTCTCATTACAACATTAAAAACAAACCGCACACGTATTACACACATATGGCATCCATGCACTGCCTTGGGACTCAAAGACTTGTACGGGTGATTTTGATCCATGACAATGATCAAAAATAGACATGTTTCCATGTTTTTTTTGCATAACACGGTCCGCAAAAAAACACGGGCATGTGGACAGCCCCATAGACTATAATGTGTATAGTATATGTGGCGCCAGTGAGGGTTCGGTTGCCACAGAGGTACTGCACCTCACCCAGAGGTGTGGTGTCTCCCTTCTCTCAGGTAAGGTAGGAGTGCTGCACGGAACCCCAAACACCTGCATCCAACACTACACTACTCCAGGCCGGCTGGAGGGGCAGCATGCAGAGCGCAGCTGCTGAGCCCTGACCCTGGCTGGAGTGGGGGGAACCCAAAGGTAGGGGGAACCAGTAATTGGTGTAGGTGGAGGAAGTAGTTAGAGGGAGCACTTTGGTAGGAGTATAAAGTAGGGAAGCCATCTTAGGCAAAGGAGATGAGATTAGATTAATCAAGTGGCTAGTTCTAGGGAGCTGTTCAGAAGAACAGCTCGGGACAGTTCAAAAGAACGGTCCAGGAGCAGAGTCTCATTAGGAGATCTGCTCCACAAGTAGGGCCAAGTCAGGAGGCCCAGGAGGGGAGCAGGGAGTAGGCTCCATTCTAAGAAAGGATCCTAGGGGGTGCGGCGCGTGCAGGATGGCACCCGTACGCCCCGCATCTGCCAGAAGACAGAGGGATCGTAGCCGCATTCTAGTCCCCTGAGGGTCAAGCAAGTCTGTGTAACTCCGACGGACAGGAGGGACTTCAGAGTACCCGAACAGGACTGAGAGTGGGCAGCGCAGAGCATGAGGGAGAAGGACCTAGTGTGAAGACGGTCAAAATAGGAACACAAGAAAGTGGGGTTCTGCCAGGTATCCTCAAGCTGTCTGAGGAAGGATTGAACCCCTGCCCGGTGAACGCAGCACGACGCGGGAGGCCTGCACCTGTACAGTGCACCTGTGAACTGTCTGAAGAATCGTGAGTAAAATCTCGGATGACTGCACTGTACTGCCTCCGTCCATTCTTTCATCGGAGCCATTGTATCCCCTGCACTACAACGCCCAGCGCAACCACCTCTCTCACACCACACTGCCCTGAGGCCTGCTCCACCGGTGGGGAGCCGTTCCATCACGAGCTGCCCTAACATCTGCCTCAGAGGACTGTTGCAGCGCTGGTGATCCCCACCAGACACCACAGGTGGCGTCACAAACTTTCCAATAATAACCCCCTTTTGCACTGACCGCCCTGGGTCATTGACCGGACCAGCCACCGTGATATTCCCCTGCAAGCAGCCAGAGGCCCGGCTGCCGAGTACCCCACGGCCCTGGGGGCGCGTCATATATATCTGTGAAAAACTGATATCGGAATGAAGCCTAACCGTACCGCACACACTCCCTCCACCATAATGCACTATTTTTCTGTGTAGATAATAGCTGGATGGATGGCTAGGCATACCTCCCAACTTTTGAAGAACAGAAAGAGGAACAGATGTTGTGGCGCTGTGTGGCAAATTTTGGCCACACTCCAGGTCACACCCCATTCCACGCCCATTTACCATTTCTTTCTCCCCTAGCAGGAGGAGTTGTCAGAGGGGCGCTGGTAGTGAGGGACATTCAGCAGACGCTCGAGACTGCAGGGCGTAGACCAAAATCCAGCCTGTCAGCTGTATCCAGGACAGTTGGGACTAGATGAGCAGATGGATTCCTGGGTCTCTGGTCCAGCGTCCAGATCAGTGGTACCTGGCGGCTGGACGGGAGGCCACGAATCTCTAACCATCCAGCGTCCCTGGCGGCTTTTGATCTTCCAGGGCAGCACGACGTCATCTGTGCGTCCTGCTCATCTCTAGTTGGGACCTGTGGATTATTTTTTGTTCCCTCATTCACAGTCGGAGCCGCCAGAACTTTCTCATCTCTATGTAGCTTCACTATATGACATCCAGCTTTTTTGTGTCTGTAAAGCCGTGTTCACACGTTGTAGAAATACTGTGTTTTTTGTTTTCTGCAGGATCCGCACCAAACTAAACAATAACAGTCTTCTCTAATTATTGCTGCATTTTTTATGCCCTTTTCCCCTTATTTGATGCATTTTTGGTGCAGATGTGAAGCCGCGTTTTTTAATTGCTTTTTATAGTACAGAAAAGCTTTGATTCTTAATAAAGTATTTGCAGTTTTTTTACATGCTTTTTTTTTAATGCCACGGCCCCACTATCAGTATTTGGTCAGTATTTTTTCTCAGTAGTGGGAGCCAAAACCAGGAGTGGGTGATAAATGCAGAATTGGTGACTTGTTTCTATTATAGCTTTTCTCTGATTGTTCCACTCCTGGTTTTGGCTCCCAATCTTGAGAAAAAATACTGACACAATGCTGACCAAATACTGATAGTGGGGCTGTGGCCTTATAAATATATTGGCTCCTCAAAGGAACTTGAGAACTGAATCAACCACTAATAAAATAGCTTTCTGAAAGTTTCTTGAAAATTTGTAAAAATGGTCTCTCCAGTTCTGATGATTTTATAAAGATATATTCACTATAGACGTGAAGCTGAGCCACTGTAATCAACGTTTGATTTCTTGTACAGAAATAATATTTATTTCTAAATACACATATCTTCCATCGACTCCCATATGTGTGATCAACTGTGTGATGTGTAAATGTCTCCCTCATCCTGCCTGTCCTACCTTTTCTCTGATTGTTCCTCACCTGGTTTTGGCTCCCACTCCTGAGAAAAAATACTGACTGAATACTGATAGTGGGGCCGTGGCCTTAGGCTCCAAATAGAAGACAAGAAAAAAAGTACCTAAACCGCACAGTTCAGCAGCGTCTGTAGACCACAGGGGGCAGAGTTCTCATGAAATCACATCTACTTTCCTTGGACAGTTAAACAGAGCAGAATTTCTGTGCAAAAGAAAAAAAAACAGTAGAAAAAAACTCAGCATATACACTACATGTGAACACAGTCTAAATGTCCAAGCAAAGTGAATGTGATTCCAAGAAACTCCGCTCTCCGTACATCTGGAGATGCTGCTGAACTCTGCGGTTTTAGTGCATTTTTTCTTTATAGACTTCTTCTGAAGAAAAAAACGCCGTTGCATTTTTAAGCACAGAATCAAAGCTTTTCTGTACTATAAAAAAGTGTTAAAAATGTGGATTCACTTCTGCACCAAAATTGCATCAAATATGGGGGAAAACGCATAAAAGAAACACTGCAAACACACAATAATCAGAGAAGATTGTTATTGCGTTGTGTGGTGCGGACACCTGTAGAAAAAAAGCAGCATTTACACTACGTGTGAATACAGCCTCAGCCTTGTTTTTAATACATTTTATATGAGTTTAATAGAGAAAAAATATCAATCATGGCATTTTTTTACGCCATTTACCTATCCCCGTAAATAATCTGATCGCTGTGTTGTGCAGGTCGTTAGGATTACAGGGACATCAAATATGTCCATGTTATGTGCTGATTTTTTAAAAGTGCATTAAAATGACAATATTTTAAGTGTTTTTCATAATTTTTTTGTAATTTTATAGGAAAAAAAAAATCTTTTATTCTCCCTGCTATAACAGATCAAGTATAGAAAGTTCTCATGACATCACCTGAGCTTGTAGCTCAGTATGTTCAGCTCCTGCCTGGGATATGTTAGGCTTCTGTTCACAAGAACTTGCAATCTATGATTAAATGGCACATAAGCTAAGAAGTACAGTCATGGCCAAAAGTATGGAGAATGAGACAAATAGTAATTTTTCCAAAGTTTACTGCTTCATTTTTTGTAATGGCAATTTGCATATACTCCTGAATGTCAGAGTGATCAGCTTAACAGCAATTACTGTACTTGCAAAGTCAATATTTGCCCAGAAAATGAACTTTAACCCCCAAAACACATTTCAACATCATTGCAGTCCTGCCTTAAAAGGAGCAGCTAACATCGTTTTAGTGATTGATCCATTAACACAGGTGTGGGTGTTGATGAAGACAGGGCTGGCGATCAATCAGTCATGATTAAGTAAGAATGACATCACTGGACACTTTAAAAGGAGGCTAGTTCTTGGTATCATTGTTTCTCTTCAGTTAACCATGGTTATCTCTAAAGAAACACGTGCAGCCATCATTGCACTGCACAAAAATGGCCTAACAGGGAAGAGTATCGCAGCTACAAAGATTGCACCTCAGTCAACAATCTATCGCATCATCAAGAACTTCAAGGAGAGAGCTTCCATTGTTGTCAAAAAGGCTCCAGGGCGCCCAAGAAAGAACTGCAAGCGCCAGGACCGTATATTAAAACTGTTTCAGCTGTGGGATCGGACTACCAGCAGTGCCGAGCTTGCTCAGGAATGGCAGCAGGCTGGTGTGAGTGCTTCTGCACGCACTGTGAGGCGGAGACTCTTTGAGCAAGGGCTGGTTTCAAGGAGGGCAGCAAAGAAGCCACTTCTCTCCAGAAAAAACATCAGGGACTGACTGATATTCTGCAAAAGGTACAGGGAGTGGACTGCTGAGGACTGGGGCAAAATCATTTTCTCTGATGAATCCCCTTTTCGATTGTTTGGGACATCTGGAAAACAGCTTATTCGGAGAAGAAGAGGTGAGCGCTACCACCAGTCTTGTCTCATGCCAACTGTAAAGCATCCTGAAACAATTCATGTGTGGGGTTGCTTCTCAGCCAAGGGAATCGACTCACTCACAGTCTTGCCTAAAAACACAGCCATGAATAAAGAATGGTACCAGAATGTCCTCCAAGAGCAACTTCTCCCAACCGTCCAAGAGCAGTTTGGCGCCCAACAATGCCTTTTCCAGCATGATGGAGCACCTTGCCATAAAGCAAAGGTGATAACTAAATGGCTCATGGAACAATACATAGAGATTTTGGGTCTATGGCCTGGAAACTCCCCAGATCTTAATCCCATTGAGAACTTGTGGTCAATCATCAAGAGACGGGTGGACAAACAAAAACCAACAAATTCTGGCAAAATGCAAGCATTGATTATGCAAGAATGGACTGCTATCAGTCAGGATTTGGTCCAAAAGTTGATTGAGAGCATGCCAGGGAGAATTACAGAGGTCTTGAAGAAGGGGCAACACTGCAAATATTGACTTGCTGCATTAACTCATTCTAACTGTCAATATAACCTATTGGTACTCATAATATGATTGCAATTATATTTCTGTATGTGACATAAACATCAGACAAACACTAATAAAAACCAGAGGCTAGCAGATCATGTGAAAATATAATTTTGGTGTCATTCTCAAAACTTTTGGCCATGACTGTAGTTGTTTTATGCAATGTTCCAGCCATCTTTCAACTGACTGTATGCATATTTCCCTATTTTTGAAAATTACAGATGTCTGGGGCATTGCAAAGAACAATCCCTTTTTACCTTCTGTGACATTAAATCGAGAATTGCAAACGCTTGTGAACAGGGCCCTAACGCCTTATTTAAATAATTTTTGACTTTAATGTATGATTTTGTTTGTATATGTAACATCTGTATTATAAAGTGCTGTGGAATATGTTGTTACATATAAAGTCTAACATTACTATTTAGTAGTGTGGCGGCATATCCCACATAACTGCGTCATGCTAATTAATAGCTTAGGGCAGTACCATGCTGTCAACGTCTTCACATTCTCCATCTGCATGGTAAGTCAATCTTACATGCAAAAAGGAAAACAAATGGCCTTCTAAAACCACTTAAGATGACCCTCTCTGACCTTCCGCCTTAAGACCATACAGCTGTAAAAACCCTTGCAACAGGTAAAGTATTTCTATACTTGGTCATAGATGGCTCATTTTTCAAAGCAATAGAGGCACATAAAGCTGTAGTTGTGAAAGACTAACGGGTTAATGTAAAGCAATCAGCTTTGCTGTGTCTTGTTTTTGAACCTGTAGTTTTTGAAAGGTAAATCTTAATTGACAGTTCCGAAGATCTCAGACATGTGAACAAATAGGCAAATCTATCATAATAAGACTGTAACGTGGGGATTGAATAGCAGCAGATCTGCTGAGAGGAACTGAGGACAATTGGAAACACAAACCAGCCGTTGCAGCAGTTATGTCACTCTACCACATGGAGGAATGCAGAGTAATTTGAGCTTTCAGAGTATCACTTTACCCTCTGCAGCATGGAAACGTGCAGGGTTCTCAGCACACTACTCTGCTTCATTTGGCTCTTTAGCAGTTTTTTAGTCTTCAAAAGGAAAACTGAAAGATGTTAAAAATAAATGTTAAAAGCAAGAGAAAATCAGAGAAGCATAAAATCAGACTCGTGTAGGTTACCTTGGCTTAAACAAAATGAGGGAGTATCAGAAATCTTTTCCCGTTGGGCATTTCTATATGTTAAGTGCAAGCAAAGCTCAAATCAGAAGAAAATAAATGGATGTTTTACACTGCAGTAAAAATTACAAGAAGCAACAATAAGGAGGTCACTGTCACACATTCTGGACCCAGTGCTCAGTGCAAACCAGGGGTCCCAACACAGAGTAAGGGTGCTTTCACATAGCATTTTGTCACACGTTCCTTGGTCTACCAAAACAGGATTCGGGCGTATACGCCAATGGGGGCATAGACCATAATGGTGCCGACAGGGTGAACGTGAGCTCTGTCGTGTGTATACGCCTACTGAAGGCGGACACTCAGACGAAAATGATGCGCGACAGAGTGCAGGTTCACTCTGTCGGGACCATTATAGTCTATGGCCCCATCGGCGCATATGCCCGAATCCCATTTTGCGTGGGGTTTGGACGTAAGCCCTGATGGAGCCACCGAGCATGTGAAAAAACGCAATGTGAAAGCAAAAGCTTTAGGATTCAGGCACACACAGGCATTACAGATCAATGTTAGGCTAAGTTCACACTTATACAGTGCTCTAAACCAAGCACTACATCAGAGTGTCTGTCAGAATCTCTGAAAACCTGGATTGCGACAGGAACACCGACGGAGACATTCACTTGAATGAGGCCTACGAGATAGTGCATGGTGAAGAGCATTGTATAAGTCTGAGCCTAATAGTAGAGACAAAAAAAAAAAGGTAAAGACTGCACTCACCGAATCTTCATGGAAAAATCCTTTATTTTCAAATGCAAAACATGGTGGCGGTCGGCATGTGGCAGGATCCCCGGAGGGAGGTGCGGGGGAGAGGGAAGCAGAGAATTACGGCCATTTCGCAACCTTCCGGTGAAGCACCGGAGGGTTGCGAAACGGCTGTAGTCCTCTGCTCCCCTCTCCCCCGTACTTCCCTCCGGGGATCCTGCCACATGCCGACCGCCACCATGTTTTGCATTTGAAAATAAAGGATTTTTCCATGAAGATTCGGTGAGTGCTGCCTTTACCTTTTTTTTTTTTTTTTTGTCTCTACTGTTGGACATAAACTTGGCTATCTGCACCACTAAACGAATCTCTGAGCACATGAGCTGAGATTAATACAGGTGTCTGCTGAGAGTGATGAACGGTGTGGTGTCAGTAGTACTTCTCTCACCCTGAACTAAGTGTGAGCCTAGCCTTACATGTAAAATGATAGCCCTAATAATGTATATGGCTGTAAGCAGGGTGAACCATATACAGTGGGGGAAATAAGTATTTGATCTCCTGCTGTATCTAATTTATACAATGATTTTTTTTTTTTTTTTTTTTTGGGGGGGGATATTCTATCTCTCAATGTTAACATTAACCTACCCTTAAAATTATAGACTGTTCATATCTTTGTCAGTGGGCAAACTTACAAAAACAGGAAGGGATTAAATACTTATTTTCCCCACTGTATGTTGCTCCTTATGTAAAAAAGTGGTTTGATGTTTCTATAGACTTGTTGTACACTAATGTAACTGTGTTCACTGCTGAATTTGTCGACAAGTAATACTGGGCAGTGTGTGTGACTACTAAGAATCAGATTTCCAGTGACTGCATATTGTAGATAGCGCATCATAAGCAATTTAAGATAATATTTAGGACTGGCTTACCCCACATGGTCAGAAACCGAAGCAATAATCAGGCTGAAGAATCACTCCAGTTGGACACCTTAAGGCAAACATGTCAGACTCTGGCCCGCGGGGTGATTATATTCTATTAATTTGACCCTATAAAGGTTACGTTTGCGCATCTGGGTAAAAGTATTATCCCAGATTGCCAAACCGTGCCAACTCATCGAAAACATTAATAAATAGGAGAATAGAGAGTTTTAAGGCATTAAAAAAGTTTTTCATTTATTATATCAAGCTAAAAAACATACACAATTTACAAATATTTAGAACAAAGTGACTTTGAGGGTAGCATAAGGCACTGGTAGCAAAAGGCCTGAATAACAAACAGATTGACATATCCAACTTGGTAAGGACATAAATATATTGAATTATAATAAATATCAATAGTATAGATAGTTCAGAGTATACACAGTGAATATAGAGTAAACACATTTTATAAATGATTGAAGTCACGGTGTAAATTCAAAGAGCTATCAAATTGACATCCCTGCCCTTCAATAGTACCATATACAAACAAGTAAAAGGGAGGGAATAGGGAGTCAATAGCCTAATATTCGCCTAAACAAAAATCACTGACTGCGGTAGAATCCTCAATTAAAATTTAACCTTTATTTTATTAGATAAAAATACCCCTATATCCACCGTACCAAAATTGCAGTCCATCCTGTACGCACCTATTACGTGTCAGACACGGATACAAATATATAGCATATACATTTGTATGGGTGAGTATTATTTATTGCCAAATACTCAATCCGATTTTTAATGAATTAAGATCACTCAATGTAGTGCATATAGGTATTTAATCTTAATATACAGTACAGACCAAAAGTTTGGACACGTCTTCTCATTTAAAGATTTTTCTGTATTTTCATGACTATGAAAATTGTACATTCACACTGAAGGCATCAAAACTATGAATTAACACATGTGGAATTATATACTTAACAAAAAAGTGTGAAACAACTGAAAATATGTCTTATATTCTAGGTTCTTCAAAGTAGCCACCTTTTGCTTTGATGACTGCTTTGCACACTCTTGGCATTCTCTTGATGAGCTTCAAGAGGTAGTCACCGGAAATGGTCTTCCAACAATCTTGAAGGAGTTCCCAGAGATGCTTAGCACTTGTTGGCCCTTTTGCCTTCACTCTGCGGTCCAGCTCACCCCAAACCATCTCGATTGGGTTCAGGTCTGGTGACTGTGGAGGCCAGGTCATCTGGCGTAGCACCCCATCACTCTCCTTCTTGGTCAAATAGCCCTTACACAGCCTGGAGGTGTGTTTAGGGTCATTGTCCTGTTGAAAAATAAATGATGGTCCAACTAAACGCAAACCGGATGGAGTAGCATGCCGCTGCAAGATGCTGTAGTAGCCATGCTGGTTCAGTATGCCTTCAATTTTGAATAAATCCCCAACAGTGTCACCAGCAAAGCACCCCCACACCATCACACCTCCTCCTCCATGCTTCACGGTGGGAACCAGGCATGTAGAGTCCATCCGTTCACCCTTTCTCCGTCGCACAAAGACACGGTGGTTGGAACCAAAGATCTCAAATTTGGACTCATCAGACCAAAGCACAGATTTACACTGGTCTAATGTCCATTCCTTGTGTTCTTTAGCCCAAACAAGTCTCTTCTGCTTGTTGCCTGTCCTTAGCAGTGCTTTCCTAGCAGCTATTTTAACATGAAGGCCTGCTGCACAAAGTCTCCTCTTAACAGTTGTTGAAGAGATGTGTCTGCTGCTAGAACTCTGTATATGGCATTGATCTGGTCTCTAATCTGAGCTGCTGTTAACCAGCGATTTCTGAGGCTGGTGACTTGGATAAACTTATCCTCAGAAGCAGAGGTGACTCTTGGTCTTCCTTTCCTGGTGCGGTCCTCATGTGAGCCAGTTTCTTTGTAGCGCTTGATGGTTTTTGCTATTGCACTTGGGGACACTTTCAAAGTTTTTCCAATTTTTCAGACTGACTGACCTTCATTTCTTAAAGTAATGATGGCCACTCGTTTTTCTTTACTTAGCTGCTTTTTTCTTGCCATAATACAAATTCTAACAGTCTATTCAGTAGGACTATCAGCTGTGTATCCACCTGACTTCTGCGCAACACAACTGATGGTCCCAACCCAATTTATAAGGCAAGAAATCCCACTTATTAAACCTGACAGGGCACACCTGTGAAGTGAAAACCATTTCCGGTGACTACCTCTTGAAGCTCATGAAGAGAATGCCAAGAGTGTGCAAAGCAGTCATCAAAGCAAAAGGTGACTACTTTGAAGAACCTAGAATATAAGACCTATTTTCAGTTGTTTCACACTTTTTTGTTAAGTATATAATTCCACATATGTTAATTCATAGTTTTGATGCCTTCAGTGTGAATGTACAATTTTCATAGTCAGGAAAATACTGAAAAATCTTTAACCCCTTAACAACATCTGACGTACTAATACGCGTCTGTGCCCTGGGACTTAAGAGCCAGACCCGTATTAGTACGTCATGGCGATCGCGCGCGCACACAGGCTGTGCGGGCGCGATCGCCGCCGGGTGTCAGCTGATTGTCACAGCTGACACCCGATACTATGTGCAGGGAGTGGTCCTGCACCGCTCCCAGCACATTAACCCCCGCGATGCTGCGATCGAAGTCGATCGCAGCATTGTGGGGGCAAGGGGAGGTGATCACAGATACTCACCTCCTCTTCCGGCTTCCAGCGCTGTCTGCAAAGGCTTCCCGGGTGTTGCCATGACGACCCGATGTTGTCATGACAATATCCGGGTCACCAGACAGCAGGAAGATTGTTTGGACATGCGCAGTGCATCTCCAAACAATCTTCTCCCTGTCCAGCGCTGACAGCCTGCATGACACAGGGATGGTGCTGCATTCCTGTGCCATGCAGGCGATCAGAGAAAAAAAAGTGAAAGTCCCAGAGTGGGACAAAGTAATAAAGTATATAAACTTTCAGAAAGTGAAAAAAAATAAATAAATTGCAAAAATATAAAAAAAATAATCCACCAAAAGTAAAAATATAATGTACCCATCAATAAATATTATTATAAAAAAACAAACAAACAATAAAAGTACACATTTGGTATCGCCGCGTCCAGAACAACCTGACCTAGAAAACTGTCCCACTAGTTAACCCCTTCAGTGAACACGGTAAAAAAAAAAAAAACAAAGCAAAAAACAATGCTTTATCACCATACCGCCAAACAAAAAATGGAATAACACGCGATCAAAAAGACAAATATAAATAAAAATGGTACCGCTGAAAACGTCATCTCGTCCCGCAAAAAACAAGCTGCCATACAGCTCCATCAGCCGAAAAATAAAGTTATAGCTCTCAGAATAAAGCTATGCTAAAAAATATTTTTTTCTATAAAATTGCTTTTATTATGTAAAAGTGCAAAACATAGAAAAACTATATAAATGTGGTACCGCTGTAAACGTACTGACCCGAAGAATAAAGCTGCCTTATCAATTTTACCACACGCGGAACAGAATAAAAAATAAAAAAAAAAAACAATTCCTGAATTGTTGTTTTTTGTTTATTCTGCCTCCCAAAAATTGGAATAGAAAGCGATCAAAAAATGTCACGTGCCTGAAAATGGCACCGATAACAACGTCAACTCATCCCGCAAAAAACGAGCAGTCACATGACTATCTGCCAAAATCTGGAAAAATTATAGCTCTCAAAATATGGCGATGCAAAAACTAGATTTTACAAAAAATGCGTCTTTTAGTGTGTGACAGCTGTCAGTCATAAAAACCCCATAGGATTCTGGTATTGCTGTAATCACACCGACCCCAAGAATAAAGTCGTCTAATCACTTATACCGCATGAGGAACGGCGTCAAAAATAAACTCTTGGGCTAGGGTTAGGGCTGGGTTTGGGGTTAGGGTTGTGCTAGGGTTAGGGTTGTGCTAGGGTTAGGGTTGTGCTAGGGTTGGGATTTTTTTCAAAAGTAAGAAAAAAAGATGACGATATGGCGACTAGTGTTGAGCGCAAGTGCTCGCTACTTGAGTTTGCATCGGGTGCTCTGGTATGCATTGAGTATTGTGGGTATTTGAGTGACATGCTCGAGTCTCTGCCCCATATGCTTCACGGCCAAAAAAACTTTACGGGGATTGCCTGCCATGCACGAGCGATCCCCGCATGTTTTTTTTTGGGTGTCTAATAACCGTGAAACATGCAGAGCAGGGACTTGAGCATGTCACTCGAGCACACGCTGTACATGGTGCATACCTGAGTACCCGATGCAAACTCAAGTAGCGAGCACTTGCGCTCAAGACTAATGACAACTTATTCAATATGATAACCTAATGTAAACAAATTCTGTGTCGTACCTCTGGGTTCAAAATGTTCACTATACACCTTAATAAAATCCTTGAGGGGTATAGTTTCCAAAATGGGGTCACTTGTGGGGGAGCTCCACTGTTTAGGCACATCACGGGCTCTCCAAACGCGACATGGTATCCGCTAACAAATTGAATGGAAAATCGGCTCAAATTGTTAGCGGACGCCATGTTGCGTTTGGAGAGCTACTGCGTGCCCAAACATTGGAGCTCCCCCACAAGTGACCCCATTTTGGAAACTAGACCCCCCAAGGCACCTATCTAGATGCATAGTGAGCACTTGGAACCCCCAGGTGCTTCACAAATTGATTCATAAAAATGAAGGTTTTTTTTTTTTTTCATTTTTACGAATCAATTTGTGAAGCACCTGGGGGTTCCAAGTGCTCACTATGCATCTAGATAGGTGCCTTGGTGGGTCTAGTTTCCAAAATGGGGTCACTTGTGGGGGAGCTCCAATGTTTGGGCACACAGGGGCTCTCCAAACACAACATGGTGTCCGCTAATTATTCAAGCAAATTTTACAATCAAAAAGTCAAATGGTGCTCCTTCCCTTCCGAGCCCTGCCGTGTGCCCAAACAGTGTTTTTTTCCCCACATATTGGGTATCTGCGTGCCATGGGGAAATTGCACAACAAATTTTGGGGTCTATTTTTTCTTGTTACCCCTGTGAAAATAAAAAAAATTGGGTCTAAAGTAACATTTTTATGAAAAAAGTTAAATGTTCATTTTTTTTCTTCCACATTCAAAAAATTCCTGTGAAGCACCTGAAGGGTTAATAAAGTTCTTGAATGTGGTTTTGAGCACCTTGAGGGGTGCAGTTTTTAGAATGGTGTCACTTTTGGGTATTTGCTGTCATAAAGACCTCTCAAAGTGACTTCAAATGTGATGTGGTCCCTAAAAAAAATGGTTTTGTAAATTTTGTTGGAAAAATGAGAAATCGCTTGTCAACTTTTAACCCTAATAGCTCCCTAAGAAAAAAAAATATTGGTTCCAAAATTGTGCTGATGTAAAGTAGACATGTGGGAAATGTTATTTATTAACTCTTTTGTGTGACATCTCTCTGATTTAAGGGCATAAAAATTAAAATTTTGAAAATTGCCAAATTTCTGTTTTTTTCACAAATAAACGCAAGTGATATCGAAGAAATTTTACCACAATCATGAAGTACAATATGTCACGAAAAAACAATCTCAGAATCAGGGGGATCCGTTGAAGCGTTCCAGAGTAATTACCTCATAAAGTGACAGTGGTCAGAATTGTAAAAATTGGCCTGGTCATTAACGTGCAAACCACCCTCGGGGCTTAAGGGGTTAAATGAGAAGGTGTGTCCAAACTTTCGGTCTGTACTGTATATCTCAATTTTTACTTAAATATATTTATCAGATTTCCAAGATATTACTTTACCCTCAGATACTCACAAGGGAATTATTTTTCTAATGATACCCTTTAGTCTATTATTATGCATCAATGTGTAATCATATCAGAGTCCTTAAATATTGCACTTTGCCCTCAGATATTCATAATAAATTCCCCTTTCCTAGCAACATATTACACATTTTAATAGACTTTACAGCCACATAGATATATTAGAATTGATATTATTGCATCTTGCCCTCAATTTAGGTGACTGTTAACATAGTAACTCTGGTCAAATTTCATTCACTGAATCCCCCATTCAAGGTTTTTTGGTTGAATCGGATAACTCCCTACATGGTTTCTGCATTAGGCTGTTCTAGCTCCTTCATTAATAGAAATGCTTTGTATTTGCCAGGACTTCTCTACCTAATCAGATCATGCTAATACTGCTGCCAAGCTTTCAGTGATAGACCCTCTCCACCCATCTATGGCTCTTATAGTCGCACTACTTGTTTGGGGGTTTCAGATATACAACCTCCCTCACACTATTCATTCATACCTCGACGCGTTTCACCCATATATTATCATGGGTTCATCAGGAGATTTTGTGATCGTTTACGATATTGTGCTGTCACATTAATGATACAAGCACAGGAGCTCATCATTCCTGGCCACGATGCGAGCATGTGGGGCCATTATTCTGTATGGAGGACTACATGGGGCTCATTATTCTTTATGGATGACTATCTGGGGCCATTATTCTTTATGGATGACTATCTGGGGCCATTATTCTTTATGGATGACTATCTAGGGCCCATTATATTGCGTGGAGGACTATGTGGGGCTCATTATACTGCGTGGAGGACTATGTGGGGCTCATTATACTGCGTGGAGGACTATGTGGGGCTCATTATACTGCGTGGAGGACTATGTGGGGCTCATTATACTGCGTGGAGGACTATGTGGGGCTCATTATACTGCGTGGAGGACTATGTGGGGCTCATTATACTGCGTGGAGGACTATGTGGGGCTCATTATACTGCGTGGAGGACTATGTGGGGCTCATTATACTGCGTGGAGGACTATGTGGGGCTCATTATACTGCGTGGAGGACTATGTGGGGCTCATTATACTGCGTGGAGGACTATGTGGGGCTCATTATACTGCGTGGAGGACTATGTGGGGCTCATTATACTGCGTGGAGGACTATGTGGGGCTCATTATACTGCGTGGAGGACTATGTGGGGCCATTATTCTGTATGAAGGACTATGAGGGAGCCATTATACTGTATGGAGGACGATGTGGGACCATTATTCTGTATGGAGGACTATGTTGGGCCCATTAAACTATATGGCGGACTATGTGGAGCCCATTATTCTGTATGGAGATCACAGTTGGAACATCATAAAGTGTTGGGGTCACCATACTTTGCCAGTGGGATTGGAGTGGGAGTACAGGAGGGTCATCATACCGTGCGTGTGGCGAGTACTGCGGAAGAAATCACTGTGGGGGTATCATACTGTGTTTGGGGGGCACTTATGCTGGCATCATACTTTATGGGGGCAATGAAAGGGCAATCTAGGCGCTTTAATATGAGTAAAATTACTTTGTAAGGTCTGCAAAGTTGTGAGATATACTCCTCTGTGACCCCACCAAATATTAAAGTGTTTTTTTGGGGGGTGGGGAATAGAATTCCTGCTATGGGGGCCCCATGATTTCTATGTACTCCACCTCCCGTGAGGAAATACCCAATGCTCTGGTCATGTGATCTGACTCTTAAAATCTATTAATTAAAATGTACTTTATTTGTGGGACATCCCCTCTAAATTTGTTTCCATATGAAAAGGTTCATCGTTATATTTGATGGTAAGGAAAAACTTCCTCAATAGTAGACTTTTTTTTAATAAATATCAAGGTTGGCCCACAACTTTCTCTCAAGTTTTTAATTTTGTCCCTCTGTATTTGAGTTTGACATCTCTGTCTAAGGAGTCTGCAGCACTAAGAAATAAAGTTGTACATGAATATATGAAATGATGGGTGGGGTGCTCAGTCAGAGAGCCTATGTATAAATATCAAAAGACTGACCGTAACTTCCAAACAGAAAACTGGTGTGTACAGGTGCTTACTAAGAGTAGAGATCTCCATACATAACAAAGTTAGGCTGCGTGCCCACAATGCAGATTTAATGCGTTTCCGCGGTCGAAACGCATTAAAAACGCTTGTTACGTTGTCTGCCATGTTTCCCAATGATAATCCGCATGTGCTGTGCGCATGCTGCTGAAATTTTCGCTGTGGATTATCATTGCGGAAAAATCCGCAGCACTACCATTAATTTTGCAAAATCACCACCATTGAGTTGCATTGGACTGCATAACATCCGCATGACTACACAAACACATGCGGATATTATGCAATTCAATGCGCGGATGGTACCCGGGTCTGGAGAAGAGGAGACTCTCCTCCAGACCAGGGTACCATAGTACCTGTAGTTAAAAAAAGAATTAAAATTTAAAAAAAACATACTTACCTTCTGATGTCCCCCTGTCTGCTCCCGGCGGCGCTGATGGCTCTTCGGCTGCTCGTGGTGGTGTAAAAGGACCATCCATGACGTCATTTAGTCATGTGACAGGTCACGCGACCGCTGACGACGGCGGTCGCGTGACCTGTCACATAACTAAATGACGTCATGGAAGGTCCTTTTTAGAGCACCGTGAGCTGCCGAAGACACCGGATGCACCAGAGAAGGAGACCAGGGGCCATCGGAAGGTGAGTATAATGTTTTTTTTTTTATTTTTCAACATTTTTATTCTTTTTTTTTTTTTACTATTGATCCTGCATGCATTTTCAGCATCGTAACTTGTTCACACAACACAAATCCTTGCCGGTTGCATGGATTTATATAGTGTGACCAAGTTGTCAAGCACTTTTCCAAGTGATGCTAAAATCGCTTGGAAAAGCGCCTGACAACCCGCATGCGAAATCGCATGTTCAAAACGCTTCACAAAGACTTCTACCTGGAGTTTTTTCTGCCAGGGAGATGCAGAAACGCTCCGCAGCATTTCTGCATTGTGAGCACTTAGCCTTACACTCTGTAGTGCTGTAGCATGTAAACATTAAGGAGTCTGCAGTGACCGTTCTCCTGAAGGCAGAAACAATACAGTTGGCCAATAGTCAGTGACCGCAAGGTATATATTGGCCATTCTCTACTTGAGCACACTGGGGTCATTTACACTGTATGCAGGCATCTGTTGAAGATCAGGTATTGGACTGTCAGTCACAGCGACCTTTACAGGCATAAGGTCATCGATATACAAATGGGTGGTGCAACTCCAGAAAAAGCAGAGGTAGTCATACTGTGGCAGCAGTTAGCTTCCATTAGACCCACAGTGATGATGAAAAAGCCATCTTGGGTGATTTTAGGAATGACAATGAGTCCTCCAGGCTCCAACAAGAAACTGTGTCTATTTCCCTGCAATAATTCTGCTCTTAAGTTGTTCCAAATGTAAGTGTAACCATTAGACATCTTGTGCCACATAAATTGATGGTAACTGCTAAGCTTGTTGAGCTTCTTTGTGAGAAAAATAATTACTTCTTGTTTTATAAGGAAAGGTTTGTGCAACATACCAAGTCGTTGGGTGCCAGGTGTCGGCCATGTACCCATCTGGTATTGACTACCTTTTGTAAGGATATGTCATTATCAATGCCATAAGTCTGGAAAACACAACTCATTAAAGGGGATGTCCACTACTAGGACAACCCCTTCTTGAACTAAATGTTTGGCCCCGATAAAATAGAAAGACCTATACTCATCTCCCGTGCCAGCGCCGTTCTAGTGCTATCGGCACTCGCAGTCCCGGAGCTCTGGTGCGGTGGAATGACACGTGGTGCTCAGCACCCTATCAGCGCCGGAATCACTGTCCCCCCTCCTACTTATGGATTGAAAATAAAGTGGAAGCCACAGCTCAGCTGCAGCCCGGACTCCCTCTCCATGTGTCATTCCACAGCATCAGTGCTTCGGGACCGCGAGTGCTGACACCACTGAAACGGCCCTGGCACGGGAGATAAGTATAGGTTTTTAGATTTTTTTCGGGACAAACATTTAGTTCAAGAAGGGGTTGTTTTAGCAGTGGAAAACCCCTTTAATCATTTGCCTGAACACACAGCAGAGCTCAAGAGTGAAAGAGTACAAGTATCTACCAACTAGAGAAGCACCTAAGTGAAATACCCCCCCCAAAAAAAAAAGTTACCCCATGTTGTAAACTGCATGTATCAGGTGGTGTAATAAGCATTTTGACCCAACAGTTGTTTTCTCATAAATTAATGAGCAGCAGATGATGCAATGTGTAAACTTCACACAATATATTGGACACATTGTGTAGCTTGTTACACCCCATAAAATGTTAAGTATGGTCTCCTTGATATGACAATGCTTTTTATGTGTACTGGGCACACTGCATGGTTCAGAAGGTAACTGGTCGACATTCAGCTTTTGGAGTATGGATCTTGCATGGCTCAGAAGATAACGGCTGCCATTTAGCTTTTGGAGTGTGGATTTTGTTTGACTGTTTGGTTCCCTTCACATCAAGAGTACGCGTCATAAGTATAAACATTATTTTTATTCATGTAATTGGGATGGATTTTTAAAGTTTGTGGTTTTCTACAGGCTTCCCTCTCACTATGGTGGATCCTTGGACTACAACAGACCTTCAGCCCGCTCCATTTGCACAGGGAACTTTGAGACCCCTCACGATTATTAGGGGTCCCAGGGGTCAGATATCCAAATAAATGTATTTAGTGAAACATCTACTTTTTTAAAAAATATTTTATTTGTTTTACCTTTTTTTAATATTTTCAAACATGTTATTTAACTTTATTTTTCTTGTAACTTTTATAATACATTTCAATTCTTCATTTCAATACATTATAGGAATTTTGTATCTGCTCCTGTGTTTTGTACAATCTATGGTATTCACATGGAACTTGTTGCAAAAGAAAACTATTTTTGGGGGCTTCTTTAGTTACTGTTGGCTGCTAGTAAATGAGAAAAGCACCACTGAGACCACAGCCTGGGCTTACTACAGAATCAGGCTTTTTGTAACCAGATTATAGGTATACATCCTTCACTAACATAACATATTAAGATTTTTAATTGCAAACATATAAAGCTACATCCTATTACCGCACTGCGTTTTTGACGCTTTGTTTCTATAACATGACTTAAAGCTTATTTAGTCAGTAGTATTTCTTCTTTTCTGCTAGTTAACCAAATGAATGAATAAATACACAAAATGATTTAAAAGGAACATTTCCCACTGGATCAAGTGAGAATTGGGAAGTGACTGTCTTTAGGTTCCTCATAATATAAATCACACTGCAAGGGTGGTCTGCTTCATACTCTGGACCTTCACATGATTTCTGTCTGCAGGATTTCAGAACTGCATATTTCCATAGAGTATTTTTATACTAGTGACAATTTAGAATTTTTACTTCTGCACAACTTCTTTCCCTAAAAAAATCTGTTCCTAGTAATGTCAAAACATCAGAATTCATGGCTCTGCAAGTTCCCTGTACAAAAAAAAATATTCTATTTATGGAACAGGGAACATTCTGCTCTAGATTTCCATCGAGGTAACGCTAGTAGGTGGTTTTCAGTACAAAAGAAAAAAAATCATTTCAGATTTGAGGTTTTTAAAGGGGTTGTTTTGTCATTTTTGTTAATGATCAAGTTGAGCACAAAGGTTCGTAGGACCCTGGTCCGATGCCCATGTTGGTAGATCATGGATGCCGGACCAGAGCAATGCAAATCTCCTACTACCTGTGGCATCCTCCGCACCTTTTTTGATTAGAAGGCCTCAAAACGTTAATAAGTAAAGACACATTCGTGACATCATGGCAGCCTACTAATCAGAAGAGGCTCCCAAAATGCTAGAGGTAGTAAGAGGTTCTCAGTGCTCTGGTCCGGTGGCCACAGTCTACCAATGCTGACGCTGGACCAAGGTCTTGCGAATATTTTTGCTCAACTGTAATCACTGTCCTTACTGATACACTGTATGTTTTCGTCCTTGTATTCAAAGCTGCAAAATGTGTTGTTAGACAGTATAAGATGAAGCCTGTTCTAACGATGTCATTCTTTAGCAGTCTCACGTGTGTAATTAAGCGGCCGCATCACCTATGATTTCAGGTTTTGCATGCATATCTCCACATTCTCTCCACAATAGACAAATTAAAGACCAAAGGTCAGTAACTGATTGGCCAAAGGCTATTGATTACCTATGTAATGCATTTCCAATACACTTGAATTCTTGCATTTGCCAAGCGTTCACGTACTTTCAGTTGGAAAAGTATACTAAGTAACTGTCATATACCACTTGTGGTCACCTATCTCCAAGGAGAGCAAAATTAAAGGTATTTGAATTGTTATTCACTCTTAAAATTGTCATTCATTCTTAAAATTAACTGACATAGGAGATAATGGTTGGTGCTCATAACTTTCTATTGAAAACTGTAACTTTCATTTTATGAGAACTTGCAGCAGAATATCTGAAGCTCTTCCCTCTTCCTCCCCATTCCCTTTACTATTTAATTTTAAAAGCTCCAATTGTCATCTATCTCATCAAATCTGTCTTAATTCAGATTTTTCCAATGAATTGTGAGTGAAAGATCAGTCCAGGAGGTGAAAGAAGCAAATATCTCTGATAAGATATATAACGAAGTTGTTATTGTCATGTTGATTTACAAACTAAAGATTAAAACAACGGTTACTCTTTAAAAGGGTTTATTCGCGACTTTTAGTTCTTTTTGTTATTATTTTTCTTAGTTCTTTTTTCTAAGAACTTACCAGCAGGTAGTTGCTACACACCTGCCTGTTCTTACCTGCAACGATCAGTCCCGGCTCATGCAGCGATTCTCCTACTTTCTTTGATGTCACTTTCTTTCTCCCCACCGACTGTCCAGCAGTGATAGATCTCTCCCTGTACAGGCACACAGGGAGAGATCAGTCACTCCAGGGTAAGCGGATGGGGAGAAGCCACTGGGGACTGTCCAACTAGTCACCCATGCAGCTTGGTTCCCAGTGGCTAAGTTATTCTCTGAAATGTAGCAGCATCACACATACCTGGCTGACATCATACAGCCAGTGTCTGATACATTCTACCCATACATCATGCAACATGTGTCAACTGTCAGGTTCCTTTTAAGCATTAAAGGGGTATTCTCATCTCCAAGATCCTATCCCAATATGTAGGAGGTGTAGTAGTAGTAATAATAATAATAATAATAATAATAATAATATTAGCAAATACCTCCAATTAAAAATATAGTATAGTTTTTCTGATTCGCTATGTCTCTTTCCTCATGTGCAGGCACTGCAGGACCTTGGATATCCATAGTTATGACCATTGATATAGTGACAGTAAGTTAGCTAGTTGCTAGTGCTCGTAACCATGGATACCTAAGTTCCTGCAATGCCTGCACATGCGGAAAGAGACATAGCGAATCAGAAAAACTACACTACATTTATAATTAGAGGTATTTACATAGTAACATAGTTTTTAAGGTTGAAGGAAGACTAAGTCCATCTAGTTCAACCCATAGCCTAACATGTTGATCCAGAGGAAGGCAAAAAAAAACCCTGTGTCAAACACTAAGCTCCACATTGGGGAAAAAAATTTCTTCCCGACTCCATACGACAATTATTATTATTACACCTACTACATATTGGGATAGGATCTTGGAGATGGGAATACCCCTTTAAAGGAGTTGGCCACTACTTTTTATGATTGCCCCAATCGCTGGACCCTGTGCCCCTAAGTGTTTTTCTAATTACCTCCTGCTGTCCTTCTTGCCTGTGAGTGGCGCTACCGCTGGCCATTCACAGGCATCACATGACCCGCCGCTGATGTCACGTCAAGTGAGGCGTGACGTGCTCCCTGATTGATGGGCTGTGGGCTTGGTTATCCCACGCGTCAAACCCAGCATCCACCTTGTGGTTTCCCAATGAATGTGGAGAGAGAGAGAGCGCGCGGTGGATGCTGGGTGTGATTTGCGGGGTAACCCCGCCGACAGCCCAGCATCCACCATGGAACGCAGAAGTAAGTCACCCCCGGCTGCAGCCGGAACTTGATGTGACATCAGCGGATGTCAGAGCCGGCTGCAGCCAGGGGTCACGTGATGCCTGTGAGCGGCCAGTGATAGCGCCACTCACAGGCAATAAAGACTGCAGGAGGTAATTAGAAAAACACTTAGGGGCACAGGGTCCATCGATTGGGGCAATCATAAAAAGTAGTGGCCAACTTCTTTAAAGGTAATAGAAGTTTATCATTTTTGTATTGTTTTGAATTTAAAAAGTTGTAGGGCCCGATTAATTAAGACCCGCTTTGTTCACACCAGTCTTGATGAGAGGGCATGCTGAAGTTAGATGCTTCAGATCCATGAATCTGGAGTGTCTGAGTGGCTTGTGACTCCATGCCCCATGCCACAAATCTCACTCTAGTCAGGTACTGGAGCGAGATTACTGCCATAGGGAATTCCCCCAGCTTCGCCCATTTTGTGGGAGCTGGGAGAATCTGGTGTGAAAACGCCAAAAGTCGGAAAATGTTGGCATGACTCCGAGTAGCACCTAAATTGTGAGACTTTTCAAAGCTTTTACTACAGAATCCCCGCTTGAAAGCTTTGATGAATTGAGGTCATAGCTCAGTACATGGGCGTTTATGAACTTTGAATGTGGTATTGCACCAGGCTAACCTCAGATTATTTCATGGGTCTTGATTTTATTTTAGAAGAATAGATTTATTATTAGAATATAATAATGTCTCAGTGTGACCCAGTTATTACTGTAGGATTTAGAAACCTGATCGCTTTGTTCAGAGGTTCCATAGCGCAGTTTATATGCAGCTGGTGGTTAATCCCACTGCTCAAATGAGCTAACAGTGCTCCATACACTTCTGTCATCCTAATTGTCCATTTTATTGAGCTGAGTAATTTACTTCTCCTTGAGTGCTAGTGACATTCCCAACATACAAAAATATATTAATGAACAGAGAGGAAGTAATTACCGTACATTCAAGAAATCATTTTACTAAATAAATATTAATCTACCTAATACATTAAATATTATAGCTCTCTAATTAAATGATATACACTGTGTTCCAAATTATTATGCAAATAATATTTTCTCAGATTTTCCCAAATTACCTATATGAATTGCAGTCATTGTAATTTTCCAGTCTAATAACTATTAGAGTACAATTGAAAGGTTTTTGTACAAACTGCCTATGATAACAGTATATTTTTTAAAAAATAAAACACTCAAACTGCACTCAAAATCCATGTTCCAAATTATTATGCACAGCAGAGTTTTCAACCTTTTCATTTTAATAAAGAACAAAAAAATGGTCATTTTTGAAATTCTAAGCATTAGCAGGTTATTACACACTGAAATCAAACTCAAAACTTTATTCTAGGTGATGTTACATTTGCACATAGGACTCCTTGTTCGAAAGGAGCTTCTGAACTCTCTCATTCATTGACTTTGTCAGGTTTTGGATGGTTTCTGCTTCAATTGTTTTGCATGAGGACAGAATACCCTCCCAGAGCTGTTGCTTAGATGTGAACTGCCTCCCGCCATCATAGACACTCCTTTTGATGATGCTCCAGAGGTTCTCAATGGGGTTGAGGTCAGGGGAGCATGGGGGCCACACCATAAGTTTGTCCACTTTTATGCCCACAGCAGCCAGAGATGCAGATGTGTTATGTGCAGCATGAGACGGGGCATTATCATGCATGAAAATGATCTTGCTGTGGAATGCACGGTTCTTCTTCTTGAACCATGGCAGGAAGTGCTGTTTGAGAAACTCAACATACATTATGGAGTTCATCTTTACCCCTTCAGGGATCGTAAAAGGGCCGACAATCTCTCTCCCCATGATTCCAGCCCAAAACATTACTTCACCTCCTCCTTGTTGGCGCCGTAGCCGTGTTTGCATGGGGTGTCCATCAACTAGCCATCCTCCACTCCATCCATCTGGACCATCGAGATCATTTCATGCATGATAATGCCCCGTCTCATGCTGCACATAACACATCTGCATCTCTGGCTGCTGTGGGCATAAAAGGGGACAAACTTATGGTGTGGCCCCCATGCTCCCCTGACCTCAACCCCATTGAGAACCTCTGGCGCATCATCAAAAGGAGTGTCTATGATGGCGGGAGGCAGTTCACATCTAAGCAACAGCTCTGGGAGGGTATTCTGTCCTCATGCAAAACAATTGAAGCAGAAACCATCCAAAACCTGACAAATTCAATGGACGAGAGAGTTCAGAAGCTCCTTTCGAACAAGCGGTCCTATGTGCAAATGTAACATCACCTAGAATAAAGTTTTGAGTTGAAAACTGTTTGATTTCAGTGTGTAATAACCTGTTAATGCTTATAATTTCAAAAATGACCATTTTTTTGTTCTTTATTAAAATGAAAAGGTTGAAAACTCTGCTGTGCATAATAATTTGGAACATGCATTTTGAGTGCAGTTTGAGTGTTTTATTTTTTAAAAAATATACTGTTATCATAGGCAGTTTGTACAAATTCCTTTCAATTGTACTCTAATAGTTATTTGACTGGAAAATTACAGTGACTGCAATTCATAAAGGTAATCTGTGAAAATCTGAGAAAATATTATTTGCATAATAATTTGGAACACAGTGTAGTTGATGTCCTTAGAAATCAAGAAGATCAATATTACACATTAGTATATATTCATTATTAATTAATGACATAAGGAATATACATTTACCCACTAAGGAAGCAACTCTTTCCATGTTTTAAAAGCAATACATATATTTTTTTTACATAAAAAGGCATATAAAAACATGGCTTTGTAGGGTGAGTTGTATTTTTAATGTCTGTTGTATAATGTATAATGTAGTGTTGATTATATATAATATGTAATTTTGCCATTGTTAATTGGGTTTATCTTTTTGGCATTTATTGTGTGGGGTAAATGCAAAATGCAATGTAAAATCCATAGATTTTTTTTATATTGTTTTGATTGGCTCAAATATTATTTAGCATATGTTTTTTGAAACATTAACCCCTACACGCTGCGGGCATTTTTCGTTTTTACGCTTTCGTTTTTTGCTCCCCTTCTTCCCAGAGCCGTAACTTGTTTATTTTTTTGGTCAATATGACCATATGAGGACTTGTTTTTTGTGGGACGAGTTGTACTTTTGAACGACACCATTGATTTTACCATATTGTGTACTGGAAAGCGGGAACAAAATTTAAAGTGTGGTGAAATTGCAAAAAAGTGCAATTCCACAATTGTTTTTTTTTTTACCATCTTCACTAAATGTTATAACTGACCTGCCATTATGATTCTCCAGGTCATTACGAGTTTGTAGATCCCAAACATGTATAGGTTCTTTTTTATTTAAGTTGTGAAACAAAAATCCAAAGTTTGTTAAAAAAAAAAAAAAATGGCTCCTCGGGATCTGGAGTTGGGTGAGGGCTAATTTTTTGCGCACCGAGCTGATGTTTTTAATGATACCATTTTGGTGTAGATGTGATGTTTTGATCGCCCGTTATTGCATTTTATTGCAATGTTACGCCAACCAAAAAACAGTAATTCTGGCATTTTGATTTTTTTTCTTGTCACACCGTTTACCAATCAGATTAATTCTTTTTATATATTGACAGATCAGGCGATTCTGAACTACGCGATATCAAATATGTATATTATTTTTTTTTATTATTTTGAATGGGGGAAAGGGGAGTGATTTGAACTTTTATATTTTTTAATATTTTTAAAAACGTTTTACTTGCTTCAATAGTCTCCATGGGAGACTAGAAGCTGCGATCATTTGGGCGCCGATGGGCTTGGTTTGTGACGCGCTTCCGATGCGGCCATGTTAAATGCCACTGTCAGAGATTGACAGCGGCATTTAACATGTTAACAGCTGCGGGTGGATCGCGATTCCACCCATGGCTGTTAGGGGCACATGACAGAAGATCAGATCAGCTGTCATGTGCCGGGAAACATGCGGGCTTAGCCTTAGCCCGCATCAAAGGGGGAGACACGACATGCGCTGTACAAGTACTGTGCATGTCGTGAAGGGGTTAAAAGGGTCGTCCACGTTTGAGAACAAAGTCTGCAGTCACTTTATGTGATTGCAGACTACTAAATTATGACAGCGTGCGGTGCGCACACTCACAATTCCCTGGTATTGCTGGTGACGATTCTCCTGTATTGAGTGGTCATGATTTAGAAGTCTGCCGTGGCATATAGTGATTCCAGACTTTGTTCTTGGACCTGGCAAACCTTTTTATGTTCTTTTTGTTTGTCAAGCCACAGTGGTGACCTCAGTGGTGTCACTAGAAAGATTGCCAGGAGACCAGAAAAGTATGTGTACAAGAGTGGCAGGGAACTGGCCATTAAAGTATTATTTATTTGTTTAGATCATTGTAACAAATTGTTATGAATTAAATGGAGTGGAACAGCCCCTAAAATGAAAAAGGGTTCCTATGAAAATTCACCCTTTTTTTGCCTCTGGACAGAAACGCCTGGTATTTACTGTGCAACCTATACCCTATAAACTCCCCCACATTCACAACTTCTTCCTTTCTAATTCCCTTAGGCTATGTGCCCACGATGCAGAAATTCTCTGGATTTTTCCTGAGCGTTTCTGCATCTCCCTGGCAGAAAAAAACGCATGCGGATTTTACATGCGTTTTTCCTGCTAGGGACAAGCGGAAGTGAAACGTTTTTGCATGCATTTCCGCATGCGGTTGACAAGCGCTTTCCAAGTGATTTTAGCATCACTTGGAAAGTGATTGACAACTTGGTCACACTATATAAATACATGCAAATGGCATGGATTTATATAGTGTGATCGTAAAAGAATGGTAAAAAATAAATATTATACTTGACTTCTGATGGCCCCCGGTGTCCTTATCCGATCCGTCTTGGCTTGCCGGCAGCTCGCGGTGGACTAAAAGGACCTGCCATGACGTCATTTATTCATGTGACGGTTCACGCGACTGCCGACGTCAGCGGTCGCGTGACCCATCACATGACTAAATGACATCATGGCAGGTCCTTTTTAGACCATCTCGAGCTGCCGGAAAGCCAGGACGGATCGCTATGGAGAACGGGGGGTCATCAGAAGGTAAGTATAATGTATATTTTTTAATTTATTCTTTTTTTTACAGGTACTATGGTACCCAGGTCCGGAGGAGAGTCTCCTCTTCTCCAAACCCGGGTACCATTCGCACATTGAATCGCATGGTATCCGCATGTGCAAATGCAGTGATGCGGATATCATGCGATTCAGTGCAAGTCAATGGCGGCGAAAACGCTGCGATTCCGCAAAATAATTGGTAGTTCTGTGGATTTTTCCACAATGATAATCCGCAGCGGAAATTTCCGCAGCATGTACACAGCACATGCGGATTATCATTGGGGAACATGGCAGACCTTCTACCATGCGTTTTTTAAGCATTTCTGCAGCAGAATTGCTGCTGCGGAAACGCTTAAAAAATGCATAGTGGGCACACAGCCTTACTCTTCTGGCTCTCCTTAAAACCTGGATCCAGCACTCAGACACCACCTCTGCTGCTGCTCTCTTGTATGGTGGGCTTCATTTTTCTCATACCCCCAGACCTGAGAACAAACCAGGTGGTCTGCTTCTTCACCAAAATCTTCTTTCAGGTCATTCCCTGAGTAACTTCACTTATCTATCTTTCTTTTGAGGTCCACACCATCAGACTATTCCACCCTTCTTCATGCTAGTGGTGGCTGTCTTACCGAGCTCCAGGCCAATCCCACCACTTCTTGGATCACTCTGCAATCTGGCTTCTGCACTTTTTATCCTATGACATTCCCACTCTCATCACGGGGACTTTAACGTCCCCATTGATAATCCAATCACCCTATCTGCCACTCATCTTCTAACTCTAACTTTCTCTTTTGACTTTTCACAGCTTACTAACTCCCCTATACATGAAGACAGGAAAACCTGGTCTTCTCCTGGCTCTGCTCAGTGTATGATATTACAAACTCCCCTTTCCCACTCTCTGACCACAAACTTCTTTCCTTTTGTCAAGATGTGTCACTCCACTCAGGACATTCCTACATACCATACAGACAGAAATCTGCATGCTATCAATACCCTGCAACTAATGAACAATTTACAGTCATCTTTGGCTCCAATCTCCTCCTCCTCCTGTCCTGACATAGCTTTGACACATAATACATTTGAAAGTGCCCTTGTTGAAGCTGCACCCCCTACAAGCAGAACACCCCTGGACAGACTATGGCAACCCTGGCACACACACTAATCCCATTTTCTGCTCTAGGTGAGAAAAACTGTTGGAATAATGCTTATTATTGAATATATTGCAACAAATGCTATTTACTACTGTTTAATAGTGCATGAATTTATGTCTCCAGCAATAGTGTTATATTGCCAGTAAAGAACTGTTAAAAGAACAAAGCAAAAAAAAGCAAACGAGGAAGTTCCTGTTCACTCTGTGTGTAGCTGAAGCACACTTTGTAGCATCGGCGTCTCTGCCCCCTGACAGGCAGAGACGCCTTACCGCCTCGCTCCGGGCCCGGCGTCCTCCGGCTCTCCTGCTGCTTCTGCCGGCACGCGCAGCTTCCCGAGCACTGTGCTTAGGGTGCGCGCTCCCTCCCTCTTTAAGGGGCCGTGCGCACCGTCCTAAGGAGTCCCCAGCCAATGGCCAGAGGACCTCTCATATAAAAGGCACCTCCTCCAAAATGGAGGTGCCCGTGCAAGGTTGTAGCTCTGTGATCTAAACTCTGCTTCAGCCCTCAGGTCCCACTGCTAGCCTGACTTCCAGTCCAGTCCGCCAGCCTGACTTCCAGTCCAGTCCGCCAGCCTGACTTCCAGTCCAGTCCGCCAGCCTGACTTCCAGTCCAGTCCGCCCGCCTGACTTCCAGTCCAGTCCGCCAGCCTGACTTCCAGTCCAGTCCGCCAGCCTGACTTCCAGTCCAGTCCGCCAGCCTGACTTCCAGTCCAGTCCGCCAGCCTGACTTCCAGTCCAGTCCGCCAGCCTGACTTCCAGTCCAGTCCGCCAGCCTGACTTCCAGTCCGCCAGCCTGTCTACCTTTGTCCGCCTGCCAAGTACACTCTCCAGCCCGACGGTCTGCCTACGGTCCTAACCCGCCAGTCTGTCTATGGGCCAGGCCTGCCTGCCTACCCGGAGACCGTACCAGTCACCTGCTGTGCCTACCAGCCAGCCTACCTGGAGGCTCCTGCCAGCTACCCGTGGTGTCTGCCAGTCCATCTTCCTGGATCACCCGTCAGCCTGCCTGCCGTGCTCGCTCATCTGCTATAGCGGTCAGTCCCTGCCTTCTGACCCATGGAAGTCACCTGCTCTCATATAAGGACTGGTCCAGAGTAGCACCTGGTCCCTCTGCTCGGTTTTTCCCTGGTTCACGGAGTCGATTGAGCCGCCATGCAACCTTGGTCAGTCCGAGTTGATACCTAGTTACACCCCTCTGGTCCCTCCTTGCACCGTAGCACAGAGGTTCCACCACCCGGATCCGTAACACACTTTCCTTTCACTTTGCAAGCTGACAGACAAAATGCTAAGATCCTAAGCTATAGGAAATACCAGTTGTAAGCTGTATCTTTGTTCCTGAATAACAATATATTCACTGTTGAACGGCTGGACAATGGAGAGATTAATCTGCTGTCAACAAAAACGTATCTGTAAAAAATCACTTTAGTCTGAAAAAAAGAAAAAAAAAAAGAAATCTGGTCCCTTGTATCGCCTATGTCCATACCCTCCATGCAATTAATAACACTTTGTATCTGAATATATACAGATACTGGTTAATGACTGGTTCATGATCAGGGCCCTCTCTCCTCTTACATGTTGTTTGGTAATTTCTGATATTATTTGTACATGTCCCTTCTGAATTGTAAAGTGTTTTTAAATATGTTGACGCTATAGAAATATAGATTATTATTATACCCTTTATATTATCTTTGGGCCAGTTGCCTACCTTCTTGTTTTCTAACAGTACGCCTCTGGAGAGGGTAGTTTCTAGCCATCTACTATACCCTTTGTCTCTCTATAGGTTACTAACTTTTGTATTATACTTATCTTCTTAAATTTCAGCTTTATCTTCCTTAATGACAGCATCCGTTCATGTACTGTGCCTGCACACAATCACTATATGAGTGGGCTTAGGAGCTTTTTACAGGTCTCAACATCGCCGCAGTCACTTCTGGTTGTCATGCCAGCTGGGGGCCCTCTGATGGCCCCCCATGTCTGCTTGGTGAAATCTCCAATGACACCCAGTCTGTGGCTCAGGTTTCATAGGGGGACTGTCAGTTTCATAAAGTGAATTGCATAGGCGATCAAGCAATCCCTATCAGACCTATTAAAAAACAGACTATTTAGAACACAAATTTAATATTAGAAAAAAGTTTAAAAAAAAGGATTAAAAGTTTAAATCACCCCAGTTTTCCTCAATCGTAAAAAGCAAAAGGTAAAAGATAAAAAGATTAACATCTTAGGTATTGCTGCATAGCTAATGGACTGAACTAAAAATATATGAAAATGTTTAGCTCATAAAGTTAACGCCAAAATGGAAATTCCAGTTTTGGTGTTTTCCAGTCTGAACAGTTCCCTCAAAATGCAAAAAAGTGATCAAAACATTGTATGTACCCTAAAATGGTATAAAAAAAAAAATAAATAAACTAGACCTGAAAAAAAAGTCCTCACACAGGTCACCTACTGAAGAATAAAAAAAAGATGGATCTCCGAATATGGTGACACAAACCCATCTTTTTTTTTTAATTTTTTTACAAATTTTAGATTTTTTTTAACCACTAAAATCTAAAAAGAATCATACGTTTTGGTATCACAGTAATCATACTGGTCTGGAAAATCATGTTGTCAGATATTTCTTAGCACATAATGAACACTATAAAAACGAACCCCAAAAAACAATGGTGAAATTGTTTTATTTTCAGCAGTTCATTATACTTATAATTTTTGTGTTTTTCCGTACACTATATGATAAAATGAATGGTGTCATTCGAAACTACAACTTGGCCCACAAAAAAAACAAGCTTTAATACGCTATGTTAAATTCAACACACAATGGGTATGAGTTTTCATAAAATCACATTTACCGTACTTTGCTTGCACTGTTAAACATAAAGGATTTTCAACACAAAATTACACAGCAGGAAAAATGCATTTAAGCTAAGTGGGAACATGGCCTAATAGTTTGTTAAAACTGTCCAAATTGTTTGACAGTTGTAGACCTTCAGCTAATGTCTTATGATCAGCGTTATGACTGCAATCTCTCCTTTTGACCTTAAGTCCCTCAGGACCACCAACGTGTTATTTAATGGAGAATAACTTTTTTACCAGAATTTTTAAGGAATGTTACTTTCTAACAACTGTAGTGTGTTGAAAAATAAATTTCAAAAGTTGTTAAATATGATATGAATATTTATGGACTCAGCTGTTAAAGAGAATCTGTCAGTAGAATCAACCCTCCTAAGCTGTCTATATGGGCATATACAGTTGAAACCAGAAGTTTACATAACTACAGTATATAAAAAGAAACATATGCATGTTTTTCACAATATCTGACATGAAATCAGAATAAACCTTTCCTGTTTTAGGTCAATTAGGATTACCATCATTTTTAATATTTGTCAAATGTTGGAATAATGAGAGAGAGAATGTTTAAAGGCATTTTTATTATTTACTGCAAAGTCAAAAGTTTACATACATTTCATTAGTATTTGGTACCATTGCCCTTAAACTGAATGACTTGGGTCAATTGTTTGGGATATCCTTCCAAAAGCTTCTCACAATAGTCGGTTGGAATTTGGGCCCATTCCCTTTGATAAAACTGGTGTAACTGATCCAGGTTTGTAGGTCACCTTGCTCGCACCTGCCTTTTCAGCTTTGCCCATACATTTTCAATAGGATTGAGATCAGGGTTTTGTGATGGCCACTCCAAAACATTGACTTTGTTATCCTTAAATCACTTTGCTACCATTTTGGCAGTATGCTTCGGGTCATTGTACATTCTTCCTGGCTGATGTCTTGAGATGTTGCTTCAGTATTGCCACATAATTTTCTTTTCTCATGATGCCATCTATTTTGTGAAGTGCACCAGTCCCTCCCGCAGCAAAACAACCCCACAATATGATGCTGCCACCCCCATTTTTCACAGGTGGGATGGTGTTCTTAGGCTTCCAAGCTTCTCCTGTTTTCCTCCAAAGGTAACGATATTCATTATGCCCAAAAAGTTCAATTTTAGTTTCATCAGACCACAGGACATGTCTCCAAAAATGAAGGTCTGTGTCCCTGTGTGCATTTGCAAACATTAATCTGTCTTTTTTATGTTTCTTTTAGAATAATGGCTTCTTCCTGGCAGAGTGGCCTTTCAGCCCATGTTAATACAGTACTAATTTCACTGTGGATATTGACACAATCTTACCAGCTTCTGCCATCATCTTCACAAGGTCTTTTTCTTTTATCCTTGGGTTGATATGCACATGTCAGACCAAAGTAAATTCATCTCTGGGACACAGAACCCGTCTCCTTCCTGAGCGGTTTAACATCCCTGGCGGCGTGCTGGCATGGCTTTCCAGCTCCCACTATGCAAGGCCATCAACCTACTCACCAATTCAGGCTGCACACTGTGTTCCTCTGTTTGCTGTGTGCATGTGACTTGGCTGCATGCTTACGGCGGCGGCAGCAGCACTTCCTGATTCTTAAAGGAACAGTGCATGTATTCCTAATGTGTCCCAAACCTATTGCTGTGAGTCTCTGGGTACTTAAGGCACCTCTGCCCATTGGAAGGTGCCTGAGCAACACTATCTTTCAGTATGTTCTGTGCAACTGCTGAGTTGCCAGGTCCTGTCTCTTGCCTGTTTCCGCTACTCTGGGGGCTGTGTACCCAGGCCTGTATCCTGAACCTGTACCTGAGACTTATCTAGCTTGTTCTGCCACTCTGGGGACTGTGTACCCAGGCCCGTACCCTTATCCTGTGTCAGTTCCTGTCTAAACTGTGTCCTTACCCGTTACCTGTTAGCTTCTATGTCCGATCCTTCCCTTTACCTCCTGTGTCTGTTCCAGTACCTTTCTCCTACCTGTCATCTCTGTACTTCAGGTTGTGAGTATGTCCACTCGCTACTTCATAGTAAGTACCTTGTGTGTATTTGGCTCTTTGTCCTGCTTCCCTGTTTCTGTATTTACCTTCTGTGTACTTGCTATTCTCTTGTGCTTTCCTTACCCTGTCTGTTCATTGTGAACAGAGTCTTGTCTTGCCTGACCGCGCTTGCGGTGTTCCTTCTTGCCTTCACCTGCGGTTCCGCTCCGCTCTTGTCCGCACCTGCGGTTCCGCTCCGCTCTTGTCCGCACCTGCGGTTCCGCTCCGCTCTTGCCTTCACCTGCGGTTCCGCTCCGCTCTTGCCTTCACCTGCGGTTCCGCTCCGCTCTTGCCTTCACCTGCGGTTCCGCTCCGCTCTTGCCTTCACCTGCGGTTCCGCTCCGCTCTTGTCCGCACCTGCGGTTCCGCTCCGCTCTTGTCCGCACCTGCGGTTCCGCTCCGCTCTTGTCCGCACCTGCGGTTCCGCTCCGCTCTTGTCCGCACCTGCGGTTCCGCTCCGCTCTTGTCCGCACCTGTGGTTCCGCTCCGCTCTTGTCCGCACCTGCTTTTTTGCTCCGGTATCCCAGTCTGTACTGGGCCCTATCCAGCCTGTCTTTCAGTCTGTCTGTATACCAGTCATGCCCACCAGTACCTGCCTGCCTGCATTCCCGTGGGTCCTACTGCACCTGCCAGTGCCTATCTACACACCAGCCTAACCTGCCAGTACCTGCATACCTCGGTGTGGGTCGACAGCTGTGTGTCCGTGGTCTGTCCTGGTGTAACACCTGGTCCGCCTCCCTCTTCCCTCCTCAGATCACGGAATCGTTAAGCCGCCGTGCATCCGAGGTCGGATCTGGCGAGGCCCCTAGTCACGCCCCTCCAGGCACTCTTCGGTCCGTGGCCTAGTGGGACCACAATCCATGCTCACGCCAGACGGTCCAGGCGTGAGCGTAACAAGCGGTATGGTGGCTGAACATTCCCATCTTGTTTGTACTTGTGTATAATTGTTTGTACAAATGAACGAGGCACCTTCAGGTATCTTGAAATTGTACCCAAGGATGAGCCAGACTTTTGCAAGTCCACAATTCTCTTCTTGGCTCATTTCTTTAGACTTTCCCATGACGCTACACAAAGAAGCAGTGTGTTTCAGGTGTGCATTAAAATACATACACAGGTGTGTCTCTAATTAACTCAGATGTTTCCAAAAAAAATATAAGCTTCCAAACACATGCCATCATTATATGGGCAGTCCAAAATTGTTTAAAGGCATAGTAATCTTAGTGTATGTAAACTTTTGACTTTACATTAAGTAATAAAAATGCCTTAAACATTCTCTCTCTCATTATTATGCCATTTAGCAAATATTAAAAATTATGGTAATCCTAATTGACCTAAAATGGGAAAAGTTTGTTCTGATTTCATGTCAGGTATTGAGAAAAACATGCATATGTCTCTTTTTATATAGTGTATATAAATCTCTGGTTTCAACTGTAGGTCATAGGAAGCTGAATAAAATGATACCTTTATATCTGTGATCCGATGTTTTTATTCCAGAGTAATCCACATATTTTTAATATGTACATGAGCTGTTAAGATCTATTGGCTGGACATAGATCTCCCTGAGAATCTGCCTCCAGAGCTTATTGTAAATGAAAGGAGGCGTTACCAGTGTGACATGTGATGACTGACAGTCTGCTCTCCTGATGTACATGTCTCATACTGGTAACGACTCCTTTCATTTGAAATAAGCTCTGGAAGCAGAATCTCAGGGAGATCTATGCCTGTGCCATAGATCTTAACACCTCATTGATATATAAAGAAAAACATGGATTTCTCAGGAATAAAACAATGGATCACAGATATCAATATATAATTTTATTCAGCTTTCTATGACCTACGTGACAGATTCCCTTTAACAGTTGTCCATAAATGTTCACATCACATTCAATAGCTTTTGAAATTGATTCCCTTTAATAGACATAGAAAATAGGCAAATGTTGTATATATTTCATGTATTAAAGCATATCCTGATTTACATTGAAATTTCTTCTTGATATATTTTATAATTGCTTGTGCAAACTTATTAGTTTGTCACAGTTTATACAAATTCTATTTTGCATATAAACCCACTATTATACAAATGAATCCATCCTACACCAATATATTGATTATTAAGCACCATTATATTCATTAGTGCAGTGTATACCTTTGTGGTTTTCAGAAGCCAAATTAACTAAATGAGAGGAGAGGAAACCAATGCAATTACACTGAAAACATACAAACTACATGCAGATGTTCCCAGGTTAGATTGGTACTTAAAAACAACACTTCAAGACACTGAGCTACTGTGATGCCCCATGGTGCCTAAAATGTCGAAATTAAAGCTCAGATGAAGATACAATTGTTCTGACTGTTTTAAAAATGCGGTGCCTCATATTTTGTAATTTTATACACAATGGGTCCAATTCATCAAAACTGTATTTCTTACACCAGTCTTGATTGAGGGTGTACAGTAGTAAGATAAAGTTGGCATAACTGGCAGAAAAATTCCAAAACTCGCAAAAATTTTGTGCAAATAGATTTTGGCATTACGGTGGTTCAGTGGTTGGCACTGTTGCTTTGCAGTGCTGACGTTCTGGGTTCAAATTCCACCTAGGACAACATCTGCAAGGAGTTTGTATGTTCTCCCCAGGTTTGCATGGGTTTCCTCGGGGTACTCCGGTTTCCTTCCTCACTCCAAAGACATATTGATAGAGAATTTAGATTGTGAGCCCCAATGGGGACAGCAAAGATAACACAGGTATGAAAAATTTGGGTTTGTGAAATTTTTTTAAAATCCAGTGACTGATTTTTATGTTTTCTTATGCCCTGATTTAAAAAAACACTTCTCTTTTTAACCATCACGTATGGATTTTGCACAAAACGCATGTAAAATTACGTAAAAGCGAGATGAAAAAATCTTTACTATAGTCAAAAATGTACACTATTATATATAAAAAATTATTGAACATTTATTCTGCAACTTTATTGGAAATTAATTCTTGCTCCTTTTGATACATTTTCTCTTATAGAAGGCCTGCGGATCTTCCCTGTGAAGCATCTAGTAGTGGTCCCCTATCATGTTCATATTCCATCTATCTTGGTATCATTGTTCCATCTCCTTGACATCCTGATGAAATATTTCTCCTTGCTCTTCGATAACAGCACCAAGGTTTTCCGGAAAGTAGTACAAATGAGAATGTAAAAATATAACTTCAAATTCATCAGGCAACCTAAGGCTTTGAAACATTTCAGCATATTCTCCACAATGGACTTAAATTTTAGATCTTTGTTGTTACATTGGAAATTTCTTCACGGCTTCTTTATAAGAATCCCAAGCCATTTTCTTAACAGCTTTGATTTTTGTTTCAAACATGTCATCCTCCATGAGTTTCCAAATATCCAGACCCACAAAAAAGCTTTCCTTCAGTTTTGCTTTGGACAGTCTCTGAAACTTGGTTCACAGGTACTTAAAATTCTCTCCTTCTTTCATTAAACATTTCACAAACTGCTTCTTCAGTCCAAACTTAATGTGTAGTGGTGGCAGTAGAACTTTAGTGGGATCAACTAAACTTTCTGCAACTATGTTCATGAGTTCAGGTTGCAAACATGTTCTCCTTGGCCAACTTTTTTGGTTCCAGTGATGAGTCCTATCCCGGCTGTCCCATTCACACAAAAAGCATGGATACTTAGTGTTTCCTCCTTGTTGCCCAAGGAGCAAGGAGAGAACTTTCCGATCACCACATATCGACCATCCTTGATCCTTATAGTCAAGTTTCTTGAGAATAAAGTCCAAATTCTCATACCTTTCCTTCAAGTGCACAAAATGCCCTACTGGCACTGAAGGACACTTGCTGCCATTGTGCAGTAGCACAGCTTTCAGACTTTTTTTGGATGAATCAATAAAGTCTCTACTCACTCACATTGTACTCAATGTTAAATTTTTCCATCAGCCCAGGAACATCACTGCAATATACTAGAGCACCATCTTGAGAAAAGTATGGAAGGAATTCCTTTTCTCTGCTTCTGTACCATGAAAAACAGATACGAGGAGCTAGCAGGTTCTTTTCCTTTAGTCTAAAGCCTAAAAGTTCTGCAGAATGTTTAGGAAGGTCCAGGGCCATGACAAAATCATATAATTTTAGCTGTGAAAAAAAGTTGTGGCTCGTTAGTACTAGCATGAAAGTCTTCATCAGAATCCTGGTGTTCATGTTCTGAATCAGGTATATCTTCAAGTTTCCCTGGAGGTGAAGGGACAGGTACTCCTAGACCGTGAGTCACAGGGTGAATCCATGACGGAAGTTCCAGATATATACTGTATTTTTTTGACTACAAGACACATTTTTTAACAAGAAAAACTCTTGTTTAAAAAGTGTGTGTCTTGTAGTCCGAAGGCAGCTTACTGTGATGGAGGAGAACGCTAACACGTGTCCTCCCCAATCACCGAGAGAGCTACTGTCTCCCCTTCTGCTCTGCACTAATCTATGTGATTGATGCAGAGCAGGAGAGGACGCTTACAGACGGGAACGGAGGCTACAGGAGCTGAGCAGCTGAAGGACCTTCTGTAACAGTAATTGCAGGACCTTTCAGGTCATGTGATCAGTCACAAAGGTGTTTGACTTAATCAAGTGGAAGGTCCTTCAGATGCTCTTCTGCTGCAGAATGTGGTAATGTATTGTGTGTGTGGGGGTGTATGTCTGTATGGGCATGTAGCAGAGCTGTTTGTGTGTGTATATGTGCATGTAGAAGAGCTGTTTGTGTGTTTATATGTGCATGTAGCACAGCTGTTTGTGTGTCTATAACACTGCAGAGAGACACTAAAAATTGATTTATTACCTCCCTATTCTACCCTTGTACATTATAATTAGTGATAATGATCCCTCCACTTTACATCAGCAGGGAAGTTTTAATTAATAGGAAAAACATTTTTTCCTATTTTCTGCTGTCTAAACCTGGGGTGCGTCTTATAATCCGAAAAATACGGTAATTAACTTCTTATTTTTAAGGTTGAAGCCCTCCATGTTGCATGTACAAAAATTGCAGTCATCACTATGATTTCGAAGTTCCCACCAGATGATAGGCACGCCAAAACAAAAGCTCTTATTCTTCCCATTTAATCACTGTCGTAGTTCTTCTACACAAAGAGAATACACTACATGTGGAGCCCACGACTTTTCCTGATCACCTAGTTTTACACCAAAGTACGCATAATACATTTTTCTAACGAAGTCCATAATGTTCCTTTATTGTTTCTTCACTACAAAATAACCGCAAATGTAGCAAAAGTTGTCGGGTGAATTAAGACACCTCCTTGTAGACATTTCGATCACGTTGTTAGAAGCAGAAGCTTAATCCACCATAATCACTAAATACTGAAGGGAATCGTGGTAAGCACACCACCACCACACTCTTATGAACTCTGTCTAAAAAAAATCTGCCTTTGCTCCCCATAGCAACCAATCACAGTGCAGCTTTCAGTTCTTATACTGCTGAGTTAAAATGAAAGCTGTGCTCTGATTGGTTGCTATGGACATCACCACACTGTTATTAACTGTGACAAAGACAAAATCTGTCTTTACTGCCCATAACAACCAATCACAGCACAGCTTTCATTTCTTATACTGCTGACGTAAATTGTAAGATTTGATATGATTGGATGCTATGGACACCACCACATTCTTTGGATGTTGAGTTAAGAAAATTTTCCCTGCCCACAGCAGCCAATTGCAGCACAGCGTCCATTAATTTCTAACCAATCTAATGACACCAAAATCATCCACCAAAAGTCACGCAAAGGGGTCAAAGTAAAGTGCAAGAAGAAACTTATGGACTCAGTGTTTGTGAAAAAACTGTATGTGACGGATTTTTTTTTAGATATTTCTACTAAGTTCAGCGATCGAAAGTGTATAAAAATCACCTCTTACTTTTCATACAATTTTACCCTTACAGACCTGTGTAATGTATGTAAAGTGCTGTGGAATATGATAGTGCTATATAAGCAAAGCAAAACTTGCAATTCAGGTGAATATATAAGTCCATATATTCACATCTTAAGGCTCCGTCACACATAACGAGATCGCTAGCGAGATCGTTGATACGTCACGTTTTTTGTGACGCAATAGCGATCTTGCTAGCGATCTCGTTATGTCTGACAGGTAGCAACGATCAGGCCCCTGCTGTGAGATTAATGATCGTTACAAAGCTTCCTGGACCATTCCTGGGTCGTTGCGCTCCCGCTGGGCAGTGTGCATCGCTGTATTTGACACCTTATCAACGACCCCGTTAGCGATTCAGAACTGAGACACGTAGGCGTGCATAAGTTGGACTTTTCCGCACCCCTCGTCCCCGATTGGTGGTCGCTACAGCGTTCTCATTTTCCGCCGTGCATAAAGAAGGCAACAAAATAGCGATTCCATCCTTTGTTTCTGACCTCGTGCTGGATTGCAGATCCTAGCAGAATTCTCCGGGCTGTTGATATGTGGAGTCACAGCCGAAGAACACTACTACAATCCACAAACCAGAACGCTTGTCAGGAACAAAGCCCAGATGAATGGATACAGAGTCACAGCCGCCAATCGGAGATGAGTGGGCGCGGAAAAGTAATTTTATGCACGCCTTTGTGACACAATACAGTCCCTATCAAGGTGTGGATCGTTGAAATAGCTGCTGTGTGAAAGCGTCCCAACAACCGCCGAGATCGTTAGTTAGATCGCTGGGGCGGCCGAAATCGTTGGGAAGTTCTGCATGTTTGACAGCTCCCCAGCGATCATGAAACGACTCTCCAGCGATCCCAAAACCGTGACGTAATAACGATCTCGCTAGCGATCTCGTTATGTGTGACGGGGCCTTTAGGATTGTATAAAAACCCCATTATGGGCAATGAGAGAACATATTGTTTTTTTTTACGCATGCTCACCATAGTATTTATAATTTGTCCTGAAGCCTGTTAAAAGTAGAAGACTGGTACATTGGTCCAGGCTAGAAGACCCCTGGGCTATTAGCGAAGTTTAAGACTAAGTGTAAGCTTGCAGTAATATACTGGCACTTGTATACAGGTCATGTTTGCATGAGGCAGTAATGTAACTAACAAGTGTACATTGTAGGCCGCCGCCTTGGGCCCACTGGCATGATGGGACCCACCGTTGCTTCAGATTCCTATATGAGCACCACTCCCAATTACATCAGCATCCACACGGCGCGGATACAGTTGATACTGATGGTACAGCAGGGGGCTATTGGCACTCTACCCGAACATTCTCCATCATGTAGGCCGCAGTCTACTTTAGGCCAACAAAATGCTAAGGCTGCACTCAAGTCATCAGCATCCCTGCGGCTGTGCTCATTAGATTATCCTGCTTAGGTGAGTATAAGGCTATGTGCCCATGTGGCACCCCAGGGATCTGGTTTCCACAGTAACAGCAATGTTATGTCTGAGAGCAGGTGGGAGGTCTCTTGGTTAGGAATCCTATGCATGCCACACCTCCTGCCCAGTCCTGGGAGGGGAAGAACTTCCCCTATATAAACCTAGGGCTGAGGCAGGGTTAGTGAGTAGAGAAGAAGTAGAGACAGAGAAAAGAAGCAAATATAGGAACAGAACATCAGGAGCTCTGTGGGAGCAGTGTTACAAGGAGTCAGGGGCTGGCAGCTGCAGAGCTCGCCCTGACTGAGAAGATTTCTTACCGGACCCGGAGTCCGAGGCTGTGGGGACTAACTCCTACCCAGCAGCAGAATCCGTCAGGCAGGGGATTCCAGGTCCACTGGCCAAGAAACCCGAAGGCACGGTCACACGCGTGGGACCAGCACCGCCATCGTGGAGCGGAAGCCATTAGAAGGCCCCGAGTCACCGGCCATACGGGTGAGCACCACACGGCACACTCAGGGACGTGGGCTACTTATATCCGCTTCTAGCAAGGTAGCCAGAAGAGTACAGTCAGTTTGGGAGGCCTACAACTCCGCCTGGCCAGGGGAGATCCCATCTGCTCAAGGACTGACCAGGCCCCGTTCGCTAGCAAGTACTCCGGGAGGGTCTATCGTTGTTACCAGTAAAGACCCTGAATTACACCGCACCGTCTCTGAGTGGTTCCTGCTACCCCCATCTTCCACGTCGGCTGCCCTGAGGCCATACCCCTCCCGTTGGGGGTTATACTATCACGCTGCACAATTCTACACCGGCCTCAGCGGTCTGCCCTGCAGCGGCAGCTCCATAGCTGCAAATCAACGGGTGGCGTAGTCGACACTCAAATAACACCTATCAAGACTGCCACACACTGAGTTTGACTCCCTGGGCACGGACCAGGTCCCCGCCACTCGGAGACTACAACCCTCATCTGATCCGGTTCCGGGTAAGCCCCCGTGCGCGAGACGCTGCGCGACACAGCAGGCCCAGGGGCGCGTCAACTTTGGCGTAGTCGGCAGGATTTCGTGCCCGCAACCACCGGGTACTGCGTGCCTGAAAAGCAAAGACTGTTCAAACTTACCAGTGGTGAGGTTTCCCGCCATCCGGCGCCATCTTCAGCCTTCTTCCCGCCATCCGTGGAGTTTTCCCGCCATTGGACGCCATCTTGAGGACGCCGCGCGGGAAGAAGAGGGGCGTGGACTCCGAAAGCGCGCGAGAACTGAAGCCCCGCCTCACGTCCGGACGTTGCGTAAGGTCCTGGAAGGAGCCCAGCAGACGCCGACGTCACCGGAGCGCGACGGAAGGTCCTCAACCCTGACGATCTACTGCGGAGCCGCGGCCTACGGAACAGGATCATCGCAAGGTAGGCCACGGTCCACTAGGGGGGAGGAAGATGTCGGATGCGGAGGAGAGCTTCACTGCCTCAACCCCCGCCAGCGCCACCGCTGCTGCAGTTATGCCCTTCACCATGCCCTATATCCCGGGAGCAGCTTGGCTACCCCAGTACTCAGGGGAGTCACATACCCTGCATGACTTTAGAGAAAAGCTGGATAGCCTCTTCCAGGTGTACCCCCTCACAGAAGAGCAAAAAGTGAGCATCCTGGTGGCCCAACTAACCGGGGCAGCCAAAAGGGAAGTAAAATCCTGGCCACCTGGGAGGAAGACTGTCGCAGGGATACTAACCCGGCTGAAGGATACCTTTGATACCCGCACCTCAGCCGAGATTAAGCTTAGATTCTACGGGTGCAAGCAGCGAGCGCATGAGAGTATAAGGGACTATGCACTAAACCTACAAGAGGCCCTGAGGGCCATTAAGCAGACCGACCCTGATGGAGTGGGAAACGAGGACAGGCTGTTGACCGAAGAATTTATAGAGGGACTATATTGTAATGCCCACCGAACCCAGTTGCGAGCGATGGCCTTACAGGATCCCCATCTGGGCTTTGCACAGTTCAAGGACAGAGCCATCCGGGTGCTCCGAGAACCGGCACCGGGTGGCGTTGTGACCCACAGGCGCCCAGCTATCACTTACCACCAGGAGGCGGCGCCCTTGTCGGCAGGGCCTGTGGGAGCTGATGCGCAGGCTTTGGACAATGACCCGGCTCCAGACCTACACCATCAGGTCCAAGAGCTAGCTAAGAGCGTTGCTGCGCTAACCCGAACTGTGCAGTCTTTACAGGTTTCCACCCCAGGGAAGATCCAGCTGGCATCCGGACCGGAGGACATCCCGTGGCGTCGACCAAGGAGGACCCCACCGGCCAGAGGAAGACCCAGTGACCGATACAGCGAAGACGGACGACCCATCTGCCGCCGCTGCAATCAACTGTATCACACACAAGGATGCGTACCCCTTACCAAGGATAGAGGAGTCTTTGGCTGCTTTAAGATCTGCTAACTTCTTCTCTACCTTGGATCTCACTAGTGGGTACTGGCAGGTTCCTGTAGCAGAGGCGGACCGGGAGAAGACCGCATTCACCACCCCGATGGGACTTAGCGAGTTTACCTGCATGCCGTTCGGACTCTGCAACGCACCAGGAACCTTCCAACGATTAATGGAGTGCTGTCTGGGCCACAGAAACTTCGAGACGGTCCTGTTGTACCTGGACGATGTCATCGTATATTCTAAGACTTATGAGGACCACCTGAAACACCTGGCGGAAGTGTTCGAAGCTCTGGCAAGCTACGGCCTAAAGGTGAAACCCTCCAAGTGTCACCTCCTGAAACCAAAGGTGCAGTACCTGGGACACGTGGTGAGCGCTGACGGAGTGGCTCCCGACCCTGATAAGATCACCGCAATTAAGGAATGGCCAAGTCCCTCCAGTGTAAAGGAAGTGCGGCAGTTCCTCGGGTTGGTAGGCTACTACGGCAGGTTCATCCCCGGTTTCACCAAAAAGGCAGCTCCTATGCAGGACCTCCTGATAGGCCAGTCCCGGAAGGCCAAGAACCAGAAGCCGCCCTTCAGATGGGAGAAGTTGGAAGAAGAGTCCTTCCGCCAGCTGAAGATGGCCCTCACGGGGGATGAAATCCTGGCGTACCCGGATTACAGCCAGCCCTTTATCCTCTACACCGACGCAAGTAACATCGGGCTAGGAGCCGTGCTGTCCCAGATCCAGCAGGGGAAAGAGCGAGTAATCGCTTACGCCAGCCGAAAACTGCGACCCACCGAAAGAAACCCTGAGAATTACAGCTCATTTAAGCTAGAGTTCCTGGCAGTGGTGTGGGCAGTCACCGAACGCTTTAAGCACTACCTCGCTTCTTCCCGGTTCGTCGTGTACACGGATAACAACCCGTTGACACACCTGGACACGGCAAGACTCGGTGCCCTAGAGCAGAGATGGATGGCCCGCCTGTCCAACTACGAGTTCACCATCAAATACCGGGCAGGACGCTCCAATACCAACGCGGACGCCCTGTCCAGGATGCCAAACCTACCGGACGTAGGAGAAGATCCAGAGGGACTGGAAGAAGTCGAACTCCCCGCGTTTCACCGTCATGGGACTATCCAGTATTCCCATCGGGTAAGGAGTAAGCAAGGCGCTACGCTTAACCCCTTACCTCACTACAACTGAGCGGAAACGCAAGACAGTGACCCTGCTGTCCGGCTGGTGAAGGAGATGCTGACTCAGCCAGAGGCTCGCCTTGACCCAGACGCTCCGGAGGAAGCCAAGCAACTGTGGGCAGAAAAGAGTAGACTGTTCCTTTACAAGGGGAAGTTGTGCCGCAGGATGGTTAACTCCCGGACGCATGAACTAATCTGGCAAGTAGTGGTGCCACGACGAGACGCAGCCATGGTGATGGAGGCATACCACGATGGAGCTGGGCATTTCGGATGGAAGAAGCTGGAGTTCCTGCTGCGCGGGCGGTTCCATTGGGTAGGCATGAGGGGAACCATCGAGAGGTGGTGCAGAGACTGTGGCCCGTGCAACCTGAGGAGGAAGGACCGTGCCAGCCAGAAGACTCCCCTGCAGTCCATCGTCACCCGGCAGCCGTTGGAACTGGTAGCCTTGGATCATGTAAAACTGACCCCAAGCAGAAGTGGCTACGTCTACGCGTTAACCATCGTGGATCATTACTCCCGGTTCTTGGTTGTCGTCCCCGTCAAGGACTTAACGGCTCAAACAGCAGCTAGAGCCTTCCAGCAGCACTTCTGCCGTCCACACGGGTACCCGGACCAAGTGCTGACGGACCAGGGACCTGCCTTTGAAGCGGAGGTCTTCCAGGAATTCTGCAATCTGTATGGCTGCCGGAAGATAAGGACGACACCCTATCATCCGCAAACTAATGGACTTTGTGAGAAAATGAACCAGGTGGTAATGGATCTTCTGAAAACGTTGCCCCTGGAAGAACGCAGTCTGTGGCCTGAGAAGCTGCTCGATCTGGTGGACCTATACAACCACATCCCGGTAGGTTCCACCAACTGTACCCCGGCTTACCTAATGAGGGCGAGACCTGGTAAGTTACCTGTTGACCTGGAAATGGGAGTCCTGACACCCGAGGACACTTCACCAGAAGCAGACTGGGACACAGAGAGGCAGCAGCAGTACCGGAAAGTACAGGAGAGCGTGGAGCGAAGTCTCTGTCAGGCTAGGGAGAGACAAGAGAAAACTTACAACCAGTATGCTCCCGCTGTTCCCCTGGTGCCCGGAGAGCAGGTCTTGAAGAGGAAAAGACGGCTCCACAAGTTGGACGACCAGTGGGAGAAGGACCCGTACACCGTACTGCCCTCAAGCCACGAGAACCCGAAGGTCTGTACCATCAGTAAAGACGGAGGGGAGACCACAGCCATTGTATCCCGGGATCACCTGAAGAAGTGTCCTGAACAGCTACGGAACCCTGAAGAGGAACAAGAAGACCATCGACCCGTAGAGGAAAGGGAAGATATGGTTAGTACTGTGCTCGGAGACTTCCCTCGGTCTTGGACTCAAGTCAATGGTGCAGTTGTGGTACCCGTACTCACCTTCCTCCAACCAGCATCCCAAGCGCCTACGGAGCAACAGGTAGAGCTGGAAGAACAGCCGGTCCAGGAGGCAGAAGACCCCACACCAGCAGACCAGGAGGATCAACCCTCTGCTTGCAGTGAGCCTGCCATATCCCTAGTGAGCCAAAGGGCCCGTAGACCGCTGCCCAGTTTACCCTTAACAGCTCCTACACCCTGTAGTTCAGGGCCAGACAGTCAGCTCCGTAGGTCCACTAGGGCCACTAGAGGCCAGTTACCCGCACGTTGGAGGATTTGAAGTGTATAAATTGTTTTATTTGTGGTTACCTGTTTTTCTTGTTGCTTGTGTATAATTATGTGTTTCTAGTTGTTTATAGGAGTCTTTGGTGGATTTACCGGGAATCCTGTGTACATAGTTGGAGCGTAACCCAGGACGGACTAAAGACTGTTAAGGACTCGGGGCAGGACAGACCCCTACCTGGTTACGTCTCCCTGTTTTGGTGAAATGGACACCTTGCTTTCTTCAAAGACTGCACCCGGTTACGGACATGCCGTGACCACCTTTATGTGTTTCTTTATTGTATTGTTATTGTTATATCTTGTTATGTTTTTCTAAAATATGTTTAGTCCCGGAGTACTAAATTTCACTAGGGGGGAATGTGGCACCCCAGGGATCTGGTTTCCACAGTAACAGCAATGTTATGTCTGAGAGCAGGTGGGAGGTCTCTTGGTTAGGAATCCTATGCATGCCACACCTCCTGCCCAGTCCTGGGAGGGGAAGAACTTCCCCTATATAAACCTAGGGCTGAGGCAGGGTTAGTGAGTAGAGAAGAAGTAGAGACAGAGAAAAGAAGCAAATATAGGAACAGAACATCAGGAGCTCTGTGGGAGCAGTGTTACAAGGAGTCAGGGGCTGGCAGCTGCAGAGCTCGCCCTGACTGAGAAGATTTCTTACCGGACCCGGAGTCCGAGGCTGTGGGGACTAACTCCTACCCAGCAGCAGAATCCGTCAGGCAGGGGATTCCAGGTCCTCTGGCCAAGAAACCCGAAGGCACGGTCACACGCGTGGGACCAGCACCGCCATCGTGGAGCGGAAGCCATTAGAAGGCCCCGAGTCACCGGCCATACGGGTGAGCACCACACGGCACACTCAGGGACGTGGGCTACTTATATCCGCTTCTAGCAAGGTAGCCAGAAGAGTACAGTCAGTTTGGGAGGCCTACAACTCCGCCTGGCCAGGGGAGATCCCATCTGCTCAAGGACTGACCAGGCCCCGTTCGCTAGCAAGTACTCCGGGAGGGTCTATCGTTGTTACCAGTAAAGACCCTGAATTACACCGCACCGTCTCTGAGTGGTTCCTGCTACCCCCATCTTCCACGTCGGCTGCCCTGAGGCCATACCCCTCCCGTTGGGGGTTATACTATCACGCTGCACAATTCTACACCAGCCTCAGCGGTCTGCCCTGCAGCGGCAGCTCCATAGCTGCAAATCAACGGGTGGCGTAGTCGACACTCAAATAACACCTATCAAGACTGCCACACACTGAGTTTGACTCCCTGGGCACGGACCGGGTCCCCGCCACTCGGAGACTACAACCCTCATCTGATCCGGTTTCGGGTAAGCCCCCGTGCGCGAGACGCTGCGCGACACAGCAGGCCCAGGGGCGCGTCACCCACGATGCAGAAATGCTCTGGATTTTTTCCTGAGCGTTTCGGCGTCTCCCTGCGGATTGTACATGCGTTTTCCTGCCAGGGACATGTGGAAGTGAAGCGTTCTTCACATGCATTTCCGCATGCAGGTTGTCAAGCGCTTTCCAAGCGATTTTAGCATCACTTGGTATGTACTTGTCAACTTGGTCACACTATATATATCCATGCAAACAGCATGGATTTATATAGTGTGACCGAGAGAATGTCAAAAAAGAAAAAAAATAAATGTATACTTACCCTCCGATGGCCCGGCCTGTCTTGCTTCACCGTCCCGGCTGCCGGCAGCGGTGGATTGAAGGACCTGCCGACGTCAGCGTCGCGTGACCCGTCACATGACTCTGACGTCAGCGCAGGTCCTTCATTCCATCGCGAACTGCAGCCAAGCAAGGAGGAGCGCATCGCGGGCCGCCGGAAGGTAAGTATATATTTATTTTTTATTTTATTCTTTTTTTTTTTTTTACAGTTTTCATAATTACTTTTAAGGGGGGAGGAGGGCATTTTTACTTTTTAACCCCTTCCTTTTCCCTGCCAAGGACATATCTTACACACCCTTTCAAAGTGACAACTCCGTGACAAAATCTGCCATTTTAGTCACGACCTTACTGAGGATATTAGGCATTAAAGTTAGACCACCATTTTCCCTGAGCGCTGGCACCATTCCTGCACTTTTTAAGTAAGAATAGCTGTCATTGACAGAAACTTTACAAAACATTCTGCATCATGTTTATATGGTCCCTGCTGGACTCAATAGAATATATTATGGTGTATCGGACCTTTGCTTCTGAGACTGAAATGATACTTAAACACATCTTCACATATGGTGGATCTGCCCTGTATCCCAGAGATTCTGGAATCGGGTCTCCTGGCTAATTTTGGCAGCCATAGGTCGTACAACTAATTTTTATCACACTATAATGTTCATGGGGAACAAATCTCCCAAAATTACAAATCCTGCTTTTAAATTACTACATCATATTGCCATGGTGGCTCATATCCAACTGGCACAGTGGTGGAGACAGCATGTCTGTTGTTGGATATGATTATAATTCAAATTAATAAAATTATGGTACGTGAAAAATTACCAGCAATTCACATTGAAAAAGTTGTTCAGTTTGAGAAGATTTGGACACTGCATGCTAATGTCTCTAACTTAAAGAGGTTGTCCGCTACATTATCATTGATGATGATGATGATGACTTATCCTTAGAGGATACATACTTCAGAAGTGCTCACCAAGGAGATAAAAGGAGTCCAGAAAAAATGTACAAGTATAAGGAGAAGAAATTGAGGCTCTCAGCTGTGCGTAATATTCAGCAGACTTTTCTGCAAAAATATAAAAATACAGCGTATTAGCATGTGGAATACTTCAGTGTATGGACAACAGCAGTTTCGCACCGAGCAGGCACTTCTTCCTGGTCCTGGGAATTTCCTGCACAGGTGAGTCCTGCAATTCATTCTCCTTATGCTTGTACATAAAAAAATTGAAATAGCCTTTTTTTTTTAAAGTCCTTCGCTAGTGAAAAAAATACACATATTTGATGGCGCTTGGTCTGTACTGACCCGAACTTAAAAAGCTATCTGTTCACATTGCTCTCCTAGTGAATGCCATAAAAAAGCCAAAATCTATAGTAACCTAAAATATATAATATTAAACATATACTGCTCAAAAAAATAAAGGGAACACTCAAATAACACATCCTAGAATGAATGAAATATTCTCATTGAATACCTTGTTCTGTACAAAGTTGAATGTGCTGACAACAAAATCACACAGAAATCATCAATGGAAGTCAAATTTATTAACCAATGGAGGCCTGGATTTGGAGTCACCCCCAAAATTAAAGTGGAAAAACACACTACAGGCTGATCCAATTTTGATGTGATGTCCTCAAAACAAGTCAAAATAAAGCACAGTATTGTGTGTGGCCTCCACGTGCCTGTATGACCTCCCTACAACGCCTGGGCATGCTCCTGATGAGGTTGCTGATGGTCTCCTGTGGGATCTCCTCCCAGACCTGGACTAAAGCATCCGCCAACTCCTGGACAGTCTGTGGTGCAACGTGACGTTGGTGGATGGAGCGAGACATGATGTCCCAGATGTGCTCAATCGGATTCAGGTCTGGGGAACGGGCGGGCCAGTCCATAGCTTCAATGCCTTCATCTTGCAGGAAATGCTGACACACTTCAGCCACATGAGGTCTGGCATTGTCCTGCATTAGGAGGAACTCAGGGCCAACCGCACCAGCATATGGTATCACAAGAGGTCTGATGATCTCATCTCTTTACCTAATGGCAGTCAGGCTACTTCTGGCGAGCACATGGAGGGCTGTTCGTCCCTCCAAAGAAATGCCACCCCACACCATTACTGACCCACTGCCAAACTGGTCATGCTGAAGGATGTTGCCGGCAGCAGATCGCTCTCCACGGCGTCTCCAGGCTCTGTCACGTCTGCCACATGTGCTCAGTGTGAACCTGCCTTCATCTGTGAAGAGCACAGGGCGCCAGTGGCGACTTTGCCAATCCTGGTGTTCTGTGGCAAATGCCAAGCGTCCTGCACGGTGTTGGGCTGTGAGCACAACCCCCATCTGTGGACGTAGGGCCCTCATACCACCCTCATGGAGTCGGTTTCTAACCGTTTGTGCAGACGCATGTGACGCGCCCCCTGGGCCTGTGTTGTGCAGGGAATACCCGGAGCCGGATCGCTGGGGGTTGTAGTCTCCGTGGCGCTGACCCGGTCCGTGCCCAGGGTGGTCAATTCAGCGGCAGTCTTAGTGTAATAACAAGTGTCCGACTACGCCACCCGTGGATTGCGGTCAGTTGGGACCGCCGCTGCGCTGCAGACCGCTGAGGCTGATGCTGTATGCGCAGCCAAGTATGGGATAACTCCCCACGGGAGATGTATTGCCTCAGGGCAGCTAATGTGGATGATGAGGGTGATGGTGTGAGCGTCCCAGTACTGATGGTGCTGGTGCGGCGATGAAACACAGAGACGTGTGGTTGCAGTTTCCAATGCTTTACTCACAGTTCTTTACTGGTCCTAGTCACCTCGGTACCGGCGGTGACTGCCCAAGCCGTGCTGCGTCCACCAGGCAAGGGGCTCTACCAACTCCCAGGCAATTCCAGAGCGTGGCACAGGGCTCCCTTCTCTTCCTTTCTCTGGCCGTCCCCACCAGTGACCCACCTTTGTCCAGCTTCCTCGGGTCTTCTCTTGGCGAAATCTATCTCCGGCTTCCCTGACCCTATGTGGTATGCCTTCCTGGTGGATGTAGTGAGGGGTCGCTCCAAGTTGTGGTCACAACCTCCGGTCTTTGGCTGAGGAATTTATTGCCTCCACCAATTTGGGTTCCGGTACCCTGTTCTGCCAACCCGTCACCCGCAATCTCCTAGGCCTATGGGGTTCCTTCTGTCCTCGTGTCTCTGGGCCTTTCTCCGTGTTCCTGTTCCTTTCTTACTTTCCTTTCTGTTTCTGTTCCTTCCTTTTGGCTCCGGCCTTCACCCTAGGCCTGCCTCGTGAAGCTGGGCCCAGACTGAGCCACAGCTCCCTGTCAGCCCTCTCTGGCTGAACTCCTTCTCTCACTGAACTGAACTCGGTCTGAACACTGTTCTAAAATGGTGCCCACCTTATATACCTCCCTCTATGTGTGAGCCCAGGTGACTAGCAACCAATGGGCTCCTACCTATGCCCAGAGACCCACCCCTATCTGCTCCTACACCACTGGGCTTTCCTTCCCCTCCCCACTCCAGACAGGGACAGATGCTGTCGTGCCTGCACTCCTGTCTCGTGGGAGCACCGTTGACCTGTCCCTCGGAAATGGGGTGTGTGTAGTGCATGCAGCTACTGAGTCCTGGTCCACAATCCATCCTTACCCGGGAGTGGAATATCACACCTCTGGTTTGAGGTGCAATACCCCTGTAGCAGCCGAGCCCTCGGGGTGCTACATTCCCCCCTGGTAAATCACAGCACGTCCTCGGGCTGGAAAGAATAAAAGCAATTTAAACATACAAAATTTTTAGAATGCATTCACATATAAGACATTAACTATTTACTCATCCCTTTATGGGAGGTACTCTTTTCTTTTTAACGTTACTGGTATAATCGTTCTAAAACATTTTGCTAATGCCACCGGAACTCTTTTTGCAAAAACACCATATAAAACTTTGGCATTTCTATTTTGGCAGCACATAGACCTTTCACATTAAGGCATTTTCAAGTAAAACATTTTCAGAACATATTCTTGAGTTCTGGCCGCTGTGCAACTTGCGACCAGGTGAAGGTGCAACAGTCCAGTTAATCTTGAGGTAGACGTTGCAGTTTTTGTATAAAACCAGTGGGGGGCGCTTTAAGAAGCGCAACTATTTACAAGGGTGGCCGCTCTCAGTCCTCGGCCAGTGGGGATAGGGGAATGGCTGCTCACAGTCCTCAGCCTGGTTAGGGATTAGGGGCACACAGGTAGCAGTCCTTTAACAGTTCCACACTAGTCCCAACGGGGACCACACTCCAATCAGTAACAGTTCCCATACCCCTACGGGTAACTATTTACAGTTATGCACTGTCACCTTACAGTGGCGATGTCCTCCTTGCGCACCTTCCTCATAATCTTCAGACCCGTCCAGGCCCTCAGGGTAGTCCATGTCTGGGCGGTACCGCAGCTCCTCCTCCGTTAGACGGTGGACATGGAGGGCGTACAGTCCCTTTGCGCCCTTGTGCCGGGTGTAGGTGACCACGTCACCGGGGTACAGGTCACGTCCGTGATGTCCCTCTGGCAGGTGGCTTTCAACGTCCCTACTAGTGACGAAGACGTCGGTGTCAGCCTCCGGGTCTCTGACGAAACCCCAGCCATGCTCCCGCTGGAATTTTACTACAGTCCCTGTGGCTCTGGAACCGCGGATGGCTTGGGTGTTCTGACGGGCTCTCCGTTTTTGTTCTGCGCTCCGGGCTTGGAGTCGCTCCTCCCTGATGCGCCTCTGCCGTCGCTCTCTTTCAAAGGTGGCCAGCTGCTGACGGCAGGGATCCAGGCGACGGGCCGCGTCCGCCCGTGTTCCTTGGGGGAACCCCATTAGATCTTCGCCGGTGGGGTCCCATTCGGGCTGGGCTTCCTGTAGTGCGGGCTGGGCGACTTCCGCGGGCTCCGGAGCTGGTATCCGAGGCTCACGCGGGGGTGGAACTCTCCTTGGGGGGCCGCTCGCCAGCTCGGCCGGCCGCACCAGGGGCATTCCATCTGGGCCCGTATGCTGGGCGAAGAGATCCGCGCCCAGGGGTGGTATGGCACGGGGCCCCGGGTGAGGAGCAGTGCCCGGGGGCACTCGGCCTTGCGACCAGGCCGGTGGTCGTCTGCTGGACGTGTCCGGGGGTGGCAAGGCAGGGGGCGCTGGTGAGGCAGCGGCGCCCGGGTGTACTAGGCCTTGCGTCCCAGCCTGTGACGTCTCCTGCTTTATGGCGCCCGGGTTCAGAGGGCACAGCGCGGGGCGGGGCGTGTCAGCGACGCCTGCAGCCTGAGGCCTTGCTGATGGCGGTGGAGGTGTGGTATCAGGTACGGTCCCCGGGGCTTCGGGTCCCGCAATGGAGGGTGGGGGCAGGCTGGTGGTCTCAGGGCTTGGGGCGATGACGTCCCCGTTACCTGCCTCGGCCTCTACGTGGCTTCCTCCGCGGTGTCGTCCGCAGCCGCCGGTCCATCTTCTCCGCCCTCAGAGGCAGGCGCGCCGCTTGGTCCTCGCGGTGTCTCCTGCTGGCCGGTTACGTGCTGCCAGGCCAGCTCCTCCTTCCACCCGGCAAACACATCTCGCTGCGCCCGGACCATCCTCCTATTTAGGTCCTCCAGCGCAGCTCGCGCGCAGTCCGGGTCTCTGGGCAGCTGTGCAGCAATTCCGTTAAGCTGCAAGGTGGCTCTGCTTGCAGCAGGCTGCGGGCCAGGGTGCTGGTGGGGTTCGCTGCTCCCTCCATCTCCGGGTGCAGCAGTTCCAGACTGATCCAGGCTGCACCCGGCCCCACAGTTTTCTTTCCTATCCGCCCCCATGGGGGGTGGTCTTGGGGGCATCTGCTGACAATCACCTTTAGGGGCAGCCCCCCCACGTTGATGGACATCTCCACTGCTGCATTCATGGCTGGTGGGAGCGGGCTCCTTCTTTGGCGCCATTCTGGGACCTGGCCCACGATGGGAGGTGGCTTCCTGTTGTCTTTTGGCGCACACATTATTGCGCTTGTTCTGGGGCGGGCTCCATCTTTAACACAATAAAACAGTCTCTTTTCAGGCGCGCAATACCAGTTTGTGGCGGGTTGGTAAAAATCCTGCCGACTACGCCAAAAGTTGACGCGCCCCCTGGGCCTGTGTTGTGCAGGGAATACCCAGAGCCGGATCGCTGGGGGTTGTAGTCTCCGTGGCGCTGACCCGGTCCGTGCCCAGGGTGGTCAATTCAGTGGCAGTCTTAGTGTAATAACAAGTGTCCAACTACGCCACCCGTGGATTGCGGTCAGTGGGGACCGCCACTGCGCTGCAGACCGCTGAGGCTGATGCTGTATGCGCAGCCAAGTATGGGATAACTCCCCACGGGAGAAGTATTGCCTCAGGGCAGCTAATGTGGATGATGAGGGTGATGGTGTGAGCGTCCCAGTACTGATGGTGCTGGTGCGGCGATAAAACACAGAGACGTGTGGTTGCAGTTTCCAATGCTTTACTCACAGTTCTTTACTGGTCCTAGTCACCTCGGTACCGGCGGTGACTGCCCAAGCCGTGCTGCGTCCACCAGGCAAGGGGCTCTACCAACTCCCAGGCAATTCCAGAGCGTGGCACAGGGCTCCCTTCTCTTCCTTTCTCTGGCCGTCCCCACCAGTGACCCACCTTTGTCCAGCTTCCTCGGGCCTTCTCTTGGCGAAATCTATCTCCGGTTTCCCTGACCCTATGTGGTATGCCTTCCTGGTGGATGTAGTGAGGGGTCGCACCAAGTTGTGGTCACAACCTCCGGTCTTTGGCTGAGGAATTTATTGCCTCCACCAATTTGGGTTCCGGTACCCTGTTCTGCCAACCCGTCACCCGCAATCACCGTTGACCTGTCCCTCGGAAATGGGGTGTGTGTGGTGCATGCAGCTACTGAGTCCTGGTCCTCAATCCATCCTTACCCGGGAGTGGAATATCACACCTCTGGTTTGAGGTGCAATACCCCTGTAGCAGCCAAGCCCTCGGGGTGCTACACATGCACATTTGTGGCCTGCTGGAGGTCATTTTGCAAGGCTCTGGCAGTGCTCCTTCTGTTCCTCCTTGCACAAAGGCGGAGGTAGCGGTCCTGCTGCTGGGTTGCAGCCCTCTTACGGCCCCCTCCACGTCTCCTGGTGTACTGGCCTGTCTCCTGGTAGCGCCACCAGCATCTGGACACTACGCTGACAGACACAGCAAACCTTCTTGCCACAGCTCGCATTGATGTGCCATCCTGGATGAGCTGCACTACCTGAGCAACTTCTGTGGGTTGTAGAGTCCGTCTCATGCTACCACGAGTGTGAAAGCACAACCAACATTCAAAAGTGACCAAAACATCAGCCAAAAAGCATTGCTACTGGGATGTGGTCTATGGTCCCCATCAGCAGAACCACTCCTTTATTGAGGGTGTCTTGATAATTGCCAATAATTTCCATCTATTGTCTATTCCATTTGCACAACAGCATGTGAAATTGATTGTCAATCAGTGTTGCTTCCTAAGTGGACAGTTTGATTTCACAGAAGTTTGATTGACTTGGAGTTATATTCTGTTGTTTAAGTGTTCCCTTTATTTTTTTGAGCAGTGTATAAATAGTAAATATATAACTTTTCCATGGGCCAATGGTAAAGAAATCTGTAAAACGCTAGTTTAATAAAAATGTTCACTATACCCTTAGAAGAATCACTTTTTGGGGAAGGAGAGGTTTCCTCAGTACTACTACCACCTCAGGGGCTCTGTAATTGTGATATAGCAGATGAAAACAATCCCACAAAACTTGCACTCCAAATGCTAAATCTTTCTCTTCTGTGCTGTACCTTGCGCCAAAACGGTAGAATTCTACCACATAGAGGGTATTGTCATAATCTGAAGAAGTTTGGTAACAATGTGGGGTGTTTTTCCTCAAATACGCCTTATGAAAATGAAAAATTTGGGGCTTATACTATATTTTAATGTAAAAAATTAAATTTTTCATTTTTTTCTTTTCACTTGGTGTTAATTCATGTGAAGTACATGAAGTGTTATCAGGCTTCATAAATATTATTTTGAATACTTCAATAGGTGCACTTTTTAAAATGGGTTGATTTGTGTATGGCCTCTAAAGCCACGGCCCCACCATCAGTATTTGGTCAGTATTTTTTCTCAGGAGTGGGAGCCAAAACCAGGAGTGGGTGATAAATGCAGAATTGGTGACTTGTTTCTATTATACCTTTTCTCTGATGGTTCTTCATCTGGTTTTGGCTCCCACTTCTGAGAAAAAATACTGATTGAATACTGATAGTGGGGCTGTGGCCTAAGAAATATATTGCCTCCTCAAAGGAACTTGAGAACTGAATCAACCACTAATAAAATAGCTTTCTGAAAGTTTCTTGAAAAATTGTAAAAGTGGTCTCTCCAGTTCTGATGATTTTATAAAGATATATTCACTATAGACGTGAAGCTGAGCCACTGTGATCAACGTTTGATTTCTTGTACAGAAATAATATTTATTTCTAAATACACATATCTTCCATCGACTCCCATATGTGTGATCAACTGTGTGATGTGTAAATGTCTCCCTCATCCTGCCTGTCAGGGACACAATTAGCACATGACTTCCACGTCTGACACCAATCACACAGCACCTTTTACTAAGGTAATTTCTAATTCAAATCTAGGGGCAACAAATGGCTCAACAACAAATGGACCATATCCTCTGACTGTAAGTGTGCCCCTAAGTATGTGTGATATGAAACATGCTGTGAGGGCTCCTCATGGAATTATCAGAATTAGTAAGCTTAATAACTATATATATATATGTCAGGCTTACTAATTATTACCAGATTCTGATATAATAAATAATATATATATATATATATATATATATATATATATATATATACAGTACGGACCAAAAGTTTGGACACACCTTCTCATTTAAAGATTTTTCTGTATTCAGTAGGACTATCAGCTGTGTATCCACCTGACTTCTTCACAACATAACTAATGGTCCCAACCCCATTTATAAGGCAAGAAATCCCACTTATTAAACCCGACAGGGCACACCTGTGAAGTGAAAACCATTTCCGGTGACTACCTCTTGAAGCTCATCAAGAAAATGCCAAGAGTGTGCAAAGCAATCATCAAAGCAAAAGGTGGCTACTTTGAAGAACCTAGAATATAAGACCTATTTTCAGTTGTTTCACACTTTTTTGTTAAGTATATAATTCCACATGTGTTAATTCATAGTTTTGATGCCTTCAGTGTCAATGTACAATTTTCAAAGTCATGAAAATATAGAAAAATCTTTAAATGAGGAGTGTCCAAACTTTTGGTCTGTACTGTATATGTAGAAAAATTAACTTATTTTACAGTACAGGAGTAGCTTGGGGACTACTTTTCTGACTGTTCTAAAAGTGGAAAACCCCTTAAGGATAGATCTACATTCACAGCAATTCTTTATTTATATATTATTTTTTACAAATTATTTTTGTGCCTTGTACAATATAAAACCAAGTTCTAGTAAAGGAGTTAAAACTTTTTGTTTCCTTTTTTTTTTTTTACAAACATCCCTACTTCAAATCTTGATTTGTGAACTAGTCATTGTAAATCTGTTCCACTCTGAAGACCAGATTCCCACAGTAAAGCCCTGCTTTGCTTCCCTCTAGTGGTAAAATAGTGTCATGTTTACTGCAGTGAAATACCGTAATAATGTAATTATAGTCTAGATCATTGTGTCTAAGGGCTTTGTAAAAATGGCATCCTTTCTTGTTTGTCTGTTATGTCTCTTACCATGTACGAGTATATATCTTTTTTTGAAGAAATAATCAAATTTATCCAATTACATGTTTTTGTCGGATGATTTAAGATGGAAACATCTATCCTTTCAGGACCTGTAATAAATAAGAAGAATGAATGAGCATTAACTCTGATGAGCTTCCCCAATGTAAAGTAAAGGATTGTCCAGAAGTATAACGGGTAAATTTATTAAACAATACTATATTAAATTAAGAATTTGAATGTATTTAAAGAAAATACTTATTCTTTTTTTTTTAAACTGTATTTTTTGATCAAAGTATATAAGGTTTAACAATCATCATGAAATCCAAAGCAGATACATAGGGATCAAAGGGAAAATACTTATTCTTCACAACCATTTCTGCTGTTTATTACACACAGTGAAACTTCTTAAGACAGCCAGCCAGTAGGAGGGTGGTCTTCTAAAAAAAGACGAATATTATATGGTGGAACTGAAAATCTGTCGCAGGAAAACTGTGCTGGTAAACATATAGGGCTTGATACATCAAAGTTTTTACACCAATATTCTGGCATAAAAAGCTTTTGAAAAGTCGATGTGCTAAAATTCTGCAACTTTTGGCGTTCTTACACCATTTTCACCCAGCTCCGACAAAGTGGGCAGCGCTGGATTGGGCGTTGCAACCTCCGCTAGGATTGGTGGCGAGGCACACACGTGCACACCACTCATCTGACGCTCCTGATTCATGAAGAGGTATATGCTTCTTCATGAATCAGGAGCATCCGACTTTAGCCCATCTTCTCATCAAGACCGGACTAAACTACGCCCGTCTTGATGTATTGGGCCGAAAGCTTTTTGATGTATTGAATCGCATATTCGAATGAAACTGTTATATCCACGTCCTTTTGGCACACATTTGCCCCACATAAACCTATGGGTACATTATATTACATGTACGATTTTTACAGAATTATATGTATCTGACAGAAGGGGAATAATGAGGAATGACTATAACCGTCCCCAGCTGAACCTTTACTCAACATATTTTCACAATCAGGTAAGACAAGCTTGCACATTTTCAGCTAACCTGTTTTGGTCTATATATCCAACAGAATTGTCACCCAGCTTTAGAGCCATGGACTGGAGGGCAACATGTATAGATGTGACATATGTAAATATTATTCTGTTATTATTTTCACAAACATCACTTATTTTCTGTCAATCAGGCACTTACGCCACTTATAGAATTCAGCGAAAGCTTTACCCTTGGTTGAATGCCTTGGAAACTGCAGTGAGTGTCGGTTTTGTGGTTTTGATGTAATAAAAGTGTTTCCTTCGCAAACAGATGGACCCATTAGATTAGATTTCTGTTTGTAAAGTTCATGTTACGTCTCGTGAAAGTAACAGGTTACAATGTGTGTAAAGCAGAAGGTTCCAACGACATGAGATCAGTAGCCAGGTGTCCCATGTAAGGCTATGTGCGCATGTTAAGGATTTGAAGCAGAAATTTCCTGAGCTTTTCTGCATCTCCTTGGCAAGAAAAAACGCTACAGAAAAACCGTGGGGTTTTGCCGCAATTTTGAAGTGTTTTTGCCGCGTTTTTGATGCGGTTTTGAAGCGTTTTTTGTGCATCAATGTATGCTTTTTGGCGCTAAATAAAGTTATTTGGTGGGACATTGCTTAAACCCTTGGATTACCATCAGAACTGGGGTGAGTATATCGGTTAATTTAAATGATTAAAGAATGTGTCTGTTGTATTTCAAATAATGTGTTTACTCTGTGTGTTTATTTAACTCTTTACTTTAATTAGGTTTGGTGATGAAAGGGTCTGATTGACACTTTGTCATCACCAAACAAAAGAGCTAGGTGTCAGCTAATCCCATTCACCCAACCTCATTAGCATTTCCATTCATGTAATTTCTGGTTTTAAAATTGTTTTTATTGCGCTGTCAGTCGCCGAAGCCTTCAATCTTCTGAAAAAAAAAGTTAAAAAACAAACAACCATATCCTTCACCTGTCCGCCGTCACGACGCAATCCACGATTACCACCAACGATTGTCCCTCAACGATCTGGGTCACTTCTACAGCAGTGACATCAGCAATCACTGATGTCACTGCTGTAGAAGACAGCAATGTATACATTGCTGCTGGAGTGAGATCAATGGGGTTCATCAGCTGAAGATCTGCTGATCAGCCCCGGTAAGCTTACCACCAGTACTGGTGGGAACATTATTCAGAATGTTCCCACGATGAGGTCACGTGAGCGATCAGCTGATCGCTCACGTGACCGCAGGTCCTGGTAGCGCAGTACACAGCTGGGAGTGAGCGCAGTGTATTGCCGACTGCCGGCCTGAAGACATCACCAGGGACAAGGAGAACACCGAGTGGCGCCGAACAGGTGAGTATAGTGTTATCATCGGGAGCAGCGGTCGGATGAGAGGAGTAGTAGTCCTCCTCTGCTGACCTGGAAAACACCTGCAGCGCATTTCCGCCGCAAATTCGCGCCTATTGGTTTTAATTGAAACGCAGCAAATCTGCAGCTATAGATATTATACCTGCAGATTTGCTGCAGTTCAATTCAAGTCAATAGATGCGAATTTGCGGCGGGAACGCGCAAAGAATGGACAAGCTGCGTTTTTTTCCGCAATGGTAATCCGGAGCGGAAATTTCCGCATCATGTACACAGCACATCAGGATTACCATTGCAATAGCTGGCAGACCGATTGGCAAGCGTTTTCGCAGGGTTTCCGTGGCGGAAAAACCGCAGCGGAAACGCAGCAAAAACACTTCGTGTGCACATAGCCTAAAGCCGTTCTCAGTTTAGCACAATGAATGGGCGCGCGGTAGATGCCGGTTGTAACGCGATGGGGGGATAACCCCGCCCACAACCTGTCACTCACCATGGAACGCGGAACGGGAGACCCCTGGCTGAAGCCCCAAATAGTCGTGACGTAAGCGGAAGCAAGAGCCGGCTGCAGCCGGGGGTCACGTGCTGCCTGTGTGGGATCAGTGATAGCGCCGCGCACAGGCAGTATTGGCAACACGAGGTATTTACGAAATTCATTAGGAGCCCCGGAGGGATACATTGGGGGGTTAATTTAAAGTAGTGGACAACCCCTTTAAACCTCGCTTCGCTGATTGGTCGCGCCCACCCGGCCGCGACCCATATTCTAGAATGCCCGATGCGTTAGAATCGGGCCACCATCTAGTCAATATATAAATACAGTAAACACAATATTTTTGTTAACAATTACTGAAACAATTGAGCCGCAGACTCCACTTTGTTTTAAATTATGCTGAGAAGTTGGCCACTTTCTTTTATATCTGTGCTAAAAAATGGACCTTACCAATTCATCCTTATTTTGCATTTGGCCCTAAATCTTCTACTCAGGATATGCTGCCGTTGATGTACAGAAATCAACACTGTCTTTTCCTTGTCTTTGTGATTCAGTAGAGATGTAGATACGGGAAATACACAAGTGACCTGTTCCAAAGTCTTTGACTGCAGCTTCATCTGCACTGAACTGTACCAATGTCATAGTTTTTTTCTATTACCTTTTTGCTGAATTTGTTAACAAGTAGTGATGTGCGAATGTGCTTTGATAAGGTGTTATCCGAGAATGCTCGAGTCCTAACCGAGTATCTTCGGCGTGCTCGGAAAGCATGTTCGCGTTACCGCGGCTGTTTGACAGCCGCGAGACATGCAGGGATTGTCTGACAAACAGGCAATCCCTGCATGTGTTACGGCTGTCTAACAGCTGCCGAGACATGCAGCCGCAGCGACGGGAACATGGTTTCCAAGCACGCCGAAGATACATTGTTAGGACTCGAGCGTTCTCGGATAACCCCTTATCCCAGCACGTTAGCGCATCACTATTTAGAAGGTATATCAGTTGTGCAAAACAAAGAATACCGGCCTTCTGCAGCAAAGTATTTTGAATATTCTGTCTTGGCCCCTTCATCTTACAAAATCCTTTTCAAAACTTTTGATGCAGCTTGATAAATTCTATAAATAAATATACATTTATAGTCATGGCTGAAATTGTTAGCACCCTTGAAATTGTTCCAGAAAATAAAGTATTTCTTCCAGAAAATTATCGCAATTGCACATGTTTTGTTATACACGCTTATTTCCTTTGTGTGTATTGGAATAACACAAAACAGATAAAAAAAGGCAAATTGGACATAATTTCACACAAAACCCCAAAATTGTTGGCACCTTTCCAAAATTGTGGGTAAACAACTTTGTTTCAAGCATGCGATGCTCGTTCAAACTCACCTGTGGTAAGTAATGGGTGTGGGCAATATGAAAATAACACCTGAAACCAGATGAAAAGGAGAAAAGTAGACTCAATTTTTGCATTGTGTGTCTATGTGTGCCACACTAAGCATGGGGAACAGAAATAGGAGAAGAGAACTGTCTGAGGACTTGAGAAACAAAATTGTTGAACAATGTCAACAATCTCAAGGTTAGAAGTTCATCTCCAGAGATCTTGATGCTCCTTGTCTACGGTGCACAACATAATCAAGAAGTTTACAACCCATGGCACTGAAGCTAATCTCCCTTAACGTAAACGGCAGAGAAAAATTGATGAAAGGTTGCAACGCAGGATAGTGGATAAGCAGCCCCAATCAAGTTCCAAAGAAATCCAAGCTGCTCTTCAGGCTCAGGGTGCATCAGTGTCAGTGTGAATGAAATGAAACACTATGGCAGGAGACCCAGGAGGACCCCACTGCTGACACAGAGACATAAAAAAGTTAGATTGCAGTTTGCCAAAATGTACGTGAGTAAGCCAAAATCCTTCTGGGAAAGCTTCTTGTGGACAGATGAAACCAAGATAGAGCTTTTTTTGTAAAACACATCATTCAAATGTTTACCTAAAACGGAATGAGGCCTACAAAGAAAAGGACACACTATTTTTAGAGGGCCAGCAGGCTTCTTGTGGACAGATGAAACCAAGATAGAGCTTTTTGTTAAAGCACATCATTCTACTGTTTACTGTAAATGGAATGAGGCCTACAAAGAAAAGAACACAGTACTTACAGTTAAATATGGTGGAGGTTCAAAGATATTTTGGGGTTGTTTTGCTGCCTTTGGCACTGGATGCCCCGACTGTGTGCAAGGCATCATGAAATCTGAAGATTATCAAAGGATTTTGGGTTGCAATGTAGCGCCCAGTGTCAGAAAGCTGGGTTTGCAGCCTTGGTCATGGTCTTCCAGCAGGACAATGACCCCAAACATACAAGAGTGGTCCAAAATTCCATCTGAGAGTTGTAAGAAGCTTGTTGAGGGTTGTAGGGAGTGATTGATTGCAGTTATTTATTCCAAAGGGTGTGCAACCACATATTAAGTTGAGAGTGCCAACATTTTTGTCCGGCCCATTTTTGGCTTTCTGTTTGAATTTATGTTCAATTTGTCTTTATTCGCTGTTTTTTTGTGTGTTTTTCTAATACAGAGGAAATAAACATGTGTATAACAAAATATGTGTAATTGCAATAATTTTCTGTGAGAAATACATTTTCTGAAACAATTTCAAGGGTGCCAACACTTTCGGCCCTGACTGTATGTAAAAAGGTCATGGCTCCTCATTATCACTGGATCTATAATGTTTATTTAGCATTTTACATGTACCACTATTAGTTTACATTATTGTTGGCAGGACATGCCCTGTGTACATGGGTGCAGGTACTGCCAACCAACAATAATAATAGTTTATATAGCGCCAACTTATTCCATTTGTACAAATAATATCAGAGATTACAGAGTAACATATAGTTTAACAATGATTGAGCGCACTGCTGCAGACTTACAATATGTGAGGAAATAGTGGTGCCAAAAAAGGTAAAAAGTACTTGTAGGGTATTGTCCAGCAATATTTTACAATAAAGGTATTAATTTAAATCCATACCGTACCTGTATATGTATAGATGCAAAGTACTACTGAGTGCCTGGAAGATGGGGAAAACTGATAAAAAGAAGGGACCAAGTTTTGAGGACAAATAGAGGAATGCACTGATAAAAGTTATATTAGTGAGGTGTTGATATGCCTGCCTTGAAGTATGTATTCTTAGGACACACTTTAAACTGAAAACACTTGGAATTAACCGGATTGTCTGGGGTAGTGCATTCCAGAGAATAGGTGCAGCATGAGAAAAATCTTGGAGACAGGATTGGGAGGTTCAGATTAAGGGGGAGGTAAATCTTGGATCATTACCAGAGAACCTGGGTAGGGTGGTAGATAGAGGTAACAGGAAGATTTTAGGTAAGCAAATGTGATACAATTTTGCAATAATTGAACCCTGGAAATATTTACACTGGGTGATGATCGGGAACTGTTGTTTATAAGAACAATCTCTAAATGATTACTGTCTTGTGTAAAAGGCCTTAAACTGGCTGTATTTGGGGTGCATTGTTGTTAGCTATCTGATCGAACTCTGAGTGTCCCAGACAAGAGACTGGATGGGACAGGAATTATTTAGAGCACAATGGATGGGGCTGTTTGGAGGGCACTGTGGATGGTGGTCTTGGTGGGCACTCTAGAGCACTTTGACATCATAGGGAAGATCACAGCAGTGTTCCTACTAGAGCATTTAATGTATATAATAATACAAGCAATCACAGATTCTATTTTTTTGTTAGAGGAAAGGGAAGATCCATGTAAATTACTGATTGACTGATATTAATCTTTTATTTTCTCTACAGAGAGGCTCAGTTAGGTGGACGATCCCCTGTTCACCTTTGCTAAAACAGATCATTGTAGAGAATACTGTTTTGTACAACAATGTAAAGCAATTCAGTTCCCAGATAGTTTGTTTTAGAAGCCTTGAAGCTCTTCTGACAAGGATTACAAATCAGACATTCAGAGACAGTGACTCAGCACCTAATGACACCTAAATGCACATTGCCAAATAGTCAAACAGCAGAACAGGCTTTGCTGTCATCAGCCGCCAACCCTGTGCCGCAGTAAACAATGGAATTAGTCTCCAGAATTCCAGAAGACTATGGCCTTAGGTGAGAAGAGCTGACATGAAACATGAAACCTCAATTTACAGCAGCTTGAAAGCCTATCTCTCATCATTGAAGGACACAGTATGAGCATTGTCCTATTGGGAAGGAAAATGAGAATTGTTCTAATCTGATCTACTATTTTCCTGTAATGATTATCTAATATGTGATTTACAAGAGATCACACAATATATATAGCCTAATAGTAAAAATTATTGTGAAAATCCCAAAGAACACCCCGTAAGCTACCAGCTGACAGTTCGTACCCGGCATCTAGTGCTTATATCTGAGGCATTTGGCGTTCCCATATATATTTCGTGAAATGTTGACCAAGCTTGCCAACATTTTGACAGTTACTATCTAATTTGTATGGAGTTCACCAGAATGTCAGGGGAAAAAAAAGGATGAGCCATGTTGAATTACAACATGCCCGATCCTTTGTTTTAGCAGGAGATATAGGAACAAAGGTGTCTGGAAGTAGCTCCCTACAAAAAACATCACATGCATGCAGGAATCGGAGGGGATTGCTGTTGGCCAATCGAGCATTTCTCTGTTTGCTACCTAAAGTGTATGTGAATCTTAAAGAATACCTACCACAGTATGTGGCTGCCTATTTTATATACGGAGAGAATTGGCCAGAATGGTGGCTCCGTGGTTAGCACTGTAGTATATACAGGGCAGCACGGTGGCTCAGTGGTTAGCACTGTACTATATACAGGGCAGCACGGTGGCTCAGTGGTTAGCACTGTACTATATACAGGGCAGCACGGTGGCTTCATGGTTAGCACTGTACTATATACAGGGCAGCACGGTGGCTCAGTGGTTAGCATTGTACTATATACAGGGCAGCACGGTGGCTCAGTGGTTAGCACTGTACTATATACAGGGCAGCATGGTGGCTAAGTGGTTAGCATTGTACTATATACAGGGCAGCATGGTGGCTCAGTGGTTAGCATTGTACTATATATAGGGCAGCATGGTGGCTCAGTGGTTAGCACTGTAACCTTGCACCACTGGGGTCCTGGGTTTAAATCTCACCAAGGACAACATCTGCAAGGAGTTTGTATGTTCTCCCCGTGTTTCCTCCGGGATCTCTGGTTTCCTCCCACACTCCAAAAGACATAGTGATAGGGAATGTAGATTTTGAGCCCCAATGGGGACAGCGATATTAATGTCTGTAAAGCGCTGTGGAATTAATGGCGCTATATACACAAGTAAAATCTAAATAAGTAATAGCCAGCCAGATACTAAACATTATTTTCTAAATATCTCTATTTAAAATTTAGAGAAAAAATAAACTGCCTCTAAAGAACCTAATTTTTCTAGCAAGTTGGGGTCCAACTTCTGGGTTTTGGGTTCATGCAGAGTATTCCAAAATATCATTATTCTGACTGAACAAGTGCTGTTTGTGCATTAATGCCATGGCCCCACTATCAGTATTTGGTAAGTATTCAGTCAGTATTTTTTCTCAGAAGTGGGAGCCAAAACCAGATGAGGAGCAATCAGTGAAAAGGTATAATAGAAACAAGTCACCAATTCTGCATTTATCACCCACTCCTGGTTTTGAGAACAAATACTGACCGAATGCTGATAGTGGGGCTGTGGCCTTAAACAATAACTGCAGGTAACTCCTGCAATAATGGTACCGATCTGTAACTTGTTAAAGTGCAAACAGCACTGTTTAGTCAGAACAGTGAGATCTCGTAGTCTGACTCCAAATGTCTCCGTGCAGGGTTGTGACAAGCATGATGAGTTCCCACAACTCAGAACTTCTGAACAGACTTTTGCTAGAAAAAGAATCAGTATTTCCAGTGATTTTTGCATGTGCCAACTTTCTTTTGTCTTTGCATGACACAAACCGGTATTGTTACATTTGCTTGTTGTGACTGCCTGTAAAAACAAAATAAAATAAAGACTATATAGAAGTAATGTTGGGACACATGGTAACATCAATGATGGGACATGCCGTTTACACCTGGGGCAAACAGCAGGAACCACTCCCATAACTATAGGCCTGAACATATAAAAATGAGTTAATTACATGGTGCAGCTAGACTTTCAGCTTTTGTGTACTTTCATTATACACAATCCATCTAAGCCATGGAACAAGGGCTGAAAAAATCATTGGATCCCAATGCGTCAGTTTGAGCGTGTTTGCTGTTAAAAAAAAAGCATATACACAGATTTTGATCTGAGTGTCATCTGTATGTGATCCGATTGTGCTTTAACCCTTTTTCCGACGTGGTACGTAATAGTACGCACCACGTCGGCACCCCCTGATCAGCGCGGGCTCCAGTGCTGAGCCCGCACTGAACCGGGCACATGTCAGCTGACATGTGCCCGCAACAGTCATGGGTGGACTCACGATCCACCTGCGGCTGTTAAAAAGTTAAATGCCGCTGTCAATCTCTGACAGCGGCATTTAACATCGCCGCACCGGAAGTGCGGCATTGGCCCCGCCCATCGGTGACCCCGTCACTTGATCGCGGGTCACCGATGTGTGGGCATGACAACCCGGGGTCTGCAGCAGACCCTTGTGGTTGTCATGTAAAGATTGCTATGAGCGCCACCTAGTGGTTGGCGCACATAACACATAGCTGATCTGCTCATCGCCTCTATGTAGCAGAGGCGATCGGACAGCTGCTGCTTCTAGTATCCTATGGAGACTATTGAAGCAAGCAAAAAGTGTAAAAAAAAGGTATTTAAAAAAATGTAAAAAATATAAAAGTTCAAATCACCCCCCTTTTGCCCCATTCAAAATAAAATAATAAAAAATAAACCAGTTACACATATTTCATATCACCGCGTTCAGAATCGCCCGATATATCAATATAAAAAAAATAATTAATCCGATCGGTAAATGGCGTAGCCAGAATTACGTTTTTTGGTCGCCGCAATATTGCAATAAAATGCAATAACGGGCGATCAAAACATCGGATCTACCCCAAAATGGTATCAATAAAAACGTCAGCCTGGTGCGCAAAAAATAAGCCCTCACTCGGCCCCAGATCCCGAAAAGTGGAGACGCTACGGGTTTTGGGTTTTTTTTTTAGAAAACTTTGGAATTTTTTTTCACCCCCCAAAAAAACAACAAAAAACAACTGTGGAATTGCATTTTTTTAGCAATGTCACCGCACTTGGAATTTTTTTCCCGTTTTACAGTACACAATATGGTAAAACCAGTGATGGTGTTTAAAAGTACAACTCGTCCCGCAAAAAATAAGCCCTCACTTGGCCATATTGACCAAAAAATATAAAAGTTCTGGCTCTGGAATAAAGGGGAACAAAAAATTAAAATGCAATAACGGAAAATGCTCCGATCATGAAGGGTGAAGGGGTTAAACAGGACCACGCACTGCCTAGAATGATGATCTTTCATGCAGCCCAAAAGATCTTTTCATTTGATGACCGAGCGTTTTGCTCGTTTGTAGGGTCATTGACAGCTTTTTTAGACTACACGATGATTGGGAAACCAGCGTTCTTATAAAAGCTTGTTCACAAATATTGTGCAGTGTAAATGGATCTTAAAGGGAATCTGTCAGTAGGATCAACCCTCCTAAGCCATCTTTATGTGCATGAAGGTCATAGGAAGCTGAATAAAATGATACCTTGATATCTGTGATCTTATGTCTTATTCCAGAGTAATCCACAATTTTCTTTTATGTAAATGAGCTGTTAACATCTATGGCCCGGACACTGATCTGCATGAGAATCTGCCACCAGAGATTATTTTTAATAAAAGGGGGAGTTACCAGTGTGATGTGTAATGGCCGCTCTCTGTTCTCCTGATCTCACTGCAGAGCTGTGTGTGATTATCACTGACACATCTGCAGCTTCCTCTCAGCTTCAGCTTCCATCTCACAGACAGCCAGGGTTGCAATACAGCCGAGCTGTAGAGCTCATGTGTTTGTTAAGAGACAAAGTTCAGTTCTACTGTCCTGTGTTAGTTACTTGTCTCACACTGATAACTCCCACTTTTATTAAAAATAATCTCTGAATTTAGATCCTCAAGCTGATCAGTGTGCGCCCATAGATCTTCACAGCTTATTTACCTGTAAGAAAAACATGGATTTCTCTGGAATAATACATCAAATCGCAGATATCAAGGTATCATTTTATTCAGCTTCCCATGACCTGCATGGCCATATAGACCCATAGGAGGGTTGATCCTACTGACAGATTCCCTTTAAAGGGATATTGCATGAAAGTCTGCCGTCACTCTATGTGAATGATCCGAGAGGTTCGTGCAAAATCGCAGAGATGTGTCCAATATTGATCTGAGTGTCAAATCAAAATCTGCAATGCAAGTCTATGTGTCTGTGAAAAAAATCAGACAGCACTCGGATGCCATCCATGTGCTGTCCAATTTTAACTGACTGACAGATAAGAAAAGATAAAGAAATTTTTTTTTTCACGTACGAGAAAAATGATGAAATTCAGACCAAACTTTGATAAAACTCTAATGAAACTCTGACCTAAAATTACTGATGAAACTATATATGCAAATTGCCTCTTCAGAGAAAAAGAGGACTTGAGCTCTATAGCGCCACCTATTGGAAGCAGCAATCCTACAAGTCACAATTGACCTTTTAACGAGTCGTGCAATATGACTTAGGATAAAAGCCAAATCAGAATCTCGATTTGCAGACACGGTGTTTCGGGCTGTTGACCCTCGTCAGTGCAAAGTATGAGAACTGATTTGGCTAGATGAGGGGCTCTGGACTGAGGTCTAAGGGGTAACATTTCTCCTTGTGGAGAGTGACACACCGGCTCTGGCATGATGAAACTATGTCAGTTTTTCTTGTACATAAAAAAAACTGACATGTGAATGAGGCCTTAGTCACCATTTTCAGTAGCAGCAGCATAAACCCCTCTGGCTGTTATTCTTTAGTACATCTGCAGTTTTGGCCGATTAGCCGCAGAGCATTGCCTAGACTGGATGCACGTATTTATGGAGGTTCTCAGAACGGGAAATATTTGAGACAAAGTAGTGAAATCAAGTCTTCCAAACTTGTAGACTTCCTGCCAGTATTTCCATTGAATAGTTCTACAGCTTCTCGCCCGCCGTGTGTGGCTGCTTACAGAGAACAGTTTAGATAAGTACAGGTATTATTTGTTCTGTAGTGTCAGGTCTTACAGTTACTGCACACGATTGACACATCCTATACTTCAGCCCCGATCTGTAGCTAGAACATTAGTTATTTTCCTCCCATACAGTTAGCCCAAAGCAATGTGCTGACATAAGCGGTGAGTCACATCTGTCTGTCCGCACTGCCAGATGCTGGAATTGTAGGTTGTAGTGCAACATTTTCTAAAGATCCCGAATATTCTCAGGTAAATGACTTCCAATTACAAAAGACTGAAAGTGACGGTGGATTTAAAGTAGACCGCTTATACTAAATATACAACTTATGAAATGGAAGATCTTCACGCTTGTTTGAATCTGTCAGCTCATTTGTACACAAGCAAGTATTGGCTCTTATCCCCTAATAAAAAGTATATCTTTATTTGTAGAGACCCAACGTGCTAGTCATCTAGCAAATAAGTCCTATGCAAAACAGACTGGAAGTGCGCACTGGGCCCTGCCAATGCAATTAGACTGCATCTTCCACGTGCACTGACACCCCCCCCAGTGCATCAACACACCCCAATGTACTGACACACTCCCAGTGCACCATCACACTCCCCAGTGCACCGACAACCCCCCAGTGCACCGACACTCACCAGTGCACAGTCACACTCCCAGTGCACTGACATCCCCCCAGTGCACCGACACACCTCAGTGCACCGACACACTCCTAGTGCATAGACATCCCCCAGTGCACCGACACACTCCCAGTGCACCGACACCCCCCCAGTGCACCGACAACCCACTAGTGCACCGTCACCCTCCCAGTGCACCGTCACCCTCCCAGTGCACCGACAACCCCCTAGTGCACCGACACCCCCAGTGCACTGACACTCACCAGTGCACAGTCACACTCCCAGTGCACCGACACCCCCCCAGTGCACCGACACACCCCAGTGCACCAACACTCCCAGTGCTCTGAGACCCCCAGTGCATTGACATCCCCACAGTGCGCTGACACCCTCATGCACTGACACACACACAGTGCACTGACACCCCCCGGTGCACTGACACCCCCCAGTGCATTGACACCCCCCCAGTGCACTGACACCTCCCAGTGCATTGACCCCCAGTGCACTGACACCTCCCCAGTGCACTGACACCTCCCTAGTGTATTGAGACACCTCCCAGTACATTGACACCCCCCAGTGCACTGACACCTCCCAGTGCATTGACACCCCCCCAGTGCACTGACACCTCCCAGTACATTGACACCCCCCAGTGCACTGACACCCCCCAGTGCACTGACACCCCCCCCAGTGCACTGACACCTCCCAGTACATTGACACACCCCAGTGCAGTGATAGCCTAATTTGTATATGACTTCTATGCAGGGCCAGCTCCAGGTTGCCGTGGGCCCTGGGCGAAAGAGTCTGAGTGGGCCCCTTTAACACAAACCACGATTCATGATGCACAGATACCGCAGATATATATATATATATATATATATATATATATATATATATATATATATATATATATATATATATATATATATATATATATATATATATATAGTACAAGGCCAAAGATTTCACTTCTTACATTACATGAGCGATATCTATTGTAAATTCTACAATAGCTCAGAAACCGGCGAATCCTCGCAGCTCACAGTGCAGATCGAATATAGTCCTCCATACAGTATTATGTGCCCCATATAACGCTCCATGCAGAATACTGGCCCCCATATAACACTTCATACAGTATACTGGCCCTCATATAACACTCCATACAGGATACTGGCCCCCTTATAATTCCCCATGCAGGCTGTGCCCTCCACCTAATGCCCCATGCAGGCTGTCCCCCCTCACACACATAATGCCCCATGCAGGATGTCACTCCCCCCCCCCCCCCATATAATGCCTCATGCAGGATGTCACCGGCCGATATAATGCCCCATGCAGGATGTCTCTCCCCCCCCCATATAATGCCCCATGCAGGATGTCACTTCCCCCCCGCCCATATAATGCCCCATGCAGGATGTCACTCCCCCCATATAATTCTCCATGCAGGATGTCATTCCCCATGCGTCCATACATAAGGGAAAAAAAATGAAATACTCACTTCACTTCTCACCTGCTGCCGCTGCTCCGGACTCCTCACCCGCGCCGGCGTCTTCCCGCTCTGCGCTGCCTGTGACGGCTCAGCAGAGGGTGCGGTGGAAAGATGTGGACTCAGGAGCTGAGCTCTTTCCACACGTGACAGATACCGGCTACATTAGATAGTCAGTATCTGTCTCTAACAGTTGTGGCCAGAGCCGAGCTCCAGCTGTGGCTTTAACCATTTAAACTCCGCTATCAGCCTCTGCCAGCAGCATTTAAATGGAACACGCGCCGCTACGTATGCTTACCGGCTTACATCTGTGACATGATCGCAGGGCACAAATGGGTTACTATAGCAGCCGGGGTCTACTCTAAGCCCCCGTCACCGCCATCTTAGTCCTCCTCTGAAGTTTATCTATAGGAGTCTGAGACACTACACCGCGTTCCAAATTATTATACAAATGCTATTTTTCTCTGATCTTCCTAAATGGTTGATATAGATGATTTGAACATTATACGGACTCATCAACCGTTAAATGATAAATCAGATTTTATTGGACAAACCTCCCAATGATAACAGTATTTTTTTTTAGACTAAAAAACTCTAAAGGCACTGCTCCTAATTATTCTGCACAAGAGTTTCCAAAGAAATTGCAGCAGTAAGAGGTCACATTTACTAAAATCAAAAGCTTTTTCAATCAAAAAAATGTTTACATGCTTTAATGCGAAAGGAGGATCAAAACGCCAGCAATGTGTTTTTTTGGTCCCTCCTCCTCCCGCCTGCTACCATGGATTGACAAGTATCTCCCTACGTGCACGTATAGGCAGAGACCTGTCAATCCACGGCAGCGGGTGAGGAGAAGCCGCCAGGGACCCGCCTGTCTGACTAGTGTATAGTGCAGCTATTAAAGTATGTTTTTCTCTGCATCTTCACAGAGGTTGTACACCTTTAGGGATTTATTTTTTACTTAAATGCTGGTATTTGGAGCAAAAAACAATTTTTGCAATGGAGTTTCATTAAAAATTCAACTTTGATGTGGTCTGTGGTTATAAATCAGCTGATAGAACTCAGAAAAAGACAGATACGAGTTACAAACTCCCCATCTGACCATTATAGCAAGCTGACTAACGGATTCTAAGTCAACTTATTGTGTATCCAGCAACCATACAAGACAGAGGCTATGGAAGGCAAATATGTCAAAAATTTTAATGAAAATCAACTGCAGAAGTAATTTTAGCTCCAGTTACATTCATGTAAGTAAGAAAAAAAATTGTCCCTAAAAGTGAACGACCCCTTTAAGAGCTCACGCAGACCTTGCTGCAAATTAGCCTGATCTCGGATCTCAATGCACGCACTGGTTGCAGCTCTCCCGACCCGAGTGTGACCGTCTCATATGAAGCTGTGACACTCGGGCCGGTAGAGCTGTCACTAGTCTTTGCATTGAGGTCCGAGATCAGACCAATTTGCACGTGGGTGTGCATGAGCCCGTAGTGTGCATTGGTGAAATGTCTCAAAAATGTCTAACTAGTAATCATATCTAGGCATATCATAAAAAAAAATTATATATTCCTGCATTTGACATAAAACAAGTCCTATTACAATCAGGATTTTTGCTGTCCCGTATCCAAAAGCGCAACGTGGAGGCCAAAACCTTGATTCCAGTGTGTGTCACTTACTGGGTTTCTATTTTAGTTGTAATAAAATGCCTGTTTTATCGGCTGCATCTCGGCTCGTCTTCTCACTGATGAGTGCTGCATAACTCACACTCCACCCCACGCGCAATTGATTGGCAGCTTTCTGTGTACACTGTGCATAGGCAGAAAACTGCCAATCAGTGGTGGGGACGGGGATAGCCAGAGCTCATGAATATGGAGGATTACATGGCATAAACACTGTTCTATGAAAACTGCAGAAAACAAACCAGTAATTGTCACATTACTGGAATCAGGGTCTCTCCCCCTACATTATGCTCCACTCTGATGAAATAGTACAAAGCTGGAGACAGGGTCTCTTTAACTATAATATTTCTGTGTAAAAACAAAAGAACAGTGAAAAAATCTTATCCTATTGTTGCTGGAGTTACTTTAAAGGAGTTGCTTAAGATATGTCATGAATATCAGATCATGGGGGTCTGACACCCGGCACCCCCAGTGATCAGCTGTTGTCACCTCTGGTGGTGACCAGATGGAAACTGTATGAAGCTGAACTCCACAGCTTAGTACACTGCTTAGTGGTCGCTGACGGGTACTGCAATCAGCTCCTCACCAATTCTCTGAGAAGCCACTAGAGGGCACTCACATGTATTTGTCCTGCCCTGAAGAGAAGACTCAGCTGCCCTCTAATGACCGTTCAGTTCTCTGGTTCAGAGGGATGGCAGCAGTGAGTTTCTCTACCATGAGGACAAACATGTCTGTGTCTTGATGAGTAGAGCTGCACAGAATGGCATTGTGGGTCTCTAGCGCACCCCAAAATAGTTTGCTTTTCCTCTATTCATCCTCTCTGCTTGGGATGGGCCACAAGGGAAAGGCAACCCTACTATGAAGTAGGAATAACATGAAAGGACACCTGCTAAAAGTGCATTGTAGGATACTAGTGTCACGTGCCTTGGCTTCAGCTGACATGATGGCTGGATGCAGGGACAGATCCTGTAGGACTACAGATCACACAATGGCTGTGCCCCCCGCTGCTCAGTGTGTGGCCCCTGGACACAGGTGGAGGTTGCATTAACAGAGAGGAAAAAGCACATTAGCATTTCCTTACTAGCACATTGTATACATTGTCTACTCTGTGTGTGGCCAGACGCCGCCATGCATCAGCTTACACAATAAAATGTTCCCAGAAGAAACGCTACATTCAATAACAAGCGAACACTTCTGCTTTTCTACTCCGTTCAAAGGGTAAAAATCCCAAATATACTGCGGAATAACATATATTCTGTATAATTACTGTCACCAGTCATCTCCACAGAGGAAATACAACAACCATGGTATAAGGCTGTGTGCCCACGTAGCATTTTTCAAGCGTATATGCTGCGGAATTTCCGCAGCGTAAACGCTTGAAAAACGCATGTATATCCGCACCCCATGGTCCCCAATGGGATTCCGCAAGTTCTATGCACATGCTGCGGATTTTTCCGCAGCGTTTATGCCGCGTTCAAAAATCCGCAGCATGTCATTTAATTTTGCGTTTCCGCAAGCAGAATTGCCTTTGTCCAATGCATAAAAAACGCAAGGCAATTCCGCATGTGGAAAATGCGCGATAAACGCGTGCGGAATTCCGCATGCGTTTTTCCGGGAGAGGACTTGCATTTATGCAGCAGAAATTTTCTGCTTCATAAATGCAACGTGGGCACATAGCCTAAAAGAATCTCAGAAAATATTACATTTACTCTGTTTAACCCCTTGAGATCTGCTCCAGATGTCCGGACCTTTACACCACTTTGCATTCTGGTTGGTGTAAATGTTGTATATAAGGTTATGGTGCATCTGCAATATCATGGGCAGAGAACTGACATGCCTTGTCCCATCCTAGGATCATAGGACCAACTACAGGGTCCTACAATCAAAAGTCTGCCGATACCATTGTGCACATATAGGTCACATTATTACTCAATTCAATAGATTATTGCACCAGCAAACATCAAAACACGGACATGTGAATATAACCAAGGATTATAATGGGTATGTGCTGTATCCGTGAAAAAAAAGATACGTGCAACATGGACGGCCTGTGGATGTCTTTGGTGTGTCAGGAGGTATCCTTGCACATTTGCTGACTGGAGATGTGAACAGAGCCTTACTTAGTGGCATGTAAGTATATTTCATATGAAGAACGTTTCATTAGAGTTGTTGGGTTATGTGCACACAATGTCTTTCTCAGGCAGTTCTGCCCCAAAAACAGACTGAAAAAGCAACTAAAAAATGCTCAACGGAATGGACATATGCCAAAACGACTCACTGTTTATATGTCCAGGTTTTTGAGCCTCTTTTAAAATTCAGATTTCCAAAGACCAAAAGTGGGAAAAAAAAAAAAAAAAAAAGTCAAAAACACTGATGGTTCCTGAAGCACCTTCCTCTAGAACAGGGATTTCAAACTCAAATACAAACTAAAAACTTGGACAAAGTCGCAGGCCAGCCTTGATATTTAATAAAAAAAAAACTTTCATATTTGGTAGGGTCACAGAAAAGCATATCTCACAACTTTACAGACCTTACAAAGTAATTTTCCTCCTATAGAAGCCCCTAGATTGCCCTTTCGTTGACCCTATAAAATATGATGCCAATATAACTGGCCCGCAAACACAGTATAACCCCACTGCAAATTCCTCCACACGTATGGTATGGTGACCCTACTATACCCCACCCACTCAACTACCCTGGCAAAGTATGGTGACCCCAACACAAAATAATGGCCCCATATAGCCCTCCATACAGAATAATGGCCCCGTATAGTATTCCATACAGTATAATGGACCCCGCATAGCCCTCCATACAGAATAATGGCCCCACATAGCCCTCCATACAGAATAATGGCCCCGTATAGTATTCCATACAGTATAATGGACCCCGCATAGTCCTCCATACAGAATAATGGCCCCGCATAGCCCTCCATACAGAATAATGGCCCCGTATAGTATTCCATACAGTATAATGGACCCCGCATAGCCCTCCATACAGAATAATGGCCCCGCATAGCCCTCCATACAGAATAATGGCCCCGTATAGTATTCCATACAGTATCATGGACCCCGCATAGTCCTCCATACAGAATAATGGCCCCGTATAGCCCTCCATACAGCATAATGGCATAGTCTTTCATATGGCGTCGCGGGCCAAAAATAATCACCCTGAGGGCCAAATTTGGCATGTGTGCACTAGAAATATTCAGTGGGTTTGCCCATCTGAAAAAGCCCTTGTATGCTCATACCATCTGGTTCCCACGACGAGCTTTTGGTGCCTTAGCGACGCTGTGTATTTTTGCGGTGTCAAAAACGCATCGTCTTACAGCTCCAGCAAAATAGATGGGATTTATAGAAATCTCATGCCTACTGTGCTTTTCTTTTTACTCAGCGTAAACGGACCTGCAGTGCGTTTTAAATCTACAGCATGTCAATTTCTCTTGCAAGTACGCTGACTTTTCTGTGTGGATTTTCCCCATAGATTTGCATTAGCTGTGGAAAATCTGAAGGTAAAAAAACTCATATGCGTTTTTAGTGTGTTTCCACAGCGGAAACTAATAAAAAACACGTAGTCTGCAGTTAAGTATGTCAATAAAGTTGTAAAAGCCAAATACCATGAAGCATCAAAAACAAAGCAGCTTTATTTAAAGCATGACATACCAAAAGAGACAAAAACGCCCAGTTTCAAAAACAGGAGTTAGAAAGCGCAGACAAACCCGCAATGAAAAAACGCAAGTAACTTAATTTAAATAAGTGCAGAAATTCTGCAACATCAAAAACTCACCAAAAGCTCATCGTGGGAACATAGCCGTACAGGTAAAAACAAGTAGAGTGCTGCTTTATGTTCAAGGGAACCTGGCACCATGAAAATGCAGTCCAATCTGCAGGCACAATAATATAGAGCAGGAGGAGAGGAGCAGATGGATATAGAATTGTTTGAGAAAAGACCCAGTCAGTATAACCTGTGTTTAAACATTTAGACCTCTGTTCTTTCTGGGGGGTTCAGTAATAGTAGTGGTTTAGAAGATTACATGATGAAATCACAGGTTATACTGAATCTTCTCTCACAAAACTATACATCAATCTGCTCAGTTCCTCATGATCTACAACATTGTGCCAGCGAATTGGACTGCATTTTCATGACCAGTTCCCTTTCAAAAAAAAAAAAAAGCAATGACACATTGATATTGCAGCATTAATTTGATGAAGTAGTTCTGCACTTCTACTGTGATATCACTACCTTTCCCATGATCCTACTTACTCAGTTTGTTAATGCTTGTCCCATATAGTACTTCACTGCTTGTAAACACTTTCTGCTGCATCACAGTGGATGTGTGACCATAAAGCAGCAACCCCATATGACCATATACAAAGGGCTCCAGTTTTCAGAGGAACATATTACCAATTCTGTACTGCACACATATAACATTTTCAGGGTCACAGCACTTTGTCCTAGTTACATAATTACTTCTGGTGTCTCCTGTCATCAGTACTTCTGTTTTTCTACTGCATCTGTCTTGGATAATACAGCAATTCCTTTGCCATGAGTGAGAGGGATAAATAACTCGCATACTTCTGAGGAGCCATTGTGCATAGATTAGGAATCCAAATAGATGCAGCTGTCCTCTAAATTTAACAAGACAGCTTTTCAGGATAAAGAAAGATTAGTATATACTGCCTAAAGTAGATCTAAAACCGCCTAGACAACAACATGGTCATTTTATATTAAGTGGAAACTGATTCTAGAGATGATAGATTATATATACACACAAACACACTACATATATTTTTTTAGATGTAGGAGACAAGAACTGGGCCAATTCCAGTGAAACAATCAGTGTTTTAGGGTACTATGGATCCACCACTGTATCTTGATCAGTTCCCCAGAAATGAACAGTGTGTGTGACATTTTATGTAGCCTAAAAATGCAGCCCAATTGTGGACACCTGATGTGGGGATTGGACAGGGTCAGATAATGTGGAAGCACATCTCAGACATGGAAAATCATAAAGTTGTACATTTATGTGTGGATTTCCAGGGGGAATAATGAAAGAAGGACACAAAAGGGAATACAAGTGCAGGTCCTCTGACATTTCTCATCAGTAATTCCACAAATAAACAGTTTGTTAAAGAAGTGGTCCACTACATTGTATAATTCATCCATCGATTTACACCTTTTTATAAAGTCTTTGTAAATACCTTTTTGTTATATGTGCTTGTGAGCGGTGCCATTGCTGCTTGCTCAGTCTGCATCAGGTGACCCCGGCTGCATCCACTGTTGTCATCCGCCAATGTCACATCAACTTCCTTGATTCACCTAGTTGCATGCAACCCCTCACCTCCTCCCCCCAATTGACGAGGCTGTGGGCGGTGTTTCACCGCATGTCACAGCCCAGGATCCAGCGCGTGCTTACGGGGCTCTGCCAATGAAAGCAGAAGAGAGGGAAAGCGCGCGCGCTGGATACTGGGCAGTGAAGTGTGGTGTATGAGACTGGGTGAATCAAGGAAGTCTGGAAGTTGACATGGCATCAGTGGATGTCTTTAGCAGCTGCCGCCTGGGGGGAGGGGGTGGTCATGTGATGTGGTGTAAATCAATGGATGCATTATACAATGTAGGGACAACCTCTTTAAACTTACAAAATTCCTTTATTTTGAAGGTTAGTCAACTTTTTCTTGGCTTGTAAAAAAACAAACAAAAAAAACAAAAACAAAACAAAAAATATTTTGGCCCAGATCCATCAAGACCAGAAACATTTTAACCAATCTTGACATGCTGGCATAGACGCTCCCTATTCATGAAGATGTGAACGCCTCATGAATCAGGAGCTTCTGATGAGTGGAGTGCACCTCCGTGAGTGACTGGGGTAAGATTTCCTGAACTCCACAGTAAGTCATGTATTCGATGACCTGTGGCATCCGCACCCCATTCCACCCATTTTGGCAAAGCTGGGAAAACATGTTGTGAAAATGCATAAAAATCACTAAATTCTTACGCAACTCCGAGTTGCGCCAAAACTTGGCGACTTTTCAAAGCAGTTTACACAAGAATTCTGGCAAAATTGCTTTGATGAATCATGGCCCTTGTTTTTTGTGCGCTTTTTTGTGCATACATTCATATTTTTTGGTATTAAGGAAAAATGAAAAGCTGGAACACGGCTATTCCTAGTGTGCATTGCATTTGAGGGAAAAAATAATGACACCGTTCTGTACATGTAAATTTCATATTTGTGCAAGTAGGAATAAACGGATATGGACACATGATTTCTCAATTTGACTACATTCACGCATCAGTATCAATTTTTACATATGTGTAAAACAATCCATTTTTCTCATCTCACATTTTGCCTGATTTTTTCTCAACCGTTTCTAAAGACTGAAGAAGGTAGACTTTCTGAACTTTTGCTTATTCATTGACTTCTAGCAGTGGATCAATTATGAATTTTATGAAACATGAATGAAAAACTGGAGTACAAAGTCTGTTTTCTATGCTTCATCCTTTTTATACAGATACACATCTAATGGCCAAATTTGATCCACAAAAAAGGATGAAAATAGAACATCTCCTTAGTCTCAAGAAGTCGGACAAGTGGATTTGTTTTTTTAAAATAGATGTATGCATGGGTCCATGATCCATGATCCACGGGTCCATGATCCATGGGTCCATGTCCAGTCCAAGAAAGAAAACGGCACACGGATGTGGGAATTCAGCCTAATTCAGACTTCCAATATTTCCACTTATAATAGTCAGTTTTTTTGGATCAGAACTTCAACAGAATTTGAGCAGAGTGTGATCTTCCATGTCTCCACGATTGTCCGCAGAACGCTCTGCGAAAAATCACAGTAGTGAATGGCCCCTTGTACCTGTGATAGTCTGAGTGCCATCCATGAAAATCGTGATATTCCAATTTTGGTGTACGGAGGCCTTAGGCTGATGTTTTTATTCATATGTATGACAACATTAACCTTTTTTTTTTTTCTACAATAATCTAGTTTTACTCATTTGTTAATTGTATTAGTTCTGTAGTAGTCAAAGTCACAGACATTAAAACAAACAAAATTTGATATAAACACTTTTATTTTATAAAAATGTTGACATATTGCAACTGATCTGAAAATAAAAGTGTATCTGTTGGCCCTTTCATACATGCTGATGGTGTATTCTCCTTGCTAACACCTATAGGAGCACCCTTGTGCACCTTCCTCAATACTTAATGTAACACAGTCTCAGAAATAGAATATCCAGAAGATGAAAGAACAATGTGCAGCGCAGGCAGCTACCAGAGAGAATAGCGTGACCTTTAGCAGGTGAGACAAGGCGTATGGTTTTAGCATCTTGGAAGTGAAGAGGCACAGTGACATTTTCTCTTGAACCATAGCCACTTTCAGCATCATTTGTTTCCACTCTGCCAGACCACACCAAGATGCAATGTGATACAGCTCGTTCTTTCCATTTTATTTTATTTTTTATTTTTTTTTTATTACAAAATTGCAAAAAATCCAGCTTGAGTCAAAAAACATAATCTTTTGGTCGGCTGTGCAGCGATTCTTTATACTTCCTAGTAAAATGTTACAATTACATCTCCTGTTTCCAGTTTGCTTATAGATGTGCGTACGCCATACTGGCTTGGAATAAATCCATAAATACACAAAAAAGGTTTACAGAGCTACATGCATGCACAGATCTACCAGAAGGAACTCAGAGCAGAAAGCTAGAGAAAAGTGGAGATGAAGGCCGAGACTTAGTCATCCTTGTCCTTAGCGCCATGTTTCAGGATGCGTGTAAACTCAATGTAATTAAAATTGCCCTTCTTGTCAATCGGTGCTTCTCTGAACAGCTCGTCCACCTCCTCATCTGTGAATCGGTCTCCCATCGTGGTCAGCAGCTCTCTCAGATATTCTTCTGGTATATGACCTGCAGACAAACAGTACAAACATGAAGCAGAAATTACGGCTTCCCTAAAATCAGCCTTCATCCATACATCACAGACATACGGCTGCTTCAGCGCACAGACATGCGGTTTTTTTGCACAACCCATTCAGATGGATGGAACAATTATAGAAACTTTTGCAACTAATCTGACATGTGAACATAACTTCCAACATGGAAAAAAATGGTCCAAATTCCAATAGGTTAAAATCCTCCCATGTTTATTGACATTTAATTTAAAATAAAGGGATACAGTACGGCACTGATAACCAGCGGATTTCCAATGTATTAAGTGTCCTTAGTCCTGGTATGAGGACAGTACATAACTTTCAACCTCATTAGAATTTGCTGATGCCCCACAGTCGCAGTACAGGGGAAAGCAAAGGAGTTGTCCCAAGAACAAAGTACATTTTAATCAATAGATCTTGGAATTATAAATTCAACAATTGGATGTATAAAAAAAAAAGTTCCTGTGCTGAGAATCTTATAAATGTGCCCCTGCTAGGTTTTCTTATTTGTTTTGCAGAGCTGCTCCAGGCCATTAGTTTGCACATACCACAATTCCCGGCTAGGGATGTAAGGGGGGAGAATACGTACCTTTTGATAAGAGAGTATACAGACGATACAGCAGGGAGATGCAGCTGCTTCTTTCTCAGACAACATATTTCCCTGCCTGTTTTATCACAGGAGTGTTTCTGCCACATCACCAGTCCTGAAAGTTCATCATAAATCAAGTCAGTGACATAAGGTCAGCAGGGAGGGGGGCCTGGAGCTCCTACGTCACTGACTTGATTTATGAGGAGCTCAGTGGGCTGGAGATGCAGTAGAAAACACTCACTCCTGTGTTACCTCAGGCAGGGAAATGTGTCATCTCAGAAAGCAGCAGCTGCAAGCCCGGTCTACTCACTTCTAAGTGACTTATGCTTTCTCCTCTGGTCAGGAGATGTGGTAAGTGCTGACTATGAACTGGAGCAGCTCTGCATTGTCGAACACAGCCAATATACAGTACACAACAGGGGTACATTTAAAGTATTATTTGAGCACAGGAAATTATTATTATTATTTTTTTTTAACATATCCAAATGCAGAACTTACAATTATTATTTCAAGATCTATTAATTGAAATGTACTTTGTTTGTGGGACAACCCCTTTAAGGGTGCCATCACACATACAGATATCTGTAAAATCAGACCATTATCAAATCGAAACTGCTAGATATTTTTTTTTTTTAGCTAATCACAATTATTATAGTGGGTATAGAGTATACAAAAGAGACTATTAGGCTACGTTCCCATGATGAGCTTTTGGTGAGTTTTTGATGTTGCAGAATTTCTGCACTTATGTAACTAGGTTACTTGCATGTTGTGCACGTTTAACATGGGATTTTGATGCTGTGTTTGTCTTGCTTTAAATCAGTGTTTCCCAAACTCCAGTCCTCACGGTCCCCAACACGTCATGTTTTCAGGATTTCCTTAGGATTGCACAGGTGATGGAAATATTAAGAGATCAGACACTGACAACTGTTCTCTCACCTGTGCAATACTAAGGAAATCCTAAAAACATGATGTATTGGGGGCCGTGAGGACGGGGCTTGGGAAACACTGCTTTAAACAAAGTTGCTTTCTTTTTTTATTTTTCCTGGTATTCGGCTTTGACAAAACTTTATTGATATACTTATAGTGTGGATTACATGCATTTTTGATGCAATTCCGCTGTAGACACACACTAAAAACAGAAGAGAAATTGACATGCTGCGGATTTGAAACATCAGGTCAGTTTATGCGGAGTAAAAAAATAAAATAAAAAAAAACCTGCTGCATGAAATATGCACTTTACATAATTTTTTTTCCCATTCACTTGAATGCGTGAAAAACTTTGCAAAAACACTGAAAGAATTGACATGCTGATTCAATACATTTGTGGCTAAAATCCGCAAGGGAAAAATAGCCAGTATGTGAATGAGATTTTAGAAATTGATTTATTTTGCTGGTAGTGTAAACTGCAGCAGTTTTGTTTTACCGTTGAAAAACATGCAGGAAAAAAAACACACCCAAAAATGCAATGTGTGAACAAGCCCTTATAGGGAATAGAACAGTTTTTATATTAGAATGATCATAAGTAAGGAAGGTGAGAATTGGTTCCAAATGAATAGTGTGTAAACTAATCTAGTATATGTAGGATTGATCTGAAACGTGTGGGTGTAAGGCCTGTCACACAGGGTAATGATTGACAGTTCATTGCTGATACTGGGGGATGGGTCAGAAATCTGTGTATAAGCCCAGCTGAATAGAATCATTTGTTCCTTTGTATGCGATACACAATCCAGTGCTCTAGTTGGAAGTTCATAAGTTAGATTTTTCTTTTTGGCATATCCAGTTATTACACACATGGCATCATGCCGCGCTGCAGGGCTGTCACCTATCAGTGCGGGCAGAGATCACTGTGCAGCGATACCAGCCTTCCTCCACCTGTCACCCTGAGCTGTCAGTACACCATCTAATGAGAGATCTCACAGATCGCAGCTCTATACAACAGTTGTTGGTAACTTGTCCACATTATATGTAAAACAAGCACACTTTTTATGCAAGCTCTCTTTAACCCCTTCCTGCCGCAGCCAGTTTTCCTCCCCTTCTTCCAAGAACCATAACTTATCTTTCCATCGACACATACAGTACAGACCAAAAGTTTGGACGCACCTTCTCATTTAAAGATTTTTCTGTATTTTCATGACTATGAAAATTGTACATTCACACTGAAGGCATCAAAACTATGAATTAACACATGTGGAATTATATACTTAACAAAAAAGTGTGAAGCAACTGAAAATATGTCTTATGTTCTAGGTTCTTCAAAGTAGCCACCTTTTGCTTTGATGACTGCTTTGCACACTCTTGGCATTCTCTTGATGAACTTCAAGAGGTAGTCACTGGAAATGGTTTTCACTTCACAGGTGTACCCTGTCAGGTTTAATAAGTGGGATTTCTTGCCTTATAAATGGGGTTGGGACCATCAGTTGTGTTGTGCAGAAGTCTGGTGGATACACAGCTGATAGTCCTACTGAATAGACTGTTAGAATTTGTATTATGGCAAGAAAAAAGCAGCTAAGTAAAGAAAAACGAGTGGCCATCATTACTTTAAGAAATGAAGGTCAGTCAGTGCGAAAACTTTGAAAGTGTCCCCAAGTGCAGTTGCAAAAAACATCAAGCGCTACAAAGAAACTGGATCACATGAGGACCGCCCCAGGAAAGGAAGACCAAGAGTCACCTCTGCTTCTGAGGATAAGTTTATCCGAGTCACCAGCCTCAGAAATCGCAGGTTAACAGCAGCTCAGATTAGAGACCAGGTCAATGCCACACAGAGTTCTAGCAGCAGACACATCTCTTCAACAACTGTTAAGAGGAGACTTTGTGCAGCAGGCCTTCATGGTAAAATAGCTGCTAGGAAACCACTGCTAAGGACAGGCAACAAGCAGAAGAGACAAGTTTGGGCTAAAGAACACAAGGAATGGACATTAGACCAGTGGAAATCTGTGCATTGGTCTGATGAGTCCAAATTTGAGATCTTTGGTTCCAACCACCGTGTCTTTGTGCGATGCAGAAAAGGTGAACGGATGGACTCTACATGCCTGGTTCCCACCGTGAAGCATGGAGGAGGAGGTGTGATGGTGCATTCCTGGTGACACTGTTGGGCATTTATTCAAAATTGAAGGCATACTGAACCAGCATGGCTACCACAGCATCTTTCAGCGGCATGCTATTCCATCCGGTTTGTGCTTAGTTGGACCATAATTTATTTTTCAACAGGACAATGACCCCAAACACACCTCCAGGCTGTGTAAGGGCAATTTGACCAAGGACGAGAGTGACAGGGTGCTACACCAGATGACATGGCCTCCACAGTCACCAGACCTGAACCCAATCGAGATGGTTTGGGGTGAGCTGGACCGCAGAGTGAAGGCAAAAGGGCCAACAAGTGCTAAGCATCTCTGGGAACTCCTTCAAGATTGTTGGAAGACCACTTCCGGTGACTACCTCTTTAAGCTCATCAAGAGAATGCCAAGAGTGTGCAAAGCAGTCATCAAAGCAAAAGGGGGCTACTTTGAAGAACCTAGAATATAAGACATATTTTCAGTTGCTTCACACTTTTTTGTTAAGTATATAATTCCACATGTGTTAATTCAGTTTTGATGCCTTCAGTGTGAATGTACAATTTTCATAGTCATGAAAATACAGAAAAATCTTTAAATGAGGTGTGTCCAAACTTTTGGTCTGTACTGTATGAGGTCCATTTTTTTTTCTCTAGGGAACTTGAACCTGCGATCATCTGATCTCTTGATCTATATTGCATTGCGGTATTTATCTAAAATCATGGATGTCTATGAAGCACTGCATGTATTACCGTGGCGGCCATGGGCACCTTTTGCCAAAAATGTCATCGCCACATTTTTTACGGTTCAGGCAGATGCTGGTTATATAACAGCTGGTATCTGCCAGATTTTGCGTGCTCAGCTTCTGAGACCACTTCATACACCCACACTGCACATGTACAACGGATGTCGGGAAGGGTGTAAAGAACGGAATTTGTTGCCTTCCTCCAGGCATACTGTTGTGGTCATTTCACAATGGATGTGGTTAAGGTGCAAGCGCACGCTGGGTGATACAGTTGCAGAGGCTTGTACCAAGCCCATTGACCAAAGGTACCATTAAATAGTGTTAGACCTCTGCACTTGACAGTTTCGTAAGCCAATCTGAATTGCTGTTTTTTGTTCTGCCTCCCAAAAATCAAAACAGTAAAAAGATTAAAAAAAAAAAAAAAAAGTCATGTGACCAAAAATGGTATCAAACATCAACTCGTCCAGCAAAAAACAATGACTAAGGAGAAATCTAAAAAAAATTATAGGTTTCAAAATATGGTGATGCAAACAATTTAAATTTTATTGTATAAAGTGTTTTTTAGTGTGACAGCAGCCAAACATGAAAAACTATAAATCTGGTATCGCACCAACCTAAAGAATACGGTCGTCTAATCACTTATACCGCACAAGGAAAGCCGTAAATAAATAAATAAATAAAAGCAAATTCTTAATCTTAATCTGCTGTGTATTTGTTCATTCTGCCTCCCAAAGATCACAGTAAGGCTCGGCTCACATTTATCCTGCACTCTACACTGAGTGCTTACACCGGGGTTTCCGTGTAAATTTCTGAGATACACGATTCAGACGGAAACCCCAGCGGAAGATTCCATGTAATGAGGCAGATGGAGACACTGTGGACACCGTTTGACCTGTGATCCGGCGGTGTCAGTCTTTTTAGGCGTGCATAAAAGCGCGGTCAACCACAGTATTATGCACCTATGAAAAGAAGGACACAGCTGAACAGAGGCCACATGGAGTCCAGAGTAACTCTGCTGCCTCATTGTAGTGAATGGATCCCTCAGGGGTTCATCTGAATCAAGTCACTCAGAGATTAAGATGGAAACCCCGATGTCAGTGCTCAGCGTAGAGCAAAGGATAAATGTGATCCCAAATGTTATGCAAAATGTTCGTAACAAAAGCTTCAACTGAATCCACAAAAAAAGTCCCCACTCAGGTCCGTCATCTGTTAACGGAAATATAGGGGGACTTCCACATTACTGGTAGCACAAAGGCTCTGGAAAAGCAAAATGGCTCCTCGCCCAAAATAAATCTAGCAAATTTTGCGCTCCCAAATCCAAATGCTCTCTCCCTTCTCCAGTGTGGCGATGAGAGCCCTCTTAAGTTATGGGGTGCGTCTCTCCAGAAGCATGAGCTGGGCATAACGTACTGTCACTACAACATACTGGTCACTACAACAGCAGTTTGCAAATTTCACTCAGCAACATCCACTACTGCTGCTTGTTTGTGGAAATCACCCCCGAGTCAAAATAGTCACCACACCTGTAGATAAATTCCCAGAGGGGTATAATTTCCAAAATGGGGGTCACTAAAGGGGAAAAATCTGCTCTTCTGGCACTTTGGGGCTCACTATATGGAGTCTGCATACTATTCTACAAAAATTTGTTCTCCAAGAGGCAAATAGCGCTCCATCCCTCCCGAGTCTCGCCGTTTGACTAAGCAATACTGTATTGCTACATATGGCGTATTGCCACATTCCGCTGAAATTGTGTGGCACATTTTGGTGCCATTTTTACCCATTTTCCCGTGTGAAAATGTAAAACCCTGGGCTAAAAATATTTTTTTGTGGTAAAAATGGAATTATTTTTTACTTCACAGCCCAATGGTATAAAATTCTGTGACACACCTGTGGTGTCAATATGATCACTGCATGCCTAGATGAACCGAGAGGTGTGGTTTGTAAAAAAGGTTCACTTTTGGGGGATTCTCCCGTTTTTGGCTCCTCAGGGGCTGTGACAATGTGATCTGGCACCTGCAAACCATAACAAAATCTGCGCTATAATATGGTGCTCCTTCCCGTCTGAGCTTTGCACTGTGCTGAAAAGTAGTTTTCGACCACATATGGAGTAATTGTGTACTCAGGAGAAATTGTACTATTCGCTTTTTTTTTTTTGTTTGTTCGTTTTTTACCATGTTCACTAAATGCCAAAACTGGCCTGCCATTATGATTCTCCAGGTCATTAAGAGTTCGTAGATACCAAACATGTACAGGTTCATTTTTATTTAAGTCATGAAAAAAATGTAATGTTTGTTAAAAAAAAACAAAACCTGCTTCAATAGTCTCCATGGGTGACTAGAAGCTGTGATTATCAGATCGCCTGTGTGTAGCAGAATTGCTCATTGGCTATGAGCGCCAACCGCTGGGTGGATCAGCTGTCATGTCACCGGAAAGGTGCAGGCTCATCGCCGGAGCCCGCGCTGAAGGGAGAGACACGACATGTGCCGTACACATAATGATGGCGGCGGTGCTGGATTTTAAAAGGGAGCAGGTTGCTGAATAATCAGGGACCTGCAGAAAAAAACAGGGGAGAAGGAGAAGAAAACCTGCCCCCATGTCCCACCCCAAAGCGCCCAAGATGTCATGTTCTGAAAACTTCATAAGGTAAGTATTAAACAACCACTCAGCGTATCCCTTCACATCAGGTATCATTAATCAGCATCACAGCGCCATTATAGCCATGCCTTTAGTTTATAGGGATAAATCGTGATAACAGGTTTCCTTTAAAGGAAATAAAAATTAAAAGTTTGAAAATTGCGAAACTTTCACTAAACTTCCGATATTTTCACAAATAAAAAGGTAAAAAAATATTGGCCTCAATTTAAAAGAATATCAGAATTACTGGGAATCAAAGTGTTCCAGAATTATTACCTCAAAGTGACACTGGTCAGAATTGTAAAATTTGGCCTGGTCATGAAGGTGAAAACAGGCTCTGGTGTGAAAGGGTTAAAGAAAAGGACCCTGACTTATTGTACAATGCTCTGCCACAATTAGAAATGCCACTTCAGCCTTCTCAATAAGTTTGGTGTTTCCAATTATTTTTTCCTGTTTTACACAACCTGATGCCACAGAACCAGTTACATACCGTTCCCATCTTCATCAAAGCAGGCAAAGGCGTTTCTGATCACATCTTCTGGGTCTGTGCCGTTCAGCTTCTCCCCAAACATGGTAAGAAACATGGTGAAGTTAATGGGTCCAGGCGCCTCATTCATCATGGCTTCCAAATACTCATCTGTTGGATTCTTACCTTAAAACAGAAATCATTGAATGTCGTCAATTTCCAGAAGGCTGTTCATTCTAAACTATGTACATCAGTAATTCAGATTTACAGCCTGCACTAAACTAACCTACAGACTAGAATCTACTTGCATTCATTTCACACAAAGCTGGTTTGCAAGAGTTTCCAAGCTCTATACAACATTGATATAAGAGCTGGACATCCCAGGTCTATTTACTGCAGTGCGGGGCAGATTAAAGGGAACCGGACAGGTCCATGCCCTCCAAATCCCCGGCATTTCTCTATTCCTTTATAAGCATCCTGACTAACAAGCCCTGTACTGTGTTTGACATATTAACAGACCTTTAAAAAAAAAACTGTTTACAGTAATCTTTCGACTAGCCGATGGGGCGTTTCTTTCCCCAGACTAGTCGCCCCATTCAGCAGGTCATCACACCCCCCCTATGGGTATGGCAACGCCAGCGCTCTGCAAGTCTTGCGCATGACTTTCTTTCCCACGGGTTATTGCACCCGGCTCCAGAGGTGCACTGCGCACGTCTGGCAGCAAAGAAGAAGCTTTACGTCAACTGAGGAGCCGATCATCAAGCTTCATCGCCCCTGGACATGTGAAGTGCGCCTCTTAAGCAGGTGTGCGAAATGTCACAATGACATGCGCAAGATTTGTAGAGAGCCAGCGATGACACCGGCTCTTGCAAATCATGTTCTCACACCCATAGGGAAGTGATCACATGCTGAGGGGGACGACTAGTCTGGGGAAAAAAACGCCCCATCGACTAGTCAAAAAATTTGCGCATTAAAAACACTATAAGGCTATGTGCCCACGTAGCAGATTTGATGCAGAGCGTTTTTGCCTCTCTCTGGCAGAAAAAAATGCATGCAGATTTACATACGTTTTTTCTATCAGAGAGAAGCGTTTTTTCAGCGTCTTTATATGCGTTTTCTCAAGCAGTTTTCCAAGCGATTTTGAGCATCACTTCGAAAAGTGCTCGACAAGTTGGTCACACTATATAAATCCATGCAACCGGTATGGATTTATATAGTGTGACCAAGTAATGGTTATAAAAAAAAAAAAAAAATAAATAAGAATAAAAATGGTAAAAAAAAAAAAAGATTGTACTCACCTTCCGGTGTCATCTCCGTTGCGTCCGGTCTCTTGCAATGCTCGCGCTGTTGTGAAGGACCTGCGGTGACGTCATTGAGTCATGTGATGGGTCACATGACTCAGTGACGTCATGGCAGGTCCTTCACAACAGCGCGAGCATTGCAAGAGACCGGATGGCATGGACAAAACACCGGGAGGACATCGGAAGGGGAGTATAAACTTTATTTTTTATTTTAAATTCTCTTTTTTTTTTTTTTTTTTTTTTACAGATTCTATGGTACCCAGGTCTGGATGAGAGTCTCCTCTCCTCCAGGCCGGAGTACCATCCGCACATTAGAACGCGTCAATTATGCAAGTACAGATGCAGTCTTGCAGAATTGGCGCGTTCTAATGCAAGTCAATGGCGGCGATTACGCTGCGTGTCCGCAAAATGAATGGACATGCTACGGATTTGAGCGCAGCATAAACGCTGCGGAAAAATATGCAGCATGGGCATTGAAAGTGCGGATTTGCATTGGAGACCATGGGGGACGGATTACCAAGCGTTTCCCAAGAGTTTACGCTGCGGAAATACCGCAGCATAAACGCTTGAAGAACGCATCGTGGGCACGCAGCCTAAAAACACCTGTTAAAGTGTCAAACACTTATAAAGGAATATACAACTGCTGGTGGTATGGTGGGCATGGGGGACACGTCAGGTTCCCTGTGAACTTGTCCTAAATTTAGACAGCATGAAACGGCACCAAATTCACCAGTGTCGCTTGCTGTGTGATAAAGTCACCTTGTCAGACACTTTTCTCTTTACTATGCCACATCTTGGCTGGATTTTATATCAAAGTAAAAAGATTTATTGGTGCAGATAAGAACTTCCTTCCTGAGTGCCTTCCTTCCCCTGCCCAAACCTAAAATGAATTCAAGATGTCTATTTTAGAAGCAAATTTAATTAACTCATTATATAAATGCAATAATAAATTCCTCATGCCTCTTGCCTTCAGGGTTATCTGACCGACTAGCAGAATCAAATCTAGAGAGGAATCAGCTTGGAGTAACTACTCCCCACAGATAGGAAAGTGCCAGTTGGCACCCGTTGCCCTCCTCAGAATTACTAAAGGGGCTCATTGGCTACTGTTCCTCTCCTTGGCCTCCTTTCTAATGCCAGCACCCGACATCACCCAGGATACAGTAAAAATAGTCATAATATAGGATAGGGACGGGTGTCGGAAGAGAACAGAATAGTGAACCTGTGACTCGTCTGCTGCACTTACCGCTGACCACTAGGCTGCTGGCAAATCCTGGCAAGGTGATAAGCAGCAGAAGCACAAGTAATAGTTAATTTTTTTTTAAAGAAAATTGCAATTGAGCATGCATTTTCCTGTAACAGCAGGTTAAACACCAAGATAAATCAGGTACAATCTAAAGAAAAAAAAAACAAAACTGGACCATCAGTTAGACCTCCAGCTGTGATTACACATTTTTATTTTTATTTGCCCCGCAGCTGCAATTTGTGAATGCAGCCTTTAATTGTCAAGTATTTGTTAGGTCTGTCCAATAATAATTAATGGCATTTCTTCCCTTAGAAAATGAGAGCTGCTCTGACAATATGCTCGCGGGGCTGAGGGGAAATGGACATCCCTAGCTCTGCAATGCAGACTCTCACCAGAATGTAGGCACCACTGATGGTCACAGACAATGAAGGTCTTACTACTACGTTATTTGTAACGGAAATAATTTATTGGGAAACGTAATTCCTAAGTAGGTTGATGTCCTCCATCCATGCCTCATCGGCCATGGATGGAAGAAGTGGAGATAAATGCAGAGGGCTATTACTTACCAAGGGAAGCCAGCATATCGTGCAGATCCTCCTTATCAATAAAGCCATCCCGATTCTGATCAATCATATTGAAGGCTTCTTTAAATTCTTGGATTTGGGACTGGTCAAACATAGCAAATACATTGGATGTTGCGCGCTGGGGGCGCTTCTTGGTGGTTTTAGTCTTTGCCCTTTTGCTTGACATCTTGGCGGTGGTGTTAGTCTAAAAGGAAAATGAAGTTGAATTGGTGAATCTCTAAATAACAGTCTCATAGCATAAAAGGGTTAATAAGTTAGTAAAAAAAAAATAAGGAGATGGCTGCTGGTGCCACTCAAGGCTTCCGTTTCACAAGCAACCTATAAAGTTTGATAGCAGGACAAGTTCATGTCCTACAAGACGTATCATACTACAGATGTGCTACTGAGGAAGGACAACGAGGAATATCTTGTCAGAGGGATATGAAGCTTGGACATATCCCCGGACCCGGGTGGTAAGGTACCTAGCAATTTAAAAGCACCAAACTTTGAGTTATTCACTCATGGTGTTTGAGAAATTTCACTGCCTGGTCCAACTACGATACAATAGAGTATAATATTCTGGTCTGACAATTACACAGGAATACCAGGAAGATCCAGTTGTTAAATAAATTTGACATTTCAATGCCAGCAGTGGGTTCATAGACCCCAACTTCTACACACGACTATTTGGGAATGATCAAAAGCGCTGTCCCACAATAAAGCACCCCCACCGCCATCACCACATGGATATCAGGTCCACAATCATAATAAAAATTACACATCAATTTCCAAAACATATTGCACCCAGTGATGAACTCCACATTTGCAGGTTGCCCTACAACTTGGGCTCTGTTCACATGTCCGATTGTCTGTTCCAATTTAGGATCAGAGAAACTGAATTCATGCCCAAAGCAGATCCATTTGGTAACTGATGCTAAAGGAAGCAGATTATTATGGGCTACATCTTGGTTTCATTACATGTTAATTTTGTAGCGTAGGAGAAAAAGTTGTGTATGCTGCGCTTTTTCTTCAGGTCTGACATGTAACGGACCCCAGACAGAGCCGTAATAGGCAGCGGGGTCCTACTGCATCCAACATCAGTCATACAAAGGGACACTTAGGGCTCGGAGCGTTATCCGCTCCTCAGTCATGATGTGGAGACGATGTCGCCTGTACTGTGATCCAGACTGCAGACAAGCCGAGTATTGTGTACATCCAGATACGGCCCCCCGGTCCAGACCTACTACTCACACAGCAGCAGTGTGATATAATGCACAGTATGGACATACTCCGCTGAATGTGGCAGCACAAATATCTCAGCTGGTAAATGTAAAACAAATGAAAACAGCTTCCATTCCCTGAGACCAGGAGATCTTGACAATGGTTAGGAAGTAAATTAGACAGAATAACATAATAATGGCCGACACAGAATTCCGTGCCCTACCTTTATATGTCTATAAGGGAGGACATTACCTAGACCTCATTTGACTCAAAGCTCCCAAACTGTATGAGCCCAATGACTAGTATTGATGTTGTGACAGTATTACTATTAAACAACCCAAACATCCTTAGCAGCAGCTACAAGTGAACTGGACACAATCTCAATCCACACATGTACACTAGAATTACAGATATAAAGCTGGCGGCATAGAGCCGGCGTTACCTGACTCATCTCCACAGGACAATACCCGGCAGCAGCGGCAGAGAACCTCTAATAGGCTTTGTGGTGCCACCGTCATCCAGCACGTAAAGGTCACATAACTGCCATGTAACGCAAACCCCAAATAAAGGCCAGCTTTATATATTGTATGAGATCACTGTGGGATCTGGGCGAATCCTCTGGCAGGCAGCACGTCTCTACTTCTCGTCTAATTAAGGCTCTTATACATAGAGACACTTGTTCCCAATCACTGCCCAGCCATCAGCCGACAACCATGCTGGGGGGGTCTCAGTCACATTTTTATATGGCCCTGAAAATTATCAGTGGTAGGTAATAAAATCCCCTTGTGTAAGTGGATATTGTCTAATGACAGAAGGGGCAACATGTGATTGTCTGAACTGCTCATGTGAACCCCCCTGGATCTTCACTAGCTGAAATTGGTCCTTAATGAGCTCCGATATCAAAACTCATTACAGGAAGTTTACTATGTAAAAGAACACACCCCGATTTTGACATATTTTACTCCTTGATCATTTTTATCTTCGCCAAGCAGGTGGCCTTCACAAACACTTGTAAGAATGGATCATTCTAAAGAGCTCCCGGAATTCGAGAACGGTCCTGTAATAGGACGCCACCATTGTAATGAGTCAGCTCATGGAATTTCTTCCCTCCTAAATACTCCACGAATCACTGTGAAGGGCACTATTGAGAGTGGAAGCGTTTAGGAGACCGCATAAAATTCCATAGCGGGGCTGCAGAGTACTGAGGTACATAAAATTCACCAACACTCTGCTGACTCCATAACTGCAGAGTCCAAACCTCATCTAACATCAACAGCACAAAACTGAGCACTGGGAGCTTCATTGCATAGGTTTTCATAGCTGAGCAGCTACATACAAGCCTTACATCACCAAGCACAATGCCAAGCGTCAGATGGAGTGGTGTAAAGCACAAGGCCACAGGAGCCATATGTACATGTTCTGTGGAGTGACGAATTACGTTTCTCCCGAGTCTGATGGTTGAGTCTGGGTTTGGTGTGTGCCAGGAGAACGTTACCTGCCTGACAGCATCGTGCCAACTGAAAAGTTGACGCTATGAGGTTGTTTTTCAGGGCTCAACTTAGATCCCTTAGTTCCATTACAGGGAAATCTTAAAGCACTACTCCAGAGTTTGTTTGTTTTTCTTTTTTTATTTCAGCACTGGAGTAGTGCCACTAATGTAAGGTCCATGACCCTAATATAATACTCATCACCTGCCATCTTCAGCTCTTCCCGGCGTCGCTCCGGTCCCGCATCGTCATATTGTGACCACAACTTCTGACTGACAGTAAGTCAGAGGTAACAGTCACAAGCTATGAATCTGTCTATATTGCCTCGTTCTCGCTCTCGTGGACTTACAATGACTTCAGGCTCACCCAGCAAACACTGGAGCGATCCAGCAGCTCACGACCTGCTGAAGACAACTGGTAAGTATAATACTAGGGACAGGGAATTAGATTAGTAGCACCACTCCAGCAGTAAAATAAAGAGAAAAAAAAAGACCTTTAATGCTTCAGCATAGCAAAACATTTTGGAGAATTGTAGTTTCTAAGAACAGATTGGTGAGGGTCCTTTCATGTCCCAACATGGCTGTGCCCCATTGCACAGAGCAATGCCCTTAAAAGCATGGTTGCGCGAGTTTGGTGTGGAAGAACATGACAGCCTGAACAGAATCCTGAGCCCGGCCCGCTCCTCAAACATCAGTGCCCGACATAAATCTTCTTCTGGATCAATGGACAAAACTCCCCACAGACACGCAAATCTTATAGAAGGCCTTCCTGGAAGAATGGAAACACCACATTAATGATTATGGATTTAGCATAGGGTGCCATAAAAGCTGCTGCAGGTGTAATGCTTTTTTCCATACGGTATATCACAAAAAGAAGTTTAATTCCTTTTCTATACAGGTAACGTATACTTTATCTAGTAGGAAGCCTAATATATAGGTTCTGCTGTATAAATATATCATGCAGAGCTGAACAGGAGGACCATGACTAATGTCTCATTGTTCCTGCACATAGAAAGTTTTAGAAAAGAAGCTCTTAACTAATGTGGATAAGAGGGACTGTTGCTCTTGGACTCCCTCTAGTGGTCTGCTCGTCACTACATCCGTGCACCCATCTATGTTCATATTTCGAGGTCACGCTCTGATAGTCCATTCTGTCGCTTATTTCCTGGTACTAGAAGCCATGCTGGATTTTTTGTACTGTAATATCTTGATCGCTGCAGTTTCCTCTTTGCTGGGCCGCGGCTCTTTCCTCTCTTTTGTATTGTAATGGCAGCTGTCAGCATTGTCAGTTCTTTTCCTGGGTTTTCATCATAGAGCATTGTAGTCTGCGCTACTGTTCACCCCGCCTGCACAAGTTTCATGTCTTAGGCTACATGCACATCTTTTTTGTAATCCGTGTGCAGGCCATTTTTAATCATGACAGCACACTGATCAGAGAAGTTACTGGAACCATTCAGATACAGCAAAAAGATGTATTTTTGTACCGTGTTAGCCAGTAGATAGAAAAATATTTAGATTTGAGAGTCCTCAATGGCTGATACCTTTTAATGGATAACTGAAAAGATGGTAAATTGCAAGCTTTCGAGACTACTCAGGTCTCTTCATCAGGCATAGAATAAGACAAAATCGGAGGAGTCACATATTTATGCACAACAGGGCACAAAAATAATGCAATAGATGAGACAAGTGATGTGAAGCAGAACTATTAGTATGGGAGGGGGGAGAAAGCTGTGGCCATAAATCTTGGAGCAGGTCATAGATAAGGAGTGTGAAAGTTTTACTGTCCTGCGATTGAGGTCTGGCCCAGGGTTCTGATGCCCCCACAGGTCTGAGGAGCACATTCCTTAGTTGATGTAGAATGACAAATCCATGCGACTCATTCCTGCACTCAGTGTGTCAAAGGTTGTCATGAGTTTGTATGCCCAAATTTTTCTGTCTGAGATTTGAACTTGCCTTTTAATACCAGTAACATCAAGTCCATGATGCTGTGATCCTGGATACTGGGGGTCTGTATGCTGGGGAGACCGGACAAAAACCTAGAACAAGGATGAATTCTCATCGCCACACAAAAAAAAGAAAGAATAGATCTACCTGTGGCCAAACATTTTTTGTATCCCTGATCACAGCATTATGGACATGAAACGGCTGGTATTAAAAAGCAACTTCAAATCTCAGAGACACAGAAAAATTTTGGAATACAAACTTATGATAACTTTTGACACTCTCAGTGCAGGAATGAATGTGTCGCATGGATTTATGTCATTATACATCAACAAGCGACACTACTCTGTCCTCTGCCTTCGACACAGTGGACCATTCCCTCTTACTACAGACTCATCTCTCATTATCACAGACTTAACCCTATCTTGGATCTCTTCATACCTAACAGAGTGTCTCCCACTCACACACCACCTCCTCATCTAGCCCTCTATCGGTGTCACCCAAGGTTCAGTTCTAGGATCCCTGCTCTTCTCCATCTACACCTTTGGCCTAGGACAGCTCATAGAGTCTCACGGCTTTCAGTATCACCTCTATGCTGATGACACACAGATCTACCTCTCTGGACCCGATACCCCCTCCCAACTAACCGAAATCCCACAGTGTCTGTCTGCTATCTCATCCTTCTTTGCTAGATTTCTAAAACTTAACATGGATAAAACAGAATTCATCATCTTTCCACCATCTCATTAAACCCCCCCATCTAACCTATCTATCATCAATGGCTGTCCACTCTCCCCAGTCCCACAAGCTCACTGCCTTGGGGTAACCCTGGACTCTGATCTCTCCTTCAAACCACATATCCAAGCCCTTTCCACGTCCTGCCGACTCCAACTCAAAAATATCTCCCGGATCCGCACATTCCTCAACCACGAATCTGTAAAAACACTAGTGCACGACCTCATCATCTCCCGCCTTGACTACTGCAACCTCCTGCTCTGTGGCCTCCCTTCTAACACTCTCGCATCCCTCCAATCTATCCTAAACTCTGCTGCCTGACTAATCCACCTGCCCCCTGCTATTCCCGGGTCTCTCCTCTCTGTCAATCCTCTCACTGTCAGATATCAAGGAATCATTTTATTCACCTTCCTATGACCTACATGTCCATATAGACGGCTTAGGAGGGATGATCCTAGTGACCGATTCCCTTTAAGTTTGTTATTGTTAGTGTTTTGTTTTTTTTCTTACAATTGTATTAAGCCATCTCTGTCCCTGGGAAAGCTGGGTATATGGCCAGCAATACAACACCGATCACCAAGCAAATGTACCTAGTCTTTTACATAAAAGGGATGTCAGTTTTTTAAGCAGATTTGTTATTTCATTCTCTGACAGCTGGACGATAACCCCCTTTTAAACAATAGGTGCACACATTACAAAAGGAGGACTATGACTTGTATGGCACCCATGCCCACCACCATACTAGTGGCATTAAAATGCAGTCTGGCAAGGCGATCTTCTGCGATTGAGCAGTACAATCCTGCAGGTACACATTATTGTAGTGTAAAGAAGCAAGTACCTTGGCTAATAATTGGGAACAAGTATTCCAAGACAAACTAGTTTCCCGATAATGGGAATGTCTCGACAGGCCGCCAATTGCCCAAAAGGAAAGCAAAGTGTTCTTTCGTAAGGAGAAATGATTTTTAATCTTACTTAAAAATCATCATTGTCGGCAGCACATTGTCCTGTGTAAATAGGATGTGCTGCCAAAAACAACAATATTCTTTGTGCACAGATTGATTGTAATAAAGGGGGGGGGGACGGGTGTCAAGTTCAAAAATAGGTACAATTGCAAAGAGCTTGTAACAATCAACTTTGTAGTTTACTCCTTAAAAATCTTCTCCATGCTCAAACACAGACCCCTTTATATTTCACAGTGTAAAGCTGGTTGCCTAGGTTACCAGCCAGCCTTTATTCCGAGAGTGACCAGTTATATACGTTAGGACCTCGTGGGCTCCATGCTTTACAGCCTGCTCGGGTCACTCTAGAGCTGACAATCCGGCCAGCTTCAGTCCCTCGGTGCTTCTCCCATGCGGCAGAGTCAAAGCTCCATCAGCTAGAAGCCTGGGACAGTGCAGTGATTGGATCAGTGAGAGCAGTGCGCTGGATTTTGAGGCAATCCTTTTAATGATCATTCTGTTCACATGGAAATGCAATCAACCTGTCTAATCAGGCTAATAAGCAATTAGTGACCGATCGGCAGTTGTTTAACGACCACGATCAGCCGCTGTAAGCCCACTATGCATTTTTCAAGCGTTTTTGCCACAGAATCTCCGCAGTGAAAACGCTTAAAAAATGCTTGGTGATATAACAGACCGGACGTAGCGGAGAAAACACCGTGGGCCATCGGAAGGCAAGTATAATCTTTATTTTTTACAATTTTTATTCTTATTTTAACTATTAACTTGGTCACACTATATAAATCCATGCCGGTTGCATGGATTTATATAGTGTGACCAAGTTGTCAACCACTTTTCCAAGTGATGCTAAAATCGCTTGGAAAAGCGCTTGATAACCCGCATGCGGAAATGCATGCAAAAAAGCTTGACAAACGCTTCTACCTGGCGGGAAAAATGCATGTAAAATTCGCATGCGTTTTTCTTGCCAGGGAGATGCGGAAAAAATATGCAGCATTTCTGCATCATGGGCACATAGCCTAAATGCCCCTTAGTCAACACTATGACAATACAAGAGTTTCAACCCTGTAGAGACAAAAAAAAAGTGACGATTGATCCAGGCATGACTGAACAGGTTTTACACGGTGTTAATATAGCTCTTCCCTCTGCAATATTGGCAAGTTATTCCTGGAGCAACTCAGGAAGGGCATGTTCACACACGTGCAGTATCGGACTGGTTTCCCAGCGGCTGTTATTTCAGGGCACGTAGGAAAAAGATGCCACAGATTGTTCTATAGAAAGATCTCTCCAACTGGTAATGCAGCATCCAATCATAACAGAAGAACTAGAATAGGAGGCATGTGTATGAGCCCAACCCGATGTATGGAGAGCACCCGACAGATGTCTCCACAGGGCCGCGCAAACCTGTAGGGCATAATGTACGCAGCCGTAGACTGGGACTAGGATTGTGCAATCCTCTCAGGCAGGAACATCTGCATTCATTTAGTTGGCTTTTCAGAATTCCTAATTATCTCAACATGTTGATGGGTCTCTGTCAGACTCTGCAATGTTAATAAAAGTCACCCTCATAGATATTAGTAGCCCCCAAAAACATTACATTAATTTCAGAAACATGAGACGTATTAATACAAGAATTAAAAATTACATGCAAAGAACCAGTGACCTATAGCAAGACATTGTGGAACTCCTGAATGAGGTTTTACTGACGTCCTAATTAAGGCCCCAACATAATCCACCTCTCCATAGTAAAACATGTCACCCCTATCGCAGACTTCATACTTTACCCATCAGAAACAGGAAAACAAAGGGGAAGGAAGTCGCGCCAACATGGGTGCACCCTCTAGATAAAGAATCTACTCACAAGACTGAAGAAAGATCTGAGGCTTCCTGGAGAACGAGTCTCAATGTGACATCTCAGCAGCACAGTGACTGACACATACATCAGTCTGCCACCATCAGCCATGTACAGGATGGCTGGGAGCAGGGAGGTACAACTATAGACGACCATACAAATCAGGTCAGTGGTCTAACACTAGGGGGCATAGAATCGGTGCACAGGGCCTGAGGGATAAGGGGAGACATTTCCCCCTCTAAAGCAGCATTATGAGGAGCTACGGGACTACAGAGAGCCCATATACTGTTCTGCTCAGGGGTCTCTCCTGCCTGCGCCCGCTCCTGCTTGACATAAGAGCATTACACAGATATACTGTATTCCAGAGCGGTGGTCACTGTGGCTCAGGTTCACCCCCATAGTCAGCAACACTGGAGAAAGCTTCAACCATGGCCGACACCTGTCCAGACAACGACGACAAGCTTTCACCAGTGATTATATGATCATTCATTGATAAAGAGGGAGTTCTTCAGAAAGTCATGGCAGTCATACTAGTGGGGAGGGGGTCAGGCTCCCATTACCCACCAGTTACAGGCTCTGGCCTGATGTAAATATTAGGCCATACAATGGGTAGCGGCTGCACATCACAGCATCCATAGTGTCTGCAGCATATGATACACTACTGTAGGACACCCCCCAGCCCAGGCCTTGTACCAGGGAGAGCACAATACGCACATTGGACTGGGGAGTCAGCTTGTGGAACCACAACTCCCAGCACGGTCTGGCAGGGCAGACTGACAGGAGCAGTGATTGCTGTGCCCCTGCTAACACCAGCTATGGCCGCGCACAGCTCTGCCCACTGTAGCGCCACTGCAGCGGTGCCGGCTGTGCAGGACGCCGGGTGCCGCTGACCCCGGACATGGCTCCCCATCCCGACCCCAGTGTTCCCCACTTACCGCACACTAAGCGGAGAAGAGCGGAGAGAAGCCGGAGCGGGAGTCAGTCACACAGACAGGATCAGCTCAGCCTCCGACCAACACCCGCACACAACTCCTCCTCCCACACTCACTTCCGCATTACTCGCCACTGGGAGCGGATGGACCGCACCACTCAAAAACTAGGGGTGAGGGGGACTCAAACAAAGTCCTTATCTTACAAAATATCAGGCTTCTTTTAACTGTCTTTAGTTACATTATCCCCTATAAATGGCTGCTCTTACTGTATGGAAACTATGAGCTAAATAACAAAGGAACGAGGTGTGTTCCCGTGCCGCAGATGGTAGAGTCCTCGGTGAAGGGTGGGACGCATTCCAGGCGGGATGACGTCATGAGACATTGGCTGACATATGTCCTTGTATGGCAGTGGCCGCTCAGTTCTCGCGGGAGTTGCAGCAGCTGCCGTCCTGGGGAGACGAGAGCGGCGGCAGCGGCTGTGGTTACCCGTCAGTCACTCCGGGGTGGAGCTGCAGCCTCGGTGACCGCACAGCGCATGTCTGGCTGCAGACTCAGCGTCTGGTCACACGTGGAGCTGCTCACCAGTACAGTCACTTACTGCCATTATTATAGCACAGGAGAATGCAGGCTTCAGAGCTGAACTCTTCAATCATGCCTTGCTGGAGGTGTGCACTTGACTCGCCCAGGGGATGGGGACGACTCGGTACCCGGTCTTTACTTTGTTTGGGGATGTTGCGGTGGTCAGCTCCCGGGCTGTACCCTGGGGTTACTCTTGAAAAAGGGGATTTGGAACTTGGATAAAATAAATAAGTAAATATTTTGTGACGCCACCTGTGGTTTCTGGTAATTTGTACCAGCACTGCTGCAGACCTCTGAGGCAGTTGAAAGGCAGCTAGGATGGAATGGCTCACCACAAGTGGAGCGGGCCTCGGGGCAGGGTAGAGTTGAATGGTGGGTGGTGATGCTGGGACCTGTAGTGCAGGCGGAATGGTGCAGCAGGAGTAACTGACAGAGACAGGGGATTCGCTTCAATACCTTTACTGGTGCGGATGTCAGGTACGGTCCAGGGTACTTGGTAGGAAGGGTGCACTTCAGGACTTCTCCCCAGTGAGCGGGTATAAGGCCTCCTGGTCGGTCCGTGTCTGCCTCTCTGTATGCTCCTGGCCAGCCTGCAACTGGGCCTAGCTTATGTGTCGTGCTGTTCCTTCACCTGTCACTTGGTAGTGGGACCTTCTGCTGGCAACCACTATCCCTGGTCGCTGGGGCCTTCGTGGTTCCTGGTCCTGTCCGGTCTAGCTTCAGGTCTGCCAGGGACTTGTAGTCCTCCTGGAATGCCGGTGGTCCCTACTGGGTATAAAGGACCCTGTAGGCGCGGACCAGGTGTCCGGTTTGTATCTTGGGGTGAGCCTATGATGCTCCTCTGCCCCCTCAACTCCTCTCCTCTTTGCTGTCGGCCACACTCGGGGCCCTCAGAACTCAGCAGCAGACGTGCTGCGTCTTCGCTGCTCTCAGACTCTCTGACTCTAAACTGAACTGCCTGGCTCCACCCTCCATATATATATCCCTAACTGGCTCCCTCTGGTGGTATGAGGTGGAAGGGTGGAGGTGTTTGTATGTAATGAGGGCCTCTTGTGGAGAAGTCCGTCCATGCACCCTTGGTCCTGCGGCACCTGTGAACAGCAGTGCGCCACATTCCTCCCTAGTACAATTCAGTACTCCCGGACTGAAGCATTTTGTAACAGGTTATAACAATAATTATTACAACAACAATAATAGAGTTACAGTATGTCCCGTAACCAGGTGTCCATTTCACCGATGAAAGTGTAACAGGGAGAAACATGAGGAACCCGTCTGAAAACCCTCAACGTAGGCCCTGGGCGTGGCTACAGGGCATAAGTGATCCAGGTGCTGGACCATGTCTTCGGCCACGCCAAACGGGTTTTTGTTCTGTGGTCAAATAAGGGGCACTTTGATAAGTGCAAACTATATACAGGAACAGTTTTTGGCTGCTCACAGTCCTCAGCCTACAAGTCTTTATACCCTGACGGGTAACTAAATGCACACATATTATTGACAGTTCATACAATAAATAATAGGCAATACCCAACTGGGTAACTATTTACAATTTAGGCACTTCATGCTTATTCCCTAAACCTGGCAGGGATTTGTCCTTATGTGCTGCGTGTGGACAGGGGTGTTACTAGTGTCTGTGCGTACCGTTTCTGTTAATCTAGCAGGTGTAACGGGTCTGGGAGGTGGAACCTCTGAGCTGCTATACAAAGGGGCAGTCCTTGTAAGGAAGCGGGTGGCTCCCAGGGAAGGCGGGCAGGTAGACACGGCAAGTGGCAGGAACAGTCTCTGGGAAGAAGGGCAGGAGGTCACGGCAAGTGGCGGGGAAAGTCTCTTGACAGGCGGGTGGTCACGGCAAGTGACAGCAGGGTAAGAGTCTCTAGACAGGCAGGTGGTCACGGCAAGTGACGGCAAAGCCTCCAGGTAGGCTAGCAGGCGGGTAGCAGGTGAGCGCTCCCAGGTGAGCGGGTAAGAGTCTCTCGGCTGGCTGGCAGGTGGTCACGGCAAGTGACGGCAGAGCCTCCAGGTAGGCTAGCTGGCGGGTAGCAGGTGAGCGCTCCCAAGTGAGCGGGTAAGAGTCTCACGGCTGGCTGGCAGGTGGTCTCAGGCAGGTGCTTCCTAATCCGCAGGCGGACTGGTCCATAGACAGACTGGCGGATGCTGGTAGACAGACTGTCGGACCGCAGGGAATGCAAGCAGGTAAACAGAGCTGGAAAACAGACTGGCAACGGGACCTGAGGGCTGAAGCAGAGGTGAAAGGCTTTGCAACAACTTTGCTCGGGCACCTCCATTTTGGAGGAGGTGCCTTATATATGGGAGCTCCACACGCAATTGGCCGGGGACTCCTTAGGACGGCGCGCGTGGCCCCTTTAAGAGAGAGGGAGCGTGCGCGCCCTAAGCACAATGCCCGGGAAGCGGCGAGCGCTGCCAGCAGCGTGGGAAGAGGATGCCGAGGACGGAGCAGGGAGGTGAGAGGAACGGTGTCTCTGCCTAGCAGGAGGCAGGGACGCCGACGCTACAGTACCCCCCCCTTTAGGCCCCCCCTTTTTTAGGCCGGAGAGAAATTTATCAAGGATGAGCGGGGCATGGATGTTCTCCCGGGGCTCCCACATTCTCTCCTCAGGACCAAACCCCTTCCAATCCACTAGAAAAAAGGTCTTTCCTCTTACCCTTTTGGTGGCCAGAATGCTCTCTACCTCAAACTCGTCTTCAGCGGAAACCGGAGCAGGAGGCATACCTGTAGACTTGGAGAAAGAGTTAAGTACCACAGGTTTGAGGAGAGATACATGGAAGGAGTTAGGGATCCGCAAGTTGGCCGAGAGTTTCAATTTATAGGCCACCGGGTTGATTTGTTTGATAACTTCCAGTGGGCCGATGAATCGAGGCCCTAACTTGTAGGAAGGAATCTTGAGCCGGACATACTTGGACGAGAGCCAGACTTTATCTCCAGGACGGAATTGGGGCGGATCCAGACGTCTTTTGTCCGCCTGTTTCTTCATCCGCTCGGAGGACTGAAGAAGTGTGGATCTGGTACTCTCCCAAATGGAGGAGAATTCGCTAGCAAGAGATTCCGCGGCCGGATTATCCACCGAGGCGGAGACTGGAAACGGGATCCTAGGATGTTGACCGTAGACAATAAAAAACGGGGATTTGGAGGAAGACTCGCTCTCGTGATTATTATAGGAAAATTCGGCCCATGGTAAAAGATCCACCCAGTCGGAATGGTGGGCATTAACAAAGTGCCGGAGGTAACTGGTTAAAATTTGGTTGATCCGCTCTACTTGACCATTGGACTGTGGGTGATAAGCAGAGGAGAAGTCCAAGGTGACCCCCAGCAGTTTACACATGGCTCTCCAGAAGCGAGAGGTGAACTGAACTCCTCGGTCGGATACGATGTGGAGAGGGAGACCATGAAGACGGAAAATATGATGGACAAAGTCTTTAGCCAATTCAGATGCAGATGGAAGACCTGGCAGGGGAATGAAGTGAGCCATCTTAGAGAAGCGGTCAGCGACCACCCAAATGACCGTACAACCAGGAGAGACAGGGAGATCCATTATAAAGTCCATGGCTATATGCTGCCACGGGGCAGCAGGTATGGGAAGAGGCAGAAGGCGGCCGGCTGGCAGATGTCTAGGAACCTTGTTGCGGGCGCAGGACGCACAGGCTAAGACAAAGTCTATTACGTCCTTGTGCAGCGTAGGCCACCAGTAATGCCGGGTAATAAGCTGGAGGGTCTTTTTCTGGCCAGCATGGCCAGCTAGCTTAGACGAATGTCCCCAGTGTAGGACTTTCTCACGATCAGGTACTGTTACGAACATCTTACCGGGTGGAAGACGATTTAGATCCACGGGAGCCACCAGCATTACCTTGGCGGGGTCGATGATGTGCTTTGGCTCCTCCTCTAGATCGGAGAACAAAAAGGATCGGGACAAGGCATCAGCTTTGATATTTTTGTCTGCCGGGCGAAAATGAAGGATGAAATCAAAGCGGGCGAAGAACAAGGACCACCGGGCTTGGCGTGGGTTAAGTCTTTGGGCACTCTGGAGATAAGCCAAGTTTTTGTGATCCGTGTAGATTATTACCAGGTGAAGAGCCCCCTCGAGCAGGTAACGCCACTCCTCCAGTGCCAACTTAATGGCTAACAATTCTCGGTCTCCTATAGAATAATTGCGCTCAGATGAGGAGATGTCACGGGTGTGTCGCCACGAAGATCGTCACGATTACACAGCCTGACTTCTCGCAGCTGAGTTTTTGGTGCTTTGTGTTTTTCGGCAGTGAGGGAGTTAACTCTCTCTCTCTCTGTGCTAGACGAGGTCCAGCCTCGCCCAGCTGCAATCAATGCTGCTGTAGTGGGACTCCTTCTAATGCCTGCCGGTCTGTTGGGGAAGTGTCGGTGAAAGCATTTCATGCAGACTAACAGAGCGGATCGTGGTATTTGGAGCTTCAGAGCTAAGTATATTTGGAGCGTTTTTTCCCTTCCTCGCTTTATCATTTATCTCCTTTCCCGTTGGTGTTCCCTCTGTTGTAGTTGTGTAGTTTTTGTATGCAAGGTGGTTTTGGTTTTACCCTTGTACTGTCTCGTTCGTCTAAGTACTGAGTGTGGGCATATTATTACCTGTCCCCTTTTGTTGTGATCAGGGGTCCTTCTCAGGACTAGACTACTTAGGTGCAGGGATCCTCAGGAGGTAGGGGTTACGCTGGCGGCCTGGACCTCTGTACCTTTAACAGTACCTCCAGGTAGAGGGATTAGTCAGGGCCCCAGCTTAGGGTCAGCTTAGGCCCCCTACCTCCAGTACACAGAGACAGCGTGACATTTTCACCGACCACTTAGATTTTCTCCAGCTACCATGGATCCAGTAGCCGGTCTAGCTCGGCAGTTGCAGAGTTTGTCCATGGAGCTGGCGGACGTTAGGTCCAAGGTTTTGTATCCTCAGGAGCAAGCCGGACCAGAACCTAAAGTAGCTCTCCCTGACAGGTTCACTGGGGGGCGGGACAAGTTTTTTGTTTTCCGGGAGGCATGCAAGTTGTACTTTCGGCTGCGGCCTCGGTCATCGGGGAGTGAAGAACAAAGGGTGGGAATTGTCATCTCGCTCCTACAAGGGGACCCACAATCTTGGGCGTTCTCTCTTCCCCCGGGCTCCCCGGCTCTTCAGTCAGTGGATAGGTTTTTTGCTGCTCTGGGTCTTGTATATGATGACCCGGATCGGATCTCCCTTGCTGAATCTAAGTTACGTAGGATCCGGCAGGGAGATCGTCCGGCGGAGGAATTCTGTTTGGAGTTCCGTAGGTGGGCCACTGACACCCAGTGGAATGACCCGGCTCTTAGGAGCCAGTTTTGTCAAGGTTTATCCGACAAATTACAGGATGTGTTGGCACAGTATGACTCTCCCGCGTCACTGGAAGCCGCTATGGCCCTTGCTATTCGCATTGACAGACGGCTTCGGGAGAGGTGCGGGATAACTCCACCCCCTGTGATGACTCCACCTCCTACAAGGTCCCCTCATATGGTGGTTCCCCTGGTCAGTCCAGAGGAGCCTATGCAATTAGGAGGGACATTATTTCGGGGGAGGGGACCGGTGGTGCGCCATAAGACAGGAAGGTGTTTCTTCTGCGGGAGAAAGGGACATTTTATTGGGGGGTGTCCATCCCGTCCCTTGCAGAGTGAAGAGTCGTCGGAAAACTGTTGATCCCAGGTTGTGTGGTGGACGGCAATCTGGGAGTAGGTATTTCGTCCCTAGGTTCGTCTCAGTTTCTCGTACCGGCGGAGGTGGTGGTGGGTACGAGAACTGAGAGGATATCTGTTCTTCTGGATAGTGGGGCCGGGGCTAATCTGGTGGACGCTCGGTTTGCCCGGGTTCAAGGTATGCGTTTGAGTGAGTTGGCTAAACCCATCCCCATATTCTCGATCGATGCCAGGCCTCTCGGTCAGAGAAGTTTTTTGCAAGCTGTGCATAACGTAAAACTTCAAGTGGGGGCGATGCATAAAGAACTGTTGTCTTGCTACATGTTGGAGGGTCTTCCCACTCCTATAGTGTTGGGCCTTCCTTGGTTAACTAAGCATAACCCGGTTATTAATTGGCAATCCAGAGAGATAAGCCAATGGAGTAAATTCTGTAATAAAAACTGCATGAATACGGTCATCGGTGCGGTTACTCCTAGGGTCTTACCTCCATTTCTGGCGGACTTTGAGGATGTATTCTCGGAGAAAGGGTGTCAGGAACTACCTCCTCATCGCGAGTATGACTGTTCTGTAAAACTGCTCCCTGAGGCCAAGTTACCTAAAGCTAGGTTGTATAACCTTTCTGGTCCTGAGAGGCTGGCCATGAAGGATTATATTTCAGAAAGTCTGGCTAAGGGGCATATTAGACCTTCATCTTCACCGGTGGCCGCGGGGTTCTTCTTTGTTAAGAAGAAAGATGGAGGCCTACGCCCTTGCCTGGATTTCCGTGAACTTAATCGGATTACGGTCCAAGATCCGTATCCGCTCCCACTTATTCCCGATCTCTTTAATCAGATCGTGGGCGCCAAATGGTTCTCTAAGTTGGATCTCAGGGGGGCGTACAATCTGATTAGGATGAAGGAGGGGGATGAGTGGAAGACGGCGTTTAACACTCCGGAGGGGCATTATGAGAACCTTGTCATGCCATTCGGTCTGACTAATGCCCCGGCGGTGTTCCAACACTTTGTTAATGACATTTTTCGCCGCCTGGTGGGACAGTTTGTTGTCATATATCTGGATGATATCTTAATTTACTCGCCGGATCTGGTGTCTCATCAGGAGCACGTTAGGCAGGTGTTACAGATCTTGCGGGATAATAAACTGTATGCCAAATGGGAAAAGTGTGTGTTCGCCGTACAGGAACTCCAGTTTTTAGGCTTCCTGGTTTCAGCGTCCGGTTTTCGTATGGACCCTGGGAAAGTGCGGGCAGTTCTTGAGTGGGATCGGCCAGAGAATCTTAAGGCACTACAACGTTTCCTGGGGTTTGCTAATTATTACCGGAAGTTCATTCGTAATTTCTCATCCATGGTTAAGCCTCTCACAGACATGACTAAAAAGGGGACGGATTTTTCTAGGTGGCCTGACAAGGCTTGTCAAGCATTCTCCTCCTTGAAAAAATGTTTTGCCTCGGCACCCATACTCATTCAACCTGATGCGTCACAGCCATTCATTGTAGAGGTGGACGCTTCCGAGGTAGGGGTGGGAGCAGTATTGTCACAAGGTTCGTCCCCTGGTAAGTGGCATCCGTGCGCCTTTTTCTCTAAAAAATTGTCGTCCGCTGAGAGGAATTACGATGTCGGCAATAGGGAACTCTTGGCCATTAAGTTAGCTTTTGAGGAGTGGCGCCATTTTTTAGAGAGGGCAGTCCATCCGGTCACCGTCATCACCGATCACAAGAACCTGCTATATCTGGAGTCCGCAAAACGTCTGAATCCCAGACAAGCTAGGTGGTCATTGTTTTTTACCAGGTTTAATTTTGTCGTTACATATCGTCCTGGGTCAAAAAATGTGAAGGCGGATGCCTTATCTCGTAGTTTCCCTGGGGCCGGGAATACGGACGACCCGATTCCTATCCTTCAGGAGGGGGTGGTGGTTTCGGCAGTATGCTCTGAGCTTGAGGAGGAGGTATTGGAGGCTCAGGGGGACGCCCCTGTTGGACCTCCGGGGAGACTGTTTGTTCCAGATCATTTGCGACAAAAGGTGATCGAGGCACACCATAACTCAGTTTTTGCAGGACACCCGGGGAGTAAAGCAACTGTGGATCTCCTCTCGCGTCGGTTTTGGTGGCCTAACTTACATAAGGAGGTGGTAACTTTTGTCGCGTCCTGTGGGGTTTGTGCGCGCTCTAAGACCTCACATACCCGTCCGTCTGGGGCCCTCTTACCTTTGAAGATCCCGGAGCGTCCTTGGACTCATCTGTCTATGGACTTTATTACGGACCTCCCTCCGTCTTCGGGTAAAACGGTCATACTCGTTGTAGTGGACAGGTTCAGCAAGATGGCACATTTTATCGCTCTTCCTGCTCTTCCTAATGCTAAAACTCTTGCGCAGGTGTTCATTGGGGAGATTGTGAGGCTTCATGGGGTACCCTCCGAGGTGGTGTCAGATCGGGGGTCTCAGTTTGTGTCCAAATTCTGGAAGGCGTTTTGTACACGGCGGGGGATGCATTTATCGTTCTCATCGGCTTTTCATCCTCAGACCAATGGTCAGACGGAACGTATGAACCAGAGCTTGGAGACATATCTCTGGTGTTTTGTGTCAGAGAACCAGGAGGACTGGGCTTCTTTCTTACCTCTGGCAGAGTTTGCTCTTCATAATAGGCGGAGCGAGTCCACTGGTAAGTCCCCGTTTTTTGGGGCATATGGTTTTCACCCCCAGTTTTGTACTTTCAGTAGGGGGGGCTCTTCGGGGGTTCCTGAGGAGGAACGATTTTCCTCATCACTCGCTTCAGTATGGAGAGGGGTGCTGAAGAATCTGAATACTATGGGGAACCGATACAAACGTATGGCTGATAGGAGGAGAGTGTCTGGTCCGGACTTAAGTGTGAACGATCGGGTATGGTTGTCTACCAGGAATATAAAACTTAAGGTTCCCTCCTGGAAACTGGGTCCCAGGTTCATCGGGCAGTACAGGATCAGTTCTATAATTAATCCGGTGGCATTCCGTCTTGACCTCCCCCCTACGTTTAAAATTCACAACGTGTTCCACAGATCGTTGCTTAAGAGGTATGTGGCGCCGGTGGTTCCGTCACCTTTACCTCCCCCTCCAGTGGTGGTCAATGGTAACTTGGAGTTCCAGGTATCGAGGGTCATCGATTCACGCTTTAATCGCCGGTCCCTTCAGTACCTGGTTCATTGGAAGGGGTATGGTCCTGAGGAGAGGATGTGGGTTCCTGCGTCGGATATTAACGCAGACCGATTAGTTCGGGCCTTCCACACGACTCACCCGGATAAACCTGGCCCTGAGGGTCCGGAGGCCCCTCGTAGAAGGGGGGGTACTGTCACGGGTGTGTCGCCACGAAGATCGTCACGATTACACAGCCTGACTTCTCGCAGCTGAGTTTTTGGTGCTTTGTGTTTTTCGGCAGTGAGGGAGTTAACTCTCTCTCTCTCTCTGTGCTAGACAGGTCCAGCCTCGCCCAGCTGCAATCAATGCTGCTGTAGTGGGACTCCTTCTAATGCCTGCCGGTCTGTTGGGGAATTGTCGGTGAAAGCATTTCATGCAGACTAACAGAGCGGATCGTGGTATTTGGAGTTTCAGAGCTAAGTGTATTTGGAGCGTTTTTTCCCTTCCTCGCTTTATCATTTATCTCCTTTCCCGTTGGTGTTCCCTCTGTTGTAGTTGTGTAGTTTTTGTATGCAAGGTGGTTTTGGTTTTACCCTTGTACTGTCTCGTTCGTCTAAGTACTGAGTGTGGGCATATTATTACCTGTCCCCTTTTGTTGTGATCAGGGGTCCTTCTCAGGACTAGATTACTTAGGTGCAGGGATCCTCAGGAGGTAGGGGTTACGCTGGCGGCCTGGACCTCTGTACCTTTAACAGTACCTCCAGGTAGTGGGATTAGTCAGGGCCCCAGCTTAGGGTCAGCTTAGGCCCCCTACCTCCAGTACACAGAGACAGCGTGACAGGAGAAGAGTTTGGAGAAGAAGCCGCAGGTTACCATTCTTCCGGATGACGACTTTTGGGTGAGCACCGCTCTGGCTCCGGAGGAGGAAGCGTCTACCTCTAAGAAGAATTGTTTGTTGCTGTCCGGACGATGCAGCACAGGAGCGGAGGAGAAAGCTTGTTTCAAAGACAGGAAGGCCTCCTCTGCCTCGGGCGGCCATTCTTTGGGATTAGCGCCCTTACAGGTGAGCGCAGAGATGGGGGCAGTCTGGGAAGAGAAGTGCGGAATGAAGAGGCGGTAGTAGTTGGTGAAGCCCAGGAACCGCTGGATAGCCTTCAACCCCTCCGGTCGGGGCCACTTCTGGATGGTAGAAAGTTTCTCAGGATCCATTCGTAGACCGGTCTGAGAGATGATGTAGCCCAGAAATGGAAGCGAGGTCTGCTCAAAGAGGCACTTCTCAAATTTTGCGTTGAGGTGGTTTTGCCTGAGCCTGAGCAGGACCTGACGAACGTCCCTCCGGTGTGTGGGGAGATCCGGAGAGAAGACCAAGATGTCGTCCAGGTAGACCACCACGCAGGAGTAGAGAAGGTCACGGAAGATATCATTGACCAACTCTTGAAAGACGGCGGGAGCATTACAGAGACCGAAGGGCATTACGAGGTATTCATAGTGGCCGTCCCGGGTGTTGAATGCCGTCTTCCATTCATCCCCCTGACGGATACGAACCAGGTTATAGGCCCCACGGAGATCCAGCTTGGTGAAGATTCTAGCACCCCTCAGACGGTCAAATAATTCAGGAATGAGCGGAAGGGGGTATTTATTCTTCACCGTGATCTGGTTAAGGCCTCTATAGTCTATGCAGGGACGGAGTGAGCCGTCCTTCTTTTTAACGAAGAAGAAGCCTGCTCCCGCCGGGGAGGTAGATTTCCGGATAAATCCCCGGGCTAGGTTCTCCTCGATATATTCAGACATGGACCGGGTCTCAGCAGCGGACAAAGGGTAGATACGCCCTCGGGGCGGAGTAGCGCCAGGTACCAAGTCGATAGGGCAATCGTATGGTCTATGAGGAGGTAGTGTCTCTGCTTCCTTTTTATTAAAGACATCAGCATAAGACCAATAGGGTACTGGCAGGCCGGGTAGATTGGCTGGGGGAGGAGAAGGACGGGCAGGACGAACGGGAACTAAACAAGTCTTATGGCAGTCCTGTCCCCAGCGAAGGACTTCTCCGGTCTGCCAATCATGCACGGGTGCATGTCTCTGGAGCCAAGGTAGGCCAAGCAAAAGGGCATGAGAGAGTGCAGGTAGAACATGAAAGAAGATGCTCTCAGAGTGCAGCATTCCCACCTGCAGAGTTATGGGTTCGGTGATAAGTTGGATGGGATGCGGTAAGAGACCCCCGTCCACGGAGGCGACAGATAAGGGTTCGGCCAGAGGTTTGGTGGGAATGCAGTATTTCTCTACCAGGGACTGAGAAATAAGATTTCCGGCAGCTCCAGAATCAAGTTGAGCTAGTTCAAAGTAACGGTCCTCCCCGCAGATGATAGAGACCGACAGCATCAGAGATGGAGAGGGTTTATTCTTGTCTAGGACGACCTCTCTGATCCTAGACACAGGCGTTTCCCGACCTCTCCGGGCAGGAACGGATCCGGTGCTCTTTACTGCCACAGTAGAAGCAGCTCCCCTCGGCTCGGCGTGACTCTTGACGGGTTTTGACCATCTTGGTCTGGTCGACCTGCATAGGCTCGGGTGAGTGCGCCTGGGGAGTAACAGAGGAAGTGACGGGATTCTGGAAGGTAGGAGCAAGGCGAGGAAACCTCCTCTCACGGGTGACCTCTTTGGTACGCTCCTGGAACCGGATGTTAATCCGGGTGGCAAGTGTTATTAAATCGTCGAGAGTGGTTGGAATGTCCCGACCGGCAAGTTCATCCTTAATCCGGCCGGATAGACCCTCCCAGAAGACGGACACCAAGGCGTCGTTATCCCAGGCAAGCTCAGAAGCAAGGGTACGGAACCGTATGGCATATTGACCCACGGTGAGACTCCCTTGACGGAGGCGTAGCAGAGATGAGGCGGATGAGGTCTTTCGTCCTGGTTCGTCGAAGACTTTCCGGAAGACCGTGAGAAAGGCTGGCAGGTTGGACACCAGGGGGTCTCCTCTCTCCCATAGAGGATTTAGCCAAGCCAGCGCCTCCCCAGTGAGATGGGACATGATGAAGGCCACTTTGGCTCGGTCGGTGGAAAACTGGTGTGCCAAAAGTTCGAAGTGCAGGGTGCACTGGTTGATGAAGCCCCGTGCCTGACCAGGATCTCCACCAAAACGAGGCGGGGCGGAAAGGCGGGGACCGGGAAGGGATGCCATGGTATTGATGGGCAGCGGCGCTGCCAGGATAGTAGTTGTGCGAGTGGAAGCAGCTCCCGACGAGGCAGTCAGTGTGTCCAGGCGGGAGTGAACACTACGCAGGTGGCCCAAGATGGAGTCCTGTTGGGACCTCTGACGGGAAAGTTCATGACATAGGTCCGAGAGCGAGGGAGCTTGGGTGCCACCGGGTTCCATGGCCCGAGCAAACTGTAACGGGTCTGGGAGGTGGAACCTCTGAGCTGCTATACAAAGGGGCAGTCCTTGTAAGGAAGCGGGTGGCTCCCAGGGAAGGCGGGCAGGTAGACACGGCAAGTGGCAGGTACAGTCTCTGGGAAGAAGGGCAGGAGGTCACGGCAAGTGGTGGGGAAAGTCTCTTGACAGGCGGGTGGTCACGGCAAGTGACAGCAGGGTAAGAGTCTCTAGACAGGCAGGTGGTCACGGCAAGTGACGGCAAAGCCTCCAGGTAGTCTAGCAGGCGGGTAGCAGGTGAGCGCTCCCAGGTGAGCGGGTAAGAGTCTCTCGGCTGGCTGGCAGGTGGTGACGGCAGAGCCTCCAGGTAGGCTAGCTGGCGGGTAGCAGGTGAGTGCTCCCAGGTGAGCGGGTAAGAGTCTCTCGGCTGGCTGGCAGGTGGTCACGGCAAGTGACGGCAGAGCCTCCAGGTAGGCTAGCTGGCGGGTAGCAGGTGAGCGCTCCCAGGTGAGCGGGTAAGAGTCTCACGGCTGGCTGGCAGGTGGTCTCAGGCAGGTATCAGGCAGGTATCAGACACGTATCAGGCAGGTGCTTCCTAATCCGCAGGCGGACTGGTCCATAGACATACTGGCGGATGCTGGTAGACAGACTGTCGGACCGCAGGGAATGCAAGCAGGTAAACAGAGCTGGAAAACAGACTGGCAACGGGACCTGAGGGCTGAAGCAGAGGTGAAAGGCTTTGCAACAACTTTGCTCGGGCACCTCCATTTTGGAGGAGGTGCCTTATATATGGGAGCTCCACCCGCAATTGGCCGGGGACTCCTTAGGACGGCGCGCGTGGCCCCTTTAAGAGAGAGGGAGCGTGCGCGCGCGCGCCCTAAGCACAGTGCCCGGGAAGACATCTTTAGAAGACAAGATTTAATAATAGATATATAAAACATACCACATTTAAATGATTAAAATAGATATTGTGGATCTTTTCTGTGGAAATTGCATAATGTTGGGCTAGAAGGCAAGATGTGAATAGCTAAGGGCAAATTTTGCCCATTTGCAAAATGGTGGTAGACTATCTATGGTGGTGCGCGCCCCCGCCGCGTCATACTGTCCTCGCCCCCAGCGCTCGGCGTCCAATTAGAGGTTTCAACACGCGCGCATGCGCGGTGGAACTTCCGGAATGCCGACCGCGGTGGGTGACGCATTATGGGCGATGGGAGCGCGCCACAACACACACCGGTGATATTGGACAGGTACTAATAGTAATTATGCCTTATTAGGCAACATTGTTGTGTGGGACTGGTGATTTGCCAGACCCTTTGGCCCATTAAAAAGTTGGGCTACTTTATAATCTGCTGGCACTATGCTTCAATACCCCCTGAGGAAGCAATATACGCGACACGCGCGTTGGGGTGCTGGACAATGTGGTAGCCTTTAATATGGCACATGGTTGGTAATATAATGATCTATTTGAATATAATATATTAACTGTTTACTAAGGTATACAAATGTTTAATATAGCACTGCATTGGGGTACAAGACAATGTGGCAACCCATATGATTGATCATGCAATGCTCTATTGGATATAATAAGCTAACTTTTACCTTGGTATATATCTGTTAATTGATTGTGTAATGCTTTACTAAATATAATAAGCTAATCTTTACCATGATATATATTTATTGACTTAATAGTGCACAGAACATTATGGTGTACACAATCTAATCTACAACATTAGAAAGATTTTGTGTTTAAATATTGTCAATATGTGATGTTAATGGTCTAATCTATGTGCCTTAGGCTATATATGTATACCACATTGCCCGAAAGGGTTTTAAATGTTTTTATGGGCATAATGAAGATTTTTTTATCACTTTTCTGTCTGCTGTGACTTAATAAAAGTATTGATCAAATATGAATGAATATGACTATTTTATATAATATTTGAAACTAATGAAGGAGATACATTAATGGGTATTGATTCTTGTGGGTAACTCCTTATAATATATTCAATGGACCTATATATCCATATTTTTCTCATGTCCTGGATACGTCTGTGTGTGGTGGCTCTTAAAGCAATGACTCCAGCATCAGTCCACTCCTTGTGAATCTCCCCCAAATTTTTGAATGGCCTTTTCTTAACAATCCTTTCAAGGCTGCGGTTATCCCGGTTGCTTGTGCACCTTTTTCTACCACACTTTTTCCTTCTACTTAACTTTCCATTAATATGCTTGGGTACAGCAGCCTGAACAGCCAGCTTCTTTAGCAATGACCTTTTGTGGCTTACCCTCCTTGTGGAGTGTGTCAATGACTGCCTTCTGGACATCTGTCAAGTCAGCAGTCTTCCCCATGATTGTGGAGCCTACTGAAACAGACTAAGGGACCTTTTTAAATGCATCGGAAGCCTTTGCAGGTGTATTTTGTCAATTATTCTAATTTACTGAGATAATGACTTTTGTGTTCTCATTGGCTGTAAGCCATATTCACATGTAAAGTGCCATGGAATAAATGGCGCTATAATAATAAATAATAATAATAATCATCAACATTAACAGAAATAAACACTTGAAATAGATCACTCTTTTTGTAATGACTCTATATAATATATGAGTTTCACTTTTTGTATTGAAGAACTGAAATACATTTTTGATGATATTCTAATTTTGTGAGATGCACCTGTATGTCCTGATCCAGGTCTAGAAGAAGATTCACCAGGACACCATCTGACGTCAGGAACATGCTCAGACGTTGTGGGTGTGCATACAGGCACATGGGGGCCATAAACTACTGAGTCACATCAGATCTGGATCCGGCTGTGATTTCAAATTTTTTTACTTTGATTTTTGGGGTGATTTGGTATTCAGGCCTCATATGTTTGATGGGTTTGGTTTCCTTTGATCGTTGGTTGAACTTAATTTTGTCAAATTACACAAGTTATGTCAGCAAAGTTCTTCAACTGTCAGCAGACATACGAGTTCTTATTTTTAGTTGAAAATCCACAGCAAGCACGATTTGTTACAGAAATGCTGCAGACTTTCTAAGCGGACTTTATTCATTACTATGGAAAATGTAAAATTCACACATCCACAATGAAAAAAAGCGGATTTAATGTGGATTTTCCAGTGATTTATTTTATAGTCTCCACAGACAGATTTATCACAAGCCACTCCATTTACCAGTACCCAATGCAAGGTGGCTGGAATGGTCAGATAGCCGAGTCAGAACCAGGAAGGCAGTTCAGGTACAAAATCAGAAGGGAAAAAAAATAGGAAATGGAATACAAAAAACTCAGCAGGAGCTGAAATCACAGGACTGAATGAGAGTAGATAAGCAGTGAGAGACAGCACTGCCCAGGGCTCACGGTAAGGAACAATGTAAACAGCCAGAAGTTCAATCCATAGCTCCCTGACTGAGAAGCACGAAAAGTGGCAGGAATTAAGCAGGGCTGCCAAATCACTACCCTGCTTCGCCTGGAATCAGGGCCACCACCAGTGCATTACTGCCATTACTGGTGTATGGGGCCCGGTGAGCAGAAGCAAAGACATGTTGAACTACCACCATATATGCATATAGAATCTTAATATGAAACATCTACAAATATAAAAAACCTTAGATTAGCAGCAAATATAAATCAACATATAGTGGCTGTGCAAACGCCAAAACATAACACCCTATAGATAGATTGCACAACAGCAAGTAATAGCAAATCCAACAACTTTATTTTGTAAAATTGACAAACAAATTCAGAAAAGCAGAATCCAACAGGTGATATTAAATAGTGGGGCACTGAAAATGATATAGTTACATACTGAGTACACATAGATATTTGTAAGTAATTTATACAGTACAGACCAAAAGTTTGGACACACGTTCTCATTTAAAGATTTTTCTGTATTTTCATGACTTTGAAAATTGTACATTCACACTGAAGGCATCAAAACTATGAATTAACACATGTGGAATTATATACTTAACAAAAAAGTGTGAAACAACTGAAAATATGTCTTATATTCTAGGTTCTTCAAAGTAGCCACCTTTTGCTTTGATGACTGCTTTGCACACTCTTGGCATTCTCTTGATGAGCTTCAAGAGGTAGTCACCGGAAATGGTTTTCATTTCACAGGTGTGCCCTGTCAGGTTTAATAAGTGGGATTTCTTGCCTTATAAATGGGGTTGGGACCATCAGTTGTGTTGTGCAGAAGTCAGGTGGATACACAGCTGATAGTCCTACTGAATGGATTGTTAGAATTTGTATTATGGCAAGAAAAAAGCAGCTAAGTAAAGAAAAACGAGTGGCCATCATTACTTTAAGAAATGAAGGTCAGTCAGTCCGAAAAATTGGGCAAACTTTGAATGTGTCCCCAACTGCAGTTGCAAAAACCATCAAGCGCTACAAAGAAACTGGCTCACATGAGGACCGCCACAGGAAAGGAAGACCAAGAGTCACCTCTGCTTCTGAGGATAAGTTTATCCGAGTCGCCAGCCTCAGAAATCGCAGGTTAACAGCAGCTCAGATTAGAGAACAGGTCAATGCCACACAGAGTTCTAGCAGCAGACACATCTCTACAACAACTGTTAAGAGGAGACTTTGTGCAGCAGGCCTTCATGGTAAAATAGCTGCTAGGAAACCACTGCTAAGGATAGGCAACAAGCAGAATAGACTTGTTTGGGCTAAAGAACACAAGAAATGGACATTAGACCAGTGGAAATCTGTGCTTTGGTCTGATGAGTCCAAATTTGAGATCTTTGGTTCCAACCACCGTGTCTTTGTGCGATGCAGAAAAGGTGAACGGATGGACTCTACATGCCTGGTTCCCACCGTGAAGCATGGAGGAGGAGGTGTGATGGTGTGGGGGTGCTTTGCTGGTGACACTGTTGGGGATTTATTCAAAATTGAAGGCATACTGAACCAGCATGGCTACCACAGCATCTTGCAGCGGCATGCTATTCCATCCGATTTGCGTTTAGTTGGACCATCATTTATTTTTCAACAGGACAATGACCGCAAACACACTTCCAGGCTGTGTAAGGGCTATTTGACCAAGAAGGAGAGTGATGGGGTGCTACACCAGATGACCTGGCCTACACAGTCACCAGACCTGAACCCAATCGAGATGGTTTGGAATGAGCTGGACCGCAGAGTGAAGGCAAAAGGGCCAACAAGTGGAAGCATCTCTGGGAACTCCTTCAAGATTGTTGGAAGACCATTTCCGGTGACTACCTCTTGAAGCTCATCAAGAGAATGCCAAGAGTGTGCAAAGCAGTTATCAAAGCAAAAGATGGCTACTTTGAAGAACCTAGAATATAAGACATATTTTGAGTTGTTTCACACTTTTTTGTTAAGTATATAATTCCACATGTGTTAATTCATAGTTTTGATGCCTTCAGTGTGAATGTACAATTTTCAAAGTCATGAAAATACAGAAAAATCTTTAAATGAGGTGTGTCCAAACTTTTGGTCTGTACTGTATATCATGATTTTATAATATAAAATACCCATAAAAATATGCATGATAATCAAAAGGCAGGTCAAAGACAAACCAAATGGTATTAATTCAACCGTATTCATAAAGGGTACCGGGAGCTCAAAAATAATAAGTAGCAAAGCACCTCTCCATAGATTATCCACTAATTAATTGAGTAACAATACAAAAACTTGTTATCAAATGGCGGTGAGGAGATCTTGTAAAGTGACCGTGCATAGAAGGTGCAAATGTGCATAATAACTAGAGAGCTCATAGGACCCTAACAATCATTATCCAAAGTTGGAACGGTATATCAAAACATACTTGGAGAGGGGGGCAATGGAAATATGTGCCGCACCAGATCATGTGCAGAAAAGGTCACAGATAGATAAGGTGCCAACTGATAAAGTGCACAGAGCAATAATCAATCTCCTTAGAGTACAAGTCAAAAGTAAATACTGTAGTTCATAGGTGAGGAGAAGGCATTACAAAAATAGAAAATCAATATGACATAGATATTAAATCAAATTCCTACTCACTCTACAGAATGAACACAGAAGAATAACCATAAAGGGGCTTAATGTAATATATAGAAAGATGTAAATAGAATCACATATTAATATTATTGGATAAGGATTATGGCAAAATACACTTAAGATAAGGACATATAGCAGCTCCAACAGAAATCCCCAGTCCGAGTGTATTCATCATCCTGCCAATGGAATAGAAGAACCTCTCGTTGGCAAAAGAACTACAAACAGAAGAATTAAAACCAATGAGTAAATACAAAATAGATAAAAACAATTAAAAACAGAAGAAGAACAGGGACCACAATATGTATATCTCATTAAAAAATACAGTTATAAGAACGGGACAAAACTTACTGTTTCTTTAAGACCCTTAGGTGTAAGTGTGTCAAGTAGAGTGATCCATTTTACTTGCCTCTGAGCAAGAATTCTCTTCCAATCTCCACCTCTCGAGTCAATATACACCCTGTCAATGCCCCTAACCTATAATCTAGAACTGTCACAATTATGATATTGTTTAAAGTGACGTGGTAGGGTCTTGAGTTCAACAGAGTCTGTGCTTCCTTTGGCTGCCTCTAACACGCCTTTTAAACCCTCGTGTGGTTAAACCAACATAGTATTTGTTGCAGGGACAATAAACCAGGTAGATGATACCAATGGTTTTACATGTGATTACATGAGTAATTTTGTAGTTTTTAAGATTCAACGAATCCGTAAAAGAATCAGTCTTAATAATATTCGGGCAGGCCACACATGATCCACAGGGTTTACAACCCCAATTAGGCCTGCCACTGTTGAAAAGTGTTTTTTGGTCATCTTTCTTTACATAACTCTGTACCAATAAATCTTTCAGATTATGCGATCTTCGATAAGTGATTGCTGGATGTTTTGTAACATGATTCGTAAGGATAGGATCCATGGTAAGTACATCCCAGTATTTGTTCAAACTAGACCAAATCTCTTTGCTCCTGGAGTTGAACGTAGATATATATAAATCTAACAATGTCCTTACCCTCCCTGTATTTTGTATTATATAGGAGTGTATTTCTTTTTGTAAACTTTGCACGGCGATATCCACGTTGTATAGATTTTTCCGAGTAGCCACGCTCTAAAAAGCGTTCTGTAAGATCATGTGACTGTTTCTCAAAGTCCAAATCCTTTGAACAGATCCTGCTCATTCTTAAGAATTGACTTATGGGTGTGCTGTTGATAAGTTTCCTTGGATATGAAGATTCTACATGTAGCAGAGAGTTGGCAGCAGTTTCCTTTCTATAGACATCCGTTTGGATAGTACCAGAATTATCAATTTCTAACAGCACATCTAAGAAGTCGATATCCCTACGTCCCATCTTATGGGTCAATTTAATGTTCAGAGCATTAATGTTCAGGGCCTACATGAATACCAAAAGTTCATCAAGTTTTGCAGGATGCGGCCCGGCCTCTTTAGTGTTGGCTGGGTGAATTGGGACGTCTGTCCTGTGGGGGTGCACGTATATAGTGCTGGGCAACCCACCTGATCTAATAGTATGGGCGTCATCAGTAGGCTGCAAGCCAGACACTGTGCATCACACATATCTGTGTGACTGGCGCCCTATGCAGACTCCATCGATGTGCATGTATAATACTACACAGCCACCCCCTCCTTGAATTGGTAGGTTAGTGAGTGGCTGTCTGCATCAGTATTTTGCACATGTGGTCCCCCCGCCTTTATCATGGAGGCTTGCTGGTGTTGGTAAGGCATTATCTTTTACTGTGATATTTTTTGAAATTATGTCCGTGTTCACCATTTTTAGTAATTTTCCTCCTCTTACCCTTGTGCAAATATAAAAACTGGGGCTAAAGTAAATTTTTGAGAAAAAAAACTAAAATGTTCATTTTTTTCATTACACATTGCTTTAGTTCCTGTGAAGCACCTGAAGGGTTAATAAACTTCTTGAATGTGGTTTTGAGTGGTGCAGTTTTTAGAATGGTGTCACTTTGGGGTATTTTCTGTCATAAAGGCCCCTCAAAGTCACTTCAAATGTGATGTGGTCCCTAAAAAATGGTTTTGTAAATTTTGTTGCAAAAATGAGAAATTCCTGGTCAAGTTTTAATCCTTATAACTTCCTAACAAAAAAAATTATGTTTAAAAAATTATGCAGATGTAAAGTAGACATGTGGGAAATGTTATGTATTAACTAATCTGCGTAATATAACTCTGGTTTAAGGGCATAAAAGTAAAAAGTTTGAAAATTCCAAAAATTGTAAACATTTTTGGCAAATTTCCAATATTTTAACAAATAAACACAAGTCATATCCAAAAATTATATCACTATCATGAAGAACAGTATGTCTCAGAAGCACTGGGATCTGTTGAAGCGTTCCAGAATTATTACCACGTAAAGTGACACTGGTCAAGTTTCAAAAATTTGGCCTGGTCATTAAAATTGGCTCGGTCACTAAGGGGTTAATATTAGGGCTCCGTTCTTAGGACAGTGTGTGCTATTGTTTGTTGTTCATAGATTTATGGAAATACATCTTTTTTATTGTGGTTCAGCTTCTTAGATCGTTTGCAATATTGTGTTGTTTTTATATTATGTTTTTCTGACCTCACAAAATGACCTTATTTTCATTGTATTAATTTGTTATATGTGTTGTCTTTGTTTTTTGTTTGTTTTGCTGCTGGCACTATAATTTTGCACTTTACATACAGTGGGTACGGAAAGTATTCAGACACCTTTACATTTTTCACTCTTTGTTTCATTGCAGCCATTTGGTAAATTCTAAAAAGTTTATTTTTTTCTCATTAAAGTACACTCTGCACCACATCTTGAATGAAAAAAAAACAGAAATTTAGAAATTTTTGCAAATTTATTAAAAATGAAAAACTGAAATATCACATGGTCATAAGTATTCAGACCCTTTGCTCAGTATTGAGTAGAAGCACCCTTTTGAGCTAGTACAGCCAGGAGTCTTCTTGGGAATGATGCAACAAGTTTTTCACATCTGGATTTGGGGATCCTCTGCCATTCTTCCTTGAAGGTCCTCTCCAGTTCTGTCAGGTTGGATGGTGAACATTGGTGGACAGCCATTTTCAGGTCTCTCCAGAGATGCTCAATTGGGTTTAGGTCAGGGCTCTGGCTGGGCCAGTCAAGAATGGTCACAGAGTTGTTCTGAAGCCACTCCTTTGCTATTTTAGCTGTGTGCTTAGGGTCATTGTCTTGTTGGAAGGTGAACCTTCGGCCAAGTCTGAGATCCAGAGCACTCTGGAAGAGGTTTTCATCCAGGATATCTCTGTACTTGGCTGCATTCATGTTTCCTTCAATTGCAACCAGTCATCCTGTCCCTGCAGCTGAAAACCACCCCCATAGCATGATGCTGCCACCACCATGTTTCACTGTTGGGATTGTATTGGGGAGGTGATGAGCTGTACCTGGTTTTCTCCACACATACCGCTTAGAATTATCACCAAAAAGTTCTATCTTCGTGTCATCAGACCAGAAAATCTTATTTCTCATAGTCTGGGAGTTCTTCATGTGTTTTTGAGAAAACTCTATGCAGGCTTTCATATGTCTTGCACTGAGGAGAGGCTTCCGTCGGGCCACTCTGCCATAAAGGCCCTACTGTTGGAGGACTGCAGTGATAGTTGACTTTATGGAACTTTCTCCCATCTCCCTACTGCATCTCTGGAGCTCAGCCACAGTGATCCTGGGGTTCTTCTTTACCTCTCTCACCAAGGCTCTTCTCCCACGATTGCTCAGTTTGGCTGGACGGCCAGGTTTAGGAAGACTTCTCGTGGTCCCAAACTTTTTCCATTTAAGGATTACGGAGGCTACTGTGCTCTTAGGAACCATGAGTAATGCAGAAATTCTTTTGTAACCTTGGTCAAATCTGTGCATTGCCACAATTCTGTCTCTGAGCTCCTTGGGCAGTTCCTTTCAGCTCATGATTCTCATTTGGTCTGACATGCAGTGTGAGCTGTAAGGTCTTATATAGACTGGTGTGTGCCTTTCCAAATCAAGTCCTATCAGTTTAATTAAACACAGCTGGACTCCAATGAAGGAGTAGAACCATCTCAAGGAGGATCACAAGGAAATGGACTGCATGTGACTTAAATATGAGTGTCTGAACAAAGGGTCTGAATACTTATGACCATGTGATATTTCAGTTTTTCTTTTTTAAGAAATTTGCAAAAATTTCTACATTTGTGTTTTTTTTCCCATCAAGATGGGGTGCAGAGTGTACTTTAATGAGAAAAAAAATGAACTTTTTAGAATTTACTAAATTGCTGCAATGACACAAAGATTGAAAAAATTAAAGGGGTTGAATACTTTCCGTACCCACTGTAATTGACCAACGGATTTAGCGAAATGACTCTTAGGAAAAATATATTTACCGTATTCGGACTATAAGACTCACTTTTTTCCACCAAAATTTTGGAGGAAAGTGGGGGGTGCGTCTTATAGTCCAGGTGTGGATGGTGTGGGGGGCAGCGGCAGCGGAGGAGCGGGGCACAGGAGGCAGGAGCCGACTGCTATAGCAAACACTGTGCCTGCTGTTAAAAGAAAATGAATATTCACTTCTCCTCACGCCCATGGGCGTGTAGAGCACTGAATATTCATTCTCCTTAATAGCGTGCACAGTGTCAGGCACAGCCGCCGGCTTCCTGCAGCAGCTGCGGCTAACAGTGTGCTCGCTACTAAAGAGAATGAATATTCACTACTCCCCACGCCAATGGGTTCCATGCATACCAGGATGGGGGTGCCATGTATACCAGGATGGGGATGGGGCCATATATACCAGGATGGGGGCATATATATACCAGAATGGGGGATATTAGTACAGAATTGGGGTACATTTCTGACCCAGACCCCCTACCCCATAACAGTGCATCATTAGTTAAATAGTCCTCTGCATCTACAGTAAACTTTTGTAGTTTCCTTTCCTGCAAATCATTTTTTTTTAAATATTTGTCCTCTTATATTATTATTAACATCTTAACATATAATTACAATAATTCTACTATTAATAATCATTAGAGGACAGCATAAGGCTGAGTTCACACAATGCGGTTTTAATGCGTTTCCGTTTATAATGCGTTTTCCGGAAAAAACGCAGCGGAAATGCATTAAAACCGCTTGGTAAGAGGTCTGCGATGTACAGCAATGATAATCCGCATGTGCTGCGCACATTATGTAGAAATTTCCGCTGTGGATTATCATTGCGGCATAAACTGCAGCACAACCAATTTAGGCGCGATTTTGCAACAAAATCGCGCCCATTGACTTGCATTGAATCGCAGCAAACCCTCATGTATAATATCTATACACGCTGCGTTTCAATGTAAAACAATAGGCGCAAAATCACGCCGCAAACATGGAGCTCGGACAGCAGCGTGGATGGGAGAAGCAGGAGCCTGCTTCTCCCAGCCCGCCTCCCAGCAGCAGTGTAAAAAAGAATCAAAAAGTAAAAATAAAAAAATAAACCTTCAAACTCACCTCTTCGGCGGCCCCCGGTGTCCTCCTGGCCGATGCTGTCCCGTCGGTGGCTCGCTGCACACTGTGGGGTGTGGGCTCGCGCCACGCAGTGTACTTCCAGGACCTGGGGTGACGTCACTGATCACCTGATGGTCACCGAGCAGATGATGGTTGCGTGACCATCAAGTGATCAGTTCCGCAGCAATCAGCTGATGGTCACATGACCATCAGCTGATTGTTAAAGCCAGTAATCAGCTGATCGGTCTTATGACCGATCAGCTGATGCTGAGCGTGGGAAAATTCACAAGAATTTTCCCACACTCTCTAGCTCACCGGGGCTCATCAGCTGATCTTCAGCTGATGAACCCCAGTGACCTCTCCTGCAGCACTGTATACTGATAGGGGTGATTTTACACCCCTGTCAGTATACAGTGCTGTATTCTACAGCTGTGACATCAGTGATTGCTGATGTCACAGCTGTAGAAATGATCCGGATCGTTGTGGGACCTTGGCATTACATGGATTACATCGTTGACGGCGGACAGGTGAGGAATATTGTTGTTTGTTTTTTTATGTTTTTTTTCAGGAGATTGAGGGCTTCAAGGAGGCGGGTAATAAAAAAAAATTGTAGATTTGTAAAATTCTTTATTCTGGCCGTGTCTTTTATTGAAAATGCGCCAACCATTTTACTACGCAGTTAGTAATGGGGTTAGTAATCGTTCACTGACCTGCCTCCTATATTACATAATGCATCTAGTAGTGCGGGGCTAGGAAAAATAGGAGGCAGGTCAATGAAGGCACAGTGAGCTGTCATAAGAGCATACAGATGAATATGTAAGCAGAGCACCAGATTGAGCCCCCCACAGGCCACCCCGGAGCATGAGCATATCATTATCTCCAAACTGAAAGTAAAGATTACACAAGAACCACAGCACGGATTTCATCAACCAAGGTATCATTCTAATCAGTGTAATGTCGCCCACCTGACAGTGTATCTAGATTACTGAGCACAATCCTGCTGACAGGTGCGCTTTAAATCCACAGCTGTCTATAGAAGAGACCTGGGGCGCATCCATCGTTTACAATGTTTCTCTTTAACCCCTTAACGCTATATGACATAGATATCCATCATGGGTATATGTCACTTTCTGCTCCATGACGCAGGAGCAGACACAGACAGAAGACTTCTGCTGAGCAAGAATAATTAATATATAGGCCCTGTGAAGACTAATAGCTCATCCTAGTGTATAATTTCACCTGCTTTGGAGCTGGATGTTGGGCCCTGTTATGCACACGCCCGGACTGACTGGCGTGTGCGGGTGTTGTGGTTCCACTGGACCATGGACCGGAGAGTGCCTGGAGGGGCGTGACTAAGTATCTGGCCGATCCGACCAAGGTGGCACGACGGCATACGACGCCAGTGCACCAGGGAGAAACCGGGCAGAGGGACCAGGTGCTACTCCAGGTCAAACTCCGGACACGGGGGTTGACCCACACTGGAATTACTGGAACAGGCAGGTTAGGCTGGCACAGACTGGTGGATGTAAGCAAACACGGCAGGTATGCAGAGGGGTGGATACAGGCGAGTATGCAGGCAGGGAGGTACTGGCCGAAAGGACGGGCTGGAGCACAGAAAGGTTAAGACCCAGTACAGACTGGGTCACAGAACCGCAGATGCGGTAGACAACCACAGCAGAGAGGGAACGCCCAAAGCGGTGGGCAAGAACAGAGCAGGACGGGGCTGCAGGAGCAGCGAGCACAAGCAGGGCAGGACAGGACTGCCGGAGCAGCGGGCAGAAGCAGGGCAGGACAGGACTGCCGGAGCAGCGGGCAGAAGCAGGGCAGGACAGGACTGCCGGAGCAGCGGGCAGAAGCAGGGCAGGACAGGACTGCCGGAGCAGCGGGCAGAAGCAGGGCAGGACAGGACTGCCGGAGCAGTGAGCAAAAGGGCAAGAGCGGAGCAAGGCTGCCGGAGCAGTGAGCAAGGAGTCAGAGCAGGACGGACAGGGCTCTGTTCACACGGAACAGACAGGAAGGGAAAGGCAGAGCCAGATACCCACAGGGTACTTGCAGTGAAGTAGCGAGGGGACCACAAACTCACAAACGGGAGTACAGAGACAACAAGCAGGAGTTAGGTACGAGTTCAGACTCTGCAGAAAAAGGAAAGGAACGGACATAGAGGCAAAACAGGTAAAGGATAGGAGAGAGTTCAGACTGGAACTGAGTGTACGGAAGAGACCGACACTGCAGCGGGATACAGGAGCGGGTCTGGGAATACGGCCCCCAGAGAGGCGGGACGAACAGGCAAGGAGCGTGTTCAGACAGGACAGACAAGATACAGGAACGGATCTAGGTAATCGGCCCCTAGAAGGCGGGAGGAACAGGCTAGGAGCGTGTTCAGACAGGCCTGGAAATACAGCCTCCAGGAAAGGCAGCAGGCAAGAGTACACAGACAGGACTCAGTTCAGACACGGGAACTGATACCGCAAGGCAGGAGACATAGACAGGACTCAGTTCAGACACGGGAACAGATACTGCAAGACAGGAGAAATAGACAGGACTCAGTTCAGACAGGAACAGATACCGCAAGGCAGGGACACAAACAGGACTCTGTTCAGACGGGAACAGATACCGCAAGGCACAGACAGGCAGATCTAGGAATACGGCCCCTAGAAGGCGAAAGAACAGGCAAGAAGCGTGTTCACAAGAACAGACCACAGTTCAGACACAGAACTGGAAAACAGGCAGGAAAACAGGATAGGACCTGGCATGTCAGAGACAAAAAAGCCGACTGACAGGACACAATGCTCAGGCGCCATCTTGAGGAAGAAGGTGGTATAAATACCCAAAGATGGACAGCAATAGGCTGAAGGTGCAACAGGGGCATGTCCGCAGCAGGTACAAGAAACAGGAAGTTCAGCGGGCGTCGCCCTATGCAGCCAAAACAGACAAACAGACAGCAAGGAGGGAAGCCAGAGAGACATTCTGGACTGGAGATCAAGTGCGCGCTCTTGCACAGTGGGAGATGGACCACCATGCAAGGACGCCGCCAGGTATGTTACAGGCCCCTTATCTCTTGGGCCCCTGTGTGGCTGCACAGGTTGCACCAATGGTATATCTGCCCCTGCCATGACGGATATGTGCGTCATACTGATCACACAGGCGACTTCTTTACTGATGCAATCAGCAACAGGAGCCCGACTGATACACACAGCCGAGGTCCTCCTGTAACTACTAGGATCGGCGTTCTCCACAATCCCGGAAGTTTGACCTCTCACATCCTGTTGTCAGTAGTGACAGCAGCACATGAGGAGTTTGACCAAGAGAGCGCACTCCCTCTGTCAGCCCATCGCCAACCCCACAATGCTATATGTTGCTATGGCAACCAAAGGCCTGACAAAAGTCTTCCAAGTCTGGGAAGCCAGAGAGACATTCTGGACTGGAGATCAAGTGCGCGCTCTTGCACAGTGGGAGATGGACCACCATGCAAGGACGCCGCCAGGTATGTTACAGTACCCCCCCCCTTACGCCCCCTCTTCTTCAGGCCTGCCAGAATCTTCCGCAGGGAATTCGAGGACCAGTCGTTCACTTCAAGGAGATCACTTCCACTGTCCACAGGAAAAATTGATCTCATCTGGTTAGCTAGGATGCTACCTCCTATCCAGCCATCCCTAGCAACAGACGAAACGGGTGGAGTACCAGGAACAGCACACAAGGAAGTCTCTCTCCACATATTTTCAGGTGGCACCCCAGAGGGTACAGGAGACGACTGGAAGTCCTTCACCGGGTTGGAGGGGGACAGAGACTTGGGGGTAATCTCTGCTTCGAGGTACATCTTGTCAAGCTCACAGGAAGAAATAGACGGGTTATCAGGTACATAATGAGGAAAAGTCACCGTCTCTTTGTTATCTGGTGGTACCCCGGAGAATTCAGGAAACAACTGGAGGTCCTCCGCCGGGTCAGAAGAGTGCAGAGGCTCAGAGAAAACATCTGCTTCAGAGTACACTAGGTCGGACTCACTGGAGGAAGCAGGCGAGGTATCGGGTACCGAGTATAGGAAAGTCTCTGTCCATTCACCACCAGGTGGCACCCCGAAGGGTTCTGGAGACAACTGGAGGTCCTCCGCCTGGTCAGAGGGGTGTAGAGACTCAAGAGTAACCTCTGCTTCAGAGTACACAAGGTCGGACTCACTGGACGAAGCAAGCGAGGTATCAGATCCAGGATATAGGAAAGTCTCTGTCCATTCACCACCAGGTGGCACCCCGAAGGGTTCTGGAGACAACTGGAGGTCCTCCGCCTGGTCGGAGGGGTGTAGAGACTCGGGATTAACCTCTGCTTCGGAGTACACTAGGTTGGACTCACTGGACGAAGCGAGCGAGGTATCAGGTACAGAGTAAAGGAGAGTCTCTGTCCTTTCGCTACCAGGTAGCACCCCGAAGGGTTCTGGAGACAACTGGAGGTCCTGCGCCTGGTCGGAGGGGTGTAGAGACTCGGGAGTAACCTCTGCTTCGGAGTACACTAGGTTGGACTCACTGGACGAAGCGAGCGAGGTATCAGGTACAGAGTATAGGAGAGTCTCTGTCCTTTCGCTACCAGGTAGCACCCCGAAGGGTTCTGGAGACAACTGGAGGTCCTCCGCCTGGTCGGAGGGGTGTAGAGACTCGGGGGTAACTACCACTTTGGGGTACCCATTGTCAGGCTCACAGGACGAAGCGGACAAAGTATCGAGTACCGAGTGTAGAGAAGTCTCTCTCCATTTGTCATCGAGTGGTATCCCGGAGGATTCAGGAGGCAACAGGGGGTCCTCCGCCAGGTAGTAGAGGTGCACAGACTCAGAGGTAACCACAGCTTTGGAGCATCCTTGGACATGCACACCGGTTAAAGTGGGTGAAGCATCTGATGCTGGGTGCAGGAAGTTCTCCTGTGTGGAGTCTGGATGGGCAGAAGTCTCTTCGGGCAGGAGAACCGGAGCACTACCCACGCACATTACCCGTTGGGGCTTCTCCGGGATACAGGGAGATGAAGCTTCAGTAGGGACTTCAAGGTTGGGGTCAGGAGGTCTCAGGGAGGACAGACCCTGGCGTGACGGCTTGCCTCTACGTCTAGCACGTCTGGACTGCCTCTTGAGGTTGGGAGAAGTATTCCGGAAAGCGTAGTCACCCTGTGAGGATTCTGGGTGGGCAGTAGTCTCATTGGGCTGGAGGACTATTGCGCTACCCACACACATTACCCATCGGGGCTGCTCCGGGATATTGGGAGGTGAAGCTTCAGCAGGAGCCTCCGGGTTAGGATCATCGAAGACCATTAGAAAGGCCACCAGGAAGGCCATTAGGTCCAGGAGGATCGGATCCCGTGTTTCATATAGGGGGTTGATCCATTCCAAGGCATCACCCGCCAGGTAAGACATAATGAATGCCACCTTAACCCGATCGGTGGGAAAACATAGAGGGTAGAACTTGAAGTGTAGCATGCATTGCTCCACAAATGCACGACTTTGTCTTGGATCCCCATAGTAACGTGGCGGATCCGCAGGAACGAGAGCAGATAGATCCATCTGGACGGGTGCGTAATTCGCCTGGAACTCAGCTGAGAAAAAAAAAATAAATTTTATTTATTTATTTTTAATGCATGTATTCGCTGGAAAACTTCTCAGAGAGCGAAGGCCGTGGGGCTCAACGGGAACCATGGCCTGAGCATGCTGTTATGCACACGCCCGGACTGACTGGCGTGTGCGGGTGTTGTGGTTCCACTGGACCATGGACCGGAGAGTGCCTGGAGGGGCGTGACTAAGTATCTGGCCGATCCGACCAAGGTGGCACGACGGCATACGACGCCAGTGCACCAGGGAGAAACCGGGCAGAGGGACCAGGTGCTACTCCAGGTCAAACTCCGGACACGGGGGTTGACCCACACTGGAATTACTGGAACAGGCAGGTTAGGCTGGCACAGACTGGTGGATGTAAGCAAACACGGCAGGTATGCAGAGGGGTGGATACAGGCGAGTATGCAGGCAGGGAGGTACTGGCCGAAAGGACGGGCTGGAGCACAGAAAGGTTAAGACCCAGTACAGACTGGGTCACAGAACCGCAGATGCGGTAGACAACCACAGCAGAGAGGGAACGCCCAAAGCGGTGGGCAAGAACAGAGCAGGACGGGGCTGCAGGAGCAGCGAGCACAAGCAGGGCAGGACAGGACTGCCGGAGCAGCGGGCAGAAGCAGGGCAGGACAGGACTGCCGGAGCAGCGGGCAGAAGCAGGGCAGGACAGGACTGCCGGAGCAGCGGGCAGAAGCAGGGCAGGACAGGACTGCCGGAGCAGCGGGCAGAAGCAGGGCAGGACAGGACTGCCGGAGCAGTGAGCAAAAGGGCAAGAGCGGAGCAAGGCTGCCGGAGCAGTGAGCAAGGAGTCAGAGCAGGACGGACAGGGCTCTGTTCACACGGAACAGACAGGAAGGGAAAGGCAGAGCCAGATACCCACAGGGTACTTGCAGTGAAGTAGCGAGGGGACCACAAACTCACAAACGGGAGTACAGAGACAACAAGCAGGAGTTAGGTACGAGTTCAGACTCTGCAGAAAAAGGAAAGGAACGGACATAGAGGCAAAACAGGTAAAGGATAGGAGAGAGTTCAGACTGGAACTGAGTGTACGGAAGAGACCGACACTGCAGCGGGATACAGGAGCGGGTCTGGGAATACGGCCCCCAGAGAGGCGGGACGAACAGGCAAGGAGCGTGTTCAGACAGGACAGACAAGATACAGGAACGGATCTAGGTAATCGGCCCCTAGATGGCGGGAGGAACAGGCTAGGAGCGTGTTCAGACAGGCCTGGAAATACAGCCTCCAGGAAAGGCAGCAGGCAAGAGTACACAGACAGGACTCAGTTCAGACACGGGAACTGATACCGCAAGGCAGGAGACATAGACAGGACTCAGTTCAGACACGGGAACAGATACTGCAAGACAGGAGAAATAGACAGGACTCAGTTCAGACAGGAACAGATACCGCAAGGCAGGGACACAAACAGGACTCTGTTCAGACGGGAACAGATACCGCAAGGCACAGACAGGCAGATCTAGGAATACGGCCCCTAGAAGGCGAAAGAACAGGCAAGAAGCGTGTTCACAAGAACAGACCACAGTTCAGACACAGAACTGGAAAACAGGCAGGAAAACAGGATAGGACCTGGCATGTCAGAGACAAAAAAGCCGACTGACAGGACACAATGCTCAGGCGCCATCTTGAGGAAGAAGGTGGTATAAATACCCAAAGATGGACAGCAATAGGCTGAAGGTGCAACAGGGGCGTGTCCGCAGCAGGTACAAGAAACAGGAAGTTCAGCGGGCGTCGCCCTATGCAGCCAAAACAGACAAACAGACAGCAAGGAGGGAAGCCAGAGAGACATTCTGGACTGGAGATCAAGTGCGCGCTCTTGCACAGTGGGAGATGGACCACCATGCAAGGACGCCGCCAGGTATGTTACAGGCCCCTTATCTCTTGGGCCCCTGTGTGGCTGCACAGGTTGCACCAATGGTATATCTGCCCCTGCCATGACGGATATGTGCGTCATACTGATCACACAGGCGACTTCTTTACTGATGCAATCAGCAACAGGAGCCCGACTGATACACACAGCCGAGGTCCTCCTGTAACTACTAGGATCGGCGTTCTCCACAATCCCGGAAGTTTGACCTCTCACATCCTGTTGTCAGTAGTGACAGCAGCACATGAGGAGTTTGACCAAGAGAGCGCACTCCCTCTGTCAGCCCATCGCCAACCCCACAATGCTATATGTTGCTATGGCAACCAAAGGCCTGACAAAAGTCTTCCAAGTCTGGGAAGCCAGAGAGACATTCTGGACTGGAGATCAAGTGCGCGCTCTTGCACAGTGGGAGATGGACCACCATGCAAGGACGCCGCCAGGTATGTTACAGTACCCCCCCCCTTACGCCCCCTCTTCTTCAGGCCTGCCAGAATCTTCCGCAGGGAATTCGAGGACCAGTCGTTCACTTCAAGGAGATCACTTCCACTGTCCACAGGAAAAATTGATCTCATCTGGTTAGCTAGGATGCTACCTCCTATCCAGCCATCCCTAGCAACAGACGAAACGGGTGGAGTACCAGGAACAGCACACAAGGAAGTCTCTCTCCACATATTTTCAGGTGGCACCCCAGAGGGTACAGGAGACGACTGGAAGTCCTTCACCGGGTTGGAGGGGGACAGAGACTTGGGGGTAATCTCTGCTTCGAGGTACATCTTGTCAAGCTCACAGGAAGAAATAGACGGGTTATCAGGTACATAATGAGGAAAAGTCACCGTCTCTTTGTTATCTGGTGGTACCCCGGAGAATTCAGGAAACAACTGGAGGTCCTCCGCCGGGTCAGAAGAGTGCAGAGGCTCAGAGAAAACATCTGCTTCAGAGTACACTAGGTCGGACTCACTGGAGGAAGCAGGCGAGGTATCGGGTACCGAGTATAGGAAAGTCTCTGTCCATTCACCACCAGGTGGCACCCCGAAGGGTTCTGGAGACAACTGGAGGTCCTCCGCCTGGTCAGAGGGGTGTAGAGACTCAAGAGTAACCTCTGCTTCAGAGTACACAAGGTCGGACTCACTGGACGAAGCAAGCGAGGTATCAGATCCAGGATATAGGAAAGTCTCTGTCCATTCACCACCAGGTGGCACCCCGAAGGGTTCTGGAGACAACTGGAGGTCCTCCGCCTGGTCGGAGGGGTGTAGAGACTCGGGATTAACCTCTGCTTCGGAGTACACTAGGTTGGACTCACTGGACGAAGCGAGCGAGGTATCAGGTACAGAGTAAAGGAGAGTCTCTGTCCTTTCGCTACCAGGTAGCACCCCGAAGGGTTCTGGAGACAACTGGAGGTCCTGCGCCTGGTCGGAGGGGTGTAGAGACTCGGGAGTAACCTCTGCTTCGGAGTACACTAGGTTGGACTCACTGGACGAAGCGAGCGAGGTATCAGGTACAGAGTATAGGAGAGTCTCTGTCCTTTCGCTACCAGGTAGCACCCCGAAGGGTTCTGGAGACAACTGGAGGTCCTCCGCCTGGTTGGAGGGGTGTAGAGACTCGGGGGTAACTACCACTTTGGGGTACCCATTGTCAGGCTCACAGGACGAAGCGGACAAAGTATCGAGTACCGAGTGTAGAGAAGTCTCTCTCCATTTGTCATCGAGTGGTATCCCGGAGGATTCAGGAGGCAACAGGGGGTCCTCCGCCAGGTAGTAGAGGTGCACAGACTCAGAGGTAACCACAGCTTTGGAGCATCCTTGGACATGCACACCGGTTAAAGTGGGTGAAGCATCTGATGCTGGGTGCAGGAAGTTCTCCTGTGTGGAGTCTGGATGGGCAGAAGTCTCTTCGGGCAGGAGAACCGGAGCACTACCCACGCACATTACCCGTTGGGGCTTCTCCGGGATACAGGGAGATGAAGCTTCAGTAGGGACTTCAAGGTTGGGGTCAGGAGGTCTCAGGGAGGACAGACCCTGGCGTGACGGCTTGCCTCTACGTCTAGCACGTCTGGACTGCCTCTTGAGGTTGGGAGAAGTATTCCGGAAAGCGTAGTCACCCTGTGAGGATTCTGGGTGGGCAGTAGTCTCATTGGGCTGGAGGACTATTGCGCTACCCACACACATTACCCATCGGGGCTGCTCCGGGATATTGGGAGGTGAAGCTTCAGCAGGAGCCTCCGGGTTAGGATCATCGAAGACCATTAGAAAGGCCACCAGGAAGGCCATTAGGTCCAGGAGGATCGGATCCCGTGTTTCATATAGGGGGTTGATCCATTCCAAGGCATCACCCGCCAGGTAAGACATAATGAATGCCACCTTAACCCGATCGGTGGGAAAACATAGAGGGTAGAACTTGAAGTGTAGCATGCATTGCTCCACAAATGCACGACTTTGTCTTGGATCCCCATAGTAACGTGGCGGATCCGCAGGAACGAGAGCAGATAGATCCATCTGGACGGGTGCGTAATTCGCCTGGAACTCAGCTGAGAAAAAAAAAATAAATTTTATTTATTTATTTTTAATGCATGTATTCGCTGGAAAACTTCTCAGAGAGCGAAGGCCGTGGGGCTCAACGGGAACCATGGCCTGAGCATGCTGTTATGCACACGCCCGGACTGACTGGCGTGTGCGGGTGTTGTGGTTCCACTGGACCATGGACCGGAGAGTGCCTGGAGGGGCGTGACTAAGTATCTGGCCGATCCGACCAAGGTGGCACGACGGCATACGACGCCAGTGCACCAGGGAGAAACCGGGCAGAGGGACCAGGTGCTACTCCAGGTCAAACTCCGGACACGGGGGTTGACCCACACTGGAATTACTGGAACAGGCAGGTTAGGCTGGCACAGACTGGTGGATGTAAGCAAACACGGCAGGTATGCAGAGGGGTGGATACAGGCGAGTATGCAGGCAGGGAGGTACTGGCCGAAAGGACGGGCTGGAGCACAGAAAGGTTAAGACCCAGTACAGACTGGGTCACAGAACCGCAGATGCGGTAGACAACCACAGCAGAGAGGGAACGCCCAAAGCGGTGGGCAAGAACAGAGCAGGACGGGGCTGCAGGAGCAGCGAGCACAAGCAGGGCAGGACAGGACTGCCGGAGCAGCGGGCAGAAGCAGGGCAGGACAGGACTGCCGGAGCAGCGGGCAGAAGCAGGGCAGGACAGGACTGCCGGAGCAGCGGGCAGAAGCAGGGCAGGACAGGACTGCCGGAGCAGCGGGCAGAAGCAGGGCAGGACAGGACTGCCGGAGCAGTGAGCAAAAGGGCAAGAGCGGAGCAAGGCTGCCGGAGCAGTGAGCAAGGAGTCAGAGCAGGACGGACAGGGCTCTGTTCACACGGAACAGACAGGAAGGGAAAGGCAGAGCCAGATACCCACAGGGTACTTGCAGTGAAGTAGCGAGGGGACCACAAACTCACAAACGGGAGTACAGAGACAACAAGCAGGAGTTAGGTACGAGTTCAGACTCTGCAGAAAAAGGAAAGGAACGGACATAGAGGCAAAACAGGTAAAGGATAGGAGAGAGTTCAGACTGGAACTGAGTGTACGGAAGAGACCGACACTGCAGCGGGATACAGGAGCGGGTCTGGGAATACGGCCCCCAGAGAGGCGGGACGAACAGGCAAGGAGCGTGTTCAGACAGGACAGACAAGATACAGGAACGGATCTAGGTAATCGGCCCCTAGAAGGCGGGAGGAACAGGCTAGGAGCGTGTTCAGACAGGCCTGGAAATACAGCCTCCAGGAAAGGCAGCAGGCAAGAGTACACAGACAGGACTCAGTTCAGACACGGGAACTGATACCGCAAGGCAGGAGACATAGACAGGACTCAGTTCAGACACGGGAACAGATACTGCAAGACAGGAGAAATAGACAGGACTCAGTTCAGACAGGAACAGATACCGCAAGGCAGGGACACAAACAGGACTCTGTTCAGACGGGAACAGATACCGCAAGGCACAGACAGGCAGATCTAGGAATACGGCCCCTAGAAGGCGAAAGAACAGGCAAGAAGCGTGTTCACAAGAACAGACCACAGTTCAGACACAGAACTGGAAAACAGGCAGGAAAACAGGATAGGACCTGGCATGTCAGAGACAAAAAAGCCGACTGACAGGACACAATGCTCAGGCGCCATCTTGAGGAAGAAGGTGGTATAAATACCCAAAGATGGACAGCAATAGGCTGAAGGTGCAACAGGGGCGTGTCCGCAGCAGGTACAAGAAACAGGAAGTTCAGCGGGCGTCGCCCTATGCAGCCAAAACAGACAAACAGACAGCAAGGAGGGAAGCCAGAGAGACATTCTGGACTGGAGATCAAGTGCGCGCTCTTGCACAGTGGGAGATGGACCACCATGCAAGGACGCCGCCAGGTATGTTACAGGCCCCTTATCTCTTGGGCCCCTGTGTGGCTGCACAGGTTGCACCAATGGTATATCTGCCCCTGCCATGACGGATATGTGCGTCATACTGATCACACAGGCGACTTCTTTACTGATGCAATCAGCAACAGGAGCCCGACTGATACACACAGCCGAGGTCCTCCTGTAACTACTAGGATCGGCGTTCTCCACAATCCCGGAAGTTTGACCTCTCACATCCTGTTGTCAGTAGTGACAGCAGCACATGAGGAGTTTGACCAAGAGAGCGCACTCCCTCTGTCAGCCCATCGCCAACCCCACAATGCTATATGTTGCTATGGCAACCAAAGGCCTGACAAAAGTCTTCCAAGTCTGCTATTTACTGTCAGGAAAGGTTATCTAAATAGTGCTGTATATTACTAATGCAATCGTAGGATCACATTTTCAAGTCTCCATGGTGGATTAATAAATAAAGTAAAAAATGTTTTAAAGGGAGATTGTCAGTAGATTTGTGCTATGTAATTTGAGGGCAGCATGAGCTAGGAACTGTGACGCAAGTGTCAGCGATGTGTCATTTATTAGGCTGTGGGCTATTGTTTCCACACAATGAAGGTTTTAGCACCAGGAGATTATCACTGCCTGGACGGTCAATAAAGGTGCAGGCCGCTCAACGTCCAAAGAGGAAGCCTCGGGGATAGGTACTGGCCTGCATATTACAGTAGGTCAGTTTCCATTTTTGATTTTTTTCCCCAGCATGTGAATGAGATTTGGTAAAATGTCATCTTCTTTGCTGCTATTGTGATATGCTACAGATTTTCCATCCACAAATACAGATAAAATCTGCAGTATTTCTGCCACATGTGACCCTAGAGGAAAGCAGCCAGTCACTTATGACAATTGTTATGTCTTTGGCCATGTAATGGGCGCCCAGAACGAGACAAGGTGTTCTGATTTGTATTTGAGCGTCTCTGAGCTCCACTCGCTACCAGTCACATCCCTGTGAGTCTACAAAGGAAACTGGAGCCTGCCCGGAGTTGTGTTCTTGGTAGAATAGGATATTGTAGAAGTCCTGTAGTATTTATTTGTAAACCGGTGTACTGAAGAGAGGAGCTGCTAACAGATGATTGTAAATGTTTATGATAACACATCCAGATGCAGGCCCCTCGTGCCGTAGTTTCCTATGATGACAAAAGTTCTATAGAAAGCTGGAAAAGTTCTATGTAGCTGTAGCCTTTTATGTTCATAACTCTGGTCACATCTGTCTGAGCCTCTGTCACAGGTTCTGATATATATTATGGGTAGTCTAAAGCAGCAAGCAGAACTATAATTTCTGTCAAAATTAGAAACACCAGAATTTTATCTAGCAGAAGTCATTTGTTTTAATGGGTCCATTGTACAAATCCAGCAGTACATTTTTCTTCTCCTCATATTGCATAGCTAAGTATAAAAATCAATTCATATCACTACCCTCTAGCTAGTTTTAGATTAAATTTACACAGTTTCACATATGCGTTGACTTACCTATACACTTTAAGGGCCAAATGTCCAAAAAGTTTGCAACACTTGTATTGAAAGCCAAAGTTAATACAGCTGTATCAGGGAACATCAAAAGATCGAGCTGTGGTGTCCTGGTTGGATTGGTACTCACTAGTAAGCAAACATTTCTGATTTCCATCTAATGCTCACATTTCTGGTATGTTATTATGTTGGAGTAAATGGGGTGTCAGTACTTTGCGGGATGTTCTGAGAAGGTGTGATTGAGGGCTGATTCAATAGTGTGACTGATAGACTGCTAGCCAGCATGGTGCCCTACACACATATATCGTATTTTTCGGACAATAAGACACACCGAACCATAAGACACATACAAAATTTAGAGGAGGAAAATAGGAAAAAAATTTTTAGGTGAAAATAGGGGTCCGTCTTATAGTCCGAATTTAGCTTACTGGGGCGGCAGTGGTAGAACGGGGTCACAGGAGGCAGGGTCGCCACTGCAGGAAGCCAATGGCAGCAGGAGTGGGGCAATGCAGCAGGCCCTAGGCTGGGAGGAGGGGGTGTCCCAGGGGTGCGAGGCAGGAGCCATTGATCTCCCGGCAGTGGGCTTAAGGAAAATGTCGGTGGTACGAGGCAGGAGCGGAGTTCGCGCTGCGCACACTGATATCCCGGTGGTGGACTTCAGGAAGATGGCCGCCAGATACGGCGCATGCGCAGAATAAGGTCTTGGCTCGTCATGGAGCCAAGATCTAAATTTGTGCATGTGCCATCACAGATCACTGTGATCAGTCAGTCAATCTGCGCTCCCAAATACAAATGCCCCCTCCTCCTGAGCTACACAGTGTGCCTAAACTGAAATTGCAGTCGGCGTCCACAAGTTTGGCATTACTGTAATGAGAATAGTCCACTTAATTTACGGGGTCCATGTCTCCAGAAGAAAAAGCTTGGCACATTGTATTGGGCACTACAATGGCATATTTGCACTTTCACTCAGCAATGTCCATTGCTGCTCATTTCTGGAAAACACCCATGGAGTCAAAATCATCACTACACCTGTAGATAAATTCCCAGAAGGGTGTAGTTTCCAAATTGCGGTCAATTGAGGGAGATTCTGCTCTTCTGGCACTTAGGTGCTCTGTATGTGGAGTCCGCAAAAGTACTCTACGTAAATGTATCCAATAGTCAAATAGCTCTTCTTCCTTCCCGAGTCTCGCCATGTAGCCAAACAGTACTGTACAGCCACATATGGGGTTCATTTGGTCATTTTTACCCTTTCCTTGTGAAAATGTAAAATCTGGGGCTAAAACAAAATTATAGCGGTAAAAATGTAATTTTTTTTCTTCACCTCTCAATGGAATATAATTTTGTGAAACACATGTGGTGTCAGTATGATCTCTGCCTCCCTAGATGAATTCATCAGGAGGTGTAGTTTGTAAAATAGGGTCACTTTTTGGGGTACTGCTGTCCTGACACCTCAGAGGCTCTGTAAAATGTGACATGGTCCCACAAACCATTCCACGCAAATCTTCACTCCAATATGGCGCTCCTTCCCTTCTGAGCTCTGACTGTGCCTAAAAAGTAGTTTTTAACCACATATGGGGCATTGGTACTCAGGAGGCATTGCATAACAAATTTTCTGATCAATTTTCTCCTATTAGCCCTTTTGAAAATTTAAAACTTGGGGCTAAAACATAATTTTAGTGGAAAAAATGTAACTTTTAATTTTCACAGCCCAATGTTATACAATTCTGTGAAATACCTATGGGTTTAAAATGCTCACTAAATCCCTAGAGGAATTCTTCGAGAGGTGTGGTTTCCAAAATGGGGTCACTTGTGTGGGGTTTCTGCTGTTATGAAACCTTGGCGGTTCTCTAAATGCAACATGGCATCCACAAACTATTCCAGAAAATTTGCACTCCAAAAATCACTTTTTCCTGTTACTTTTGTGAAAATAAAAAATTTGGGGCTAAAGTAACATTTTTGAGAAAAAAGTAACATTTTCATTTTTTCCTTCCATATTCCTTTAATGGTTTGGTTGTGGTTTTGAGCACCTTGAAGTGTGCAGTTTTTAGAATGGTGTCACATTTGGGTATTTTCTGTCAAATAGTCCCCTCAAAGTCACTTCAAATGTGAGGTGATTCCTAAAAAAATGATTTTGTAAATTTTGTTGATAAAATAAGAAATTGCTAATAAACTTTTTTTTCCAATTCAAGCTTTATTATTTTTAACTTTTACAACAGTAACAAAAAAAAGACATGGGACAACGAGTTTCTGCAAAATATATTATGTGTTATGAAATCCTTTTCAAAGAGAACTTCGTTTCATGAAATATAAAACATCTATTGGTTCCATTCTTCATCTCAAATAGACAACTTACAGTTTATTGACTAGAATAAAAGACAAGAAATGAAAGAGAGGCAAGGAAATATATAGAAGGACCACAAGGACATTTCTAAAAGTCAGACATTATGTGAAAACTGTGGGAGGTAAAACTCATCTTCAGGGAGATGATAGAAATCCTGCTGATAAACTTTTAACCCTTAGGCTATGTGCCCACATAGCAGATTTGATGCAGAGCGTTTTTGCCTCTCTCTGGCAGAAAAAAACGCATGCAGATTTACATACGTTTTTTCTGCCAGAGAGAAGCGTTTTTTCAGCATTTTTACATGCGTTTTCGCATGCTTTTTTTCAAGCAGTTTTCCAAGCGATTTTTTAAGCATCACTTGGAAAAGTGCTTGACTAGTTGGTCACACTATATAAATCCATGCAACCGGCATGGATTTATATAGTGTGACCAAGTAATAGTTAAAAAAAAGAATAAGAATGGTAAAAAATAAAAAAAAAAGATTATACTCATCTTCCGGTGTCTTCCCGGTGTCATCTCTGCTGCGTCCGGTCTCTTGCAATGCTCGCGCTGTTGTGAAGGACCTGCGTTGACGTCATTGAGTCATGTGATGGGTCACATGACTCAGTGACGTCATGGCAGGTCCTTCACAACAGCGCGAGCATTGCAAGAGACCGGACGGCTTGGACAAAACACCAGGAGGACATCGGAAGGTGAGTATAAACTTTATTTTTTATTTTAAATTCTTTTTTTTACAGATTCTATGGTACCCAGGTCTGGATGAGAGTCTCCTCTCCTCCAGACTTGGGTACCATCCGCACATTAGAACGCGCCAATTACGCAAGTACAGATGTAGTCTTGCGAAATTGGCGCATTCTAATGCAAGTCAATGGCGGCGATTACGCTGCGTGTCCGCAAAATTAATTGACATGCTGCGTATTTTTGAGCGCAGCATAAACTCTGCGGAAAAATACGCAGCATGGGCATTGAAAGTGTGGAATTGCATTGGAGACCATGGGGGAAGGTTTACCAAGCGTTTCCCAAGTGTTTACGCTGTGGAAATTCCGCAGCGTAAATGCTTGAAAAACGCATCGTGGGCACACAGCCTTATAACTTCCCAACAAAATAAAATGATGCAAATGTAATGTAAATGTGGCACCCCAGGGGTCTGGTTTCCACAGTAATGCAATGTTATGTCTGAGAGCAGGTGGGAGGTCTCTTGGTCAGGAATCCTATGCATGCCACACCTCCTGCCCAGTCCTGGGAGGGGAAGAACTTCCCCTGTATAAACCTGGGGCTGAGGCAGGGTTAGAGAGTTCAGAGGGAGAGTTCAGCCAGGAGGGCTGACAGGGAGCTGTGGCTCTGGCTGGGCCCAGCTCCTGGGCCATGCCAGGAGTAGAGAAGAAGTAGAGAAGAGAAGCAGCATAGGAAGAAACAACAGGAGATCTGTGGGAGCAGTGTTACAAGGAGTCAGGGGCTGGCAGCTGCAGAGCTCGCCCTGACTGAGAAGATTTCTTACCGGACCCGGAGTCCGAGGCTGTGGGGACTAACTCCTACCCAGCAGCAGAATCCGTCAGGCAGGGGATTTCAGGTCCTCTGGCCAAGAAACCCGAAGGCACGGTCACACGCATGGGACCAGCACCGCCGTCATGGAGCGGAAGCTACTAGAAGGCCCCGAGTCACCGGCCATACGGGTGAGCACCACACGGTACACTCAGGGACGTGGGCTACTTATACTCGCTTCTAGCAAGGTAGCCAGAAGAGTATCGTTAGTTTGGGAGGCCTACAACTCCGCCTGGCCAGGGGAGATCCCATCTGCTCAAGGACTGACCAGGCCCCAACCGCTAGCCAGTACTCCGGGAGGGTCTATCTTTGTCACCAGTAAAGACCCTGAACTACACCGCATCGTCTCTGAGTGGTTCCTGCTACCCCCATCATCCACGTCGGCTGCCCTGAGGCCATACCCCTCCCGTTGGGGGTTATACCATCCACGCTGCACCATCCTTCCACCGGCCTCAGCGGTCTGCCCTGCAGCGGCAGCTCCATAGCTGCATTCAACGGGTGGCGTAGTCGTCCATCATCTACCGCTGATACAGCGCCACTTAGTCTGACTCCCTGGGCACGGACCGGATCACCGCCACGAGACTACAACCCTCAAGAGATCCGGCTCCGGGTAAGCTCCCGCGTGCGCAACGCAGCTCGACACAGGCCCAGGGGCGCATCATAAACATGTGGTAAATGTTATCTTAATTATTATGTGTGGTATAACTGTCTGATTTAAGGGCATAAAAAAGTTTGAAAATTGCAACATTTTCAAAAATGTTGTTACAGGGAAAAAATATATATATATTTTTGTACCGTGTTAGCCAGTCGATAGAAAAATATTTAGATTTGAGAGTCCTCAGTGGTTGATACCTTTTAATGGCTAACTGAAAAGATGGTAACAGATTGCAAGCTTTCGAGACTACTCAGGTCTCTTCATCGGGCATAGTATAACCCAATAATAAGGAATCATCTCCTACATTACAAAACTAAACAAGAAAGCAACCGGATGCCTCTAATACTCACCTACAACCCAAATCTGGAGGTGCTAAGAAAAGCTGCACGGAAACTACAACCCTTACTACAAAAAGATGCCCGATTACAATCCATATTTCCAGACCCCCCACTTCTGTGTTTCAGGCAACCCCCAAATTTAAGAAGCATCATTGTCAGAAGCTCCCTGTGACTCCACCACCTACAGGTTCCTTTCCCTGCAACCAGAAAAAATGTAAAACCTGTCCATTTATAATGACCACAGACAAGATAAAGATCCCCAATTCACATCAGGACTACAAGATCCCAGGTACTTTCAGCTGCATCACATCTAATGTAGTATACTTAATTATATGCACCAAATGTCCATCAGGTGGTCTGCATGTAGGTGAGACAGGGCAAAAACTTAGAACAAGGATGAATCATCAATGCCACACAATAAAAGAAGCAAAAAATAGATCTACCTGTGACCAAGCATTTTTGTTTACCTGATCACAACATCACAGACATGAAATTATTGGTATTAAAAGGTAACTTGAAATCTCAGAGAGACAGAAAGGTTTGGGAATATAAACTGATGATGACCTTTGACACCTTCAGAGCAGGAATGAATGTGTCGCATGGATTTATGTCATTCTACATCAACTAAGTAATGTGGTCCTCAGAACTTTGGGGTCATCATACCAGTCCTTATCTATGAACCAGTCCAATATTTACAGCCAGAACTGTTTATTTTTCTCCCACAGTAATTGCTCTGCTTAAGGTTACCTGTCTCATCTATTGCATTATTTCTGTGTCCTAATGTGTATAAATATGTGACTCTTCAGATATTGGGTTATACTATGGCTGATGAAGAGGCCTGAGTAGTCTCGAAAGCTTGCAACTTGTTACCATCCTTTCAGTTAGCCATTAAAAGGCATCAACCACTGAGGACTCTCAAATCTAAATATTTTTAAAAAATGTTGTAACATTTTGGATATTTTCATAAATAAATGCAAATCATGTCGACCAAACTTCGCCACTAACATGTAGTACAATATGTCACGAAAAAACATTCTCAGAATCACTGGGATCCGTTGAAGCGTTCCACAGTTATTACCTCATAAAGTGACACTGGTCAGATTTGGAAAATGAGGCTCGGTCATTAGCGTACAAAGCGGCTCAGTCCTTAAGGGGTTAGCCTGATGCATTGTTGGTGACAGCGGACGTCGAGTTCCTGTACACCAACATTAAGCATAATGATGGCCTTAGGGCAACTAAATTTTTTTTGGAGGGCTCTAATTTACCAATCACCATCCGTGAGTTGGTGATTGAATTACTCAAATTCGCACTAACACATATTTTTTTCATCTTTAAAGGGTCCGTCTTCCTGCAGCTCCAGGGAACAGCTATGGGGGTGGCCTTCGCTCCCTCCTATGCTAACCTGTTCCTGGGACTGTGAAAGAGGAACCTTTTCCTGTCCGATCAGTGGTCGTTGATGGACCACGTCCTTTCCTGTACGCGGTACATTGACGACATATTGTTGATCTGGCAGGGTCCTGTTCAACAGTTGAATACATTCATGTCTAATCTGAATGTCAATGACCTTAACATCCATATTATGTACCAATATGATTCCAACAAGGCGGAATTTCTGGATGTCATATTGAGGAGGGATGGAGAGAATGCTATACAGACCAACATATATAGCAAGCCCACATCTACTAATATGCTGCTACATGCCTCATCCTCTCACCCTAGACACATGGTACAATCTGTTCCCGTGGGACAGTTCCTGCATCTCCGCAGGATCTGTTCCATGCAGCAGGATTTTGAAAATCAGGCACGAGACTTAAAAAACAGATTCTATGACAGAGGACATAGCCAGAATATGGTCAAGAGAACATACAACAGGGCTAAATATTCATCCCGGTAGAACCTCCTTTATGGATCTCGAGCTACCAATGACAGTGATTTGGTGAGATTCATAACCAAGTTTCATACACAAGTTCCAGCTATGAGGGAAGCCCTCTGTAGAGCATGGCCTATCCTTAAAGCAGACCCGATAGTCTCAAAATTTATACCAGAGACACCAGCCATTGTGTTTCGGCGCCCGAAGAATCTTCGGGATCGGCTAGTAGAAGCTATTAGATGGGTGAACCAACACCCTCATTCTTGGATGGTGCTGTAAAGAAATGTGGATGCGTTCCTTGTGGATGCTGCGTGGTTTGTCCTAATGTGGAACGATGTAGTGACTTCTCTGAGTCTAGTGGTCTACTAACTATAAGATCAAAAAATACATTACATGTCTCTCAAGAAATGTCATCTATTATGCCACATACCCGTGTGGGTTAATTTATGTTGGACTTATGACACGCCAACTTAAGGTATGTGTGAGAGAACACGTTTTGGGTATACTGTGATTGCCGCAGCGGACCACATGGATGTATCCACATTGAAAACGATCTTGCGCCATTTTAAATTACATCACCAGAGCAATGGTAACCTACTAAGGATGAGAGGAATTGATATGATTGAGGTGGGAATCCGTGGTGGACGGATATCCCATCACTTGGCCCAATTGGAGTGCAGGTGGATATGGACACTGAACACTTTACACCCTGCAGGGTTGAATGAAAATTTATGTTTTGTGCCATTTTTGTGATCACCAGTCTTGTATGAGCTTTCTACATGGCCTTGAACATGCACATATATTGCTATGTGCTGTTTTTATGTATTTTAATTATTGTGTTTTTATCATCATAAAGTCTTCTGGTTCTGTGGCATCCATTTTGGATTTGTTGACATACAGTTCAAGTTCCTCGGTGTTTTCTGCCCTTGCCGCAACAATGGGATATTCTATACCTCTGGGGATATGGCAAGATTGTATAGCTCTATGAAAAATGACACCCCATCAACACATCAAGAAATCATGATGAAGTAGCAAGCTACATTGTTATACCTTTCCGCGATATATATATATATATATATATATATATATATATATATATATATATATGCATTAATACCTTTTTGTTAGGCTGTGTGCCCACGTAGCGTTTTTCAAGCGTTTATGCTGCGGAATTTCCACAGCGTAAACGCTTGTTAAACGCTAGGTAATCCGCACCCCATGGTCCCCAAGGGGATTCCGCATGTTCTATGCACATGCTGCGGATTTTTCCGCAGTGTTTATGCTGCGTACAAAAATCCGCAGCATGTCATTTAATTTTGCGGAAGCGCAGCGGAACTCCCGCCATTGACTTGCATTGAAACGCATAGAAACCGCGACTGTACATTTGAACAAGCGGCTTCTATGCGTCTCTATGTGCGGATGGTACCCAGTTCTGGAGGAGAGGAGACTCTCATCCAGACCTGGGTACCTTTGTACCTGTAAAAAAAGAATAAAATAACAAATAAAGTTTATACTCACCTTTCCGAAGGTTTTTCTCTGAATGCCGGCATCGCTTGAGGACCTGCGGTGACGTCACAGTCATGTGACCGCAGGCCCTTCACCGCTCTGTCTCGTGATATGCCGGCAGCCGGGAACCAGCCAGGAACGAGCGCTGCTGCACACACCGGGGCCTCGGGGGTGAGTATAGCTTTATTTGTTTTAATTTTTACGGTTCACACTGTATAAATCCATGCTGTTTGCATGGATTTATACAGTGTGACCTAGTTGTCAAGCACTTTCCAAGTGATGCTATCGCCTGGAAAGCGCTTGTCAATCTGCATGCGGAAACGCATGTGGATCCGCATGTATTCTGCAGAAAAAAGGCATGCACAATCTGCATGCGTTTTTTCTGCCAGGGAGATGCAGAAATGCTGCAGAAATTTTCTGCTTCATTTCTGCATCGTGGGCACATAGCCTTAGAGTAGTTCCATTTATTTAGTATACTTCGACCTATGTATTGATATCTTATGTACAACTATTCCCATAATCTGTATGTGTTATTTAGATGTGGAGAGATATGGAGGTCATTCTCTCTAGTTCCCATAAGTGATAATATGTAGTCCATGCTCGTATTGTATAAGGTCTTTTATATGATGCTCACATATATGAGTTTGTATATATACACATAGGTCTATGTGCACTTCCGTACTATGTCCTGTGATTTTCGCTTCTCCGGCTGTGGTGTAGTTCGGATCACACCCACCCATACAAGTATATGGGTGCATGTGAAACATCGGGCTGCACTCAGAAGTCATCCGAGTGTAGTCAGGTTACCACCAAAGCCGGCAATGGAGGAGATGGAGAAATTACTTTCTCCGTCTCCTCCGCACCTATGCTGTGATTCTCTCATGTGAGAGGATCGGAGCACAGTGCACTAACACTTCTCACACTCTGAAAGAAAAAAAACATTGTTATATAGCACCATCAAATTCCACATCACTATACAGATATTGTCATCACTGTCCCCATTGGGGCTCACAATCTAAGTCCCTATCAGTATGTCTTTGGAGTGTGGGAGGAAACCAGAGAACCCAGGGGAAACCCATGTAAACAGGGGGAGAACATACAAACTCCTTGCAGATGTTGTCCTTGGTGGGATTTGAACCCAGGACCCCAGAGCTGCAATGCTAACCACTGAGCCACAGTGCTGCCCCAAAACATTCAAGGAATCCTAGCAATTAAGGGTTAAGGATTTTTGGCATGATTTTTTTTGTCTACAGATAAGAATATATACGTTTATACATTTGAATCCATTCCTACTTTAGGCCAGCCTCCCCTCAAAATACTCATCTGTATGTAAAAATGAATATTAGAGCCTCATTGGTTCGCACCATCCATGAGATTATACACCAGCAGAGGGAGCTCCTTTCAGGGTAAGGTACTGCTATGTACAGTGGGACTGCGGCCTGCTCTGCAGCATTCATTATACATCATGTATTGTATGTACACGAATGTACGGTATGTAGACGGATTCATCGCCATTTAGCATTTGGTGCTCTTACATTTCAGCCCAGACTACACTGTAATTATGGATTCTTATCATCACCCTCAACATTCTTTTACATAATTCTACTGCTTCTCTGATTGTTTTATCTGTGTGCCAAGTGCCCTTGTAATAACATACCTTTAGGCTGCTGCCAGTTTCTATTTTTACTACAGTGTAGTTTTATGCATTATATATTATTCTACTTTATTGCTGCACAGAGAAATGAAATGATGAGATTCATGAACTTTATACAGATATAACACATTCTATTGATTAACTATTATGTAATTATACATTGGTTGGAAGGTCAAAACCCAAAATAGAAACATAATAAGCAAATAACCTGCAATAAATAAATAAACATCAATAGTGTATGAAAATAATATAAGATACTTAGTTAACATAATTTTGGGGGAAAAAATGCAAAAGCCATCCCACCACATCACGGTGACCCTAATCGGGACAGTCCTAACCTCTAATATTAAAACTAGTGTTGAACGAGTATGTTCTATTAACCCTTTCGGCGAGTATGCTCGGGCCGAGCTCCGAGTATTTACAGCTGCTCGGTGATATGTTTGAATCGCTCCCGTGTGCATGATTTGCGATTGTTTGACAGTTTTATTACATGTGAGGAATGTCTATTTCTTACACATTCCTCACATGTATTAAAGCTGTCAAACAGTTGCAAATCATGCACACGGGAGCGATACAAACATATCACCGAGCAGCTGTAAATACTCGGAGCTCGGCCCGAGCATACTCGGAACAGAACATACTCGCTCAACACTAATTAAAACCTAACCATTTGTCAAGTGACATGCATGTGGATAAGGGCTGTGAAGGACTGAGCCTGGCTTGTAGACACACAGCCATGGGGAACCACATGAATATAATGCCTAGTTGAAAGAAAAGGCAGGCCACACTTTTGTATGTACAGGGTGCAAACAGACTGAAAAAAAAACCCCCAAAGAAATGGACTGGGATATAAGTTGGTGTGCATGCAACGTGTAGGCGCATGTTCACACTGGTCACTAAACAGACTAAACCCAAGATAGAAACATAATAAGCAAATACCCTGCAGTAAATGAATAAACAGCAATAGTGCATGAAAATAATATAGGGTACTTAGTTAACATAATTGTGATAAAAAAAATGCAAAAGCCATCCCATCATGTCACGGTGACTTTAATTGGGATGATCCTAACCTCTAATATTAAAACCTTACTGTTAGTCAAGTGACATGCATGTGGATCTGTCTTGTGTTTTGTCTGTTTAGTGGCCAGTGTGAACATGCACTTACATGCTGCATGCACACCAACTTATATCCCAGTTAATTTCTTTAGGTTTTTTTCTCAGTTTGTTTGCACCCTGTGTATATGAAGGTGTAGCCTGCCTTTTCTTTGAGATGGGCATTATAATCATGTGGTTCCCCATGGCTGTGTGTGTAGTAGCCGGGTTCAGTCCTTTTCAGCCTTTATCCTAATGCATGTCACTTGATAAACGGTAAGGTTTTAATATTAGAGGTTAGGACCGTCCCGATTAAGGTCACCGTGACGTGGTGGGATTGCTTTTGCATTTTTTCCCCCAAAATTATGTTAACTAAGTACGCTATATTATTTTCATGCGCTATTACTGTTTATTCATTTAGTGCAGGGTATTTTCTTATTATGTGTCTATCTTTGGTTTTGTCTGTTTAGTAGCCAGTGTGACCATGCACTTACGTACTGCATGCACACCAACTTATATGCCAATTCATTTCTTTAGGTTTCTATACTTCTCTTTTACATCACACATTTTGCCTGTTGCTCCCAATTGAAGTTTCCATTGAGTTTAATGACAGCTGAGTAAACCCATATGCAGCTTGCTCCCCTAGCCATTGCTATTTACAACAAGAACGTTAGGATTTCTAGTTTTCCCAAGGGAATGTTACAAAATGAGCAGTACTTACCCACTGAATTTCCCACAGCTTCAGCGCCGCACCAACAGTGATCCCTGACAATACAGGAAGGGCTTACTGTATGTCCTGTTGATCAGTGACCTTCATGCTCCAGTAGAAAATTGGTACATGACACCTGAAGCTTCTGATTGGCTGCAGCCATCAGGTGACTTATAGACTGGATCACTTTAAGTACTGGCAGGGACTTTCAGGGGCAGCAAGAAATAGTATTGGTAAGATACTCTTATTTCTTCTCATTATGTCATTTCTTACTGAGCAGTGGATTTAGAACATGGAAACGTTACAGTGTACAATAGTCCCTTATAGAGAAGCTTTCATCAGAAAACAGAGAATTTTTTTAAATCAGCATTTTGTGTTACATGTATTTTTATGGCATTTTTCTTTCAGAATTTTTTTTTTAGTAAACTTGCAATTTTCTCCCTGGCCACAGAGGCTTTTTTAGATTTATATTTCCTGGCCTTTCAAGAAGAGTTTTCAGCAAGGTTCTTATTTTCAGAGGTAGGATTGCAATAAGAGATAATACCTCTATACAGCGGGGTAACTATAGTCTGATGGGCCCCGGTGCAAGATTTGGACCGGGTTCACCAACAACATCCTGAATATGGTATACATATCCCACATTCTGGTATATGTCCCATATCCTGGGTGCCATCCTGGTATATATATCCCCATCCTGGTATATGTGTCCCTGTTCTGCCGCTGTTCTTTAATTTATTGAAGAAAATAAACCATTATACTCACCAGCGGTGAACATAGAAGTCATGGGGCTCCATAAAGAAGTATAATGCACCCCCCATATTCCTCCAAATAGTATAATGCATCCCATAGTCCTCCATATAATATACTTCACAGCTCATAGTCACCCACATAGTATAATATAATGCACAGCCCATATCCATCATACAATATAATGCACAGCCCATTGTCATCCATAGTAGTGTAATGCACCCTCATAGTCATCCATAAAGTATAATGCACCCATAGTCATCCATAAAGTATAATGCACCCCCATAGTCATCCATAGTAGTATAATGTACCCCCATAGTCATCCTATAAAGTATAATGCACCACTATAGTCAAACATAGTACTATAATGCACTCCGATAGTCATCCTATAAAGTATAATGCACCCCCATAGTCAACAATAGTAGTATAATGCACCCTCATAATCAACAATAGTATTATAATGCACCCCCATAGTCAACAATAGTAATATAATGTACACACTTAGTCAACAATAGTAGTATAATGCACCCAATAGTCAAAAATACTAGTGTAATGCACCCCCATAGTCAACAATAGTAGTATAATGCACGCACCCCATAGACATCCATAGTAGTATAATGAACCCCCATAGACATCCATAGTAGTATAATACACCCCCATAGTCAACAATAGTAGTATAATGTAGTAGTATAATGTACCCACATAGTCAACAATAGTAGTATAATGCACCCCCATAGACATCCATAGTATAATGCACCCAATAGTTATTTATAGTAGTATAACACCTCCTATTTGTTCACCTACTCTACTCTAACACCCCTTAAATGGAACTACTCCATCCCCTGATGAAAGAAATGTAAATGAGAAAAAAACTCACCATGTGCTAAAAATCAAAGGTAGCTCCTCAGTTGTTCCACCAGAATCCCAAGCCGTTGGCCAATGGAAAATCCCAAAAAAAAAAGTAGAGAAAAAAACAGGATCTACAAGGTGCAAGCAACTTAAAATTTCATAAGCTTTATTCCATCAGGTTAAAAGCATAAGTGTGGATATCCAGACACATTTCTGGCCGAAGCCCTTAGTCGTAGTCGTACGACTAAGGGCTTCGGCCAGAAACGCGTCAGAAAGATGACTACTTGTTTTTGAAATGTCTGGATATCCACACTTATGCTTTTAACCTGATGGAATAAAGCTTATGAAATTTTACGTCTTGTCTGCTGATCTGCTGACTTTGGGTATGATTGTTCCTTTTATTATTTATTATACAACTGACTTGAGATGAAATGTGTTACGTTTTGTTCTGGTGTATATTGTGAAAATGAAAATATATCTCTTCTCTCTGCAGTGAGAGATCTATTTGAATCTGCTGTTAGATTTTCAGCTTATCACTGTGGGGTTAAGCCAATATATTTAATTCTACATGTACCTTGTGAGTCAGGTTTATATGTTTGTGTGTGTTTCTTATACCTGAATTGTGGTGTTTTTAAGCTTTGAAAATTAAAAGTTATGTTTTATATTTCCCAAATTGCTATACATATATATAATTTCCTTTGGGAGAAGATCTTTCCATCTTTGAAAACTGATTTGGCTGAATTCTAGGTTTTGCTATGTAATCTGAGGACATCATGATGTAGGGGCTGAGACACATAGGACAACACTGAAGATCTGACACTTTGATACAATGTAAAGTAGTCAGTGTACTTTGTTATATAACAATGTAAATTTGGTGTGCTCTCTAAACAACTCACACACAGCCATTAATGTCTAAACGACTGGCAACAAAAGTGAGTACACCCCTAAGTGAAAATGGCCAAATTTGTGCCCAATTACCCATTTTTCTTTGTCGGTGTCATGTGACTCATTAGTGTTAGAAGGTCCCACGTGTGAATGGGGAGCATGTGTGTAAATTTAGTGTTATTGCTCTCACACTTTCATACTGGTCACTGGAAGTTCAACATAGCACCTCATGGCAAAGAACTCTGAGAATCTGAAAAAAAGAATTGTTGCCGTACATAAAGATGGCCTAGGCTATAAGAACATTGCTAACGCCCTGAAACTGAGCTGCAGCACGGTGGCCAAGACCATACAGCGGTTTAACAAGACAAAGCCCACTCAGAAGAAGCCTCACCATGGTCGACCAAAGAGGTTGAGTGCACGTGCTCAGCGTCATATCCAGAGGTTGTCTTTTCAAAATAGACGTCGCACACTGCATGAAATTGGTCTGCATGGCTGTCGTCCAGGAAGGAAGCCTCTTCTAAAGATGATGCACAAGAAAGCCCGCAAACACTTTGCTGAAGACAAGCAGACTATGGACATGGATTACTGGAACCATGTCCTGTGGTCTGATGAGACCAAGATAAACTTATTTGGTTCAGATGGTGTCAAGCGTGTGTGACGATAACCAGGTGAGGAGTACAAAGACAAGTGTGTCTTGCCTACAGTCAAGCATGGTGGTGGGAGTATCATAGTTTGGGGCTGCATGAGTGCTGCCAGCTGTGGGGAGCTACAGTTCATTGATGAAACCATGAATGCCAACATGTACTGTAACATACTGAAGCAGAGCATGATCCCCTCCCTTCGGAAACTGGGCCGCAGAGCAGTATTCCAAAATAACGACCCTAAATATACCTCCAAGACGACCACTGCCTTGTTAAAGAAACTGAGGTTAAAGGACTGGCCAAGCATGTCTGCAGACATAAACCCTATTGAGCATCTGTGGGGCATCCTCAAATGGAAGGTGAAGGAGCGCAAGGTCTCTAACATCCAACAGCTCCATTCTCACTTAGGGGTGTACTCACTTTTGTTGCCATCGGATTAGACATTAAAGGCTGTGTGTTGAGTTATTTAGAGGGCACACCAATTTTCCACTAATAACATAAGCTGTACACTGTCCACTTTACATTGTATCAAAGTGTCATATGTTCAGTGTTGTCCCATGAAAAGATATAATAAAATATTTACAAAAATATGAGGGATGTATTAACTTTTGTGAGATACTGTATTTACATGGAAATGTCCAAAAATGTTAATAATGCATATTTTGTACTTCAGTGTTATTTAGTGAATGAATTATAATAGTGTCATCTGTCCTTACACAACTCTTTATGGTGAGAGTAACTGTGGATGGAACAAGAATTGTGTAGTACTAATACCTTCACAACCAAGGTACAAAGCTAAATGTCATTTCTCCAGAAGTAAGTGCATATATTGTTGTATTTTATACTCTGGTTTTTAAATATTTTGGCGCATAGGTTGTTATTTCTTATATCAAAGCTCCTGTTTCTTTTCATTTTAAGTTTGATATAGAGAACAATTGGCAAAAGGTATGAAATAGTACAGTATAAAATTTTCTTCATTTTTTTCTGCTAATTATGTTTAATAAGATAAAACAAATTATTACAAAATCTAATCCTTTGATCCTTCCAAGTATAATAATACCAAATACCTGCACTTTGTTTGACCCATATATCATTTCTGTAATACTTGAGAACAAAGGCCCCTATTTTTATTCTGGAATATATCTTTTACAATTAACTGCTATTTGGCCTAATTTTACCAACAGTTGATCATTTCTAAATCCATGAACTACTGACCTCATCTCTGATGACAGAGGAGTATATGGCAACATTTGCCATTTAACTGGTGGCGGTAATTGTCCTCACACGCTATTTCTTTGGTAGTTTCTTAATAATGACTGTTACAACTGTCCTCAATACTATATGGTTTGCCTACATGATTTTGTATGTTTGTTGTTGTGTTATATAATATTGGTAAAGTAATAAAAATTGTAAAATAAAATGGTGTCTGTATACTTGTTCTATCAGCACAGTGTATTGACAATTAGGATGCTCAGTATAAATGCAGATGGGGGATTTCAGGAGCTTAGCGATACAACCTTTTGGTCCCAGAGTCACATTGTTTATTATTATCATGGGGCAATGGCATTTTAATTGTCAAGTGAACTATTTCACCATAGACAAATTACCCCTGGGGAACCCCTGAAAATATTTCCATCTCTGGAGACCCCTTAGTCACATTCTTACCATAACACAGCTTGATGCAGGAGCAGGTAAAGTATTTTAAAACTGTATATTCTTGCTAAGGTTTGTTGCCTATGTCCATGCCAAGCAGGATAGGCTAAAATCAGTTTGCCATTCCTATCGCAAAAGTAACCAGTCTTGCTACTGCTTTTTGGGGAACTCCTGACACACTGCATAGGAATCACTGCCTTATGGAATCTAAAGGATAACAATTCTCCTTTTAGAGAGTGGGATGCCTGTCATGCCAGTGTGAGGAGGTGTCACGTACACCCTTCTCAGCACGTGACGTAGGTGCACCTGCAAGGGTTAAAAGGTAAAAATAAAGTGACACACAAATATGCAAAACAGTTATAAAATAAAAAGTGAGAAATAACAGAAATATCTAATTTTTCTTTTTATCTTTTGTTTCCTTGAGGGAAGGAGAAATGAATTATGGCTCACAATCAGCAGACGCTGATCTCCACATCTGAACAACTTTCTTTTGTGCAACAAAGCTTTTATATGCTTGATCCTGGGTTCGGGTTTCCAAGTCGGCCTGGATTGGATTATTTAAAAATTGCTGTTTGTGACTAGAGGGTGGGCTAATTTAAGGGCCAGGGCCTTGCATTTCAAATATCCTTTGTCTCTAGCTACAGTACATAGGAAATATTTAGCTTGGTTATAATCACCCTCTGCCCACACTTTGAAGCTTCCCTCACTAGACCGAGGTGTCACGATTGACACCTCTCAGTATTATTCCAGGAGACCCCCTGTGGTTCTGAGTTCCTGCAATAAGAGGTTATGTCCTTTGTGTAGAGACAGTCTTGTGGATGCAGACTTAACTAGTTATTTTACTATACTAGTTAAAGTAAGGGAAACTATAACTAGTTATAGTTTCCCTTACAGGAGGCTTATAAGCCATGCAATGCTCCTCTGGGAAAAGAAATATGCAAATTGCCTCTTCAGAGACGAAGAGGACTAGAACTCTAGTTCCACTTATTGAAAGTAGCAATCCTAAAAGTTAATATCGACCCTTTATTAAGCCTTGCCACATGACTCAGGATAAAAGCCAAACCAGAATCTCAATTTGCCGACTCTAGTGCCACCTATTGGAAGTAGCAATCCTTTTAGTCCTCTTCCTCTCTGAAGAGGCAGTTTGCTTTATGGAATAGAATTTATATTGCTAACTCCACTAACTTTCCCAATGGAATTTATACAATGTTTAAGTTCTAGACCATCACTGTTCACTTATAGTTTAGGTATAATATAGTTTAGGTATAAGTTGTATACCACACAATTAAAAGTATCGATAATACTATTTATCTTTACAAAACTGATGTAAAGAGGGAACAAAATTAAAATGTCAAAAATAGATGTCAGCATATCACCTTGTTCAAGCTGCATGTCAATAGGTCTTTAAATGCTTTCCCTGACATCATCCCTCAGCAGCTGTTGCTGTACATCCAGTGACCTCTTTAGAGGTGCAAATCAGAATAGGAAGAAAGTCTCTTCTGCATGCAAATACTAAGGATTTTCTAGCAATTAAAGGTTATTATAAAAACTTCCTATCGCCCGAGTTACAAAGTAAATTGTTAGTAAAGCGATTAGAAAGATTAAAATAGTTGCATAATTGGGTCTTTGTAAACTATATGCTGTCATGTTGGATTATAAAGTGTGACTAATCACTAATACATTTAGACCTTAAATCCACAGTCTCTCCATCATGGATAGAAATATTCTGGTTTTCTTAAAGTCACATGAAGCATAGAATGAACAGGAAGAAAAACCAACATAGAATAAAAGGGTTATCCTCTAAAATATTGTCCTTCACTAATGAAGGACAAAAGAGACTAAAAATGAAGATCTTGAAAAAAAAAAACATACCCAGCTATCGGAGAGCCACACTCCTAGCTAGCCATGTCCCCTGCCTGTCACATAATGTCCTCCGCTGGAAGTGGAAGCTAAACCAACAAGAGACTTGACCAGTAGTGCAAAGAAACAGCGGGGGTCTGTTAGGTGAGTTAGATTTTTTTTTTCTTTTAAAATCTCTATGGACCCATTAGTAAAATAAATTATTGTAGTGGACAACCCTTTTAAAAGCCATTTAAAATACACTTCTATATCTTTGTTACTGTTGAAGGGATATTCTAAGAATTTTAGGATAGTTATGTAATTACACTAGGATGTGCCTTAACATTATGATTGGTCAAATGCCAACTAATCTTGAAATTAAAGAAATATACGCCCATATAGCCAGTCTGCAGACCTGAGCCCAAGAGAAAATCTTTGGAGGGAGCTGAAACTCAATGTTGCCCAGTGACAGCCCAGAAACCTGAAAGATCTGGAGATCTGTATGGAGGAGTGGGCCAAAATCCCTGCTGCTGTGTGTGCAAACTTAAGGCCCCGTCACACTTAGCGACGCTGCAACGATCTCGACAACGATACGACCTGTCAGGGATCGTTGCTGCGCCGCTATGTGGTCGCTGGTGAGCTGTCAAACAGGCAGGCTCACCAACGATCAGGGAAGCAGCGACATCGTGGAAAGAATCTTTCCACGATGTCCTGCTCCTGGTTACGAGCCTGCTGAAGCAGGAGCAGGCTGGTAACTATGGTAAACATCGGGTTACTAGGGGCACACGCGCTCCTAGTAACCCGTTGTTTATCATGGTTACCACTCTGCTACAGTGAGCGGGAGGTTACCGCTCACTTTAGCAGGCTCGTAACCATGATAAACCACGGGTTACTAGGTGCGCGTGTGCCCCTAGTAACCCGATGTTTACCATAGTTACCAGCCTGATCGCTGCTCCCGCTGGTCACACACAGCGATGTGTGCTGACCAGCGGGTGGGCAACGACCAAAAAATGGTCCAGGACACTTTGCAGCGATCAGCGACCTCACAGCAGGGGTCTGATCACTGCAAAGTGTCACACATAGCAACATCGCTGGTGAGGTCGCTGTTACTTCACCAAAACCGTGACACAGCAGCGATCTCGCTAGCGATCTCGCTATGTGAGACGGGGGCTTTAGTCAAGAACTACAGGAAACGTCTGACCTCTGTATTTACAAATAAAGGTTTCTGAGCCAAATATTAAGTTCTATTTTCTATTGCATCAAATACTTATTTCATGCAATAAAATGCAAATTGATTATAATTATGTAGAAATCATACAATGTTATTTTCTATATTTTTTTTTAGATTCTGTCTCTCACAGTTGAAGTTTACTTATGATTAAAACTGCAGACCTCTCCATTCTTTGTAGGTGGGAAAACTTACAAAATTGACAGTGTGTTAAATACTTATTTTCCCCACTGTAGTTTAAAGGGGTTTTCTGAGCGTACAATATTTATGTCCCTATAGGTCATCAATATCAGTTTCATAGAAGCTTGAAATGACCAACAACCACTGCACAGTGAACGGAGCTCTGCTTTCCCAACCATGTTCACTGTTTACATCCAGCTGGAGTTGAAAATCACTGATTGCTGTGGGTGTCGTGTGCTAGATCCCCTCCAATCCAATATTGATCAGTCATTTATATCTTAAGCCTAGAAAACTCTTTGATGTGAATTACAGCACTGCAGATTTTATCTTAAAGAGAATGTGTCACCCCCCTGGGCAATATCAGACCACTACTATGGCCATACAGGTGATAGAAAAGTAAATCCATACTTACCTCTATGGCCCATAGCAGAGGTCTGATTGCAGAGAAATCTGGTTTTATAAAGTCTGTTTACCAAAGGCTTAGCGTCTGGGGGAAAAACAAAACAGCCAAACGGGGTCGGAGGGAAACAAAGCGCGCTCTATGAGAGCGGCGCTCTGCGCATGCGCGGGAGGGTAGACAGAACAGGGCACGTCACAGGGCCAGTCACAGGGCCCTGTGACGTGCAGGGGAGGGGGGAATATTGTAATTGAGAACAGAGGCAGCGATTTAGGGGAATAGTAAGCAGATAAGAGGGGTTTGCTTGCCGTCCCCCGGATGCCAAGCCTCTGGAAAACAGAGTTTATAAAAACATGTTTCTCTGCAATCAGACCTCTGCTATGGGCCATACAGGTAAGTATAGATTTACTTTTCTATCACCTGTATGCCTATAGTAGAGGTCTGATATCGCCCAGGGGGGTGACACATTCCCTTTAAGTGAACTCCCACACAACCATTCATCTAAAACAACCCCATTCAAATGTACAGAACCAATTTTCAGAAGCAGAAATTTCTTCAACAAAATCTGCATTGTAGGATTTTTAACCTTAAATTTGATTTATTTAAAGCGAATCTGTCAGTTACATTTGTCGTAGGCTAGCAGAGTTACTGCAGGCAAACGCAATGTAAAACCTTTCCATGAATACCTGTTTCTTCGCTATCTGGTACTCCCTCTCTCTGAAATTTGTTTTTTATTCATATGCCAATTAGCTTCACAAGTGATGCAGTAGGTGTATCCAGGGCTGCCACCAGGAATTTCAGGGCTCCATACTGGCAAAATTTTCAGGCCTCCTTGTGACTCCACCCAGGCTCCACCCCGGCTCTACCTCCACCCCTCAAACCTTCCACAGTCCCACCACCCAGTGACATTATACACTCTGTATATAGTGGATAGTGTACATGTAATACAGTGATCTCCAGTGACTTTATACAGAGGAGCTCTGTTTATAGTGTATAATGTACAGGTAATACAGAGATCACCAGTGACATTACACACATGAGCTCTGTATACAGTCTATAGTGTACAGGTAATACAATGATCACCAGGAACATTATACACAGGAGCTCTGTATATAGTGTCAGTGTACAGGTAATACAGTGATCACCAGTGACATTATACACAGGAGCTCTGTATATAGTGTATAGTGTACAGGTAATACAGTGATCACCAGTGACATTATACACGGGCGCTATGTACATAGTATATAGGGTAAATGTACAGGTAATACATTGACTCACCAGTGACGTCTCTAGTTGAAGATATTCATCTTTGCTTTTCTCCACCCAGCACAGACAGCCATCACTTCTTCCAGCCAGGACTCATCTCTGCAGAAAATAACACACAGTTATCTAGAACATCGCCTCCAGAGCACATTGCCCACTTTTTCCCCTTCTTCTACACAGCTGAATACAGACGTGAACTCACCATTAATATATAATTAGTAATTATGCCACCCACAATTCCAAATATAAATTGTAATCTACCACTGCGTTCCCACTAACTATATATAGCCACTTTCCCCACCTAATAAATATATAAAATTAGTTAGCACCTGTACTTTTTCCCTAATTCAATACCAGTCACACTCATGCATCCTCAATGCCCCCCCAATCTGTACCTTCGGTTCCCCCGATTCGTTATATTTACATGCCCCCCATTGGCCCAATTCATTATGTCATATCCTCTCTCTCCCACCTCCACCCTCAATTCATTATCAACTGATCTCCCCCACATTCAATACATCATTTACTCTCCCCTCCCTCAGTTTATCATTATTTGCTGCCCTACTCCCAATTCATCATCATTTGCTGCCCCCATCCTCAATTCATCATCATTTACTGTCCCCCATGCCACAGTATCAATACATCATCATTTACTCCCCCTACCTTCAAAATTCATCATTTGCTTCCCCCAGCCCTGCAAGTCATCATTTGCTCTCTCCACCCCCACCTTCAATTCAATTGTTGTCTCCTGTCCCCACCCTCAATTCATCATTTGCAGTACCCCGTCCACCCCTCAATTCATCATTTGCAGTCCCCTGTTCCCCTCCTCACTTCGTCATTTGCAGTCCCTCCTCACTTCATAATTTGCAGCCCCCCCACGTCATCATTTGCAGTCCTCCATCCCACCCCTCACTCCATCATTTGTAGTCCCCCTCGCCCTCTCACTCCATCATTTGCAGTCCCTCATACCTCCCTCACTTCATAATTTGTAGTCCCCCTCCCCTTCATCATTTGCAGTCCTTTCCCCCCTCACTTCTTCATTTGCAGTCCCCCTCCCAATCTCATATCATCATTTGCAGTCCCCCTCCTCATTTACAGTTCCACTCCCCTTCTCACTTCATCATTTGCTGTCCCCCATCCTCACTTCATAATTTTCAGTCCCTCTCCCTTCATCATTTGCAGTCCCCCCTCCTCACTTCATCACTTGCAGTCCCCCTCACCCATTTAATTCATTTTATAAAGAAAAAAAAGTTTTTCATACTTACCTCACTTACTATCTTCTGCAGGAGCAGCTCCACTTCTGGTGTCCTGGCAACGGCCAGTGGCTCGCATACATGACTGCACATATGCGATGACATCATCGCGTATTCGCCGTCACCTGACTAAAAATGCAGAAAAGGCGTAAGGAGCTGGACCTGCGCAGCCTTTCAGATTTGACAGTCGTGGGGCTCCGGGAAATCTCCTAGCGAGTAGGTGTGCGCCACCAAAGGCATCACCCCGGTGCACAGCACTTTGTTACACCCTGGGGCCCGTTGAGAAGAAGCACAAGAGGGGGCCCAGACAGTCCGGGCCCCCCCTCTGTACTTTTGCTCACTGGGCCCCATACAGCAGTAAGGGCAGTAATTCCCTGATGGCGGCCATGGGCGTATCTGTGCACTTGTAGTCCTTTGCGCCTCTACACTTCTCCCCACTACCGCCACCCTCTCTCCTGATTGACAATGAAGTGCAAAGGTGAAGTTAGGTAGGGAGATGCTAAGAGAAGCCAAGGACTGTAAGTGCACTGATATAGCCACAAATGCACTCTCAAAACTAATTTGCATATTTCTACAAAAAAAATATTTCAGAGCAGGGGAGCACCAGATGCTTCCATAGGGCAATGTTACCTGCAAATTGCCTTAAAACTCACACCTATTTTTTATGCTTGGCGAGGCTTGTAATATTTGGCCTGCATTCATTATGAAATCCATAAATTATTTAGTTTTTATGGTTTTATGAGTGATTGGATGCTTTTTGGGGTAGATTTGTTATGCTTATTTTTCAGGATACATGTTTGTATGCATTTTTTATGGTGTGTAGGAATGCAGAAAAAAAGTTAGTTATGCTATTAATTTAGTTTTTACTTACTTAACATATAAATGAAAGGTTAAAGTGAACCTGTTACCTGATTGTTTTAAGCAGCATGAAAATATACATTAAATATACAGCCAGGGTCCCATAGCTGGAGTCGAGACTTGTACGGCTCTGCCCCCGACTGGCTGTTCTCAGAGCTGTAGATGATCGATAGGTCTATCAGAGCAATAGGCGTGTCCAATCACCTCTAGCGGCACTGGAAAGTGCCGGCCGGTTGCAGAACTGGACTACTCTCATGTCTGGCTATGGTCCCCAGAAGGATCTTTAAAGTTTATTTTCTCTGAAAAGTCATAGCATTTCAGATAAAAATATACTTGACTGCAATTTTGCAGCCAGTATCTAATTCATCCTGCCCATGGTTTGGGCTGACAGTTTCCCTTTAACTTTGTTACAATAAGGCTAGGGTTACATTGCAACTTGAGTCACGCAACATAGGTCACGTGATACTCAAATTGCAGTGTCAAATTACAATATCACATCTAATGATTTCCTATGTTGTCGCATAATTACCTGCAACCGACTGCAACACAGAGTCGTAAATGTTTCCAAATGTATTCAATTTTCTGTTGCTGCTCGCGAGCTGCACGTGCCTCATTTGCCATAGACTTTAATGCAAGTCACATGTGACTTGCGTGCACCTTGCCTGCGATTTGGCCATTTATTTATAGCAAAATCACCTTTCCAACATAGTTGCATGACAGCAAGTTGCAGACAAGCTGCACAGTTGTTTTTGGGCACGCAACTTGTCTTAGAATCGCTATCATGATACACATTTCACCAAGTAGCCCCCGCCTTGTTGTCAAATATGTAACAATTATGCTTATTAAAATGTATTTAATAATTTTTTTTACATAATGTTTATGACTTTTTTTTATTACTGTAACATTTCTTAATGTTGACTTAATTAGAATTTACTATTTAGCCCCAAATTCGATGTTAAAGGAAAACAATTACCATACAATGCTGCCCTGTTTAAGGGGCTCCCCACTATAGAAAAAATACAGTGCCTTGGAAAAGTATTCATATCCTGTGAACTTTTCCACATTCTTTCACGTTACATTTAGATTTCATGTGATATACCAACACAAAGTAGCAAATATTTGTGAAGTGTAAAGGGAATAATACATGGTCTTCTAAATATTTTAAAAATATAAATCTAATAATTGTGACATGCATTTATTCAGTGCCTCCCCTCCCCTCTCCCCCCCCCCCCCGAGTCAATATTTTGCAGGACCACCTTTTGCTGCAATTGCTGCTGCAAGTTTTTGGGGTAGGTCTCTACCAGCTTTGCACAACTAGAGGCTAAAATTTTTGCCCATTCTTCTTTGCAATCTAGCTGTATCTCAATAAGTTTGGATGGAGGCGTCTGTCTTGCTACACAATTTTCACGTCTTGCCTCAGAGAGGTGGTCCTAGAAAGCAGTTTATTCTTTTCCTGGCTGTGATACTCACTGCCTGATGTTGATGCCAAGAGACCGATGGGAGACACACTATGAAATCTGTACTGATGGAAAATGAATCATGCAGGAAGGTGTCTATAGGTTTTTTTTTTTGGTTTTTTTATTCTTACTCTGCCCTGGGCCCCAATAAATTTAAATTTTATAGTAGTGAAGAACCCCTTTAAACATAATATGGAGATAGGTCCGCTGTGCTATTAGCCCAAACAGCACAAACCATATATTGTGTAAATATTGTGTATTATGTCATTTGGTTAATTGCACCTAATAGAGAATGCATAGGACTCACAGGCACTCTCTGACTCCCCCCACTGCTCAGCAAGGACTGATAGACTACTTGTATACATGAGATACTCATAGGTCAGAAACAGAGAAGCAGAATAATTGAAGACTTTACACACAATAGCAGATCAATCCTTGTTTCTTTGCAGAGTGGGGAAAATAAGTATTTGATACACTGCCGATTTTGCAAGTTTTCCCACCTACAAAGAGTGGAGAGGTCTGTAATTTTTATCGCAGGTACAGTTCAACTGTGAGAGACAGAATCTTTAAAAAAATCCAGAAAATCACATTGTATGATTTTTATGTAATTGATTTGCATTTTATTGCGTGAAATAAGTGTTTGATACAATAGAAAAACAGAACTTGATAATTGTTACAGAAACTTTTGTTTGCAATTACAGAGGTTAGATGTTTCCTGTAGTTCTTGACCAAGTTTGCACACACTGTAGCAGGGATTTTGGCCCACTCCTCCATACAGATCTTCTCCAGATCTTACAGGTTTCTGGGCTGTCGCTGGGTAACATTGAGCTTCAGCTCCCTCCAAAGATTTTCTATTGGGTTCAGGTCTAGAGACTGGCTAGGCCACTCCAGGACCTTGAAATGCTTCTTACAGAGCCACTCCTTAGTTACCCTGGCTGTGTGTTTCGGGTCATTGTCATGCTGGAAGACCCAGCCACGACCCACCTTCAATGCTCTGTAGTGCAGCGGTGTTCACACTGTGCTGTAATAAGGCAGTGACCCAGTAAAGTTCAACTCGAATGTCTTTATTTTCCAAAAACTCACAAAGAAAAGGCAAACGGTATCCTCTGGATCGCAGCCGGGGTGTCAAACAGTCCGTCTCCAAAACCCGTTGCCGTGGGCGACTGCACCGCCGTATCACTCTGAGTTTTGCCTTCTTGGGTCCTGTGCTCAGGTCACACAGGCCAGTATTGCAGAGCCTCCAGCTCTGCAGCTTGCAAACAAAACACTGACACACCCAAACCTTTGCTGCAGGTTTTTAAATGAAAACTGTGGACATGAGCCACATGCAAAACCTGGGCTGGAGGAAGTGGACCTCCCCACTGGCATCCTGTAGTCCACTGCAAGAATAAAAGCCCATGCCGGGTTTTACTAAATCTGCCTTGGTCAAATAGCTTGACCAAGTCCAAACTTACTTCTATTCTGCACTGCAACCACAGCTGTGTCTGTGATTGCAACGCACTCCAGCAGGTTCAATATGCTTCTATGCGCATTCTGGGGGATGCATCCCTCTCATACAATTCCCCTTACTGCCTCACATATCCCCCCTCTGTTCAAACTTGTGTGGTTGAACACTTGTCACCATACAGGGTGCCCGTGACAGGGCATCCACATTTCCCTGTGACTTCCCAGCCCGATGTTCCACCGAAAAACTAAAATTTTGTAGGGACAGGAACCATCTGGTGACCCGAGCATTCCTCTCCTTTGCATTTCTCATCCAGACGAAGGGCGAATGGTCCGTTACCAAACGAAACTGTCGCCCGAGCAAATAATAGCGTAGGGACGCCAAGGCCCACTTAATAGCCAAGCACTCCTCCACTATGCTATAATTTTTCTCTGCTGGGTTAAGTTTTCTGCTCAAGTAGGTGACTGGATATTCATCTCCGTTCATCTCTTGCGTCAGTACCGCACCTAGGCCTACCTCTGAGGCATCCGTTTGCACGATGAAGTTTTTCTTGAAGTTGGGGCTGATGAGGAACATCTGTCCACACAATGCCAACTTCATGGATTGGAACGCTTCTTCCACCTGAGGGTTCCACCGAACCATGACCGAATTCTTCCCCTTTAAGAGATCGGTCAGGGGTGCCGATCTCCTAGCAAAATTAGGTATAAACCGGCGGTAGTACCCAATAATGTTGAGGAACGCTCTCACCTGTTTAGTAGTAAGAGGCCGGAGCCAGTTTTGAATGGCCTCAATCTTGTTTATTTGTGGTTTAATAACCCCACAGCCAATCCGGACCCTAAGTACCGGGCTTCCTTGAAACCTATTGTAAATTTTTTTGGGTTCGCTGTTAACTCCATGACTCTGAGTGAATCTAACACCGCTTGTACTGAGGACAGGTGGGTATGCCAGTCGGTACTAAAGATGATCATATCATCTAAATATGCCGACGCATACTTCTGATGAGGCTCTAACACTATGTCCATCAACCTCTGGAAGGTGGCCGGGGCCCCATGTAATCCAAAAGGCAAGGCGACATAGTGATAGAGACCCTCTGGTTTTGCAAAGGCTTTCTTTTCTTTTGCCAATTTCGTCAGTGGCAACTGCCAGTATCCTTTGGTCAGATCGAGCATGGTGAAATTTGGGCCTGCCTCAGTCTCTCGATCAGCTCGTCTACCCGAGGCATTGGATAAAGGTCAAATTTTGATACCTCATTAAATTTTCGGAAGTCATTACAAAATAGTAATGATCCATCTGGATTTGGAATCAGCACAATGAGACTAGCCCACTCACTCCTGAATTCCTCGATGACTCCTAACTGGAGCATTTGTTTTACTTCAGCTGCAATGGCTTGCCTCCAGGCCTCTGGAACACAGTACAGTTTCATCCGCACCCTTACCCGAGGCTCGGTAACAATATCATGTTGGATGACAGAGGTGCGGCCGGGTAGTTCGGAGAATACATCCATATTCTGCTGCACTAATGTCCGTGCCTCCCGCCGCTGCTGCTTAGTGAGAGCGTCACTTAACTTCACCGCTCCTGCGCCCCCCTCCCGGGCCAGCATTGGAGGGTCCACAGACGAAACGACCGTAGTTGCATCCGTAATCATACATTCCAGGTCTTTCCAGGCTTTAAGCAGATTGACGTGATATAACTGCTCAGATTTCCTCTTCCTGGGTTGGTACTATGGATAATTCACCTCCCCAACTTTTTCCCGGACTTCATATGGCCCTTGCCACTTGGCCAAGAGCTTACTCTATGCAGTGGGCACTAAGACCAATTCCCGATCCCCTTCTTTAAAGAACCTACCTGTGGCCGTTCTATTATATGTTCTGCTCTGCGCTGCCTGAGCATCCAGATGGTGTTCCTTTACTATGGGCATGACCACTGCGATCCGGTCCTGCATACTTGCCACATGTTATATTACACTCCTATGTGGGGTAGGCTCCTGTTCCCACGTCTCTTTGGCTATGTCCAGCAGACCCCTAGGATGCCTGCCGTACAGTAGCTCAAAGGGTGAGAACCCCGTGGAAGTCTGTGGTACCTCGCGGACCGCAAACATTAAATAGGACAGGAACATGTCCCAATCCCTCCCGTCCTTGGAGACCACTTTTTTTAACATGGACTTGAGAGTTTTATTAAACCGCTCGACTAAACTGTCGGTCGGTGGATGGTACACCGACGTGCACAACTGTTTTTTTTATTTTTAGCAGCTTGCACAGTTCCTTTGTCACCTTGGATATAAAATGAGTCCCCTGACCCGTAAGGATCTCCTTTGGCAGCCCAAGGCGACAGAACATGGCAAACAGCTACCGGGCAATAAGTTTAGCTGAGGTGTGGCGTAGCGGAATAGCCTCTGGGTAATGGGTGGCATAATCGACGACCACAAGCATGTGTTGGTGGCCACGAGCTGACTTTACAATGGGCCCCACCAAATCCATCGCAATCCGTTCAAAAGGTACCTCTATAACCAGCAGAGGTACCAATGGACTACAGAAGCTTGTAGTAGGTGTGGTCATCTGACATTCCGGGCAAGATTCACAATACCTCTGGACCTCAGCAAAAATCCCAGGCCAAAAGAATCGCTGCATGTTTCGCTCTTGCGTCTTTTTAACCCCTAGATGCCCACCCAGCAGGTGTGTGTGGGCCATCTTGAGAACCGCCCGACGGTACGACTGAGGCACTATTAGTTGTTCCATGACCTTGTCCCGGATCTTATCAACCCTATAGAATAAATCTTGGTTGACCGCCATGTGCGGAAAAACAGTCTCTGCACCCGGTTGCTGAGCCACCCCATTTAACTCTATTACCCATTCCCGTGACCAGGTCAGGGTAGGATCCTGCAGCTGAGCTGTCCCAAACGTACCAGGGGACACTTCCAGCTCTGGGATCGATGGGGTCTCCTCAATCTCTCCTGCCAATACCTCTAGGGGGAACCTATCGGGGTTACACTCTGCCCCTAGGTTGGCGATCCCTAGGCAGGTATCCCTGACTCAGGATCTTCGGGTTCTGCACCCGGACACATCTTTATTTTGGTTAATCTTACTCTCCCACAAGGATCAAAACAGGGGTAAATCTCTTCCCAGCACAGTCCCGTAAGGAAGAGTCTTTACTACTCCCACAACTTGTTTAACATCTCCAAACGTTGTGGAAAAGGTAACCTCCGCCGTCGATATTCGCGGAGTTCACCATGTATGCAAACGACCCCGACTTTACCCCTAGCCGGTTCTAACCCCGAGATCAATAACCCATGGACGAGGGTCACTAGGCTCCCTGAGTCCAAGAGAGTCTCTACTCGATGTCCATTGATGCGCACTTGACACAGATGGGGTTCTGCCGTAGACGGTGCGAGCTTACATAGACACCTGGTGTGTAAACCTGTAGTCCATAGGTTCAGCAATTGGGGCAGTTGACAGCCACATGGCCTGGCCATTGGCATTGCCAGCACGTATTAGTGGTGGCAGCGCCAGTCCTCGAGACCGATTTAAGCGAAACTAGTCTCCTTCCACCCTCACCCCGGTGTACCCCTTCAGTATGGGCTTGGTTCCGACTGTCCCCAGCAGAGGGACGGGTCCCTTTCCCAGACTCCTGGGATTGCAGGGGCTGGCATGCCATTCGCATTGGGGCAGATTCCCGTAGAAAGTCCTGGGTGGCTGTATAATTCTCGATCAAGCTAACCACCTGGTTCAAGTTACCCAAGTCCCCTTGCCCCACCCAATGTTGTATGGCTGCTGGCAGAGTTCGCACCAGCCTATTAACCACTACCCTTTCTAACATTTGGGCTGGGCTCAAGGTCTCAGGCTGGAGACAGTTTTTGACTAACTGTAACAAGTAATATGCCTGAGACCTAGCGGGTCGGGACTCCGCAAAGGACCACTGGTACAGATGTGCCCGCACATAAGTGTTAACCCCCAGCTGGGCAAGGATCTCATTTTTCAGCTTCCCATAGTTCAGGGCATCCTCCGGGTGAGGTCAAAGAACGCCTTCTGGGCATCTCCCATCAGGAAAGGGGCCACCACTTCACCACTTCCGCCTACTGATCGGCTGGCAGACACTCCCGCTTCACTGTGCGTTCAAAGACTGTGACGAAGGCTTCCATGTCCATGTCGTCCTCAGGACTCATTTTCCTCAACGCTGTCCTTACTTTGTCCTGAGCCTCATGATGAACCGGGCTTGATGTTGGGGGTGTCTCCCGCAGAGCCGCAATCTGTTGCAGAATAAGATCTTTAGTCTTCTGCTGCTGTTGGTACAGTAGCTGCTGCTGCTGATTGTGCTGCTCTTGCTGCTGCTGCAATTGATGCTGGTCCTGCTGTTGCCACTGAAGCTGCTGGTGTTGCTCCTGTTGTTGCCGCTGGAGATGCTCGTGCTGCTCTTGCTGTTGCTGCTGAAACTGCAGCTGCTGCTACTCAGTGAGTACCAACTGCTTTAGTAGCTCCTCCTTGTTGTCGGCAGGCCTGATCACGGACATGCAGCTTTTGGGATATGCTTCAGTTCACACTGCCCGCATTCTCCACCATATGTAGTGCAGCGCTATTCACACTGTGCTGTAATGAGGCAGTGACCTAGTAATGTTCAACTCAAATGTCTTTATTTTCCAAAAATTCACAAAGAAAAGGCAAACAATATGCTCCAGATTGCAGCCGGGGCGTTAAACAGCCCGTCTCCAAAACCTGTTGCCGTGGGCGACTGTACCGTCGTATCACTCTGAGGTGCGTCAGAGTTTTGCCTTCTTGGGTCCTGTGTTCAGGTCAAACAGGCCAGTATTGGAGAGCCTCCAGCTCTGCAGCTTGCAAACACAAAACTGACACACCCAAACCTTTGCTGCAGGTTTTAAAATGAAAACTGTGGACATGAGCCACATGCAAGACCTGGGCTGGAGAGAGTGGACCGCCCCACTGGCATCCTGTAGTCCACTCCAAGAATAAAAGCCCATGCCGGGTTTTACTAAATCTGCCTTGGTCAAATAGCTTGACCAAGTGCAAACTTACTTCTATTCTGCACTGCAACCACAGCTATGTCTGTGATTGCAATGCACTCCAGTGGGTTCAATATGCTTCTATGCGCATTCTGAGGGATACATACTGTCCCTTGCATATAATTCCCCTCACTGCCTCACAGCTTTTACTGAGTGAAGGATGTTGTTGACCAAAATTTTGTGATACATGACTCCATCCATCCTCCCAATACAGTGCAGTCGTCCTGTTCCCTTTGCAGAAAAACACCCCCAAAGTGTGATGTTTCCCCCACCATACTTCACGGTTGGGACGGTGTACTTGGGGTTGTACTCATCCTTCCTCTTCCTCCAAACACGGCGAGTGAAGTTGATACCAAAAAGTTCTATTTTGGTCTCACCTGACCACATGACCTTCTCCCATGCCTCCTCTGGATCATCCAGATGGTCATTGGCGAACTTCAAACGAGCCTGGACATGCGCTGGCGTGAGCAAAGGGACCTTGCGTGCCCTGCAGGATTTTAATCCATGAGGGCGTAGTGTGTTACTTACTGTAATGGTTGAAACTGTGGTCCCAGCTCGCTTCAGGTCATTGACTAGGTCCTCTCATGTAGTTCTGGGCTGATTCCTGACCTTTCTCAGAATCATCCTTAGCCCACAAGGCGAGATCCTGCATGGAGCCCCAGACAGAGGAAGTTTAACAGTCATCTTGTGTTTCTTCTATTTTCCAATAATTGTGCCAACAGTTGTTGCCTTCTCATCAAGCTGCTTGCCGAATGTCCTGTAGCCCATCCCTGCCTTGTGCAGGTCTACAATTTTGTCCCTGGTGTCCTTAGACAGCTCTTTAGTCTTGGCCATAGTGGAGAGGTTAAAGTGTGATTGATTGAGTCTGTGGACAGGTGTCTTTTATACAGGTAACGAGTTCAAACAGGTGCAATTAATACAAGTAATGAGTGTAGAGTAGGAGGGCTTCTTAAAGAAAAACTAACAGGTCTGTGAGAGCCAGAATTCTTGCTGGTTCGTAGGTGATCAAATACTTATTTCATGCAATAAAATGCAATTTAATTATTTAAAAATTGTAACGTACCTGGCGGCGTCCTTGCATAGTGGTCCATCTCCCACTGTGCAAGAGCGCGCACTTGATCTCCAGTCCAGTCTGCTAGCCTGGCTTCCCTCCATGCTGTTTGCTTGCCTCTGTTTCTGCTGCTTAAGGGCGGTGCCCGATTACTTCCTGTTTCTTGTACCTGCTGCGGGCACACCCCTTGTGCTTCCTCAGCCTTTTGCTGTCTGTCACCTGATATTTAACCCAGCTCCTCCCAGGAAACCCTGCCTGAGCATTGTGTTTTGTCAGTTGGCGTTTAGTCACTGATGTGCCAGGTCCTGTCTATGTTTCCTGCCTTCGGTATCAGTTCCCGTGTCTGAACTGTGTCCTGTCTGTACTATCTTCTAGCCTGTTGTCTTCTGCCTATCCTGGAGGCTGTATTTCCAGGCCAGTGTGAACTCGCTCCTAGCCTGTTCTGTCCGCCTTCTAGGGGCCGCATACCTAGACCCGTTCCTGTATCTTGCCTGTTCCTGTCTGAACACGCTCCTAGCCTGTTCGTTCCGCCTTCTAGGGGCCGCATACCTAGACCCGCTCCTGTATCTTGCTGCTGTGTCTGTTCTTGTCTGAATACTCTCCTAGCCTGTTTCCTGTTTTTCTCTATGTCCGTACCTTCCCTTTTTCTGCAGAGTCTGAACTCGTCCCTAACTCCTGCTCGTTGTCACTGTACTTCCGTTTGTGAGTTTGTGGTCCACTCGCTACTACACTGCAAATACCCCGTGGGTATCTGGTTCTGCCTTTCCCTTCCTGTCTGTTCCGTGTGTACAGAGCCCTGTCCCCCCTGCTCTGCCTTGCTCACCGCTCCGGCGGTTCTAGCCTTCTCTGCCTTTGCTCACCGCTCCGGCGGTTCTGGCCTGCTCTGACCCTTTGCTCACTGCTCCAGCAGTCTTGCTCCGCTCTGACCCTTTGCTCACTGCTCCGGCAGTCTTGCTCCGCTCTGACTCTTTGCTCACTGCTCCGGCAGTCTCGCTCTGCTCTGACCCTTTGCTCACTGCTCCGGCAGTCTCGCTCTGCTCTGACCCTTTGCTCACTGCCCCGGCAGTCTCGCTCTGCTCTGACCCTTTGCTCACTGCTCCGGCAGTCTCGCTCTGCTCTGACCCTTTGCTCACTGCTCCGGCAGTCTCGCTCTGCTCTGACTCCTTTGCTCACTGCTCCGGCAGTCTCACTCTGCTCTGACTCCTTGCTCACTGCTCCAGCAGTCTCGCTCTGCTCTGACCCTTTGCTCACTGCTCCGGCAGTCTCGCTCTGCTCTGACTCCTTTGCTCACTGCTCCGGCAGTCTCGCTCTGCTCTGACTCCTTGCTCACTGCTCCGGCAGTCTCGCTCTGCTCTGACCCTTTGCTCACCGCTCCAGACGGCCTTGTCCTGCTCTACTCTCGCTCACCGCTACTGGCGGTCTCGTCTTGCTCTGCTCTTGCTCGCCGCTCCGGGCGGTCTCACTCTGCTGTGTTTGTCCGCTGCATCTGCGGCTCTGTTCCTGAGTCCCAGTCTGAACTGGGTCCTATCCACTCTGTGCTCCAACCTGTCATACCAGCCAGTACCTCCCTGCCTGCATACCAGTCGTGCTCGCCAGCATCCACCCGTCTGTATTCCAGCCGTGTCTGCCTATACCCACCAGTCTGTGTGCCAGCCTAACCTGCCTGTTCCAGTATTCCCCTGTGTGGGTCAACAGCCGTGTCCGGGGTCTGACCTGGAGTAGCACCTGGTCACTCTGCCCGGTTCCTCCCTGGTGCACTGGCGTCGTATGCCGTCGTGCGACCTTGGTCGGATCGGGCAGATACTTAGTTACGCCCCTCCAGGCACTTTCCGGTTCATGGCACAGTGGAATCACTACATACACACGCACACGCCACTCAGCCCGGGCGTGTGCATTACAAAAATCATACAATGTGATTTTCTGTTTTATATTTTTAGATTCTGTCTCTCATAGTTGAAGTGTACCTACGATAAAAATGACAGACCTCTCCATTCTTTGTCGGTGGGAAAACTTGCAAAATCGGCAGTGTATCAAATACTTATTTTCCCCACTGTATGTATATATTTGCAAGTTTCACACAACATTTAATTATTAATAATGACCGTTATGGACTATTGCCGTATAACATTTGATTTTGAGGGTCTGAAATTTCCTTTTCGGCCTACATGTATAAATGACATTCAGTAAAAGGTATGAGCTGTTCAAGAAAAGTTTTGCTCAAGCAGGGTCACTATTTCATGGGCTACATACCAGGCCCCAGGGCAGTGTGGGTGTAACAGTAGGCAAGCCTCATGAGAAGTGCTAAAAACCTTCCAATATACATTTGTCTGCCAGGATACAATATCCCTTGCACATGGTAGTGTTAGGAAAGATCCATCAGTATCTAGAAAGGTATATGTTGTAATGCCGTCCGGCACGTGTCCTGCTGGAGAGAATTGGTTGTGGATGAGACATGAATAGTTAAACTATAGCGTCTTGTATGAGAGTATAAGTGGCTATGAAGAGATAGCAGCTTGTGTCAGGCTCTCTCCCTCCCCGTGCTGCTATATTTATCATGACATGTGTCCATAAATGGCTCGGACTGGGGCTCTGACATTCCAGTGACACCAGGCTTCATTTTTGCACTGGACTCCTATGTCCAGGTCCTAGTACTGGTCTCTTCAATCTTATTATTGGATTCTGGATTTTCCCCATAGATTTTACTCATATTGTGAGAGTACTTCCGGCCTTGAGGTAAGTGTGAACTTTTAGACATGACACTCTTGTCTCACATGCCCAAAATAATTAACTCTAATGGCTGCTGAGATCTAGAGTGCCGATCGTCGCTGTGGATAGAGTGTACCCCTTATCCAGTAACCTGGTACTCCTAAATCTATCCGAGTTATATAGCTTTAGTTCAGTATGGGCTCATACTTACTAAATATCATTATTCACCATGGAACTAATTTTCTCTCTGTTGGTTGCTTTCTACAGAGCTTCATTGTGCAGCTAAACTAACAGTGCGGTATGTGCTCGTGTGAACACCGTGTGGCTTGAGCGTACTTATCTAAAGCTAAACGAATTCCGCTCCTATTCATATTGAGGACTTCTGTCTCATGTTTGTTTGTCTTATTGTTGTATGTATTACTTTTACTGATTACTGATATCTTAGCAAAAATGTATCATAAATATTTCATGGCGATTCCTATATACCAAATTGGGTTCCTCACCCTGCCCATTAGATTTACAGGATTGGAATTTTATTAGACTGGATTTGTAATTTTATTATATGCCGACATTTTTGTTCAATAATTTTGAATAGCTTTTATAGTCAATAAAAGTTACTCCGAGGTTTGATCGTTAAAGATATTGCAACTATTTTATCAATGCAAAAAGAGAGTTTTATATTGATGAGATTGAAATACTTCATATCCCGTAGTGCAAATTAAATCCACTGGGCTGAGAGCTGACGCTGAGGGGTTCCAGGCTAATGAATGTGTGATATTATTGGATATGAGGATATAATGTAACACTTACATTCATAACGCTCCAAGAATAACTACTACTTAGCTAAGATATCACAGTGCTTTCCTGATCGATCCTGTATAATCTGTACCTATCAAGCAGGTACAGTCATCCAGGTGGACTCTCTTTATAGACGTGCATAAATACTGTACAATAAACATTTCATCTATAGGTTAGTGTACCTGCGGTTTGGCAACCCATACCTATATGCCTTATTAGGGAATTTGTACATCGTAGGGGGTCGGCCACTTAGAACTCTTTATGGGCCAGAATAGAAAGCTTCGGCAGACTTTAAGTGTAATACATTTTATGGTCATCTTAGCTTGTCAGATGGATTATATCTGAATTGTCTAGTTGTAAAAGTTTTTTTTCTTTGAAACCGGGCTCATTATAGTTTATGTATTAAAATGATATATATATATAGTCACCTGCTGATCCCATTGCTCCTCTATAATACTGCCTGGGTCTCTACCAATCTCCATTCTTCCTTTTCTGGTGAGGATCTCATGTGATCAATGTGTTAACACCGTGGCCACTGATTGGCTGCAGCAGTCATGTTCCTTCTCCACCAGAAAGGGGGTTAGACATATTCTTAAAGTGAGTAAAGAAAGTTTCTTATAAAGACGATATATGCAACAAAATGTAAGAGTTGGCTAAATTCTTTGAAAATGACTCTGAGACTAATGGTCTCCTTCCATTATATTTGAGAATACTTATTTCAGACCAAAGCTGGGAATACACTTTCGATAGTTTAGCTGTTGAAGGCTTGTTTGACCAACATCTGTTCCTCGCAATTCAATCAAACACATATAATACATGTTTTATGATATTTATGCCCACGATTTATCTTCCCTGTGAATCAAAGGATCATACATGTTAAAATCTGACAGCCAGGGAATTCTTTCCTCAAGCATTTGTCGTCAGGGATAAATAAAGACATCCCAACTTTCGATGGTGAGCCTTTCCACCAAAGTTGGTGGGCTTGGTCCACATGAAAATAATGTGTTTAGCCACCTTCTTCCCTATTTTTGGCTGCAATCAAATGTCAGCCAATGGAGAATAGTCATAGAGAGTCCTGAGATATTACTAACCATATATTATATATGGTAGGCTGTAAGGTAGCAGGCAGACATCTGCCAAAAGTTTTTTTTTGCCAATTACTATTCTAAACATAATCCAGCAGCTAATGTTTATGGTCAGTGTTAGAGTCCCCTAGAAAGTTACTAATTAGATGGCTCTCATCTTAAAATAATGTAGGAAAGATCATAGACACAATTGATGTTTCTTTAGACATTGTCATTGTTAGCAATAAAGAGGTTGTTGAGAAGAGATGTCTGCATGATAGAACTAAAATGTGATGTCATCTATTGGCAAGTAGAGAAGTACTCCCTTAAAGTATAATTTATATTCCAAGAGTAATGATTACAGTAATTAATAACAGTGATGTAAGATAGTAGAACAAGAAGATAAGTCATGCCAAGGTATGAGAATTAGATCATGCAATTAACATTTGACTCCAATAAAATCAATGTTTATTCCAAAATTGTTAAAAGCATCTTCATCAGTGTATATTCCACAAAAAATGTCAGGAAAGAGGTCTATAAGACATGGGAGTTATTAATAATTAGCATTTGACTGTAATTTGAGAAATAACAGAGGACCCAATATGAATAATGTTTGAGTGCCGAGGCCAATAGAAAAGGGTACAAAGAACCACATAAAAATGAATGTGCCTGGATCAGGTGCCCTGAAAGGAAAGGCGTTGATGGACAATGGGAGTTGCTTCTGGCCTGAGAGTTGTTGGGCTCTTTTCCTCACTCCTGGTCCAACCAGACTCAAGTAGAACACGAGCAGCACATCCTAAGTGTGTGTATACATTGACAAGTCTTGCATGCCACTTGCCGAATCATATACTTATCTATTAGCAAGGATTTGAGGTAATGTGGCAGCCCAGGAAGCTGGTAAATCCCACTGTGAGCTCCTGATCTCAAGGTGGTCCTCCTTTTTTATTGACAAGGCTGGCGCCAGTATACAAGGCATCCTTCTCCTGCAGTATTGCACATTGCAGCCCTGGGGATTTAATCATATATAACACTGATTGTCCTCTTTGCAAAATGGCAGCACTTCTTATCGATATTCATTTTAAACATAGACTCACCAGGTGTCTGGTTTCACCCCGGCAAAAACTAGAAGTGACAGATAATTACTCATAAAAACACAGTTTTTTATTAGAAAATCATATTAAAACATAATTAAAGTCAGGAACAAGTACTGGAAAAAACGAAGGACTAGAGCTCCAAATAATGATAATGGCGATACAGGTAAACAAAAGAGTTATGTCTTATTAATTCTATTACAGAAGCCATAGCCAATAGCTAAGTCTCACATATGAGGATGTAGATCCTAATACTGATAGTGAACCAAAAAATTAAATCAACATAGTTAGCTTTTAAGTAAAGAATTGTCTGTAGCAAAACTTAAGTGAGCTAAATGCTTTTAATATCTTGATGCTTTTTATCCTTACTTAAAGCACTCTCAGAAAATGAGGACAAGTTGTAATGGTTTAATCTTGCCTGCAGGTGGCACTTGGCTTTTCCAAGTATAAAGTGCACATGCTTGTAAACCAATTAACCAAATATAGTGCAATATCAGTGAAAAAATGACCTTTATATATAGCACAATCCAGTAAACCATGTAGTTATATCAACATATTGTCATATTTATACATTACAAATATAAAGTGCACTGGTGCATGTAAGACATAAGGTGCAACTATTTGAAAACCAGTAGAATAAGCACAGTAACATCCTTGATTACACAAGTTTTTTAAAGTGCACCAGTGTGTAAAAAACATCCTCATCTTACTAACTATTAAGGTAAATAGGTAATTGCATTATGCTAGGTAAAGAGATCAGTTGCAAAATGTTTGTTTTACCTGCTAAATAGATCGCTAGATAGAGTGTTGGGAGGTCCGGCCTTCAGCCCCGACGCGCACGTTTCGCTTCTTCGGGGAATGTGAAGCCCTGGGGATTTGTGGTATTAGAATGAGAGACGATTGTCAACCAAAGAGCCAGTTACTGGGCTGAGCTAAATGATCCAGTTCTGTGAAAAGAGCCGAAAGACCCTTTTTCTCCCACCTCTTAATCATCATTAAAGGCACAGAATAGATACCGTTCCTGGGGGTTGTAAATGCGTTCTAAAAAAAAAAAAAGTAAGGTTCCTAGGGTAGAATATAAAAAATACAATTCCAATTGTATTTGTCAGTAGAACCGAAGAGGGGAGATGTTAAAAATACATTCTTCTTTGTTTTAGGTAGTTTTTAGAGGGTTGAATGCTGTTATTTTTGTTGTAATTATCATTGAGACATAAGCATAACATAAGCATAGTTGGTGCAAGACAAGTATTTTACGCTCCTAGCACATAAAACGTTAGCACTCACTGGAATGTAAGTCCAGCATTGATTCCCTTATCTCACAAGCACATGTACTGTAATTTGATCTGTTTTTTTACTGTCTCTTGGTAAAATTTGAAGAATAAAAAGCAATACATTGTTATATATATACTAGATGGTGGCCCGATTCTAACGCATCGGGTATTCTAGAATATGTATGCGGCCGACCGGGCGCAATCAGTAGAGCGGTGTTTAAATTTGGCACCAAAATCGCTGATTGGTCGCGGCCGGCGGCTGCGACCAATCAGCGAACCGTATTAGTGAGGACCGGGGAGCGGCGCTGCCTGTGCGGGTACTTCCGCTGCGAGCAGCCGGGAGATGACCGGCTGCTCGCAGCAGAAGTATCCCGACCGGTGGCGCCGCTCCCCGGTCCTCCCTTCACACTTGCCGTCGGGAGATCAGCGGCCCTAGCTGACCTTAGGTATCCATGGTTATGACCACTAGCAACTAGCTAACTAACTGTCGCTTTATCAGTGGACGTAACCATGGATACCTAAGTTCCTGCAATGCCTGCACATGAGGAAAGAGATAGCAAATCAAAAATACTACACAACATTTCTAATTGGAGCTATTTGCTAATATTATTATTATTACACCTACTACATATTGGAATAGGATCTTGGAGATGGGAATACCCTTTTAATGTCACCTATAAGCTGTACAAATCCATTGAAAAAAAATTGAAATCATTTTGGGGGAAAAAATAAAAATAACAAAACTAAAATAATGCGGTTGCATAACTGTTAGCACCTCTTATAATTGGGAATGTGGTTATGTTCAGAATTAGCCAATCACATATAATCTCATAATAAATAGCAGTCAGTACACAGCTACCATCATTTACAGTGATTCTGATTTACCCCATATAAAGTTTAGCTGTTCTAGTAGGATTTTTATGGAATTTTCTTAGTTAAATTTAACAGCAAAAGCCAATGGTCTGTAAACAACTAACAACACAGCAAAGGGATCTCATTGTTGAAAGTTATGTCATGAGAAGGGTACAAAACTGGTCTGTGAGGCTGCCAAGAGGCCTACAGCACAGGAGCAGGAATTTCTAACAAGTACTGGCTGTCTACTTTGTCTACTGCATGTGACAACTATTTCTCATATTCCTCATATGCCTGGCATGTGGAGTAGGGTGGCAAGATGAAAGCTTATCTTAGTCTAAGGGCTTTAGTCAAGGTGCAGGGAATTATAAACAGTTTAAAATGTTAGTTAATTTTGTGACAAAACCTTAAGGCCTCTGATAAAAGGCTGACGATGAAGAGAAATGTCACTTGTCAGCAAGACAGTGACATTAAGCATACCTCCAAATCAACAAAAGAATGGTTATGACCACTAGCACCTAGCTAACTGTCACTATATTACTGGTCATAATTAGTGTTCAGCGAATTTGTTCGGCATTTCAAATTCGGGTTCGTGTTCGGGGCTCCGGCTTGTTCGCGCAAAAAAATCGCGCCGAACATGAACCCAAATTTGAAATGCCGAACAAATTCGCTCAACACTAGTCATAATCATGGATAACTAAGGTCCTGCATTTCCTGCACATGAGGAAAGAGACATAGTGAATCAGAAAAACTATACTACATTTCTAATTGGAGTTATATGGGAATACCCCTTTAAGGCACCTTCCCTTCTAGGGGGGTACCTGAGCAACATCAGAGTTTAGTTAATTTGCAAGCTGCTAAGTTCAATGTCAGGTCCCTGTTCCTGTACCTGTCCTGTTCTCAGGACCTGAATGAGTTCTGCCTTCCTGAACCTGCCCAGTCTGAGGATGGAGGATGCAGCTGAAGTGACATGGCCCGGCTCATCGAAGACCTTACGGAACGCCCCCCAGAAGGGCCTGCAGATCTGAGGTCACAACATGGCAGGATAGGTATAATATCAGGAATAATAATGATGTATATGAGCAAGGGACAGAATTATAGAGGGAAGTTTAACCAGACTACCACGGCCTGTAGGCCATCTCTGCCACTCTTTCATCAGCAAATCCTACGTTAGATAAAATATAAATGCCCGCCAATAGGCACATAGAGACATAGGTATAGCTATAATCCCCAAGTAAAATTAAAAGTCTCATACTCACTTCCTGCACTAGAGTTATTCCAACGATGTCGGTGTTGGGTCTGCTGGTGCTCATGTGACCTTGTTAAGCTAAATGAGCATTGCAGCCAATCAGTGGCCGCTAATGGGTGGCTTCACTCACACCTTTCTCAGATGGAACTTGGACGAATGGGGGAGGTATGGGCACGGCAGCCTATTCGGACAGTGGGGGAGGTGATTATAAGCTTTATTAAACTTGTATGGCAATCTCAGTGACAAAGACACTGCCCAGAAGAAGAATGGAGACAAACTACCTTTCTGACAGGCTGGGCATAGGGCATGACTGACAACAGATGTAGGCAGTGCAGAAATAAGGTCAGGTGATCATGTAATAATGTAATAAAACGATAAAAATATAAAAGCCTCCCTGTCACACAAAAGGATACAAAAATTACCTCAACAGCATAAAAATTGAAAAAATGATGCCTGTTTATCCATCTTGAGCAGAAAAGTCATCTCCAAACTGTAGGTTCCTATGTCTATATGGCTCCGTAAAGCCATTCTTCTGATGGCTGCCACCATAAACACGTACATAGAACAGAGCAAAAAAAAACTACATTGAGAAAATGAAAAAAATATTTATCAATATTTGGTTTTATTTAGTAGAAAATGATAGATGATACATCAACCTTATACAGACTATAGTTCTTTGTAGTTGATTATGGATAGTCTCCGTGACTGAAAGAGGACCTGTCACCAGGTGAATAGTTTCCATTTTTTTCTCTTATTGTATTCTCGTTACTCTTCTGAGTAATCCACTTTGTGTTTTGTTTTTTTTAAATCATCTATGCAGTTCCAGAGATATGGGCCATGGCATTTACTGCTAATTTTTATGGACTTTGCCAAGGAGGCGTGGCTCAAAGGACTCTCTGAGGACATGTCTTTAGGCTGCACTGCATTTTTACCCTGTATGCAACACCCATTTGGTAAAGACCATAAAATTAGCAGAAAATAAAAAAGGTCCATATCTCTGGAACCGTATGGCAGATTTAATTAAAAAGCACTCAGGGGAGCAGTGGGAATAATCTGTTGGGGGGTAGATGGCACATGCTATACATGGAAATCAGTGGATTCAGCTGCTTTTTCTCCTATGTATATGGACATCTATAGAGATAAAAGCAGGGAGGAGGAGAAAGTTATACATGGCAAATCAGTGTGTGGTGAGGGGAAAAAGCATCCAAGTCTTCAAGGAGGGCATGTCAAACAGAATGAACAGAATAAGATTGTAAATAGAGAGGAAAGCACATGCAAGGTAATCTGCAGGAGGAAAGATCACTTAGACTGTGTACAAGTTTATAGAGAAAGGAGAGAGTTTAGGGCAGACTCTACATAGGAAATCATACACTCCTCAGCATCAATGCCTGTCAGCACAAGGAAAATTAGATCCTGCACAGTCTAATACTGTCAGCAGTGACAAGTACGCAGCTTGGAAACCTTTCCTGTGAAATGTTCTGGCACTATGAACATTGTCCTAGTTGGTAGGGAGGGAGAGGCCCATTTGCTGACTGAGTAGCGATACAGTGTTTACAAGCATCACCACAGTTCTGTGGACTTCTCCCAAGCTACTTTTTGTACAGGTGATCCAGGTAGTTTAGCCACTGTACATTACATGTATTTCAAAATTCAGGTTTTGTTGCTTGTCACTTGGACTTAGTTACAGAACTTTATGCAGTATGTAAAGTGTCGCTGTGACAAGTGTGATAGTCATGAGCATATTACCTACTAATTCCAAAATTGTAAATGGTATCATTAGTACTATCAATATTTTATGCAATAAAACCAACCTAACCAGGAGACAAAGTGGTTTTACGGTAACACTTATCTATGTTATAGGAGACCTTCCACTGGATTTTTTAATTTCAGCTGAGTACCTCCTACAGTTGTCACTGATTCTGGAACAGTTTTCTTTTTTCCTGTGCCCTCTGTTGCACAGTTTTGCCCCCAAGTAATAGAGATGCAAATGTTCCCTTTCAACCAACTTGGCATAAACCACAGAACTTCTTTGTTGGAGTTTGCTTTTCCTCCTTAATGACAGTAGTCCTGTGGAATACTCCAAGTTGGTTGAAGGTAAAATTTGCTTCTTTATTACCGGGAGCATAACTTTAAGGAAAGAATAATAAAAAAAAAATCCCAGAATCAGTAGAACAGCGGCAATTGGAGGAGGTGCTCAGTTTAAAGTAAAAAATCGAGTGAAAGGTCCCTTTTACGTAAAGTCCTAAAATTATTTTTTAACAGTGGTGTATTACACAGGGAGTATTCCTGTTTTATGTACCACTGTCTATACATTCATAAATCCGAAGGTAGAGCCAACAAAATTTAAGTTAATGTTGTAGTAAGTCATGCAATGCTCCTCTGGGAATTTAAATATGCCAATAGCCTTTTCAGAGAGGAAGAGGACTTGAACCTCTAGTGCTTTTCACTGATGAGGGGCAAACACCCCGAAGCAATTGTCCACAAATGGAGCGTCTGGTTTGGATTTTTATCCTAAGTCCAAAGTCATGTGGCAAGCTGCATTAAAGGGTCGATATTGACTTTTAGGATTGCTACATCCAATAGGTGGCACTAGAGATCAAGTCTTCCTCTCTAAAGAGACTATTTGCATATAAGAAGTCTTTTTTGCAACAGAATTTTTTCATATTGGGTGAAACTGTTGTATTAGTTACTCAGCAAGTTACAACCCGCATTATCACAGTACATCTGAGAAAGTGATCAGAAATTAAAGGGGTTGTCTGGACATAGGTCATCAATATGAAATCGGTTGAAGTATGACAGTAGTAATGCGAGTTAAAGGGGTTTTCTCCTATGATACAGATGACATATCCCTAGAATAGGTCATTAATATCACATTGGTAGGGATCCAATGTTCAGCACCCCCCTCCAATCACTTGTTATAAGCTCTGCCGGTCACTGGCGATAAACTGTGTACTGACCAGGACACCTACCCAGGAGTAGTCTTTAAACAGTGTACAGAGCTATGGTGTTTCTCTCAGTTCAGTGTCGGATCTCCCATTTAATGGTCAGAAAGTGTTATGGCTAAGGCTATGTGCCCACGTTGCGGAAATGAAGCAGAAAATTTCTGCTTCATTTCCGCATGTCCTCTCCCGGAAAAACGCATGCGGAATTCCGCACGCGTTTATTGCGCGCTTATCGCGCGTTTACCACATGCGGAATTGCCTTGCGTTTTTAATGCATTGCACAAGGCAATTCCGCTTGCGGAAACGCAAAATTAATGAACATGCTGCGGATTTTTGAACGCAGCATAAACGCTGCGGAAAAATCCGCAGCGTGGGCATAGAACTTGCGGAATCCCCTTGGGGACCATGGGGAGCGGATTACCTAGCGTTTAACAAGCGTTTACGCTGCGGAAATTCCGCAGCGTAAACGCTTGAAAAACGCTACGTGGGCACGCAGCCTAATACAATTTCCCGGAAGTTGTACAACTCCTCCCCAACAGACTAGGCTATGTGCCCTCCATGCAGAAATGAAGCAGAAAATTTCCGCTTCATTTCTGCATCTCCTTGCCCGGAAAAACGCGTGCGGATTTTGACACACGTTTTTCAAGCGTTTTGCACATGCGGAATTGCCATGCGTTTTCTAATGCATTGTAGATGGCTTGTACTTGTAAACTGAATACTCCTCATAGCAGTTGTTCACAAATGCCAGGACTGGCAGTCTATATAAAAATAACCCTTGAATGTCCAGTGTAAGATAATGGTCTGCCAACTGGATAAGACAGCGTTGCCATAGTTGACACTTCTCTTATACTGGCTGTTAATGCAAAGTATAACTAATAACTAATTGCCTCTAACCATTAGTATCAGTGAAAATCCCTAACTTGGTTTTAACAATTATATTAATCAAAATTTATCCACAAATGATTAAATAAATGAAGTTATTTTTGGGCCTAGCATAAAGGGTGAACAGAGGTGGCAGGATGTCTTTGCCCTTCTACCAAAAGCGCCACCAGCTTTATGACCGTGGTTATCGCAGCACAGAACTGCAGTCTACGTTAAGCCAGTACCATGAAGAGAAGCAGCACCGTGCCGCACACAGCAGCCATCTTGGGTAACTGTTCCTTTCTTCTGTCTGCGGTTTTATGCGTGTCCAGCACTAATCCCGACCCTCACATGGAATAATCCCAGCCTTCTTTTATTCCGATCTTACACTGGAAGATTCTTTTAACTTTATATTACTTCTCCTCCCTTGTTCTTACCTATAATCGTTTCTTACAATCTGTCCCTTTTCCTTTTCTTTTACACCTACTTTGCTACATGAGCAATTTTTTGTTGCGTAAATCTAAGAACTTGAGTAGAATCAATGATTCCTGTTTACAACAGTGCATTACATTGAATCACATCACATTTAGGGCTTGTGCAGACGACCGTCTTTTCAGTCCAAGGGCCATCCGACAAAACATTGAACCAATATTATGTTATAGGGACATGTCTAATTTTTTCCTCGGACAGAGTCTGTCTAAGGAAAAAGTCGCAGCATGCACAATTTGCATCCGATATTCGGATCGCACTTGGCCATGCAAGTCAATGGGTCTGTTAAAAAAAATCGGACCACACTGGGATCACATCTGAGTGCAGTCCAATTTTCATGGACTGAAAGAATGGAGAGGATGGAGAATTTTTTTTTTTTTCCGATCTTCTCGTCCGAGAACATTAAATCACACTATGATTATACTCTGATCAGAGTGTGATTAGCATAATCGACCCAATTCTCTCGGATGAGATAAAATACTGTCGTGTGACCCAAGCCTTAGGGTGGTCTTACTTTAGATGCTGAGGCCATTAAATATATACATCAATACCACTGAGATCCCTAAATCTTTACTCTGAGTACCTGTGTATTACGTTAGGCCTGGGCTGTGTTCACACATTGTGACGCGTGCATTACTCATCCAGTGAATACACTATCAATCACCAGTGATTAGTCCTAATTTGCTGTCAAGTCTTGTTTGTTCATGTCAAGCCTTGTTTCATGGGATGAAAAGTTCTGATCACATCATGTGGCACAGAAAATGCTTATAATTATTGTGCGCTGCAATTACAGTACATGTATGTTGCAAATATATGGCACAAATATCCCTATCCATGTTTTATGATGTGATACAATAATTAATGACGCAAACAAAAATTGCTTGTGTAGATCTGTCTCTACCGCTCCTTGCACATGTAATTGTTAATGCAACATGTTCTGTCAATGTTTGATTTATTTCATATTATTTCACATATTATTTAGATCTTTTTTCCAATGCACTGACACCAAAGAACGATTTTATGCCTGGACTATAGAAAAAGTCCAATATATTCTAATTATGTCTAAAGGAAAAAATGACAATTGAGCTCTCCTGCAAGACCCTTCTAGGTCGCTGCTTAAGGGGTTGTCTTGTTTAATGGAGGGGGACAATCTCCTACTCGGGACTCCTATGTAGTCGGCAGAGCAGTAGCTGATAGTATGGCTCTCACAACTCATGTATTGCTGTGCATTTTCTCGGTTGGCATCTGGATCAGCTTATCATGTCCCCTTTTCTGCTAATCAAACCTGACAACCCTTTTGATCCTGTACTGATCCCTGAGCAGAGTTGTCATGAGCAGCCCAGAAGTTTGCATACATAAGAAATGCAGAGTGATAGGCCACTAATAGTGATTCTGCTCAGGAGAATTACCACAGAACAGTATTGGGCTGCTGCCTAGAAGAGAATGGCAGGGGATCTTTACAACAGCAGATATGAGGTAAGTAAAGGCACATGTACATTTACATAATTTGGGGTAAAATCTGAGTTTTTATGACTGAAGTGACACTTTAAAGGGAATCTGTCACCAGGTTATTTCTACCAAATCTGAGAAGAGCAGCATAATCTAACACAGAGACCCTGATTCCAGGGATGTGACACTTATTGGGCTGCTATTTTATCAGCAGGAACTTAACACTAGAGGACTATTAAATCTGCTGCCATGTAGTCCTCCATATTCATGAGCTCTGCATGACCCCTTCCACACCACTGATTAGCAGCTTTCTGCCTATGCACAGTGTACACAGAAAGCTGCCAATCAGTGGTGTGGGCGAGGTTATACAGAGCTCAGTATTCAGAGAACTGGTAGATCTGCAGCACATAACACAGTGATTTTATCAAAACTGCAGTAAGCAGCCCAGTAAGTGAAACATGGCTAGAAGCAGGGTCTCTGTCCCTACATTGTGCTGTTCTCAGATTCCCTTTAATCATAATAGGCCAGTTATGGCCTCTGACATGATCTAAGTATTTTCTTGCCGTATTACTTTTTACTAAACTGCTAATTTTATATTGTTATGCTGATTGTACTACCTACTTTTTTGCAATTTTAACCTCAATATGTTATTCTTTCTGATTTATATACTATATTACATTATATATTTTGTGTAATAGCTGCCTGCGAATGTCTATATAACTTTGTGACAGGTAAGTTTCCTTAATTTAAAAACATATTTTCAAAACATCTACGAAAGAAATTTAAAAATCAACTCAAAAGCCACAAGTTGTCCTCATTACAATCAGTATATGGCATATAATATACAGTATAAGATATAGACTGCATTAAATGAAGCCAGACTGTGGACGTAGAGACAATAGAACAGATGGCGATTTCAATCTCCTTGGCATTGATGACACTTGTTCACATTGCTTTTGTGATTATTACTCTGATAGTAAAATTATAATCGAACTTAGCAAATTACCAGACGCTCTCGAGTCTCTCGTCCATAGTTTTTTTATTCTGTTCTGCCATTTCTTAGCAATGAAGCTTTCCTCTTCAAATGTGGTAATAGGAAATGGCAGCCATTACAGCTTCTTTAGAGGTCCCCGAATATTTGTTTTTAGGCCCCTGGCAAATGTGGCATCTGTAATCTAGGTGCCAAAGTCTACAGAAACTGCAATGGCAGCCATTATATATTGCTACCTTTGCAAAATAAAGGACAGAATATTTTCATAGGTGATTTATGAGGAGAAAAAATGAATCAAGTATTAAATGGTTAGGAGAAACTATTGCTTCGGAAATCTAACCAAACCCAATGTGAAGCATTGACTTCAAATCGCCTATTCCTCATTATAAAACTCAATCATTTCGATGGATTTTCTTGCCTTAAAGGAAATCTGTCTCCAGGTTTTTGCTACCCAATCTGAGATCAAAATAATGTAGGGACAGAGACCCTGATTCCAACTATGTGTCACTTACTGGGCTGCTTGCTGTAGTTTTCTTAAAATCACTTTATCGATAGGAGATTATCACTAGAGGAATACTTGGCTTCCTTTCTTGGCATTTCTTTGGGGTCATTACCACTCAACCGGCTCATCAGTTCTTGTGCAGGATTAATTTAAGAGTCAGATCAGAAAGTGCTACATGCAGCCAGCTATTAATACCGGACTGCTGCCCAAAATGTACAACTTTACGTTAGTTGTGTACGGCTCAGACTTGAAAAGAAAAAAAAAATCTGGAAACGATTGATAGATTGAAACCTGCTGACATGCCCCACATAGCATAAAAAATACAAATGCTCCGAGAATAGTGGCACTCCTGATTTGCTGATTCCCGGAGGTCATGTGACATTGTTATGTCTCTTGACCACTGCAGCAAATTAGCTGTTGCTGATCGGCTGCAGCCTGCACACTTCCATCAAATGGAGCCGTCTTGTCTGATGAAATTTTATGGCTATGTGCACACGGTTAGTGATGAGCGAGCATGCTTGTTACTTGAGATTTATGAGCATGCTCGGGTGTTTTCCGAGTATCTTCAGTGTGCTCGGGTGTTACGTTTGAGTCACTCCGTGCGCATGATTTGCGACTGTTTGACAGGTTTAATACATGTGAGGAATACCTGTTTCTTAGGCATTCCTCATATGTATTAAAGCTGCCAAACAGTCGCAAATCATGAACACGGAGTGACTCAAACAGTACACCCAAGCACGCTGAAGATACTCGACGAGCACCCGAGCATGCTCACCGAAAGGATTAACAGAACGTACTCGCTCATCATTATACACGGTGCATTTTTTTATGCGTTTTTGATGCTGGAAATACGCACGGAATTGGCCCCTAAAACGCATTGCAAACCTTATCCCTGCATTTTCTATCAGATTTTGCCAGATCTGTGCACATGATCAGTAATTTTCCTTACAGAATTTCATGTTCATTAAAAGAAGCAGCATGTCCATTCTTTTTGCAATTTTTGCCAACATTTTTCCTATACAATGCATTGCAGCGTTTTTGCTGCCAAGAGGTGCAGAACCTTGCAGAAACGTTGCAGAAATTTCTGCAAGCAAATACTGATCGTGTGCACATATCCGAAGTGCTAACACCAATTAGCAGACGACGCTGATTTTTCACTACTTATTCATTGTGTTCATATAGCTATCAATGGCAAGCCATCTAGATAATGTGGTGGATAAAGAGTTCTGAACTCGGATGCTGACAGGATCCGACAGCTGAGTGTATGATCCAGTGGGACAACAGTCTTATGTTAGAATGTAGGTCTGTCTCTTCACCACACATTATGCTTCTTATTTATCACAGAACCTCATTTCATTTTTCCGGCTCAAATGATTGTAGACACTATGAATAAAAACATGGATCACTGACAGTAGGAAAAGGCCGCAGCTCATCCTATCTGCTTTTTTTTATCAAAAATGTTCTTCTTTTTCAGCAATGTTCATATATTCATCATCAGGTAAATTCTGTACTAGCACAAAGTGACTTTTTGGAGGGTTTTTTGAGATACTTGCTTTAACGGGATCCTGTCAGTAGGATCAACTCTCCTAAACCATGGACATGTAGATCATAGGAAGTTTAATAAAATGATACCTTGATATCTGTGATCCGATGTCTTATTCCAGATGTTTTTCTTATATGTAAATGAGCTGTTCAGTATTATGGACTGGACCCTGATCTGCATGAGAATCTGCCTCCAGAGACTATTTTAAATAAAAGGGGGATTTACCGAGTTACCAGTATGTTGTGTAATAACTGGCAGTCTGCGCTCCTGATCTCAATGCAGAGCTGTGCGTGATTATACCTGACACATCTGCAGGTTCCTCTCAGCTTCAGCCTCCAGCTCACAGGCAGACAGTGGTGCAATACAGCAGAGCTGTGAGAGCTGCAGCTGCAAATGTGTTTGTTAGGCTGTGTGGCCACTATGCGTTTTTTAAGCGTTTCCGCAGCGGCAATTCCGCCGCAGAAACACTTGAAAAATGCTTGGTAGAAGGTCTGCTATGTTTCCCAATGATAAGCCGCATGTGCTGTGCACATGATGCGGAAATTTCCACTGCGGATTATCATTGCGGAAAAATCTGCAGCACTACCAATTATTTTGCGTAATCGCAGCGTTTTCGCTGCCACTGACTTGCATTGATTCGCTTAATATCCGCATGACTACATGTGCACATGCGAATATTAAGCAATTCAATTTGCGGATGGTACCCAGGTCTGGAGAAAAGGAGACTCTCCTCCAGACCCTGGTACCATAGTACCTGTAAAAAAAAAGAGAATTTAAAATAAAAATATACATTATACTTACCTTCTGATGGCCCCCGGTCTCAAGAGCGATGCGTCCTGGCTTCCCGGCAGCTCGTGATAGTCTAAAAGGACCTGCAGTGACGTCATTTAGTCATGAGACGGGTCACGCGACCGCTGACTTCGGCGGTCGCGTGACCTGTCACATGACTAAATGACGTCATGGAAGGTCCTTTTAGACCACCGCGAGCCGCCCAACACACCGGACGCACTGGAGGAGACCGGGGGCCATCAGTGTTATGATCTGCTACAAGCACTAAGGAAAGACAGGAGATCTGTCCCTACAATAGAACTAAGCTAAATCCCTACGATGTAATGGGGAACCTGATCCTACGATCAGACCCGCTAAAGTCCTCGGCTAGTCTGTACGAAGACCTATAGATGCAAGGGAGGGATCCCTACAAGAACTAGGGACTGGGATAAAGTTGGGCACCTCCTAGCAGAAATAGTAGCAGTAAAAGACAAACACACAACATAAAGCACCAGGCTAATTTAAGAGTAGAAATTACAATGAAGTCCAGCAAGGCCAGGAGGGCGGAGCAGGATTAAATAGGCAAACAAGGTCATGTGACCAGCAAGATAGAAAAAACCTAACAGGAGAGTTCTAACAATCAGAAGGTGAGTATAATGTTTATTTTTTAGTTTTTACCATTATTTTACTATACATGCCGTTTGCATGGATTTATATAGTGTGGCCAAGTTGTCAAGCACTTTCCAAGTGATGCTAAAATCGCTTGGAAAGCGCTTGACAACCCGCATGCAAAATCACATGTGAAAAACGCTTCATTTACGCTTGTCCCTGGCAGGAAAAACGCATGTAAAATCTCTTTTTATTTAAAATAATCTCTGGAGGCAGATTCTAATGCAGATTAGAGTCTGGCCCATAGATCTAAAAAGATCATTTACTTATAAGAAAAGCATGGCTTTCTCTGGAATAAGACATCAGATCACAGATATCAAAGAATCACTTTATTCAGCTTTCTATGACTTACAGGCTCATATCGTAATGCATTATTATTATTGTTCAATGTATGCAATATTCTATGTCATGATATTATACTAATGCATTAACGTTGTATCTACCATAGAATATCATCTCATAGAGCAATAGAGGATACATCATATAAGATGAGTCCTATGGCAAAACGGTCAAAGATCTTACCCAAAGCAGATAAAGAGAATGAAGATCTAGGCTATGTAGTTCCTGTCTTCAGAGGACGGTATGTGTATAGTCTGTTTATTCTTGTATCCAGCCATTCAATCCTTGTGACTTTTACATGGCACCTGTTCTACAAAGTTTCCTATGACATGCACCATAAAATGCATTCCTTGCGATTGTGACTGGGAGGAATGTTGCTATAACTTTTTGTTGCCTGTATGCATCATAGAAAACTAATGGAAACTGGCTTATGTTACCTACACTGGGCTTCGGGAGTAAAAAATGTGCAATCAGATTTAAAAATTAAGAAGCGACCTTATTGGTTGTTATGACCAGGGGTGGACATATCATTGGTGCAGCATGTGCCGCCGCGCAGGGGCCAAAGACGTGAAGGGGCCCACTTTTACTTCCAAAGCAGTGGACTTGTACATTATGATGAGCTATTGGACTACAAAGGGCCCCATATACTGCTCTGGCTCAGGGGCCCTCTGCTGTCTGTCTCCGCTACTGGTGAGTGATGGCAGTATTACAACTTTTTGTTGTTATCCCATATATTTTACTATGAGACTTTTCATACAGAATGAAATAGACTGTGCTTTTAAGCAAAAACTTCAGAATTATTTAACATCTCTCTATGAAGTAGGATTTATATTTTTTTACGTTAGTGATGGATCTTGTTTAGCTACACAATTTTTGTGGATTTGGGTTATTAAGGGCAACCATGGGGAATCTAATATCCCTATACCTGCCCTTCTCTAGTTTGTATTGTTGCAGAAGGAGGAATTCTGCCATTGACTTTCCTTTAAGGAATTGCTCATAACAGAGTCACCTATGTATATTCTTCAAGATACCGCCAAACCGTTTCAAATAAATACCTTCTCAATTTCTATAAATTGCAGTCAGGTAAATGTCAGTGGGATCACTGACACAGAAGAAGAAAGAATCATGGAGTCAGCAGGATATGTTGCTCGAAGGAAACTACTCTCAACTGGAGAAGGAATTAGTGTGTCCAGAAGCGCTTCTTCATCGGCAGCACATTCTGAGACATTCCAGAAGAAATCCAGGAGTGTCTCTATACGCGAAAAGGCAGAACGTCTCGCTCTCAAAAAGACGGTAACTGTTATACAATAGTAAAAATGCCTCTCTGCTTTGGGAATTCATTATCAGGGCTTAGCGTTAAAATAGTCTGTGGACCAAAAATAGTGTTAGTTCAAGTGGAAATTTCATTTTATAAAGGTTTATTCCCCACTGATATAGTCATGGCATCACTTTTTGATTATGGGAGTATCATTTTGAGAATTAGGGCGCCTGCAGACAAGCCTATGAAAAATCGTCCGAGTTTCATGCAGAAAAAACTGACAATTCTTTTCTAATTTTCATCCATGAGTCCGTTTTTTATGTCCGTGTGCGATCCGTTTTTATACCACTGCATTAAAACATGTACATGATCACATAGTTTCCTAGGATTGTAATAAAAATCTATCATTAAAAATCGGATGCCACTCCAATGGTCCTTGTGGGATCCGATTTTGTTCTCTCACCCTTAAGCCATGTTCAAACATTCAGTATTTGGTCAGTATTTTATATCAGTAAGCCAAAACCAGGTGAGCAACAATCAGAAGAAAAGTATAAAAGAAACACGTCACCACTTCGGCATTTTTCTCCCACTCCTAGTTTTGTCTTACAAATACTGATGTAAAATACTGAATATGTGAACGTGGCCTAAAAAGCAAAGTGCATCCGACTGTGACCAAAGGAACACAATGCTTCTTTAGCATTTCTGCCGCATTTTTCACCCACGCCTGGTTTTGCCTTACAAATACTGATGTAAAACACTGACCAAATACTGAACATGTGAACATTGCCAGAGACTTAAATGTATGAGTCTCATTCGAGAGCTAGATGAACGTAGTGCATGCTGCAACTTTTTTCTCAAGGCCACTCAGATGGAGAAAAAAACATTTTTCTAAGTGTGCCCGGCGTTGAGGGCTTTCTGGGATGGAGTCTTCACTGTTACACAAGAGGTGATTGGGGTAACAATACCTAGGACCCCAGAGGCCACACTATTATATTTGTTCCTTATGTTCAAATACGCATACAAAACATCGTTATTAAGACATCTCCTCCAAGCTGCCAAAACAATAATCCCCCGTTGTTGGAAATCAGTAGACCCCCCCTTCTTTAGAAGAATGGTTTGTGTAGATTGTTAAGGTCCATACTGGTGCTAAACTAGCTCAGAATCACCTTCATTCTTAGGATTTAGGATTGGTTGAGAGATCCTAGAGGTTCAACTCACACCATTTATAAAGTAATGACATAGCCTAAAGTTAAGCCAGACCACACCATAGAAATACCCTTCTAAGGCCGTCTGCACATGCTGCAAAAATAATATGCAGAAGAATCAAAAATCCATTTACTGTAGATTGTGTCTTATATTTTCTGCTGATTTGTTTCCACTGCTTTTAAACTGTGTTAAAGAAAGCCCTCTTCATTTACATTTACTGAACCTTATTTGCATAATCATTGTCAAAAATCTGTGCCAAACAGTAGCACTGGAGTATACTGTAACCTAAGGCCTATGTGCATCTAGTGCAGTTTTGGAACAGCTTTTGAAGGCTAAGTACACACTGTGCGATAGCTTGCATCCAGGGCTTAGCTACGTTCTTGTGCTCCTTTGAAAAGTCTGACATCACTGCAAAAGAGCACAAACGGAGTCCATTTTATATATGTTTGTTTCATTGTAATGAATGATACCTTTTTTCAGGGATTCAGATGGAAGCTCCTGCCAGGAGCCATCATATCAATGCTGAATGCAGTGTGTACTTAGCTTAATGGCTTTTTTTCTATATGTAACTTGTCTTCAGTGTCCATTTCTGCTTTTGTCAGTAAAAAATCTAGAAATGCATCAATCTCCTTTGTGCAAAGTTGTGAGCTTTGACTCTGTACATCAGGAGTTCCATGCTGTGAATAGTCAGGACTTGTGCACTTCATGGCAAAGAAGGACATATGAGCTGCAATGTATCAAAACTTGTGTAATGTACAGGGCTGCCATCAGGGCATTACTGCCCTTACTACTGTATGAGGCCCGGTGAACAGAAACAAAAAGGGAGGCCCGCGGACCTGTGCCCCCGGCCTGCCCTGGCCCCCCTCTCTTTGCCTCAACTCATCGGGCCTCAGGAAGTCAGGGACAACAGTTCAGAGCATAATGCACCCGGCGGCCGGAAATGAGCGCTTAACCTTTAAACCGCCGCTGGGTACATCATGGTCCTGACGCTGGTCACGTGACATGCTGTGCGCTCACTTTCATTTTGGAGCAGAGCAGCGTGCATGCCACGCATGGATTGGAACCGCATGGGACAGGCAGGCAGACTTCGGCGGCGGCGACAGCAGTGGGAGGTAGGCAGACTGTGTGTTTGTTTGTGTCGAGGAGGCCAGGGCAGAGCAGCGGGCAGTGTATGAGGACTGAGGGAGGTTGCTGAGGGGTTTCTAGCAAGGGGAGGCCACTGAGGGCGTTTGCTGGCCCTGTGAGGCTGTTTGTTGGCTGCGGAGCTAGGGTGGAGCATGGGCGGAGTCTCAAAGGGGCCCCAAAATTTTACCAGTATGGGGCACCGAAATTCCTAGTGGCAGCCCTGGTAATGGATGCACCAGGCAGCCTAAGTAAGATGTTCTTTCCTGACCTGTCTTTCACACCTCTGTGTACATTTCACACTGAAGAAAATTAGGCAGCCTCCTGTGAAATGTCAGCAACTTCAGCTGCCTGCCTACAACTTAGAGGTCAAGATTAAGAAACTGGAGCGCACTAAGATCACTTTTAAATTAACCTTTAAAATAATTTACCGGATTTGAGTAACATGTAAACTGAAGTGAAATTTCATATGGTGTTACTATCACGATCACCTTGCACAAATATTTTAGCCACCTTATAGCAACTGAAAAAGTTTGGAATGGTGTATAAATGTAGAATGAGGCAAATTTTCTTCAGGGTACGTGCCAATGATGAGTATTTGGTGAGCTTTTGATGTTACAGGTTTTGGGCAACATTTCTGCACCCATTGGGTAAATTAGGTTACTTGTATTCTTTTCATTGCATTTTTTAGGCTGTGTGCCCACGGTGAGCTTTTGGTGAGTGCGCATTTTCGACCTGCGGTGCGTGTTTCAAATCCACAACATGTCAATTTGTCTTCTGAGTACGCTGCGTTTTATGTGCAGATTTTTCCCATAGATTTGTATTCGATGCCGAAAATTCACAGTTAAAAAACGCACATGCGTTTTAGGGTAAGTGCACACACGTTGTGTTTTTTCTGCACGTTTTTTGCACCAAAATCTGCACGAAATTTGCTGATAACTTTTCTCTGGCAGGAGATTAGCTGCGTCAAAAACGCAGGTTAAGCTGCGTTTTTAGTTGCGTTTTTTTGCTGCGTTTTTTTCCTGAGTTTTTTTTGTTGAATTCTGTCTCATGTTCATGCTAATAAAGTTTAGTGACTACAGGGGGAAAAACAATGTTGTCTCTATCATTTCTGGCCCCAAAATGCTGCAAATACACAGCAAAATACGCCGGTACGTGTTTTTGCTGCGTATTTGTAGCATTTTTCATCACCTCCATTACTTCATATTGATGAAAAAACACTGAAAAAATGCTAAAAGAAATGACATGTCACTTTTTTCAGTGTTTTTCTAATCACTGAAAATACGCAGCAAACAAAAAGCAACATGTGGGAACAGTGAATTCTGGTTTCTCATACACTTTGCTGGTACTGCCAGACACAGCTGAAAATTTACATAAAAATCTGCAGCAAATACGCGGCAAAACACAACGTGTGTGCACATACCCTTAGTGCGTTTCCACAGCAGAAACGCATCAAAAATGCATAAAATCCACACATGACTGTGTCAAAGCCAAATACCAAGAAGTATCAAAAAGAAAGCAGCTTTATATAAAACATGACACATCAAAAAGAGACAAAACCGCAACATCAAAAACGCAATGAAAATGCGCTGAAAAATGCAATGTAAAAACGCAAGTGACCTAATTTACTTAAGGCCACGTGCACACATTGAGTATTTGATCAGTATTTTACCTCAGTATTTGTAAGCCAAAACCAGGAGTGGATCAGTGGAAAAGTATAATAGAAAGACGTCACCACTTCTGTATTTATCACCTCATCCTGGTTTTGCCTTACAAATACTGAGGTAAAAAACTCAACACTCAGCAAAAGTGCGCAGATTCAAAAATTCACCAAAATCTCATTGTGGGAACTTAACCTGATACACGGCACATTATCTGAAGTTCTGATCATATTTGCATCGGCAGCCCCCATCTGGGGTTATGTCAGCCATTTCAATATTATTTTTATTGCAACAATAGCATACTCTGCAGTCTATTGTTGCAAAAATGTTGATGGATCTTCATAGCATCATGGCTTATAAACAATTAGATATTATGCTAGTAGGAAGAAAGCCTAAGGCCACATTCCCATGATGAGCTTTTAGGAAGTTTTTGTTTTCTGCACCTATTATATAAATTAGGTTACTTTTGTTTTTTCATTGCATTTTTGTGTGCGTTTTTTTTACATGTTTTTTTATCGCGTTTTTGACTCTGATAGGCTATGTGCCCACGATGCAGAAATGCTGCAGATTTTTTCCGCTTCTCCCTGGCAGGAAAAACGCATGCGGATTTTACATGCGTTTTTCCTGCCAGGTAGAAGCATTTGTCAAGCGTTTTTGCATGAATTTCTGCATGCGGGTTATCAAGCGCTTTTCCAAGCGATTTTAGCATCACTTGGAAAGTGCTTGACAACTTGGTCACACTATATAAATCCATGCAAACAGCATGGATTTATGTAGTGTGACCAAGTAATAGTTAAAAAAAAAAAGAAGAATAAGAATGGTAAAAAATAAAAAATAAACATTATACTTACCTTCCGATGGCCCACGGTATTTTCTCTGCTCCGTCCGGCCTGTTGTATGACTCGCGGTGGTGTGAAAGGACCTGCCATGACGTCATTTAGTCATGTGACAGGTCACACGACTGCCTACGTCAGCGGTCGCGTGACCTGTTTCATGACTAAATTACGTCATGGCAGGTCCTTTCACACCACCGCGACCCATACAACAGACCGGACGCATCGCTGAGGAGACGGGGGGCCATCGGAAGGTAAGTATAATCTTTCTTTTTTATTTTATTCTCTTTTTAACAGATACTATGGTACCCGGGTCTGGAGGAGAGTCTTCTCTTCTCCAAACCCGGGTACCATCCGTACATAGAATCGCATAATATCCGTATGTGAAAATGTACTGACACGGATATTATGCGTTTCAATACAAGTCAATGGCGGCAGTTACGCTGCATGTCCGCAAAATTAATGGACATGCTGCGTATTTTTCCGCAATGATAATTCGCAGCAGAAACTTCCGCAGCATGTGCACAGCACATGCGGATTATCATTGGGGACCATGGGGCACATGGAAATTCCGCGGCAAAAACGCTTGAAAAACGTATAGTGGGCACGCAGCCATAAAGCTGCTTTGTACGTGATACTTCCTGGTATTTGGCTTTAACAAAACTTTATTGATGCAGTCATGTGCATATTACATGCATTTTTGGTGAGTTTCTGCTTCAGAAACGCACTAAAAACGCATGTGCATTTTTTACCTGCGTATTTTCCTCATCTAATGCAATTCTATGGAAAAAATCTTCACACAAAACTCAACGTACCTGCAGGAGAAATTAACATGTTGCAGAACTGAAACGTGCACCGCAGGTCAGTTTAGGAAGAAAGGAGAAAATCTAGCATCCGGATAGTATAAAAGCAATATATTTATTGAAAAAATGTTAAAAAATGGAGTAATCCAGGTCACAATTACACATAAATATCGCAAACGCATTTCAGACTGTGCGTCTTTATTCATAGCAATGAATAGCGATGCTGGATTTTCTCCTTCCTCGATGTTTCCACTGCAGCATTGCAGCTTTCTCCGGGCAACGGATATAAAGTAGTGGGTGAGCTGACACTAATCTTATGATTACTTTGTTTTTGCAGGTCAGTTTACGCTCAGTAAAAAAAAAACACAGCTGACCCTAATGCCGAGCTGCTATCAGTCAGTGCGGGGAGTGCGGTTACAGCTGAAGCTCTCTATACACAGAGCGGTGACTGAACCTGCGCCGGCGCCACCCCAGTGACTGACACCCGAACGCTGCCGGGAGGAATAAAGTTCATTTTCTCCTGGCAGCATGGGTCTAACTGCGGCACTGAGCAGATTCAGAACAATGTGATTCCCCAGGTCAGTACGAGTACGCAGATACCAAACATGTATAGTTGTTATTTTATTTATGGTAAGTGGTGAAAACAAATTTGGAAATTTGTAAGAACATTTTTTTTTGCTTGTGTCTCCATTTTCCAAGACCTGTAACGTTTTCATTTTTCTTGATCTGGGGCTGAATAATGGCTTATTATTTGTCCCCTGAGCTGATGTTTTTATTGATACCATTTCAGGGGAGATATGATGCTTTGATCGCCTCTTATTGCAATGTTGCAGCGCCAAAAATACGTAAGTCTGGCATTTAGATTTTTTTTTCTTCACACCATTTACCAATTGGATTAATTTATTTTAGATTTTGATGGAACAGACATTTGGAAACACAATGATGCCAAATTTGTGCATTTTTTTAATTATTTTATTTTTAATGGGGCAAAAAGGGGGTGATTTTGAACTTTTTCTTCATCATTTTAAAAACTTTTTTTTCTATCTGATCACTTGTGTTATACATAGTAGGGCATCAGCACTGCTATGCATTGCTAAAATCACGATCTCTTATGAACGCCAGCCACGGTCTGGCTTTCACAGGAGGATTGTAATGACAGGCACGGGGGTCTACAGCAGATCGTCGGCTGTCATAACAATCCATCGTCGCCCCGCGATCACGTCACGGGCACACCCATGGGAGTATAGAGCGACACGTCTCCCTATCGACGCTTGTTAAATGCCGCTGTCAGAGATTGACAGCAGGATTTAACAGGTTAACAGCCGCAGGCAGAGCTCCTTTCCACCCCCGGCTATTACAGGCACATACATGATCACTGATTAAATCAACTGTCATGTGCCTGTGACGCGCCCCTGGGCCTGCTGCGTCGCGCGGCATCGCGCGCACGGGGGAGCTTACCCGGATCCGGATCAGATGGGGGTAGTAGTCTCGTGGCGGTGATCCGGTCCGTGCCCAGGGAGTCAAGCTGAACGGCAGTGTCTTGAATAGTAGGGTGTTGTACGACTACGCCACCCGTTGAATGCAGCTTTAGGGCCGCTGCTGCAGGACAGTCCGCTGAGGCCGGTGATATGGTTGCGCAGCGTAGATGGTATAACCCCCAACGGGAGGGGTACGGCCTCAGGGCAGCAAGTGTAGATGATGATGGTAGTGATGGTGCGGCAAGGAAGCTCAGAGACGTGTGATGCAGTTTCAGGGTTTTTACTCACAGGTGTTGCTCCGGTCACTCCGGCCTTGAGTGACCACCCGAGTCGTGCTGCGTCCACCAGGTGTGGGACTCGGCCAACCCCCAGGCAGTTCCAGAGCGTGGTCCTGAGCTCCCCTCTCTTCCTTCCTACTGGCCGTTCCCACCAGGGACCCACCTTTGTCCGGCTCCCTCGGGCCTCTTGGTGGTAAAACCTTCTCTGGCTTTCCTGACCCTATTCGTGGTATGCCTTCCTGGTGAGTGTGGTGAGGGTCGTGCCAAAGCTTGACCACGACCTCCGGTTCCTGGTTAAGGATATCTTGCCTCTGCCAGCTTGGGATCCGGTACCCTTTTCTGCCAACCCTTCACCCGTTCACTTGTGGGATCTCAGGGTTCCCTCTTGTCCTGCGTCTCTGGGCCTTTCTTCCTCCTCCTCTCCACTACAGGCCTGGCCCTGGAGCTGGGCCCAGCCGGAGCCACAGCTCCCTGTCAGCCCTCCTGGCTGAGCTCCTCTCTGAACTCACTCCCTGAACTCACCCTGTTCCTAGATGGTGCCCACCTTATATACTCCCTCTATGTGTGAGCCCAGGTGACTAGCACCCAATGGGCTCCTACCTCTATGCCCAGAGCCCCTCCCCTATCTGCCCCTACACTACTGGGATGTTCCTCCCCCCCTCCCACTCCAGCCAGGGACAGACGCTGTCGTACCTGCACATCTACTTGGTGGGAGTACCGTTGTTCTGTCCCCCGGAAATGGGATGAGTGTAGTGCATGCAGCTATCTGAGCTCAGTCCCACACTCCATCCTTACCCGGGAGTGGAATACCACACCTCTGGTTTGAGGTGTAATACCCCTGTAGCAGCCGAGTCCTCGGGGTGCTACATTCCCCCCTGGTAAATCACAGCACGTCCTCGGGCTGGAAAAGAATAAAACATACCAAAACATACAAACTTTTAAAATATACACTAACATGTAAAACATCATCAGAAGATATAACATTACAGGTAACTTTTTAGATTACTATCTTAGCAGCATAAACTTTTGATATAAAACTTTTCCATATAAAGCATTCTTGTTCCTCCGGCCACGGTGCAACTTGTGACCGGGTAAAGTGCAACAGTCACTGGTAGAAAAACAGTTCTTTATAAAACCAGAAGGGGGCGCTTTAGGAAGCGCAACTATTTACAGGGTATGGCCGCACTCAGTCCTTGGCCAGTGGGGAATAGGGGAATGGCTGCTCACAGTCCTCAGCCTGATTAGGGATAGGGACACACACAGGTAACAGTTCACACTAGTCCCAACGGGGACCGCATTCTGATTAGCAGCATGTCAAGTACCCCTACGGGTAACTATATACAGTTTCAGTTTATGCTACTTCCCTTCAGCAGCGGTGTCCTCTCCTTGTCTTCTCCTGAGGGTAGTCTTCAGACCCGTCCGGGTCCTCTTGTTCCTCCTCATACCGCAGCTCTTCCTCCGTCAGCCGGTGCACATGAAGGGCGTATGGTCCTTTTGCACACTGATGCCGGGTGAAGGTGACCTCGTCACCCAGGTAAAGGTCACGTCCACGGTGTCCCTCTGGCAGGTGGGACTCGACATCCCTGCGGGTAACAAAGACGTCGCCGGGGGTTCTGTGATCCCTGATAAAGCCCCAGCCGTGCTCCATTTGAAATTTTATTACAGTCCCGGTGGCGCGGGGACCGTGGGCCGCACGGGGGTTTCGTCGGGTCCGGCTTTTCTGCTCCGCACTTTGGACCTGCAGCCGCTCCTCGCGGACCCGCCTCTCTCGCCGTTCTTTGTTGAAGACCTCTAGTTGTTGTCGGCAGCACTCCGCACGCTGGGCTGCGGCCGCCCGGGTCTCTTGGGTGAACCCCATGAGGTTTTCACCGGTGGGGTCCCATGCGAACTGCGCCTCCTCCAGCGGGAGTGGGGTGATCTTGGCGGGCGCCGGAGCCGGAATCAGGGGCTCACACAGGGGCCATTCCTTCCGGAATCGGGGACTGATGTATTCCGGTGGCCACTCAAAGGGCTGCCCATCCGCGCAAGTGTGTTGCGCAAATAGGTCTTCGCCTAGGGGCAGCACTGTGGAGGTTGAGGGCGCGATAGGGGCAACGGCGCCCGGATTCACCAGGCCTTTCGACCAGGCCGGTGGCACTCTAAAGGTGAAGGGCACTGTGGAAACGGCGGCGCCCGGGGGTACTCGGCCTTGCGACCAGGCCGGTGGCGTTTCCTGCTTGGCCGCGCTCTGGATTGAGGCGCGTGACGTCACAGGGGGCGCGGCCGCGGCTCCTGCCGCTTGAGGCCTAGTTTGGAGCGGTGGCGGTGCAGTAACGGGCACGGTCGGTGGGATTTCGGGCTCTGCGACGGGGAGCTGGGGCAGGCTTACGGCTACTAGGCTTGGGGTGGTGACGTCCCCTTTACCTGCTTCCGTCTCTTCAGCTCCTTCCACGGCGTCGTCTCCGGCCTTCGTCCCTCCTGCACCATCCTCAGAGGCAGACAGGCTCCTCGTCCCGGGTGGCGTTCTTTGCTGGCGGGTTCCAGCCTGCAGGGCCATTTCTCTGCTCCACTCGGCCAGCACTTCTTGCTGCACTCGGGCCATCTTCCGAGCCAAGCCCTCCAGCGCGGTCTGTGCATGCTCCCGATCTTTGGGGAGCTGTGCCAGGATCTCCACCAGGCCTTCTGGGGTGGCGGCCTGCAACAGGCTCCTGACCACAGGGTCGGTGCTGCCTGACTCTCCCTCCATCTCCGGGTGCGATCTCTCCAGACTCCTCCAGGCTGCACCCATCCTCTCTCTTTTGTTCTTGATCCGCCCATACTGAGGGTGGTCCCGGGGCCACTTGGTGATTGTCAGTTCCAGGGGCAGACCCCTCGCTCTGATGGACATCTCTATCATTGCAGTCCCTGCTGGTGGGGGCGGTCTCCGCTTTTGGCGCTCTTCTGGGACCAGGCCCACGATGGGAGGTGGTCTCTTGCCACCCTCTGGCACGCCCATAATGGCGTCCGCTCTGCCAGGGCGGGAAATCGTCTCAGATGGCGGGAATCGTCTCCTAATGGCGGGAAACTCCGTGGATGGCGGGAAAAGGCTGCAGATGGCGGGCAAACGGCGGGAAACGACCCGAGATGGCGTCCGATGGCGGGGACCCTCTGGAATTGGCGGGAGACTTCTTCTTACGGTACATGTAAACTTTTCTTCAGGCACGCAGTACCCGGTAGTTGCGGGCACGAGATCCTGCCGACTACGCCAAAGTTGACGCGCCCCTGGGCCTGCTGCGTCGCGCGGCATCGCGCGCACGGGGGAGCTTACCCGGATCCGGATCAGATGGGGGTAGTAGTCTGGTGGCGGTGATCCGGTCCGTGCCCAGGGAGTCAAGCTGAACGGCAGTGTCTTGAATAGTAGGGTGTTGTACGACTACGCCACCCGTTGAATGCAGCTTTAGGGCCGCTGCTGCAGGACAGTCCGCTGAGGCCGGTGATATGGTTGCGCAGCGTAGATGGTATAACCCCCAACGGGAGGGGTACGGCCTCAGGGCAGCAAGTGTAGATGATGGTGGTAGTGATGGTGCGGCAAGGAAGCTCAGAGACGTGTGATGCAGTTTCAGGGTTTTTACTCACAGGTGTTGCTCCGGTCACTCCGGCCTTGAGTGACCACCCGAGTCGTGCTGCGTCCACCAGGTGTGGGACTCGGCCAACCCCCAGGCAGTTCCAAAGCGTGGTCCTGAGCTCCCCTCTCTTCCTTCCTACTGGCCGTTCCCACCAGGGACCCACCTTTGTCCGGCTCCCTCGGGCCTCTTGGTGGTAAAACCTTCTCTGGCTTTCCTGACCCTATTCGTGGTATGCCTTCCTGGTGAGTGTGGTGAGGGTCGTGCCAAAGCTTGACCACGACCTCCGGTTCCTGGTTAAGGATATCTTGCCTCTGCCAGCTTGGGATCCGGTACCCTTTTCTGCCAACCCTTCACCCGTTCACTTGTGGGATCTCAGGGTTCCCTCTTGTCCTGCGTCTCTGGGCCTTTCTTCCTCCTCCTCTCCACTACAGGCCTGGCCCTGGAGCTGGGCCCAGCCGGAGCCACAGCTCCCTGTCAGCCCTCCTGGCTGAGCTCCTCTCTGAACTCACTCCCTGAACTCACCCTGTTCCTAGATGGTGCCCACCTTATATACTCCCTCTTTGTGTGAGCCCAGGTGACTAGCACCCAATGGGCTCCTACCTCTATGCCCAGAGCCCCTCCCCTATCTGCCCCTACACTACTGGGATGTTCCTCCCCCCCTCCCACTCCAGCCAGGGACAGATGCTGTCGTACCTGCACATCTACTTGGTGGGAGTACCGTTGTTCTGTCCCCCGGAAATGGGATGAGTGTAGTGCATGCAGCTATCTGAGCTCAGTCCCACACTCCATCCTTACCCGGGAGTGGAATACCACACCTCTGGTTTGAGGTGTAATACCCCTGTAGCAGCCGAGTCCTCGGGGTGCTACACCTGCATCAAAGTCACTGAGCTGGCATATGACGTAAGTTTACGTCATATGTTGTGGGTAGGGGTTAAAAAGTAACCATTGTTTTAATTGTTATATCATAAATCAATAGTACAGGTGGAAATAACAAACTGTAATATGTCTCATCAGAGCAATTATTATTCTTATTATTTATTATTATAGTGCCATTTATTCCATGGTGCTTTACATGTGAAAAGGGGTATAATACAACAACAATTACAATAATCTTTAACACAATGTGACAGCGACTGGTACAGGAGGAGCGAGGACCCTGCCCGCAAGGGCTCACAATCTATAAATCTGCTTCTTTATAATAATTAATAATAATTATAATAATTTTTATTTATATAGCGCCAACATATTCCGCAGCACTTTACAATTAAGTGGGGACATGTACAGACAATAAATTCAATACAAGGTAAGACAGTTTAAACAGTTAAATTTGGAGTGAGGTCCCTGCTCGCAAGCTTACAATCTGCAAGGAAATGGGGGGACTCAAAAGGTGAAAAGTGCTTGTGATTTCAGGTCTAGCAATTATAATAAATAGGGATTTTCATATAAGGCTGCATGATCGTGTGCATGGAGGGTGTAGAGACAGATAAATAGTAGGGAGCAGATTCTGAATAATATTTAGAAGAAGGGAACAGGGGAAAGTTAGTTTACTGAGTTGAGGTGGTAGGTTTGTTTAAAGAGATGGGTTTTTAAAGCGCGCTTGAAGATGTGGGGGGCTAGGCATCAGTCGGATCGTCTGGGGTAGTGCATTCCAGAGAGCTGGTGCAGCACGAGAGAAGTCTTGGAGACAGAGGTTCGAGGTTCGGATTATGGGGGATGTTAGTCTTAGGTCATTTGTAGAATGGAGGACACGTGTAGGGCGATAGATAGAGATGAGAGAGGAGATATAAGGTGGTGCAGAACTGTGGGGAGCTTTGTGGGTGAGAGCGATGAGTTTATATTGGACCCTGTAGCGAATGGGCAACCAGTGTAATGACTGGCACAAGATGGAGGCATCGGTGAAGCAGGTGGACAGAAATACGACCCTGGCTGCCGCATTCAGGACGGATTGGAGAGGAGAAATTTTGGTAAGATCGAGACCGATCAGAAGGGAGTTGCAGTAGTCCAGACGAGAGTGAATAAGAGCGACAGTAAGAGTTTTAGCAGTTTCAAAGGTGAGAAAAGGTCGGATTCTAGAGTTGTTTTTAAGATGCAGGTGACAAGAGCGAGTGAGTGATCGGATATAGGGAGTAAAGGAAAGGTTAGTGTCGAATATGACGGGCGTGCTGCTTGGGAGTTATGGTTGAACCCTCCAAGGTAATTTCGATGTTAGGTAGAGTTAGGTTAGTAGAGGGGAGAAACACAAGAAGTTCAGTTTTGGAGAGATTCAGTTTAAGATAGAGGGAGGACATGATGTTAGAGACAGCAGACAGACAATTCTTGGTATTTTGTATTAGGGTAGGGGTGATGTCTGGGGAAGAAGTGTATAATTGGGTGTCGTCAGCATAGAGATGATACTGGAACCCCAATCTGCTGATTGTTTGTCCAATAGGGGCAGTGTATAGAGAGAAGAGGAGGGGGCCTAGGACTGAGCCCTGCTGAATCCTGATAGTAAGGGAATGAGGAGAGGAGTAAGAGCCAGCAAACGATACAGTGAAGGAGCGGTCAGAGAGATAGGAGGAGAACCAGGAGAGAACTGTTTCCTTGAGGCCTATACAGCGGATCATAGTGAGGAGGATCTGGTGACCCACAGAGTCAAATATGGCAGAGAGATCCAGGAGAATCAGCAGGGAGCAATGTCCTTTGTATTTAGCTGTTAGTACATCATTAGAGACTTTAGTGAGGGCAGTTTCAGTGGAGTGTAAATAGCGGAAACCAGATTGTAGAGGGTCGAGAAGAGAGTTATCTGAGAGATAGTGGATTAGACAGGAGTGGACCAAGCGTTCCAGGAGTTTAGAGATGAAAGGAAGGTTAGAGACAGGTCTGTAGTTAGCAGTGCAGTTCTTGTCCAGGGATGGCTTTTTAAGTAAAGGGGTTATGATGGCATGTTTAAATGAGGAAGGAAAGATACCTGAAGAAAGAGAGAGGTTAAATATTTTAGTCAGGTGAGTGGTGACCACCGGTGAGAGAGACTGCAGGAGATCTGAAGGTGAAGAGACAGTTCTTGACAGAGAAGCAAAGAAGATTGTGGTCCGAGAGCGGGAGAGGGGAGTTAGTAAATTCATGCAGCAAGCAGAGACGGGAGAAAACCAGGTCCAGAGTATTCCCGTCTTCATGCGTAGGAGAATTAGTAAACTGTGAGAGGCCGAATGAGGAGGTTAGAGAAAGTAGATGAGAGGCATATTGGGAGGGGGGATCATTGATGCTTCTTTCTCCTCTTGGACTGATCTTTCATTCTCAAAATTCTCAATTCGCAGGTAAAATCTGTATTCAGTCAATACACGATCTAAGAACCCATCTATCTAAAATTGGAAATATTCTGAGTGTTGATCAAACTGGATTAAAACTCTTCGTGCCTCTTTTTAGTTTTGTGGGTCTTATTTGTTCTTGTTTCTAACTCCAGGGCATTCTAAGAATTGGTGCCGCAAACTGAACTGTCTATTCTAAATAAAGTCACACTAGTGCTTGGTAAAGAGGTAATATTATGTCCTGGTTCTGCGAGTCCATGCCTCTTTTAACCGGTTCCCGACCGCCCACTGTACATAAACGTCGGCGCTGCCTGGGCTCTGTGCAGCGCCGACGTTTAAAAACGGTGGGTGGTCCCGCAGCGCTCAGGACCCCCAGGGTCCTGCAAGCACTGCGATTCCGGTGCAGAGCGTCAGCTCTGACAGGGGACATCATCGGGACCTGATTGGATCAGGTCCCAATGATGTTAACCCTTTGCTATGTTCTATATGCCGCGATCTATAGTGATCGCGGCATATAGAAGATAGACAGAGGAGAAGGGGTCGTCTTACTTACCTCTCCGACGACGCCTGATACCTTCCAGGACCTGACGTTGCTATGGCAGCTGGAGGTCACATGACCGCCTCCAGATCTGCCATATATGGTGTCCTGCCAGGCTCAGTCTGCAGCTGAAGCCTGGCAGGACACACTGACTGTGAAACAGCAAAGATCTCATGTAATGTAATACATGTCTATTACATTACATGAGATCAGTGATCAGAAAAATAAAAATTAATGTCCCATACAGGGACTAAGTAAAAATGTAAAAAAAAAAGTAAAAAAAAATGTTTTTAAACTGTTAAAAAAAATCACAAAATAAATAAAAATAAATAAATAAAATATTAAACCAATAAATCCGTATATTTATGCAGAACCAAAGAAAGTACACATATTTGGTATCGCCGCGTCCGAAACAACCCGATCTATAAAACTGTCACACTAATTAACTCCTTCTGTGCACACCGTAATAAAAATAAATAAAAAACGGAGCAAAAAAATATGCTTTTTCATCATATCGCCAAACAAAAAGTGGAAAAAAATGCGATCAAAAAGCAAAATGGAAATAAAAATGGTACCACTGAAAACGTCATCTTGTTCCGCAAAAAAAAAACCACCATACAGCTCCATCAGCTGAAAAAAAAAAGTTATAGCGCTCAGAATAAAGCAATGCAAAAAAAATATTTTTTCTACAAAATTGTTTTATTGTGTAAAAGCGCCAAAACATAAAAAAAATATACAGTAAGTGTAGTATCGCTGTAAACGTACTGACCCGAAGAATAACGCTGCATGATCACTTTTACCACACGCAGAACGGCATAAAAAAAACCTCAAAAAACTATTCCTGAATTGTTGGTTTTTGTTAATTTTACCTCCCAAAAAACGGAATAGAAAGCGATCAAAAAATGTCACGTGCCCAAAAATGGTACCAATAAAAATGTCAACTCGTCCCACAAAAAACAAGCTGTCACATGACTCTGTCGGCCGAAATATGGAAAAATTATAGCTCTCAAAATATGGCGATGCAAAAACTAGATTTTACAAAAAAAAGCGTCTCTTAGTGTGTGACAGCTGTCAATCATAAAAACCCGATATAAATCTGGTATCTCTGTAATCGCACCGACCCGAAGAATAAAGTAATCTAATCAGTTATATCACACGAGGAACGGCGTAAAAAATAAATAAAACCAATTCTTCACCTGCTACTGATTTGTTTATTATGTCTCCCAAAGATCGCAGTAAGGCTCTGCCCACATTTATCCTGCGCTCTGCGCTGAGCACTTACACCAGAGTTTCCATGTAAATCTCTGAAATACGTGATTCAGACGGAACCCATGACGGAAGATTCCCTGTAATGAGGCAGATATAGGCCACTGTGGATGCCGTCTGGCCTGTGATCCCACGGTGTCATTTGTTTTAGGCATGCATAAAAGTGGGGTTGGCCACAGTTTTGTGCACTTCAGACAAAAAGGACACTGCTAAACAGAGGCCAGACGGAGTCCAGAGTAATTCTGCTGCCTCATTACAGTGAATGGATCCCGCAGGGGTTTCATCTGAATTACATCACTTGGAAATTTAGATGGAAACCCCGATGTAAGTGCTCAGCCTAGAGCGCCGGATAAATGTTACGTAAAATGTTCCCAATAAAAGCTTCAACTCAGTCCTCAAAAAAAGCTAGTCCCCACTCAGGTCCGTCATCTGTTAAAAATATAAGGGACTTCCAAGTTACTGGTAGCAGAAAGGCTCTGGAAAAGCGAAATGGCCCTTGCCCCCCAAAAGAAATTCAGAAAATGTTGTGCTCCCAAATCCAAATGCCTATTCTACAATAATTTGTTCTCCAATTGTCAAATAGCGCTCCGTCCCCCCCAGATCTCGCCGTATGGCTGAGCGGTACGATACAGCCACATATGGGGTATTGCCACTTTTAGAAGAAATTGTGTGACACATTTCGGCACCATTTTTACCCATTGCCCTGTGTGAAAATGTAAAATCTGAGGGTAAAACATTTTTTTGTGGTAAAAATATAATTATGCTTTTTTCACTGCCCAATGGAATAAATTTAAAAATTAAAAAATACTCACTACTTCCCTAGATGAATTCCTTGAGAGGTGTAGTTTACAAAATAGGGTCACTTGTGGGGGTTTCAGCTGTTTCGGCATGTCAGCGACTCTTCAAATGTGACATGGTGTCTGCAACCTATCCCAGCCAACATAGCGCTCCTTTCTCTTCCGAACTCTGCCGTACACCAAAGCAGTGGTTTTCCCCCACATATGGGGTATCGGCGTACTCAGGAGAAATTGTACAACAAATTTCATGGTGCAATTTATCCTGTTACCCTTATGATAATGCAAAATTAGGGAATGAAAAACATTTTTTTGTGGGAAAAATGTGAAAATTTTATTTTTATGGCTCAATATTATAAACTTCTGTGAAGCAGCTGGGGGTGCAAGGTGCTCACCACACATCTAGATAAGTTCCCTAAGGGGTCTAGTTTCCAAAATGGTGGCACTTGTGGGGAGTTTCCACTGTTTAGGCACATTAGGGGCTCCCCAAATGCGACATGGCATCTGCTAATTATTCAAACAAATTTTACATTCAAAAAGTCAAATGGCGCTCCTTCCCTTTCAAACCCTGCCGTGCACCCAAACAGTGGTTTGCCTCCACATATGGGGTATCGGCGTGTTCAGGAGAAATTGCACAACAAATTTCATGGTGCAATTTATCCTATTACCCTTATGATAATGCAAAATTAAGGGATGAAAAACGTTTTTGTGGGAAAAATGTGAAAATTTTATTTTTACAGCTCAATATTATAAACTTCTGTGAAGCACCTTGGGGTTCAAGGTGCTCACCACACATCTAGATAAGTTCCCTAAGGGGTCTAGTTTCCAAAATGGTGTCACTTGTGGGGGGTTTCCACTGTTTAGGCACATCAGGGGCTCCCCAAATGCAACATGGCGTCCGCTAATTATTCAAACAAATTTTACATTCAAAAAGTAAAATGGCGCTCCTTCCCTTTCAAACCCTGCCGTGCGCCCAAACAGTGGTTTGCCTCCACATATGGGGTATCGGCGTGTTCAGGAGAAATTGCACAACAAATTTCATGGTGCAATTTATCCTATTACCCTTATGATAATGCAAAGTTAAGGGATGAAAAACATTTTTGTGGGAAAAATGAAAAATGTGAAAATTTTATTTTTACAGCTCATTATTATAAACTTCTGTGAAGCACCTTGGGGTTCAAGGTGCTCACCACACATCTAGATAAGTTCCCTAAGGGGTCTAGTTTCCAAAATGGTGTCACTTGTGGGGGGTTTCCACTGTTTAGGCACATCAGGGGCTCCCCAAATGCAACATGGCGTCCGCTAATTATTCAAACAAATTTTACATTCAAAAAGTCGAATGGCGCTCCTTCCCTTTCAAACCCTGCCGTGCGCCCAAACAGTGGTTTGCCTCCACATATGGGGTATCAGCGTGTTCAGGAGAAATTGCACAACAAATTTCATGGTGCAATTTATCCTATTACCCTTATGATAATGCAAAGTTAAGGAATGAAAAACATTTTTGTGGGAAAAATGTGAAAATTTTATTTTTACAGCTCATTATTATAAACTTCTGTGAAGCACCTTGGGGTTCAAGGTGCTCACCACACATCTAGATAAGTTCCCTAAGGGGTCTAGTTTCCAAAATGGTGTCACTTGTGGGGGGTTTCCACTGTTTAGGCACATCAGGGGCTCCCCAAATGCAACATGGCGTCCGCTAATTATTCAAACAAATTTTACATTCAAAAAGTCAAATGGCGCTCCTTCCCTTTCAAACCCTGCCGTGCGCCCAAACAGTGGTTTGCCTCCACATATGGGGTATCAGCGTGTTCAGGAGAAATTGCACAACAAATTTCATGGTGCAATTTATCCTATTACCCTTATGATAATGCAAAATTAAGGGATGAAAAACGTTTTTGTGGGAAAAATGTGAAAATTTTATTTTTACAGCTCAATATTATAAACTTCTGTGAAGCACCTTGGGGTTCAAGGTGCTCACCACACATCTAGATAAGTTCCCTAAGGGGTCTAGTTTTCAAAATGGTGTCACTTGTGGGGGGGTTCCACTGTTTAGGCACATCAGGGGCTCCCCAAACGCAACATGGCGTCTGCTAATTATTCAAACAAATTTTACATTCAAAAAGTCTAATGGCGCTCCTTCCCTTCCGAACCCTGCAGTGCGCCCAAACAGTGGTTTTCCCTCACATATGGGGTATCAGCGCGCTCAAGAGAAATTGCACAAAAAATTTTGTGGTCCATTTTTTCCTGTTACCCCTGTGAAAATAAAAAAAAATGGGTCTAAAGTAACATTTTTGTGAAAAAAGTTAAATGTTAATTTTTTTCTTCCACATTCCAAAAATTCCTGTGAAGCACCTGAAGAGTTAATAAAGTTCTTGAATGTGGTTTTGAGCACCTTGAGGGGTGCAGTTTTTAGAATGGTGTCACTTTAGGAATTTTCTGTCATAAAGACCCCTCAAAGTGACTTCAAATATGATGTGGTCCCTAAAAAAATGTTTTTGTAAATTTTGTTGGAAAAATTAGAAATCACTGGTCAACTTTTAACCCTTATAGCTCCCTAAGAAAAAAAAATTTTGGTTCCAAAATTGTGCTGATGTAAAGTAGACATGTGGGAAATGTTATTTATTAACTATTTTGTGTGACATATCTCTCTGATTTAAGGGCATTAAAATTCAAAGTTTGAAAATTGCAAAATTTTCCAAATTTTCGATTTTTTCACAAATAAACGCAAGTGATATCGAAGAAATTTTACCACTATCATGAAGTACAATATGTCACGAAAAAACAATCTCTCAGAATCAGGGGGATCCGTTGAAGCGTTCCAGAGTAATTACTTCATAAAGTGACAGTGGTCAGAATTGAAAAAATTGGCCCGGTCACGAAGGCAAAAACAGGCTCTGGTGCGAAGTGTTTAATACTTGACAATATCCTACTGTATTGTTTTCAATCACATAAAAGCCATTAAGAGCCCTTAACCATTTTCCTACAATAAATGTTAAGCTTACTTATCTATAATACCTGAGGAAGACCTAGAGCACTTTTCAAAAATAAACACCAAATTTTCCTGGCATTAGCTGCTTAGCACTGTATCAATCATTGGAGAGTCTATAAAAATCATGAAGAGGGGCACTGCAATAACTAACATTAGTTCCTTATGTACTCTTAGAATTATGTTATATTAATTGATGTGTTAAGAGCACTAGCCTTGGCGACTGTCTAGTCTTTAGTATATACAGACCTAAATAATCAATTTAGTAGTTCTGCCTTCCTTTGATTCACACTAACCAACTCCTCATTAACATTAATTAGGGAACTTACGTGTGCAAACCTTGGTTTTTCTGTATTTATATGATGTTCGTGGGATTTATGTAGCTTTCTTTTGGATTCCTGCCTTCATTTTGTATTTTAACTGACTTTATTGACCTTTATTAAAGTTTTATTTTAAACTTTTATTGAAGTATTTTTCCAAGGATTGAAAGATATCCACTATATATACATAAAACAGGCCTACAAAAATTTTTTTTTTTGAGGTGCCAAGGTTTTTTGAATGGATTTAGGGTATTTTGAGGGTTCTGAATTCAAAAGTGCAATTACTTTTGCTGAGTTGGTTCTAGTTTTTGAGATTCATTCTTGAATTCATCCTTGAAAATAATGTATTCCCCCAATGTGACTTGAGTATGATAAGAAATGCAATAGCTTTTGGTCTTTTAGTCTGTCTTTTGACTTTTTAACAGTGTCTTAGGTAATGAAATATCCCATATAATTATTTTGTATTTCAATTTGTAGGCTTACAATGCTGTAAAAGTGACTTTTTTAACGTAGAGAACTTACCAGGACTTTAAACGGTATCTATCATTCCAGACTTCTTTTATATGTGATAGGGGGTGCAAAATGTTGCCACTCAAGGATAGTGGGGGACTTTCTGGGTTCCCTTTAATAGAAGTGTCTTTTTTTCACACTCGATGCATTAATATGTCATACAATGTCTTTGCCTGTCACATACAATAAAAATGTTACTTTTTCCAGCTAGAAGAAACTGAAGAATTTCACAAAAAGATAAATGAGGACACACTGTTACATGCCCCTGTCTTCATCATCAAGCCTCGTTCTCATACTGTTTGGGAGACACAAAACGTGAAATTTCACTGCACAGTGAGTGGTTGGCCGGAGCCACGAGTCACCTGGTACGTTCACGTTCACAATACGGACCTGTGAGACAGTGTGCCCTATTCCATGCTGGTAACCTATGATCACCATGAGGTTTTATATTTAATTCAACTGTATAATTTTAGCTGTGAAAATCCATACAAGAGCCATATCTCCCAATGGTTCATCTCTTCAGCTAGATACAAGGAAAGATTAGAATCCATGACTGGATGTATATATGTTTATGAAATGAATATTTTCTATCTTCATATATTAGAATTTAAAATATACTAAAAAGTTATCATGCGATATCCGCGGTAGCGCATGTGACCATTTCACTAGTAGAGATTTTGAGGTCACGTATCACCAAAGCAGTTTTCCTTTGTACCTGTCATGTTTTACAAGCATGTAAAAGTTTACAACCACGCTCTGCATTTATAAAGGGGCTGGATTGGCGCAGAGGGTAAGAAAAACCTAAGTGCTGTGTCCAGTTGTGTAGACAAGTGCTAATAGAGTTGAAAATATCCAGATGTGTGTGAACCTAGCGTAAGGCCACGTTCAGCATTTGGTCAGTATTTTACATCAGTATTTGTAAGCCAAAACAGCAGTGGGTGAAAAATGCAGAAGTGGTTTTGTCTTAAAAACACTGATGTAAAATACTGAACAAATACTGAACATGTGAACATGGCCTAAAGGTTCGTTTTCACCACCCAACTTGCGGCATTAACCGACTGCCTATTGGTAAATATTTACTGATTGGCGGTCGTTTAATGGACCGTGCTTCAGATGAACTGACACTTTACTAACAATATGTGGCTTGTGCAGTCACAATTGTGCATTATGTGCATTGTGAGAATCTAATGTGAGCACCGTGAGACGTGTAGTGTGTGCACTGCAAGATGTGAGATATGTCTGTGACGTGTGTGTGCTGTGAGATGTGTGCGCCACAAAAAGTGGAACGTGTGCTGGGAGACATGAGCGTTGTGTGACATGTGCAGTGTGACATGTGTGAAATGTGCCCTGTGCTTGTGTGCACTGTGCTTTTGTGATGTGTGCATAATGCTTGTGTGACATGTGTGCGGTGATTTTCTGATGCGTGTACTGTGTTGTTCATATGTGTATATATAGTGCTGCTCACCATTATTGGCACCCCTTCATTTTTTTCATAGACTGTACATTATCTTCAGAAATAAATGGAAATGTACCAAAGTTATATCCTCTGGATTTTTAATTAGTGGTCCAAAGTAAAACAACAATAAAACATTGTTTTTCAACTTCCATGTTGCAATTTCAAAGAAGAAAGAGACAAAACAGCATGTGCAGGAATGAAGGCACCCCTAATTAATACTTGGTTGTACACCCCTTGGCATTATTGACAGCCTCCAAACGTTTCTTGTAGCCAGCTATAAAGTTCTCAGCTGTAATTTTCTCCCACTCATCCTTTGCAGTTTGTTCAAGCTCTTGAATGTTTGCAGGGTTCTTTTTCCCAATGGCAGATTTCAGCTCACCCCAAAGATTTTGAATGGGATTGAGGTCAGGACTCATTGCTGGCCATTTTAAAACAATCCATTTCTTCTTTTTCAACCATTCCTGTGTACTTTTAGATGTGTGCTTTGGGTTATTGTCTTGCTTGAGGACCCATGATATTCGGCTCAAACCAAGTTTTATTACACTGGGTAGGACATTTTGCTCTAAAATCTCTTGATAATTATCTGATTTCATGATTCCTGTGATACAGTCAAGGCCTCCAGTTTCAAACGCAGCAAAGCAACCCCACAGCATTATGGATCCTCCACCATGCTTAACTGTTGATAAGGTGTTCTTTCCCTTATAAGCTTCATTGCGTCGTCTGTAAACAAACTGTTGCTTTGCATTGCCAAAAGGGTCTTTTTTTGTTTCATCTGTCCACAGCACATTTTCCCAGAAGGATTGTGGTTTGTCAAGGTACTCTTTGGCAAAGATCAGTGGTTCATTTTTATGTCTTTTCTTCAGCAATGGTTTCTTCCTTTGCCTTTACCCATAAAGCTCTGCTTGGTGTAGTGTGCGACGTATGGTACTTGTTGAAAACATGACCCCAGACTGTTCCGGGTTGGCCTTCAGGTCTTTGGATGTTTGACGTGGTGTTTTTTTCCACCATTCGCATCAACCTTCGAAGACATCTCTTGTCAATTTTCCTCTTCCCCCCCCATCCGGGAAGGTTCTTGATGGTTCCATGCTTGGCAAATTTCTTAATAACATTGTGCACTGTTGAAACCGGGATACCAAGGTCTTTGGAGATGGCCTTACACCCTTTGGAAGTCTTGTTTTTGCTAATAATAGCAGTTCTGATTTCCTCAGAAAGCTCCTTTGTCTTCACCATTGTGACAAAGGAACAGGGCCTCTCATGTGGCTTTTTAAAACACTGAAGTCATCATTCATTGGATAATTCATATCACATGGGCACTGACAATTAATCACAGGTGAATCTCTTTTGTGATTTACCACAGGAAAGTCAAAATGTGTTTCCATACTAAATTAATGTAAAGGGTGCCAATACCAGTGTCACAGCAGCTTTAGGTTTTTCTATTTTTCTCTCCCAATGTTTTTGTTTTAAATTATTGTTTATCATTTGTTCTTTTGTATTTAACACGAGTGCGCTATACAAAAAAAATGTTTCCCTTGATTCATTTTTTTCAGGAGATATTCCACATTATGTACTTAAACTTCATTGGTGCCAATAACGATGAGCAGGACTGTAAAGTTTTTTTGCCTGACGTGTTATTTAAGGGATGGGGACACATACAAAATTCTTGCACAGGGGCCCTTTGATCTCAGTGTCAGCCCCTGATCAATTGCTCTGTATACAAAATACATATTCACAATCCCAAATGTTAAAAATGTTTTCAGGCCTTGAGGCAAATTTCTGCAGCCATACTACGGTATGTGAATGCAGATTGGTGAATCTTGACTGTGTGCATTATGCACAATGTCAGGATTCCCCTCAATTACGACATAAATTGAGTGGTCACTTCATTGCGATCTGCATATTTGAGGTCATGTGCTTATTAGATTCTCATCTGCTTCTCACAATAGAACATTGAGACAGAACATTGAGAGAAGCTGATGAGAATCTGGTCGGCATGTGCCCGTCTACTTGATCTGGCAAATGAGGGGAATTCATACAGTGTGTGCAATGTACACAGCCAGGATTCATCAATCTACAGTCACATAGAATGGTTGCAGAAATATACATTAAGCCCCGAAAACCCATTTAATCTTCTATTATATGCTACAGTACAACCCCAGTCTAAATAATCCATGTATAATAAAAACAATCTTTACTCACCTCACGCCGCAGCACCATTTTAGTGATGCCGCTGTTCCTGAAGGGTAACCTTAGCTTATTTTGTCATGTGCCAGCTGCAACTAATGAGCGGCCGCTGTTTGACTGCAGCTCATCAATGTTCCATCGAGGCTAGCATCCTGTCTGACAACATAGTAAAGGCTTCACTAAACATTATGCTGATGTTATATCGCTCCATTATGTTAGTGAATGTGGATTGAGAACATGAGACACCTATTGAATAACAAAAAATTAGGATTTCTTACACCCTGCTTTACAGCATTTACTTACATTATAGTACGAATAAGCAGCAGGATGTGATATGTGGACATGAGGCATGTGTTAAAGCCAAATTGGTTGTGTAATCTCAGTCTAAGTGTTGGGGGCTTACAGCCACCTGAAAAAAACACCATGTTTTTCAAGGTAATTTTTCATTTCATTTTTGTGTTTTTTTTTTCATTGTTTTTTTAAAGTTTTTTTTTGCTGTGCTAAATATGCTGCAGCCATATGTTTGTTTAAATTAGTTTTCCAGGTTTAAATATTTTTTAGTGTACGGGCAAAACTAGCAAACACAGCTATACTCCCCCACCCCCGCTCCAGTGCCGGCTCTCCACAGTTGCTACAGTGTTGCCGTCACGAGAACTACAGCATGTGACCTATCACTGGGCTCAGCCGTCTCGTGTAGGTGGGCCTTATCTGTTCATGAACGCTGATTCTAGTGATTGGCAGCAGTGGTCACATTTACTGTAGTCATGATGTCACTACTGTAGCCTGTGAACAAGGATGGGGGCAGCAATGCAGAGGCGGCACTGGACGTGGGGAGGGTCAGTATTGGTATATTTGCTATTTTCTATGTCTGCAAGTTTATTGTAAATGGAGCGTTCATAGGAACACTAGTCGCTCATGATAATCTTGCAATGTAAATGGACCACAGTTCTCTCCCCACAACTTGTACTGTGATCTTAGTTAGATATGGCTGATATACTTCATGTTTTTTTTCTATCTAGGTATAAGAATAATGTTCCTATTAATGACCAATTTCATTCTGAGAAATACAAAATTGAAAGTGGATATGGTCTTCACTCACTGGAGATCTTTAAGTGAGTAATGAACGCTGTCTATATGATGAGCACGGTATACAGTATAATATAAATGTTACTGCCTCCAATATAGCTGAATGGGAAGGTTTTCATGTCTATTATAGTATTGTCTACTGTATTGTCTATTGTTGGATAATGCAGGCATGCTGTGAATGGCAGACTTGTGACCTTCCCTGTATCCAACAAAGCATAACTGATCAGGAATTACCACCATTTAGCTTCTGCTCCATGGATCTGTTTGGGTCACCTCCTTGATAATTACGTTACACATTGCATTCATAACATGCTTATCACTAAGCAAAAGGGAGCTTGTTCTTGGAAGAATGCCATGCTGGTTGACATGTTCAGGCCACCAATCAACTGCTGGCATGATTCCTATGTATGTGTTCTGTATAGAAAGTTTTGTTGCTGTGACCTTGGAGAATAGTTCTTTTGAGTGACACCACTTGTTAAACTAACTGTAAGAATATTGGTTCCATCTATGACATTTTCTCTTTGGCATACAGTGGTGTGAAAAAGTGTTTGCCCCCTTCCTGATTTCTTATTCTTTTGCATGTTTGTCACACTTAAATGTTTGAGATCACAACACAAATTTAAATATTAGACAAAGATAACACAAGTTAACACAAAATGCAGTTTTTAACTGAAGGTCTTTATTATTAAGTGAAAAAAAAATGCAAACCTGCTGGGCCCTGTGTGAAAAAGTGATTGCCCCCTAAACCTAATAACTGGTTGGGCCACCCTTACTAGCAACAACTGCAATTAAGAGTTTGCGATAACTGGCAATGAGTCTTTTACAATGCTCTGCAGGAATTTTGGCCCACTCATCTTTGCAAAATTGTTGTAATTCAGCAACATCAGAGGGTTTCCGAGCATAAACCGTTTTTTTAAAGTCATGCTACAGCATCTCAATCGGATTAAAGTCAGAACTTTGACTAGGACTTTGACTAGGCTTCAAAGTCTTAATTTTGTTTTTCTTAAGACATTCAGAGGTGGACTTGCTGGTGTGTTTTGGATTGTTGTCCTGCTGCACAACCCAAGTGCACTTCAGCTTGAGGTCACAAACAGATGGCCAGATATTCTCCTTCAAGAGTTTTTGGTAGACAGCAGAATTCATGGTTCCATTTACCACACCAACTCATCCAGGTCCTAAAGCAGCCAAACATACAGGGCCCAGTGTGAAAAAGTTATTTCCCCCACCCCCCTCTTAAAACATAAATTAACTGTGGTTTATCACATTTTTGGGAAGCTGAGTTCAATTTTCCTAGCCACTCACAGGACTGATTACTGCCACACCTGTTCTCAATCAAGAAATCACTTAAATAGGAACTGCCTGACAAAGTGAAGTAGACCAAAAGATCCTCAAATGCTAGACATCATGCTGCGATTCAAGTACATTTAAAAACAAATGAGAAACAAAGTAATTGAGATCTATCAGTCTGGAAAAGGTTATAAAGCTATTTATAAAGATTTGGGACTCCAGCGAACCACAGTGAGAGCCATTATCCACAAATGGCAAAAACATGGAACAGTGGTGAACCTTCCCAGCAGTGGCCTGCCTACCAAAATTACTCCAAGAGTGCAGCGATGACTTATCCAAGAGGTCACAAAAGACCCCACTACAACATCCAAAGAAATGCAGGCCTTACTTGCTTCAGTTAAGGTCAGTATTCATGACTTCATCATAAGAGAGAGATTGGGTAAAAATGTCATGCATGGCAAAGTTTCAAGACTAAAACCACTGCTGAGGAAAAAGAACATAAAGGCTTGTCTCTGTTTTGCAAGAAAACATCTTGATGATCGCCAAAACTTTTAGGAGAATACTCTGTGGGCTGACGAGACAAAAGTTTAACTTTTTGGAAGGTGTATGTCCCATTACATCTGGCGTAGAAGTAACGCAGCATTTCAGAAAAGGAATATGATACCAGCAGTAAAATATGGTGGTGATAGTGTGATGGTTTGGGGCTGTTTTGCTGCTTCATGACCTGGAAGACTTGCTGTGGTAAATAGAACCATGAATTCTGCTGTCTACCAAAATATTTTGAAGGAGAATATCCGGCCATCTGTTCGTGACCTGAAGCTGAAGCACACTTGGATTATGGAGCAGGACAATGATCCTAAACACACCAGCAAGTCAGCCTCTGAATGGCTTAAGAAAAAACAAATTAAGACTTTGGAGTGGCCTAGTCAAAGTCCTGACCTTAATCCGATTGAGATGCTGTGGCATGACCTTAAAAAGGTGGTTCATGCTCGGAAACCCTCCAATGTGGCTGAATTACAACAGTTTTGCCAAGGTGAGTGGGCCAAAATTCCTCCAGAGCATTGTAAAACACTAATTGCCAGTTGTTGCAAATGCTTGATAGCAGTTGTCACATTTTTTTAGAGATGTATTATGGCCTGGTGGTCAGGTCTCCAAAGGTACATGCCCTGTCTGCTCTTCCCCTAAGCAATGTCCATACAATAAGACGTTACAGTGGGGAAAAAAAGTATTTAGTCAGGCACCAATTGTGCAAGTTCTCCTACTTAAAAAGATGAGAGAGGCCTGTAATTGACATCATAGGTAGACCTCAACTATGAGAGACAAAATGAGAAAACAAATCCTGAAAATCACATTGTCTGATTTGGATAGAAATGTTTTTCAAATTTTGGTGGAAAACCAAGTATTTGGTCACCTACAAACAAGTATATTTCTGGCTCTCCCAGACCTGTAACTTCTTCTTTAAGAGGTTCCTCTGTCCTCCACTCATTACCTGTAGTACTGGCACCTGTTTGAACTTGTGATCAGTATAAAAGACACCTGTCCGCAACCTCAAACAGTCACACTCCAAACTCCACTATGGTGAAGACCAAAGATCTGTCGAAGGACAACAGAAACAAAATTGTAGCCCTGCACCAGGCTGGGAAGACTGAATTGGCAATAGGCAAGCAGCTTGGTGTGAAGAAATCAACTGTGGGAGCAATAATTAGAAAATGGAAGACATACAAGACCACTGATAATCTCCCTCGTTCTGGGGATCCACACAAGATCTCACCCCGTGGGGTCAAAATGATCTCAAGAATGGTGAGCAAATATCCCAGAACCACACAGGGGGACCTAGTGAATGACCCGCAGAGTGCTGGGACCAACATTACACAAGCTACCATCAGTAACAAACTACGCTGCGAGGGACTCAGATCCTGCAGTGCCAGACGTGCCCCCCTGCTTAAGCCATTACATGTCTGGGCCCGTCTGAAGTTTGCTGGAGAGGATTTGTATGATCCAGATGAGTATTGGGAGAATGTCATATGGTCAGATGAAACCAAAGTAGAACTGTTTGCTAGAAACACTACTCGTCATGTTTGGAGGAGAAAAAATGCTGAGTTGCATCCAAAGAACACCATACCTACTGTGAAGCATAGGGGTGGCAACATCATGCTTTGGGGCTATTTCTTTGCCAATGGACCAGGACGACTGATCCGTGTACATGAAAGAATAAATGGGGCCATGTATCATGAGATTTTGAGTGCAAACCTCCTTCCATCAGCAAGGGCATTGAAGATGAAACGTAGCTGGGTCTTTCAGCATGACAATGATCCCAAGCACACTGCCAGGGCAATGAAGGAGTGGCTTCGTAAGAAGCATTTCAAGGTCCTGGAGTAGCCTAGCCAGTCTCCAGATCTAAACCCTATAGAAAACCTTTGGAGGGAGTTGAAAGTCCATGTTGCCCAGCGACAGCCCCAAAATATCACTGCTCTAGAGGAGATCTGCATGGAGGAATGGGCCAACATACCAGCAACAGTGTGTGCCAACCTTGTGAAGAATTACAGAAAACGTTTGACCTCTGTCATTACCAACAAAGGATATATAACAAAGTATTGAGATGAACTTTTGTACTTGACCAAATACTTATTTTCCACCAAAATTTGAAAAAAATTTCTTTCCAAATCAGAATTGTGATTTTCAGGATTTGTTTTCTCATTTTGTCTCTCATAGTTGAGGTCTACCTATGCTGTCAATTACAGGCCTCTCTCATCTTTTTAAGTGGGAGAACTTGCACAATTGGTGGCTGACTAAATACTTTTTTTCCCCACTGTATATAGAATGTTTTTTCTATTGTTATTTTTATTCTCAAATTATATACCGTAACTAGTGACAATTGTAATTTTAACCCTCCCACCCATGTACCTTCCCTAATTGCCAAGAGGAGAAAAAAAACTTTAAACAAATCATAGATCTGTTGTATTTGTCCAAGACAGGATGTTAATGTTTTTGAAATCCTTTATCTATTATAAGTTATGAGGTTTCCCCTGATCCTTATGCAATTTTCCCAGGCCACTAGATATGGAATAAATCACTGAAAAAAATGTCATATTTGCAGATGTTACTACTTATGGCATTTTTACAGTGATAGCCTTTATTTTTTATTTCCTTTTCAGTAAATTCTTAGTTCATCTGGACTATTACTACACATTCAGTTACTCATAATGGCCTCACATATCAAAAACAACGGTCTGAAAATGCATGTTATATTATTGTAGGTGGTTTGGATACCTCTTCTCTCTCCAAATACACAAACTACTATATCCATATCCATGTCGATATCATAGATCACCTCTAATGTTATTGTTTTTATCAAACCAATTTGGGGCACTTGAAAGGGGCTCTCCAAAAAAGTCCCTGATATAATTCAAATTACAGCCCGTCATAGTCACGTGTCAGTACATGCTTCAGACTGAAGACATACAGCTTCTTTCTCAATTTACAAGAGCTGTATCACACATACCATTTCGGTGGTCGGAAGAACGGCTGAGATATGTGAAGAAATATATTTTACCCTAGTTGTGCTCAGCGAGGAGATCTCCAGCCTCATCCATCTTCTCCTCCTCCATCAGTTTGACAGCTTCATAGCAGTGCACAGAGACTGACTGCTCCCAACTGGGAAACAAATAAACATTGAAGAGGGTGCAGCTGAAGATAATAAATAATAATAATGTTTTTATTTATGTAGCGCCAACATATTCCACAGCGCTTTACAATTCAGACAATTTACAGACATTATGGGCACTGTCGTCCCTATCACTATGTCTTTGGAGTGTGATAGGAAACCGGAGAACCCGAAGAAAACCCACGCAAACACGGGGAGAACATACAAACTCCTTGAAGATGTTGTCCTTGGTGGGATTTGAACCCAGGACCCCAGCGCTGCAAGGCTGCAATGCGAAGATAACCCCCTTTGTGCTCAGAGAGGAAAAAATATATTTCTTCATATATCGCAGCCATGCTCCCGGCTGCCAATTGAGATATGTGTGATACAGCTCTTGACCCGTGTCTAGGGAGCAGCAGGTCTTTAGTCTGCAGTCCGTACTGACATGTGACTAAAACAGGCTGCAATTTGAATTCTATCAGAAACCTATAAAGTATATGAAATAATAGTTACACAAGATTTTCTGTGCTTATAGGATCCCCTTACCAAGGCTCATTTATAGTTAATCTGCACTTGCTGTAATAAAAATTAATCCTCATGCGCTGACTTCCTGGTGAGCTTTTACAATTTTGTGTTATACATAACAGCCAATCAGAGGAGGTAGAGCTGCAGAGGGAGGGATAGAGCAGCAGTCTGAACCAATGATGAGAAAGGAGGTGTGTTTCAGACTACCTTAAACTCACTGTAGGCTCTCTAGCTAAACTGAAGTCACACATGAAGGCTCTGTCCTAATGTAGCTAAGCTAGAAAGCAATCAACAATATCTGAGGGAAAGGAATACCAGGTAGCCATTCCCCATAGGTTCTGACTCGCCAATCATTTTTAATCTCCTGAGTAGACATTCTCTGTATGCTTGACACTAATGGCACCTATATGATTGGTAATAAGACTGTATTTAACAATGTAATACAAACAGTGACTGTATGTTGTATTATTGCAGGTGTGATTTTGAGGACACAGCTCAATACCATGCATCAGCAATGAATGTGAAAGGAGAAAGCTCTTCATATGCATCGCTCGTGGTGAAGAGTATGTTTACAAATGTTTACTTTGCTGTATAGTCATTTATTGTCATTATATGAGGCATATTTTCATTTTAACATATATTTTTCTAGGGTATAAAGGAGAACTGGATGTTATACCTTTGACTCCTCCTAGAAGTGAACCATTCAGCTGTAAGTCGTAATCTGATTGAATGTTACATTGAGAGATAGAAAGTTTGCCTACAATATGACCCCTTTATTTTTTAGTTTCTGTTACACCATATGGCTTTGCTACCAAGTTTGATATCCATTTTGTTGACTCATTTGGAGTATCATTTGGCAAAGAAGGTGAAACATTGAGTCTTGGTTCTACAGTTATAGTCCATCCAACCATCAAACGCTTCCAGCCAGAAATCCAATGGTACAGAAATGGTAAGTGGTTATTTTTCTTTGCATTTAATATATTAGTCTACAATACACTAAATATGAATATTGAGTCTCTGATGAGGATGAGTCATGTTGGCATCTAAATCCTGGGTAAATGTTTCTCAACAGTTGATGAAACTATACAGTACAGACCAAAAGTTTGGACACACCTTCTCATTTAAAGATTTTTCTGTATTTTCATGACTATGAAAATTGTACATTCACACTGAAGGCATCAAAACTATGAATTAACACATGTGGAATTATGTACTTAACAAAAAAGTGTGAAACAACTGAAAATATGTCTTATATTCTAGGTTCTTCAAAGTAGCCACCTTTTGCTTTGATGACTGCTTTGCACACTCTTGGCATTCTCTTGATGAGCCAAATTTTATATATATTGCCACCAGTCGGTCAGTGTAAACAGACCCTTAGGGTGTTTGCTAGAGTTTCCATAACTAAGATATAAAGAAATATCACAAATTTTTAAATGAGCTGACAATGAACCATTAACCCTATCTTGTGCAGTAGGGTTATTGAATATGACCATCACCAATTCCCTCATTTAAAGACCCAGACCTAACTTAAAGAGGACCTTTTTTTTTTCTTTTGGGGCATACTATGTGAAATCTCTGCTTTTCAGATCAATTGGGCTCTTCTTCAGTCTTCTTTGAGGGCTTGTTCTTTCATCCCTCCCTCACAGATGCTTCCATTCACAGATCAGCATCTTATCTAGCAGTCTATCAGACTCAGAAGTTGTCAAGCTGTGATTAGCAGTATCTAGGAATGAGGAGTTAAAGTGCACATCTCCAGAGAAGAGAAGACTGTGAGGAAACGTCCAGTTGAACTACAAGCAGAGATTTCACATAGTGTGCTCCAGAAGAAATAAATGTGAAAATCTAAGCAATGGTGTGAGGAAGCACAAAACTGAAAAGAGCAGTTTAAACAGGGGAGATCAAGTATTTTTACAATTATATTTAACCATATATTTTTATCAAGCGTCATGTGCTCCAGAAGCCACCAATGAAAACTTTCAAATGCTTTTTCAGTGTCAACACTCAGGAGACATAGGAGAGATCCAGAGAAACAAGCTGCAGTGATCAGAGACAAAGGCCCAGATTCAACAAAGCATTTACACGAAAAAAAAAACGGTGTAAAATGCTTTGAAAAGTTGAAAAATTTTTGCGCAACGCAGAGTTGATCAAAAATGTTTCAACTTTTGGTGTTTTCTTACCAGCTCCACCAAAGTTGGAGGTTGCAATCTTAGAGCCAGGGCCTTAAAAAGAGAGAGTATATATTTTCTACTTTACATGGCTTTGAGTTTTTGATATAAGGAATATGGATAAACCTAACAGTATCCATTCTTTTAATTTATAGCATTTTTAAAGTCCTATAGAGAACATGCTGTGTTTTGTAAAAATGTTACTGACAGCAAGAACGCAAAAAACAAAACAAAATGCCAAATATGTTCACTTTTTAAAACTTAAGTAAAATAGTTAGCAGTAGCATTAGACTTAAAAATTGCTTGAAAACCATTAAAAATGAAATAAAAAAAACACCATAGTAAGCAGGCTGATCTACTATGTGTGTATCGCACTAGAGCCTAATGCAATTCACTTGTCATTTTCAGGAGTTTTGGTTACACCATCCAAATGGCTCAGCACACACTGGAGTGGAGGACATGCCATGTTGACTCTGAGGCATCTCAATAAAGAGGATGAAGGGTTGTACACTCTGCGAGTTGTCATGGGAGAATACTATGACCAATACAGTGCCTACGTATTTGTAAGAGGTGAGAAAAAGATAAGTAATATGCCATTATACTTTTATATATACTCCTTGATGTACTTAACATTAATAATTTTGGTGTTGACATCAGCTTTGTACATCTTCAGCATGCACTTCTTCCTGTTTTATTCTGGATTGATTTGTAAAGCCCCATGTGAGTGGATCAGAAGTCAGTTATGGAAAACTCAATTCTATTTGAACTACTTTAAGCATTTTGAAAACTAAAATATGATTGCTATCTTCCTAAATTATGATTTCCGGTTTTCTGTATTCTGTATTTACGTATAAGGCCACGTTCACACGTTCAGTATTTGGTCAGTATTTTACATCAGTATGCGTAAGCCAAAACCAGGAGTGAAACAATCAGAGGGAAAGTATAATAGAAACACGTCACCACTTCTGTATTTATCACCCACTCCTGGTTTTGGCTCCCACATACTGATGTAAAATACTGACCAAATACTGAACGTGTGAACATGGCCTAATAAGAATTTCCTATGCAATAAAATATATATATATATATATATATATATATATATATAAAAGCTGCCATTGATCTGGTTTTCACCATGGTATCCCGTTCTAGTAAGACCAGCTTCACACATTTTTTTTGTTCACACATGAAAAACGATCCCTGTTTTTTTCAGTGTGGTGAACGCATTTTTGGTCCCTGTGTCAATTTTTACAATCGTTGTTGTATTTGTTTTTCTCACATGAAGGAAAAAAAGTAACTTATATTATCCATTAAGCAACACTGATGATCTCCACGTGCTATCCATTTTTTTTTCACTGGACATTGACTTGCACTTGCGAGTTTGATCCACAATACAGGTCAAAAAGGACATATCTCATTATGGATTGATTGTAATAGGACCGTGATTTATCCATAAGTACAGATAGCTCACATACTAAAAAGACCTGATGCATGAAAAAGTGCCAGTGCTGTGACCTCCCTGGTGCTACTAGTGCAGAACGGTATCTGAAGCCACCAACAGCTGGATTCCTCTTGAACATTTATGTGAATGCTACAGGATTCTAGAATATCTAGCAGAGGTTATAAACTTTAACTGCTTTAGACCAGGACACTTCTCACTTCCACCAATGGAGTTGCTATGATCTGAAAGAAGACAAACATGTATTAGATGAGGCTCTGAGATTTATGTAAAAAAAAATGGAAATGGATAACCTCAAGCTGACTTTTTCAGCTGTAGATTTGTGTAAATTTGCATTAACCGGTTCAGGACCGCCCACTGTACATAAACGTCGGCGCTGCCTGGGCTCTGTGCAGCGCCGACGTTTAAAAACGGTGGGTGGTCCCGCAGCGCTCAGGACCCCCAGGGTCCTGCTAGCACTGCGGTACCGGTTCAGAGCGATAGCTCTGACATGTGGCATCATGGGGACCTGATTGGATCAGGTCCCCATGATGTTAACCTGTTCCTATCTTCTAGATGCCGCGATCCATAGCGATCGCGGCATTTAAAAGATAGGGACAGCCGGTGGTCGGCGATCGGGACCCCCCACATACCTGTCAGCGGCGGGGATCCCGGCGGTGCTGTGACCTCTGACATCATCGAGACCTGATTGGCTCAGGTCTCGATGATGTCAGCGTCACACCAGCCAATCAGAGAGATCACCAGGGAAGTTTGTTTTAGCAACAAACTTTCCCGGGCGATCTGCCTGATAAATGTAGTTTCTCCTCCGATCTCAGTGAGAGAGCAGAGGAGAAACAGTGTGACAAGAGCTGTCAGCCTTGCCACTGTGAAAGTAAAAAAAAAATAAAATAAAAAAGAAAGTAAGAGTTAGGGTTAGTGAGTCTGTCAGATCAGTCAGTCCTGTCAGATCAGTCCAGTCAGATCTGTCAGTCAGTCAGTCCTGTCAGATCAGTCCAGTCAGATCTGTCAGTCCTGTCAGATCTGTCAGTCAGTCAGTCCTGTCAGATCTGTCAGTCAGTCAGTCCTGTCAGATCTGTCAGTCAGTCAGTCCTGTCAGATCTGTCAGTCAGTCAGTCCTGTCAGATCTGTCAGATCTGTCAGTCAGTCAGTCCTGTCAGATCTGTCAGTCAGTCAGTCCTGTCAGATCTGTCAGTCAGTCAGTCCTGTCAGATCTGTCAGTCAGTCAGATCTGTCAGTCAGTCAGTCCTGTCAGATCAGTCAGTCAGTCCTGTCAGATCAGTCAGTCAGTCCTGTCAGATCTGTCAGTCAGTCAGTCCTGTCAGATCAGTCCAGTCAGTCCTGTCACATCAGTAAGTCAGTCCTGTCAGATCAGTCAGTCAGTCCTGTCAGATCAGTCAGTCAGTCCTGTCAGATCAGTCCGGTCAGTCCAGTCCGGTCCCGTCCTTTCAGTCCGGTCCGTTCAGTCCAGTCAAAAAATATAAAAATAAAATGGCCCGTCAGACTTATACCGCAGAGGAGGTGTATGCCCTGCTGTGTTCTGACACTGATGACAGCGCAATCTCAGATGGAGATATGGATTTTGAGGGCTTTAGTAGCGGCGACACTGAGAGCCCAGAAATGAGCAGTGATTCTGTTCCATCCTCAAGCCCAAGGACCAGTACAGCAATAGGGGCAAATAGCGCTACTGGAGAAACGTCTCCAAATCAGGGAACACTGCCCAGTACAAGCGCTGTCCCTGCTACTAGTGAATTGGCGCACGCCAGTGTACAAGGGGCGTTGCCACATGATCTAGCATTTCCCAGATGGGAGGCTTCAGATTCGGCTGCTCCATTCAGCCCTGATTTCAACGCCATTCCTGGTATAAATGTGGAGGTGGAAGATTTTGGACCAATTCATTTTTTTAATTTGTTTTTTACAGACAGCTTGCTAGAGCATATTGTCGTGCAAACAAATTTATATGCGTCCCAATTCATAAGCCAGAATCCCCGATCTTACTATGCTAGGGCAAATTTATGGACACCAACTAATGTCCCGGAAATAAAAAAAATTTTAGGACTTACATTTGCCATGGGGCTTGTTAAAAAACCGAGCATTCGATCCTACTGGTCCAACCACCCTGTTCAAGCCACCCCTATGTTTTCAGTTATTCTGCCTAGGACCCGTTATGAAATGCTCATGCGGTTTTGGCATTTTAACGACAATAGTCAATGCCTGCCCAGAAATGCCCCAGAACATGACAGGTTATATAAAATTAGACCCATCATTGAAAATTTGTCAGAAAAATTCTTAAGCCTCTACACCCCAACACAAAATATTTCTATAGACGAGTCCCTTGTAAAATTCAAAGGAAGACTGCACCTCAAGCAATTTATCCCATCTAAAAGGGCAAGGTTTGGAATAAAGCTCTATAAAATGTGCGAAAGTTCAACCGGATACACATCCGCTTTTCGCATATATGAGGGGAAAGATAGCCAACTAAACCCACCAGGATGCCGTACTTATCTGGGGACATCTGGAAAAATTGTTTGGGAGCTGATAAGTCCATTTTTTCAAAAAGGCTACAATCTATATGTGGACAATTATTACACCAGCATACCCCTATTTAAAAGTCTGGTTGAACACAACATCGGGGCTTGTGGGACCATCCGTAAAAACCGTCAGGGGTTTCCACAACCATTGGTCAACCAAAAGTTTCAAAATGGGCAGTCAGGGGCTGTACGCAACGGAGAGCTGCTTGCCCTGAAATATAGGGATAAGAGGGATATTTTTGTCCTCAGCTCGATCCACACAGATGCCACAAGGGCCACTGTAGAACTAGGATCCACCACTCCGAAGCAAAAACCTGTGTCAGTCATTGACTACAACAAACACATGGGGGGTGTGGACCTTGCAGACCAGGTTCTACAGCCATACCAGGTATCAAGAAAGTCCTATACCTGGTATAAAAAGTTGGTTATTTATTTGTTTCAGGTGGCCACATACAATTCTTTTGTGTTGTACAAAAAAGCAGGAAATTCAGATCCTTTTCTTGATTATCCAGAAAAGGTAATTGAAAATCTTGTCTTTCAAAGTGTTAGCCCCGCTCATCCATTAGAATCTGAGGATGTGAAAAGACTCACTGAGCGACATTTTATTGCACTTATTCCAGCAACGGAAACAAGAAGGAACCCCCAGAAAAGATGTCGTGTATGTACTAAGAGAGGAATGAGGCGTGATACCCGCTACTATTGCCCACAATGCCCATCATTGCCAGCCTTATGCGGCACTGACTGCTTTAAAATCTTCCACACAGAACCACGTTTTTAAACTGTAAAAATGTATCCCAATTTGTCATTCAAACATTTGGTTCATTTAGTGAATGACACATTCGAGTAGAGCTCACTTAATTTCCAGGGGGGGTTCTCCAGAATCTAAACCTTCCATTGCGTGCTTGTTTCTGGAAATCATCCATTGAGTTAAAATGGTCACTAAACCCATAGATGAATTCCCAGAGGGGTTTCATTTCCAAAATGGGGTCACTTCAGGGGGGATTCTTTAGCTCTGGTACTCTGAAAAGTGCCAAAACAGCATAATCCCCCCTGAAGTGACCCCATTATAGAAATGACACCTCTGTGGGAATTCATCTATGGGTTTAGTGACCATTTACCTATCTACTTATTTTCCCACCACTAGATTAATTTATACAGAGGAGTAGATTGTAAAATTCGGTCACTTGTTGTGGGTTTCCTCTGTTTAGGCACCTCAGGGGCTCTCCAAATGCAACATGGCGTCCGCTATCCATTCCAGTCAAATTTCCATTCCAAAAGTCAAATGGCGCTCCTTACCTTCCAAGCCATGCCGTGCGCCCAAACAGTGGCTTTGCACCACATATGGGGTATCAGCGTGCTCAGGAGAATTTGCACAACACATTTTGGGTTCCATTTTTTCTGGCTGCCCTTGTGAAAATTAAAAATTTGAGGGTAAAGTAGCAGTTTTGTGTTAAAAATGTGTTTTTTTATTTTCACACTTCAACATTATAAAATTCTGTGAAGCCCCTGGGGGTTCAAGGTGCTCACCACACATCTAGATAAGTTCCTTGAGGGGTCTAGTTTCCAAAATGGGGTCACTTGTTGGGGGTTTCCTCTGTTTAGGCACCTCAGGGGCTCTCCAAATGCAACATGGCGTCCGCTATCCATTCCAGTCAAATTTCCATTCCAAAAGTCAAATGGCGCTCCTTATCTTCCAAGCCATGCCGTGCGCCCAAACAGTGGCTTTGCACCACATATGGGGTATCAGCGTGCTCAGGAGAAATTGCACAACACATTTTGGGGTCCATTTTTTCTGGCTGCCCTTGTGAAAATTAAAAATTTGAGGCTAAAGTAGCAGTTTTGTGTTAAAAATTTGTTTTTTTATTTTAACACTTCAACATTATAAAATTCTGTGAAGCCCCTGGGGGTTCAAGGTGCTCACCACACATCTAGATAACTTCCTTGAGGGGTCTAGTTTCCAAAATGGGGTCCCTTGTTGGGGGTTTCCTCTGTTTAGGCACCTCAGGGGCTCTCCAAATGCAACATGGCGTCCGCTATCCATTCCAGTCAAATTTCCATTCCAAACGTCAAATGGCGCTCCTTACCTTCCAAGCCATGCCGTGCGCCCAAACAGTGGCTTTGCACCACATATGGGGTATCAGCGTGCTCAGGAGAAATTGCACAACACATTTTGGGGTCCATTTTTTCTGGCTGCCCTTGTGAAAATTAAAAATTTGAGGCTAAAGTAGCAGTTTTGTGTTAAAAATGTGTTTTTTTATTTTCACACTTCAACATTATAAAATTCTGTGAAGCCCCTGGGGGTTCAAGGTGCTCACCACACATCTAGATAAGTTCCTTGAGGGGTCTAGTTTCCAAAATGGGGTCACTTGTTGGGGGTTTCCTCTGTTTAGGCACCTTAGGGGCTCTCCAAATGCAACATGGCGTCCGCTATCCATTCCAGTCAAATTTCCATTCCAAAAGTCAAATGGCGCTCCTTACCTTCCAAGCCATGCCGCGCACCCAAACAGTGGCTTTGCACCACATATGGGGTATCAGCGTGCTCAGGAGAAATTACACAACACATTTTGGGGTCCATTTTTTCTGGCTGCCCTTGTGAAAATTAAAAATTTGAGGCTAAAGTAGCAGTTTTGTGTTAAAAATGTGTTTTTTTATTTTCACACTTCAACATTATAAAATTCTGTGAAGCCCCTGGGGGTTCAAGGTGCTCACCACACATCTAGATAAGTTCCTTGAGGGGTCTAGTTTCCAAAATGGGGTCACTTGTTGGGGGTTTCCTCTGTTTAGGCACCTCAGGGGCTCTCCAAATGCAACATGGCGTCCGCTATCCATTCCAGTCAAATTTCCATTCCAAAAGTCAAATGGCACTCCTTACCTTCCAAGCCATGCCGTGCGCCCAAACAGTGGCTTTGCACCACATATGGGGTATCAGCGTGCTCAGGAGAAATTGCACAACACATTTTGGGGTCCATTTTTTCTGGCTGCCCTTGTGAAAATTAAAAATTTGAGGCTAAAGTAGCAGTTTTGTGTTAAAAATGTGTTTTTTTATTTTCACACTTCAACATTATAAAATTCTGTGAAGCCCCTGGGGGTTCAAGGTGCTCACCACACATCTAGATAAGTTCCTTGAGGGGTCTAGTTTCCAAAATGGGGTCACTTGTTGGGGGTTTCCTCTGTTTAGGCACCTCAGGGGCTCTCCAAATGCAACATGGCGTCCGCTATCCATTCCAGTCAAATTTCCATTCCAAAAGTCAAATGGCGCTCCTTACCTTCCAAGCCATGCCGTGCACCCAAACAGTGGCTTTGCACCACATATGGGGTATCAGCGTGCTCAGGAGAAATTACACAACACATTTTGGGGTCCATTTTTTCTGGCTGCCCTTGTGAAAATTAAAAATTTGAGGTTAAAGTAGCAGTTTTGTGAAAAAAAGTTAAATGTTCATTGTTTTCTTCCACATTCCAAAAATTCCTGTGAAGCACCTGAAGGGTTAATAAACTTCTTGAATGTGGTTTTGAGCACCTTGAGGAGTGCAGTTTTTAGAATGGTATCACTTTTGGGTATTTTCTGTCATAAAGGCTCCTCAAAGTCACTTCAAATAAGATGTGGTCCCTAAAAAAATGTTTTTGTAAATTTTGTTGTAAAAATGAGAAATCGCTGGTCAACTTTTAACCCTTATAGCTTCCTAACAAAAAAAAATTTTGGTTCCAAAATTGTGCTGATGTGAAGTAGACATGTGGGCAATGTTATTTATTAACTATTTTGTGTGATATATCTCTCTGATTAAAGGGCATGAAAATTCAAAGTTTGAAAATTGCAAAATTTTCAAAATTTTCACCAAATTTCCGATTTTTTCACAATCAAACGCAAGTGATATCAAAGAAATTTTACCACTATCATGAAGTACAATATGTCACAAAAAAACAATCTCAGAATCAGGGGGATCCGTTGAAGCGTTCCAGAGTAATTACCTCATAAAGTGACAGTGGTCAGAATTGAAAAAATTGGCCCGGTCACGAAGGCAAAAACAGGCTCTGGCGCGAAGTGGTTAAATTCATGAGTAAATTCTCATGTTATGTATGAAAAATATTAAAATTTGAGAGTCCTCGGTGGTTGTTTCCTTTTAATGGCTAACTGAAAAGATGGTCAAATAATCTCAAATTTTAAAATTTTTCTATCTAGTGGCTAACAGGTTACAAAGATATATTTCTCATGGTATGTTTTAGTCTTTGTTTTGCAAAAGGTGAAATCTGCTTCTGTAGAAGATGTCTGCATGCTCTGATTTTTGCTTTGATATTTTCCATTACATGTATTCTGCTAAAAATATTGTTGATTTTCTGTATAAAATCCTCAATGGAAATCCATAGGCAATTACAATACAAATAACAAAAACATATAGAGGGCGATTAATCAAGTCTGGCTTTTGGTCTTGCTCCAGACTGATTAAGCGTAGCGTACTTCTAAATAAATTTGGTGTATGTTTCAGCTGCCGTGTGCCAGTGTCATAAATGTACTCCAGTTATTGACAGTGTAGCGCTGGCGTCCCTGCCCTCTGCTAGGCAGGGACGCTGCTCCCCTCACCGCTCTGCTCCTTCCCGGCGTCCTCCTCCCGCTCTGCTCTCAGCGCGCGCTCCTTCCCGGCCCCTGTGCTTAGGGCGCGCGCGCGCGCGCTCCCCTCCTCTTAAAGGGGCCGCGCGCGCCGTCCTAAGGAGTCCCCGGCCAATGGCCGGAGGACTTCATCATATATAAGGCACCTCCTCCAAAATGGAGGTGCCCGAGCAATGTTGTTTGCACCTGTGTCTCACCTGTGCTTCAGCCCTCAGGTCCCGTTGCCAGTTTCCTGCCAGTTTCCTGCTAGTTACCTGCCTGATTCCTGCCTGAATACTTGTTACCTGCCTGCCTGAGGTCCGACGGTCTGCCTTACAACTCCGGTCAGTCTGTCTAAGGACCAACTTGTCCGCTCACCTGGGAGCGCACATCAGCTACCTGCCTGCTTGCCTGAGGTCCGACGGTCTGCCTTACAACTCCGGTCAGTCTGTCTATGGACCAGCTTGCCCGCTCACCTGGGAGCGCTTCTCCGTTACCTGCCTGCTTGCCAGCCCGGAGGCTCCGTTGTCACGTGCTGTGACCACCAGCTATCTCAGAGACTCTTGCCCGCTCACCTGGGAGCGCATCTCCGTTACCTGCCTGCTTTCCAGCCCGGAGGTCCCGTTGTCACGTGCGGTGACCACCAGCTATTCCAGAGACTCTTGCCCGCTCACCTGGGAGCGCTTCTCCGTTACCTACCTGCCTGCCAGCCCGGAGGTTCCGCCGTCACGTGCCGTGACCACCTGCTATTCCAGAGACTCTCGCTTGCTCACCTGGGAGCACACATCTACCATCTGCCTGCTAGCCTACCCGGAGGCTCCGCCATCACAGGTCGTACCTACCCCTTACCCAGAGACTGCCCTGATCACTTGCCGTAACTCCCTGTCCGTTCACCCAGAGACTGCCACCCGCTCCCTTACAAGGGCCGCCCCCTTGTATAGTAGCTCAGAGGTTCCGCCTCCCGGACCCGTTACAGTTTGCTCGGGCCATGGAACCCGGTGGCACCCAAGCTCCCTCGCTCTCGGACCTCTGTCTTGAACTGTCCCGTCAGAGGTCCCAACAGGAGGCCATCCTGGGTCACCTGCGGAATGTTAATACTCGCCTGAACACTCTGTCTGATCCACCAACAACCTCCGCCAGTGCCATATCTTGCAATCCGGCAGCTCCGCTGCCCACTAATACTATGGTATCCTACCCCGGACCCCGGCTCTCTGCACCTCCTCGCTTCGGAGGCGACCCCGTCCAGGCTCGGGGCTTCATAAATCAGTGCACCCTGCACTTTGAACTTTTGTCCCATCAGTTTAATTCCGACCGGGCCAAAATTGCCTTTATCATGTCCCATCTCACCGGGGAGGCCCTGGCCTGGCTAAATCCTCTATGGGAGAGAGGAGACCCCCTGGTGTCCAACTTGCCTGCTTTTCTCTCGGCTTTCCGGAAAGTCTTCGACGAACCCGGACGGAAGACCTCATCCGCATCCTCTCTGCTACGCCTCCGTCAGGAGGGTCTCACCGTGGGCCAATATGCCATACGGTTCCGCACCCTTGCCTCGGAGCTGGCCTGGGATAACGACGCTCTGGTATCCGTCTTCTGGGAGGGTCTGTCCGGTCGTATTAAAGATGAACTTGCTGGTCGGGACATTCCTACCTCTCTCGATGATCTAATAACCCTTGCCACCCGGATTGACCTACGGTTCCAGGAGCGTGCCAAAGAGGTCACCCGTGAGAGAAGGATTCCACGTTTAGCTCCTACTTTCCAGAGACCCGTCCTTCCCTCCATCTCTCCCCAGGTACACTCTCCTGAGCCTATGCAGGTCGACCAGACCAAGATGGTCAAAACCCGTCAGGACTCACGCCGTGCCGAGGGGAGCTGCTTCTACTGTGGCAGTAAGGAGCACCGGATCCGTGCCTGCCCGGAGAGGTCGGGAAACGCCTGTGTCTAGGTTCGCTCAGAGAGGTCCACCTAGACAAGAATAAATCCTCTCCATCCCTGCTGTTGTCAGTTTCGATCATCTACGGGGAGAACCGTTATTTCGAACTAGCCCAACTTGACTCTGGAGCAGCCGGGAACCTTATTTCACAGTCCCTGGTTGAAAAATACCGCATCCCCACCAAACCTCTGGCTGTACCCTTGTCTGTCGCTGCCGTGGATGGGGGCCTCTTACCTCGCCCCATTCAACTCATCACCGAATCCATTACCCTGCAGGTGGGAATGCTGCATTCTGAAAGTATCTCCTTTCATGTTCTGCCTGGACTCTCTCACGCCCTCTTGCTAGGTCTGCCCTGGCTCCAGAGACATGCACCCGTGCTAGACTGGCAAACCGGAGAGGTCCTTCGCTGGGGACAAGACTGTCATAAAACCTGCCTGGTTCCCGTCCATCCCGTCCGTCCCTCTCCTACCCCAGCTAATCTACCTGGACTTCCGATTCCTTATTGGTCTTATGCAGATGTCTTTAATAAAAAGGAGGCAGAGACATTACCACCACATAGACCATACGACTGTCCCATTGATCTGCTACCCGGTACTACTCCTCCCCGTGGGCGTATCTATCCTTTATCCGCTGCTGAAACCCGGTCAATGTCCGAATATATTGAGGAGAATCTGGCCAGAGGATTCATCCGGAAATCTACCTCCCCGGCGGGAGCAGGCTTCTTTTTCGTCAAAAAGAAGGACGGCTCTCTCCGTCCCTGTATAGACTATAGAGGCCTAAACCTGATCACGGTGAAGAATAAGTACCCCCTTCCGCTCATTCCAGAATTATTTGATCGCCTGAGGGGGGCTAGGATCTTCACCAAACTGGACCTTCGTGGGGCGTACAACCTGGTTCGTATTCGTCAGGGGGATGAATGGAAGACGGCATTCAACACCCGGGACGGCCACTATGAATACCTGGTAATGCCCTTTGGTCTCTGTAACGCTCCTGCCGTCTTTCAAGAGTTGGTCAATGACATCTTCCGGGACCTTCTCTACTCCTGCGTAGTGGTGTACCTGGACGACATCTTGGTCTTCTCTCCGGATCTCCAGACTCACCGGAGGGACGTTCGTCAGGTCCTGCTCAGGCTAAGGCAGAACCATCTCTACGCTAAATTTGAGAAGTGCCTCTTTGAGCAGACCTCGCTTCCGTTTCTGGGCTACATTATCTCTCAGACCGGCCTACAAATGGATCCTGAGAAACTGTCTGCCATCGAGAAATGGCCCCGACCGGAGGGGTTGAAGGCCATTCAGCGATTCCTGGGCTTCGCCAACTACTACCGCCTCTTCATACCACACTTCTCTTCCCGGACGGCCCCAATTTCTGCGCTCACCCGTAAAGGTACTAATCCCAAAGAGTGGCCACCCGAAGCAGAGGAGGCCTTTCTTTCCCTTAAACAGGCCTTCTCTTCCGCCCCGGTGCTGCATCGCCCAGATGGCAACAAACAGTTCTTCCTGGAAGTTGACGCCTCCTCCTCTGGAGCCGGAGCGGTACTTACTCAAAAATCATCTTCCGGGAGGATGGTAACTTGTGGCTTCTTCTCTAAACTCTTCTCCTCCTCTGAGCGCAACTATTCCATAGGAGACCGAGAGTTATTGGCCATCAAACTGGCATTGGAGGAGTGGCGTTACCTGCTCGAGGGGGCTCTTCACCCAGTAATAATTTACACTGACCACAAGAACTTGGCTTACCTCCAGCATGCCCAGAGACTTAACCCGCGCCAAGCCCGGTGGTCCTTGTTTTTTGCTCGTTTTGATTTTGTCCTTCATTTTCGCCCGGCTGACAAAAACGTCAAGGCGGACGCCTTGTCTCGGTCCTTTCTGGTGTCTGATCTCGAGGAGGATCCGAAACATATCATCGATCCCGCCAGAGTAATGCAGGTGGCTCCCGTGAGTCTAAATCGTCTTCCTCCTGGTAAGACGTTCGTACCAGTACCTGATCGGGAGAAGATCCTACACTGGGGTCATTCGTCTAAACTAGCTGGCCACGCCGGTCAGAAAAAGACCCTCCAGCTTATTACCCGGCACTACTGGTGGCCTAACCTGCACAAGGATGTAATAGACTTTGTTTCTGCCTGTGTGTCCTGCGCCCGCAACAAAGTTCCGAGACACCTGCCGGCCGGCCGTCTCCTACCTCTGCCAGTACCTGCTGCCCCCTGGCAGCATATAGCGATGGACTTCATTACTGATCTACCCGTCTCTGCCGGTTGTACGGTCATTTGGGTGGTCGCTGACCGCTTCTCCAAGATGGCTCACTTCATTCCACTGCCAGGTCTTCCGTCTGCACCCGAGCTGGCTAAAGACTTTATCCGCCACATCTTCCGTCTTCATGGCCTGCCCCGTCACATCGTGTCGGATCGTGGGGTACAGTTCACTTCCCGTTTCTGGAGAGCCACTTGTAAATTGCTGGACGTCACCCTGGACTTCTCCTCCGCTTACCACCCACAGTCTAATGGTCAAGTGGAGCGGATCAATCAGAACCTGACCAGTTACCTTCGGCACTTCGTTAATGCCCACCATTCTGACTGGGTGGATCTCCTGCCATGGGCCGAATTCTCGTACAACAATCACGAGAGCGAGTCTTCCTCCAAATCCCCGTTTTTTGTAGTCTACGGTCAGCATCCTCGGATCCCGTTTCCCGTCTCCACCTCGGCGGACAATCCGGCTGCGGAATCTCTTGTTAACAAATTTTCCTCCATATGGGAGAGTACCCGGTCCGCACTCCTTCTGTCATCCGAGCGTATGAAAAGACACGCTGACAAAAAACGTCTGGACCCTCCTCAATTCCGCCCTGGGGATAAAGTCTGGCTCTCGTCCAAATATGTCCGGCTCAAGATCCCTTCCTATAAGTTAGGGCCTCGGTTCATCGGCCCACTGGAGGTCATCAGTCAGATCAACCCGGTGGCCTATAAATTGAAACTCCCGGCCAACTTACGGATCCCTAACTCCTTCCATGTGTCTCTCCTCAAACCTGTGGTGCTTAACTCTTTTTCCAAGTCTACAGGTACGCCTCCTGCTCCGGTTTCTGCTGAGGACGAGTTTGAGGTAGAGAACATTCTTGCCACCAAAAGGGTAAGAGGAAAGACCTTTTTTCTGGTAGATTGGAAGGGGTTTGGTCCTGAGGAGAGAACGTGGGAGCCCCGGGAGAACATCCATGCCCCTCTCATCCTAGCTAAATTTCTATCTGGCCTAAAAAAGGGGGGGCCTAAAGGGGGGGGTACTGTAGCGCTGGCGTCCCTGCCCTCTGCTAGGCAGGGACGCTGCTCCCCTCACCGCTCTGCTCCGTGCCCGGCGTCCTCTCCCCGCTCTGCTGTCAGCGCGCGCTCCTTCCCGGCGTCCTCCTCCCGCTCTGCTCTCAGCGCGCGCTCCTTCCCGGCCCCTGTGCTTAGGGCGCGTGCGCGCGCGCTCCCCTCCTCTTAAAGGGGCCGCGCGCGCCGTCCTAAGGAGTCCCCGGCCAATGGCCGGAGGACTTCATCATATATAAGGCACCTCCTCCAAAATGGAGGTGCCCGAGCAATGTTGTTTGCACCTGTGTCTCACCTGTGCTTCAGCCCTCAGGTCCCGTTGCCAGTTTCCTGCCAGTTTCCTGCTAGTTACCTGCCTGATTCCTGCCTGAATACTTGTTACCTGCCTGCCTGAGGTCCGACGGTCTGCCTTACAACTCCGGTCAGTCTGTCTAAGGACCAACTTGTCCGCTCACCTGGGAGCGCACATCAGCTACCTGCCTGCTTGCCTGAGGTCCGACGGTCTGCCTTACAACTCCGGTCAGTCTGTCTATGGACCAGCTTGCCCGCTCACCTGGGAGCGCTTCTCCGTTACCTGCCTGCTTGCCAGCCCGGAGGCTCCGTTGTCACGTGCTGTGACCACCAGCTATCTCAGAGACTCTTGCCCGCTCACCTGGGAGCGCATCTCCGTTACCTGCCTGCTTGCCAGCCCGGAGGTCCCGTTGTCACGTGCGGTGACCACCAGCTATTCCAGAGACTCTTGCCCGCTCACCTGGGAGCGCTTCTCCGTTACCTACCTGCCTGCCAGCCCGGAGGTTCCGCCGTCACGTGCCGTGACCACCTGCTATTCCAGAGACTCTCGCTTGCTCACCTGGGAGCACACATCTACCATCTGCCTGCTAGCCTACCCGGAGGCTCCGCCATCACAGGTCGTACCTACCCCTTACCCAGAGACTGCCCTGATCACTTGCCGTAACTCCCTGTCCGTTCACCCAGAGACTGCCACCCGCTCCCTTACAAGGGCCGCCCCCTTGTATAGTAGCTCAGAGGTTCCGCCTCCCGGACCCGTTACAGACAGGAATACATTTATGTCTTAAATTATGGCATTTTTATTGCGTAAATTATTATTGATTTGTTGGATGTGCTTGTCCATGCCTCTCTTGCTAAGCTCTGCCCATTTTTCAAAAAGTAGGGATGGCGTGAAAATGTCAAAAGCCATACATTTTTTGCGCAAGTACGAGTTGCTCAAATTTTTTTCTACTTTTGCTGCAAAATGTTTTCTGAATCAACCTCATATTGTCGAAATAACAATGCTCCACACTTCTATCGTGCCTAAATAATGCCAGCGCACAGGCTCGAATCTCTGGGGCCTTGTGCTAATCCAGGATATTCTAATTTGTTAATAAGCACAGAGGAAGCAGCTGATGTGTCATGTTTCAAAGAAAACCCAAATTGAATTTACATTTTCACATAAAGGCAAGTCTAAAGGTTTTGGATGTGATAGTTGTCCCAAGTACTGGGGACATCCAATGCTGGCATGCTGTACCCACAGACAGGATGCCCGGGGAGATTAAGTCTAGTATTAAGTAGCACAGTATTCATTATTCCTACTTGCCTGGTTTTCTAATTGAATTAAACATTGCTCCATATTATGTGGAGTTTATGCTATGAAATGTCGCGTAGAGCGGGGGCAGATGTAATCCCTGTGTCAGCTGTCATGGGGAGCAGCTGATGCTCTGGCAGTCTGCCACTTCTCAAGTGCTTTAAATTCTTGGCTCTAAGTAAAGGATCCAAAAAGCCACCTATGCTAACTTCAGCAGTACATATGGAAAGACAACCTTGACGTGTGTGACGCAAATAGACACACCTACAAATAGTCTCCATCATCATTTTTAAATAGCCTCACCGGTGCTGCACTTACAGGGAGAGATTTTTTTTTATATTAGAGTTCATGGTCTTGAATTCAGTAGTTAAAGGGGTTTTCCCATGTACAAAATTTCATTTTAATCAAAAGATCTTTGAATAATAATAAGTTCCACAATTTAATGTATTTAAATAAAATGTTCCTGTGCTGAGATAATCTTATAAATGTGCCCCTGCTGTGTACTGTGTAATGGCTGTGTCTGACCGTACAGGAACATGGTCTGATCATACCACATCTCCTGCAGGAGAGGAAGCAAAAGTGTATACAGACATTACAGCATGGGATCACAAGCTGATTCTGTCTTTGAAGTAAAACATTGTTTAATAACAGGCAGAGAAATATTTTACCTCACAAAAAGAATCATCTGTGATCCCCTGCTGTAATGTCTGTATACTCTTTTCCTTCCTCCCCTGCTCAGGAGATGTGGTATGATCAGACCATGTCCCTGTACGGTCAGACACAGCCATTACACAGTACACAGCAGGGGCTCATTTATAAGATTATCTCCGCACAGGAACATTTTATTTAAATACATTAAATTGTGGAACTTATTATTATTCCAAGATCTATTGATTAAAATAAACTTTAATTTGTGGGAAAAAACCCTTTAAGTCAGAGCAAAAACAACCAACAAAGGTCTTGGGTCTTAGGGTAAGTTCGCACAATATCTTTTTCAAGTGAATTTAAAGCAGGTCTGGTGCGAAACTCGCCTGAAAAACCACTAACAAAACGCTCAAAAGAATGAACATATTAATTCAAAAATGTAAAAACAACTTGCAGTTTATATGTTCAGGCTTTTGCGCGTCTCTTAAACACGTCAGGTTTCCAAAGACACTAAGTGCTTATAAGAAGTGACCTGACCATTCTTCAGGCATTTTCCACTCTGAAGACCTGCTATACAAGTCAATGAGAAGGCTCAAAAGACGCCTAGAAGAGGCTCGAGAAATAACCAAAAGACACTAAAAAAATACACTTCAGGTTTACAGAACAGTAGAGAAAAGGAGAGTTTCCTCAAGAATCTTCTGCTTAGAAAAATGACGTTTTGGCTCCTTGAAAAAGATGTTGTGTACACATACAGTAAGGGCTCGTTTAGATTAGTGTATTTCGTGGACTTGTGCTGTCCATGTGCACCACACACTGTATACAGAAAGCACATACACCCATTATAGCCAATTTTCCAGTGTACAGATTTTTTTATAAGGCTGTCTGAACCCAGCCTTAAAGTGACCACAGACACAGAATATATATTGGACAAGAGCATTCCTGATGATCTCCTATTCAGCACCTGACACAGTCGTGCATTATACAGACAGTCCATTGATATTTATGTGCAATGATTGATTTCTCCATCAGTGGTGCTGTACGCAAATGAATCACTTACTCCCAATTTTCCCAAAGCCGACAGCCCTATAAATACATTAATATTGGTTGTTAAATTTATGGTAACACCTATTTCTCATTTCTAAAAACATAAATGGATGCAATAAAGATATATTGCTCTTCCTTGTGTGTGAATTTGGTTTGGGCAAATACAAACTGGGGCTGATGCCTCACATTATAGCACAATGCTAAAGAGTCCGACTTCACTTTGCAGCAGATTTATTTCAATCTAAGAATCAGTGGTGATCCCAGGCTTCATCAATGTGATTTTCTCGCATATATCTATGATAGTTGACATATCAGAATGCCACTTGTACTAGATTTTCCCTAAAATATTGGTAGAGCATTTGTGTTTGGGTACATCATGTTTCTTTGATATCATTAGCAACGCTTATATATACAGTACAGACCAAAAGTTTGGACACACCTTCTCATTTAAAGATTTTTCTGTATTTTCATGACTATGAAAATTGTATATTCACACTGAAGGCATCAAAACTATGAATTAACACATGTGGAATTATATACTTAACAAAAAAGTGTGAAACAACTGAAAATATGTCTTATATTCTAGGTTCTTCAAAGTAGCCACCTTTTGCTTTGATGACTGCTTTGCACACTCTTGGCACTCTCTTTTCCTACATTACGCTGCTCTCAGATGAAGCAGCAAAAATATGCTGACAGATTCCCTTTAAACATTCTTTCATTGTTGCTTATGTGTTCAAGTCTATTGCTTTCTGCCCTACTCTCTTATAGATGGTGAGCCGGAGGTTGATGGAGCTCCTGCTGCTCCTTTGGATGTGGAATGTCTTGATGCTAATAAAGACTATGTAATAATCTCATGGAAGCAACCAGCAGTTGATGGCGGAAGTCAAATTGTGGGATATTTCATCGACAGGTTAGTATCATGAATATTCATATTCAATTGCAGAAGGGGCATATCTTACTGACCATCTTTTCAGATGTCCAGAGCTGTATATTTATGAATAGTTATTATATAACCAGGGCTGGTTTTAGGAAAAGTGTGGGCCTGGAAAAAATGAACTGCAGGGCCCCAAGTTTTAATGTATTGCACCATCACAGAAAAATGTGATTGTTCAATTCAGTTTTTAAATTGATCCTCCTATCTGTTTGTGCTACACTGTACGATTAAGGGCATAAGCAAAGTCGGAAATGCATCACTCTTTTAGCAGACATCATATGTACAGTTTTAATAGATTATTTATGTTTTTTTGGATTTTTTTTACTGAATTAGTAGATGTGCTGTACTTTCCCTCTTTGCATAAATTAGGTGGTTATATAAGCAACCTCACATTTTCTTGGGAAATGACGCATCTTGGGAAATGTCGCATTTCTTGGGAAATGACGCATCAAAAAATGACGCATCAAACACACAGTTTTATTACAGATCTGTGTTGATGCTGTTATTGGAGCAAAGGAAGCCAATCAGTTGGTGGGGTACACTTAAAGAAAACCTAAACATTAAACAGGATTAATATTTTAGGAAACATTGAGAGGGTAATTTTTAAATAGAAGTAGATATACAATTGTAGAGGTTCATGGTGTTTTAGTTACTGGTAAACCTAACAAAAAGTTGTTATTATTATTATGATTAATGTACTTGATTTAACTACTTCCTATTTATATTCAAAATCTAATATAAAAACAAAGTGAGCAAACACCCTGCAGTAAATAAATAAATGGCAATAGTGCATGAAAATAACATGGGGTACTTAGTTAACATAATTTTGATAAAAAAAAATGCAAAAGCCATCCCACCATCAAGGTGACCCTATTCAAGATGGTACTAACCTCTAGTATTAAAACCTTATTATTTGTCATGTGACATAAATGTGAATAAGGGCTGAGAAGGACCAAGACCCGACTAATGGACACCCAGCCATGGCAAGCTATATAAACATAATGTCCAGCTCAAAGAAAAGGGAGTCCACACCCTTATTTGCATGGAGTGCAAAAACCTGAAACAAAAACCTAAAGAAATGAACTGGAATATAAGTTGGTGAGCATGAAGCATGTAGGCGTATGTTCACACCGGCCACTAAACAGACAAAACCTAACATAAAAACAAAAGTGAGAAAATACCCTGCAGTAAATAAATATATAAATATCAATAATGCATGAAAATAACATTGGGTACTTAGTTAACATCATTTTGATCATGAACGTAAAAGCCATCCCTCTGCGTCACGGTGACCCTATTTGGGACAGTCCTAACCTCTATTTATATTATTTATAATAATATAAGTCGATTTATCTATGAATATGTTTTTTAATTGTTGGAGGAAAGCCACCAAGTGGCTACTTGCCACTGAGAAGATGCGCCATATTTATTAAAGGGAATCTGTCAGTAGGTTTTTGCTATGTAATCTGACAGTACCATGATGTAAGGACAGAGGCCCAGATTACAGCAATTTATCACTTATGTTACTGGGTGCAGCAGTTATAATAGAGTGACAGTTTTCTCTGCTGCAGACTGAGCAGAACTCAGTTGTTGAGTTGTGTATTACCTCACCCACACCACAGCTTTCTGTGCACATTGTATAGTGACAGAAAGCTACTTATCAGTCCTGAGGGTGTGGTTGGACTAGGAGGCATGAGGCCAATTGTTCTGTAATGATAATCTCCTGCTCATAAAACACTGATTGTATTGAAACAGCAAAACACGGCCCAGTAAGTGACACATCACAGTAATCAGGCTCTCTGTCCCTATATTATGGTGTTTCAGATTACATAGCAAAAACCTGGTGACAGATTGATTTTAAGTGGTGTGTGTCTTTCAATAAATATGGGACATCTTATTGCTGCACGCCTCTCATTTAGACTGGCATACAGAACAACAGTCTTAATGAACCGGGGCCTGCGTCTACACACAACTGTTTTTTTGCTGTCTTGACTGTTATGTGTGTATAGACTACATAACTACGCACAATGATGAACAGAGAGAGGCATTATTCATTTGAGGGCTCAGAATAGATCTTGTAGATTTATTACATGAGCGTCATATGGCTGTTAGGAAAGTAGTGTGCTCCATACATGGGGAGTGCTAACTGCATTATACAGCTGAAACCCGCTGAAGTTGCGGCATACAGCAGTCAGGATGAATCTCTCTCACTCAATCACTACTCCGCACCATGACCACAAAAATCAGCTCTGCAATACACTCTGTTAGTTATAATCACGCTCAGCTCTGCAGTAAGATCAGGAGAGCAGACTATCAGTCATTACATGTCTCACATTGTTAATGCCTCCCTTTCATATAAAATGAGCTCTGGAGGCAGATTCTCCTGCATAGATCTTAACAGCACATTTACATATTAAGAAAAACATTGATATCTCTAGAATAAAACATCGGATCACAGATATCAAGGTATCATTTTATTCAGCTTCCTATGACCTACATGTCCATATAGACAGCTTAGGAGGTTTGATCCTACTGACAGATTCCCTTTAAATTGTCACAATAAATGTAACAAGTGTCATGTGTTCATTATATATGCATATATTATGTTTTCATCTACTTTTTTGTGTAAGGTGTGAGGTTGGCACAAGCCACTGGACACAGTGTAATGACACTCCTGTGAAGTTTGCTCGCTTCCCAGTTACTGGCTTGATTGAAGGAAGATCATACATTTTCCGTGTAAGGGCTGTAAATAAAACTGGAATCAGCAGACCTTCTCGTGTTTCAGAGCCAGTGGCCGCTCTAGATCCAGCTGACAGAGCCAGAATCAGAAGTAAGTCATATTTGTACTGACCCTAGCCACATTGTGGAGAAATCGCTGTTCTACATCTTAATATAGTATTTCTCACAGTTTAGAGTTGGCTACATTGCCTAATCAATTCTCTGGGGGCTAAACAGCCCTTATTCTATGCTGACACTTTTTTCCTGTATTGATACGTTGTAGCAAACTAGTTGCCAGTCTTAAAGTTTGCTCACACTAGTGTTTAAATCAGACGAGTGCAATGCAAGAAAAAAAGGGGTTGTGCTTGGAACAATGTTATAACGAGGCAGTGCAAATCTGCGTATTTTTTCTCAGCTGTATTCGGCATGCTGCGATTTCACTCTGAAATTTGATGGGAGCGAGAAAAAAAAATCACATGTCACATGGACAATCAGTATGGCATTCAATTTTTACAGATACATTACCATTCTGTAAGATTGGAAACTGTAGATGATCTTGTAAATGATTAACAGCTGCTGAGTAAAAAAACAGATTGTACACGAATGACAAGTGAGAAAAAAATCTTACCACTCTCCTGGATGAGAATGGGACTGATTTTTTATACGCTAGTGTGAGTGTACCCTCAAAGGGGTTGTCCATGCTTGGGATTAAAGTCTACATTCACTCCTCACAGTGTGCACAGTGCATTCTGGCAGGATTCGCTATCGCCGGAAGTGGGCTGTCATGTGACTTCAAGTATGTGATTTGCATACTTCTGGCCACATTCCAACTAGACGTATCTGGCCTCACTCAATTTACTTGTATTGAGCGAGGCCCCGTACATCAGTCGGAACATGACTGCATGTATGCAAATCGTATACTTGCGGTCACGAGCCTGCCCATTCCTGGTGCCTGCTAATCCTGCCAGCATGCACTGTGCACACTGTGAGGATTCACAAATCTGCAGTTACATGTAGCGACTGTAAACTTGTACCCCAAGTCTGAACAACCACTTTAATGAAGGGCTCACTGGAGTACGAGGCACCAAATTCATTAAGAGGCATATGCCACCTAATGAATTCAGCTCATCTCCTCAGCGGCGTGTGCCTTTTTGCGCCTCGCCAGAAAAGCTACTCCAGTTAATGATTGGAGTACCATTTCTGTTGCAAGCACTTTTGCTGTATTCGACAGGTGGGCATACCCATGCCATGTCCCATCCTGGCTCCTTCTCAGCTGAGCCCATTTTGGCAGAGCTGCTTCCAAATAGCAAGAAAATGGCAAAAGTTGCACAATTTTTGCACAACTCCACATTAAACAAAAATGTTGTGATTTTTTTTTTCAAAGTGTTTTACAGCAGTTTTCTAGCAAAAATACTTTGCTGAATCAGCCCCAAAGAATGTTAGAAAATTACAGAACTTTATACTTTTTCAAACACTGTTTTATTGACATCATTATGATATATCCCAGGTCGTCCTTCTGCTCCATGGACTGGACAAATTATTGTAACTGAAGAGGAACCCACAGGTCAGAAAACTGTATAGAGCGAGTGAAGACTGTGTGTGCTCCAGAATGTGTAGTAGAAGATATATACTATATATATTGAAGGAGATAATTTTGGCATAATTGGCGCCATAGAACTGTTTTATCTGCTTTGCACATTTATTAAGTGTTTTAGACATTTTTTTGGACATTTCGTAGCAGGAAAAAGGGTGTAATTTCAGTTGTAACGCTGTTACAATGTGATAATGCAAGCTTTTGGGTGTAAAAATGTCACAAATTATGTACGTCATAATTTGCAACTTTTTAAACTTTCACAAAGATTTCCACTGGTGACATTTTTCTGTCAGAGTTCAAAGATGTCCCAAATCTATCATCCAGCCTGGGCCACTTTGATAAATTTGACACAGTTTAATTGTTTGCATTTTTTTAAGTCACTCTTATCTTTTTCTGGTATTTGTTGACATATTTTGCACTGGAAACTTCAAAATGGTGGTTCATAAATTTTGCCCAAATTAGAAAAAATGTTTGTTATTTTCGTCTTTAACCTTTTGTTGTGAGTTTTTAGTGCAAAAAGTCACAGGTTCCAGGCGTGCATAAAATCACTCCAGGATGAACTGGAGAACATTTGCTCAAAAATGTTGCAGTTTTTTACAAAGCCACAATTGATGAATCAGCTTAAAATCTTAAATTCTGCCCTCAATGAAAAACATTAAAAAATGAGAATATATAAAATAGACTTTATAAATGGCACAAATGAAAAGAAGAATAAGGTTCAAATGAAAAATACCAAAAACTGGTAGATGCAATAATGAATTGGGCCCTTAAGGTCTATTTACACTGCAAGATTATCGCGAATGAGTTCCTAGATCTCTCGGTTTGCATAAAAGATCATCGTTCTATCACTGATTGCACTTTGGACATACAGTATGGAGCAGGGCGGCTTTAAACGACTGGTGATCAGCAAACATGTTGCTGGTTGGCGGACGTATAAACGCTGTGCATTGCGCAGTGTAAATGGACTCGTAGTTTTAATAACTGTCCCATTATTCCTGGTAATAAATTAATCCTTTCTATCATTAACAACTCCAGAGGGGATTATTCCTGGACCACCATCCAATCTCTCTGTGACAGAAGCCACCAAAAACTATGTGGTGCTGAGCTGGAAGCCTCCTGAGTTGCGCGGTCATGAAGGCGTCATGTACTATGTAGAAAAGGTGAGACTTATTCAGGATTAACTGTCTTACACATGAACCTGAATTACTGAAGACCATTTCCAAGTAGTAAAATAACCAATGGCAAACATAGATCCTACCTAGCTGACTCTAAAGATAGCTATTATGATTACCCTTACAATTCCTGTAGGGATTTTCACCCAGGTTTCTCAGACTTCTGAATGGCAGATCTGTCTATTTATGAAGGGACACTTCCTCTGATTCATATTGCTGCTTACAGGGAATCTAACAGGTGATCCATGAATCAGATACTGGCTGTGTTATTGCAGCCTTATATGTTTTCTCAGAAATGCTCTGTCATAGTTTGGAAAGCCAGCTGGGTACTTTGTGTCTTGGATGAGTTGTCCAAGGTGAGGCAGGTAGCCATCTGCTTCTCCCCGCATTGCTTACCTAGACTCTTTTCCTATACGCACACATTGGGAGACATCTGTCAGGGAAACAAGGCTCGGCGAAGCTGGGAACCCACATTGGTCTGGTATTCTAAGGTACATTGGTCTAGTATTCTAAGGTACATTGGTCTAGTATTCTAAGGTACATCGGTCTAGTCTTCTAAGGTACACTGGTCTAGTATTCTGAGGTATATTGATCTAGTATTCTAAGGTACATCAGTCTAGTCTTCAAAGGTACATTGGTCTAGTCTTTTAAGGTACATTGGTCTAGTATTCTAAGGTACATTGGTCTAGTATTCTAAGGTACATTGGTCTAGTCTTCAAAGGTACATTGGTCTAGTCTTCTAAGGTACATTGGTCTAGTCTTCTAAGGTACATTGGTCTAGTCTTCTAAGGTACATCGGTCTAGTATTGTAAGGTATATTGATCTAGTATTCTAAGGTACATCAGTCTAGTCTTCAAAGGTATATTGGTCTAGTCTTCTAAGGTACATTGGTCTAGTCTTCTAAGGTACATTGGTCTAGTATTCTAAGGTACATTGATCTAGTATTCTAATGTACATCAGTCTAGTCTTCAAAGGTACATTGGTCTAGTCCTCTAAGGTACATTGGTCTAGTCTTTTAAGGTACATTGGTCTAGTCTTCTAAGGTACATTGGTCTAGTCTTCTAAGGTACATTGGTCTAGTCTTCTAAGGTACATTGGTCTAGTCTTCTAAGGTACATCAGTTTAGTCTTCAAAGGTACATCGGCCTAGTCTTCTAAGGTACATTGCTGTAGTCTTCTAAGGTACATTGGTCTAGTCTTCTAAGGTACATTTATCTAGTCTTCTAAGGTACATTGGTCTAGTCTTCTAAGGTACATCAGTTTAGTCTTCAAAGGTACATTGGTCTAGTCTTCTAAGGTACATTGATCTAGTCTTCCAAGGTACATTGGTCTGGTCTTCTAAGGTACAAAGTCTCTGACCGGCTCTTCAAACTATGCTTTCTCTGCAACCCTGCAGCTTGACAGAGAAATTATGCATGGCTGCTATCATGCAACCAGGCTCTGATTAATGCTGCCTGTGGTTTGGGCAGCATTAATCTCATTATATGCTTCCTTTGATATGCCATTAAAGAGTATAAGAAACCGTGATGAAAACCTCTATAGGAACTGTACTTGAAGACATTGATGGCTGTTTAAGAAATAAGAAGAAAAAAGTGCTGCATAGAATATAAGATTTAACATCTGGGCAGGTAGGAAAGCTCATATACTTACTATAGTGGGGTGAAGGTGAAGTTAGGAGCTACTGTATGTATATAGCTGTACATGGTACCTTTAACCGTGTACTCTTTCATGCCATTACAGAGCGTCGCTGGCACAGAAAACTGGCAGAGGGTCAACACAGAAATCCCAGTGAAGTCTCCAAGGTTTGCTCTTTTTGATCTTGCTGAGGGAAAGTCTTACAGTTTCAGAGTACGATCCTGTAACTCTGCTGGAGTGGGGGAACCCTCAGAGGCAACGGAGTCCACTGTAGTGGGTGACAAACTTGGTAAGTGATATCCAATGACCACAGTCAGACACCAGGTTAACAAGTGTGGGTCATTCAAAGCTTTGTAGCTTTTATTCGTTACGGGAGCTGTGTCCTGGTATGCGGGTCTGCATAGATACACCTCCTATTTTGGAGTGAGGATGGGTATCGTAGGAGAATGCGCATGTTCTCTCATTCCCACGGTCACGCGAATAGTATTTACATCACGTGATGCGGCCACTCCATGTCTGGTGCGCGCGTGTGCTTGGTGACGCGCGCACCGGATGTTGCTTGCGTGTCACCTGCGTTCCACATACCGGAAGTGAGGAACCCGGAACCGGAAGTGATGCGCTTGCATGCCCATAGAGCGCTCAGATATAAAAAGATGACAGGATCATCTGCAAAACGTGCCACCTGTATTGTGAGGTTGGCAACAGACACCCCCTTCTCCCCTGATGAGCGACTAGAGCAAAGAAACGCGTTGGGGGCGGTGTTCCTACATGTGGATAGCGGACAAAGAGGTGCCGATGCCCCACTGTAGTGAGCTGTCTTGAGGAGCATGCGTGTGCCGACAACGTGCATGGTGAGGTTGTTCCTATTATTTTATTAAGTTAGAACCCGCACCAAGAATCACTGAGTATTGGCCTGACTGCATGCCTCACCTGAGATTTTTGATTTGACAGCTCTATTATTTGTTCTGCCACTGTCTTGCTAATTGGATAGGTGGGATATACCTGTTGTATTTTCCCTTTTACTCCTATTCATAACTGGCGTACACTTGGTTGGGTAATATTACTCCCTAGGCAGACATCCACTTGCATTTTGGGTCCTAGTGACATTGTATCTTTTATATCTTTTTTTATATGTGTACTTATTAAAGGTTACGTTTTAACCTCTTCCACCATCTATTGCTTCTATTTATCTTTTATTCGTTTGTTCAGGTTATTTCTTAACACATTAATATATATAGGAAGTTCTTTCTGCAACATTCAGCTTCCTTTTCATATTCACTCTAACTCCTAATCTATCTTCCTGTAGACATCCCCAACGCACCGAGTAACCTTGTACCTACAAGGAACACAGATACCTCTGTAGTTCTTACATGGACAGAGTCCAAGGATGCCAGGGAGCTGGTGGGATACTACATTGAGGCCAGCATTTCAGGATCCGGCACGTGGGAACCATGCAACAACAACCCAGTGAAAGGCACAAGGTAACCTATGTTCCTGCTAGAGTTTAGGCATTTTCTTCTATGTCTTCATTGAACATAGTATTATAGATACATTACCCATTACCAAGCATATGAATAATCTATGTTAGAAATTGTCAGCAAACCTCACCGTTTATCTGCAGGGCCCTGAATCGAGCACAGCATATTGTGTAGTGGTTGTAAGTGGTACTGTAGCTTTCTGCCTGCAAGTAAATCCAGGTTCGCTGATGTGCTATTCAGGGCTGCAACATAATATATGAAGCTGTCCAGCTCCGGTACGTTGCAGCCCCTTCAATCAACTGATTGGCTGGGGTGCCTGGAGTTGGATTTCCACCAGGTTGGCTGTTGTTGAGCATTCTAAGGATAAGCCTCCCTTAATCTATCACATTTTGTACATCAGTTGATACAAAATATTATCTAATTCTTGAAAATATCATTTTGTCTAGGGTTAGATTTTTGGCACAGCAGATGACCAAATTGGAGGTCCAGAATTAGACGAATAGGTCGTCAGGGTTTTTTTGTAATCTTTTTTTAAGAAACAGTCCAAGTCGCATGGAGATGTTCACATGTTCATAGTGAGGTTCAATGTTCGTGCTTAGTTTATGTATTTTAACTCTCATTCATGTGCTGCAATGTGTATGCTTCTCCTCTGCTGCACACAGATTTGTTTGCCATGGTCTTCTTACTGGTGAAAACTACATTTTACGAGTCCGAGCTGTGAATGCCGCCGGCCTTAGTGGCTATTCTTCTGACTCAGAGCCAATAATAGTGAAAGCTGCCATTGGTAAGTGTTGCCACATCAATGATAACCAGATTTGGTAGTTTGTTGTACATTTACACTGACCTTTCCTTGCTTTCATTGGTATAATGATCATTTAATCAATGCTGTCGCTTTGCACCATCACTCCACATTTCCCTTCCAATGTTGATTTAGCACAATCCAGCCGATGTTATTTGTGGTGTTCTATGTGAGTAGACATTTCACCACCAGTGGTGTTCTTAGCCTCCCACCATTCTGTAATCACATCTCTTCATCCTATGGTATCTACTTGGAAAGAATCCAGATTTCATGGTCCAGTATGTGAAATCCATTCCTAATGATTTTGCACTTGCACTTCTGCACATTGTCATGCCTGTAATCTACTAGTTTACTGCATATTGCATGGATCTACTATTGCTGCATGACATAGTTATAGTTCATTTCCACCTATGCTAACAGCTTGCAACTGAATGTTTTGCCTTATGCTAATAGTCTGTTTCACATGTTGCATTGTGAAAGAAAGTATCATAACTATTATTTTAAAGGGAACCTGTCATGAGGATTTTACACCTCAAACTAATGTACTGTATGTAAAGGCACTTTTATGCTGATTTTATCCATATCTTTATTGTAGAAGTCCGTTTTGCAGTTCCTGAGAAATGCAGCATTTAAATTGTATGCAAATGAGCTGCAAGTGCTTCAGGGTGGGACATTGCACTTGCAGCTCTCCTGCACTTCCTCCTTATTCCCCTCCCACCACCTGCTGTCTGTGTCTGACTGACAGGTCATTCTTGTTTCAATGACCTGTCAGTCAGACACAGGAGGCAAACAGTGGGCGGGGAATAGGGAGGGAGCGCTGCAAGTGCAGTATCTCACCCTGAACAACTTGCGGCTCATTTCCATACACTTTCACCGTTGGATTTCTCAGAAACTAAAAAATGGATTTCTACAATTAAGGTATGGATTTGATCAGCATAAAAGCATTTGTACATTCAGTACAGACCAAAAGTTTGGACACACCTTCTCATTTAAAGATTTTTCTGTATTTTCATGACTATGAAAATTGTACATTCACACTGAAGGCATCAAAACTATGAATTAACACATGTGGAATTATATACTTAACAAAAAAGTGTGAAACAACTGAAAATATGTCTTATATTCTAGGTTCTTCAAAGTAGCCACCTTTTGCTTTGATGACTGCTTTGCACACTCTTGGCATTCTCTTGATGAGCTTCAAGAGGTAGTCACCGGAAATGGTTTTCACTTCACAGGTGTGCCCTGTCAGGTTTAATAAGTGGGATTTCTTGCCTTATAAATGGGGTTGGGACCATCAGTTGTGTTGCGCAGAAGTCTGGTGGATACACAGCTGATAGTCCTACTGAATAGACTGTTAGAATTTGTATTATGGCAAGAAAAAAGCAGCTAAGTAAAGAAAAATGAGTGGCCATCATTACTTTAAGAAATGAAGATCAGTCAGTGCGAAAAATTGGGAAACTTTGAAAGTGTCCCCAAGTGCAGTTGCAAAAACCATCAAGCGCAACAAAGAAACTGGCTCACATGAGGACCGCCCCAGGAAAGGAGACCAAGAGTCACCTCTGCTTCTGAGGATAAGTTTATCCGAGTCACCAGCCTCAGAAATCGCAGGTTAACAGCAGCTCAGATTAGAAACCAGGTCAATGCCACACAGAGTTCTAGCAACAGACACATCTCTACAACAACTGTTAAGAGGAGACTTTGTGCAGCAGGCCTTCATGGTAAAATAGCTGCTAGGAAACCACTGCTAAGGACAGGCAACAAGCAGAAGAGACTTGTTTGGGCTAAAGAACACAAGGAATGGACATTAGACCAGTGGAAATCTGTGCTTTGGTCTGATGAGTCCAAATTTGAGATCTTTGGTTCCAACCACCATGTCTTTGTGCGACGCATAAAAGGTGAATGGATGGACGCTACATGCCTGGTTCCCACCGTGAAGCATGGAGGAGGAGGTGTGATGGTGTGGGGATGCTTTGCTGGTGACACTGTTGGGGATTTATTCAAAATTGAAGGCATACTGAACCAGCATGGCTACCACAGCATCTTGCAGCGAAATGCTATTCCATCATTTATTTTTCAACAGGACAATGACCCCAAACACACCTCCTGGCTGTGTAAGGTGTAACGGGTCCGGGAGGCGGACTGTAACGGGTCCGGGAGGCGGAACCTCTGAGCTACTATACAAGGGGGCGGCCCTTGTAAGGGAGCGGGTGGCAGTCTCTGGGTGAACGGACAGGGAGTTACGGCAAGTGATCAGGGCAGTCTCTGGGTAAGGGGTAGGTACGACCTGTGATGGCAGAGCCTCCAGGTAGGCTAGCAGGCAGATGGTAGATGTGTGCTCCCAGGTGAGCAAGCGAGAGTCTCTGGAATAGCAGGTGGTCACGGCACGTGACGGCGGAACCTCCGGGCTGGCAGGCAGGTAGGTAACGGAGAAGCGCTCCCAGGTGAGCGGGCAAGAGTCTCTGGAATAGCTGGTGGTCACCGCACGTGACAACGGGACCTCCGGGCTGGCAAGCAGGCAGGTAACGGAGATGCGCTCCCAGGTGAGCGGGCAAGAGTCTCTGAGATAGCTGGTGGTCACAGCACGTGACAACGGAGCCTCCGGGCTGGCAAGCAGGCAGATAACGGAGAAGCGCTCCCAGGTGAGCGGGCAAGCTGGTCCATAGACAGACTGACCGGAGTAGTAAGGCAGACCGTCGGACCTCAGGCAAGCAGGCAGGTAGCTGATATGCGCTCCCAGGTGAGCGGGCAGGCTGGTCCTTTAGACAGACTGACAGGAGTAATAAGGCAGACCGTCGGACCTCAGACTGGCAGACAGGTAACAAGTATTCAGGCAGGAATCAGGCAGGTAACTGGCAGGTAACTAGCAGGAAACTGGCAGGTAACTGGCAACGGGACCTGAGGGCTGAAGCACAGGTGAGACACAGGTGCAAACAACATTGCTCGGGCACCTCCATTTTGGAGGAGGTGCCTTATATATGATGAAGTCCTCCGGCCATTGGCCGGGGACTCTTTAGGGCGGCGCGCGCGGCCCCTTTAAGAGGAGGGGAGCGCGCGCGCGCGCGCCCTAAGCACAGGGGCCAGGAAGGAGCGCGCGCTGAGAGCAGAGCAGGAGGAGGACGCCGGGACGGAGCGCGCGCTGACAGCAGAGCGGGGGGAAGATGCCGGGCACGGAGCAGAGCGGTGAGGGGAGCAGCGTCCCTGCCTAGCAGAGGGCAGGGACGCCGGCACTACAGTACCCCCCCCTTTAGGCCCCCCCTTTTTTAGGCCAGACAGAAATTTAGCAAGGATGAGAGGGGCATGGATGTTCTCCCGGGGCTCCCACGTTCTCTCCTCAGGACCAAACCCCTTCCAATCTACCAGGAAAAAGGTCTTTCCTCTTACCCTTTTGGTGGCCAGAATGTTCTCTACCTCAAACTCGTCCTCAGCAGAAACCGGAGCAGGAGGCGTACCTGTAGACTTGGAAAAAGAGTTAAGCACCACAGGTTTGAGGAGAGACACATGGAAGGAGTTAGGGATCCGTAAGTTGGCCGGGAGTTTCAATTTATAGGCCACCGGATTGATCTGACTGATGACCTCCAGTGGGCCGATGAACCGAGGCCCTAACTTATAGGAAGGGATCTTGAGCCGGACATATTTGGACGAGAGCCAGACTTTATCCCCAGGGCGGAATTGAGGAGGGTCCAGACGTTTTTTGTCAGCGTGTCTTTTCATACGCTCGGATGACAGAAGGAGTGCGGACCGGGTACTCTCCCATATGGAGGAAAATTTGTTAACAAGAGATTCCGCAGCTGGATTGTCCGCCGAGGTGGAGACGGGAAACGGGATCCGAGGATGCTGACCGTAGACTACAAAAAACGGGGATTTGGAGGAAGACTCGCTCTCGTGATTGTTGTACGAGAATTCGGCCCATGGCAGGAGATCCACCCAGTCAGAATGGTGGGCATTAACGAAGTGCCGAAGGTAACTGGTCAGGTTCTGATTGATCCGCTCCACTTGACCATTAGACTGTGGGTGGTAAGCGGAGGAGAAGTCCAGGGTGACGTCCAGCAATTTACAAGTGGCTCTCCAGAAACGGGAAGTGAACTGTACCCCACGATCCGACACGATGTGACGGGGCAGGCCATGAAGACGGAAGATGTGGCGAATAAAGTCTTTAGCCAGCTCGGGTGCAGACGGAAGACCTGGCAGTGGAATGAAGTGAGCCATCTTGGAGAAGCGGTCAGCGACCACCCAAATGACCGTACAACCGGCAGAGACGGGCAGATCAGTAATGAAGTCCATCGCTATATGCTGCCAGGGGGCAGCAGGTACTGGCAGAGGTAGGAGGCGGCCGGCCGGCAGGTGTCTCGGAACTTTGTTGCGGGCGCAGGACACACAGGCAGAAACAAAGTCTATTACATCCTTGTGCAGGTTAGGCCACCAGTAGTGCCGGGTAATAAGCTGGAGGGTCTTTTTCTGACCGGCGTGGCCAGCTAGTTTAGACGAATGACCCCAGTGTAGGATCTTCTCCCGATCAGGTACTGGTACGAACGTCTTACCAGGAGGAAGACGATTTAGACTCACGGGAGCCACCTGCATTACTCTGGCGGGATCGATGATATGTTTCGGATCCTCCTCGAGATCAGACACCAGAAAGGACCGAGACAAGGCGTCCGCCTTGACGTTTTTGTCAGCCGGGCGAAAATGAAGGACAAAATCAAAACGAGCAAAAAACAAGGACCACCGGGCTTGGCGCGGGTTAAGTCTCTGGGCATGCTGGAGGTAAGCCAAGTTCTTGTGGTCAGTGTAAATTATTACCGGGTGAAGAGCCCCCTCGAGCAGGTAACGCCACTCCTCCAATGCCAGTTTGATGGCCAATAACTCTCGGTCTCCTATGGAATAGTTGCGCTCAGAGGAGGAGAAGAGTTTAGAGAAGAAGCCACAAGTTACCATCCTCCCGGAAGATGATTTTTGAGTAAGTACCGCTCCGGCTCCAGAGGAGGAGGCGTCAACTTCCAGGAAGAACTGCTTGTTGCCATCTGGGCGATGCAGCACCGGGGCGGAAGAGAAGGCCTGTTTAAGGGAAAGAAAGGCCTCCTCTGCTTCGGGTGGCCACTCTTTGGGATTAGTACCTTTACGGGTGAGCGCAGAAATTGGGGCCGTCCGGGAAGAGAAGTGTGGTATGAAGAGGCGGTAGTAGTTGGCGAAGCCCAGGAATCGCTGAATGGCCTTCAACCCCTCCGGTCGGGGCCATTTCTCGATGGCAGACAGTTTCTCAGGATCCATTTGTAGGCCGGTCTGAGAGATAATGTAGCCCAGAAACGGAAGCGAGGTCTGCTCAAAGAGGCACTTCTCAAATTTAGCGTAGAGATGGTTCTGCCTTAGCCTGAGCAGGACCTGACGAACGTCCCTCCGGTGAGTCTGGAGATCCGGAGAGAAGACCAAGATGTCGTCCAGGTACACCACTACGCAGGAGTAGAGAAGGTCCCGGAAGATGTCATTGACCAACTCTTGAAAGACGGCAGGAGCGTTACAGAGACCAAAGGGCATTACCAGGTATTCATAGTGGCCGTCCCGGGTGTTGAATGCCGTCTTCCATTCATCCCCCTGACGAATACGAACCAGGTTGTACGCCCCACGAAGGTCCAGTTTGGTGAAGATCCTAGCCCCCCTCAGACGATCAAATAATTCTGGAATGAGCGGAAGGGGGTACTTATTCTTCACCGTGATCAGGTTTAGGCCTCTATAGTCTATACAGGGACGGAGAGAGCCGTCCTTCTTTTTGACGAAAAAGAAGCCTGCTCCCGCCGGGGAGGTAGATTTCCGGATGAATCCTCTGGCCAGATTCTCCTCAATATATTCGGACATTGACCGGGTCTCAGCAGCGGATAAAGGATAGATACGCCCACGGGGAGGAGTAGTACCGGGTAGCAGATCGATGGGACAGTCGTATGGTCTATGTGGTGGTAATGTCTCTGCCTCCTTTTTATTAAAGACATCTGCATAAGACCAATAAGGAATCGGAAGTCCAGGTAGATTAGCTGGGGTAGGAGAGGGACGGACGGGATGGACGGGAACCAGGCAGGTTTTATGACAGTCTTGTCCCCAGCGAAGGACCTCTCCGGTTTGCCAGTCTAGCACGGGTGCATGTCTCTGGAGCCAGGGCAGACCTAGCAAGAGGGCGTGAGAGAGTCCAGGCAGAACATGAAAGGAGATACTTTCAGAATGCAGCATTCCCACCTGCAGGGTAATGGATTCGGTGATGAGTTGAATGGGGCGAGGTAAGAGGCCCCCATCCACGGCAGCGACAGACAAGGGTACAGCCAGAGGTTTGGTGGGGATGCGGTATTTCTCAACCAGGGACTGTGAAATAAGGTTCCCGGCTGCTCCAGAGTCAAGTTGGGCTAGTTCGAAATAACGGTTCTCCCCGTAGATGATCGAAACTGACAACAGCAGGGATGGAGAGGATTTATTCTTGTCTAGGTGGACCTCTCTGAGCGAACCTAGACACAGGCGTTTCCCGACCTCTCCGGGCAGGCACGGATCCGGTGCTCCTTACTGCCACAGTAGAAGCAGCTCCCCTCGGCACGGCGTGAGTCCTGACGGGTTTTGACCATCTTGGTCTGGTCGACCTGCATAGGCTCAGGAGAGTGTACCTGGGGAGAGATGGAGGGAATGACGGGTTTCTGGAAAGTAGGAGCTAAACGTGGAATCCTTCTCTCACGGGTGACCTCTTTGGCACGCTCCTGGAACCGTAGGTCAATCCGGGTGGCAAGGGTTATTAGATCATCGAGAGAGGTAGGAATGTCCCGACCAGCAAGTTCATCTTTAATACGACCGGACAGACCCTCCCAGAAGACGGATACCAGAGCGTCGTTATCCCAAGCCAGCTCCGAGGCAAGGGTGCGGAACCGTATGGCATATTGGCCCACGGTGAGACCCTCCTGACGGAGGCGTAGCAGAGAGGATGCGGATGAGGTCTTCCGTCCGGGTTCGTCGAAGACTTTCCGGAAAGCCGAGAGAAAAGCAGGCAAGTTGGACACCAGGGGGTCTCCTCTCTCCCATAGAGGATTTAGCCAGGCCAGGGCCTCCCCGGTGAGATGGGACATGATAAAGGCAATTTTGGCCCGGTCGGAATTAAACTGATGGGACAAAAGTTCAAAGTGCAGGGTGCACTGATTTATGAAGCCCCGAGCCTGGACGGAGTCGCCTCCGAAGCGAGGAGGTGCAGACAGCCGGGGACCGGGATAGGTTACCATGGTATTAGTGGGTAGCGGAGCTGCCGGGTTGCGAGTCATGGTACTGGCAGTGGCTGCAGGTGGTGCAGTCAGAGTGTCCAGGCGAGTATTGACATTCCGCAGGTGACCCAGGATGGACTCCTGTTGGGACCTTTGACGGGACAGTTCATGACACAGGTCCGTGAGCGAGGGAGCTTGGGTGCCACCGGGTTCCATGGCCCGAGCAAACTGTAACGGGTCCGGGAGGCGGACTGTAACGGGTCCGGGAGGCGGAACCTCTGAGCTACTATACAAGGGAGCGGCCCTTGTAAGGGAGCGGGTGGCAGTCTCTGGGTGAACGGACAGGGAGTTACGGCAAGTGATCAGGGCAGTCTCTGGGTAAGGGGTAGGTACGACCTGTGATGGCAGAGCCTCCAGGTAGGCTAGCAGGCAGATGGTAGATGTGTGCTCCCAGGTGAGCAAGCGAGAGTCTCTGGAATAGCAGGTGGTCACGGCACGTGACGGCGGAACCTCCGGGCTGGCAGGCAGGTAGGTAACGGAGAAGCGCTCCCAGGTGAGCGGGCAAGAGTCTCTGGAATAGCTGGTGGTCACCGCACGTGACAACGGGACCTCCGGGCTGGCAAGCAGGCAGGTAACGGAGATGCGCTCCCAGGTGAGCGGGCAAGAGTCTCTGAGATAGCTGGTGGTCACAGCACGTGACAACGGAGCCTCCGGGCTGGCAAGCAGGCAGATAACGGAGAAGCGCTCCCAGGTGAGCGGGCAAGCTGGTCCATAGACAGACTGACCGGAGTAGTAAGGCAGACCGTCGGACCTCAGGCAAGCAGGCAGGTAGCTGATATGCGCTCCCAGGTGAGCGGGCAGGCTGGTCCTTTAGACAGACTGACAGGAGTAGTAAGGCAGACCGTCGGACCTCAGACTGGCAGACAGGTAACAAGTATTCAGGCAGGAATCAGGCAGGTAACTGGCAGGTAACTAGCAGGAAACTGGCAGGTAACTGGCAACGGGACCTGAGGGCTGAAGCACAGGTGAGACACAGGTGCAAACAACATTGCTCGGGCACCTCCATTTTGGAGGAGGTGCCTTATATATGATGAAGTCCTCCGGCCATTGGCCGGGGACTCTTTAGGGCGGCGCGCGCGGCCCCTTTAAGAGGAGGGGAGCGCGCGCGCGCGCGCCCTAAGCACAGGGGCCGGGAAGGAGCGCGCGCTGAGAGCAGAGCAGGAGGAGGACGCCGGGACGGAGCGCGCGCTGACAGCAGAGCGGGGGGAAGATGCCGGGCACGGAGCAGAGCGGTGAGGGGAGCAGCGTCCCTGCCTAGCAGAGGGCAGGGACGCCGGCACTACATAAGGGCTATTTGACCAAGAAGGAGAGTGATGGGGTGCTACGCCAGATGACCTGGCCTCCACAGTCACCAGACCTGAACCCAATCGAGATGGTTTGGGGTGAGCGGGACCGCAGAGTGAAGGCAAAAGGGCCAACAAGTGCTAAGCATCTCTGGGAACTCCTTCAAGATTGTTGGAAGACCATTTCCGGTGACTACCTCTTGAAGCTCATCAAGAGAATGCCAAGAGTGTGCAAAGCAGTCATCAAAGCAAAAGGTGGCTACTTTGAAGAACCTAGAATATAAGACATATTTTCAGTTGTTTCACACTTTTTTGTTAAGTATATAATTCCACATGTGTTAATTCATAGTTTTGATGCCTTCAGTGTGAATGTGCATTTTTCATAGTCATGAAAATACAGAAAAATCTTTAAATGAGAAGGTGTGTCCAAACTTTTGGTCTGTACTGTACATGTCATTAGTTTTGAGTATAAAATCTTCATGACAGGTTCCCTTAAAGTATAACTATTTTAAAAAAAACAGATATTGATCATCACTTGATCAGTGACAATTGTTAAATTATGAATGCTAGTAAAACCCCATTGGCTAATTATAGTCAAATGCTGTGTTGCTTTGACTCTAAAGAAGCTGACAGGAGCCATATTGGCATTGTATATTCCTAGAGCCTCTGCCACTTCATTCTATTGCTGAAGAGTAGTCACAGCTGTTGGACCCTGCCGATCAGACATTGATGACATATCTAAGTAGTATGGTGTCATGAAACAGCCCTTTGTGCCTCAATTAAATAGTATTAAATACTATATTCAAGAACATACCCCGTTGATGGCCCTGTATTATGTCCCGACATGGCAGTTGCTTTGGAAGTGGGCCACCATTGTGATGTCTTGCAATGGCTACAAATACATCCCGTGTTTAGACACTAATTACTTTGTGCTGTGCATATTGCATACAATACAAGAGAATTTAGATTGTTATATATTTTTTTATAGTTTTTTTACCCCAGTGTCTACAAATATTTGTACAGCAAAACCTGATGTCCTCGATTCTTAGAGGTTCTTGGCATACACCGTAGTTGACAATTGACATACAAATTGTATGTTTCTTTGTGAACAAATGTAATTTGACTGAAACTGAGGTTCACGAGGCTTGAGGAAGAAAAAAACCGTCATTCTTCATGATCTTTGTATCCTTGTGTTATATACCATCTTCCGACCCTGATATTTGTAAAACTCAGTGTCTAGTTAAGGTATTCAGCAAACAGGTGAAATGCATAAAGCTACGTCATCTGCAATGCTGATATGTCCATGTACGTGTGACCTCTAATACTGGTTTATCCAATGACTAACTTATATTTCTCTCAATTGTAGAGCAATATGTAATGTATATATTGTGCATGTTTCAGTGCTGAATTGTTGTGACCACTAAAGAACAGAGGGCTTCTCTATAGCATTCAGGACTGGATTCTGTCTGTAGGGACCATTGACTTTAACATAAGGTATTATTGTGGGGGGCAGTTCACTGGCCTCCAATGTGTTCTTAGCATCCAGTCCCGGTTGTACATATCAGTCCCCTGTTACTTAGTGAACAAAATGATAAATGTAGAATATATAATGTAATAACAATGTCTTTGTTATCTTCTGGATGCCGTAGGGGGAGGATTGCCACATGGTGCGTGCCCTGAACTGAGTTCTAGTGCTGATGGACTAACAGACTCCCCTGCATGTTGGGTAGTCAAGCATGAGTCCACACAGCATTCCCCCATCACAGATGCATTACCCAATAGCAGTGATAACACCAAAAATATCTCACCCAGTAAAAATGGTAAAGCTGGACCCACAGGAGTAAGTAAGATAAGTGCAAGTAATGAGTCCGATGCTACTACACACTCACCACAGAATGAAGGAGCTGAACATGAAAGTAAGTGTGAAACCACAGTCTCCTGCCCGCTGACTCCATAAATCATGGACAATCCAGTTCATTGAATATGTGGCAAACAACTGCTAAAACGTCTCTTCATCTCTTTATTGTCCATCACCAGAATGATTAAACAATGGCCACGTTACTCCTCATAGACCACCGTTGGTCCACCACAGTTAGGATGTCACTGGATACATGGCGGGGTGTTACAGTTTTACAGTGTGACATTTGTAGTAGATAAGTAGTTAATTATTAGTAATTAGTATAGGGATTCTTGATATATAAAAGTGGTATTGTAGTGTCTGCTGCAGAGGTATTATAATCTAAGGGTTTGGTATAAACTTTCAGGAAAAAAAGCCCAACTATGGTAGCTTTACATAGTAGTAATAAGTATGTGGCTGATCTTGTCCTGTAATATCATCACATATGATTGCAACATATTGTAAAATAAAGGGCTCTATTACCCATCAGTTTTTTTTGTTCATGTGCCATCCGTTATTTTTGCGGATATATCATGTGCCTTTTCACATCTTTTCTCTTATGAACTGGTTGTCCATGAAAAAAATGGAGACATGTCCTACTTTGAGTTGTATTGCTGATCAAATGCACCAATGCAACACAATGGCACTGTGAAAAAAAACTGATAGCACAGTCTGCGGGCTTTCCGTATTTTACTGTCTAATGGGTAGGAGAAGTTAAAACATTTTTTTTCAGCAGATGAGAAAAACAAATGGCACAAGAATTTGTAAAAACTGACACGCGGACCAAAAATGGGTCCAGCACAGTGAAAAAACATGGACCATTTTTCACATATGAGAAAAAAAAACTGATTTGTGAAGCCAGCCTAATTGGTAGAAAGTAGAAAGCACATAAAGAGGTTGTGCCCTTTCATTTAAGATTGTCCCCTGGCTGCAGTTAGCTACAAAAACAACACCCGCGCTGTAGCCATCTTCACCCACTTCCACCGGCGAGTCTCTGCAGCTGCGCACGGTGCTAATGCCGGCTGCTGCAGTAGACAGAATGCCCGGTTCAGATCCGCTGAGAGCACGGGTTGGCTGCTACCATGCCGAGGTGACGTCAGAGCCGCAGCCAATGCCAGACACTAGGCACAGCGTTGGAGTCTCACCAGCTGACCCAGGTAATGCGAGAACAGTGCGGATTGTTTTTCTTACAGCAAACTGCAGCCATTGGAGCAATTTTATTGAAGAGGAATAACACCTTTAATGAATTCATTAAAGATTTACAAAGAATCAGCTTGTAAGAGGGGCTCCTCCTATATCCAATACTCACGGTGCAGTTGCAGATTATCTTTGGTAGCTTTTAGTATTTTTTACAAAACACTGTGGCATGGTATTTTTAAACTTGTTGGCAAGTCCAACCAAGCCGAGTTGCACCAAAGTAACTGCCTGCTTACCTGTAATTTATTGTGCCCCTGTGGGTCTCGAAGAGACTACTCTCTGTAATTTCTGCCCTGCCTATATTCGCAGGGTTACACCCATCAATTAGTCTGGGAATTGCTTTTCACTTCCTCATTGTCCTCTTGGCCACCATGCTGCTAACTTTAATTTCGACTGTGGCTACCTCCCCGGGCTACTGGCTAACACTGTCACAGTCCAAGTACTTGGTACAATCTCTTTCCAGCACAGATCAATAGAACTTGCAGTTACAGTACACCTTTTGCTTACAGAACACACAACTTTCACTAGATACGCTGGAGGAACTACTCACTTACAGTGGTGGCCAAAAGTATTGGCACCCCTGCAATTCTGTCAGATAATACTCAGTTTCTTCCTGAAAATGATTGCAATCACAAATTCTTTGGTATTATTATCTTCATTTAATTTGCTTGCAAGGAAAAAACACAAAAGAGAATGAAGCAAAAATCAACTCATTGATCATTTCACACAAAACTCCAAAAATGGGCCAGACAAAAGTATTGGCACCCTCAGCCTAATACTTGGTTACACAATGCTCTGCTGGAATTGTAGACCATTCTTCTTTGGCAAACTGCTCCAGGTCCCTGATATTTGAAGGGTGTCTTCTCCAAACTGCCATTTTGAGATCTCTCCACAGGTGTTCTATGGGATTCAGGTCTGGACTCATTGCTGGCCACCTTAGAAGTCTCCAGTGCTTTCTCTCAAACCATTTTATAGTGCTTTTGGAAGTGTGTTTTGGGTCATTGTCCTGCTGGAAGACCCATGACCTCTGAGGGAGACCCAGCTTTCTCACACTGGGCCTTACATTATGCTGCAAAATTTGTTGGTAGTCTTCAGACTTCATAACGCCATGCACACGGTCAAGCAGTCCAGTGCCAGAGGCAGCAAAGCAACCCCAAAACATCAGGGAACCTCCGCCATGTTTGACTGTAGGGACTGTGTTCTTTTCTTTGAATGCCTCTTTTTTTTACCTGTACACTCTATGTTGATGCTTTTTCCCAAAAAGCTCTACTTTTGTCTCATCTGACCAGAGAACATTCTTCCAAAACGTTTTAGGCTTTCTCGGGTAAGTTTTGGCAAACTCCAGCCTGACTTTTTTATGTCTCGGGGTAAGAAGTGGGGTCTTCCTGGGTATCCTACCATACAGTCCCTTTTCATTCAGACGCCGACGGATAGTACGGGTTGACACTGTTGTACCCTCGGACTGCAGGGCAGCTTGAACTTATTGGGATGTTAGTTGAGGTTCTTTATCCACCATCCGCACAATCTTGCGTTGAAATCTCTCGTCAATTTTTCTTTTCCGTCCACATCTAGGGAGGTTAGCCACAGTGCCATGGGCTTTAAACTTCTTGATGACACTGCGCATGGAAGACACAGGAACATTCAGGTCTTTGGAGATGGACTTGTAGCCTTGAGATGGCTCATGCTTCCTCACAATTTGGTTTCTCAAGTCCTCAGACAGTTCTTTGGTCTTCTTTCTTTTCTCCATGCTCAATGTGGTACACACAAGGACACAGGACAGAGGTTGAGTCAACTTTAATCCATGTTAACTGGCTGCAAGTGTGATTTAGTTATTGCCAACACCTGTTAGGTGCCACAGGTAAGTTACAGGTGCTGTTAATTACACGAATTAGAGAAGCATCACATGATTTTTCAAACAGTGCCAATACTTTTGTCCACCCTCTTTTTTAGGTTTGGTGTGGAATTATATCCAATTTGGCTTTAGGACAATTCTTTTTGTGTTTTTTCATTGAAGACAAATTAAATGAAGATAATAATACCAAAGAATTTGTGATTGCAATCATTTTTAGGAAGAAACTGAGTATTATCTGACAGAATTGCAGGGGTGCCAATACTTTTGGCCACCACTGTATACTCAAACTTCCAGTTACACACTTGGCCTGATTCTGTGTCACTTTGTCCACTTTTCCATATCTCTGCTAGACTTGGAGAATCGCCCCTTCAGCAGGTCTCAGGACAGTCAGATTCTCAATCTGTCCTCTGTACACTCCGATTCAGAACTGACACACTCAGCCAAATATTCTCAGTCTCTTCAGCAGCAACCTTGTCTCACAGTGGCTATGCTCGGGCTCGATTTACAATGTCTCTTATTCTTTGCCTCCAGCCCAGGAGCCTCCCTGTGACCAGCAATGCTGGCAGGGTTTGGCCCATCGCCAGCACCACTCCAATCCTTAATGTCTCTTATGCTTTGTCTTCAGCCCAGGAGTCTCCCTGTGACCAGCAATGCTGGCTGGATTTGGCCCATCGCCAGCACCACTCTGATCCTCAATGTTTCTTATGCTTTGTCTCCAGCCCAGGAGTCTCCCTGTGACCAGCAATGCTGGCAGGGTTTGGCCCATCACCAGCACCACTCCGATCCTCAATGTCTCTTATGCTTTGTCTCCAGCCCAGGAGTCTCCCTGTGACCAGCAATGCTGGCAGGGTTTGGCCCATCGCCAGCACCACTCCGATCCTCAATGTCTCTTATGCTTTGTCTCCAGCCCAGGAGTCTCCCTGTGACCAGCAATGCTGGCAGGGTTTGGCCCATCGCCAGCACCACTCCGATCCTCAATGTCTCTTATGCTTTGTCTCCAGCCCAGGAGTCTCCCTGTGACCAGCAATGCTGGCAGGGTTTGGCCCATCGCCATGTACATCAACAAAGGGGTAAACAGGTTCACTATACAAATGGTGGGCAACAATGGGGACACAGCCATCTGGGCAACAATAAATTAAAAGGGATACACACATTTACTATAACAGGACAATATGTGGATAACCCCCTTACAAGCTGGTATATTATGGGGCAAGTTGCCATCCTTGCATTTCTACAACTTGGTCTTTACGACCTTTTTATAAACAGGTTCAAGCTGGCACCAAAAATACTGACAAAGTATTGTAATCTGCAATAAAGAGAGAAAAGGCAGTATTGTAATCTGTTTATAAAGGGGGATTGAATTCTAAATATCCACTGTATATCTTAATTATGTGGGAACCCGGAATACTTACCTGACATTGCAAACCTATCTTAATGTCACAGGTGTACTTACATTGCATCTTTTTGAATGTATTGCTGCATGTGAATCTTGTAATCCTGATATGGGATCTATTATCTGAGCTGTTTCCCATTCACACAGTGCTGTTAGAAACAGGCTAATTGAATGTAAAAAACTGAGTTAAAGATTATAACTTGTGGCACTACAATTGCAGTTTTCATACTTTTTGGGAAATTTTGCTAAAAATGTCTGTCTGGTCTAAAACTACAGATATGATTCAACAAAACCTCTGATTTGATCCCATATCTGACAGTAGATCCTTGTACACTAACCAATAAGTCTGTTTGTAGTTGTTAAAGCAGATCTGTCAGCAGATTTCATAGTAACCAAATGTATAAACTATTAAACATGCCTGATGAGGCTGGTGTGCTTAACTTTGAAAATCAATGTCCTGGTATTAAAATGAGACTTTTATAAATTAATTTACACAGTGATAGAGTTTATAAGCACAAGTGTATTCAGACTCCACTCACCTAGTCTGACTGACAGCTGCAGCTTATACTGAGCAGTGTGAGATCTCAGCAGCAGGGAGGAGGGACACTGAGGATCTGTCAATCAGGCTAAGTATGCAGAGATTGAGTTTAAAATTTCAAAATGGATTATCCAGCTAATCTGACACGGATTTTCAAACGAAGTACATCAGTCTCATCAGGTCTAGATATCTATTTAATAATGTATGCGAACTGTATTGTGAAATCTGGTGACAGATCGACTTTCATAAATTTGGAGCCTTTGTGGTAATGGTTAAAGTATTGAAAACACAAACGTTTTCAATAAAAGTTGTTGAAAGTTTGCATGTTACTGCACCTGCCATGAGCTAACGAACAAATAAACACAATTTTAAAGTTTTTTGAATTTTTTATTAGATGTGATAGACTTACGAACATTGTGTTGCAACCTACATGTTTTCAACAGCATTCATAATAAAACTTGAACTATAGGGCAGAAGTTACTGACTACACTGTGTAATACATTCAGCATGCATATCAGTATAGCACACACTATAACGTCTCCATCATCACTCATTGTCTCCTGTGGAATCACAATAACCCAGTGGAGTGAAGCTGGACAGAATCAGTGACTCCAGGTGGAATAGAGCCACATTAGATCAGCGTTCACAGTCAAGTCCATGGAGGCTTAGGTTAAAGCTGTTTTGCATGGTCAAACTCCAGTGATATGACATAAAGCTAGGATATGCCATATACATCTTATCAGTGGCGTTTGACCAGTCTTCTCCTTGCTAAAAACTGATACAAATTACAGTGATGCCGATTTAGCACCATTGGATCTAGTGGGCTTCATATGGAGGCCTCATGGTCAGCCGTAAACTAGAACTGACATCCAATACAACCTACTTAAGGCCACCTACACACGTTCAGTATTGGTCAGTATTTTACATCAGTATGTGTAAGCCAAAATCAGAAGCGGAACAATCAGAGGAAAAGTATAATAGAAACACGTCACCACTTCGGCATTTTTCTCCCACTCCTAGTTTTGCCTTACAAATACTGATGTAAAATACTGAATGTGTGAACGTGGCCTAAAAAGCAAAGTGCATCCGATTGTGACCAAAGGAACACAATGCTTCTTTAGCATTTCTGCTGCTTCATTTTAGTCATCTACATGCTATATATATATAGCAAAAGGGTGGTACCCAATAGTAGAATATAATTAGCAGAGGGTAAAACAATGTCTATTATAATCTTAATTAAAACAGCTACTAGGCTGACCTAGCATTTGTATTTTAGTACACCGTGTGTGTCTTTTATGTGCTTTGTGGACAGTATTGTCCAGCACTAAGCTGTTTTAATTAAGGTTATATTAAAGAGACATTGTTTTACCCTCTGCTAATTATAGTAATCTACATGGTCACATCCGTTCATCATTCACTGATCGGACACTGATGGCAAATTCTAGGGATATGCTTTCAATCAGCACTAAACTACTTTATAAAAGTTATTTCTAATGCATTGTTCTGCAGATAGCAGATACACATTACATGGGTACATAGCGAAGATGGAAGCTTGCAGCAAACGTTAAAATATCTCCCACACTTTTCGTGTTGTTTAACATCATCACATCCAGGACATAACTTGCACTTGATTTCCCTCACACCTTCTAGAAAATGTTTTCTGACTTGACACTTCCTTGTTCACAAATGTTGTTGCAATATCTGTTAAACGAAGGGGCTCCACCCAAGATAGCGGGAACATGGACCATTGTAAGTTCTGGACTACAGATGTATCTATTTGGTGCCTACATCCTAGTTTTTCGATATGTTTGCACCATTACAATTTCTACATTTCAATGACTACTAGTGCCAAATAATCTGATATATACCATTGAATTTGCTGTATTGTCTTGTATAAGACTGTATATGCCTTATATCATCTGTATGCCTTTGCATTGTCCTAATGATTTGTGGATCTTTTTATAATTGTGATATAAAGAAAAGGTAAGTAAATAAGTAATTTCCATATTTTTAAGTAGTATGTTAAAATATTTAATGATCCATTTTTTTGTGGTTTGGTAGGTAAATCAGTGAGACAGATACTGGTAATTGGTTATTCATTAGACTGTTGTGCAGTAACTCTTAAAGCACTGTCTTTTTCATTTTACTTATGCTGTCACGGCATTAGCGCAAAACCCATGCAGAAAGGTCTTTCAAGGTCAGAAGCATCTGACAGTGGAACTGGCATATAAAATAGGGCCTTATACCATAAATGTTATTCTCCAAGTTCTAGAGATCACATGTAAGGTTACAGAGAACAACCAGATCATATTATGACTTGTTAATGACTGACGGATTAATATATGCCAATAATGTATTGGATCAGGTAAGTGCGGACCTACTAAGGTGCAATGATTGCAATGATATAATGTATGAATATAAACATGTCACAGTGACAGAAATGTGGCATCAGTTTTATATGTTTCTTTAGCTTTTAGTAGCAGAAATTGTGAATTTTACCAGAAATGGTAATTTTTATTTTTAGTTCTCCAAAATTAGCCCTTCTGAAACTCAAACAACATGGTGAGGATGTGTGTCAAATAAGGCCTCATTGTATAGCAAATGAAATTATCCTCCAGCACAATGGTAGTGATGGCACACAATATCATTTATGTCATTCCAATTAAGCATATTACATTGAACTTAAAGGGTTTTTTCAGACACACATTATTAATGCATTGTAAAACCTGTTAGAAATTAGGATATTTCATAATTTACTTGCTGTAAAAATTCTGCTCTGTTCCTGAGCTGTCAGGCATGTTCATAAGACCTACATCTCTGTGCTTTGAAAGGCTCAGCAGAGTGCTCTGTATGGTGATTTCATGGAGGTGTGGCTTGTGATCCTCAGCAAGTTTACAGTGACTGGAGATGTGTGCAGGGAGGAAGAGAGAGCGCAGAGACATTGCAAGCTCCACACAGATCATGTAATCTCATTTTGTGATTTTGGCCACAGGGAATGAGCTGGGTTGTCCAGAGTACTAGATTATATTCTAATAAATGACTGTATATATGACTCATTGCTCCCTTCCAATGCAAGCAGCCTGTGTGGTGCCAGTGTCAGCACCTGAAACATTATTGACTGCAAAAGAGTGTGAGAACAGCACATACTAGGTGAAGTGGGGAGAATGTTAGGAAGGGGAAAGTGTGCACAGTGATTTATCAATATTGAGACTGCACCTGAGGTGTTAGGATAGTGATTTGCAGGTGTAGAGGGCAGGCACTGAGGATGGAAATGTGTGAGCTGTGGGACAGATACAGCTCAGACTCTGGGAATTGTAGTCTAGAGTCACAGAAAGAGATCTGTCCGGAAGTTCAGGTTATAAATAAAGACAAATAACAAGGATGGCTTCATGGGACTGGAGAGGAGCTATAAAACAAAAATAAAGGTAATAAGATGATTTGGGGACCCATTACAGGAACAGCCAGATTGTTGTTATTTTCATTGTGTGTCTCTGGAAAACCCCTTTAAAGAGTGTTCCTCTTATAAGTTATAATCCATATATCACTATCTACCACAAGTTGGATTTCTGAATGCCAGGAAACCCACCGATCCATTCTGTGCACTGTGATGCTCAGGAAAATGCAACACAACCCCATGCAAGTGAAAGGGGCTATGCTCAGTTCCTTGCACAATGAATGGCCAGACCCCACCATTCATAAGATATGGCATAACTTTATTAGATGAGAATACCCTATTAATTAAGTTGCCCAACATTTATTATAATAATTAATGAATTTAGGAACTTCTACTAATTTCCGTATAAAAAGTAAGAATTGAATTATTGACGTAATACAATAGTTGACATTACATATTGTAGGATTTCTTAGCATTCAATTAGCACATAGAAATGTGAAGGATCCTTGCACCTCATATTCACTGTGCATTGTCACTGGTCCTATACCAAGTCGAATGCTCACTATTAGGCTTTTATTCACACATCAGTATTTTGATCTGTATTTCATCAGTATTTGTATGCCAAAACCAAGAGCATCTCCGAAACACAGGACAGGAGTCAGTCTTTCAATTATAGTTTTTCTCTGTCAGTTTCACACCTGGTTTTGGCATACAAACACTGATGAAATACTGACCAAACACTGATGTGTGAATGAGACCTAAAATATATAATTCACTTGCTTTTTTTCCGTCACGCTTGTACAGTTGAGTTCCCTGACACGGCTTCATTCAATATTAATGTGTTTTTCATCCTACTACGACTGTTAAGAGAATCACAAATAAACCAAAATTACTTGTCTAATATTCATATGAAAACAGCGGTTCCCTCTGCTCCTTATGACATCACTGTACTCGAGAGCGTGCGTGACTCTATGGTGATTGGTTGGAAGCAGCCGAAATTCACTGGAGGTGTGGACATTCAAGGATACTACATCAACTATCGGGAAGTTGTGAATGGTGTTCCAGGAACGTGGAAGGAGGCCAATATCAAAGCCATAAGCGACAGAGCCTACAGGGTAAATATTCCAGTTGGAGACATCCAAGCTTATTATGTTTAATATCTGTAAATGGCCAGATAGGACTTTCTTTTGGATTCATTCAATTCATGAGTATTTTAACTCTTTACTCACTCATGTAACAGTTAAAGTGGTTATCCCGAAAACAACATATCATTTATCATTGGTGGGAGTTTGACCTTTGGGACACCCACCAATGATGAGAACTGGAATTATAAAGACCCCCTATGTGAATGAAGAGTTGCTGAGCATGTGCACCCATTGCTCTATTAACTGTCTATGGAAGTTACTGGAGCAGTGGTTGCACATGCTCAGTAATGCTTCATTCACACAGCTGAGTGAGATCCTCATTCTCTGTATCAGTGGGAGTCTCAGCAGTCAGAACCCCAGCAATTATACATCCGTGAATAAATGATAAATGTTGAAAACACAGCCCTAAATGGGTTGTCAATATACACTGCTCAAAAAAATAAAGGGAACACTTAAGCAACAGAATATAACTCCAAGTAAATCAAACTTCTGTGAAATCAAACTGTCCACTTAGGAAGCAACACTGATTGACAATCAATTTCACATGCTGTTGTGCAAATGGAATAGACAATAGATGGAAATTATTGGCAATTATCAAGACACCCTCAATAAAGGAGTGGTTCTGCAGGTGGGGACCACAAACCACATCTCAGTACCAATGCTTTTTGGCTGATGTTTTGGTCACTTTTGGCGCTACCAGGAGACAGGCCAGTACACCAGGAGACGTGGAGGGGGCCGTAGGAGGGCAACAACCCAGCAGCAGGACCGCTACCTCCGCCTTTGTGCAAGGAGGAACAGGAGGACCACTGCCAGAGCCCTGCAAAATGACCTCCAGCAGGCCACAAATGTGCATGTGTCTGCACAAACGGTTAGAAACCGACTCCATAAGGGTGGTATGAGGGGGCCCGACGTCCACAGATGGGGGTTGTGCTCACAGCCCAACACCGTGCAGGACGCTTGGCATTTGCCACAGAACACCAGGATTGGAAAAGTTGCCACTGGCGCCCTGTACTCTTCACAGATGAAAGCAGGTTCACACTGAACACATGTGACAAAGTTCGGAGATGCCGTGGAGAGCAATCTGCTGCCTGCAACATCCTTCAGCATGACAGATTTGGCAGTGGGTCAGTAATGGTGTGGGGTGGCATTTCTTTGGAGGGCCGCACAGCTCTCCATGTGCTCGCCAGAGAGAGCCTGACTGCCATTAGGTACCGAGATGAGATCCTCAGACCCCTTGTGAGACCATATGCTGGTGCGGTTGGCCCTGGGTTCCTCCTAATGCAGGACAATGCCAGACCTCATGTGCCTGGAGTGTGTCAGCAGTTCCTGCAAGATGAAGGCATTGAAGCTATAGACTGGCCCGCCCGTTCCCCCGACCTGAATCCGATTGAGCACTTCTGGGACATCATGTCTCGCTCCATCCACCAACGTCACGTTGCACCACAGACTGTCCAGGAGTTGGCTGATGCTTTAGTCCAGGTCTGGGAGGAGATCCCAGAGGAGACCATCCGCAACCTCATCAGGAGCATGCCCAGGCGTTGTAGGGAGGTCATACAGGCACATGGAGGCCACACACAATACTGAGCCTCATTTTGACTTGTTTTAAGGACATTACATCTAAGTTGGATCAGTCTGTAGAGTGTTTTTTTCACTTCAATTTTGGGGGAGACTCCAAATCCAGGCCTCCATTGGTTAATACATTTGATTTCCATTGATGATTTTTGTGTGATTTTGTTGTCAGCACATTCAACTTTGTACAGAACAAAGTATTCAATGAGAATATTTCATTCATTCAGATCTAGGATGTGTTATTTGAGTGTTCCCTTTATTTTTTTGATCAGAGTACATCTAGTAAAAAATGTATACAGCACATACTTAAAAAGGAAAAAAAATGAATGCCTAGGTGCCATATAGTGTTGTATGGCAATATAGTGTATACATCAGAGCCTTCTGTTGGACCTATATATCAGCAAATCCTCTAGTAGAAGGCTGAAAAACAACCTGAATATAGGGAAATGAGTGGTGTAACATTCAACATGATTGTATATGTTCTACAACTCATATAACATATATAATTGCTGTATTTTCCTATTAGACCAGATTACCCAGTGTGACTTAATATCTTTGATTTTGTGCTGCAGATTCTGAATTTGAAAGAAAACATAATCTATGAGTTCCAAGTAGCTGCGTGCAACATAGCGGGGGTGGGGACACCGTCCCAACCAAGCAAACCATTCAAATGTGAAGAATGGACCATTGCTGTGCCAGGTAATTTCGCCATACATTTTATACATAATCTCCCATCCACATTGCTTTTATTAATGCTGCATGAATTTTGAAAAAATAGAACACATTAGAGTGGTTTCACACATTTTTATATCATTGTTCAGAAAAAAACAACATTTTGAGTATCTTTTCCTACCATGTTTTGCCACATTTTCAAAGTAAATGCCAATACTATCAGATGTTACCTTCATAGTCAATACAGAAATAGCTATTGCACTCCACACAGTGCAAGCTTTTTTGGGGTGTTTTTTTCCACTTTTGGTGGTTTTTTTTTTTTTAAATGTCACCTCAGGCATTTTACCATAGATTTCTTTATAGAAATCTAAAATTTGTATGAAAAATATATATTGTCTGGATTAAAAAAAAAGCCACCCCAAATATGCATTTTTGTAAAAAAAAACTATTTACGGTAAGGCTTATGGAGCTTAAGAACACTAAAGCAAGAAACTTGATGTCTAAGGTTTTGTCAGAGCCTGAAATTTAGATTTTGAGTCATATTATTCATAAGAATATATGAGATAACTGTTTGCATTGTTAAATATAATAAAAATTAAATAAAGCCAAGCAGTTCTATAGTGTAAATATCCTTTTAACAAGGGTCTGTTTAGGTGTTAAAGGGTGGTATGGGGCACATCAGATGGTTTGCCCACTCCCTCTCAATTCTATCCTAAAATAAATACTTATTTTGTATGGAGATTTCCTTTAACACTAAGGTGGGTGGTCTAGTGTTACAACTTACAACCTGTCCACAGGATAGGCGATTACAGTCTGATAACTGGGAGTCTCACTGCTTTGGTCCCTACTGAACCAGCGTTTCACAGTTCAAAGTCTATAGGACTGACTGATCTATCTGACTTCATCGCTGTTTCATTCAGTTGGAGAAATCAGTACCTGCTGTACGTTCTCGTGAATGTTGGTGTTCACAGTAGTGAGACCCCCCGCGACCAGGTGTCTGTAATGTTCCTGTGGACAGGTGATAATCTGTACTCTTCGGACAGCACAAGACAATATAATTTTGTTCACCATGTTTATTTTTGTTGTCCACAGGACCACCACATGAGCTCACCCTCTCTGAAGTCAGGAGTAGCTCTATGGTTCTGTTGTGGAAGACCCCAGTGTATACTGGTCGTACTCCAGTGACTGGCTTTTATGTGGATATTAAGGAAGCAAACGCCCCAGAAGAGACTTGGAAAGGTGTGAATGAGAAGCCAACTTCAAATACATACATTAAGGTATTTGTTTAAGATTTGTATGTAACTCTTGTAATGTAAAATGTGAGTTACAGCTCTAGTTTTTACCGCTTGCTGCTACTTATGGATAGATATGGACAGTCGGTCGGTTTCTCATTTTCATTTTGACTCACAATAAAAGTGAAACTCTTGCCTTTTAAAGGGAATCTGTCAGCAGTTGTTTGCTATTTAATCTGAGAGAAGCATAATGTAGGGGCAGAGAGCCAGAATCCAGTGAGGTGTCACTTACTAGGCTGTGTGCTGTAATTTCAATACAATCAGTTTTCTATCAGCAGGAGATTATCACTGCAGGACTAGTTCTCACGTGCAGGCCAATCCAGCTAATCTGTGTAACCCACCACTGATTGGCAGCTTGTTTACAATACGCAGCGTACACAGGAAGCTGCCAATCCGTGGTGTCCCTGGTCCTCTACAGCAGGGGAAACAGGGATTCTATCAAAACTACACCAAGCAGGTCCGTAAGTGACACATCACTGGAATCAGTGTCTCTGCCTCTACATCATACTGATCTCAGATTACATGGCAAAAACAGGCTGACAGATTCCCTTTAATGAAAACAAATACATATCTTTCAGATCCAAAACGTGAAAGAAGGCGTTCAGTATGTGCTGCGAGTAAGAGCTGTGAACCAGGCTGGAGTAGGAAAGGTATCTGATGTGACAGATCCAGTCCTCGCTCAAACCAAACCAGGTTATTATAAAGATGGTTCCAAAAATTCATAGTATTAATCATGTAGAACAACTTTACCAATGTCAACTTATCTGATTTTTTTAGGTACCAAGGAGGTATATGTTGAGGTGGATGATAATGGAGTCATTTCATTGAACTTTGAGTGTGATCAGCTTACTCCAGACTCTAAATTTGTGTGGTCCAAGAATTATGAAGCAATAGGTGATGACTCTTCTAGGGTGGATATCGAGACCAAAGGTGGCAGGTGAGCAGTACTGCATTTAGACCATGATCATTACTTATCATATGCTAATCACCAACTCTCTTCCGGCCATATTGGCTAGTGATTAGTGATGAGCGAGTATGTTTTGTTAACCCTTTCGCCGAGTATACTTGGGCGAGCACCGAGTATTTATAGCGTGCTCGGTGATATGTTTGAATCACTCCCGTGTGCATGATTTGCGACTTTTTGACAGCTTTGATACATGTGAGGAATGTCTGCTTCTTACACATTTCTCACATGTATTAAAGTTGTCAAAAAGTCGCAAATCATGCACACAGGAGTGATTCAAACATATCACCGAGCAGCTGTAAATACTCGGAGCTCGCCCGAGTATACTCGGCGAAAGGGTTAACAAAACATACTCGCTCATCACTACTAGTGATGCAAATGACAGACGTAAGCACAATGTTGCATAGGTAATAGGTGAAAAACTGAAAAAAAAAAACCATCTTAATAGAATAGGTCAATTTGCCGTTAAGGAATCGAGTGAATATACCAAAATGGTTTGACTCCCAGAATAGATATTTTAGAAAATTAGTTTAAAAACATTGATAAAGTTTATGGATTAAATTTATTCCGAAATCTCTTAGGACAAAGATCTCATTCAAGGAACCTTCAGAGGAAGATATTGGCATTTATTCCTGTGTTGTTACTGAGACCGATGGTGTTTCATCAAGCTATACAATAGATGAGGAAGGTAAATAAAGTATATATATAATTTAGTTGTCATTTATTTTTGTACAACATTAGCATTGTATTTTTGAAATTTGTATTTAATTAGCAAAAAGAAGAACTTCTCTCTGTAAATAAAGCTTAATGGCTACAATGAAAAATGATGCAACTGTTTATAGTTTGTATGCCAAGGCGGCGGTGTTCACACCGTGCAGTAACTGAGGCAGTGACCCAAGCAAGTGCAACATAAACAGCTTTATTCAGCAACTCACGGGTAAACAGAAAAGTCCTCCGGTTCGCAGCTGGGTTAACATGAGTCCTTGAACAACGCCGAGCCGCTCAGAGCCTAACAGGTGCAGAGCCTTCCCAGACGTGAGTTCAGCCACACTCAATTCTGCTGAGCTTTCCTGCTATGCTCCTAGCTTGTTCCAACATAGAACAACACTAATCCTTAGTGCAGGGTTTTTAAAGGACCTGTGGCAAGAGCCACTGGAAAACCCGGGTTGGAGGGAGGAGGCCACCCCACTGCCTTCGTGTAGCCTCCCCCAAGAAATGAAGGCCCTGCCGGGATTTACTTAATCTGCCTAAGCCAGAAGGCCTGACCAGGTCAATGCTCACCTTCTATCCTGCTTTGCAGCCGCAGGTACGTTTGTGACTGCAGTGCGCTCATTTAATAGATCTCTGTACACATTCTGGAGGATATATAACGTCCCTCATATACGATCACGGTCACTGCCTCACATACCCCCCCCCCTCTGTTCAAACTTGTGGGGTTGAACATTTGACACCATACAGGGTGCCCGGGACAGGCCATCCGCGTTTGCCTGCGACTTCCCAGGGCGATGTTCTACAGAGAAACTGAAATTTTGCAGTGACAGGAAGCACCTGGTGACTCGAGCATTCCTCTCCTTGGCATTCCTCATCCATACCAAGGGTGAGTGGTCCGTCACCAAGCGGAACTGCTGACCGAGTAAATAATAACGTAGCGATTCCAAGGCCCCCTTAATAGCCAAACACTCTTTCTCTACCACGCTATAGTTTTTCTCTGCCGGGACAAGTTTTCTACTCAAGTAGGTGACCGGGTGCTCTTCACCATTCACTTTTTGTTAAAATACCGCCCCTAGGCCTACCTCCGAGACATATGTCTGTACAATGAAGGTTTCCTTGAAGTTGGGGCTTATGAGGACCGGCTGTCCACACAGGGCCAACTTCATGGACTGAAAGGCTTCTTCTGCCTGATGGTTCCACCGAACCATTACAGATTTTTTTCCTTTCAAGAGATCAGTCAGGGCCGCCATTCTCCCAGCAAAATTAGGTATAAACCGGCGGTAATACCCAAGGATGCCAAGGAACGCCCTCACCTGCTTTGTACTTGACGGTTTAGGCCAATTTTTTATGGCCTCAACTTTATTGATTTGGGGCTTGATAACTCCTCGGCCAATCACATACCCCAAATATCGGGCTTCCTCTAGCCCTATCGCACATTTTTTTGGGGTTGCCGTTAACCCCGCAGCTCTGAGAGAATCCACCACTGCTTGTACCTGGGATATATGCGTATGCCAGTCGGTGCTAAAGATGATAATATCATCTAGATACGCGGACGCGTACTCCTGATGAGGCTTGAGCACTATGTCCATCAGCCTCTGGAATGTAGCCGGGGCCCCATGTAACCCAAAAGGTAAGACCACATAGTGATATAGACCCTCCGGAGTTATGAAGGCGGTCTTTTCCTTCGCCGATTTCATGAGAGGTACCTGCCAGTAACCCTTGGTGAGATCAAGCGTGGTAAAGTAATGGGCCTGCCCCAGTCTCTCAATCAGCTCATCCACCCTGGGCATTGGATAAAGGTCAAACTTCGACACTTCATTTAGTTTTCGGAAATCGTTACAGAATCGTAACGATCCGGCTGGTTTCGGAATCAGTACGATGGGGCTAGCCCACTCACTCCGTGATTCCTCGATGACGCCTAACTGAAGCATCTGTTTTACCTCAGCCGTGATGGCTTGCCTACGGGCTTCGGGTAAACAGTACGGTCTAATTTGCACCCTTACCCCAGGTTCGGTGACAATGTCATGTTGGAGAACTGTAGTCCTACCCGGTAGCTCTGAGAACACGTCGGTATTCTGCTGCACCAGTGAGCGAGCCTCCCGTCGCTGCTGTTTAGTGAGAGCATCACTTATCCTGACCTCTCCCCTGAACGCATCCCTGGCTAAAGGTAGAGAACTCTCTGGTGATATGCCCAGAGTGACTTCTGTAACTAAATACTCTCGATCTCTCCAAGGTTTTAGCAGGTTTAGATGATAAAGCTGCTCAGGTTTCCTCCTTCCGAGCTGATACACCCGGTAATTTACCTCCCCAACCTTTTCTCGAACCTCATATGGCCCTTGCTACTTGGCCATGAGCTTACTCTCGGCTGTGGGTACCAGTATTAACACCCGATCGCCCTTGTTAAAAGACCTGACTTTGGCTCTTTTATTATATGTGCGCCTCTGGGATGCCTGGGCATCTAACAGATGTTCTTTCACGATGGGCATGACCGCCGCGATCCGGTCCTGCATACTAGCTACGTGTACAATTATACTCCTATGTGGAGTCGGCTCTTGTTCCCATGTCTCTTTGGCTACGTCCAACAGACCCCTATGGTGTCTGCCGTACAATAACTCAAAGGGAGAGAACCCTGTGGGGTACCTCACGGACGGCGAACATCAAATAGGGTAGCAACATGTCCCAATCCCTTCCGTCCTTAGAAACCACCTTTTTTAACATGGACTTGAGGGTTTTATTGAACAGTTCCCTTGTCACTTTGGACACAAAAGGGGTCCCCTGATCCGTCAGGATCTTCTTAGGTAGTCCAAGGCGACAGAACATGGCAAACAGCTCCCGTGCAATCAGTTTTGCCGAGGTGTGGCGTAGCGGTATAGCCTCCGAGTACCTGGTGGCATAGTCGACGACCACCAGTATATGTTGGTGCTCACGAGCGGATTTTACAATGGGCCCTACCAAGTCCATTGCAATCCGTTCAAAAGGTACCTCTATCACTGGCAGGGGTACCAATGCGCTACGGAAACTTGCGGTGGGTGTGGTCAACTGACATTCGGGGCAGGATTCGCAGTACTTTTGGACCTCCACGTAAATCCCCGGCCAAAAGAACCGCTGCAAGATACGCTCTTGTGTCTTTTTAACCCCTAAGTGTCCACCCAGCAGGTGTGTGTGTGTGCCAACTCCAGAACCGCCCGACGGTACGACTGAGGTACCACTAACTGTTCCACGACCTCATCCCTGATTTTGTATACCCTATAGAGCAACTCACCGTTGACTACCATGCGTGGAAATACAGTATCTGCACGGGGCTGTTGAGCTATGCCATTTACTTCTAACACCCTTTCCCGCGCCCGAGTCAGAGTGGGATCCTGTAGCTGAGCTGTCTCAAACGTGCCCCGGGACATTTCCAGCTCTTGGATCAATGGGGTCTCTTCGACCTCTCCTGCCAGCACCTCTAGGGGAAATCTATCAGGGTCACACTCTGTCCCTAGGTTGGACACCCCTACGGTAGGTACCCCTGACTTGGGTTTGTCGGGTACAGCGCCTGTAATACATTTTACCAGGGGAGAGTGGATTTTGTTTTTCCACAGAGTCCAGAACAGGGGCAAGTCTCTTCCCAACACAAAGGGAAGAGTTTTTTCCACCCCCACCACATATTTTATGTCTCCACCTGGCGTGGACAAAACTACCTCTGCGGTTGGGTACTCTTGGAAGTCCCCATGGATACACACAACCCCGACTGTCCGTCCACTGGGGTTGTCTCCTGCCACCAGCGACCCATGTACCAAAGTCACTAGGCTCCCCGAATCTAGGAGGGCTTACGTGGGGTACCCATTAACCAGTATCTGACACAGTTGGGGTTCAGTGTCCGGGGGGTCGGCGCTCGCAGTGCAGACAGTCTGGGCGTACATTGAGACCCGGCGGATGAACCCGCAGTCCATGGGTTCCATAGTCAGGGGGCAGTTAGCAACCACATGTCCCGGCCCCTGACACCGCCAGCACCTAATGGTGGAGGTACTGTTAGGTCTTATGACTGTTTGGGAGGGAACCGGTCTCCTGCCACTCTCATTCCGGGATACCCCTTCAGGTACGGTGCTGACTGTCCTCAGCAGAGGAACGCGACCCATTTCCCAGTTCCTGGGTTGGCAGGGATCGGCGTGACAGCCGCGAGGGGGCAGAGTCCCGGATAAAGTCCTGAGTGGCCGAGTAGCGCTCGATCAGGCTGACCACCTGGTCGAGTGTGCTGGGGTCCCCTTGCCCCACCCAATGTTGGATAGCGTCTGGCAGAGTCCTCACCAGCCGGTCAACCACCACCCTCTCCATCTCGGCTGGAGACAAAGTCTCAGGCTGGAGCCACCTCTCTACCAACCTCTTCTCCCACTTTTGACACACTTTTTAAAGGCATAGTAATCATAGTGTATGTAAACTTTAGACTTTGCAGTAAGTAATAAAAATGCCTTAAAACACTCTCTCTCAGTATTTTGCCATTTGGCAAATATTAAAAATGATGGTAATCCTAATTGACCTAAAACGGGAAAGGTTTATTCTGATTTCATGTCAGATATTGAGAAAAACATGCATATGTATCTTTTTATATAGTATATGTAAACTTCTGGTTTGAACTGTATATGTATATATACCGTATATATATATATATATATATATATATATATATATATATATATATATATATACATACATACATATATACACAGTGGCATATAAAAGTTCGAGCACCCCTGGTCAAAATCACTTATTATGAACAGTCAAGAAAGTTGAAGATGAAATGATCTCTAAAAGGCCTAAAGTTAAAGATGACACATTTCCTTTGTATTTTTTTTAATTTTAAAAATTACAAAAAGGAAAATGGGCCAATGCAAAAGTTTGGGCACCCTTGGAGATTTGTGTGCTTAGCTAACTTCGACCAAGATTTCAGAACTTAATTAGTCTGTTAGGATTATGGCTTTTTCACTATCATCGTTAAGAAAGGCCAGGTGATGCTAATTTCCTAGCTTTATAAAAACCCAGCCTCCTCTAACCATGTGCCAAAAAACAGCAGCCATGAGTTCTTCTAAGCAGCTGCATAGCACTCTGAAAATGAAAATTGTGGCGGCCCACAAAGCAGGAGAAGGCTATAAGAAGATAGCAAAGCATTTTCAGGTTGCCCTTTCTCAGTTCAAAATGTAATTAAGACATGGCAGTTAACAGGAAGAGTAGAGGTCAAAATAAGGTCTGGAAAACCAAGCAAAATTTTAGTCAGAGCTGCTCCTAGGATTGCTAGAGAGGCAAATCAGAAACCCCCGCTTGACTGCTGTGAGACAGTAAGGGGAATCAGATATGAGGGTCGTTATGTGTCCCCCAGGATGCGCATAGAGGCATATTGAACCCGCTGGAGTGCATTGTAATCAAAGCCACAGCTGTGGTTACAATGCAAAATAATATTAAGATTGGACTTGGTCAAGCTATTTGACCAGGTCACATTTGGAAAAACCTGATATGGGCTTTTATTTTTGGAGAAATCTATAGGATCGGTAGTGGGATGCGTCGCTCCCTCCAGTCTGGGTCTTACAAGTGGCCCATGGCCACAGTTTTCATTTAAACCTGCAGTAAAGGTTTGGGTGTGTCAGTGTTGGTTTGCAAGTTTGAGAGCAGGAGCTCTCTGCAGTACTGGTCTGTGTGAGATTGAACAGAGGAAACAAAACCACTGACGCATCCAAGAGAGATACAGTGGTGTCATCACCCACGGCAATGGAGTATTAAGGACTATTTGGATGATCCGGCTGCGATCCGGAGGATAACATTTGCCTTTTTGTTGTTGTGAGTTGCCAAAATAAAGACTTTTAAGTTGGACTAACCTGGGTCACTGCCGCTTTACCGCACTGTGTGATCACCGCTGCATTACATATGGTGGAGAATGCGGGCAATGTGAACTGAGGCATACCCCAAAGCAAGCTGCATGTCGGTGATCAAGCCTGCAATGCTACAGCTCAGGCCTGCCGAAAAAATGGAGGAAATACAAAAGCAATTGGTCCTCTCCCAAGCGCAGCAGCAAAAGTTGCAGAAGCAGCAACAACAGACTAACTATCTGATACTGCAGCGGATTGCAGCTCTGTGAGACACATCCCAACCACCGACCCCAGTCCATCCCAGGCCTGGGACAAAGTCAGGTCAGCGCTGAGGAAGATGAGTCCTGAGGACGACATGGAAGCTTTCCTCACCGTGTTTGAAAGCACAGCGGAGCGGGAGAGCTTGCCATTTTCCCAGTAGGTTGAAGTGGTAGCCCTGTTTATGATGGGAGATGCCCAGGTAGGTCTACTTTCATCTCAGTCGGGAGGATGCCCAGGACTATGAGAAACTCAAAGTTGAGATCCTTCCCCACTTGAGATCCTTTGTGCCCGCAATACTTATGTGCGGGCACAAAGTGTGTACCAGTGGTCTTTTGGGGAGACCTGCTAGGTCTCAGGCGTATGACTTGTTGCAGTTATTCAAAAAGTGGCTCCAGCCTCAGACCTTGAGCCCAGCTTAAATGGTAGAGAGGGTAGTAGTTGTACGGTTGGTGCGAACTCTGCCAGCAGCCATGCAGCGTTGGGTGGGGCAAGGGGACCCGGGTACTTGGGTAACCTAGACCAAGTTATGGGACTCTGCCCCACTGCAGGTATCATGCCAGCCCCTGCAAGCCCTGTAGCCTGGGAAAGGGTCACATCACTCTGCTGGGTACAGTCAGAACCGAGCTCATACTGAGGGGGTACCCCAGAGTGAGGGAGTTTGGAGATCAGTTTCCCATAAACCGGTCTCGATGACTAATGGTGCCACCGCTATCAGGTGCTGGCAATGTCAAGGGCTAGGACATGTGGCTGCCAACTGCCCCCTGACTGCTGAACCCATGCAAGTTTACTCGCCGGTTGTTGATGTATGCTCAGACCGTCTACACTGTGAACCCCATCTGTGCCAGGTGCGTGTCAATGGACATCGAGCGGAGGCTCTCTTGAACTCAGGGAGCCTAGTGACACTCGTCCATGGGTCATTGATTTCTGGGTTGGAACCCACTAAGGGAAAAGTTGGGGTCATATGTATACATGGCAAACTCCGCGAGTATCCGATGACAGAGGTTACCTTTTACACTCCGTGCAGGGAGGTTAAGTATTTGGTGGGAGTGGTAAAAATCCTTCCTTATGGGACTGTGCTGGGAAGAGACTTGCCCCTGTTCTGGTCCTTCTGAGAGAGTAAGATTAACCCTCCCAGGATAAAGATATGTCCCGGCGCGGAACCCAAAGATCCAGAGCCATGGATACCTACCATAGGGATCACCAACATAGGGAAAGAGTGTAATCTCGATAGGTTTCCTCTAGAGGTCTTGGCAAGAGAGGTTGAGGAGACCACATTTGTTCCGGAGCTGGAAGTGTCCCGGGGTACTTTTGGGACAGCTCAGCTCCAGGATCCCACTCTAGCCTGTACACGGGAATGGGTGATAATAATAAATGGGGTGGCACAATAACCTGGTGCTGAGGCGGTTTTTCCTCGTATGGCGGTCAACTAGGAGTTGTTATACCGGGTTGACAAAATCCGCAATGAAATAGAGCAGCTGGTAGTGCTCCAATCATACCGCCGGGAGGTGCTTAAGATGGCCCACAAACATGTGCTGAGGGGGTCATCTGGGAGCTAAAAAAATGCAAGAGTGTATTCTGCAGCCTTTTTTTGGCTCGCAGTTTATGCCAAGATTCAGAGGTTTTGTGAGTCGTGCGTGAGTCGTGAGTGTCAACTAACCACACTGGTTCCTCTGCCTGTTAGAGAGGTACTTTTTGAGCAGATTGTTATGGATCTGGTAGGGCCAATAGTGAAATCAGCCTGGGGCCACCAACACATATTAGTCGTAGTGGATTATGTGACTCGTTACCTGGAAGCAATTCTTCTCTGTCATACTTTGACGAAATTTATTGCCCGGGAGCTGTTCTGCCACCTTGGGCTACCAAAGGAGATCCTTACAGATCAGGGGACTCCTTTTATGTCCAAGGTCACTAAAGAATTGTGTAAACTGCTCCAGATCAAACAGTTGCGATTGTCATTCTACTACCCACGTACCGATGGTCTAGTAGAAAGATTCAATAAGACCCTAAAATCTATATTAAAAAAGGTGGTAGCTAAAGATGGGAAGGACTGGGATATGTTATTGCTGTATCTAATGTTTGTCTTCCGGGAGGTACTGCAGTCTTCAACGGGGTTCTCTCCATTTGAACAATTATATGGTAGACATCCCAGGGGCCTGCTGGACATAGCCAAAGAGACATGGGAACAGGAGCCCACCCCTCATAAAAGCACTATAGAGTATGTGGGGAGTATGAAGGACCGGATTACGGCCATAATGCCCATTGTAAAGGAAGATCTCCTGAATGCCTAGGCAGCTCAGAGCCGAAGTTACATTAGAAAGGCCACTGTTAGGTCCTTTAAACAAAGGGATAGAGTGTTTGTTCTGGTACACAGCGCAGAAAGTAAGTTCTTGGCCAGGTGGCAAGGTCCATATAAAGTCCAGGAAAAAATTGGAGAAGTGAACTACAGGGTATATCAGCCTGGAAAGAGGAAACCCGAGCAAATTTACCATGTCAATCTACTAAAGGCATGGAAAGACCGGGAATGTCTGGTTACAGAGCCGACTTTGGCCTCTCCTCCCTCGGACACTGGCCCAGGAAAAGGTGTCGAATGAGGTATATTTTAGCGACAGTCTCACGAAACAGCAGCGACGGGAGGCTCGGAAATTAGTGCCGTGGAATACGGATGTATTGTCAGATCTATGATCCGGCATGACATTGTCACCGAGCCTCTGGTAAGGGCGCAAATTAAACCGTACCTTGTGCCAGAAGGCCCGGAGGCAGGCCATCTCGGAAGAGGTAAAGAAGATGCTCCAATTAGGAGTCTAGGAGAGAGTGGGCTAGTCCCATTGTACTGTTTCCGAAGCCGACTGATCGTTACGGTTCTGTAACGATTTTCGAAAATTGAATGAGGTGTCAAAATTTTACCTTTATCCAATGCCCCAGGTGGATGAGCTGATTGAGAGACTGGGACAGGCCCAGTTCTTCATGATGCTCAATCTAACCAAGGGTTACTGACAGGTGCCTCTACAGAGTCGGCCAAAGAAATGACCGCTTTCACTTCGTGACCCCAGAGGGTCTCTATCTCTATGTCGTCTTGCCTTTAGGGTTACATGGGGCCCCGGCCACATTTCAGAGGCTAATGACATAGTGTTAGAGCCCCATCCGAAGTATGTATCTTTGTACTTGGATGCTATCATCATCTATAGTACTGACTGACAAACCCACTTGTCACAGGTACAAGCGGTAGTGGATTCACTCAGAGCTGTGGGTTTGGCGGCAAACCCCAAAAAATGTGTGATAGGTCTTGAGGAAGCCAGATATTTGAGATACGTGATTGGTCGGGAATTATCAAACCCCAAATAAATAAAATCAAAGCCATTCAAAACTGGCCCCGGCCTCTTACTACAACAGGTGAGAGCATTCCTCGGTATCATTGGAAATTATAGACAGTTTGTACCTAATTTTGCTGAGAGATCAGCACTGCTGACCAATCTCTTAAAGGGACTGAAGTCGGTAATGGTTCGGTGGAATCCTCAGGCAGAGTCCATGAAGTTGGCACTGTGCTGACAACCCATCCTTATCAATCCAAACTTTAGAAACGGGTTTTTCGTACAAATGGACGCCCCTGAGGTAGGGCTAGGAGTAGATCTGTCGCAAGAGGTGAATGGAAAAGAACATCCAGTCACTTACTTGAGCAGGAAACTTACCCTGCCAGAGAAAAATTATAAAGTAGTGAAGAAGGAGTGCTTGGTCATTAAGTGGGCCTTGGAGTCCCTACGCTATTATTTACAGTTATGACTGGTAACAAACCAGTCACCCATGGTCTGGATGATAAATGCTAAGTAGAGGAATGCTCGGGTCACCATATAGTTTCTGTTCTTACAAAATTTTAGTTTTTCTGTAGAACATCGAGCGGTAAAGTGACAGATGTTCAACTCCACAAGTTTGAACAGAGGGGAGGATATGTGAGACCATAAGGGGAATCATATGCGAGGGTCGTTATGTGTTCCCCAGGATGCGCATAGAGACATATTGAACCCGCTGGAGTGCATTGTAATCACAGCCACAGCTGTGGTTACAATACAAAATAAAATTAAAATTGGACTTGGTATGGGGCGTGGCCTGGCCGGGCATGTGAGAAGACGTGAGGCAGAAGAACTCCTATAACCCTGTCCTATAATCCTTCCTGCCCGAGGGAATCATTGCTTCTAAAAGATCTCACCAGGTGGCCTGGGGTCTCAGGAGTGCGGGGGGAGCAGTCAGTGGTGCAGAACGGGATGACCCGGCGAGATAGCAAGCAGAGGCAGGCGGCTGGCTCATCACAGCACGAGGGCCAAAATGGAGCCGTGGCCTCTAAGACGGGAGCTGAAACTCCAAGACAGCGGGAGAAGCGCATGGAGGTGGTGAACAGGCTCTCCAAATATGCGCATAGCGGAGGAGCTGAGGAGCTTACACCCGACCGGAATGTGCAGACATTGAAGAGCACGGTAACTGAAGGGGATGTGGAGAGGGCAGCGGGGGAGACACATGAGAGGAATGTGCAGGCTGCTAAAACAACAACTCCCCCCAGCAGAGAGGCTCAGGTTACCAGTGGTGCTGACTCACTGGCCAAGGATGATGAGCCTACTTTAAAAGACGTGCTGCTGGCCATCTCACATAGTAAGGCAGATCTTTCTGAACACATAGGGTCTGTGAAAGTGGACATATCTCATATACGCCATGACATGCAGAAAATGAGGGAGCGCCTCACTGCAACAGAAGGCAGAGGGGGGATTTGGAGGATACTGTGTCTCCTATGACTAAAACGCTTAAAACAGCTACTGACTCTATTAACTATTTACTCAATAAAGCGGATGATCTTGAAAATCGTCTGAGAAGAAATAACGTGCGAATTGTGGGTGTGCCTGAGAAGGCGGAGGGCAGGGAGGTGGTGGACTTTTTTGAGAAATGGCTGCTGCAATCCTTTGGAAAGGATAAATTCTCTAGAATGTTCGCTGTTGAGAGGGCACACAGGGTCCCCACCAGACCTCCGCCGCCTGGGGCAATGCCGCGTACAGTTCTAATCAAAATGCTGCATTTTCGTGACAGAGATAAAATCCTACAATTGGCGCGGTCTGCTAATGACTTATGTATAGAGGGGGCGAGAGTGTCCTTCTATCCTGATTTTTCTGTGGAGGTTCAAAGGAGACGCGCCCAATTTCAAGATATCAAGCGCAGACTGAGAGCACTTCAAGTACCCTATGCAATGCTATATCCTGCACGGCTGCGGGTCACAGCACTGGGTGAAACTCATTTCTTTGATTCACCAAAGGAGGCTGCAAAGTGGATGGACTTAAAAGAGAGACAAATCCAGGCGGGCTGACACCAATTTTGAGAAGATTCTTGACAGATTATAATATAATAATTCAAGAAATTTGAATTCTAGTGGATAATACTTCGCTGTTGGCTAATGAATCTCTGTTTATAAATGTTATGATTATTATTTTTCAGTTTTTGTATACTGCTTATAACCTGGCTTTCATATATACCTCGGGCAGGCCAATATACTTATATGGTTGTTGAGGTGCTGGTTTCACCTACAATGTATAGGCAGGGTTAAGACACTCTGCTGTATGAATGTTTTGCCAACGTTGTGTAAGGCGGGGAGTGAGGGAGTCTGTGATGCAACTCATGTTGCGGCGCCTCGTGTGCTTAAGGCCTACTAGGCTGCATGGGGCTAAACACCAGACTCTTCATGTTACGGCTGTTGGTATTCATTTGATCAAGGGGGGGGGATGTTAAATGAGGTAGTGAGGGGGGGTAAGAGAACAGAACTTACTTTGATTGGTGCAGACTGTGTAGTATTACAATACCATAATCTTGATGATCAGACACACGTGTGGGTACAGAGGGGGGCATGTGACGGTTCATCTTCAATCGTTAAAACATGGTTAAGCAGATTAATGTAGTATCCTGGAATATTAGAGGTATGGGAGATCACAACAAAAGATTTGCGGCACTTAAATATCTTAAGGAATATCGGGAGTCGATAATCTGTCTGCAATACGGAGGCCGCTGCAGCACTGAGCAAGCTTTGGAGGGGGCCGGCCTATCATTCTACACATAGTACTTACTCTAGGGGGGTTAGTATATTGATTCATCCGAATTTACCCTTTGAATGTGAAAGAAGTATTTGTGACAGAGAGGGTAGGTATGTGTGTCTAGTGTGCAGAGTGGCTGGACTTAGAATTTGCCTAATTGCTCTATATGTTCCTCCACCTTTCTCTATACAGACTCTGCGACAACTATTCCCGTGGATAACGGAATTTGCTACTATACCCCTGTTAGTTATCGGTGATTTTAATATGTATCTACACGCTGAGCTTGATAAGTATAGGGGTAATGTGGGGGGAGGGGCTGCTCAAGAGACATCGTTGGCAAGGGTCCTACAGGAAATCAATTTGGTGGATGTGTGGCGGGTTCGTTTCCCTAATGTTAAACAGTATTCGTGTTATTCAGCATCCTATTCCTCTCTGTCCAGAATTGACCTGGCTCTGGGAAATAGTCATCTGGTCCCTCTAGTCACTAAAGTAGAATACTGCACAAGATTGTTATCTGATCATTCTCCATTATTGGTTGTTCTGGGGATAGATCCTGGCATCATAAACAGAAGGGCACTGTGGAGGTTTAATCCCTACTGGCTGGACGTATTCGGGGAACAGTTAGATTTAGCAGGTAAATTGGCTCATTTCTTTAAAGACAATATAGGCTCTGCTCCTTTAGATACGGTATGGGAAGCCATGAAGGCGTTCTTAAGGGGGATCCTGATTAAGGAAATTTCCGTGATGAAATCCAAAAATAGGGCTCGTACTCAGGAGTTGCGGAGGGAAGTAGACATATTGGAACAGAGGTATGTTGAGTCTCCAATCATAGAGAATAGGGAACACTGGACTCGGGCACAGGCTACACTAAATGACCATATATTGAAACAAGCAGAACATAAACGATTCTTTCTTAAACAACAGTTTTATGTGGAGGGAGAGAGTGCAGGGCACTTGCTGGCCACTATAGCCAAGGCCCAGACTGGGGCTCCTATGATTGCAGCCATCAGGGATACTAGGGGTGTGGTAATTACTGATTCAAAGGATATAATGGAAGAATTTTTTCAGTTCTATAGACAATTATATGCATCCAAACTGACTAAGGCGCAAAGGGACATAGATCTATACCTTCATGATATGCAAATACCATGCCTAACAGATAGCCAGAGAGAGCAACTAGATGCACCAATTACACTGGAGGAGATGCAGGAAGCTTTAAAAGATTTTCAAAATAACAAAGCCCCTGGTGCTGACGGGATCCCCGCGGAAATTTATAAGGAGGCTGAGGGGGGTTTACTTCCCAGGTTACTGGAAGTGTTTAAGGAAGCGAGGGAGGGGCAGGCCTTGCCGGCTTCAATGAGGGAGGCTAACATAGTTCTTTTGCCAAAACCTGGAAAGGATGCACTAAACCCCGAATCATATAGGCCAATATCCTTACTCTCGGTAGATGTTAAAATTTTAGCTAAGGTCTTCGCTACCAGATTGGTGGCGGTTATTACACATCTGGTTGCAGAAGACCAAACTGGGTTTATACCGGCCAAGTCGACGGCAATTAACTTGCGTCGGCTTTTTCTTAATCTACAAATGCAGTCACAAAATACGGGTGGTAGGGCAGTACTATCACTTGATGCCGCTAAGGCTTTTGATAGTGTCGAATGGGAGTATTTATGGGCTGTTTTGCGAAAAATGGGGTTCGGTACTGGATTTCGGGCCTGGGTATGGCTTCTATATAACAATCCGCTAGCTCGGATTAGAATTAATGGTAGTCTTTCTGGTAGCATCGAAATGGGCAGGGGCACGCGTCAAGGCTGCCCGTTGTCTCCCCTACTGTTCGCCCTGGCTGTGGAGCCATTGGCTGTTAAGCTTCGTTCCAGCAGTGAAATTCAGGGTTTTCGCTACAAAACACTGGAGGAGCGGGTGGCCCTATATGCTGACGACCTTCTGTTGTTTTTGGGTGACACGAAGCAATCTCTGACGACAGCTATGAATTTAATAAGGGAGTTTGGAGATCATTCTGGCTTACGGATTAATTGGGACAAATCAGTTCTTATGCCGGTTGATGGTTTGTCTCAGAATACTAGGGTAGGGAGTACTTGCTTGAAGGTGGTGCGAGAATTTAAATATCTCGGAGTTAGAGTGACCGCATCTATCGGAGATTATATTTCTTTAAATTTACTTGAACTGCTTACTAAATTTCAACAAAAGGCCAATACTTGGAGCAAACTTCCCCTATCAATGGTAGGTCGAACTAACTTAATTAAAATGGTGTTAATGCCCCAATTATTATATATCCTTCATAATTCACCGGTTTGGATCCCCATGAGAATATTTTATAAATTTCAGGCACTGTTTCGGGAATTGATCTGGAAAAAAAGGGTGGCCAGAATCAGCTTGGATACACTTCAAAGGCCCAAAGATCAGGGGGGACTAGCCGCACCTAATCCATGGATATATTTTCTAGCTTCTCAAATGCAACAGCTCTGGTTAATCCAGGGGAACCTAGATAAACTGATACGTCTATTATCACACAATCTGCCAATTACCTCCTTTCTAGAAACAGGAATCTCGGGGTGGGATGCTAGGAGACACCTCCCGACCCTAACACTTATGGGGAAAACGTGGCATAAATTGTTGTTGGGAATAAAAGGCTTTACCCCGTTTACTCCGCTGTGGCATAATGCGGGCCTTCCAGAGATCCATAAACTGAAAGGATTTGGAATATGGGAAAAATTGGGAATAACTAATGTGGCGCAAATATTAGAGGGGGAAATATTTAAATCGTTCCAACAGATAAAAGAAGAATATTGTATTCCACAAACTAGGTTTTATTTTTATCTCCAATTGAGGCATGCATGGTTTGTACAGCCGCGACATATGCAAAGTAAAATCCAACATCATCTACTGTTTAACACATTATTATGCCATAGAGGTGGGAAGGGATTGATTTCCAGAATTTACGGGATACTTATGCAGCAATTTCAGTGGGACAGACCCTTACATGTTAAGGAGAGGTGGGAACGCGACATTGGTACTATATCCTCAGAGGAGTGGGAAGATGTGGTGGGGAGCGTTCCGATTCTATCTACATGTGAGGCACATAGACTTTCACAGTTGTATTTATTACATAGGGTATATAGAACCCCCAAATTTCTACAGCGCATTGGGGCAAGGAATGACAGTGCGTGTCCAAAATGTGGAGAGGAAGGAGCAGATCTTATGCATATGATGTGGACGTGTAGAAGGGTCGCTGTATTCTGGAATGAGTGTGTGCAATACATTAATGATGTGTTTGAGTGTAATTTACCCCTATATTCTAAAGTGTGTGTATTAGGCCTTGTAGAAATAATAGGATGTGAAGAGGATGAAATAATAGCTGTTAAGAGGACTCTATACCAGGTCAGAAAGCTTATAGCTGCACATTGGTTGGATCCCTCCCCTCTCAGGCTCCAGGAATTTTTGGATAGAATGCGCCTTTTATTGAGATTAGAAGAGGGAGTGTACAAAAAGCGGAAGGCTATACGTAAATTCGATAAAATCTGGGGTAAATGGAATATGTTTCATGGTTATCATATTATGTCTATTTTAAATATCACTTGAATTTAAAATGTTGTGGTCTCTCATGTTCTGTATAACTAATTACTGATTATCAGATACTAAGCTCTGTACCCATGGATCAAACTAGTAATGCTTTAACAGTCGGATAAGCTTTATGATGGTATACGGTTTGTAACAAAATTTGTTTTTTGCCATATGGTTCTTGGGGCTGTTATGGGTGGGGGGAAGGGGAACGGGTGGGTCTTAAGAGGCACTGCTAGTTTAGTGATGCCTCACTGTTGTTTATGTATAATGTTATAAAAAGTCTTTTAATAAAAAATATCTGATTTAAAAAAAAAAAAAATTGGACTTGGTCAAGCTATTTGACCAGGTCAGATTTAGAAAAAACCTGACATGGGCTTTTAATTTTTGGAGAAATCTATAGGATCGGTAGTGGGATGGGTCTCTCCTTCCAGTCTGGGACTTACAAGTGGCCCATGGCTACAGTTTTCATTTAAACCTGCAGTAAAGGTTTTGATGTGTCAGTGTTTGTTTGCAAGTTTGAGAGCAGGAGCTCTCTGTAGTACAGGTCTGTGTGAGACTGAACACAGGCCAGAGGAAACAAAGCCACTGACGCACCCATGAGAGATACGGTGGTGTCGTCGCATACTGTAACAGAGTATTAAGGACTGTTTGGACGATACGGCTGCGATCCGGAGGATAACGTTTGACATTTTGTTGTGAGTTGCCAAAATAAAGACTTTTAAGTTGGACTAACCTGGGTCACTGCCTCTTTACTGCACTGTATGAACACCGCTGCATTACACTGCAAAAGACCTTCAGAAAGATTTAGCAGATTCTCGAGTTGTGGTACATTGTTCTACTGTTCAGAGACACCTGCACAATTATGGCCTTCATGTAAGAGTCATCACAAGAAAACCTCTCATGCGTCCACACCATAAAATACAGCATCAGAAGTATTCAAAAGAACATCTAAACAAGATTGAAGCATTTTGGGAAAAAAGTCCTGTGGACCAATGAGATTAAGATCAAGCTCTTTGGCCACAATTATCAAAGGTATGTGTGGAAAAAAAAAGGGCACAGAATTTCAGGAAAAGAACATCTCACCAACCATTAAGCATGGGGGTGAATCAGTCATGCTTTGGGTTTGTGTTTTTGCCAATGGCAGAGGGAACATTTCACGAGTAGAGGGATGAATGGATTCAATGAAATGTCAACAAATTCTTTATGCAAACATAACATCATCTGTAAAAAAGCTGAAGTTGAAAAGAGGATGGCTTCTACAAATGGATAGTAATGATCCTAAACACACGTCAAAAGTCATAATAAAAGGCACAAGCTGAAGGTTTTACAAAGGCCTTGACAGTCCCCTATTCTGAACATCATTGAAAATCTGTGGACAGACCTCAAAATAGCAGTGCATGCAAGATGACCCAGGAATCTCACAGAACTGAAAGAATTTTCCAGGAAGAATGGATGAAAATCCCTCAAACAAGAATTGAAAGACTCTTGGCTGGCTACAAAAAGCGTTTACAAGCTTTGTTATTATCGACAACATTCTTTATGAAAAATGAAACTTTACCTATAAAGGAGGTTTCCATTTCAATCAGGATATATCATATATATTTATACAATGTATCAGGATGTATCATATATATACATTATATATATATATTATTAAGGCCTAAGGATTGAGCTTCCCGTTCTTTATTTCAAATGTAGAGAAGGCCACACATACACAATCCCATTAGACATTTATGAAATATTCTGGCAATATGTCAATATGTTTGGGAGTTACTCTCTCCAATGGTTTTCTCCACTGTAATGGTGTCCTGCTAATGGGAACCCAACAGTAAGCTGTAAACTGTGTTTAATCTCCGTGTTGTGCCACCAGAGGGCATAAAGAGTTTTACACGGTTGAAATTTAAATCAATGGGTTGCCCCGAGAGAGAGACACACACTTTATAGTTTTTTTTCTACATAAGACACCCCTTTATTACCCCCCTTACATTTTGGATATTTATTAATTTAAAAGACAGTGATCTTTACTGTGGCAAGACTCATGACCATAACTAATCTTTGTGTACAATGTTGGGTTGGACAGTACATAATGATCATTGTCTGTTTACTAATTGATGTCATATAAAACTTATTGTACTATTTTTCCTCCTGCAGAGCTGAAGGGCCTGCTACAGCTCAGCCATGACAACAAATTCCCAGGTAAATATAGTATACATAGCAGTACAAAATATAACATGATGTCATTCTATGTATGTGTATCCAGTTTTGTTTTTTTAACATATATTGCAAGCATTTTAAGATTCATTGTTTGCTCTGGTATATATAAGCCCCTATATAAATTTATGAAATCATTTTAGAAACTGAAATGTGAAGTTTTTAGGATATTAAAAGGATTATTCAGCCAGGAAAAATAAAACAGTTCCGAATGGTCAAAAATAACCAAAGAAGCTATACTCACCTTGATGATTCCCCTCTAGTCCTGTTTTGCTGCTTCTGGGGTCTCCTGCAGAGGTAACCTGCTATAGTCAGTGATTGCTTGCAACAGTCACATGACTATGTTGGTAACTTCATCGCTAGAACTGGAAGATGAGACCCGTGGCGAATTTGGGATGTATCGGAACCAGAGGGAGCAATATATTAATGGAAGTATGGCTTCTTTTGTTATTTTTGATCATTTTGAACTGTTTTAAAAAAATGTTTGCTTTCTTAAGCAACCCTGTTAGCTTTTATTCTTTCTATTCTTCAAGTCCATTAACAGACTAAAGGATGCCCCAAAAGGACAGCAAAAGATAAGCTTATGTTCACTGTAGGGAATTGCTGCCCTTCTCCTCATTTATTTCCACAGAAAACTAATGTATTGGACATTTTGATTTCAACTGTCCAATCCTTATTGTCCCGACATCATCTGTCAAGATAGAGTCGGGAGGCTCCTGTACAAATCAGATGGTAGTTTGGTCCTGCCAAAATTGGCAAGTTTTACAGACTTTCATGTATTGTGTGTGGGCTTTTAGAACCAATAATTAGAGTCTTTGTTATTTTTCACAACTAGCTTATTGCACTTTATTAGTGACAAGGATTACAATAAAATTGAAAGTGCTCTTGTTGTGTAGAGAAGAGTAGCCCCTCAGAATCATTAGGCCAATGAAACTCCTGTCCCATGCTGATCTGAACCTTACAGTGGTTTTAAAATTTTCTTTTTATAGTTGTTCCACTGAAATCTAACCTGGCTGTAGAGATCTTAGAAAAGGGACAAGTTCGCTTTTGGATGCAAGCTGAGAAACTCTCTGGTACTGCTAAAGCCAACTATGTGTTTAATGATAAGGAGATTAAACATGGTGAGGTAAGCTAAATCAGAAGATGTCATAGCATTCCCTGAGCTGAAATGTAAGGTATGCCAGCTGGTATCATTATTTATGTTGACGTTTTTTCTGGAAAAAAAAGTGAATTCAGTACTAGCAGGAGTATATAATACACTATATGCACAATTAGACAATTTGTATTTTTGATGATTACTTTTATTATTGAACAGATACAGTGCTGTTGGTCAATTCGAAAAGTTAAAGTTATATGTCTGTAGTCACTCTATGTGACTGCAGACTTGTGAATCCTTACATCGTGCGCACTGTGTGCTGTCAGGATTCTCCTATGCCTGGAATGGGCAGTCCCACGGAGTGGGCAATTTGCATACTTACTGCCACATTCCGTCTAAACAATTCCCTCCTCACTCAATACACTTTCATTGAGCGGAGCTGCACATATCTAATCGACACGTGACCATATGTAAGCAAATCACATACTTGCAGTCACGCGCCTACTGCTCCCAACATCGGAGAATCCTCACAGCACGCAGTGTACACAATGTGAGTAATCACAGGTCTGCAGTCACATAGTGACTGCAGACATGTAGCCTAAGGCTGGACAACCGATTTACAGTAATAAAACAAACTTAAATTTTTCCATCTCAATTGTTTTTTTTCCCTGTTAAAGTGAGAATAATAACCAAAAAACTCAAAATATACAAAATACTGACATTAAAAAAATATATATAAGTGACCAATATAGCCACTCTTCTTTTTAATAACAGTCATAAACCTTCCATCCATGGAGTCTGTCAATTTTTAAGATGTTGACTATCAACTTTTTGGGCAGCACCAACCACAGCCTTCAAGACACTGTTCAGAGAGGTGTACTGTTTTCTTTCACTGTAAATCTCCCGTTTAAGAAGGGCCCACAATTTCTCAATAGGGTTTAGGTCAGGAGAGGAAGGGACCATGTCTTTATTTTTTCATCTTTAAGGCCTTTAATAGTTAGTCAAGCAGTGGAGTACTTCGATGCATATGATGGAGCATTGTCAAAACTTATGGTTTTCTTAAAAGTGTGGTAAAGCGACTTGCTCAGCTCTCAGAGAGGCAGACACAGGGCACACGTCTCGGGTTAACTCCCTGCTGGTTTATTATATGGCATAGACTCCAGCAGCGTTCCACAAAAATAAACAAGTCCTCTCCGGGATACCGGGAAAACAAAAGATAAAGTACAACAGTGTCCACAAGCGAGAGAGGGTTCGCCCGCTCCGGGTAGCACAGTGAAGTCCCACCAAACACCAGTCCTTTGGTGTTGCTCTCTGGCTTCACCACACACAGCCTGGAGACTTCACTCTCCAGACCAGACTAGAGAAAAAAAAACAGTGATTGAACTTTAACATTGGTCAGCCAGACCCTGAGGGGAGGTAGAGTGAATGACTTCCCACCCGATCTCTATGTCATTCACACCAAACCACTCCCATCAAAATGGTGATTAAACCCTCCAACATATAACATACTGGAGAAAAGCTGTAGGTTCAGTTCACACAGGTTAGCAGCCGGTGTGACACATACCTCCCCTCACATATAACACCAGTGACCCTGTCACAAAAGATACAGAAGACAGGATTATGGGTTCCTGTTCACTCCACGTCTGAGTCTTCTCAAGTCTTTGGCAGCTAATGTGCTTCTTTTTTTCTCAACACATTTTTTGCGACCCTGTTGACTATTTGCAACAAAACTTTTGATGGTTCTGTGATCGCGCCCCAATATCTTAGCAATTTCAAGAGTGCTGCATCCTTCTGTAAGACTTTTTACAAATTTTGACTTTGCATTCAGTTAAATCTCTTTTTTGACCCATTTCGCTTGAAGAAAACAAACTGCCTAATTATTTTGCACACCTTGATACAGGGTGTTGTATCCTTAGGCTTCCTCATTACACAAATAGACCCTCCCTCATTACACAAATACACATCACCTGATTTGCTTCGTCCTATAAGCATTCAAGTTTATACAGCTTGGAGTTGGAAAATCTGCATAAAAATGATGATATGGTCAAAATACTCACTTGCCTAATAATTGTGCACACAGTGTAGAGATAGAGATTCTGCTTTCTCATTTGAATCTTATATATTAGTGATGTATCTGGCTCTTACCTTGGCATATGGATATACGTCTACAGGAAGGTATTACAGTTACATATTAGCACTATAACATTAAATCCTCTATTCTTTTCAAAGAAATATAAGATGAATTTGGACAGTAAGACTGGAATTGTGGAGATGACTATGGAGAAACTTGAGGATGAAGATGAAGGGACCTTTACCTTCCAGATACAAGATGGAAAGGCAACAAACCAATCTAGTCTGGTGCTTATTGGTGAAGGTAAGCTTGGTGCATGACTCAACTGTAATATGCTTTAGTCATATCATGATGAAGTCATGTGATTAACATATATATTTGATATGTGATTCCAAGATAATGGTCAGCACTCGATGCTTTAAAAAATCTTGTAAGCTTTATTGATTTCCAGTATAAAAATACAGGTGACAGCAGCTCTGTGCTCGATGCCAACCAGGGATGGGGTTAAATTTTTTAACAGTAAATTCCCTGTTTGTGTTGGGAAACTATGCCCATTTGAAAGCCACGCCCATTTGAAAGCCACACCCATTTCATTAGCCACTCCCATTCCCATGCATACTTTTCTCAACCACAAAATACAAGTAAGAACAGCTAAAAGTAAAAGCACCTTACCCTTCTTACTCTAGCTATACCTTCATTTACGGTATACACATTGCCTCCTGTCAAGTACACATTTTTCCAGTCACACTGTCAGTCACTTTTTAGTATGGTGTACTGTATCATAAAGTTTTTTTTACACGTTTTGAAAGGTGCTCTGTATATACTATATATTACATAGTGTAAGTGTACAGGTAATACTGTGATCACTGGTGACATTATACACAGGAGCTCTGTATATATTATATAGTGTATATAGTATAAGTGTACAGGTAATACCCTGATCACTGGTGGTGACATTATACACAGGAGCATGGTATATAGTATATATAGTGTAAGTGTACAGGTAATACCGTGACTTACCAGTGACATCTCTAGTTGTAGTAATTCATCTTTGCTTTTCTTTTCATCTGGCGCAAACCATTATCACTTCTTCCAGCTAGAACTCATCTATGCCGAAAGTAACACACAAACATCTATAGCTGATCATATCTAGAGCATATTCCTCACTTTTTCTCTGATTTCTACACTGCACCAGATGAAGAAAAAAAGATAAATAGTAGGGCGTACTGCCAGGGGTGGATTAAGAGTAGCCAGGGACCCGGGCAGTTTAGAAGGCATGGCCCCCCTCCCTCCCCCCGATACCTAATGTATCACGTGACATATCACATGATCCCCCTTTGATAAATCATGTGATAGTTCATGTGAGTAACATACAGGTGCTCTGGTACAGATCTGTAGATGGAAAAAGACAGATAGCGCAAACTTTTCCCTTGTGTATTGCGCTATGCATAACTTAGCGGTATACAAAATACAGCAGTGGTGGGAGATTAATTTTTCCAAGGAGCCACATGAGAGACTGTGACTGTTGTGGAGGCCGAACCAATAGGCTGAAATTAATTCTCCTCAATATTAATATGTTAATTATAATTATTATTTTACATTAATTGTATGACTTAATATTTAGCATAATTAAGTATGCTGATATCGCCCAATATACAGTATGAGACCCTACATACAATATGAGCCCCCACATACAGCATGAGCCCCCGCATAGCCATCTACAAACAGTATGAGCTTCTCACATACTCCCCTATATACAGTATAAGCCCCACATAGCTCCCTATATACAGTATGAACCCCACATAACTCCCTATATACAGTATCAGTGCCCATATAGCCTCCTAAATACAGTATGAGCCCCACATAGCCTCCTATACACAGTATGAGCCCCACGTAGCCTCCCATATACAGTATGAGCCCCACGTAGTCATCTATATACAGTATGAGGCCGCACGTAGCCATCTATATACAGTATGAGGCTGCACGTAGCTATCTATATACAGTATGAGGCCGCAAGTAGCTCCCCAGATACCTCATGAGGCCACATGTAGCTCCCCAGATACAGCATGAGGCCACACGTAGCTCCCCAAATACAGCATGAGGCAACATGTAGCTCCCCAGATACAGCATGAGGCCACATGTAGCTCCCCAGATACCGCATGAGGCCACACGTAGCTCCCCAAATACAGCATGAGGCCACATGTAGCTCCCCAGATACAGCATGAGGCCACATGTAGCTCCCCAGATACCGCATGAGGCCACACGTAGCTCCCCAAATACAGCATGAGGCCACATGTAGCTCCCCAAATACAGCATGAGGCCACATGTAGCTCCCCAGATACAGCACGAGGCCACATGTAGCTCCCCAGATACCGCATGAGGCCACACGTAGCTCCCCAAATACAGCATGAGGCCACACGTAGCTCCCCAGACACAGCATGAGGCCATACTTTCCCCCTGCTGTTATCCTTGACATGTACAACAAATGAAAAGTACTGCTTTTTATGAATTCTATACATTTGATGTCACAGATGTCTAACTGACTGGACAGAAGCAAGGATTAGATTTCCTTTGTTATACTTCATTTTTTGTGACATCTCATAAAATAGAAAACTCCAAGATGTTTGTTCAGTTTCATTCATTCTACATAATTATTTAGCACAAAACCCTTACTTTGCTGTTTGTGACACATTTATCACACAATTCAATTGTAATGTGCTGGGGAATATGTTTATGCTATATAAATAAAATTATTATTCCTCTGTTATTGTTAGTATTCCTCTAATACCAACACAGTTACAACTTTTCAGCTCTTACAAGTTCTGAGCCTTTGGAAAGCAAAGAACGTTGTGACAAACAGCCCAATGAATCCCCATATTTTTAATTACATCATTATATTAGTAATAGTGACATTCAGCAAGGTTGGCATAAAATTAATGTGTAAAATTAATGTCATCAAAACTAACATATGCCCCAAGTAATAACACATGAAATGAAATGACAAACTCTTCTAACACATTCACATCTCATTTCATATATTTTGCTCGGACATTATTGTCTTTGGCTTCCTTTATATTGGCAGCCATGGCTGTGTTGAATTTGCACTTTAGCTATTTTTCACTTTAATCTTAGTAATATATAGTTTATATTGGTAGTACCGCTGTGTCTTGACAGATGTTCAGCAGATGTGCAGCCCATTAGGGTGAAAGGCTCAATAGATTCTTTTTTTTTCAACTCCATCTCTTTTGAGTTAGTGTATAGTTTGTTCAACAACATCAGTAACATCAATAATCTCAATCCCGCAATGATAGAACCAAAGTACAATGCTTCACAGTATGTAAAATATTTGGTGATTGCTCGACGGAGTGCCACATTCATTTCCTACCACATCTATAACATCTCACTCAGCCCGTGTTTTTTCTTCTAACTTTACCCTTATTTGCCCTTTTCAGTGTTTGAGAAATTGAAGAAGGAAGCCAGATTCCAGAGACAAGAATGGATCCGAAAACAAGGTAATACATCACCCGAAATCACCAAGTGAAGTGTAGACACATTAGCAAGCTATGCGCCATACTGGCTAGAAATGTGATTAATAGGGTTTTACTTAGATGTTCGGAAGATGCACAGATGTGTTTCTTCTTTTTTGTGTGTTGGGGCTTAAGTTTTTTTATTTCACACACACGGTTTCACTGTATAGGTTTTATTCCTTGCATATAATATATTAGCATGTAGACCGGTCTTAAAGAGAGCTTTCACATGATATGGGCACTCACTTGTGTTTGCTAAACTAGTCATATTTGGGAAGTAAAATTAAGAACTAGAGAGAGTAAAATGTACAGTAGTTGCGCAGTGTGGACCTGCCTCTATAATAGCAGTCTGTACTACCTACTGTAACAGCGGCCTGGCTTTGTCTGTATCAACCCCTATATCAGCAGTCCAGCTGTATAGTGTGGACCTCCCCATATACCAATAGTTAGACTGCATAGTCTTGATCACTCCCAGAAGTGTCTTGCTGTGTCATGTGGACCACCTCCTATAACAGCTGTCAGACTGTGTAGTGTGGACCACCTCCTATAACATATGTCTGCCTGTGTAGTATGAACCACTCCCTATAACAGCTGTCTGCCTGTGTAGTATGAACCCCTCCCTATAACAGCTGTCAGACTGTGTAGTGTGGACCACCCCCTATAACCGCTGTCAGACTTTGTAGTGTGGACCACCTCCTATAACAGCTGTCAGACTGTGTAGTGTGGACCACCTCCTATAACAGCTGTCAGACTGTGTAGTGTGGACCACCTCCTATAACAGCTGTCAGACTGTGTAGTGTGGACCACCTCCTATAACATATGTCTGCCTGTGTAGTGTGGACAACCTCCTATAACAGCTGTCTGGATGTGTAATATTGACCACCCCCTATAACATATGTCTAGCTGTGTAGTGTGGGCCACTCCCTATATCATATGTCTGGCTGTGTAATATGGACCACTCCCTATAACAGCTGTCTGGCTGTGTAATATAGGCCACCCCATATAGCATATGTCTGGCTGTGTAGTGTGAACCACCTCCTATGACAGCTGTCAGACTGTGTAGTGTGGACCACCCCCTATAACATATGTCTGCCTGTGTAGTGTGGGCCAATCCCTATAACAGCAGTCAGACTGTGTAATATAGGCCACCCCATATAGCATATGTCTGGCTGTGTAGTGTGAACCACCTCCTATGACAGCTGTCAGACTGTGTAGTGTGGACCACCCCCTATAACATATGTCTGCCTGTGTAGTGTGGGCCAATCCCTATAACAGCTGTCTGGCTGTGTAATATAGACCACCCCCTATAACAGCTGTCAGACTGTGTAGTGTGGACCACCCCCTATAACATATGTCTGGCTGTGTAATGTGGACCACCCCCTATAACAGCTGTCTGGCTGTGTAATATAGACCACCCCCTATAACAGCTGTCAGACTGTGTAATATAGACCACCCCATATAGCATATGTCTGGCTGTGTAGTGTGAACCACCTCCTATGACAGCTGTCTGGCTGTGTCATGTGGACAACCCCCTATAACAGCTGTCTGGCTGTATAATATAGACCACCCCCTATAACAGCTGTCAGACTGTTTAGTGTGAACCACCTCCTATAACAGCTGTCTGGCTGTGTCATGTGGACAACCCCCTATAACAGCTGTCTGGCTGCATAATATAGACCACCCCCTATAACAGCTGTCAGACTGTGTAGTGTGGACCACCCCCTATAACATATGTCTGGCTGTGTAATATGGACAACTCCCTATAACAGCTGTCTGGATGTATAATATAGACCACCCCCTATAACAGCTGTCAGACTGTGTAGTGTGGACCACCCCCTACAACAGCTGTCAGACTGTGTAATATGGACCACTCCCTATAACAGCTGTGTCATGTTGACCACCCCCTATATATAACAGCTGTCTGGCTGTGTAGTGTGAACCACCCCCCATTAATAGCTGTGTAGCATGGACCACCTTTATTACAGATGGTAGTCCATGTTTAATAGAAGATGACATGCTGACTCTAATTCTCACACCCAGCTGTTATTGCTGTATGGAGCCACTTCTGGCCAGGCATATTGTGTAGCATTACATGAGAGCCATTCAAATAAACAGCTATCTATTAATGCACGGACACAGGGGGCTTCATGTAAATGTAACTGTTTTTGTTCCCATGTTAAAACAGTGATTTTATGTGAATCTAGAAGATTGACCATAATATATACAGAATGTGATTGATCCACCATGTCTACCATGTTTGAGTGTTAGGTTAGACAACCATGTTGGATGGATCAGTCCAGTGAGGGTTGTAAAAAACAGTATTGATGATTCTGCTTGCTGACCTCACCATTCACAAAGAAATGTGCTTCATCATCTGAGAGCACCTGAGAGGGAAATGTGAGTTCATCTGAAGTTGATGTATCACCCATTCTGCAAATTCTAGATGATGGTCTGGGTTGTCCTTGGTCAGGTGTTACAGCATCTGAATTTTGTAAGGGTGCCATTTGTGAGTAGATTAAATGCGCTGAATTGGGGCTTGGCTAGCCCCGCATTAGAGAAACAGACAAGATCTACAACAAGGGCTCTTGCCAAATCAGGCCAGATAAGCAGCTTATGTTGATACATCCATAGTCATTTTTGATTGTCCAAATCTCTGTTTATTGGCAACAGGATCTGTTTTTAGGAACTTTGTAAAAAGTTTTGCAACTACATTAAGAGTAAAAGGAGGCCTGTTTGGGTTGGTTAAAATCGTCTGTGATGACATGTGTGCTTTGTTTGCCAGAAATGAGGTGATCTGAATAAGTTCTTCTTAGGATAACATCTTCCTTCCTGGTGCAGAAGAAAAATCACTGTTTTAACACGAGAATGAATAAAGTTCTACTAATGTGAAGCACATTTTTCTCTTGAAATTCACTAATGGTTTGATGTGTCAGACTCTTATTGTCACGCAAGGTGAGGGAAGGAATAAGTGTACAACGACGGGAAGAGGGGGAAGGGAGCCCAACAACTAGGGGAAAAGGGTAGTGGAGACCCCTAGGCAGATCTAATATCACCCTGCCTGCCCTATCGCCGAGCAGGAACCTAAACCCTGAATGTCCCTAGAGCTAGGCCCTAGATAGGGAGGGGACGGGGTGAGCACTAGTCAGGCCCCACTACAAACTAAAGACAACAAGGTAAACAAACAAAGGGGATACACTTAGTTTGGGCAGACACCAGAGAAATAACGCCAACTGTCCTCCAAGGGCACCAAAGACGAGACTAGCCGACTGCCAGTACTCCAAGCCTGCACAGAGGTACATACAACTATCACCAGCGACTCTCTGGAGAAACTGAGAGTTTTTAACTACCAAGCAAGGGTGTGTCAATCAGCAGCAGAAGGTGGAGGTTGCTGCTGGGTCCTAAAGGGAGAAGGATATAACTATACTACAAAGATGAGAGGATCAAGAAGGCGTCTGCAATGCCAAGCGCAGTGACCTTCTACAGCTGGATCCAGAGCGACTGTCTGTCACACCTAACACCCGTGACACTTATCTTACCATTTGAAATGCTGAAGTTGAACCCAAGAGGTCAGCATTCAAGGAGCTTTAAGGGGAACCTGTCACCAAGTTTTCCTCTACACTGCGTGCAAAATTATTTGGCAATTTGTATTTTTGATGATTAATTATATTATTGATAAGTGAGGTTTTGTCTTTTTTAGGAGAATATCTATGTGTATAGAATTATTGAGCAGCTATTATTGTGTAGAATTATTATGCAACTAAATGAAAACGTAAGATTTTACCATCTCAATTGTTTATTTTCATCTCTTAAATTGAGAATAATATCCAAACAACTAAAAATATACAAAAATACATTTCTGCCATTTCAAAAAAAATTATCAGTAACCAAGATAGCCGCCTTCTTTTCAATAACAGTCATAACCCTTCCATCCATGAAAGTGTCTTAATCTGTTGACAATCAACTTTTTGGGCAGCACCAACCACAGCCTCCCAGATACTGTACGGAAAGGTGGGCTGTGTTCCTTCACTGTAAATATCCCGTTTAAAAGGAATCTGTCAGTAGGAACAACTCTCTCAAGCCATCTTTATGGACATGTAGGTCATAGAAAGTTGAATAAAACGATTCCTTAATATCTGCGATCTGATGTCTTATTCCAGAGAAATCCATGTTTTTCTTATATGTAAATGAGTTGTTCAAGACTATGGGCTGGACACTGATCTGTATGAGACTCTGCCTCCAGAGGATATTTTAAATTAAAGGAGGCGTTTCCAATGTACTTACAAACACATTTGCTGCAGCTCTCACAGCTCTGCTTTATTGCACCACTGTCTGCCTGTGAGATGGAAGCTGAAGCTGAGAGGAACCTGCAGATGTGTCAGGTATAATCAAACACAGCTCTGCAGTGGGATCAGGAGAACAGAGAGCGGCCATTACACATCACACTGGTAACTCCCCTTTTTATTAAAAATAATCTCTGGAGACAGATTCTCATGCAGATCAATGTCCGGCCCATAGCCTGAAACAGCTAATTTACATATATAAAAACATGGATTTCTCTGGAATAAGACATTGGATCACACATATCAAGGTATCATTTTATTCAGCTTCCTATGACCAGCATGACCATAAAGACAGCTTAGAAGGGTTGATCCTACTGACAGATTCCCTTTGACAACGGTCCACAAGTTTTCAATAGGGTTTAGGTTGGGTGAAGAAGGAGGTCATGTCATTATTAGTGTTGAGGGATACCTTCCGATATCGGGAAATATCGGATCGGATTGGATCGGACCGATACCGAAAAAGTATCGGATATCGCCGATTCCGATACCGGAAACCAATGCAAGTCAATGGGACAGAAATATCGGAATGAAAATAAACCCTTTCTTTCCTTTTAGGTTAATTCTACATGAAGGAAAACAACTAAGAATAATGTAGAATGTATTGGGGGAGGTGGGGGAGACAATAAAGGCATAGAGGTTTAGCCCAATCAAATGGAATAGCAGGAATTAATATTTTTTTTAAGACGTTCTGAGTTACGGAAATATTGACTATGTTAAGTATTTTTATATTTTGTCAGATATTTATGTTTCACTACTTCCATGCTCTTCACCTTCTTTTTTACTTCTCCCACACTTTCTCCTTCATCATGCTCAGCATCTTTTTCATCCACTTCTTCTTCACCTTCTTCATCTTCTTCTTCTTCACCTTCTTCGTATTATTCTTTTTTTTTACATTCTTCATATTCTACTTCTTCATCTTCTTCATATTCTTCTTCTTCATCATATTCTTATTTGTGACAGGCATTCCTGTAGTTGTTATCTATAAAAGGTTGGACATTACACCTTTTGTTCTGCCCGTCACAAAAGATTTACAACAGGATTTGTCCGCGTTCAGTTTGGCCTGCAGTTTCTTGTATTTCTGCTTCTTGGTTTTCTGTCTCTTGTTCTTCTGTATCTTGGTGCTTGTCTTCTCTTCTTTGTCCTCTTGGTCAACTTCTTCAGGGTCATCTTCTTGGTCTTCTTCGGGGTGGTCTTCAGGGTCGTCGTCTTCGGGGGTCGTCTTCTTCGGGTTGGTCTTCTGGGTCCTCGTCTTCGGGGTCCTCGTCTTCTTCGGGGTGGTCTTCAGGGTCCTCGTCTTCTTCGGGGTGGTCTTCAGGGTCCTCGTCTTCAGGGTCGTCGTCTTCGGGGTCCTCGTCTTCTTCGGGTTGGTCTTCAGGGTCCTCGTCTTCAGGGTCCTCGTCAGGGAGATCCAGAGTGATTACCAAGAACCATTTCAAAAAGCTTGAACTTGGAAATGTAGCAGAAGGTACAAGAAGGCTGAGGAACTACTGAGGACCAGCTGACGGTACTGGAACCCGGATGGGTAGCTGAAGGTACAAGAGCCAATGGAACTACCGAGGACCAGCTGATGGTACTGGAACTCGGTTACTAAGCAGGAGGTACCTGTGCCAGAAAGCACTACCAAGGACCAGCAGACGTTGGTGGAACTTGGATACCGAGAAGGAGGCACCTAATCCAAAGGCACTGCCGAGAACCAGCTGACGGTACTGGAACCCGGATGGGTAGCAGAAGGTACCCATGTAAAAAAAAGTTTCAAGGCCGCGAGCCGGCCGCAGTTACCAAAACCCACAGTCCTACAGGGGGTGCTTGTCCTATTGGCACTATGGAACCAGCCTTCATTGCCAGATCCCGCAGCCCACATAGGAGTCACCTAAACTGCAGGCACCATAGAGTCGGCTAACCCGACCGCAACACGACAGGACAACGCATTGGAGGCAAAGTGACGTTGACACTACCCGGAAACAGCTGGCATGCTGGAACCAGGCTGGGCAGGAGGGAGTACCCGTGCCAAAGACACTGCCGAGAACCAGCTGAAGGTACTGGAACCCGGATGGGTAGTAGAAGGTACAAGAGCAAATGGAACTACCGAGGACCAGCTGACGGTACTGGAACCCGGATGGGTAGCAGAAGGTACAAGAGCCAATGGAACTGCCGAAGACCAGCTGACGGTACTGGAACTCGGTTACTAAGCAGGAGGTACCTGTGCCAGAAAGCACTACCAAGGACCAGCAGATGTTGGTGGAACTTGGATACCGAGAAGGAGGCACCTAATCCAAAGGCACTGCCGAGAACCAGCTGACGGTACTGGAACCCGGATGGGTAGCAGAAGGTATAAGAGCAAATGGAACTACCAAGAACCAGCTGACGGTACTGGAACCCGGATGGGTAGCAGAAGGTACAAGAGCCAATGGAACTACCGAAGACCAGCTGACGGTACTGGAACTCGGTTACTAAGCAGCAGGTACCTGTGCCAGAAAGCACTACCAAGGACCAGCAGACGTTGGTGGAACTTGGATACCGAGAAGGAGGCACCTAATCCAAAGGCACTGCCGAGAACCAGCTGACGGTACTGGAACCCGGATGGGTAGTAGAAGGTATAAGAGCAAATGGAACTACCGAGAACCAGCTGACGGTACTGGAACCCAGATGGGTAGCAGAAGGTACCCATGTAAAAAAAAGTTTCAAGGCCGCGAGCCAGCCGCAGTTACCAAATGCTTGTCCTATTGGCACTATGGAACCAGCCTTCATTGCCAGATCCCGCAGCCCACATAGGAGTCACCTAAACTGCAGACACCATAGAGTCGGCTAACCTGACCGCAACACGACAGGACAACGCATTGGAGGCAAAGTGACGTTGACACTACCCGGAAACAGCTGGCATGCTGGAACCAGGCTGGGCAGGAGGGAGTACCCGTGCCAAAGACACTGCTAGGAAACAGCTGGCGGTGCTGGAACCCAGGGTAAATACTAAAAACAGAGTGGAGCCAGAGGCGTAATTGGAGCAACTTTAAAATCTGTAGTAGTGTGAATGTGGACAGAGCAGGAGAAATTGCCGTCCGCACAGCAGGGGAACAGCTGACGTTACTGAACCCCAATAACACGGCAGCAAGTGTTGACTGTGCAGACGGCACTTCCGAGCGCCAACTGGTGGTGTTGGAGCTCAGGGATAATACTGAAAACAGAGGAGCCAGAGGTGTAATTGGAGCAACTTTCAAATCTGTAGTAGTGTGAATGTGGACAGAGCAGGAGAATTTGCCGAACACACAGCTGGGGAACAGCTGACGTTACTGAACCCCAATAACACTGGAGCAAGCGTTGACTGTGCAGACGGCACTTCTGAGCAGCAACTAGCGGTATTGGAGCCCAGGGTAAATACTAAAAACAGAGGAACCAGAGGTGTAATTGGAGCAAGTTTTAAATCAGTAGTACAGTGGATGTGGACAAAGCAGGAGAATTTGCCGGACACACAGCTGGGGAACAGCTGACGTTACTGAACCCCAATAACACTGGAGCAAGCGTTGACTGTGCAGACGGCACTTCTGAGCAGCAACTAGCGGTATTGGAGCTCAGGGATAATACTGAAAACAGAGGAGCCAGAGGTGTAATTGGAGCAACTTTAAAATCTGTAGTAGTGAGAATGTGGACAGAGCAGGAGAAATTGCCGTCCGCACAGCAGGGGAACAGCTGACTTTACTGAACCCCAATAACACTGGAGCAAATGTTGACTTTGCAGACGGCACTTCCGAGCGCCAACTGGTGGTGTTGGAGCTCAGGGATAATACTGAAAACAGAGGAGCCAGAGGTGTAATTGGAGCAACTTTAAAATCTGTAGTAGTGAGAATGTGGACAGAGCAGGAGAAATTGCCACCCGCACAGCAGGGGAACAGCTGACGTTACTGAACCCCAATAACACGGCAGCAAGTGTTGACTGTGCAGACGGCACTTCCGAGCGCCAACTGGCGGTGTTGGAGCTCAGGGATAATACTGAAAACAGAGGAGCCAGAGGTGTAATTGGAGCAACTTTAAAATCTGTAGTAGTGAGAATGTGGACAGAGCAGGAGAAATTGCCGTCCGCACAGCAGGGGAAAAGCTGACGTTACTGAACCCCAATAACACGGCAGCAAGTGTTGACTGTGCAGACGGCACTTCCGAGCGCCAACTGGCGGTGTTTGAGCTCAGGGATAATACTGAAAACAGAGGAGCCAGAGGTGTAATTGGAGCAACTTTAAAATCTGTAGTAGTGAGAATGTGGACAGAGCAGGAGAAATTGCCGTCCGCACAGCAGGGGAACAGCTGACGTTACTGAACCCCAATAACACGGCAGCAAGTGTTGACTGTGCAGACGGCACTTCCGAGCGCCAACTGGCGGTGTTGGAGCTCAGGGATAATACTGAAAACAGAGGAGCCAGAGGTGTAATTGGAGCAACTTTAAAATCTGTAGTAGTGAGAATGTGGACAGAGCAGGAGAAATTGCTGTCCGCACAGCAGGGGAACAGCTGACGTTACTGAACCCCAATAACACGGCAGCAAGTGTTGACTTTGCAGACGGCACTTCCGAGCGCCAACTGGCGGTGTTGGAGCTCAGGGATAATACTGAAAACAGAGGAGCCAGAGGTGTAATTGGAGCAACTTTAAAATCTGTAGTAGTGAGAATGTGGACAGAGCAGGAGAAATTGCCGTCCGCACAGCAGGGGAACAGCTGACGTTACTGAACCCCAATAACACGGCAGCAAGTCTTGACTGTGCAGACGGCACTTCCGAGCGCCAACTGGCGGTGTTGGAGCTCAGGGATTACAGTTCAGGTGGTAGAAACATGAACACAACAGGAGACCTGGATACTGTTGCCAACCAATTATTTATTCTGGAAGAGGACTGGCAAATTCATGAGAGATCCAGGCCTTGTTCATTTTGAGAAAAGTAAGCCGGTCAACGTTATCGGAGGATAGTCGCATGCGACGGTCTGTTAGTACACCACCTGCGGCACTAAAGACGCGTTCCGATAATACACTAGCAGCAGGGCAAGCTAGCACCTCCAATGCATACTGACTAAGCTCTGGCCATGTATCCAGCTTACAGACCCAAAACTTGAAGGGAGAAGAGCCGTCTGGGAGTACACTAAGAGGGCAAGACATGTAGTCTGTCACCATCTGACGGAAACATTGCCTCCTGCTGACTGGAGCCGTCTGTGATGGTGTAGACATTTGTGGCGGCGAGGACACAAAACTTTGCCACATTTCGGCCATACTGGTCTTGCCTTGTGCTGAGGCGCTGCTTCTGCTCCCTCTTTGTGCAGAGCTTCCTCCACTGCCTCGACGCACTGAGCTGCTTTGTAAAGCACTAGCAGCACTGCTCTCGGTTGGAATGGAGAACATGATGGAATGCACCAGTGCGTCTTGGTACTCCCGCATTTTACGCTCCCGGTTCAACGGTGTTATGAGGCTTTGTAAGTTGTCCCGGTAGCGAGGATCTAGGAGGGTGGACACCCAATAATCAGCCGTGTTGAGAATGTGGGCGATGCGGCGGTCGTTTCTCAGGCACTGCAGCATGAAATCAACCATGTGCTGCAGACTGCCAACTGGCCAAGAAACGCTGTCCCCTGCTTGAGGCGTGATCTCTGCCTGCTCTGCATCACCCCACCCTCGCTCTAGATACTGACTACTAGAGCATTGTGTACCTCCCTCCTCTGGACAGATGTCTTCCTCATCCATTGACTCCTCATCATCCTCCTCACAAAGTGTCCCCTGCCTAGGCCTTTGTGAGGAACCACGTTGCGCAGACTGTAGAGAAGCAGATGGCATTTGTGACTCCTCATCCTCCACCTCTTCCAAAACCTCGTCCCTTAGTGCTTGCTGTGTTTTTTCAAGCAGGCAGATAAGGGGGATAGTCATGCTGACTAGTGCATCTGCACTCGCCATCCGCGTGGAATAATCGAAGGCACGCAAAACGTGGCAAATGTCCTTCATAAAGGCCCACTCAGTGGTGGTGAAGTGTGAACGGCGCGCACTGCGACTTGTTTGTGCCTGCTGCAGCTGGTACTCCATTACTGCTGCCTGCTGCTCACACAACCTCTCCAACATATGTAACGTTGAATTCCACCTGGTGGGTAGGTCACATATGATGCGATGTTCCGGAAGACGTAATCGGCGCTGCAGAGCTGCAATGCGTGATCTTGCGTTGCTGGAACGCCGCAAGTGAGCGCACTCTATGCGGACCTTGTGAAGCAGTGCATCAAGATCCGGATAGTCCCTCAAAAAACTCTGCACGACCAAGTTGAGCACATGTGCCAGACATGGGATGTGAGTGAGGTTGCCTAGGCCCAGAGCTGCCACCAGATTTCGGCCATTGTCACACACTACCATGCCTGGCTGGAGATTCGCTGGCACAAACCACACGTCGCTCTGCTGCTTGATGGCATTCCAGAGCTCCTGCGCTGTGTGGCTTCGATTCCCCAAAGAAATTAATTTTAATACGGCCTGTTGACGTTTGGCCACGGCTGTGCTCATATCGGTCATCATAACAGGTAACCGTTCACGGGTCGATGTGGAGGTAGACCGTGACGGCTCCTGCAGCGCTGATTCAGAGGAACTGGAGTATGAGGAGTCGTCAATGTGTACAGACTGGATTCCTGCAATCCTTGGAGTTGGCAGAACACGTACAGCGCCACTCTCAAGATCTGTACCCGGCTCCACAACATTTACCCAATGGGCAGTGAGGGAAAGGTATCGTCCCTGTCCATGCTTACTGGTCCACGCATCGATGGTCAGGTGGACCTTGCTACTGATGGCGTTTTGTAGCGCATGTTTAATTTTTCCCTCCACATGATGTTGCAGGGCAGGGACGGCTTGCCTGCTGAAATAAAAGTGGCTGGGCACGTTGTATTGTGGGACTGCCAATGCCATAAAGTTACGGAATGTGTCAGTCTCCACCAGCCTGAATGATAGCATTTCAAGGGCCAGTAGTTTAGCAATGCCAGCATTCAGAGCCTGTGCTCGGGGGTGGTTTGCCGAGTATGGGCGCCTTTTCTCCCATGCCTGTGCTAACGATGGCTGTAGACTGGCCTGGGAGTGTGAGGATGAGTGGGAAAGTGGTGCTGTGGGTGGAATTACACTGTGTCTCTGTACAACAGTGCCAGAGATTCTTCCATGGCGATCCTGTGAGGAAGCCGAACCAGCTGTGTGTGAGCTGGAGGAAGAGGCTACAACACGAGATGAAGAGGTGGTAGGTGGCGCTGTAGGTTGGCCTAGGTCTTCAGTGTGTTTTTGTAACTCCACCACGTGCTTGGTCCGCACATGTTTCCACATATTTGTGATATTGAGGTTGCTGACACTTTTCCCTCTTTTCACCTTCTGATTACACAGCTTGCATTTGACAAAGCAAATGTCATCTGCAACTGTGTCAAAAAAGGACCAGGCACTGCAAGTCTTGGGAGCGCCCGCTTTGGATTTTGGAAGAGCCATGCTCCTAATGGGTGCCGAAGTGGAGGCTACAGGCAACCAAGTCTGCCCCCTCCCTCTCCCTCCTTTTTGGGCTGTTCGGGGAATCTCTTCCTCAGAGCTGCTCCCACCACCTTCCTGTCCCTCACGCCATGATGGGTCAAGGACCTCATCATCTACACCACCCTCTTCAAACAACTGCTTCTCCTGGGTAGTCTCGACAGCACAGTACGCACCAGAAAGTGGCACCTGAGTCTCATCATCAGATGCGTACTGAGGTGTGCTGCTGACCATAGGCACTGGCCCACCCGCCTCTTCAGATTCAGAGAGACAAAACGGTTGCGCATCACTGCATACTACCTCTTCTTCAAATTCTCGAATTCTGCTTGGCTGGCCCCCTCTTTCCAAGCCAAGAGATTCAGAGAACAGAAGTAGAGATGGCTCCTGTCCAGGGCTCTCTGACTGCCTGAGCAATTTGGCAGGTGGTGAAGAGACAGATGGGTGGTCTTCAGTGCTCAGGACCTGAGAGGATCTGGAACTAATTGAAGTCGATGCGTTAGCTGCCATCCATCCGACAACGGCTTCAATTTGGTCCTCCCGCAGCAGTGGGGTACGGCTAGCTCCTACAAAGCTGCGCATAAAGGACTGTTCCCTGGTAAAACTGGGGGATGCTGAGTCACTGGTGCCCGCAGCAGGCACAGAATCCCCACGTCCTCTCCCTGCAGGCACAGAATCCTCACGTCCTCTCCCTGCAGAAACTCCACGCCCACGCCCACGCCCACGACCACATGCCTTACTCTCTGCCTTCTTCATCTTGGTAGACTGATAAAGATAGGCAGAAAAGTACTAAGGGCTTAGTGTGCTTATTCCTGAATAGCTGCTAACAGGTATAAGAAACACTAATTTTATAAAGTGTGGACTAGACTTTAATATGAGCTAATGTGGCCTACACAACTGTAAAGTGGAGTGTTTGGTGAACTTTATTTAGGTTTTTTTTGTCACAAAAAGACACTGGATGTGCCTAAAGATGTAATACCGATAGTATCACAAACTTTTTGTAGCTATTACAATGTAGGAAGGTAACCTACAATGCAATAGATGAGGCTACAAAAAATAGGCTAATACTAATCTGGCTGGGGCTGCAGGGCCCAATGCTGCAGAAAGGCTCCTCTAACTACTCCTATATAGTGTGTTTGGAACCAATTTAGCTGAATACGGATGGAACCACCACATTAATAGGAGAAATCAGGAAAAATTATGAATTGGCAAAAAAGGACAATATATGAGGCAGTGACACACACTGAGTGCACTACAACCAGACGTGGCTGAAGCACACACTACAGGGTGAGCTGCACTCACACACACAGACCTTGCAGACAGCGGTGAACAGTACAGATGCAGAGCACTGTGCGCTAGCGCTGCAAGACCAAAAAAATTTCTCTATCTACTCCTATATAGTGTGTTTGGAACCAATTTAGCTGAATACGGATGGAACCACCACACTAATAGGAGATATCAGGAAAAATTATGAATTGGCAAAAAAGGACAATGTATGAGGCAGTGACACACACTGAGTGCACTACAACCAGACGTGGCTGAAGCACACACTACAGGGTGAGCTGCACTCACACACACAGACCTTGCAGACAGCGGTGAACAGCACAGAGAACTGTGCACTAGCGCTGCAAGGCACAGCGATTTATAAAGTAGCTTGGGTAAAGCAGAATAGACCAAATAGGTAGCTAAAACTGTCCCTCAGAACAACAGCGTCCTATCCCTAACTGAATTCACAGCAGAGTGAGCTCAAAATGGCGGCGGCGGCTTTTATAGTGCATCATGACATCATTTCAGCAGTCAATCACAGCCATGCCATTAGTTAAGATGCCTACATGCCTAACAGGATGTGCCCACACTTCTTAGGATCCTCATTGGCTGAATAAAATGAAAATGGCTCATTGCATTATGGGAACTTCCGATTCCGGTATACGATATTGCAAAAGTATCGGAATTAAGTATCGGAATTCCGATACCGCGAATATCGGCCGATACCCGATATTTCAGTATCGGAATGCTCAACACTAGTCATTATTCTTTCATCTTTAAGGCCTTAACTGACTACCCAAGCAGCGGAGACTTTGATGCATGTGATGGAACGTTGTCCTGCATAAAATTCATGGTTTTCTTGAAAGATGCAGACTTTTTCCTGTACCACTGATTAAACAAAGCATCTTCTAAAAACTGGCAGTAGGTTTGGGAGTTGATTTTGAGTGCTTCTTCAACCCGAAAAGGTCAAACTAGCTTATCTTTAATAATAGCCACTCATAGCAGTACCCCACCTCCAACTTTTTAGTGTCTGAGTTGAAGTGGAGGTCTGTGCCCAATACTGATCCAGCCACGGGCCCATCCGTCTGCTCCATCAAGTGTTACTCTCATCTCATCAATCCATTAAGCCTTTGAAAAATCTGTCTTCAGATATTTCTTGGTCCAGTCTTAACGTTTCATCTTATGTGTTTTGTTCGGTAATGGTCAGGTTTCAGCCATCTTTATCTTAGCCATGTCTCTGGGCACTGAACACCTTGTATTTCTGAGCACTCCAGGGAGATGAAAACACTCAAGGATAATGCCTTCCTTATGGTTGCTTCACGTTTAATTCTTCTCAAATCTTTGGCAGTTACTGTGTGGTTTTTTTCAACCCTGGTGACTATTTGCAAAATTTTTGATGGTTCTGTGATCACACCCCAATATCTTATCAATTTGAAAAGTGCTGCATCCTCCTGTAAGACTTGTAAAAAATTTTTACTTTTCAGAGTCAGTTAAATCTCTTTTTTTGGCCCATTTTGCCTGAGAACAATAAGCTGCGTACTAATTCTGCACACTTTGATGAACGGTGCTGATAGGGTGCTGCCTCTCATTACACAGATAAACATCACCTGATCTACTTCATTTAATAAGTATTCAAGTTTATACCGCTTGGAACATAAAAAATAATGATATGGTCAAAATATTCACTTGCCTAATAATTGTGTACACAGTGTATGTGTATTTTTAAGTCATCTTGAACAGCACTCCAGTAACTTGTTCACCAAATATCTAAGAAAATACTTTTTATTACTCTCCTGCCCTATATGTTAATCGGTCCATTCCAATGGGTGTGACTGGTCGGTGCTCAATGCCTCCTCTATCCCTGCAATTGCTGGCCCTCCTTCCTTGATTGACATGGTTGATGTCTCCTACGTTATCCACAGTGTCTGTTGAGGCTGCACAGCTCTAGTCCTCCACTGTGCAGGCCGAGAGTTGAACAGACTGTGGATGACAGAGAAGATGTCAGCCACTGTCAATCAAGGCAAGAGGACTAGTGATTGCGGAGATAGAGCAGACGCCAAGCACAGACGAGCGATACCCATCTGAACGGAAAATGCCCATTAGCTTATGGCACGGTAGGATTGTAAAAGGTATTTTCTTACCTATGCGGGGGAGCAGGGCTCTTATGAGCTGGAGTGCTGTTCACAATGACTAAAAGGGATTGTTCAGGCATGGGGTTCAAGTCTTCAGTCACTCTATGTGACTGCAGACTTGTGAGTCCTCACAGTGCGGGCTGTCAGGATTCTCTGGCGCCAGGAGTGGGCAGTCATTTGACCGCAAGTATTCGATTTGCATACTACCGGACACATTCCGACTAGACGTGTCTGGTGTATGTACAATTCACTTGCATTGAGTTAGGCTGCGCACATCTTATCAGTTTGTGACTGGATGTATGCAAATCCCATACTTGAAGTCACGCGACTGCCAGTTCCAGACGCTGGCACCAGAGAATCCTTATGCCATGCAGTGTGCGCGATGTGAGGATTCACAAGTCTGCAGTCACATAGAGTGACTGCAGACTTGAACCCCAAGTCTGGACAATCTCTTTTAAAAAAGCAACAGAAGAACACAAGGGGCAGGGAGAGTGAGTCCTTTCATACTGCTTACGGTATTTGTTCTGCTGCAGTACTGTTGCTCCTGCTGATAGCAGCCAGTAGAGGGCAGACATGCATGCTAAATGAAATGCACAGGACTGAATATTTAAGCTCCTCTCCAGCATTTTATGGGACTACATATTGCTGCACATGCTATTACTAAAGACTGTATGGAGGTTCCTGTGTATGCCTTGTGTAATCCTGTTTAGCTGATTTGTCATTTCTGCGTTGTTTGCCATGTGAATCTTTCTTCCTCTCCGATATGCAGATTACTTATTTCACGGGTACCTGACAGCTGATACATGCTGGCTGATCCGTGGATCGGGAAGGCGGTACATAACAGCTGTCAGGTTCTCTTAGGCTGTGTGCCCACGTAGCGTTTTTCAAGCGTTTATGCTGCGGAATTTCCGCAGCGGAAACGCTTGTGAAACGCTAGGTAATCCGCACCCCATGGTCCCCAAGGGGATTCCGCATGTTCTATGCACATGCTGAGGATTTTTCCGCAGCGTTTATGCTGCGTACAAAAATCCGCAGCATGTCATTTAATTTTGCAGAAGTGCAGCGGAACTCCCGCCATTGACTTGTATTGAGACGCATAGAGACCGCGAGTGTACATTTTTACAAGCGGCTTCTATGCGTCTCTATGTGCGGATGGTACCCAGTTCTGGAGGAGAGGAGACTCATCCAGACCTGGGTACCATTGTACCTGTAAAAAAAGAATAAAATAACAAATAAAGTTTATATTCAGCTGTCCGGCGTCTTCTCTCTGAATGCCAGCAGCGCTGAAGGACCTTCGGTGACGTCACAGTCATGTGACCGCAGGCCCTTCACCGCTCTGTCTCGCGATATGCCGGCAGCCGGGAACCAGCCAGGAAGCAGCGCTGCAGCCACGCCGGGGCCTCGGGGGTGAGTATAGCTTTATTTGTTTTAATTTTTACGGTTCACACTATATAAATTCATGCTGTTTGCATGGATTTATACAGTGTCACCTAGTTGTCAAGCACTTTCCAAGTGATGCTATCGCCTGGAAAGTGCTTGTCAATCTGCATGCGGAAACGCATGTGAACCCGCATGTATTCTGCAGGAAAAACGCATGCACAATCTGCATGCGTTTTTTTCTGCCAGGGAGATGCAGAAATGCTGCAGAAATTTTCTGCTTCATTTCTGCATCGTGGGCACATAGCCTTAGATTGCAGGAAGCAAAACCTCATCATATTGCTTCCCTTTACAAGTCTTGGTTCCCCTCTCGCCAGTGTCATTTACCACAAGACACGTTGCGCTCAGCTTCTGTTTTTAACAACTACTCCTCTAGAAGAGAGCTTCAGTCTCAGATTGATCATGGGATCAGAATATGCCTGTGCTTACACTACCATCACAGCAGAAATGACATGCAATGGACCCCAGTGTCAGGGGCGGCTATACTAATGGTTAGACATGTCCACCACACACAGATGAGGGGGCCTATTTCTACCTAAAAAGCAGCAAGCAGCTTCTGCCAGTCACATTATTGGACTGCAAAGGGCCCATGTACTGTTCTTGCACAGGGGCTTTCTTCTGTCTATGTCCGTCCCTGCCCACTGGCTTATACTGGGGTTCGTTGTGGTGTCTATTGTTTTACTGGGAAGATTAGTGCTGCATGCTACGCTATAAATCTGAAAATAACATGTAACATAAGATATCGCAGTGGACATAATATGCTGAACCCTAAATGACATCGCAGTGGACAGATCTTTAGGTGCGAGCACATTGTCACTGGTATTCCTGGCTAGATCACTACTATATAAACATACTTCTATTTATTTAAAGGTCCTCATTTTATTGAGTATCTCGGATGGGAAGTTACTCCTGAATGCAATGTACTGTTGAAGAGTAAGGTAAGAAGACGGTCTAATAGTAAGAATATTCTGTTGTATGAAGGCAGACCGGTGTCTTACTGTCCACTTCTTATGGCTTGTCCCTCTAGGTTGCTAATATGAAGAATGATACAAGTATTACCTGGTATAAGGATGAGATGGAGATAATGATTGATGAGAAACATGACTTTAAGGATGGTGTATGTACATTACTCATTACTGAGGTAAGTTACTGAGTTTTATGTTAATTAGTAACATGAAACTTTTCTAGGCTTTAGATGCCGATGACTGTTGTCACCAGTCTCTCTATAATCAGCCAGTTCTACACGGCAACACGTTACATGACATAAAAATCATGGTGTCCTATTGAGACATCACACCTAAGGCTGGGGCGTCACATCCTTTGCGTGACATGAAAACCCTGATGTCGCATGATCACATCCAATGACTCATTATTTGGGTTACGTTGTGACCTGTCCCTGTTTGAGACTGTGACATGACCATCACAAAAATAGCCAAATCTGTTGCATTCCATGTGTGGAACTCATGATGAGAACTGGGGCCAATGTTTAGCTTTGCTCTGAAGCTCTATGATTGCTGTGTGCGCTCCTGATTAAAGCAACACTCCAGCTTTTTTTTCATTGCAGCGCTGGAGTGGGGCTATTAATGAAAGGTCCTTGCCCCTAGTATTATTCTCATCACCCGCCGTCTTCAGCTGTTCCCGGTGTCACTCTGGTCCCGCGCTGCCTTCTTGTGACCGCAGCTTCTGACTATTTCGAAGTCAGAGGTAACGGTCACAAGCTCTAAATGTAAGTCTATGAGAGCCTTGTTCTGGCCTCGTTTTTTGCTCTCATAGATTTAATTGAGTTGAAACTTCCAAATCGCCCAGCAAACACTGTAGCGATCCAGCAGGTCAAAAACTACTGGAGACCTACCGGAGCAGTACCGATAAAAGATTAAGACGGTGGCTGGTAAGTATGAGATCAGGGGCAGGGAACTTAGATTAGTAGCACCACTCCAGCTCTACAATAAAAGAAAATGCTGGAGAGGTGCTTTAGTGCTACTTAGTCTGTCTTATACTTTTTGGATAAGCCACACTTGTCAGATTTCAGCAATAGTGTGTATAAATTACAGTGTTTTATCACATCTGCTTTAAGGCTGTGTGCCCACGATGCATTTTTTAAGCGTTTCCGCAGCGGCAGAAACATTTAAAAAACGCATGGTAGAAGGCCTGCCATGTTCCCCAATGATAATCCGCATGTGCTGTGCACATGCTGCAGAAATTTCCGCTGCGGGTTATCATTGCGGAAAAAAACGCAGCACTACCAATTATTTTGCGGAAGTGCTGCGTTTTCGCCGCCATTGACTTTCATTGGAATGCATGGAATCCGCATCACTGTATATGTAGATGCGCATTCCATGCGTTTCAATGTGCAGATGGTACCCGGGTGTGGAGGACAAGAGACTCTCCTCCGGACCCGGGTACCATAGAACATGTAAAAAAACAAGAATAAAATAAAAAATAAATATTATATTTACCTTCTGATGGCCCCCGGTCTCCTTGTCTTCCCTTGCCGGCAGATCGCGGTGGACTGAAGGACCTGTGCTGACGTTATAGTCATGTGACGGCAGGTCCTTCAGTGTAGTGTACTGCGAGCTACCGGCAACCCAGGACGGAGCGAAGCAAGACTCCGGGGGCCATCAGAAGGTAAGTATAGAGTTTTTTTTTAAATTTTTTACTATTCTTTAAGGTCACACTATATAAATCCATGTCGGTTGCATTGATTTATATAGTGTGACCAAGTTGTCAAGCACTTTCCAAGTGATGTTAAAATTGCTTGGAAAGCGCTTGTCAACCCGCATGCGGAAATGCAAGTGAAGAACGCTTCACATCCGTATGTCCCTGGCAGGAAAACGCATGTACAATCCGCATGTACAATCCGCATGTACAATCCGCATGTACAATCCGCATGTACAATCCGCATGTACAATCCGCATGCCTTTTTTTCTGCCAGGGAGATGCAGAAACGCTCAGGAAAAAATCCTGAGCATTTCTGCATCGTGGGCACATAGCCTGAATGTTGTCTTCCAATATTTACTTGTAGGTGTCTAGGAAAGATGCTGGTACATATGAGTTAATCTTGAAAGATGACAGAGGGAAAGACAAGAGTGTACTTAAGCTCAAGGATTCAGGTAAGACCGGTGAAGCTGGTTTTTCAACACCTGCCTGTAGCTGGAAGTTTGTTATTCTGTGCTTATCCACTTACTGCATAAAATGCCTGCCTGTAGGTGTATAGCTTTTTTGGGATACTAAGTTCTTCTATTAGTTATTGTACCTGTCTTACCGTTAGATTAAGGATGACTATATAAGTGGGTGATTCTATAGTAAATGTGTCCCGTTTTTTCTGTACCCGTAAAGCACCTTCAATGTCGCTATATTCCATCACTTATACCTTTGCATGGGGTTTACCCCTGAGTGATACATTCTGCGCGTTTACAAATATTAATACACTTTTAACTGTATATTTTCCAATTTTCATAGCATTTGATGATCTCATGACCGCAGTCTGCAAAATGATTGGTAAGTATGTCATAGCTAAGTTGATGGCTTGAATACGACCTAACTCACTTCCACCAAAGTGATAAAACATAAGCTGCCTCTTGTCTCGGATAGCAAGTCACATCTGTATGATTGTACTGCAGAATACAAAGGGTTAAATTGGTTCACCAACTAAATTCATAAAAAAATCTGATCAATTATACTTTCCACTTCTCTTATGTCAAATCTAATCCTGCTTTAAGCCCTTTGTGGGAATCTGCTATTCCATCGAAGAGCAGCATGATGTAATGGGCAGAGACCCTGATTTCAGTGATGTATCACTTACTGGGCTGCTTGCTGCAGTTTGCTAAAATCTTTGTTATATCTGCTGCAGATCTACCTGTTCTCTAAATGCTGAGCTCTGTACAATCCCGCTCACACCACTGACTGGCAGCTTTCAATGTTCACTGTGCATAGGCAGAAAGCTGCCAATCAGTAGTGGGGCAGGGTTATACAGAGCTCATGAATATGGAGGACTGCATTGCAGCAGGTTTTCATTTTTTCATCCACTTCTTTCAACAGCCCACCTTTTTTATTTTTTCGTCATCATATGAGGGCTTGCTATTTACAGGACGAGATGTAGTTTTTAATCACATCATTCACCTTACCATGTAATGTACTGAAAAATAGGAGAAAAAATCCAAGTAACGGAAAGTTGTGAAAGACACACCAAACAAACACATTTCCATCATTGTTTTGGGGGATTTTATTTTTGATAACAAAGTTCTCCAGGTCAGTACGATTACAGCAATACCAATTTATACATTTATTTTATTATTTAAGTGGTGAAAGAGAATATAGATTTCTCAAGATGCACAACTTTTTTGTCGATGGAGCTGTGTGACGGCTTGTTGTTTGCATGATGAGCTGTAGCTTTTTATTGCAGGATTTTGGGGTAAATATAATATTTTCAGCACTTTTTACTGCCTTATGGGTTTATGTCTGGTAACCAGAAAACTGCACTTTGAGATTTTTCTTTTTGTTCGCTGTACGGGTTAAATAATTTTATATTTTTATAGATTGGAGTTTTATAGATGCAGCAATACCTAATATGCCTATTTCACACACACAGACACACATATATATATATATATATATATATATATATATATATATATATATGCATATGTGTGTGTATGTCAAAAAATGGGATGATTTTACAATTTTTATGTTTTTGTTTATTGTTTGTTTTAGTCCCGTTAGGGAGCTTGATCCTGCACTCGACTGATGACTTGTTTTATATGATGCAATACTTGAGTATTGCAGTTTATTGTGAAAACAAGGTCTCCTATGAAACATATCCTGTGGCAGGGCTTCACATGAGTATTAAGATGGCAGCCATTCAAGCCTTCAACAGGCCCTTGGATCTGGATGCAGTGGCAGCCTATCGGCACTTTGCAGACGCATAGTGGGGGTGTGGGTATGGAAGTTGTATGATTGTCCGAACAGATGCCCCCGGGGCTTGCACCGAGATTAATAGCAGCATTTAAGTGGTTAAACAGCAGTGATCGGCTAGCTTCAGTCACCTGCAAGTCGATCTGCACTTTCTAAAAACTGTTGACATGTCCTACAGCTGTGGGCAGCTGATGTGATCCCACCAATCACTAATACGAAGGGGCAGGAGGGCTTAGCTTAACACTTTTTCTTCTTTTAAAATGATGACGGCTCAGGACTTTATGTTAAAGGGGTTGACCAGCCTTAGGGTACAAGTCTGCAGTCGCTCTATGTGGCTGCAGACTTGTGAATCCTCACAGTGCACTTGCTATGCTCTGCGAGGATCCTCCGGTGCCGGCGCCAGGAGCGGGCAAGCTATGTGACCTCAAGGATGCGATTGGCATACTTCCAGACACATTCCAACTAGGCATGACAGTGCATTGAGAAAGTGCATACAAGTCTAGTCGGCACGTGACCACATGTATGCATATTGCATACTTTCAGCCACACTTCCGCCGCTTCCGTTTCCAACACAAGAGTTGTACCCTAAGGACAGAAAACTCATTTGAGGGTACGTGCACACGATCAGTAATCTCTGCGGATTACAGTGCAATCCGCAGCGGCCAGATGTTACAGCATATTGGATGGGATTTCAAGAAATCCCATGCCCACTATGCGTCTCTGTGCATCTGCGGATAACCCACGGACATGCGGCGTATGTTTCCAGACCGCAGCATGTCAATTTCTCTTGCGGAGTCGCTAGTCTCCGCAAGAGAAATTAGATCAATACAATGTATTGATTGCAGTGAATCCGCATGGTTCAATGAACACATGCAGGTTCACATTTGTACAGCGCTTTGGACGCAGTATAAAGTATGCTGCGTTCAAAGCGCTGCCAAAACCGATCGTGTGCACATACCCTAAGTCAGACATCAGTCTCTGATGAGAGCAGCACTAGGCTGGCCCATCTGCCCCTTTATGTTAGCAATCAGTGGGGGTCTCAGTACCTGGACATGTTAATGTGTCATGTCAAAGGTTTTCTTGAAGTGCAGTTACACTGAGTTACCACGTGGGTTGATTGCTAGGGATAAAATGCTTTCATCTATAGTCGGCTAAATGAGGTTGTCAGCCAGGATTGTACCTAATACTGAAAAGTCGCTTTGCAATGCATTCCTATGAGACAATGAAGGATGTGATCCAGCTCACTGTTGCATGTAAGTGCTGTGATCAGGAGCATGGACAGCGTATCCGCCACAATCAGATGAATAAAGGAGGTAGTCCAGCTTCATGGAAAACTGATCTTCTTTTATTAGGTGTGCATATGAACTGGTGATAGGATAAAATATGAACATCTATACGTTTCTGTTGCTAGGAGCACCCTTAGCCATGATGTCATGACTAAAGGTGGTCCTAGCACCAGAAACGCGTAATGTTTGTATTTTAACCTGTCACCAGTTCGTATGCACACCTAATAAAAGAAGATTTGCTTTTCCATGAAGCTGGACTACCTCTTGTATTCCTATGAGACGCACTATGAGGAATTAAAAGAGTAAGACCGGTCCAAATAAAAGACGCTGCGTGATGCAGCTAGTCACAGTGTGGGTCAGGTGGGAAAATGTGGCAATCTGTAAGTTTATTAACAGCAGTCCTTTCTAAGTCAAAGCAAAGGGATCTAAAGTTAAACATTCTCGTGTGAGTGCTACTTTAAAGCTTTTCTAAACAATATCAAAGATTCAATCCACCATTACAGATATAGTTAGCTAATATTCCATTTCCTTTTTTTTAGCTGGGTCAGCTACACAACTGAAGATTCAGAGCAACGAGGAAGGCATAAGAGTGTACTCATTTGTAAACTATTATGTGGAAGATCTCAAAGTGATCTGGGTACACAAGTAAGTCAGTGATTTAATAGGAAACTGTGCTTTTAATTAATGTTGCATAAATCAACAGCCCAAGCAAATATATATAAAAAAGACATTGTAATATATCTTATCAGAGAATTCTGATTCTTTCTCTGCTTTTGAGACCCCTCCCCCCACCTCCTGAACTCTTCATTCACTCTGGAAAAAAAAACAGCTCAACTAGATGGATGGCCAGCTCAGTGATAGGTCAGGTTACACCTCCCATTAGACTCAATGGAGATGGGAGGGTGAAGGAAGAGTGAGGAGCTGAGTGTGGAAACAAGCAGAAGGAGACACAGAGAGATGATGCTGAGCTTTCTAAAATTCTTTAAGCTCACAATAAAGCTGGATTCATATCTACGCTGCTCAGGGCATCTGTATATTGCCCTACATGCTGCTGCTTTTGCCAGCTTACAAAGGACTGAAGAGCAGGAATTTCACTCTGTGTGCTGTGCTGTGTAGAGGAGACATCATTACGGCTAGTCTCCTCTACACAGCAAATTGCAAATTTAGAGATAGAGGCTGAAGTTGAAGAAAACTGCTGAAAGTACAGGCAAGACATATCATAGCCAGAAATAGTGTTATTTTTCATGTACACACAATAGTTTATTGTATAGTTAGTGGTAACCTTTTAATCCAGCAAGCATTATTTAATATGTTGGAGCCTAATATGACATTATAAATACATTTTATGTACATTATATGTGTGTTCATGTGTAGTTAGATACCCACTTGTCACCAGGTTTATATGTAGGTTCTCGTTCAATTGAATGTAGCCACAGTTTACCATGAAGGAGGAATGTTTGCTTTCCCTGTTGTAACTCCTAGACAAATGAGCAGAGATAAATCTGCGGACTCTTTATTCTCCGCCTGGATTCCGTATGGTTGCAACTCCTGTTCTGAAAATAGGTGCTGTCACGGAGCAGTCCCATGTCCTGTGGAAATGCCATTAATGTCCATGATAGTGAAGTAGTGCCTGAACAACACTACCGGGCAAGACTCAAATACAGTACACGAGAAGGCAGAATCGAAACTCCAGCTTTATTGAAAGATAGAGGATTTTATGTCAGAAAATAAGACTAATGGTTCTTGTAATAATAAGAGCAATATTAGATACAAAGAGAGATAGTTGGAACGTGTCAAACAAGCTGCGCTATGGCAATACAAAGTTCAATACAAACAGTATAAACAATTTCTACAGACTACTCACGTCTTAATTCCTAGCTTGCTTCTGCTAACCAGGCCGCGCTGCTACAGCGCCCTAACTAGGGAAACCTGCGCCATACCATAACACAGTTGATCGCTGGTGTCATACTCACAGTTCTATAACACTAAGGAGAAAGTCTGCTAGCTTCTGCTTGGTTCTGATGTAGTGGAGTCGAATTTGCTGTGTTGCGCTCTTCCTTGAGGTTAATGGTTCTGTCTTCTTCTGGGTCTGGGCAAGTCTCATCCCACTTTCAATGCTGAGGGGTCACTGGTACCACAGTGTTGGTATCTCTCTCCAGGTTACACGTGCTTGGGGAAAACCACCTCGGTTGTGCTATGCGACCCTTTTCTTCAAAAGACACGGTCCTGCTAGCTGATCCTTAGAATATCTGGGCACTGTCTTCTCCCTTAAAGCCGCTAATTGGTTTAACAGTCTCTCAGTGTTCAGACACCCTTATTGTTCTGTCTTTCTGACCCAGTCATGAGTCTCTCCCTGTCATCACTTCCGGATCAGACACTTCCTGCTTCTTGCTCAAACCAACACACAGCAAGCTGCAGGGGGTAAAGGACTAGTCCAAGTGCACACAAATCAGATGGGAGCCTTGTCTCTTAAAGTCACAGTATAATTCAGTTCTTGGCAGGGGCTGACCCCTTACAATAGGAATACTACTTTAGTGGGGCTTGTATCAGCAAAAAACACAGGTCTCACTGAATTCAGGAGAACATCATGCACATTGCTATTACTAGCATCATTATGGAGTTGGCATCATGGCAGTTGATACTGTTTTATGCATTTACTAATAGTGGTTTAGAAATTGTGACTTTAGTTGACAAGATTAAAAATTAGTTATCATGACACGCTTCGTGCACAACATATAAAATCTCCATGTTTCAGAGGGAAGGATGTGATTTTACTTTCTAGGTCTAACAGATGAAAGGCTTAGAATCGCCCTCATGTAAAATGATCTGAATTTATTTTCAATTTATTCCTTGTTTCATTTCAGTGAAAATAAGATAAAGTACACAGAGCGAGTGAAGAGCGGGGTCACTGGAGAGATGATATGGCTACAAATTAATGAGCCCACACCAAGTGACAAGGGCAAATATGTGCTGGAAATGTTTGATGGAAAAAATACTCACACAAAGGACTTGGATCTCTCCGGACAAGGTAAAGATTAATATTCATTTTATTTAGACATACATAATTATAGTTTACTGCTACTACCTAATAAACAAATACTTACGGTTTAATTTCTTGCAATAATTATTATCAGATACTTAGTGAGAGAGTCATTTTTCATCCAAGATATTTATTCAGCAAACTAAGGACCTTAAAAAATGGATAGATAGATAGATAGATAGATAGATAGATAGATAGATAGATAGATAGATAGATAGATAGATAGATGGGAATGTAACCTTACAATGAGTTCTACTGCAAAATATGAAAGTACCATGCAAATTTTGCAGCAGACTTATTAGATATTTATGGCTTTTTCCCACTTTACCTGAATTCACCTTTACGGTCTCTAATTTCTAATCCCATTGTTTTGCAGCTTTTGACGAGGCAGTTGCTGAATTCCAGAGATTGAAGTAAGTGTATCATAAAAGTTCGGATATGACATATAAAATAATAGTAACCATCTATTGGGGTTGGCGTCCTGTAGGAATGCGTTATCTTGTAATCAATATTTGCTGTTCATTGTTCTTATCGCTAAGTAAAGAATATGACAGGATGTAAATATTTACTGAATGTTTGCTAAAAAACGTCACTGACCCTGTTTGTTTCCAGATTTAACAATTGTGAGCACTGATCTTTTCTGGGCCTAATGAGGATAATATTTAATAGACCCATTATTTCCACCTATAAGCCACTATTAGTCGGTGAGCAGAAGATTAGACAGTGAATATTGCTATCATATGGTTTTATCACTTTTATACTTGTAAAGAAAAAGTCCAGAGCTTCCTCCACTGAATCGTTATGGAGATGCCTATCCATAGTGATAAAACATTTCATGGCCTCAGGCCACCAGTCCATGAGCTTTGAACCACATAATTTTCTATAGATATATACGCAAATTGTCCAAATTTATAAGATTCCACTAGAATGAGGCTGGGGCCAGGCACATGATGGCCAGTGACCGCAAGATTTTGATTGATACCAAATAGTGTTACCATTAGGCATCACAGTGGATGGAGTTTTGGATAAATTAAGTTTAAGGCACCACGCGCTGTCACCATTACTATATAGTGTACACTCAATATATTAAGAAAAACATAATTTAAAGGGGTTGTTCAGTTAAAAGTGATAAGTCTGCAGTTACTCTGTGTGACTGCAGACTTTTGAATTCCCTCAGCGCAGGCACTGTGCTCTGCAGGGATTTGCCAGTATGAGACCCGGGCCTGGAAGCTATGTATACATTATACATACACCCGGCCATTCAGCGCTGCCTCGCTCCATACACTCGTATGGAGCGAGGCCACGCCCGTCTAGTGATGCGGACGGACAGTGGGCGTGTCCGACTAGAAGGTGCGGCCTTGCTCAATACAATCTTCGCAGCGCACAGTGCCTGCACTAGGGGGATTCATAAGTCTGCAGCGGACACAGTCCGCAGAGTGATTGATTAACATGAGACAAATTAAAGGGGTTGTCCAAATTTTGGACACGAAAATCTGCAGTCACTCCATGTAAATGCAAAGTTGTGAATCCTCACATTGTGCACAGCGTCGCTGTGAGGATTCTCCTGTAAGTATGCATATCCCATAGTTGCGGTCACATGACCACTCAGTCTCAACTCGCGTTGTGAGTATTCACAAGTTTGCAGTTACACAGAGTGACTACAGAATTTTGTAAAAAACCTGGACAACCCCTTTAACTGGTGCTCTATGTGTAGCTGATATGACATACAAGTAAGTTTAAATCCTTCTTTCTTTTATTCCAATAACAGGCAAGCTGCAATAGCAGAAAAGAGTAAGTATCCTTCTATAATCTTCATACTTCAACATGCATTTATATTGCATTTATGAATCATTCCTGCTACTAAAGTAAAGCCCGCTGCTCCTAGAAAGCAATAAGAGAACTTACCCAGTGCACCTCCAATTATCCCACACAAGGTGATAGAGTAGTATGGACCCCCACAGTCAGGGCTGCAAGCAGGAATTACAGGGCCCCATACTGGCAGAATTTTTGTGCCTCCTTGAGACTTCGCCCAGGCTCCACCGCAGCTTCGCCTCCTCTCAAACCTTCCACAGTCCCACCCCCCACTCTTGGAAAAACTCCACTTCTGCACCACATCCTCACCAATCACACATTAACAGTTCAGATCGAACACCATATCACATACATAGCCATCAGCTTTTGTTTTGGCCAAAAGATTTTTTAAGCCGCCACCACGACAAGGTAGACTCTTTTGGCCGAGCCCTACTCTACTCTAACCTATTAAAAAAATTGTTAAAATATCCAGTACTCTCTTTAGGTATATTTTTATTTATTTTTCTTTAAGGGAATGTGTCACATTCATTTTTTAAAATGATCAACAATACCACATACAAGGCACAAATACCACCACACCATGGCCGGACCACATATTACCACCACAAAGTGACCGAATAATACCACATACAAGGAACAAATACCGCCACATCGTGACCAGACCACATATTACCACTACATAGTGACTGAATAATACCACATACAAGGAACAAATACCGCCACACTGTGACCTGACCACATGTTACCAATACACAGTGACTGAATAATACCACATACAAGGTACAAATACTGCCACACCATGACCAGATCACATATTACCACACCAGTGACCAGCGACACACCAGTGACATTAAACACAGGAGTTCTGTACATAGTATACAGTGTATAGTGTAAGTGTACAGGTAATACAGCAACTTACCAGTGACATTATACACAGGAGCTCTGTATATAGTGTCAGTGTATAGGCAATACAGTGATCACTGGTGACATTATACACAGGAGCTCTGTATATACTATATAGTGTAATAGTGTATAGTGTAAGTGTACAGGTAGCACACTGACTTACCAGTGACATCTCTAGTCGAAGATATTCATCTTTGCGTTGCTTCTTCATCCAGTGCAGTCCGCCATGACTTCTTCCACCCATGACTCGTCTCTGCAGAAAATAACACAGTTATCTAAAGCATATTCCCAAATTTTTCCCCAGCTTCTACACTACACCAGATGAAGAAAAAAAGCAACAGTGTCACATTGCACAGTAACAGGACCCCCCCCCTCACTGAAAACAGTATCCTCAAAAATAAAATACATCACAGCAGTAATAATATCCCTTAGTTAGCCCCTACAGTAATAATGTCCTACATCCTGGCACCTTCTTGTAATAACGTCCCCCATGTGTATCATTCCTGGCCCCATGTGTCTTCATCCTGCTCCCATATGTCCTCCCATCCTGGCCCCATGTGTCTCCATCCTGCCCCCCCCATGTTCCTCCATCCTGCCCCCCCACATGTCTCCATCCTGCCTCCCCCATATCTCCAACCTGCCCCCCATATGTCTCCATCCTGCCCCCATATATGTCCTCTCATCTTGGCTTCACATGTCTCCATCCTGCCCCCCATATGTCTCCATCCTGCCCCCACATGTCTCCATTCAGCCCCGTATATGTCCTCTCATCCTGGCCCCCCATGTCTCCATCCTGCCCCCCATGTCTCCATCCTGCCCCCATATATGTCCTCTCATCCTGGCCCCATATGTCTCCATCCTGCCCCAACAAATGTCTCCATCCTGCCCCCCCATATGTCTCAATCCTGCTCCCCCATATGTCTCAATCCTGCCCCCCCCCCCCCAGCAAACAGCTGAATCCTGCCTCTGGGGCCTGGTGAGGAGGGGGGCACCGGTCCCCATATGCCAATAAGGGCAGTAATGCCCTGATAGCAGCCCTGCCCACAGTCACAAAATTTGTTTTACTCCCACAATCACTGCTGATACAGTTGTTTATGGGGGAAATTTTCTGGCACTGTTTATCGGCGCAGTGTTCAGGCACTATTGCTTATGAGGACACTGCTGGCAGTGTTTATTTTGGGCACTATACTGCGATTGTGTATAGGGAGACACTGCTGGCACTGTATAGGTGGCACTGCAATAGTATTGGTATCACTCTGATAGTACTGTTAATCAGGTCACTTTCGTGCCAATGTTAATCAAGGCACTCTGCATTTCCGTGGCACACTTGTAAGGTTTACCTGGGGTACACTGGGGTAGATGTGGGGGAGGGTAGTAGTAGGGAGCTGTAGGACAGTGAGGCATCTAGCTGGGTGACAGTTAGAAAGGGGGTAGAGGGAAGAGTGCCAGGGAGGCTAGTCCTGATCTGGCACACCCCAATAAGTTTGCAAAGTTGGCAGATGAGGGGGGTGTCGGTACAGGGGTAGCACTGCTGCAGCAAGGCATGTCCTCTGAAAGCCGGAGGAGTGTCAGCTCCAGTAAGGGGGAAAATAGGAGAGCAGGGCAGGCCAGGCAGGGGCTTGTAGTGGGGGACTCAATTATTAGGGGAACAGATAGGGCAATCTGTCACAAAGACAGGGATCGTCGAACAGTGTGCTGCCTACCTGGCGCTCGAGTCCGGCACATCGCTGATCGAGTTGACAGATTACTGGGAGAGGCTGGTGAGGACCCAGGGGTCATGGTGCACATTGGCACAAATGACAAAGTTAGAGGTAGGTGGAAGGTCCTTTAAAGATGATTTCAGGAAATTAGGCGGCAAGCTTAAAGCAGGGACCTCCAAGGTGGTATTCTCTGAAATACTACCTGTACCATGTGCCACGCCAGAGAGGCAACGGGAGATTAGGGAGATAAATAAGTGGCTAAGGAACTGGTGTAGGAAGGAGGGGTTTGGGTTCCTGGAGAACTGGGCCGACTTCTCAGTTGGCTACAGATTCTACGCTAGGGACGGGCTGCACCTCAATGGGGAGGGAGCAGCTGTGCTGGGTGAGAAAATGGCTAGAAGGTTAGAGGAGTGTTTAAACTAGGGATTGGGGGGGAGGATATTCATTTTATAGGTGGGGAAGATAGTGCAGATAGTGACCTGGGCACAAATAAAGAAATTGGGGGTGGGGTTAGAACAGTCAATATAGTAAGAAGAAATAGAGGTACAGAGAGATACATAAAATGCATGAACACTAATGCCAGAAGACTCATCAACAAAATGGAGGAATTAGAATTAATTTTGTTGGAAAATAATTATGACATGGTGGGGATATCTGAGACATGGCTGGACGAGAGCCATGACTGGGCAGTTAATTTACAGGGCTATAGTCTGTTCAGAAATGACCGTACAAACAAACGGGGGGGGGGGGGGGGTGTTTATATGTAAAATCATCCTTAAAACCCATCTTGCGTGAGAATATATGTGAATCTGATGAAAATGTAGAGTCCCTGTGGTTGGAGATAAGGGTAGGGGGAAAAATAATAAATTACTGATAGCGGAGAATATCCTCATAAAGCAAAAAGATGAAGCAGCGACTCAAGGAGAAGTCATTATTATGGGGACTTCAACTACCCTGAAATACATTGGGGAACAGAAACCTGTAGTTCAAGCAAAGGTAATAGGTTTTTGACAACTATGAGAGACAATTACTGTACCTTTCACAACTGGTTCAGGACCCAACAAGAAGTGGGCACTGCTAGACCTAATATTAACCAACAAGCCAGACCGCATATCAAATATACGAGTAGTGGGTCACTTGGATAATAGTGATCACAAAATAATACGTTTTCATGTAACCTTTAATAAGATGTGTAGTAGAGGGGTTACAAGGACACTAAACTTCAGGAAGGCAAATTTCCAATGGTTGAGAGATGATCTTAGTGCAATAAACTGGGACGATATCCTGAGACATAAAACTACACAAAGCAAATGGGAGACATTTATTAGCATCCTGAATAGGACCTGTGCACAATATATACCCTATGGGAATAAACATGCTAGAAATAGGAGGAAACCACTATGGCTAAATAGAGCTGTAAGGGGCACAATAAGTGACAAAAAAAAAGCATTTAGAGAACTAAAGCAAGTAGGTAGTGATAAGGCATTAAATAAATACAGAAAATTAAATCAATTCTGTAAAAACCAAATCAAGGCAGCAAAAATTGAGACAGAGAGACTCATTGCCAGAGAAAGTAAAAATAATCCCCAAATATTCTTTAACTACATAAATAGTAAAAAACTAAAAAATGATAGTGTTGGCCCCCTTAAAAATAGTCTGGGTGAAATGGTGGATGAGGATGAGGAAAAAGCCAATATGCTAAATAATTTTTTTCAACAGTATCTACACAAGAAAATCGCATGACAGAAAACATGATTAGTGATAACAAAAATTTTCCATTAAATGTCACTTGCTTAACCCAGCAGGAAGTACGGCGACATCTAAAAGTCACTAAAGTTGACAAATCCCCGGGCCCGGATGGGATACACCCGCGAGTACTGCAGGAATTAAGTAACGTCATAGATAGACCATTATTTTTAATCTTTAAAGATTCCATAATAACAGGGTCTGTACCACAGGACTGGCGTACAGCAAATGTGGTGCCAATATTCAAAAAGGGGACAAAAACTGAACTTGGAAATTATAGGCCAGTAAGCTTAACCTCTACTGTGGGTAAAATCCTGGAGGGTTTCCTAAGAGATGCTATACTAGAGTATCTGAAGAATAACCTCATGACCCAATATCAACATGGGTTTACGAGGGACCGTTCCTGTCAAACTAATCTGATCAGTTTTTATGAGGAGGCAAGTTCCGGACTGGACCAAGGAAATGCAGTGGATGTTGTGTATATGGACTTTTCAAAAGCTTTTGATACGGTTCCACACAAAAGGTTAATACATAAAATGAGAACAATGGGGATAGGGGAAAATATATGTATGTGGGTTAAGAACTGGCTCAGTGATAGGAAACAAAGGGTGGTTATTAATGGAAAATACTCAGACTGGGTCTCAGTTAACAGTGGGGTACCACAGGGGTCAGTATTGGGCCCCCTTCTTTTTAACATATTTATTAATGACCTTGTAGGGGGCATACAGAATATTTTAATATTTGCAGATGACACTAAACTCTGCAGGGTAATCAATACAGAGGAGGACAATTTTATATTACAGGAGGATCTATGTAAACTAGAAGCTTGGGCTGATAAATGGCAAATGAGCTTTAATGGGGATAAATGTAAGGTAATGCACTTGGGCAGAGGTAATAAAATGTATAATTATATACTCACGTTTAGTGGCCAGTGTTAGGCAGCTGCTGCAAAGGCAAATAAAATAATGGGATGCATTAAAAGAGGCATAGATGCTCATGAGGAGAACATAATTTTACCTCTATACAAGTCATTAGTGCGACCACACTTAGAATACTGTGTACAGCTCTGGTCTCCAGTGTATAAGAAAGACATAGCTGAACTAGAGCGGGTGCAGAGAAGAGCGACCAAGGTTATTAGAGGACTGGGGGTCTGCAATACCAAGACAGGTTATTACACTTGGGGTTATTTACTTTAGAAAAACGAAAGCTTAGGGGTGATCTTATGTACAAGTATATGAGGGGACAGTACAAAGACCTTTCTACTGATCTTTTTACTCTGAGGCCTGAGACGGGGACAAGGGGGCATCTTCTATGTCTGGAGGAAAGAAGGTTTAATCATAATCACAGACGCGGTTTCTTTACTGTAAGAGCAGTGAGACTATGGAACTCTCTGCCTCATGATGTTGTAATGAGTGATACACTACTAAAATTTAAGAAGGGCATGGATGCCTTTCTTGAAAAGTATAATATTACAGGTTATATATACTAGATTCCTTGATAGGGCGTTGATCCAGAGAACTAGTCTGATTGTTGTATGGAGTCAGGAAGGAATTTTTTTCCCCAATGTGGAGCTTAGTGTTTGCCACATGTTTTTTTTTTGCCTTCCTCTGGATGAACATGTTAGGCTATGGGTTGAACTAGATGGACTTAGTCTTCCTTCAACCTTAAAAACTATGTTACTATGTTACCTGGAGGTGGGTAACTCTTGGTCAATCCCCTGGGTGTAGTTGTGATTCTAGGCTAAAGAGAGAAGCAAAACACAACTTTTGGCAATTTTACTTGAGGCACAGCTTTTCAACAGAAAGGTACAAGGTTTGGTTACACATGGGCACAGATTCTTGGCAGATTGGTAACAGCTGGTAACAACTCAGCTACATGTGTGTGATCTTCTAAGTACAGGCTAATTACAGAGCTACAACTAGGCAGCACTCCATTTAGCTTTCCTTCTGTCTCACAAATAGACTCTCAGCTCGGTCATGGGTATCAGCTCTTAGAAAGTCTTTGCAGCAGGTCATACTCAACCCTACACCATGCCTTCTTTAGGCAAGAACGTGACCTCCTATTTATCTACTTTCCCTGATAACATGGGTGATGGGAGACTCTTGCCGCTTTTGCATTCCCACACTTGCTTTGCCATGGGATAGGAAGATAACGCTCTTAACAGGACACTTAGGGACGAATTCTCTATGATGCAAATATAGACCTGATGTCATGACTTCACCTTGATTAAGTATTACAGCGCATTTTAAAGTAGTACAAGTATGAGTTGACATTAAGCATCACATAAAGATGATCACAAGTAACAGAAGTGTCCGGGGGAAGTCAACATCTCGTAGTACCCCTTACCTGCTGACAATTCAAGTATGTATTGAAGTGAGATCCTTTCAATTAAAAAAATAAATGACCGAATATTTTACCTAGACTGCTTTACCTTTTTCAAACTATCCCGACCAGAATCCCTTTAAATTTTTGGAAACATCTACGTAGTAGCTTTTGTAAGTTCATCTGGCCGACTTGTCGTCCACGTATTCGTGGTAATATATTAGTCAGGTCTAAACAGATGAGAGGCCTCGGTCTTCCGGATTGTAGAAAGTACTACATGGCGGCAGTCCATGCCAGAATACTCGATTATTTTCACTATCAACATGGGAAGCTTTGGGTTCATATATATATATATGTCCAAGGGCATTTAGAACACTCCTCTGGAACCCACATCCCTCAGTCCTTAAACCCTCTCAACAATCCTACAGCACATACTGTACAATCCTATCCCTACGTCGAGACAGTAAGAAGATCTCTCAAATTAACCCACAGGGGCCATTATACCCTATCTCCGACAATCCCACCTTTTTACCAGGGCTATCTTCCAATCGATTTCTGGGTATAAGTAAATATCGCCCTCTTCACTTTGCTCACGTACTATCTAACGCATCTTTAATACCCCTCAGAGAGATATTTCAGGCCTGCTCTATCCCTCCAAGAGCCAACTATGACTATACACAATTGCAACATTTCTATTCCCATGTTAGAAAAGATAGACAGCTCAATAGGGATATTACAAATTTTGAAACACTGTGCCTGTCGTCATCTCCACCTAATAGCCCATACTACAACTATCAGACCACCCTATTGCGATGCATGGGAAATAGAACTGGGCAAATCTTTTGAAGACTCACCATGGGCTAAATGTTTTCAATTTGCTCACAAAACGTCAATTGCAACCAAAGCTCAAGAAACCTCCTTTAAGATAATCTCCAGATGGTACCGGGTTACCGTATTACTTCATAAGTGGTGTCCCGCAGTATCAGATATCAAAATGACTCGTCTCTCTGTGCCCAAGTCTCCTGAATCTCTATTGCTCTTTATGATCCCAACTAGTTTCACCAAATACAAAAGGTCTTTAATAAGCTACCTTATACAGGCTGCTAAGAATATCATTCCTCGTCACTGGAAAAGTACTTCTCCACCAACTCTGGAGGAGTGGTTCTGTGAAATAGCCCTTCTAAGGCTATGTGCCCACGTAGCGTTTTTGTGGCGTTTTTACGGCTGCAAAAATGCTTGTAAAACAGCCTGCCATGCAAAGCAGTGTGAATTCGGATGTGCTGTGCACATGATGCACTAATTTGCGCGCCGAATTCGCATTGCGTTGCAAAACGCAGCATGACCATTTCTACTGCGATTACGCTGCAAATTCACAGCCATTGAGGAACATTGAAACGCAGCAAACCCGCAGGTATATGTGGATTTGCTGCGTTTCAATTAAATTCAATGGCCGCGAATTTACAGCGTAATCGCGGTGCGTGTGGTACCCGGGATGAAGAGGAGACCACAACTCATCTTCATCCCGGCTACCACGCGGTGAAAAAAAGAAATAAAAAAGTTAAAAATAAACAAAACCTGTATATTCACCTCTCCGGCGGCCCCCGGTCTGCTCTCCGGTCCCCTCCAGTCTGCTCCCGGCCACATCCTCTCGCCTTGGCGTCCCGCAGTGTACTGTCAGGACCTGCGGTGACGTCATTTAGTCACCTAATGGTCACGCGTCAGGTGATGGTCGCGTGACCATCAGCTGACTAAATGACGTCACCGCAGGTCCTGATGGTACACTGCGGGACGGCAAGGAGAGAGAGGACGCGGCCGGGAGCAGACTGGAGGAGACCGGAGAGGTGAGTATACAGGTTTTTTTTTTATTTTTAACGTTTTAATTCTTTTTTTTTTTACTATAGATGCTGCATTTAAAGCATCTAAGTTGTTCACTAGTGTTGAGCGATACCTTCCGATATCAGGAAATATCGGATCGGATTGGATCGGGCCGATACCCAAAAAGTATCGGATATCGCCGATTCCGATACCGGAAACCAATGCAAGTCAATGGGACACAAATATCGGAATGAAAATAAACCCTTTCTTTCCTTGTAGGTTAATTCTACATGAAGGAAAACAACTAACAATAATGTAGAATATATTGGGGGAGGTGGTTGCCCAAATCGATGGGAACAGTGCTCACAGTGAAACATGAAAAGCCGGCAATTCAGCAGCGGCATACACCGGTACCCGACAATTTATAACAGAAAGAATAGAGCATCACACATAGATTAGATAGATAGAAACATGTCAGTCACATATATATGAAGTACAGTGACAGTGTTTCTTACTGTACTTGTCATTTAGTGTAAAGGATTTATTTAAAAAAATATTAGTGTTTTCATGCACCGTCTCTTTAAAAAAGCCGGCCGGCAATTCAGCATCTGTACCCGACAATTTAGAACAGAAAGATAGAGCATCACACATAGATTAGATAGATAGAAACATGTCAGTCAGATATATAATAAGTACAGTGATAGTGTTGGTTACTGTACTTGTCATTTAGTGTTAAAATAAAGGATTTATTAAAAAAAAAATTGGCGTGGGATCCCCCATAATTTTAGTCTCTAGCGGAGGTTAAGCAGACGGCTGGGGCAGATGTTTGAAGCCTGGGTAGGGGGTAATACCCACGGAGCTTCCCAGGCTACTAATATCAGCCCCCAGCTGAATACCTAGCCTTTACTAGCTATTAAAATGGGGGACCCCCCCCAAAAAATGACGTGGGGTCCCCCTATTTTAATAGCTAGCAAAGGCTAGGCAGACAGCTGGGGGCTGATATTAATAGCCCAGGAAGGGTGCCATGAATATTGGCCCCCTCCCAGGCTAGAAACACCAGCCGTCAGCTGCCCCAGAAATGGCGCATCCATAGGATGCGCCAATTCTGGCACTTAGCCTTGCTCTTCCACGCTGCCCTGGTGCAGTGGCAGGGGGTAATGGGGTTGGGGTTCATGTCAGCGCCAGCTGCCATGAAGCCCAGGTTAGTAATGATGGGCGTCTATAAGACACCCCCATTACTAACCTACAAAGTGTTAAAAAGAAAAAAACACACACTACACCCAGAAAAAAATAATTTATTTTAAATAAAACACACCATTTTATTTAATTCTTAGTTTACAAAAAAAAAATAGTTACCTGTCCACGTTCCTGCGCTGATCTCCCATGCACAGCTGTCACATCTGGAGATGGTGACAGCTGTGCATGGCTGCTGTAAGCTCACACTGCCGGGAACACGTCCGCTCCCGTCAGCCTGAGCCCCTGACTGAGGTCACCGGAGTGCATTCAGTCAGCGCAGCTCCGGAGACCTCCTTTACGGCACTGCTGTACCGTGGGAATTTCTCACGATACAGCAGGGCCGTAAAGGAGCTAACCGGAGCAGCGCTGCCTGAACTCCGGCGAACCAGCTTATGCAATGACGGGGCTGCTTTACGGCCCCATCATTCTAGCGGCGGCAGCGGTTCAGAGCGGTCACATTCTATGTGGCTGCTCTAAACTGGAGATCATCGTGGGACACTCGTGGACTACTACGGAGGGGTAAGGATAAGGTTGTGGTTTATTATTTTAGATTTTATTACAGGAGATCGATGGCTTCGGGGAATTAGGTGTCTAGGTGAGTATAGGTGTAGTTTTTTATTTTTTACTTTATTTTAGGTGGCGATCGGCGGGGACAGGTAATGTATGAACTAATTTATTGTAGGTAACCACTGGCCACCAATGACATGTATTTAAAATTTATTGGGGACACAGTAGGGCAATTTAAATAGCAGGATCAGGCTGATGGGAACTACTGCTCCCATCGAGCTGATCCTGCTGGCACGAGTGGACGGGGGACAGACATAGGCCGATGGGAGCAGTAGTGTCACATCGGCCTATGTCTGCCTGCACCATACCTGCCCCAGACATCGCACAGACACCGCGCACACCCGCAGACATCGCACAGACAAAGCACACACTCGCAGACATCGCAGACACCGCGCACACACCCGCAGACATCGCACAGACACCGCGCACACACCAATCATGACCGGTCTGATGGTCTGGGAGGTGAGGCTGACCTGTGCGGCCGTGGGAAAGTTCATGTGAGTTCATGCAATGCAGTCAAGCATGAACTCACATGAACCCTCTGAGGGCACCGCAGCTACTTCAAATGAACAGCTGATCAGCATCACCTGATACCTCAGCTGTTCATTTGAAATAACCAGCGGGAAAGCGCAGCACAGAACTGGAAAGTCGGCGGTGAAGTCTTTTCACTGCCGGCTTCCCCGCCCGGGTCCTTCTCTCCCCGCTCGTTGGTGCTGTGCTCCCCGCCCGGTCCTAACTTACGATCGGGATGGGAGGTGGCGAGGGGAGCGGAGGATCGGGGTGGGAGGCTGCGGGGAAGTAGTATGGGGCTGTGTGATTGTTTAAAAGCCGCCGGCTTTTTACCGCCCGCCAGCTTTTAAACAATCAGGAGAATTCTCTCACGCTGGGATGGCATTCTGATGACAGGCTGGATCGCAGCTGAGCGCTGCCATCCAGCTTGCCATCCTTCAGAGACACTGCAGAGCGCAGGCATTATGGGAACTTCCGATTCCGGTATTCGATATTGTAAAAGTATCGGAATTAAGTATCGGAATTCCGATACCGCGAATATCGGCCGATACCCGATATTTCAGTATCGGAATGCTCAACACTATTGTTCACACGTTATAAATCCATGCCGGTTGCATGGATTTATATTGTGTGATCAACTTGTTAAGCACTTTCCAAGTGATGCTAAAATAGCTTGGAAAAGTGCTTGAAAAAACGCATGCGAAAACGCATGTAAAAACGCTAAAAAAACGCTTCTCTCTGGCAGAAAAAACGCATGTAAATCTGCATGCGTTTTTTTCTGCCAGAGAGAGGCAAAAACGCTCTGCATCAAATCTGCTACGTGGGCACATAGCCTAAGGCTATGTGCCCACGTTGCGGACCTGAAGCATATTTTTTACGCTTCTCCCTGGCGGGAAAATCGCATGCGGATATTACATGCGGTTTTCCCGCCAGGTAGAAGCATTTGTGAGGCGTCTTTGCATGCATTTCCGCATGCGGGTTTTCAAGCACTTCTCCAAGCATCACTTGGAAAAGTGCTTGCCAACTTGTTCAGAATGGTAAAAATTAAAAAATTAAACTTTATACTCACCTTCCGATGCATTCTCTGCCCTGTCCGGAGTCTTGAGCGGCTCACGCTGTTGTGTGCAGGACCTGCGGTGACGTCATTGAGTCATGTGGTGGGTCACATGACTCAATGACGTGGCAGGTCCTTCAGACAACAGCGCGACGGAGGGAAAACATCAGAAGATAAGTATAAACTTTATTTTATTCTTTTTTTTCCTTTTTCTTTGGTACCCAGGTCTGGAAGAGAGTCTCCTCTCCTCCAGACCTGGGTACCATCCGCACATTGATTCCGCTGCGCTTCCGCAAAATTAATGAACATGCTGCGGATTTTTGACCGCAGCATATACGCTGCGGAAAAATCCGCAGCATGGGCATTGACATTGTGGAATGCCATTGGGGACCATGGGGTGCGGATATACATGCGTTTTTCAAGCGTTTACGCTGCGGAAATTCCGCAGCATATACGCTTGAAAAACGCTACGTGGGCACGCAGCCTAAATAGGATGGAACATTTGATTGCCCAATCCCCCACTGACTGTGATAGATACTGTGAGACTTGGAGAGACTGGATTGAATTCCAGGAATCTGATGCCTACCGTCTTACATCAGACTGATGTGACCTACCCTTTTCTCTGGTGCATTTCTTCTCTGTCCAGATTGTGCTCCGTGTTGGTTCGCGCCTGGCTGCACTATGTATGGTTTCCGTTGGATTTTAGTAACTTCATAATTGTAATACTGATGGCCTAAAATGTTCTCTTCCTTCCTTTTTCTTCATATAACTTGATGTTTTATTAGATGCTATACTTATATGCTATGATATATTGATGCTGATATTGTCATGTTTATTCTTTTTTTTTTTTTTGTATTTTTGTAATTGAAAATTATTTAACCTTTCAATAAAAATGTAATTTTGAAAAAAAAGAAATAAATAAATGGCCCTTAGCCATACCTGCTTTTTTCTGTTGTCTGTCCAATCATCTGAAATTTTTAGTACTTATGTTGATGTATCTTCTGTCCTTCTAGATCGCGCCAGAGTAGTAGGAGGTTTGCCTGATGTTGTCACCATACAAGAAGGAAAGGTAAAGGAATGTCTCATAAATCTTAGCAAAAGGGGCAAAAAAGAATTATGTTGATTTTGTAACAGTTCGTAGGTCTGACTATAGAAAGCAGAAACACTGCAGGTAGCGAGCTGCAGTGGTAACGCAATCAGTGGTAAGTCAAGGAGTCCTGTCTGGTAAATCACAGCTCCAGTGTGCTAATTCTAAGGGACCCTCTATAGAAGTAATGCCTTTCATATATTAATATAAAGTGACTGTACCATCAAGTCAGCTTGCTCAGTTTACAATTATTCTGTCCATAATAGCAATACATTTTTATTATTAGTGTGTATATGTAGTGTGTGTGGGAGGGCATAGGGGCAGTTGTCATTGGTGCAAATTTCTTAGGGTATGTAAAAAAAAAAAGAACGTTGCAGTGGCATTGCTGGCGACAAAAATCTGGGACATTGCACATCCTCCAAACGCCACTTTGAACTGTATTGATGTCATCATGATCCCTGATCCCGATACAGTTGGAACTTGCTATAGACCCACCATCTTTGTTCTGTAGGTTACTCTAAGCCTACATCCCAAAAGACATCAATGCCCAGGCAGCACAATGACATCTCTGCATGACGTCGCTTGTGCTGACTAGTTCTGTGTGCGGGGGGGGGGGGGGGGGAAGAGGACATAGTAGCCCAGATTAGGAGAATATGACTTTTTTTGTGGATGGTGGCACAAAAAATAGCATTTTTAGTTTTGGAGGGCAGCAGTCGAGGACATCATTACTTTTTAAGGGGGCACTCTGGGGGAATTATTTGTTTTAAAGGGTCACTCAGGGGCTTTATTAATGGGTTAGTGGGTACAATACTTGCTTTGCCATGGACACTGACAACCCACTCCATGGGTCCAATTTTCAATTTAACATATATATCATACAATACAGCATTATTCAAGTCATGGTATTGGATGACTAGATGTCACAGTGTTGTGATATGTATGAATCCTCCATTATTTCACAGAAACACATACAACAGGTAAGATTTACATCCCTCCCACATTCAACAAGTTTCCAACATGCCGTCTAACTTGATCAAATGTGTAGTAGATCTCACCACGTCACAATGAAGATGATCGTGTCGTAGAGTTTTTTTTAACATGGACCTCATCTGTGTTGTCCGCTTCTAGGCACTTAACCTGACATGTAACATCTGGGGTGATCCAGTTCCTGAGGTCACTTGGATGAAGAATGAGAGGGAACTGACAGGAGATGACCACTGCATCCTAAAGTTCGAGTCCGGGAAATATGCCAGCTTTACCATTACCACCGTCTCTCAAGCTGACTCTGGCAAATACTGCATCCGGGCAAAGAACAAATATGGCACTGAGACCAATGATTTCACTGTAAGTGTGTTTAATCCAGAGGGTGAAGAAGCAGCGGAGGAGGAGGCTCAGACCGATGCTAAGAAAAAATAATTGAAAGGGAAAAATTAAGGAGGGTAGAATGATGTTAAGTGCTATTAGGGTGTGAATGAGTTCTTGCTTCTTAAACCTCTCCTAAGACCTCTCTGCAGTGCAAGGTAAATTAGTGAATTCTACTGATACACACTTATAGCGAGCCCTGACTCCTTAGGGGAGATTCTGGGAACTTGCACTTCTGGGAGGCTTTAAGAGATGTTTAAGGAATGATGGTTAATTGACTCCACTCCTTTAACCTACCTCTTTTTTAGACTGCAACTTAGTTAACTGAGATTTTAAGTCATGGCTGTCACCTCCTCACTGTGGTAGCTATTTTATGGGCTGAGATAATGTTTATGTCTATATGCTTGGAGTGTCCATTCTGTCATTAGACATTAGCGGGACTATTAGCTCAGCCCATAAGATAACACTCTACAGTTATACGAGGTGAATAAAGTTTACGTAAACTGTGAATGAAATGATTTAGATATAGACACAATATATATATCTTTAAAATAATGGAGGCGGACTTTCATGTTTCCATGTATCTAAATATAACATTTGTCTATCATTGTCCATCTTAGTATCTAGTATCCATTTATTTAAATCCCTTTAGCTTAAATATTTAGTCTTAATTCCCCGAAACATAATCATAGAAAAGTGATCCTAAAACTATGGACAATCCTGAAACAACAAAAATCTGCATAAAAAATGTCTGTTCCACATTAGTCTTAACTTTATCTAGGACTCTATACCTGTACTATCTGATATAAAAAAGCTACACTAATTATTTTCCAATCTTAAGGCTGTGTGCTATTCAGTCTCACGATTTATTATGTCGTAGTAACAGACCAATTAATATTTAGACAAATCCATCACCTGATGGACACCAACGGATTCTTGCGTAACCCATTGGCTTAAAACAGGGTCTTTTGGGTTTGTCATTGTGTTCGCTATTTTTTTGTTTCTGTAAAATATGACGTAATCTGAAGCAGAGACTCCTAATGTAACCTCCAACAAAGATATGAACACAGCCTTACCCGGATAGATGCACAGATAATTTGACTGCTACGCCCTAAATACAGAGTTTTTGGCAATCCAATTTTTAAAGTGTAACCTCTGACCCTAGATAGAGATGAACCCAACAACCAAAGCACAAATATGAATAACCACTGAGAATTTTGATTTGTTGGTTGCTATGTCTGCATATGAAAAAGTAATTTTGACCATAGTAAACTGCTGTATCTGTGCATATATTCGATACAAAAGCACTTTCAAACATAAAGTAAAAGTTACAAAAAAAGTTAAAAAAAACATTAGTTCTGATCATTTATCTCTTACTGCATCATAAAGCGCGACTACAGGTATTATTATATCTTAATGAGATGAGGTGGGTAAAAGAACTGGAGTATTGTTAAGACTGAAACCTACATATTAAAGTTCTGCATTGGCGTGTCATAAAAATCTGAATTTCCTACTTTATTTCTTTGATCTTAGCAGTTAAAATTATGCTTAAGTTTGCGTTTTTCTATTATTTTGCATGATTGACATTATTCCACTTTCCTACCCACACAATTTAGTGAATTTAATAGGAAATTATGTGAATATAAGCTGCATTTACACTGAAAGATTATTGTAAATGAGCATTCCTAGGAACACTTGTTTCATAATAATTGTGAGCTGTAAACAGGCTGCTGATCACCTGATGAACAAGCAAAACGCTCGTTTGTTGAGTGAAATGATTTTCAAGCTTGCTTAAAAATCCTTGTTCTCGGCAGCACATCACCCTATGTAAACAGTATGTGCTGCTGAGAACAATGGCAACATGTGCATACTGATTAAACCAATACAAATTAGTCACTGCGGATCGTTTAGCGTGGTTTGCCTGTGTAAACAGGCCTCTAAAAGACTGCCATTTAGTGTCACCAGTCAATTAGTGTAAATGGACCATGAATCTCTTTTGACATCAATGTCCACATTGTAAATGGTTTAAATTTGTGTGTAGATATGGATTTAGATAGAGATTTGGATCCTTACAAAGTCCATGAGATAATGCAGAAGTGCTCAGTAATGGTAAAAGGTCATGAAAAAAAATCACATTTTTAAGACACGTCAAAGAGTTATGGGGCTTGGTAAGACACAACCGGGAGGATTCTGAGAAGTTCTGGTTTTAGGAGTCTAATGAAACAGTGCTGTTGTATAACTGTGTAATATCATACTGTACTGTAATATCACCAATATACTGTATCCTTCATTAGCATTCACTCTCATGTCTGGTAATCATTGAGTATTCAGTCACTGTATGTGTCCTCTCACTGTTCACTAATAAACTGAGCACATATTTTCATCTCTACCTCCACCATTGTTTCACTGCGTTTCCTTCTTTTGATCACCAACCTTCACCGCCGCACCATGGATAACAGTGCTTGGATTACAATTACCTTCACTAAAATCATAAGGAATTTCACAAATTCATCACCCACAAATACTATTATCACTGAATACCAGGAGAGGTTTTAGAAAGACAATCAGACATTACCGGAAGTTGTACAATAATCTGTATTTCACCCTAATATGAAATATGACACTTAACATTTAACCACTGGATAGACTGCAGTGAAGCAGAAGAGAATGATGTAGAGACGTCTTTCACATGGTGATGAGATTTTGGTAGACAGAAGTAGATCACTATAGTTTTTTTATACTTATGCAACAAATTAAACATAAAAAAGTACAAAATATTTGAGCCGTCAGCAGAAGTGGGTTATAATATCGCTAAACTTCCAAAGGCCACCAAAAACACCACTGACTGTGATGGGGTCTGCTGAAGTTCTCTTGTAGTTTCTGTAATTTTTCATGGCCCAAATAATGGAAACCCTGACTGTATCAACCAATGCAAATGCGAGGAGAACCTGAACTAAGGTAACCCTTAATAATGGAAACCCTGACTGTATCAACCAATGCAAATGCGAGGAGAACCTGAACTAAGGTACATCTATACAGGTCCTATTCATTGTGGATTTCCTCTAGCAGAAAATCTGTACCAAATTGTGTAGATTTTGCTCAGGCTTCAGATTTACCTGTCATTTTGCCGGTCAAGTTCACACAATCTTAAATGTGAAGAGACAAATTTTGTGTCCTCACCACTTTAGCCAGCTAACTATGGAAAAGAAGAACAGCATTAAAGTAAGAGTTACACAGTTCTGAGTGATTTTTCCAGAGGGTTGGTGAAATGTGTAGCCAAGCGTAACATCATGTTATGTAGTGTGACTGGCACCGATAACATACACAACCACCATAGGTTGAGGTTGACGGGTCTATAAATCGGACTGTAATAGGTATAGATTACTGCAGATTGGTTATTCACACAGAGCTCATAGAGATAGCACCTACTATGCCAGCAATGTTCCCCATTTGTAGGCCATCTGTAATTGATAGTTGTATCCGGCTATAGAATCTGGGCCCAATTTGCTTGCTCCCTCATTGTAAGGCAACGTTCACACAACCACATTATTGGGCCGAGTGTTGTACGTGGAAAAAACTGACACCACTCAGGCTAATGTTATGCAGTTGGGCTGTTCAGATGACCATTTTTTTTACATGAACCAAATGTCATTGTAAAAAACAATTGCAGCATTCACTAGTCTATTCTGTATTTCCGATGACACTTGGCTATTAAAGTCTACAGTTGCATAAAGGAAAAATCCCATATAGATCAATCATATAGCATCTAATTTTAATGGATGCATTGCCGTTATTAACATAGGAAATTTGGTCACGAAAATTTTATTCATTGCTGATGTGTAAAAACAAATGCCATACGGTTGACAATACAGAAATGTTTTTTTCTGAATTAAAATCCAACAACTTTTTTATATACTTGTGTGAACTTAGCCTAATATTTATGACATTATGACAGCATTGGAGGAAATATTCAGTATGTATTAACATTTATGCCAGAGTAAAAAACTTTGAAAAGTTGCAAAATTTTGGTGCAATGTGAGGCTGCACTAAAATTTTGCAACTTATGGCATTCTTGTGCCATTTTCGCACAGCTCTGACAAAGTGGGCAGAGCTGGGGCGGGAGGGTCTCCTCATGAAGACTGGCGTGAACAATCCCGGTCTTCATGAATTACGGCCCAGGTGCATAAATGTCTGATTTTCATACTCCTCATGGTGTAATTGCTTCCATACAAGAAGGGAATGTCAAAGTTGAACCATCATGGGTGGCAAGTAATCCTAATGAATGATGTTAGAGAGGGTGAGAAAATAAAAAGGCATGTACATACAAACTTAGCTTAAAGTAGACCATGTAAATACATCACAGCGGTATTGCCATTCATCAACAATTGTAGTTCATGTTATAGTTAAATTATAGTCATAACGCTAAGAGATTCTTTCGTTTGATTTACTACAACCCCTGGCAAAAATTATGGAATCACCAGGCTCGGAGGATGTTCATTCAGTTGTTTAATGTTGTTGAAAAAAAGCAGATCACAGACATGGCACAAAACTAAAGTCATTTCAAATGGCAACGTTATGGCTTTAAGAAACACTAAAAGAAATCAAGATTAAAAATGTGGTACTCAATAAGGGTAATTTTTTTCAGACCAAGCAGAGGGAAAACATTATGGAATCACTCAATTCTGAGGAAAAAATTATGGAATCATGAAAAACAAACACAAAAGAACACTCCAATACATCGCTAGTATTTTGTTGCACCACCTTTGGCTTTAATAACAGCTTGCAGTCTCTGAGGCATGGACTTCATGGACTTAATGAGTGACAAACAGTACTCTTCATCAATCTGGCTCCAACTTTCTCTGATTGCTGTTGCCAGATCAGCTTTGCAGGTTGGAGCCTTGTCATGGACCATTTTCTTCAACTTCCACCAAAGATTTTCAATTGGATTGAGATCCGGACTATTTGCAGGCCATGACATTGACCTTATGTGTCTTCTTTCAAGGAATGTTTTCACCGTTTTTGCTCTATGGCAGGATGTATTATCATCTTGAAAAATGATGACATCATCCCCAAACATCCTTTCAATTGATGGGATAAGAAAACTGTCCAAAATATCAATGTAAACTTGGGCATTTATTGAAAATGTAATGACAGCCATCTCCCCAGTGCCTTTACCTGACATACAGCCCCATATCATCAATGACTGTAGAAATTTGCATGTTCTCTTCATGCAGTCATCTTTATAAATCTCATTGGAACGGCACCAAACAAAAGTTCCAGCATCATCACCTTGCCCAATGCAGATTCGCGATTCATCAGTGAATATGACTTTTATCCAGTCATCCACAATCCACGATTGCTTTTCCTTAGCCCATTGCAACCTTTTTTTTTCTGTTTAGGTGTTAATGATGGCTTATGTTTAGCTTTTATGTATGCAAATCCCATTTCCTTTAGGCGGTTTCTTACAGTTCGGTCACAGACATTGACTCCAGTTTCCTCCCATTCATTCCTCATTTGTTTTGTTGCGCATTTCCAGTTTTGGAGACATATTGCTCTAAGTTTCCGCTCTTGATTCTTTGATGTCTTCCTTGGTCTACCAGTATGTTTGCCTTTAACAACCTTCAAATGTTGTTTGTATTTGGTCCAGATTTTAGACACAGCTGATTGTGAACAACCAACATCTTTTGCAACATTGTGTGATGATTTACCTTCTTTTAAGAGTTTGATAATCCTCTCCTTTGTTTCAATTGACATCTCTCGTGTTGGAGCCATGATTCATGTCAATCCACTTGATGCAACAGCTCTCCAAGGGGTGATCACTCCTTTTTACATGCAGACTAACAAGCAGATCTAATTTGATGCAGGAGTTAGTTTTGATAATGAAAATTTACAGGGCGATTCCATAATTTTTTCCTCAGAATTGTGATTCCATAATTTTTTCCCTCTGCTTGGTCTGAAAAAAATTACCCTTATTGAATACCACATTTTTAATCTTGATTTATTTTAGTGTTTCTTAAAGCCCTAAAGTTGAAATGACTTTAGTTTTGTGCCATGTCTGTGATCTGCTTTTTTTCAACAACATTAAACAACTGAATGAACATCCTCCGAGCCCGGTGATTCCATAATTTTTGCCATGGGTTGTATATATAATTTCTGCACCAGAGATTGAAATAATTGCCATCTACTTACAATGATTTCACGGCTTAAATAGCTTGTACTTTTTTCATGTACCATCCCTTTTGTGATTGTGCACTCAGATAGCAAAAAAAAAGTTTTTAGAATTTTTCTATTTCTTACAAATCTAATAATTTCCTGCTAATTCACATCTATGTGTTTCTTTGCACCACTGAATAAGATCAGGTGCCACGTGTTATCAGATCAAATACCTATTTCCATATCAACATCTGGTTAATAGCTTGTAACAGTGGCCGCTTGTTACCGATCATTGGCCCATATAAACATCTCCCCAATAGGCTGCCCAGAAGCAAAATGCTCATTCAATTTCTGTTCGGACCCTATAAATCATCGTTGTTGGCAGCACATCGTCCTATGGAAACGGGATGTGACTGCCGTCAGCATGCATGCTGTATAGGGACAGAACAATCACACTAACAATGTGTTTAGACCCATGTGAACGGGCGCTGATCGACCTGTATATACAGTGCTGGCCAAAAGTATTGGCACCCCTGCAATTCTGTCAGATAATACTCTGTTTCTTCCTGAAAATGATTGCAATCACAAATTCTTTGGTATTATTACCTTAATTTAATTTGCTTGCAAGGAAAAAACACAAAAGAGAATGAAGCAAAAATCAAATCATTGATCATTTCACACAAAACTCCAAAAAAGGGCTGGACAAAAGTATTGGCACCCTCAGCCTAATACTTGGTTGCACAACCTTTAGCCAAAATAACTGCGAACAACCGCTTCCGGTAACCATCAATGAGTTTCTTACAATGCTCTGCTGGAATTGTAGACCATTCTTCTTTGGCAAACTGCTCCAGGTCCCTGATATTTGAAGGGTGCCTTCTCCAAACTGCCATTTTGAGATCTCTCCACAGGTGTTCTATGGGATTCAGGCCTGGACTCATTGCTGGCCACCTTAGAAGTCTCCAGTGCTTACTCTCAAACCATTTTATAGTGCTTTTGGAAGTGTGTTTTGGGTCATTGTCCTGCTGGAAGACCCATGACCTCTGAGGGAGACCCAGCTTTCTCACACTGGGCCCTACATTATGCTGCAAAATTTGTTGGTAGTCTTCAGACTTCATAATGCCATGCACACGGTCAAGCAGTCCAGTGCCAGAGGCAGCAAAGCAACCCCAAAACATCAGGGAACCTCCGCCATGTTTGACTGTAGGGACCGTGCTCTTTTCTTTGAATGCCTCTTTTTTTTCCTGTACACTCTATATTGATGCTTTTTCCAAAAAAGCTCTACTTTTGTCTCATCTGACCAGAGAACATTCTTCTAAAACGTTTTAGGCTTTCTTAGGTAAGTTTTGGCAAACTCCAGCCTGGCTTTTTTATGTCTCGGGGTAAGAAGTGGGGTCTTCCTGGGTATCCTACCATACAGTCCCTTTTCATTCAGACGCCAACGGATAGTACGGGTTGACCCTTGGACTGCAGGGCAGCTTGAACTTGTTTGGATGTTAGTGGAGGTTCTTTATCCACCATCCGCACAATCTTGCGTTGAAATCTCTCGTCAATTTCTCTTTTCGTCCACATCTAGGGAGGTTACCACAGTGCCATGGGCTTTAAACTTCTTGATGACACTGCGCACGGAAGACACAGGAACATTCAGGTCTTTGGAGATGGACTTGTAGCCTTGAGATTGCTCATGCTTCCTCACAATTTGGTTTCTCAAGTCCTCAGACAGTTCTTTGGTCTTCTTTCTTTTCTCCATGCTCAATGTGGTACACACAAGGACACAGGACAGAGGTTGAGTCAACTTTAATCCATGTTAACTGGCTGCAAGTGTGATTTAGTTATTGCCAACACCTGTTAGGTGCCACAGGTAAGTTACAGGTGCTGTTAATTACACGAATTAGAGAAGCATCACATGATTTTTCAAAGGGTGTCAATACTTTTGTCCACCCCCTTTTTTAGGTTTGGTGTGGAATTATATCCAATTTGGCTTTAGGACAATTCTTTTTGTGTTTCTTTCATTGAAGACAAATTAAATGAAGAGAATAATACCAAAGAATTTGTGATTGCAATCATTTTCAGGAAGAAACTGAGTATTATCTGACAGAATTGCAGGGGTGCCAATACTTTTGGCCAGCACTGTAATTGGTCACACCCACTATGGGTAGACATCTGTAAATGGACCTGTGGCTCATTGCCTGAGGTTGCAACAAAGATGATGGCCTGTTTGACCAACTACCGAGGCAATGAAGTCCTTGGGGACAAGGAGGAGAGTGATAAGAAAGTGATGAGATGTTGTTACAGTGTTCGTTTGTTCTTAAGTTTTATATGTCATGCATTTCAAAAGGGTTTTGTTATAGGTGTTTTTGGTGTGTTTTTTTTCTGTAACATTTTAAATATAATTTTTTTTCTGCATTTTAAAAAAGCACCATTGAGTTAAAACGTGCGACAAACCAAAGTAATATGTATGCAGTGCTTTATATACTTTACCATAGACTTCAAAATAGAAGTCACAGAAGAAAACAAAACAACCATAAAACACAAAGCTGCATGTAATTTCAGCTGAAGGGCAGGAGCAGAGGACAGTAGATTCTCTCATCCAAGAGAATCGGCCAATTATGCAAATGACGCTATGATCAAACTCTGATTACAGTGTGACCATAGTGCGATCCAATAAGAATTTCTATATCTTCTCCATCCTGTCAGTCTGTGGAAATCAGACTGCACTCAGCTGTCATCCGAGTGAAATCCGATGTTTTCCACGCACTCAACGACTTGTATGGCCAAGTGCGATCCAAATATTGGATCAAACTTGTGCATGCAGTGATTTCTCAAATCGGTTCTAGGAAAAAATCTGACCTGTACCCAGCCCCATAGCATAACATTGGTCCGGTTGCGATCTGATGTTTTCTTGGATCAGACTCTGAATAAAAAATATGCTCATCTGCACCTGCCCTAAAGCTAAGTTCCTACAATGAGTATTTTTTGGATTTTTGAAGCTGCGTATTTCTGCTACCAGAAAACGCAGATCTTACAGTTGCAGCAAAGTAGATGGGATTTGTAGAAATCTCATGCCCTCTGTGCTTTTTTTTGTGCAGTGTAAACTGACCTGTGGTGCGTTTTTTTATATCCGCAACATGTCAATTTTTTCTTGCTGTAAATATGCATGTTATTTGCAGATTATCCCCATAGACTTGAATGTGATGAGGAAAATGCACAGGTAAAAATCACATATGCGTTTTAAGTGTGTTTCTGCTGCAGAAACACACTAAAAATGCACTAAAAATGCACTAAAAATGCATGTCATCTGCACCCGGCTTTATCAATGAAGTTTAACAAACCCAATTTCCAGGAAGTATAAAAAGAAAAACAGCTTTGTTTAAAACATGACATCTCAAAAGGAGACAAAAACCGCAGCAGAAAAAAAGGGATAAAACAGCATGTAAAATAAAAACACAATGAAAAAAACAAAAGCAACCTAATTTTGCTAATTGATGCAGAAAAATGCAACATCAAATACTCACCAAATACTCACTGCGGGAACGTATCCTAAAAGTGACATTGTTGAATGGTCTCTGAGCTGGAACTTATCTCTAACCAATTTACTGTCACTACTGTAGTTCTAGTAAGTATAATCTGTGTCTATCTTTTAGTTTTTGACCAATATCCGTTAGTTCTTAGGTGTGCTAATGCTTTGTAAAGTGCATTGCTCTCCACGCTTGGCTGTTTGTACACATCTATACAGCTAGAAATGATGCATGTTATCGTGTGCTGACAAAACTCTTCCTTTGCCGCACCAGCTAATAGTGACACATATGATGGGTGAGTTCGGAATGGCAATGTATGTTGCTGATGCTGCAGGTCATGTAATGGAAACGGTGACCCCTGGAAAAAAGAAAGAAGATCCTCCAGCAAAATTTCGTGCCAAGGGAGGAAAACAAAAAGGTAACATAACAAAAAGCAAGTACTTCCAAATCATTACCAATCTGCAAACATAACACATCTTTTTTAAAAAGTTAAAAAGGGGTGGTCCGAAGGCAAAGCAGTTTTCCTTATATATTTAGTCCCATAATCTAAGATATTTTCTAATATACTTGCTATAAAAATTCCCTGCTGTTCCCTTACTACAATGTCTAACTACTTTTTTTTTTTTTTTCTCTATTTCCTGATTGATGATGATTTATTTGAGTATCTGAAGTGACCGCGGGCAAGGCCGCGCATTGGTATCTATGATCTGGCCCAGCAAGATCCCCACACACAGACTCCATCTTGATAACAGTATCTTTACTCGTATACATTTTTAACACAGCAAAGAAAAACAATAAATGACAACCGTAAATATGCACAGTAATAACGTGTAGTGATAAGCTGACCCTCACTGTCCCTACTCACACGTTACCAGTCCTTTACTCCAGAAGGATGTGTCCCCCGTCGCAGGCCTGTCTGTCTTTGCAGGAGGGCGTCCCAGCCAGAAAAAAAAACAGGAACAGCAGAATTCGCGGAAAGAAAGGAAGGTATACTTCGGCCTCTCGCCACAGGTCCCGCTTGCAGTCTCTCTGATCCGGATAGAAGCTCTGGTGGGTCCCCTTATGTAATCCACACTCCAGTAGCAGGGAGTGTAACAGCTGAATCCTTCAGCAGTGCAGAAGCTGGGGAAGGCTCCGAGGATATGGTGTCAGATAGAAGAAATCACGTTGAGAGTCTCTCCTGTGCCACACACGAGGGCCTGCACACCGTCTTGGCTCTTTTTACAGACCACAGCAGACTCTTCGCGCGCTTTTTCCTGCTTCCCACTTTGGTCACGTGACTCTCTAGGGCCGGACACAGGAGGCTCAGTCTTTTTCTCTGTCATCACACCCTGCACAGGTGCAACCTCTGGCCACAAGGTGGCAACATCATCCTGTGTAATCACTTCTGTAACAGGCTCTATATCAATTATCACAGAACAGCCAGAGCGGGCCAGCTCACTACACGCCCCCCCACTCAAAGGTTGGCAGTCCCTGCCAACGACCGGCTCCAGGGTGGCGATGGCTGTGGATGTGACAGGGGGCGGCTGGGAAGAGGGCCACACATATTGGTCTCTGTAGGACTGTCCTGGAGGTACCCCTGCAGTGGTCCTCGTTGTCCGCCTAACGGGTTGGATCCCCTCTCTCCTATCAGTCACCCCACTCTCTTTCCCAGTCGACATGTCAGTAGAGGAGGTAATCGGTTCAAGTGCGTCAGTCGGACGGACAGGGGTAGGCATGCATTCAGTCTCTACATCCCCGGGATCAGTGTCTCCGACAGTATTAGTGATATCCATCTCTCTAGGTATCACAGTAGGGGAGTCAGGCTGGGAACGGCAGGGGCGCAACATATTACGGTGCAAAGTTTGGATGCTGCCGCTGTCTTCGCCCTGCACTCGATAGACGGGGCCACCGGGGTACGGCTGTCCAATTACTCGATAGACTTCGGTCTACCACTTGGGCCGGAGTTTCCCTTGCGGCTTCTTTATTCGGACTAGGACCAGTTGACCTACATTCAGTGGGTCTTCTTGTACCGGAAGTGGGTCAGCGTGCACTTGATCCTGAATTTGTCGGCCTACTAGCCGGTAGACAGTCTCCATTCTCTGGCGGTGTGTTTGTAGCCAGGAAGGATAGGTACCACAGGTATCTTCTTCGGAGCTAGACAGTTGCAACTTATGGATGTTTTTGCCTGGACGGCCAAAGAGAAGGGTGTATGGGGTGTATCCGGTGATGGAATGGACCTGATTATTATAGGCCCACAGCAGTTCCGGGAGGAATCGAGGCCAGTCGGGCTTTTTGTCTTCAGCCAAAGTCCGGATCAGTTGTAAGAGGGTCCGGTTAAAGTGTTCACACGCGCCATTCCCTTGTGGATGGTAAGGGGTGGTCCTGGACTTCTTGATTCCATACATCCGTTGGAGTTCTTCAATGACTCGCCCTTCGAAACAAGCCCCCTGATCAGAGTGTAGCCGCTCCGGACACCCGTAGACCCGAACGAATTGCTGACAGATAGCCTGTGCAGCTGATTCAGCAGTCTGATCCTTGGTAGCAACAGCGACAGCGAATTTCGTGAAGTGGTTCACCATCACCAGACAGTACTGGTAGCCACTATTCGCCGTTCCGATCAACAGATAGTCCACCATCAACAGCTCGCGGGGCCTCGACGTCTTAATAGTCTGGACGGGGGCACGCTGCTCCGCGGACTTGTGGAATTCACAGGTACGGCATGCTTGACAGACGTTTTCAACCAACTTACGGAGCCCCGGACAAAAAATGAACTGCTGGGTCCACCGGAGGGTCTTGTCTATGCCGAAGTGGCCGTTCCTCCTGTGAGCTTCGCCCACCATCTCATGGGCCAACTGCACCGGGACGACAATCTGCAAACACTCCTCCAGCATATGAGATAAAAGTGCCCTGTGACACAGGACTCCATCTTTCACGATCAGCCGATCCCACTGGGCAAGCAGAGCCAAGGCTCCAGTCGATAGTCGGGCTCGCACTTCGGAGGGCGGTTTCTCTTGTTTATTCACATACTGTTTCAGTAAGACGTGCTCGGGATCTCGATCTTGAAGCTTGGCCCATTCTTGCTGGGACAGGGGAGATCCCACTACGGCTTCAGTCCCTCCTACCGCATACTGGCGGCTATCTTCTATTTGCTTTGCGAGTCGGGCAAAGTCAGGCATCTCATCTTCCTCCAACTCTTCATCCCGGTCCCCCACTGGCGGGGATGAAGTCACTCTAGACAGGCTGTCCGCATTCTGATTCTCATTCCCCGCTCTGTATTTAATTTTGTACTGGAATCTAGAGAGCCTGGCCATCCAGCGCTGTTCCATTGCCCCTAGTTTGGCATTCTCTAGGTGGGCAAGAGGATTGTTGTCCGTCATGACCAGCACCTCCGCTCCTGTCAGATAGCTGGCAAATTTCTCCGTCATAGCCCAAGTCAGAGCCAAGAGTTCCAAGCGGAAGGAGCTGTAGTTGACGGGATTCTTTTCGGTGTCACGGAGAGACCTACTGGCATAGGCTATCACGCGTTCTTTATTATCTTGAACTTGAGAGAGGACCGCCCCTAGACCTTGAAGGCTGGCGTCGGTGTGCAACTGAAATGGTAATGTGTAGTCTGCATATGCCAGAACAGGGGGTGATGTTAGAGCAGCCTTAAGTGCCTGAAAGGATTTTTCTCGGTCAGGCCCCCAACTGATGCGTCGTCCTCTGGGGCTGTTCGCGGTCCCTCGGAGAACCTCATGCAGTGGTTCAGCAAGCCGAGCAAAGTCCTTGACAAACCGACGGTAGTAGCCTGCTAGCCCCAGAAAAGCGCGGACTTCTTTGACGGTAGTTGGCTGCGGCCACTCTTGAACGGCTGCTATCTTCTCCGGAGAGGGCTGGACGCCTTTGGCCGAGATCCGGTGACCCAAGTAGTCGATTTCCTGCTGGAACAGACGGCACTTGCTGGGCTTCAACTTCAAGCCGTGTCGCCTCAAGCGCTGGAACACTTGGCCAAGCTTGTGAAGATGGTCTTCAAAGGTGGCGGAGTATACCACGATGTCGTCAAGGTATATCAGCGTAAACTCAAAGTTGAAGTCCCCCAGACAGCGTTCCATTAGTCTCTGAAAGGTCCCCGATGCGTTATTCAAGCCGAACGGCATCCGGTCGAACTCATACAGGCCCATGGGAAGGATGAAGGCGGTTATTTCCCTGTCCTTCTCACTCATTGGAACCTGCCAATATCCACTGGCCAGGTCTAGGGACGAAAAATATTTGGCCTTCTTCAGGGCGGTCAGTGACTCTTCGATCTGAGGAAGTGGATATGAGTCCCGGATAGTGCAAGCGTTCAGCCTACGGTAGTCCACGCAAAACCTTAGGGAACCATCTTTCTTTTTGACTATCACCACGGGTGCAGCCCACGGGCTCTGGCTTTCACGTACCACTCCGGCGTGTAGCATAGATTCTAACAGGCTTTTCACCTCCTGGTATTGCTGAGGTGGTATCTGCCGGTACCTCTCGCGGATAGGGGGGGTATCGCCCGTGGGTATCTCGTGCTGGATACTGGTGGTACACCCAAAGTCGGTGTCATGCTTTGCAAAGGAGTCTTGGTGTTCCCGCAGGAGTTCCTCCACTTGAGACACTTCTTGTTTGGTGTGCTGAGACGTGTCTAGCTGCACTTTTTCCCGTAGTTTTCGCCCAATGTCTTCATCGTATACTTGAGCGTTTATGGCTGAGACGGTTACCGTCCAGTCGCCTTCTGTAGACGGGGTGAATTCTAGGGGGCCAATGGGATTCACTTCCGTGGGTAGAGCATATACCCGGGCAAGTTGAGTGCTGGCTTCAAGGGCTAGGCCTACGTCTGCGGTGTTGTTTAGCCTGACAGGGACTCTCCCGTTCCTCACGACGGCTAGAGTGCGAGCAACTAGTGGGTTTAGCTTACCCCCACTTGGGGTCCTCGGCTCGATCAACACTTCAACCCCCTCAAGTTGTCGGTGGGTGTTAAGGGGTAAGGAAATGACTGTCTCTTTTTCAGAGGGCAAAGTAATCCGGGTACGGCGTGGCACCGTAATGGCGGCTAGGGGTAGTTGTTCCTCTGCCATCTGTTGAAGTCCAACGGTCCGGATTACACGCTGGAACGCCAGACGAGTCGGCTTATGTTTGGTGACTTTCTGCCAGTATTTGGGTCCTTTTCTTGTCAACAGCATAAGATCTAGGTCTTTCAAGATGCTCATTCCAACTATCACTGGGGTTTCGGAGCCGAAACCTTCCTTGACGATGACGATCCCTCGTTTCCCTAAGTCCTGTCCGCAGGCCTTTGTGTCCATCCAAGCAACTCCGGTCACTGGAATGGGTAGATTATTAGCCGCAATAATCTTAATGGCAGTGTCTGGGTCACGAGCAGTTCTTGGTTTGAGGTAATTTTCGTAAAACTGTTCAGAGATCGTGGTCACTTGTGACCCGGTGTCCATCAGTCCCTGTACGGCAATTCCTTCCAGGACAACTTCAAGTGTCGGGCTATTCGAGGCAAGAGCACTCCGCCATCGGCTCTGTTTTTCCACACCCCTCTACTTGGCCTCCCCTGCTGCGCGAGCCTCAGCTGCAGGGGTGTCTAGCTTAACGGCGGCCATTGTGGTGAGGCCCGGCGTGGTAGCTCTGCTTGTGGATATGGCTGGGGTTCCATTCGCTGGTCTGATCGAAATTCCCTTCGCTGGGGTGACTGAGGGTTTGTTCGTTGGTGCGACGGAGGTTGTTGCAGAGGGAAGTGTTGAGGACAACGATTTGCCCTATGGCGAGGATCACCGCATGACCAACACTGTCCCACGGGACGACTAGGCTGTCTTCGCTGGTCTCCCTGTCGGTCTAATGTTAACTGTAATATCTGTCTCTGTAAGTCTGCTACCATCTGTTTCAGGTCTTCCGTGTCACTGTTCGGATTTTTAATGTCAGATATGGATCTGCACGCAGCACCTTGAATCCCCACATTCATGACGGGTCCCCTTGAACGTTCTATGGCTTCCTGTTCGACTTCAGCAAAAGTAAGAGCCGGCATCATCCGGATCAAGTCCTGTAACGTGCGGTTAAGATACTGGTCTCTCAGTCCTATTACAAATTGGTCTCTCAGTACCAGGTCACGAGAAGCCATACCAGCTAGTTGTTCCCCTTTTCCACAGGTTTGTTCAAGGAGTACCTGAAGGGCGTTCGCATATTGGGGAATATCCTCCCATTCAAGCTGCGTCCGTCTAAAGAACATGTGTCGCAGTGTTCCCTGGTATGTGGTCGGCCCATAGGTGTCCTCCAGCACCCGCACCAAATCATTTACTGTACGCTGGCCCCTGACCGTCTCCAGTCTGACTGTGGTCCATGCCTCCCCCTCTAGCGTCAGTACCGCCATTTCTGCCAAGGTCTTAGGGTCAATATTATACATTTCCCCCAGTAACCGGACTTGTTCCGCCCACTCTGGTACAGGGTAGTTTCGTCCGCCAAATTTCCTGACCTGATTCACAATAGACACCGGCGGGGCTTTCTGACTGTACACATGGCCTGGGTGGGAATCCTGTTGGTCACAGATCCTGCCGACTACGCCAGATGAAGTGACCGCGGGCAAAGCCGCGCATTGGTATCTATGATCTGGCCCAGCAAGATCCCCACACACAGACTCTATCTTGATAACCGTATCTTTACTCGTATACATTTTTAACACAGCAAAGAAAAACAATAAATGACAACCGTAAATATGCACAGTAATAACGTGTACTGATAAGCTGACCCTCACTGTCCCTACTCACACGTTACCAGTCCTTTACTCCAGAAGGATGTGTCCCCCGTCGCAGGCCTGTCTGTCTTTGCAGGAGGGCGTCCCAGCCGGAAAAAAAAACAGGAACAGCAGAATTCGCGGAAAGAAAGGAAGGTATACTTCGGCCTCTCGCCACAGGTCCCGCTTGCAGTCTCTCTGATCCGGATAGAAGCTCTGGTGGGTCCCCTTATGTAGTCCACACTCCAGTAGCAGGGAGTGTAACAGCTGAATCCTTCAGCAGTGCAGAATCTGGGGAAGGCTCCGAGGATATGGTGTCAGATAGAAGAAATCACGTTGAGTCTCTCCTGTGCCACACACGAGGGCCTGCACACCGTCCTGGCTCTTTTCACAGACCACAGCAGACTCTTCGCGCGCTTTTTCCTGCTTCCCACTTTGGTCACGTGACTCTCTAGGGCGGGACACAGGAGGCTCAGTCTTTTTCTCTGTCATCACACCCTGCACAGGTGCAACCTCTGGCCACAAGGTGGCAACATCATCCTGTGTAATCACTTCTGTAACAGGCTCTATATCAATTATCACAGCCAGAGCCGGCCAGCTCACTACATATCCCCAGTGCATGCTGGGATACTCAAACAAAGCGTCATCAGAGCAAGGGGCAGAGGCGGCAATCACTGTCACAGCCCTTGCTCCCTCCCTAAAATGAAGTTGAAATGAAGGGTAGTTTAGGGAACAGTAGGGAATTTTTAATTTTTACAGACAAAAAAAAATTAATTAGTGTCAGTCGTAGAAGGTGTGCACAAGCAATAGTGCTAAGGTTTTGGATTTCTTGTGCAATCCTGTTTGCAAAGGGGAATAATTGCTTTGTAAAAATACATAAGAAAATTCTCCAAAATACAGACATTTAGCTTTGACTGTCCACCTCATAGTGTGCGCATCACAAAAAACTATTTTTTTGTACATCTGTTTTACTAGTCAAATTGTACACATCACACACAAATCTAGACATTTAATTATACATATCGGTTTCTGCACACCTATTTTACTAGTCCAATTTGACAATCATACACACCACTCCTATGCTGCATCCTTCTGCCGCATTTTGCTTTTACAACATGTAACTACCGTACTTAGCATTTCTTGTTATGTCCTTTTTCAGTGGGGCAGAATTTTATTTAAAAAAAAAATATATAGAATTTTAATTTATTTTCAAATCTAGACATTTCACTGTGTATGGCTGATTTTGTATATTAGTTTTACCCATCCAATTTGACACCTGTACATGCTACACTAATTCAGCAGACTGTTGTTTCATTAGGCTTTTTGGGCACATATCTACCTACCATTTGTTGTTCAGTCCTTTTTGGGAAGGGCTGAATAATTGGGGTAGTAAAGATTGTCAAACATTTATTATAGTGTTGTACAAAATGTATGGTAAAAGAGAAAATGGCAGCAGAAGGGTAGTGTAAAAGTCAAAAATGCTAGCAGCAGCACCACCACCGCCACCACTGGCACCAGCCATCTGGGCAGTAATACTACCAAATGATAGTTACAATTGACCTTCTTTACCCCAACAAAGTGTATTAATGGGGAAGAAGCAGAGGACGTTTTGGAATATATCGCACATCACTCCTCAAAACAGAATAATGCTACCTTTGACAGCAACATCATTAGTTTGAGTCTGTGTTCTGCACAGTCCTCCTCCTCTATTGCCATAACAGTTAATATTTTACATTGTGGACTTTCAAATCAGTCAATGACACCTCTTTCTGGTCTGTCTTTTAGTCCCCTTTGCCTCAGCACTGCAGGGGCCAAGGAAGATATTTCACAGCAACAACTTCTTCCTGTTGATTTCCTCGATGAGATGAAAAGTCAGCCTTTGTACTAACATGACATGGAGCTTAAAGAGATGAATGAAACAATTCAAATGCCTAGCTGAGTTGGTGACTTTGTAAGCCATGCTGTTAAGGGCACCAGCAGCAGAGGTGGTAGTGGCGCTGTGAATTAGAGCAAATTTAAGGGAGCAAATCAAGGTGTGGTGGCAAGGAGCTCAGGACATTTGCCACACTAAGGAAACTTCCAGGCGAGTCAGGGATCGCAAGCTGACCTGCAATGTAAGCAAGGCTCAAGCAGTCCTCCTACCCCTTTTTCCTTATGATTGCATAGTTAGGCTTCATCATCAAGTTGTACCTGGTCAGTGTCATTATCATCATTCAAACTACTGCTTGTCGTACTAGGACTTCTCCTGCTCCTCAGTCGCACCGCCAGATATCCATGATTGTGTGTGGAGAAAACTCGACTATTTTCCCAGTCATCTGCTTGTGTGTCAACTCTACTCCAGCCAAGTCTAGTTGTTCATGATTCACTCACGGATGTAGCTATTAGTCAAATATTGGTTGCCCTTTAAGAAATGATGGTGTGGGATCATCTTTGCTGGAAGATACCCAGCTGCTATTATTTCTCACAGAAAGGGGTCCCTGCTCTGTGCTCTCATTTGCAGGAGAATGTAGGCCACTTTCACAGCTTGGCATTGGGCTTCAAATTTCACTGCACCACACACACATAGAGCAAAAACTATACTGGGTGACTGTTTTGAGTGGTAGCAATGAACCATTGCAACCAGGATAGGAGGGGAAATTGCCTCCATGGTTGGGGGAAATATCTGGTTCCACTGCAAGACAGCGGTTTTCCACCTCATCCTACAACTCCTCTGTACATTCAAAACAAAAGGGGTGGGGGGTGGGGGTGAGGAACATCAGCTTTCTGCTACACCATAAGCAATGCCAGGGATTTCATGTGGTCGGTGCACAGAACCTCCAGGCAGGTGACCTCGAGCAATCAACGATATAATAAAAAAAGGGAGGGAAAGGAAGGGGAATGTTTCCAGCACCGTAAATTTTTTTTATAGTTTTTCTACGGTGCTGGAAGCATTCCCCTTCTTTACTCTCCCTTTTTTGATTATATTGTCCTTTTTATATTCCTCAATAGACATGACCCTTTCGCTAATAGCCAGGGGTGGACATAATGTCGATACAACTGTACCAGGGCCCAGAGGTGGTGGGGGGCCCTTGCAGGCAGGGGTGTACTGCCCATAGCGACAGACCACACAGACACTATGGGGCCCCTCAGTCAAGGGGTCTGGTGCTGCTTGACACTGGCACGCTCCCACTCACACTTCCACTCGTAATCATGTGAATACCCAAAGCCGAGGTGAGGATGCTGCGCTGAGTGCAGGCATTAAGGGGGCTTGTCATGCAGGAAGAGAGGCCGCTGGCCAATGAACACTTTCCCCATCAGACTGATGAGATTGCTCACTGGCTGCCATCCCTGACCTCCTGCACGGCGTGCCCCAGTGGTGAGTATTCATCTGTAGAGTGTCACAATTCCACCACTCACGGTGTCCAAAGGATGCTGTGAGTGACAGCTCAGCCACCCTATAGGATCAAGGGCATTTTGGGTTGTCAACACTGTTAATGACAGCCCAGTTGTCCAATCTGGCTGCACCTGTGGGGTTTCCTCCAGGTGTCACCCATTCAGGGTGATAATCTAACTATTTAGCTGGCTGGCAATGATCAGAACACTGCCAGTTGTAGCCTTGTTCTATGGTGTGTTTGCTCTGTGTTCTGATTTTCTGATGTTTGTTGCCAGACCTCGGATTTGCCTTTGCACTACTCGTTTGTATTACCCCTTTTTCCTTTGATGCAATCTGACCTTAGTTACCTGACTCCAGACTTTGCCTCTGGCTATCTGTTTGCCTTATCCCTTTGTCTTTGACCTACCCTCCTGGCTTTTGACCTCGCACTCCTCGACTTCCCCGCCACACGGCTTGCCCATGAGAAGTGACTCAGCGTCACATAAAGTTAGGGGTCAGGCCACACAGCACACAGGGGATAATAGTAATGGAAGTGCAGAATAACTTACAGTATGTCTTCTGCTACCTCCACTGTTCCCTTCCCAGCAGTATCTCGTCAAAGACTAGAGGTCGGGGGAGGTAGGCTCACAGCATAGGACAGCATGGCCGACCTCCTCCACTGGGCTGAACACCTGATATCTCTATCATAGAATAGTATATGAGTGTGTGTGTGTGTATGTTTGTATATGTTTTTATGTGTGTTTATGTAAATGTGCAGTATATGTGTGTACGTGTGTATATGTTTATGTGTATGTTTGTATGCATATTTGTGTGTATGTGTTTATGTATCTCCATTTGTGTATGTATATGTGTATATGTATGTATGTGTGTGAACATATTTGTTTTGGTTCATATATAATACTGTAATTGTAAAGAATAGGAGAATTCTCTTGGCTCGTTAAAGGGTTATTCATCAAATAATCAAGTTATCCCGATCCATAGGATAGGAGATAACTTGCTGATCACTGGGGATCCGACCACTGGGCCACCCAGAGATTCAAAGAGTAGGGCTCTGCAGTCTCTTCCAGAATGGATCAGAGTTGTGCATGCTTGGCCTCTGCTCTATTCATAGAACTGCTGAGTGCAGTGCTCAGCTATTTCCATCAGTTCCATTAACAATGAATAGAGCAGGGTACTGTTACACGCACGCTGCTAGGTTGAGATAGGGCGAGACTGGTTTCATGAATTCTTTGGAATCCTGGGGGAACCTTTACTCAGGGCGACCATAGGCTGCAGCTACTCTCAGGTACACGATAGATTCAATTGCTGACCAGATACAGTCTTTTTCAACAGTTTAACAGTGGAATTTAATCTGAAGCATGGCCAGGGCAATTCAGGGTTATTACAGCAACAATCTTCATTTCAATCTTCATGCCTTTCCTTCACAAGGACACAATAGTACACAGCATTCTTTATCCTGCATGGAGATGGGGGGGGGGGGGGTTTGATGAGAGAGATGATACCTGTGACACAATTCATTCCAATCCTTATCTTCCTGCCCGATAATACTCTGCACTGTTAGTTCAGGGAGTTTATCTGACCTGTGTTTAGTTTCTCTCCTGATCTGAATCCTGTTCAGTTGCCTTCTGTCAGATGCAGATAACACACCACCTTTCTCTTCGGCTTCAGCCAGACTACAATAAAAAGTTCCACACAATCTCCCTGGGGCTCTGCTAAACACTCCCTGTCTCCTGTGACTATGTTAACCCCTCTAGTTGCTGGATGCTTCTGAAGCACAACACTTCCTGTCTCCTATGCTTTTGTTATTTGTAACAGTTGCTGGATGCTTTGGAAGCAACAGCAACGGACTAGCAGCTAGCAGAATAACTAAACAGAATTGTTGTGCAGGCCCCTCCCAACATGTGGAGGTGCCTTAAGTACTAAGAGCCTCCCAGCTATTGGTTGGGGACATATTAGGAGTTTGTGTGCTGTCTTCTTAAGAGACAGGGAGCGCGAGCATGTGCGCCCTAAACACGCTACCAGGAGGCCTGTGTGGCGTGAGCATATCCTGGGACATGGGAGCCGGAGCAGGTGACGTGACAGGGTGTCCCTGCCGGGAAGGAGGAGTGGAGGCATGCAGGGACACTGGCATTACATATATTTCCATATCAGTAAAAATATATAAATATATATATTTTTTAGATGTGTGGGGGGCCCAGCTAGAACTTTTGCTATGGGGACCTGTGATTTCTATGTACGTCCCCACATGCAGGGTGCTAATAATGAGGGAAATCTGATTTGTTTCACGGAGCCCAAGACACCGGGGAGGCCGTGGCCAGATTGCCCTCATCATAAGCGGCATGCAGAGCAGAGAAGGCGGTCTAGACACATTTCTTGCACAGGGGCCCCAAGCTGTCAGTATCTGCCCCTGCTAATAGCAACAAGGCACAATGTTGCATCTACTCCACTCTAAGTTTTTTTGTTCTTGTAGGCTAAAGCTCTGCCAAGCAGTTTTACAGTCTGTGAGTATGAGTGAGAAAAGCTATGCAGTGACATAGAGTGGACAAGTTGCTCATCTGCATATAGCGTGTAACCAATTTACGCCCTTCAAATAAGCTACTAAGTTTGTCACAGTGGAGAACTGTGCATCAACAATGTCAATCCCTTCATATTTATATTTGAAAAAAAAATACTCACAAGGATTCAACAAGTAATGAACGAACAACAGTGACTTCTACATGTTCATTGCTACCCTGGAGCTGTTGGGGACCCTCAAGGTCAATATTACATGCCGTCGGATGTGATGTTGCAGCAGGTGGATGTGGATGGGGACACTGAGTTATCCAAGGCATAGTCAGGGGATGAGGCTGACAAGGCCAACAGTCAGTGTGAAACTGATTAAGGCAATGACAACGCTGGCCATCATAACCAATAATCACAGTGGAGTGTGGACAGGGATTCAATATGGCACTCTGTCATGCTGGAGAGTATGGGAAACTGTAGGAGGATTGATTGCTTGTGAGATGACAGGAATATCTTTAGCACCAACCAAAGGAATGACTATTAGATAGTGCAAGGCTCACCTTGTAAAGTGGACCGCCACAGATCCAGGTGGGTACACGATCCCCAGGCGTCAGTGCAGCTGGCAGGATGGAAGTGGCACACATAGCAGTCTTAGGAGCAGCAGGACAGGTGAAGTAAAGTATGCAGGAATGGAAGCAGGTTAAGCACGATGTGCACAGGAGGTGGAGTACACAAAACTAGAGTCTTGAATAGTAATTCGAATCCGAAAACACAGGTGTGTGTCCTAACGGACCTTAAAAGGCCTAGGGAAATTATGTCACACCCCGGGCAACCAGGAGCACAACAGCAGCGGACCAAGGTGAAGGAAGCAAGACCTGGACCTGAGACAGGGGTGTAACAGTTAGCCATGATTTGAGACCCTTGTTGTAAAAGAACCACCTTCAACCACCTAACAAAGGGATATTTTGGAATTGAGACAAGAGCTTTAAAAAGGAACAAATCTCATCTTATGATTTCTATATCAAAACTTGTAAATTTAATTCTTATTCTTCACTTAATAGACCGACTAGGTTTATGACACAACGGCTAAAACACATTAGAATTAAACACAGGATTGATAAAATGACATCCCCTAAAGGTGAAAGTAAATTCCACCTCAAGGACATAGTGGACACACTTGCTGACTATTATTACAATCTGTACAACTTAAAATTAGATCCTTCCACCATACATCTCAACGATGAGAGCATTAATAAATTCCATTCAAACATTAACCTCCCAAAAATTAAAGCGACTAAGAAATCCTAACTGCTCCATTTTCTAAAGAGGAGATTCTAGACACAATTCAACTACTAAAGATAATGAAATATCCAGGCCCTGATGGCTTCAATGACGAGTACTTTGAAAATTTTGGGCAACTCCTAGCACATCACCTTGTCAATGTTTTCAATTTGGTCTCGTTCAGGGTTCCTTTCCTGCAGAAATGCTCAAAGCTACAATTATTCTAATACCCAAATTGAAGGGGGACCCTGACCAGGTAGAAAACTATAGACCAATCTCCTTAATAAGCTCAGATATTAAAATATATTTTACGATATTGGCAAGTAGGTTGAAAACCATTATCCCCAATCTAATCAATAACGATCAGATTGGCTTTATAGAAAGCTGCCAATCAACAGACAGAACCATATTTGAATATTATAAACACGATTATTTCTTTAAAGCTCCCCCCCATTCTTCTCACCCTGGATGCGGAGAAAGCATTTGATAGACTAAATTGGGCCTACCTCAAACTAACGCTTTCTAAATTCGGCTTTAATGACCGAATACTGGCTTCTATGTTAGCATTGTACTCCTCCCCAAGCGCCAGAGTATATAATAATAATTAATAATAATCCATCAAATCCCATCCAAATCTCAAATGATACAAGACAAGGCTGCCCCTTGTCTCCCCTACTGTTTGCTCTTGTCCTGAAGCCCATTGCCCAGTCTATTAGAGAAAACTCCTCGATCAAGGGGATTCAAATACCATAGAGTCACTTTAAGATCGGATTATTTGCTGATGATTTGCTCTTGTCATTAACAGACCCCCTCGAGTCTATTAAATACTTCTACGTATCTTGGATTAATTCTCAGGAGTATCTTATTTTAAGATCAACTCAGACAAATCCCAAATCCTACACTTTAATCTAGATAACTCTATGATCAATGATATAAAATATATCTCATCGTTCAGCTGGGAAGATAAAGAAATATCATACTTAGGCATAACCCTCACGAAAAATCTTATATCCGCTACCCCGCTGAACATAGATTCCAACACCAAAGACTTGATTAATTTTGGCAAATCTGATTTATCTTGGGTAGGTAGAATAATGGTGTTTAAAACATTCATTCTTCCCAAAATTCTCTACATGTTTAGAACACTCCCTATCATTATTCCACAATTTTACCTCACTAGACTACAAAAATTGATTAATGATTTCATATGGAATCATAAAAAAACAAGAATAGCGACTAATATCCTATTAAAAAATAATTTCAATGGAGGCTTAAGCCTCCCTAATTTAGCAGCATATTACCTTGCCAATTTAGTAAAAGAAAGCTTAAATTGGTTCAGACAAGATATTTCTCACGCTTGGCTGAATTTAGAACTTTCTCATGAAAATAATCGTCATCTTAATGATCTAGTATTTAAACATCTACTTAGTCCCGCTCTTCATGAACCAACCCATCCTATCTTCCAAGCTACTATACTTGCTTGAAAGAAGCTGGCTAAACCCAGGATATGATCTAAAAAAAATTAAAAATCTCTCCCTGTCCTTAATTAACCTTCTCGACAACTTGCAGATCCCTACTACCCAGACTTTGACTGGTCACAAAAAAAATTAGAGACATCCACAATGGGGTTGACTTCATAATCTTTAAAATTCTTTAAAAGATCTTCAAATTAAATACTGTCTCTCAACTACTTACTTCCTGCATTATTTATTTTTGAAAGAATCTGTACAAAAAATCTTATCTAACAAAGCTCCATTTTCTGAAGAAGTAGGCATCCTAATCAGCAATATCAACTACAAAATATTCTGGAGTACGAAATACCTATATAATACCTTCAGTAATGACACCACTTTTATCAAATGGGAAACCGATTAAAAATGTCGTTTTCCCAGGACCAGCGGGAAAACACCCTTGAATTTTCTTCTTCCTCTAATATCTCCCATGTTATTACCTGATTCCTTTTACAAAATTATGGTGGTACTATACTCTAATCAGGTTAGCTCACATTGGTACTGATTGCTCCCCTCTGTGTTGGAGAAACTGCGGACAACCGGGCATCCTTCTCCATATTTTTTGGAGTTGTACAAAGATTAAAAACTTTTGGGACCAGATTCCTCTCTGATCTCTAAATTACTTAACAAAAAAACTAAAAGTCACCCCAAAAATGGCCATTTTGTCAATGGGGTTAGAAAATATTGATCCTTCCTACAGACCTCATTAAATCCATATTTTCCTTGTGGTAAAAAACTCTATTGCTTTCTTCTGGAAAGAAACTTTGTCGCCTAAATTCTCTGACATTGTTGAAAAAGTCTCTCTTCACAGATTTCTAGAACTCATATATGCCATTATAACTAATTTCCACAAAAAAATACTCAAAAAATGGGATCGTTCGATCTCAAACTCTCCCTAATTGACCATGTAACTCCTGAATTTGATATGCTACCCGTATTTTTTCAGAATATAGAACTCTTTTAAGAAGTGATATTTAATGTATATACTTAGTTTTCTTAGTTTTGCTTGGTAAAGTTGTTTTGGTTATTATGTATGCCTGTTGTAAGTTATATTCCAACATTATGAACAAAGTTCTCCTCATTTTTCCTTCTTCTCTACATTTCAATCCTTCCCTCCCTCCCTGACAATAAGCACCACCTCACTCTTTTCCCTCACTCTCCCTCTCCCCCTTCCCTCTGTGGGGTTCCTACTCACTTGGGTGCGTCGGGAGGCAAACAGGAAGCGTTTTCATTTAAATGTCCATGTCGGTTTATTACTTCATAAAACGGTCAAAAGCAAAAGGAAAGCAAACAGCCTTTAGTGCAGGCAAAAACAAAGTAAACAGTCCTTTGAGCACAGTCTCTTGCTAGCCAGTCCTGTGGGCACACAGGCTGGATAGTATCCAGTACACGGGCTCAGTCTGGAGACAGCAACACACAGGAGGCCTTCTCCCTCCAAACCCAGACCATGTGCCAAACAACGGCTTTCATTAGAACTTGTTAACCACACCCAGAGATGAGGTATGTGGGTCGCCAGACCCATCCATCTCTCCAACTACCCGTAACCCAGCCATCTCTTTGATACATACATCCAGGGATGGATGAAGAGTAGCAAGGGCCCCGGGCAGTTTAGAAGGTGCGGGCCCCCCTCCCTCCCCACACACACACACCTGATGTATCACATGTCACATGATCCCCTATGATAGATCATGTGATAGTTCACGTGAAATTAATTTGGCACAATATTAATTATAATAATTTTTTTTAGGCTGTGTGCCCACTATGCGTTTTTTAAGCGTTTCCGCAGTGGCAATTCCGCTGCAGAAACGCTTAAAAAACGCCATGTTCCCCAATGATAATCCGCATGTGCCGTGCACATGCTGCGGAAATTTCCGCTGTGGATTATCATTGCGGAAAAATCTGCAGCATTACTAATTATTTTGCGGAAGCGCGGCGTTTTCGCCGCCATTGACTTGCATTGGAATGCATAGAATCCGCATCACTGCATCTGTACATGCGGATTCCATGCGTTTCAATGTGCGGATGGTACCCGGGTTTGGAGAAGAGGAGACTCTCCTCCAAACCCGGGTACCATAGAACCTGCAAAAAAAAAGAATAAAATAAAAAATAAATATTATACTTACCTTCTGATGGCCCCCGGTGTCTTTATTCGATGCATCCTGGCTTGCCGGCAGCTCGCGATGGTATGAAAAGGACCTGCGGTGACGTCATTTAGTCATGTGACGGGTCACGCGACCGCTGACGTCGGCAGGCCATCAGAAGGTAATTATATGTTTATTTTTTATTTTTTACCATTCTTTTACGGTCACACTATATAAATCCATGCAGGTTGCATGGATTTATATAGTGTGACCAAGTTGTCAAGCACTTTCCAAGTGATGCTAAAATCGCTTGGAAAGCACTTGTCAACCCGCATGCAGAAATGCATGTGAAGAACGCTTCACTTCCGCTTGTCCCTGGCAGGAAAAACGCATGTAAAATCCGCATGCGTTTTTTCTGCCAGGGAGATGCAGAAACGCTCAAAAAAAATCCGGAGCATTTCTGCATCGTGGGCACATAGCCTTACATTAATTGTATGACTCAATATTGAGCACACATAGCCATTTATATGCAGTGGAAGGCCGCACGTAGCCATCTATACACAGCAGGAGGCCGCATGTAGCCATCTATACACAGCAGGAGGCTGCACGTAGCCATCTATACACAGCGGGAGACCGCACATAGCCATTTATACACAGCGGGAGGCCGCACGTAGCCATCTATAGACAGCAGGAGGCTGCACGGCGCCATCTATACACAGCGGGAGGCCGCACGTAGCCATCTATAAACAGCGGGAGGCCACACGTAGCTATCTATACACAGCAGGAGGCCGCACGTAGCCATCTATACACAGCAGGAGGCCGCACGGTGCCATCTATACACAGCAGGAGGCTGCACGGCGCCATCTACACACAGCAGGAGGCCACATGTAGCCATCTATATACAGCAGGAGGCCGCATGTAGCCATCTATACACAGCGGGAGGCCGCACGTAGCCATCTATACACAGCGGGAGGCCGCACGGCGCCATCTATACACAGCGGGAGGCCGCACGGCGCCCCCCCAGAGACAGTGGGAGGCCACACGTAGCCATCTATTCACAGCGGGAGGCCACATGTAGCCATCAATACACAGCAGGAGGCCACACGTAGCCATCTATACATAGCGGGAGGCCGCACGTAGCCATCTATACACAGCGGGAGGCCGCACGTAGCCATCTATACACAGCGGGAGGCTGCACGTAGCCATCTATACACAGCGGGAGGCCGCACGTAGCCATCTATACACAGCGGGAGGCCGCACGTAGCCATCTATACACAGCGGGAAGCTGAATGGCACCATCTATACACAGCGGGAGGCCGCACATAGCCATTTATATACAGCGGGAGGCCGCACGTAGCCATATATACACAGCGGGAGGCCGCACAGCGCCATCTACACACAGCAGGAGGCCACATGTAGCCATCTATACACAGCAGGAGGCCGCATGTAGCCATCTATATACAGCGGGAGGCCGCACATAGCCATCTATACACAGCGGGAGGCCGCACGTAGCCATCTATACACAGCAGGAGGCCGCATGTAGCCATCTATATACAGCGGGAGGCCGCACATAGCCATCTATACACAGCGGGAGGCCGCACGTAGCCATCTATACACAGCAGGAGGCCGCACGGCGCCATCGATACACAGCGGGAGGCCGCACGCAGTCACGCACACACAAACATATACAGACATATACATACATGCATAAACACATTTGAAACACAAAAATACATATAAACAGACATCACACAATGATATCTGCCTGCACACACACACACACACTCACTCAATCACTCACACACACTCACACTCACACACACACACACTCTCACACACACACTCTCACACACTCACCATCCCCCGGCTCCAGTCCTCCTGCTCTTCTCCGATGCAGCAGTGCAGGCTGGGCGCGCACTGCGTGACATCACAGCTAGGAGACACGGCCACGCACAGGGCCATGTCTCCTAGCAGTGACGCGGCCGGGCCAGCACAGGGAAGTTAACAGCTGCAGTGCTGGCCCGGCTGAAGAAGTAGCGGCCGTGCGCCGCTGCTGGGGGATCGGTCCGGGGACACCCCCCGCCACTGTCTGCCGGTATGTGCCGCAGCGCCGCACATATAATGAGGGCAATCTGGCCATAGACACCCCGGAGCCCCGGGCCCCCTGGGGGCCCCGGGCGGTAGCCCAGATTGCCCTCATTATAATCCGCCAAGACATACATCCCATCGACTATATGTCCGTGAGCTATCTTACACCTCCCTCCTATTGTTTCTTAAAAGTTCAATAAAAAATATTGGAAAGAAAAAACTAGTAAAGCAAAATGTTGCCCTATGGGGGAAAAAAAGAGCATATAAAGTCTTTCAGTGCAGTGTGCTATAAGACAGGAAGTTTACCATTCGGTTACCATCTTGCGTTACCCATAACATATATGTTGAGGTTACTTGGACATTACTAAGGCTGTGTTTATGTTAAAGAGCTCACAATTGGTTGGATACAGTCCTATGAGATCTCAGAGCGCTAACCACATCTTTACCAGCAATTGGAAGCTTTGTAGAATTGTAAATCAATTCACTGTGAATCAATCGACTTTATCATCTCTATTATCTATACAAAATTAGATATCTACAGTGAAATCTGCACCTGTGCATTAATTTTATAATCGAGTGGCAAATCTATGGTTTTTGTAAAAGACATAGAGATATCAACATTTCTAAATTAATATGCACAGGAATACATATCTGCAAATACTAGAAAGGAAAATAATCTAAAAAGTAGAAAAAACTATATGGGAAGCAGTAGGGTCCTGCACCGAAGCCAATGAGCAGAATTTGGGCAAATATCTACAATATATTCTATGTATAGTATGATGTATAACAAGAAATGAGACTTTAAAAATGCATTTTTACGTACACTATTAAATTTCTAGTGCATTCATATTAAGATTTTTATCACATTAAAGCAAACGGCAGGTGTTGGACACTGTATGACTTTAAAGTGGTATATCTTGGGGAGTACTTTCATTGCTACCGACGATGTATTGTATCAACACAACGTAAACAGAGCAGGTGATTGTGAGACCTGTTTCTCAATGTAGTCAATACATGGAAAGGTCTCACCAGGGTAATAAGATGCTTACCAGAGCAAAAGAAAGAATTCAGACAAACTGCAGTAAACATAGATGTGGAAGGACCTGGAATTTGGAAGAGAAAACAAGGCAACAATAAAACTGAAAAATAAGATAACAGGACACTGCAGCAACAAATCAAAGTTATTTTAAAAATTAGAAAAATGATTCCGGTAGTGACATACCCTAAATAAATATAATTCTAAAGATAACAATGTGTAAGATGAACATTGAGTCACTATTGGTGCTGAACACAAAGGGAGGAACACAGATTCCACTGCTCTTCCACTTTGCTCAGTTTAACAATAGCTTCAATAAAGTGTTCACTGTTTTATAATGGAGATTTATGTCTACATCATTGTATCAGTAAAGCAGAAGTCTTATTAATTAATTAAAGGAACCTGTCAGGGGCTATAGGGTCATCAGACTAATTACATTGCTAGGTATGGTAGTTTAAGAAAAGTTACAAATTACCTTCTTGGCTGGTGGCAAACTAATTATCTATTGCTGAGAAAATCAACTTTGATTTTTTAAGTAAAGGAAGATGCAAGTGCACCGTGGGTTGATTCCCACAAAGTGCATCAACACTCCTTATTCTCTATCTACTGCCATTCCAATAAACCCGATTGAAATCTGTTTTGGACTGATAATCACAGTCACATAGCGGCACTAAACAAACATCAGTCAAGCCCATGAGAATGGTGGTAGGCAAAGAATAATGTGGAGGATTGATGTAGTAGCCAGGAATTGTCCCTCCCTCAGTGCACTTGCAGCTTCATTTGCATAAAAATTCAAAGTTGATTTTCTCAACAACGGAAAATTGATTTGGTTCCAGAGACATGTTTGAGCTGGTCTCATACTACCCTATTCGGCAATGTAATTAGCAATCTAGGTAACTCTAAAGATTCTGACTGGTTTCCATTAACAAATCTGTGTGTCAAAATTCACTTTTAAAAGACAACCAATGTCCATCTTTCCTCCTTGCCTTCACAAATCTTTATAGAGTTGTATTACACTTCAGGTTGTGTTTTCCCTTGATGAATTATGGGTTTTATATATATATATGCTTATATCTATCTGATTTCCATTTTATTAGGTCAACAGACCAAAAAGGAATCTGACAAGGGTAAGAGTTTCTACAGATCTCTTCACTAATCAACTTTACTGTCTTTCTCTAGCTTAAATACACTGCTCAAAAAAATAAAGGGAACACTCAAATAACACATCTGTAACGGGTCTGGGAGGCGGAACCTCTGAGCTACTATACAAGGGGTCGGTCCTTGTAAGGGAGCGGGTGGCGACCAGGGAAGACGGGCAGGCAGTCACAGCAGGTGACCGGGACAGTCTCTGGGTGAACGGGCTGGAGGTCACGGCAAGTGACCGGGGTAGTCTCTGGATGAACGGGCAGGAGGTTACGGCAAGTGACCGGGGCAGTCTCTGGATGAACGGGCAGGAGGTCACGGCAAGTGACCGGGGCAGTCTCTGGGTAAAGGGTAGGTACGACCTGTGATGGCTGAGCCTCCAGGTAGGCTAGCAGGCAGATGGTAGATGTGTGCTCCCAGGTGAGCAAGCGAGAGTCTCTGGATAAACGGGTGGTCACAGCATGTGACGGCGGAGCCTCCAGGTAGGCCAACAGACAGGCAGCAGATGAGCGCTCCCAGGTGAGCGGGCAGGAGTCTCTGGAATGGCAGGTGGTCACAGCACGTGACGGCGGACCCTCCAGGTAGGCCAACAGACAGGCAGCAGATGAGCGCTCCCAGGTGAGTGGGCAGGAGTCTCTGGAATGGCAGGTGGTCACAGCACGTGACGGCGAAGCCTCCAGGTAGGCTAGCAGGCAGGTAGCAGATGTGCGCTCCCAGGTGAGCGGGCAGGAGTCTCTGGAATGGCAGGTGGTCACAGCACGTGACGGCGGAGCCTCCAGGTAGGCTAGCAGGCAGGTAGCAGATGTGCGCTACCAGGTGAGCGGGCAAGCTGGTCCATAGACAGACTGACAGGAGTAGGAAGGCAGACCGTCGGACCTCAGGCTAGCAAACAGGTAGGCGGAAAGTCAGGCAGGAAACAGACAGCAAACTGGCAGGTTTCTGGCAGGTAACTGGCAACGGGACCTGAGGGCTGAAGCAGAGTAGTGAACAGTGCAACAACATTGCTCGGGCACCTCCATTTTGGAGGAGGTGCCTTATATATGGTGAAGTCCTCCGGCCATTGGCCGGGGACTCCTTAGGACGGCGCGCGCGGCCTCTTTAAGAGGGAGGGAGCGCGCGCACGCCCTAAGCACAGTGGCCGGGAAGGAGCGCGCGCTGCCAGCAGAGCGGGAGGACGCCAGGCTCGGAGCAGAGGGGTGAGGGGAACAGCGTCCCTGCCTAGCAGAGGGCAGGGACGCCGGCGCTACAGTACCCCCCCCCTTTAGGCCCCCCCTTTTTTAGGCCAGAGAGAAATTTAGCTAGGATGAGAGGGGCATGGATGTTCTCCCGGGGCTCCCACGTTCTCTCTTCAGGACCAAACCCCTTCCAATCTACTAGAAAAAAGGTCTTCCCTCTTACCCTTTTGGTGGCCAGAATGTTCTCTACCTCAAATTCGTTTTCAGCGGAAACCGGAGCAGGAGGCGTACCTGTAGACTTGGAAAAAGAGTTAAGTACCACAGGTTTGAGGAGAGATACATGGAAGGAGTTAGGGATCCGCAAGTTGGCCGGGAGTTTCAATTTATAGGCCACCGGGTTGATCTGACTGATGACCTCCAGAGGACCGATGAACCGAGGCCCTAACTTATAGGAAGGAATCTTGAGCTGGACATACTTGGACGAGAGCCAGACCTTATCCCCTGGACGGAATTGAGGAGGATCCAGACGTTTTTTGTCAGCATGTCTTTTCATACACTCGGATGACAGAAGGAGTGCGGACCGGGTACTCTCCCATATGGAGGAAAATTTGTTAACAAGAGATTCCGCAGCCGGATTGTCCACCGAGGTGGAGACGGGAAATGGGATCCGAGGATGCTGACCGAAGACAACAAAAAAACGGGGATTTGGAGGAAGATTCGCTCTCGTGATTGTTGTAAGAAAATTCGGCCCACGGCAGGAGATCCACCCAGTCTGAATGGTGGGTATTAACGAAGTGCCGGAGGTAACTGGTCAGGTTCTGATTGATCCGCTCCACTTGACCATTAGACTGTGGGTGGTAAGCGGAGGAGAAGTCCAGGGTGACGTCTAGCAGTTTACAAGTGGCTCTCCAGAAGCGTGAGGTGAACTGTACCCCACGATCCGACACGATGTGGAGGGGCAGGCCATGAAGACGGAAGATGTGGCGGATAAAATCTTTAGCCAGCTCGGGTGCAGACGGGAGGCCTGGCAGGGGAACGAAATGAGCCATCTTGGAAAAGCGGTCAGCGACCACCCAAATGACCGTACAACCGGCAGAGACGGGGAGATCAGTTATAAAGTTCATTGCTATATGCTGCCAGGGGGCAGCAGGTACTGGGAGCGGAAGGAGGCGACCGGCTGGCAGATGTCTCGGAACCTTGTTGCGGGCGCAGGACACACAGGCAGAAACAAAGTCTATTACGTCCTTGTGCAGGGTAGGCCACCAGTAGTGCCGGGTAATAAGCTGGAGGGTCTTTTTCTGACCGGCGTGGCCAGCTAGTTTAGACGAGTGACCCCAGTGTAGGATCTTCTCCCGATCAGGTACTGATACGAACGTCTTACCGGGAGGGAGACGATTTAGACTCACGGGAGCCACCTGCATTACTCTGGCAGGATCGATGATGTGTTTCGGTTCTTCCTCGAGATCAGACACCAGAAAGGATCGGGACAAGGCGTCCGCCTTGATGTTTTTGTCAGCCGGGCGAAAATGAAGAATAAAATCAAAGCGAGCAAAAAACAAGGACCACCGAGCTTGGCGCGGGTTAAGTCTCTGAGCATGCTGGAGGTAAGCCAAGTTCTTGTGGTCAGTGTAAATTATTACCGGGTGAAGAGCCCCTTCGAGCAGGTAACGCCACTCCTCCAATGCCAGCTTGATGGCCAATAACTCTCGATCTCCTATGGAATAGTTGCGCTCAGAAGAGGAGAAGAGTTTGGAGAAGAAGCCACAAGTTACCATTCTCCCGGAAGATGATTTTTGGGTAAGTACCGCTCCGGCTCCAGAGGAGGAGGCGTCAACCTCCAGGAAGAACTGCTTGTTGCCATCTGGGCGATGCAGCACCGGGGCGGAAGAGAAGGCCTGTTTTAAGGAAAGAAAGGCCTCCTCTGCTTCGGGCGGCCAGTCTCTGGGATTAGTACCCTTACGGGTGAGCGCGGAAATTGGGGCAGTCCGGGAAGAGAAGTGCGGTATGAAGAGGCGGTAGTAGTTGGCGAAGCCCAGGAACCGCTGAATGGCCTTCAACCCCTCCGGACGGGGCCATTTCTCGATGGCAGACAGTTTCTCTGGATCCATTCGTAGGCCGGTCTGAGAAATAATGTAGCCCAAAAACGGAAGCGAGGTCTGCTCAAAGAGGCACTTCTCATATTTAGCGAAGAGGTGATTCTGCCTGAGCCTGAGCAGGACCTGACGAATGTCTCTCCGGTGAGTCTGGAGATCCGGAGAGAAGACCAAGATGTCGTCCAGGTACACCACTACGCAGGAGTAGAGAAGGTCCCGGAAGATGTCACTGACCAACTCTTGAAAGACGGCAGGAGCGTTACAGAGACCAAAGGGCATTACCAGATATTCATAGTGGCCGTCCCGGGTGTTGAATGCAGTCTTCCATTCATCCCCTTGACGGATACGGACCAGGTTGTACGCCCCACGGAGGTCCAGTTTGGTGAAGATTCTAGCCCCCCTCAGACGATCAAATAATTCTGGAATGAGCGGAAGGGGGTACTTATTCTTCACCGTGATCTGGTTAAGGCCTCTATAGTCTATACAGGGACGGAGAGTGCCGTCCTTCTTTTTTACGAAAAAGAAGCCTGCTCCCGCCGGGGAGGTAGATTTCCGGATGAATCCCCTGGCCAAATTCTCCTCAATATATTCGGACATCGACCGGGTCTCAGCAGCGGACAATGGGTAAATACGCCCACGGGGAGGCGTATTACTGGGTAACAGGTCGATAGGACAGTCGTATGGTCTATGAGGGGGTAATGTCTCTGCCTCCTTTTTATTAAAGACATCAGCAAATGACCAATAGGGAATCGGAAGTCCAGGTAGATTAGTTGGGGTAGGAGAAGGACGGGCGGGATGAACAGGAACCAAACAAGTCTTATGACAGTCCTGTCCCCAGCGAAGGACTTCTCCGGTCTGCCAGTCAAGCACGGGTGCATGTCTCTGGAGCCAAGGTAGACCTAGTAAGAGGGCGTGAGAGAGTCCAGGCAGAACATGAAAAGAGATGCTCTCAGAATGCAGCATTCCCACCTGCAGAGTTATGGATTCGGTGATGAGTTGGATGGGACGTGGTAAGAGGCCCCCATCCACAGCAGCGACAGATAATGGTATAGCCAGAGGTTTGGTGGGAATGCGGTATTTTTCTACCAGGGCCTGTGAAATAAGATTCCCGGCCGCTCCAGAGTCAAGTTGGGCTAGTTCGAAATAACGATTCTCCCCGCAGATAATTGAGACTGACAGCAGCAGAGATGGAGAGGATTGATTCTTGTCTAGGTCGACCTCTCTGAGCGAACCTAGACACAGGCGTTTCCCGACCTCTCCGGGCAGGTACGGATCCGGTGCTCCTTACTGCCACAGTAGAAGCAGCTCCCCTCGGCACGGCGTAAGTCCTGACGGGTTTTGACCATCTTGGTCTGGTCGACCTGCATAGGCTCAGGAGAGTGTACCTGGGGAGAAACGAAGGGAGTGACGGGTTTCTGAAAAGTAGGAGCTAGACGTGGAAACCTCCTCTCACGGGTGACTTCTTTGGCACGCTCCTGGAACCGTAGGTCAATCCGGGTGGCAAGAGTTATTAGGTCATCGAGAGTGGTAGGAATGTCTTGACCGGCGAGTTCATCTTTAATACGGCCGGACAGACCCTCCCAGAAGACAGATACCAGAGTGTCGTTATCCCAGGACAGCTCCGAGGCAAGGGTACGGAACCGTATGGCATATTGGCCCACGGTGAGACTTCCCTGACGGAGGCGTAGCAGAGATGATGCGGATGAGGTCTTCCGTCCAGGTTCGTCGAAGACTTTCCGGAAAGCCGTGAGAAAGGCAGGCAAGTCGGACACCAGGGGGTCTCCTCTCTCCCATAGAGGATTTAGCCAGGCCAGGGCCTCCCCGGTGAGATGGGACATGATGAAGGCAATTTTGGCCCGGTCGGAGTTAAACTGGTGGGACAGGAGTTCAAAGTGCAGGGTGCACTGATTTATAAAGCCCCGAGCCTGAGCGGAGTCGCCTCAGAAGCGAGGAGGTGCAGAAAGCCGGGGTCCGGGGTAGGATACCATAGTATTGGTGGGCAGCGGAGCTGCCGGATTGCGAGTCATGGCATTGGCGGTGGTTGCTGGTGGAGCAGTCAGAGTGTCCAGGCGAGAATTGACATTCCGCAGGTGACCCAGGATGGACTCCTGTTGAGACCTCTGACGGGACAGTTCATGACACAGGTCCGAGAGTGAGGGAGCTTGGGTGCCACCGGGTTCCATGGCCCGAGCAAACTGTAACGGGTCTGGGAGGCGGAACCTCTGAGCTACTATACAAGGGGGCGGTCCTTGTAAGGGAGCGGGTGGCGACCAGGGAAGACGGGCAGGCAGTCACAGCAGGTGACCGGGACAGTCTCTGGGTGAACGGGCTGGAGGTCACGGCAAGTGACCGGGGTAGTCTCTGGATGAACGGGCAGGAGGTCACGGCAAGTGACCGGGGCAGTCTCTGGATGAACGGGCAGGAGGTCACGGCAAGTGACCGGGGCAGTCTCTGGGTAAAGGGTAGGTACGACCTGTGATGGCTGAGCCTCCAGGTAGGCTAGCAGGCAGATGGTAGATGTGTGCTCCCAGGTGAGCAAGCGAGAGTCTCTGGATAAACGGGTGGTCACAGCATGTGACGGCGGAGCCTCCAGGTAGGCCAACAGACAGGCAGCAGATGAGCGCTCCCAGGTGAGTGGGCAGGAGTCTCTGGAATGGCAGGTGGTCACAGCACGTGACGGCGGAGCCTCCAGGTAGGCTAGCAGGCAGGTAGCAGATGTGCGCTCCCAGGAGAGCGGGCAGGAGTCTCTGGAATGGCAGGTGGTCACAGCACGTGACGGCGGAGCCTCCAGGTAGGCTAGCAGGCAGGTAGCAGATGTGCGCTACCAGGTGAGCGGGCAAGCTGGTCCATAGACAGACTGACAGGAGTAGGAAGGCAGACCGTCGGACCTCAGGCTAGAAAGTCAGGCAGGAAACAGACAACAAACTGGCAGGTAACTGGCAGGTAACTGGCAACGGGACCTGAGGGCTGAAGCAGAGTAGTGAACAGTGCAACAACATTGCTCGGGCACCTCCATTTTGGAGGAGGTGCCTTATATATGGTGAAGTCCTCCGGCCATTGGCCGGGGACTCCTTAGGACAGCGCGCGCGGCCCCTTAGGACAGCGCCCTAAGCTCAGTGGCCGGGAAGGAGCGCGCGCTGCCAGCAGAGCGGGAGGAGGACGCTGGGCTCGGAGCAGAGGGGTGAGGGGAACAGCGTCCCTGCCTAGCAGAGGGCAGGGACGCCGGCGCTACAACATCCTAGATCTGAATGAATGAAATATTCTCATTGAATACTTTGTTCTGTACAAAGTTGAATGTGCTGACAACAAAATCACACAAAAATCATCAATGGAAATCAAATTTATTAACCAATGAAGGCCTGGATTTGCAGTCACTCCCAAAATTAAAGTGGAAAAACACACTACAGGCTGATCCAACTTTGATGTAATGTCCTTAAGTGAAAATGAAGCTCAGTATTGTGTGTGGCCTCCACGTGCCTGTATGACCTCCCTAGAATGCCTGGGCATGCTCCTGATGAGGTTGCGGATGGTCTCCTGTGAGATCTCCTCCCAGACCATGGACTAAAGCATCCGCCAACTCCTGGATAGTCTGTGGTGCAACGTGACGTTGGTGGATGGAGCGAGACATGATGTCCCAGATGTGCTCAATCGGATTCAGGTCTGGGGAACGGGTGGGCCAGTCCATAGCTTCAATGCCTTCATCTTGCAGGGACTGCTGACACACTCCAGCCACATGAGGTCTGGCATTGTCCTGCATTAGGAGGAACCCAGGGCTAACCACACCAGCATATGGTCTCACAAGGGGTCTGAGGATCTCATCTCGGAACCTAATGGCAGTCAGGCTACCTCTGGTGAGCACATGGAGGGCTGTGCGGCCCTCCAAAGAAATGCCACCCCACACCATTACTGACCCACTGCCAAACCGGTCATGCTGAAGGATGTTGCAGGCAGCAGATCGCTCTCCACGGCGTCTCCCGACTCTGTCACATCTGTCATATGTGCTCAGTGTGAATCTGCTTTCATCTGTGAAGAGCACAGGGTGCCAGTGGCGACTTTGCCAATCCTGGTGTTCTGTGGCAAATGCCATGCGTCTTGCACTGTGTTGGGCTGTGAGCACAACCCCCATCTGTGGACGTCGGGCCCTCGTACCACCCTCATGGAATCGGTTTCTAACCGTTTGTGCATACACATGCACATTTGTGGCCTGCTGGAGGTCATTTTGCCGGGCTCTGGCAGTGCTCCTCCTGTTCCTCCTTGCACAAAGGCGGAGGTAGCGGTCCTGCTGCTGGGTTGTTGCCATCCTACGACCCCCTCCACGTCTCCTGGTGTACTGGCCTGTCTCCTGGTAGCGCCTCCAGCCCCTGGGCACTACGCTGACAGACACAGCAAACCTTCTTGCCACAGCTCACATTGATGTGCCACCTTGGATGAGCTGCACTAACTGAGCAACTTCTGTGGGTTGTAGAGTCCGTCTCATGCTACCACGAGTGTGAAAGCACAAGCAACATTCAAAAGTAACCAAAACATCAGCCAGAAAGCATTGGTACTGAGATGTGGTCTGTGGTCCCCACCTGCAGAACCACTCCTTTATTGAGGGTGTCTTGATAATTGCCAATAATTTCCATCTATTGTCTATTCCATTTGCACAACAGCATGTGAAATTGATTGTCAATCAGTGTTGCTCCCTAAGTGGACAGTTTGATTTCACAGAAGTTTGATTTACTTGGAGTTATATTCTGTTGTTTAAGTGTTCCCTTTATTTTTTTGAACAGTGTATATAACACCAGGAAATGAACCACACACAACTAGATACCATACATAAATAACTTCAAGCAGTGAATAAAGTGCAAACATAATTTTGTCAGAAACATAGAGATAAAATCAGTGAATTTACCACAGTAAATATGCTGCATACATAAATACATAACATATACAGTACAGACCAAAAGTTTGGACACACCTTCCCATTTAAAGATTTTTCTGTATTTTCATGACTATGAAAATTGAACATTCACACTGAAGGCATCAAAACTATGAATTAACACATGTGGAATTATATACTTTGCAAAAAAGTGTGAAACAACTGAAAATATGTCTTATATACTAGGTTCTTCAAAGTAGCCAACTTTTGCTTTGATGACTGCTTTGCACACTTTTGGCATTCTCTTGATGAGCTTCAAGAGGTAGTCACCGGAAATGGTCTTCCAACAATCTTGAAGGAGTTCCCAGAGATGCTTAGCACTTGTTGGCCCTTTTGTCTTCACTCTGCGGTCCAGCTCACCCCAAACCATCTCGATTGGGTTCAGGTCTGGTGACTGTGGAGGCCAGGTCATTTGGCGTAGCACCCCATCACTCTCCTTCTTGGTCAAATAGCCCTTATACAGCCTGGAGATGTGTTTGGGGTCATTGTCCTGTTGAAAAATAAATGATGGTTCAACTAAACGCAAACCGGATGGAAAAGCTGTGGTAGCCATGCTGGTTCAGTATGCCTTCAATTTTGAATAAATCCCCAACAATGTCACCAACAAAGCACCCCCACACCATTACACCTCCTCCTCCATGCTTCACAGTGGGAACTAGGCATGTAGAGTCCATCCGTTCACCTTTTCTGCATCGCACAAAGCCACGGTGGTTGGAACCAAAGATCTCAAATTTGGACTCATCAGACCAAAGCTCAGATTTCTACTGGTCTAATGTCCATTCCTTGTGTTCTTCAGCCCAAACAAGTCTCTTCTGCTTGTTGCCTGTCCTTAGCAGTGGTTTCCTAGCAGCTATTTTACCATGAAGGCCTGCTGCACAAAGTCTCCTCTTAACAGTTGTTGAAGAGATGTGTCAGCTTCTAGAACTCTGTGTGGTATTGACCTGGTTTCTAATCTGAGCTGCTGTTAACCTATGATTTCTGAGGCTGGTGACTCGGATAAACTTATCCTTAGAAGCAGAGGTGACTCTTGGTCTTCCTTTCCTGGGGCGGTCCTCAAGTGAGCCAGTTTCTTTGTAGCGCTTGATGGTTTTTGCAACTGCACTTGGGGACACATTCAAAGTTTGCCCAATTTTTCGGACTGACTGACCTTCATTTCTTAAAGTAATGACGGCCACTCGTTTTTCTTTACTTAGAATTTGTATTATGGCAAGAAAAAAGCAGCTAACAGTCTATTCAGTAGGACTATCAGCTGTGTATCCATCTGACTTCTGCAAAACACAACTGATGGTCCCAACGCCATTTATAAGGCAAGAAATCCCACTTATTAAACCTGACAGGGCACACCTCTGAAGTGAAAACCATTTCCGGTGACTACCTCTTGAAGCTCATCAAGAAAATGCCAAGAGTGTGCAAAGCAGTCATCAAAGCAAAAGGTGGCTACTTTGAAGAACCTAGAATATAAGACATTTTCAGCTGTTTCACACTTTTTTGTTAAGTATATAATTCCACATGTATTAATTCATAGTTTAATGCCTTCAGTGTGAATGTACAATTTTCATAGTCATGAAAATACAGAAAAATCTTTAAATGAGAAGGTGTGTCCAAACTTTTGGTCTGTACTGTATATATTTAACTAAAATGCAAATGAAATATGTCATTTTTAACTTTAGGTATTTTAAAGATGATTTGATCTTCAACTTGCTTAACTGTTCACAATCACAGTCATTTTGACCAGGGGTGGCCAAACTTTTACATTCCACTGTAAATATAAATCAGCTACATGAGTATGAGAAGCAATATATAAGAGGCCAAAATGCACCAATAAATTCAAGTATACCTATATAGAAATATGCAAACCTCAAAATTAAAAATATATTCTTTATTGGGTAACAAAATAATTAAAAGCACAAAAACAGACATATGAACACTAAAGGAAGATAAGTGATGATAACAAAACCTGCTTGTGTGAATTCTACAAATCAATGCAGAGTAGTATTGTGTACAATCACAATATTGAGTATATACTGTACACATATGTATGTGTGTGTGTGTACATATGTTTATATACAGTGGGGAAAATAAGTATTTGATACACTGCCGATTTTGCAATTTTTCCCACCAACAAAGAATGGAGAGGTCTGTAATTTTTATTGTAGGTACACTTCAACTGTGAGAGACAGAATCTAAAAGTGAAAACCTGAAAATCACATTGTATGATTTGTACATAATTAAATTGCATTTTATTGCATGAAATAAGTATCGGATCACCTTCCAACCAGCAAGAATTCTGGATCTCACAGACCTGTTAGTTTTTCTTTAAGAAGCCCTCCTAGTCTGCACTCATTACCTGTATTATTGCACCTGTTTGAACTCGTTACCTGTATAAAAGACACCTGTCCACACACCCAATTAATCACACTCCAACCTTTCCACCAGACCAAGACCAAAAAGCTGCCTAAGGACATCAGGGATAAATTTGTAGACCTGCACAAGGCTGGGATGGGCTACATGACAATAGGCAAGCAGTTTGGTGAGAAGGCAACAACTGTTGACACAATCATTAATAAATGAAAGAAATATAAGATGACTGTCAATCTTCCTCGTTCTGGGGCTCCATGCAATATCTCGTCTTGTGGGGTAAGGATGATTCTGAGAAAGGTCAGGAATCAGCCCAGAACTACAGGGGAGGACCTGGTCAATGACCAGAAGAGAGCTGGGACCACAGTCTCAAACATTACCGTTAGTAACACACTACGCCGTCATGGATTAAAATCCTGCAGAACACGCAAGGTCCCCTGCTCACGCCAGCACATGTCCAGGCCATTTGAAGTTCACCAATGACCATTTGGATGATCCAGAGGAGGCAAGGGAGAAGGCCATTTGTTCAGATGAGACCAAAATAGAACTTTTTGGTATCATTTCCACTCGCCGTGTTTGGAGGAAGAAGACGGATGAGTACAACCCCAAGAACACCGTCCCAACCATGAAGCATGGTGGCGGAAACAACATACTTTGGCGGTACTTTTCTGCAAAGAGGACAGGATGGCTGCACCATATTGAAGGAAGGATGGATGGGGTCATACAGTACAGACCAAAAGTTTGGACACACCTTCTCATTTAAAGATTTTTCCGTATTTTCATGACTATGAAAATTGTACATTCACACTGAAGGCATCAAAACCATGAATTAACTCATGCGGAATTATATACTTAACAAAAAAGTGTGAAACAACTGAAAATATGTCTTATATTCTAGGTTCTTCAAAGTAGCCACCTTTTGCTTTGATGACTGCTTTGCACACTCTTGGCATTCTCTTGATGAGCTTCAAGAGGTAGTCACCGGAAATGGTCTTCGAACAATCTTGAAGGAGTTCCCAGAGATGCTTAGCACTTGCTGGCCCTTTTGCCTTCACTCTGCGGTCCAGCTCACCCCAAACCATCTCGATTGGGTTCAGGTCTGGTGACTGTGGAGGCCAGGTCATCTGGCGTAGCACCCCATCACTCTTCATCTTGGTCAAATAGCCCTTACACAGCCTGGAGGTGTGTTTGGGGTCATTGTCCTGTTGAAAAATAAATGATGGTCCAACTAAACGCAAACCGGATGGAATAGCATGCCGCTGCAAGATGCTGTGGTAGCCATGCTGGTTCAGTATGCTTTAAATTTTTAATAATTCCCCAACAGTGTTACCAGCAAAGCACCCCCACACCATCACTCCTCCTCCTCCATGCTTCAACCAGGCATGTAGAGTCCATCCGTTCACCTTTTCTGCGTCGCACAAAGACACGGTGGTTGGAACCAAAGATCTCAAATTTGGACTCATCAGACTAAAGCACAGATTTCAACTGGTCTAATGTCCATTCCTTGTGTTCTTTAGCCCAAACAAGTCTCTTCTGCTTGTTGCCTGTCTTTAGCAGTGATTTCCTAGCAGCTATTTTACCATGAAGGCCTGCTGCACAAAGTCTCCTCTTAACAGTTGTTGAAGAGATGTGTCTGCTGCTAGAACTCTATGTGGCATTGACCTGGTCTCTACTCTGAGCTGCTGTTAACCTGCAATTTCTGAGGCTGGTGACTCGGATAAACTTATCCTCAGAAGCAGAGGTGACTCTTGGTCTTCCTTTCCTGGGGCGGTCCTCATGTGAACCAGTTTCTTTGTAGCGCTTGATGGTTTTTGCAACTGCACTTGGGGACACATTCAAAGTTTGCCCAATTTTTCGGACTGACTGACCTTCATTTCTTAAAGTAATGATGGCCACTCGTTTTTCTTTACTTAGCTGCTTTTTTCTTGCCATAATACAAATTCTAACAGTCTATTCAGTAGGACTATCAGCTGTGTATCCACCAGACTTCTGCACAACACAACTGATGGTCCCAACCCCATTTATAAGGCAAGAAATCCCACTTATTAAACCTGACAGGGCACACCTGTGAAGTGAAAACCATTTCCGGTGACTACCTCTTGAAGCTCATCAAGAGAATTCCAAGAGTGTGCAAAGCAGTCATCAAAGCAAAAGGTGGCTACTTTGAAGAACCTAGAATATAAGACATATTTTCAGTTGTTTCACACTTTTTTGTTAAGTATATAATTCCACATGTGTTAATTCATAATTTTGATGCCTTCGGTGTGAATGTACAATTTTCAAAGTCGTGAAAATACAGAAAAAGCTTTAAATGAGGTGTGTCCAAACTTTTGGTCTGTACTGTATATCGCCAGATTTTGGCCAAAAACATCCTTCCCTCAGTAAGAGCATTGAAGATGGGTCGTGGCTGGGTTTTCCATCATGATAATGACCCTAAATACACAGCCAGGGTAACTAAGGAGTGGCTCCGTAAGAAGCATTTCAAAGTCCTGGAGTGGCCTTGCCAGTCTCCAGACCTGAACCCAATAGAAAATCTTTGGAAGGAGCTGAAACTCAATGTTGCCAAGCGACAGCCCTGAAAAGTGAAATATCTAAGATCTATATGGAGGAGTCGGTCAAAATCCCTGATGCAGTGTGTGCAAACGTGGCCAAGAACTACAGGAAACGTCTGACCTCTGTGATTGCAAACAAAGGTTCCAGTACCAAATATTAAGTTTTGCTTTTCTATTGCATAAAATACTTATTTCATGCAATAAAATGGTAATTAATTATGTAAAAATCAAATAATGTGATTCTCTGGATTGTTTTTAAGATTCCGTCTCACAGTTGAAGTGTACCTACGATAAAAATGACAGACCTCTCCATTCTTTGTAGGTGAGAAAACTTGCAAAATTGGCAGTGTATCAAATACTTATTTACCCCACTGTACAAGCCGGCCAAACTCATCAGTCTCATATATGCCTATGGGGCTTTTGAGTTCAGGTCAGTGGAATGGAAGCCAGCCTGGAAATTGTGAAACCAGCCATATCTGTGTGGGTGTTCATCAATGTATTGCACAGGGTGCCAAAATTGGAGACTGTTCAGCCAGGTTGTCTGTGGTCCCCATGATCATTAAAAATTGTTTTATAAAGAGGCAGTGTGATCTAATTTGAGTGATGGTAAAACTAGCAGTGGTAACTCACAATATCGCATGGAGATCTACAATGATTGTACAACCCTATAATACTTGTGAGTATTGTTGTGGTGAAATTTGGCCATAATAATATCGAGTAAAGTCTGTGAAATATTACAGAGAAGTTTTAGAAGCACAAAAAGGGTGAATGTTCTTTGGAAGTATAACATACGGAAATAAAAATCCAATTATTGTTTAACTTCTATGTCATTAGAATTAGTAAAACCGCGTGTGGAGGAGATTGTTGCGACAGAAGAGACACCAGATCCCGGGGAAATTCCAATAGAGGAGGAACCAGAAGGTGCTACAGAACAATGTCAGAAGGCAGCGAAAGCTGGAAAACTGCTATAACCTGTAATGCGTGTTTCTGAACTTATTAAGGGGCTCGTCGGCTCTCCTGACTTATATAATGCTCATATTCTGAATTAAATAACGATTCTGCATCTCATCGTGCTGTTCCCCTGTGATCCCTCAATAAATGTATGAACAAATTGACATCTATGTGGTATTTCTCTTGTCACTGTCCAATCTGTGGTGATTGCGTCATACTATGTAGCACCACATCCTATTAAGGCCACGTTCACACATTCAGTATTTGGTCAGTATTTTACATCAGTATTTGTAAGCCAAAACCATATGTGGGTGATAAATACAGAAGTGGTGACGTGTTTCTATTATACTATTTCTCTGATTGTTCCACTCCTGGTTTTGGCTTACAAATACTGATGTAAAATACTGACCAAACACTGAACGTGTGAACGTGGCCTTATAAAGAGAATGGTAACATTCAGTTGAATGGATAACTTTCCAGGAGGAATAACAGAGCCCATACAGAGTTAAAAAAAAAGATGTCTCAAATTTGTTATTTCATAGGGAATGCAAATATCAACTAACTAGACATGTCAGGGAAGCTGACGGATCCTATGTGCTGTTACCGCTTACCATTATAGCAAGGGTCCAATTTACTATAAGCTGAAGTACTCTCCCAGAATGAAGGCTATGGTACTCGTCTGGAATATCAGAACGCTCTGTCTCTGCCTCCTTCTTTGATAGGAAATTGTTATATAAAATTAGATAGTTTTTCATTTCTTGCTTCCTGATCTCTGTGATCGGCTTCTTTTTATTTTGTCTCTTTAAGGATTTCTTGATCTCTCTCTTCACATTAAATATAATATAAAAAATAGCTAATGCTACCAGTTCTAAAAATGAAGTTGTATTAATATTGTATTAATAGTATTAAATTACTAATAAAGAAGAAGAAACTAATATACCTTAAAGGGGCTGGTCACTTTATTGTTATTTTAATGAATATGTTGGAGGACATGACTTTGTGGCAGTCTTATATATACAGGTTCTCTTTCTTCCTCATAGACTGCACGGGTCTACTGTCCATAAAATGTCTTCTGGTGGAGAAGCAGTGACCAGACCTGTCCATCAACCTCCTCCAATTGGAAGCAGCTTTCATATGCACAGTTTTTCAATTGGAGGAGGCAGATGGACAGGTCGGGTCACTGCTCCTCCATCATCAGCCATTTTGAGACCAGTAGATCTGTACAGTCTGTGTGGAAAGCTGCAGTAACATGCGGATGTGCTTCACAAAGGAGGAGAACATGTAATACTTATATATTAGTAAGTGCGACAAAATCATGTCCCCAAGATCCTTAAAAAATAAATAATATGCACACCCTTTTTAAGTAGGTAATAATGCTGGAACATCTTTTCATTGAACTCTACTTTGTTATTCCTCTTGGAAATGTATTAATACATTGGCAACTGGACAGCACCATTCTCTTAGTCAATAGAGTGTGTTCATAGTGTGGACGATGGCAGACGCTGCAGGGAAATTCTCTATTGACAAGGGTTATCATGAGGGACAGCACAATGCAGGGCTTTAGGAAAGGGCTTTCCAGTATTGTCATTTTGCAAGGAATGTAAGTATTTATTAAGACCAACCTGTTGGGAGAAATGACAGATCCTCCACGAATATCATGTGATTTAAAGTGAATGCTATGTACAGGCAGTCTGCGACTTACAAACATAAAATTTATGAATGACACCTAGATATGAACGTTGGATGTTCAAAAAAAAAAACAAAAACCTAATATCTCACCTCTGACCTCACTGACGGATTTCTGGTCCTCTTCTTTCTGCCGTTGAGCACCTGGATATCCTGCCTCATTATAGACCAGTACTGCTGGATGCATCCTGGCTGGAACTCACTGCGGGTAATAAGGTCAAGTCGTCATCACAACCTTATGACGTGCAGTATACTCTGGCCGGGACACAGCCAAAAGCCCTGGCCTATAGTGAAGAGGCTGGAGATGTGACACACCGATGATGGAGGGAAAAGGACCAGACGGTCAGGTGAGTATTGGCTAAACAAATATCTAAGAATCACCTCTCTGGCCTCCTAGTTGCTCACTGCACGGTCCTCTTCTTTCCGCTGTCCAGGCCTCAAAGACCTTATGACGCTTAGTACCCTCTGAGGCCTTAACGTGGCCGAAAGTCCTGGTCTATGGTGAAGACGCCGGAGATGCGGAGCACAAAAGTGGAAAGAAGAGGCCAAATGGCCCTGTTCCAACTTACATACATATCTTGGTTATGAGTAAAGCTGCAGAATGTATGTAGTTCGTAACCTGGGGATTGCCTGTAGTCAATTAATATATTGTTGGTTCTTCCAGAAACAAAGCCACTCATGTCCGATGACTACATTTGATATGCCTCATTTACATTGAGATGAATAGGGCTGGGCTGCAACCAACTGACAAGAGCGTTGTTGTTTATAGAAACAAAATTATTATTTTCTATTGGCATAGATGTGTTTTTATAGTGACTGTAGTTCCATAAACCCTTCATATTCATTGTTTCTCACACTTTGGACCCTTTTTTTAAATTTTGTATAACCCCTTTAGTATTAAAAACTACACAGATATTTAGGATGTTGTTCTCACGTTTAACTTGGAAGAAATGACTGATTGTATTATTCTTTTTTACACTGTTCAATAAACCAGACTTGGATGGAATTTGTTTGTTCTTCTCCTGTAGTAGAAACAGGATTTACCAGCCGTATTAATCCCATAATCCTATTATATCCAATTACCAGTCTGGTTCCAGCTACAAAATGCAGCTCAAGTTTAACAGGTCTTCAGGCCGTGGTTATTATAACTGTGGAAGCTGCGTAGGGATGCAAGATGTTCTGCAGATATGTAGAGGGTCTGACATGTTCCTCATTCTCAGCAATGAATCCTGATGAAGGAGATATACAGCTGGCTTTATGCAATGCAGTATCTGATAAATACTTATGTGCACTAGATGTTTCCTAAATATACTGATGACCTGTGCATCGGCTAGGTCATCGGTATCTGATCGGAAGGGTTTGACACCCAGAACTTCCACCAATCAGCTATTTTCCATCTCTGGTGGTGACCAGATGTAAACACACGGAACAGTGCTGCACTGCACAGCTTCATTCGCTGTGTAGTGTTCTCTGCCAAGTACTGCAGATCAGCTCCTATTTTTTTGAGCTGCTCTGTAGTACCTGGAAGTGGCCACTACACACTGAGTGGAGCTGCACAGTGCATCTTGTTTCCTTGTGTTTACATCCAGATACTACAGGAGCTTGTAAAAGCTAATCATAGGGCATGAAGGGTGTCCGACCCATACCAATCAGATACAGATCACCTATCCTACAGATGGGTTTTCAAGGTATTATATGACCACAAAACCTCTTTTAACTGGTTAAACACACACCATTACAATGATTCCTACCACTTGTACTGATAATGTGTAAGTACTGTATTCGGTAAAAACAGAAATCTACAGAGTAAAGAAATCCGAACAGTGTAAGGGGTACACATCACTCCGTATCAGTGGTACACAGGAGGAAAACCACCCTGTATTAAGTAAGAGAAAATGATCGGGCACTTCTTGATGGTACTGAAGAAAACAATCTTTAATGGTGCAATCCAGAAAAATAACGTTCTGAAACGTTATTTTTCTGGATTGCACCATTAAAGATTGTTTTCATCAATACCAACAAGGAGTGCCAAATCTTTTTCTCCTACAGAAATCAGAACAACACTCAGTTATCTCCAGAAGTCCAATAGACAATGGATAGTACAGAGGAGAATATGCTCATCATGCACTCCAGCAGAGATTGGAGCAAAATGCTGATTGCTGTTATTAACCCCAAGCGGATTTGTCAACAACACATGAATACTTGGTCAATCGCTTGGATTGACCAAGTATTCATGTGTCTACCATGAGGATGTTAAAGGGAATCTCTCACCACACTTGAGATATCTACCGTATTGCTATGGACATACAGGTTGTAGACTGATGAAAAGGTCATCCTTGTATGTCTCATATCAGATGTCTTGTTGTTGAAAAATCAGCTTTTATCCGATTATGTAAATGAGTTTTTCCAGGCTTAGGGGAAGGATGTCACCTTGAAGATAACTCTGCTTCCGCACTCCCATTATCATATCATGACTCTCCCAGAAGAAGGCACTTTTAGCTGAAACGCGCGTTGGGTTGTGGCACCGCTTTTCATGTAACCATTTACAATTGTTGATGCTATCTACAATTTGGTATGTGCTTATGCTAGTATGTGTGCTTGGGATGTCAGTGTTTATGCTTCACTGATTTTGGACAATTAGATACAATTGGTGACCTGACTATATATGGAAGACGCTACACTCTGAATTCCCAAGTTACTGCTACTCTTATAATATATATGCTAATAATTTACCTCTCTTGTTGCGGTGCCACACTTTGGTCGTTCCCTGTCATCACCCTTTTTATATTCTTTATGTTTGTACTATCTTTTTAACTGTAGAAATAAAGCTTATATTTTTTAACTTTATAAAGTGGTTCTTGAGTGCAATTTTTGTGTATGCTCTCTCATGCCTTTTGCACTGAACTTTTGCATACAATCCTCTTACTTACACAGTGGTTACATTAATTCCCTTTGACATGTACTGTGTATATTAACCCTTATAGGATTTATCCCATTATCATATGTGTCGCCTCCCACAGCGTCACTCTGTGCCTGCGACATCAGGTGCTCGTCCGGAAATCTCGCACCTACACATTCCATCTCTTAGCGTTCCTTTCCAGTGTTCCGCCCTCCTATGGGAATAGGCTTCACTTTCCTTCTACGCAGGTGCTGGCGAGTCACTGATACGTGTTTACTGCAAGGTTTCTGCGCCAAAGAACACTGGGAGCGGAAGTACCAGTGACTCGCAGGCATCTGCGCAGTAGGAACGTGAAGCCTATGTCCACAGAAGGGTGGAACACTGAGGAGAAACAACGAGAGATGGAATGCGCAGGTGCAAAATTTCCAGTCAAGCACCTGATATCACAGGGACAGAGTGACGCTGTGCATGTGATACATAGGATAATGAAGTGTGGAGGCAGAGTTATCTTCAAGGCAGCGTACTCCCCAGAGCTTGAAAGAGGTAATTTAAATAGTGGTAAAAGTTGATGTATCCACAAGACATCTGATATGAGGCATACAGGGATGACTTTTTTTTCAGCAGTCTATAACCTGTATGCCCATATTAAAAGGTTAGATAGCTCAAGTGTGGAGACAGATTGTCTTTAATGAGTCGCTACCAAGCTCTTCTGACGGTAGCTTTTCTCCAGTGGGTCCTAAAAGATTGAAATCCAGCATGCCAATCCTTCATTCACTCTACATTTGCAGTTGTTTTACAGTGCCGACAACCCCATATACATTTGTTGGCTGATCCTACAAAAATTATCAGGTTTGGGCAAAGATCCTTAAGGCCCCGTCACACTTAGCGACGCTGCAACGATCCCGACAACGATACGACCTGTCAGGGATCGTTGCTGCGTCGCTATGTGGTCGCTGGTGAGCTGTCAAACAGGCAGGCTCACCAACGATCAGGGGAGCAGCGACATCGTGGAAAGAATCTTTCCACGATGTCCTGCTCCTGGTTACGAGCCTGCTGAAGCAGGAGCAGGCTGGTAACTATGGTAAACATCGGGTTACTAGGGGCACACGCGCACCTAGTAACCCGTTGTTTATCATGGTTACCACTCTGCTACAGTGAGCGGGAGGTTACCGCTCACTTTAGCAGGCTCGTAACCATGATAAACAACGGGTTACTAGGTGCGCGTGTGCCCCTAGTAACCCGATGTTTATCATGGTTACCAGCCTGATCGCTGCTCCCGCTGGTCACACACAACGATGTGTGCTGACCAGCGGGAGAGCAACGACCAAAAAATGGTCCAGGACACTTTGCAGCGATCAGCGACCTCACAGCAGGGGCCTGATCGTTGCAAAGTGTCACACATAGCGACATCGCTGGTGAGGTCGCTGTTGCGTAACCAAAACCGTGACACAGCAGCGATCTCGCTATGTGAGACGGGGGCTTTAAATGTGTGTCAGCATCTTATAACTGCGTTGTATTGTGTTTTTACACTATTTCAACTACTGAACAAACTTTTACTTTCATATGCCCCAAAATTACCTTGTCAAGCAAGCGAGACTGACTTCAAATTGATTCAATATGTTGGAGCTGGTACAAATTAGCTAGCCTTCAATTAAACCAGCAGTTGACTTATGCAAAAGTTCCAAATATTCAATCCCAAAAAAATTCTTTCATGGAATGCTACAAACTTCCCTTCAAAATGTTTAATTAGTAGGAAATTACTTAGAATTTATGATGTACGACAGATCACTTCTGTACTATATGGTGCCAGTTTCTAGTATCACTCTTCATTGTCTGATTCATTAATACGAGTCCTTTAGCAAACATTTATTCTTAGTAGGTGTGTGCCATCAATAGATTGTTAAAGAACACGTGCTCCGGGCAAAGTTAAACAGCAGACTAATTGCTACTTAAAAGCTGAGTCAACAGGCACATTTCCTACCAGTTGACCAATTAAAGCTTAATTGCTTATGAGCAACCCAGATTGGGATTTGCTCATTTCATGCCCATGTGCTCTTCAAAATGAATGAAAGGGTTATTTTGATTACAAGAATTTTATTACCTATCTACAGGCTATGTGATGGCTTCTAGATAAGTGAAGATCCAATTACTAAGACTCTCACAGATTGCCAGAAAGGGGACTTTTTGTGCCATCTGAATGGAATGGCAGTGTTCATGCTTGACCGCTACACCATTCATTCTCTATGGGACTGCTGGAGAAAGAAGATGAACGCTGTGAGGGTTTGATTGCTAAACCCCCCCTCTGAATGCCACCGAGCTCCACATCTGCACACTAACTGCTGTTCGAGGCTCACAAACAAAATTCTTGGCTATCTTTGTCAGTCTTCTTTGGGATAGGTGATGATAACTTATTATCAACGTAAACACCCCACCGGAATTGATATTAGCCTAAGTTGATAAAGACAGATGACCTCAACCAAAACAATTATTCAGTGGGGGTAATCAATCAATGGATGATCGCTGTAGTCTACCGATGACATAGTGTCATTATCTGAGAATATTTTATATATTCCATGAAAGAATGTCCATAGAACATTCCCAGATTATTGAAAGATTGTCCCTTGTCCAGTGCCATTGAACATATATGGCCAGTTTGAACAACTGTAAAGAACCAGTAAACATTAGACAAAAGTTATCTGAACCTGGTTACTTTAACTGGTTCAGCAAACAATCTAATGTGTATGAAGGGTTTACAAGTCTTACCCAACATACGATATCAGGAAAGAAAAGTACTTGGACGTTGGAATATCAACAGCTGATCTTTTTGTTCAGTGGGAAGATAATCCATTGAAAGTGGAGTCATGGCTGAATCGAGCATTCCCGTATATGGGGGGAGTCATGGGAGAATGCTATCGACCAAAGAATCATTCAGCCAACAGCTATCTAATGTGTATGGCCAGCTTATCAGGCAATTAACATGGACTAAAATATTCAGCAACATTCACACATAGTGGCAGTGGTGAGTTGTTGTTTTTTCCCACAATCGCGGTATAACCTCTGCATTTTTGCTTGCAACGTGTGAACACAGCCTTACGCTACATCTGTGTAACAATCGTTTAGCAGACGTTCATTTGTTCAGCCCTCAATCTATTTCTAGCCACTGTGTTTGGCCATCTTCACACTTTGTTAGAGACACAGAAAGAGCTGCTTCGTTAAATGCCAGGAAATAGAATGTAGAGACCCCACATGTAGAAATAAGGGAAGGATGGAAATGAAAATCTTATGCGTCTACATAAAGTTCACAATCAACAGTGGAAATGGATATAAATTGGGATTGGATTTAATGGGTATAAATGTTTAGCAGGGAGTCAGAAGAACACTGGAAGAGTTGAAGAGTCTAAATCCAGACTAAGGGGAGGAGTTATGAAGAAATTGTAATCCATACAGTTGGTGCAAGGAGATGGACAAATGAGAGATTTCCACAGCTTGAGGCCTAATAGTGTCGGTAGTCAGACACCGTCATCTGCTGGTCAAATATTCTAGGACAAGAGAAAGTAGCAAGAACTGCAACAGCAGGAACTGAAAAGTGAAGTGCATGTTCCCTCAGGGAAGAGATTGGAGGGGTAACCAGGTCAAGTGATAGCTGTTGCGCAGTTAGTAATTGTAAAAGGCCCAGGAGGGCACTGAAGGGGAGGAGACAACGCCTGGACCAGTAGCAGGACGGACGTGCGGTGCAGCGGAGTTGGGTAAAGCCGCCATTATGAGTAACCAGATCCGAGTGAGTAACCGAATGACAAGAATCAAGTGACCAGACCGGAGTGAAGATTTGAGTGAACAGACCCAAGTGAAGAGTCGAATAACCAGAATCAGGGGCGAGTGATCAGATCTGGGTAGCCGAAACCAGAGATGAGAGACCAGAGCTAAGAGATCTGAGTTGAAGGAGCAGAGCCAGAGTCAAGAGCGACGACCAGGCCATTGAAGAGGGACGTTCGCTTTAGCTGTGACATCCGGTGTAGACATATGGTACTCAGGGGACTGGGCCCTTGCTTCAGGGGACGAAGGTGGCCAGCATAACGGGTGTGACTCAGTGATAAGGGACTTGTGGTCTAACGGCATGGAACATTAGAATAGAACAATAGTGTGGGATTACAATTGTGTTGATATTCTGTATAGCCGCATTGTTGTATTCTATTGTACAATAAGTTACTGTTCTTCCACCATTTGCTTTACTCTTTATATTGTGCCATAGGCCCCACTTGTCCTTGTGTTAATCAAATAAATATTTGTTTGTTAAGTTACCCCTGTATCCTAATCCTCTATGCTGTTGCATCCGTGTACCTATTTTACATTTGGCATAGTCGGCAGGATGCAATAAGTGAGCACAGAGATGGTGGATCAGTTGGTAACTGAGGCCACAAGGGGGCAGTCTCCCCCTCAGAGCTTTTCTCAGCAACATACCTGTAACGGGCAGGGTAGTGGAACCACCAAGCCGTGAACTAAGAAGAACCTGGAGGGGTGTGACTAGAACCTTCCAATGGTTGCAATGGTTCATGTATTGGCCTGAACAAGTGGTGGAAGAAGCTTGTCGGAATTGCCATCAGTGTGAATTGGCTAAGCCTCCATAACCGAGGGCACTGTCACGCCAGGTGTAAGTGCAACACAGAGGAAAAAGGGAGAGGTAGCCCAAACACCAGGGAAAGGGGGAAGTGGAGACCTTCTAGTTTGGTCTAGCGTCACCCTGTCTAAACTAACGTCCCTATATAGCCTTCTCAGCTATCGCCGATCACCCTATTTTCCCTAACGTAAGGCTACGGCTAGGGATGGAAGGAGATGAACAGTAGTCAACCTCCACTAAAACTCTAAAGACAACAAGCGTAGACAAAACAGGGGAAAATGGCTTAGCTTTAGATGAACTATAAATGTGCACACGGCCTCAAGCTCCAGAGAGGAAGAGGTACTGCTCCTGCTAAGCTTCACAAGCAGTAATGAATATAACCGGCGACGCCCTCTCAGACACACCAGGTATATATACACCCAGGCCAGAGAGCAAATTAGCAAGAGAGAGGTAGTCTCTCGGTCCTAAAGACAGCCTCCTATCTAAGCAGCTGTCTGCAATGCGCTCATAAATAAGCAGCATGTTCATTAATTTTGCGGAAGCGCAGCGGAAGCGCCGCCATTGACTTGCATTGAGACGCTGTGTACACGAGGATAATATGCGATTCAATGTGCGTATGGTACCCAGTTCTGGAGGAGAGAAGACTCTCATCCAGACCTGGGTACCATTCTACCTGTGAAAAAAAGAATAAAATAACAAATAAAGTTTATATTCACCTTTCCGACGGCTCTCTCTGCATGCCGGCAGCGCTGAAGGACCTTCGGTGACGTCACAGTCATGTGACCGCAGGCCCTTCACCGCTGTGTCTCGCGATATGCCGGCAGCCAGGAACCAGACAGGAACGAGCGCTGCAGCACACGCCGGGGCATCGAGGGTGAGTATAGCTTTATTTAAAACATTGTTTTACGGTCACACTATATAAATCCATGCTGTTTGCATGGATTTATATAGTGTGACCTAGTTGTCAAGCACTTTCTAAGTGATGCTAATCGCCTGGAAAGCGCTTGTCAATCTGCATGCGGAAACGCATGTGAATCCGCATGTGAATAAGCATGTATTCCGCATGCATTCTGCAGGAAAAACGCATGCACAATCTGCATGCGTTTTGTCTGCCAGGGAGATGCAGAAATGCTGCAGAAAATTTCCGCTTCATTTCTGTATGTCCTCGCCCGGAAAAACACGTAGGGAATTTGACACGCGTTTTTCGCACGTTTTTGAAGCGTTTTGCACATGCGGAATTGCTTTGCGTTTTTTAATGCATTGCGAAGGCAATTCCGCATGCGTAAATGCACAAATAATGAACATGCTGCGGAATTTTCCGCACATCAAAAGCACTGCGGAAATTGTGCATTGACATTGGGGACCATGAGGGAAGGATTACCAAGCGTTTTACAAGCATTTACGCTGCGAAAATTCTGCAGCAAAAATGCTTGAAAAACGCATCGTGGGCACGGACCCTTAGTGTGTGACAGCTGTCAATCATAAAAACCCAATATGAATCTGGTATCACTGTAATCGCACTGACCCGAAGAATAAAGTCATCTAATCACTTATACCACACGAGGAACAGCGTAAAAAAAACTCTAGGGTTAGGGTTGTGCTAGGGTTAGGGTTGTGTTAGGACTAGGGTTCGGCTTGGGCTAGGGTTGGGTTAGGGTTACGGTTGGGCTAGGGCTAGGGTTGAGTTTAGGGTTCTGCTAGTGTTAGGGTGGGCTAGGGTTGGGGTTCTGCTAGGGTTAGGGTTGGGTAAGGGTTGGGCTAAGGTTAGGGTTGGGCTAAGGTTAGGGTTGGGCTGGGGTTAGGATTGGGCTAGGGTTAGGGTTGGGGTTGTATTAGGGTTGGGGTTGGGATTTTTTCAAAAGTAAAGAAAAAAAAAAAGATGACGATATGGCAACCAGTGTTGAACGCAAGTGCTCGCTACTTGAGTTTGCATCGGGTGCTCGGGTATGCACTGAGTATCGCGGGTGTTTGAGTGACATGCTCAAGTCTCTGCCCCATATACTTCGCAGCCAAAAAAAACCTTGCTGGGATTGCCTGTCATGCACGAGCGATCCCCGCATGGTTTTTTTTGGGTGTCTAACAACCGTGAAACATGCGGGGCGGGGACTCGAACATGTCACTCGAGCACCCGTGATACATGGTGCATACCCGAGTACCTGATGCAAACTCAAGTAGCGAGCACTTGCGCTCAAGACTAATGACAACTTATTCAATATGATGACCTAATGTTATCAAATTCTGTCGTACCTCTGGGTTCAAAATGTACACTATACAACTTGATCAAATCCTTGAGGGGTCTAGTTTCCAAAATGGAGTAAATTGTGGGGGGTTTCCACTATTTAGGCACATCAGCGGCACCCAAAATGCGACAAGGTGTCTGCTCTTGATTCCAGACAATTTTGCGTTCAAAAAGTCACACAGTGCTCCTTCCCTTCTAAACCATGATGTGCACCCAAACAGTGTATCGAAGAAATTTTACCACTATCATGAAGTATAACATGTCATGAAAAAACTAACTCAGAATCAGTGGGATCCGTTGAAGCGTTCCAGAGTTATTACCTCATAAAGTGACAGTGGTCAGAATTCTAAAAATTGGCCTGGTCATTAACGTGCAAACCACCCTCGGGGGTAAAGGGGTTAAAATAAAAACCTTGAAAAGAAAGTTAAAAATTACAAGCAGAGCAATTTAAAGAAGGCGATTCCTAAACATATTGCACATTAAGTGAACTTTCACCCTTCCCAGTCAGTCCGCCGAACAAACAGTCATCTCATTTGTTTTAATAAGGTTTTGTCCAGACTAATAAAATAATTCAGCTGGCGTATTTGTCTATTTTTGGCTGCGTGCCCACTATGCGTTTTTCAAGCGTTTTTGCTGCGGAATTTCCGCAGTGAAAACGCTTAAAAAACACTTGGTAATACGTGCCCCATGTTCCCCAATGATAATCCGCATGTGTTGTGCACATGCTGCGGAAATTTCCGTTGCGGATTATCATTGCGGAAAAATACGCAGCATGTCCATTAATTTTGCGGACACTCAGCGTAATTGCCGCCATTGACTTGCATTGAAATGCTTAATATCCATGTCAGCACATTTGCACACACGGATATTAAGCGATTTTATGTGCGGATGGTACCCGTAACTGGAGAAGAGGAGACTCTCCTCCAGACTCGGGTACCATAGTATCTGTTAAAAAAAAGAATTTAAAATAAAAAATAAAGATTATACTTACCTTCCGGTGTCCCCCGGCCTCCTCAGCGATGCGTCCGGTCTCTTGTACAGCTTGCGGTGGTGTGAGGACCTGCCATGACGTCATTGAGTCATGTGACAGGTCACGCGACCGCTGACGTCGGCGGTCGCGTGACCTGTTACATGACTCAATGACGTCACCACAGGTCCTTCACACCACCGCGACCCATACAACAGACCGGACGCGGCGGAGAAAACACCGGGGGCCATCGGAAGGTAAGTATAATCTTTATTTTTTGCCATTCTTATTCTTTTCTTTTAATTATTACTTGGTCACACTATATAAATCCATGCCGGTTGCACGGATTTATATAGTGTGACCAAGTTGTCAAGCACTTTTCCAAGTGATGCTAAAATCGCTTAGTAAAGCGCTTGATAACCCGCATGCAGAAATGCATGCAAAAACACTTGACAAACGCTTCTACCTGGCGGGAAAAACGCATGTAAAATCCGCATGCGTTTTTCCTGCCAGGGAGAAGCGGAAAAAATATGCAGCATTTCCACATCGTGGGCACATAGCCTTTATCTATTTTGCTGTGGACCCTTTAAGTGGTTTTCACAGTTTGTAATGAATATGTTGTGAACGAGCTATAACAACACACAACAACCAGCTACAACATTATAACCACTTCCCTAATACTGGGTAGGTCGCCCTTGTGTCGCCAGAACAGCCCGGACTCATCAAGGCACAAACTGGAACAATTCCTGAGGAATGTTGGCAGTGTGACGGTGCCTTGCCCTGCAAGGACTGCTATTATAGATTACTGCTGCCATGAAGGGCAGTACTTGGTCTACAACAACGTTTGCGTAGGTGGTATTTGTCAAAGTAACATAAACCCACCGAAATACCAGGATCCAAGGTTTCCCAGCAGAATATTGGCCAGTGCATCACACTGTCTCTGCTAGCTTGCCATTTTCCAACATAAATTCCCCAAATAAGTGACACACATCTACCCAGCCATACATATGATCTTTATTGTTCCATTAACCAGATCTGCTGTGTAAGGGCTGCTCAGTGGTTAGAACTGTTACTTTGCAGCGCTGGGGTCGTGGGTTCAAATCCCACCAAAGACAACATCTGCAAGGAGTTTGTATGTTCTCCCCGTGTTTGTGTGACAAACTGATAGGGAATCTAGATTGTGAGCCCAAATGGGGAAAGCGATGATGAGTTCTGTAAAGTGTAGTGGAATTTATGGAGCTATATAAGTAAATAAAATGTGACATTTGAAGGTAATTTTGGAAGTTCACAGTGGTCAGCAGGACCAGACTGGACAGTATTTCAGCCCTGATATTTGAACTCACACACACCCATGCAGCTTCCCCTCCTCCAGATGAGACACCAAGACTACGTAATACCACCACATAGTGACAGAATAATGACATCATACTAATCACTAAAGGGGTATTACAAGAAGTAGTGTAGCCTGCTTAATCGTAATATACACACTATTAGGATTTGGCTCTGGATGCCAATTTCAGCAATTGTCACATGATGGCAAGAATGCAATTTGTGGTCACGTGGCGACTAGGGTCCCAGCCACTTTGCTCAATGTTCTATTCTAGTCAGCACATGTCTGCATGTATGCAAATCACATACTGACGATCAAGTGACAACTGATGTCTCACCCCCACCCCCACCTGACTCACGGGCCACATAATTAAAAAAAAAAAGATTCTGCTCAACTAACCCTGCTTCCCCTTCTGCTGCAGCCTCGGGCTCCTCTTCTGGCTTGTCTTGCAGAGGGCTGGCACAAGCAGCGTGATGACCTCACTGCATGACATTACATGTCATGGCGCTGCAAGGCAGTGCGGTGTCTCATGCGGGCCGCTGGCCTAAAATGGGCCGCCAGGTTGGAAGTAGTCTGTGGCATGGCGGAGTAAATGGCGGAGTGGGGAGCCGATGGCTCTCTGCTCCACAGCAACAGTTTACAGTATTGGCATCCTGGATAGATTGTAAGCTTGCGAGTAGGGACCTCACTCCTAATGTAGCTGTTTAAACTGTCTTACCTTGTATTGAATTTATTGTCTGTGCTTAATTGTAAAGTGCTGTGGAATATGTTGGCACTATATAAATAAAAATTATTATTATTATTATTTCTGAAGGACAACTGTCAGATGACCCGGCTGGTGTTTGTCACACTGAACTGTGTGGATCTGTGGCACGTATTATCCGCCTCCGATGTAGTCATCTGTACATAAAGTGCTAATTAGTCACAGCTCGTCACCATAGAATGCGGCTCGTGCACTATATGGGGCTGACGGAAGAAGCATATTAGCAGTGATCAGACATCAGGATTCATTTTAATATCAGACAAGAAATCTTTCAGAAAAGGATTATACAGCCCTTCTTAAACAGAAGTTCATAGTAAGTACACCACCTTAACCAGGTCTAAGAGATCTATCTACGTCTGGAGGAAAGAAGGTTTAATCATAATCACAGACGCGGATTCTTTACTGTAAGAGCAGTGAGACTATGGAACTCTCTGCCGCATGATGTTGTAATGAGTGATTCACTATTAAAATTTAAGAAGGGCATGGATGCCTTTCTTGAAAAGTATAATATTACAGGTTATAAATACTAGATTCCTTGATAGGGCGTTGATCCAGGGAACTAGTCTGATTGTCGTATGGAGTCGGGAAGGAATATTTTTCCCCAATGTGGAGCTTAGTGTTTGCCACAGGGTTTTTTTTTGCCTTCCTCTGGATCAACAAGTTAGGCTATGGGTTGAACTAGATGGACTTAGTCTTCCTTCAACCTTAAAAACTATGTTACTATGTTACTATTTTGCTTTTAAAAAACTATACTTAATTATCGCTGAAATTGGAACACCGAGAAGGAAAAGTTGTGGAACTATGGAAATCACGGGATGGATAGACATGGTAATGATATGTAAATGGTGAAAAAATGGACTGACATTTTTCAAAACATCTACTATATAATCGGCTTATCCCATCTGTCTGTTCGTCCAGGAAATCCCGCGTAGCTGATTGGTCCGGCCGTGGCCAATCAGCGACGTGGGATTTCAGAACAAGATGGCGGCCGTTAGCGGCTCATCTGCCGCACGGAGGTCAGCGGCGACGCAGCCGGGAGATGACCGGCGCTAGCCAGTCATCTCCCGGCTGCTCGCAGTGGAAGTACCCGCACAGGCAGCGCCGCTCCCCGGTCCTCACTAACATAGTACGCTGATTGGTCGCGGCCGCGACCAATCAGCGATATTGGCGCGAAATTTAAAACACCGCTGTCCTGAATTTAAAGTAGTGCACAACCCATTTAAACACTGCTTCGATGATTAGTCGCGCACGGTCGGCCGCATACATATTATAGATTACCCGATGCGTTAGAATCGGGCCACCATCTAGTTTCAATATATCAGGACAGCACAGTGGCTCAGTGGTTAGCATTGCAGCCTTGCAGCACTGGGGTCCTGGGTTCAAATCCCACCAAGGACAACATCTGCAAGGAGTTTGTATGTTCTCCCCATGTTTCCTCTGGGTTCTCCGGTTTCCTCCCTCACTCCAAAGACATACTTATAGGGAATCTAGATTGTTAGCCCCAATGGGGAAAGTGATGATAATGTCTGTAAAGCGCTGGGGAATTAATGGTGCTATATAAAGAAGTAAAATAAATAAATAAAATAAATTTAGTGTTGCTGTTGTCATACTGCCCCTCAGAATAAAGGTAACATGTCATTTACACAGCATGGTGAACACTGTAAAAAATAGAATACTGCTGTTGCTGGTTTATAGACATTCTCCATGCAGAAGAGTTAATAATAATTATTAATAAGCTATAGGCATTAAAAATAAGAGGAAAAAATAAAAAAATCTGATGAAATCGATCCAAGAGTTATTCTTGATGAAAATTGGGACAAGGGGCTAGGAAGTGATAGAAATAATGGCAGATTGGTTAACCCCTTTCCGATACCTCATGTACCATTACGTCATATAGAGGGGTTTATGGAGCGGGCTCAGGAGCGGAGTTCTGCAGCCGTCATCCACCTCTGGGCTCATACCCATATGTGAGAAAAAAAACGTCCTGTATTCTGGTCCAAAAAAAAACGGACAAGTGCCATGCGATTGCTATGCGATTTTTCACACCTAGCATCCGTATGCAATGCGTTTTTTTTCTCTGCAACTATTATTCTACAATCACTGACAGGATCATTTACAGAGTTCTATGTTACAAAATGGTAATGTATCCGCAAAAATCGGATGGCGTACGGATAGTCCGTGTGCCGTCCGTTTTTTTTTTCGCACCCATTGGCTTGCATTGGCGAGGCTCGTCCAATATACGCTGCCACACACAGCATGGTGCGATTTTTTTCTCAGTCCGATTTCAGCTGAGAAAAAAAATCGCAGATGAGATGTAACCCATTGAATAACATTGGTCAGAGTACAATCCGATCTTTTATCGGATTACACCCGTCCGTTTTTTTCGCATATGAGTATGAGCCCTCTGACAGATCTCTGGAGCTCGCTCTGATCGCTGCTGTTTAACTTCTTAAATGCTGCTGCAACTCTGACAGTGAAGTTTAAGTGGTGCGACCCTACACAAGGAATTTGTTTGGGTGCCCATTGGCTACCTTTCCACTAGATCATGGGGTGTTGATAGGTCGCCATGGGCTGGGGGTCTATTTAAGGCCCCTCTCCCTTCGCTGTCATCTTGGTTATTCCTGTGAAGGCCAGTTGACTGATAAAAGATATAACACATTAGGCACCAGAAATGTTGGTGCCCTCTGGTGCGCTGTATCGCCACAATGGAGTGAAGTAAAAAAAGGGAAAAAAAGGACTTTTATCTCCATTCCTGCCGCTATGTGACAGTTTATGAGGTCAAAAGTTGTAAAAGTTCCTTTCTCAATCTGAATGTTTGGCATCGATACAATAAAAGCACTTATCCTCACGTCCCGTGCCTGCGCTGCAGGGCTCATGTGCCATAACAACCGCGCGGGACCCCCGGAAACGGTGCCGGCACCGGGGGTGAATATAGGTGTTTGCATTTCATCAGCGCCAAACATTCAGATAGAGAAGAGATCATCCTAGTAGTGGACAACCCCTTTAAGCTTCCTGTAGGGACTAAAATAGTTAAAAAACATATACATATATATATAAAAGAAACCTCAGTCTGAATCATGCCTCTTTTCTCCAAGTATAAATAAAGAAATAAAGTAAGAATATTTGCCATTGCCACGCTGAAGAAGTCCGACGTATGAATATACAGAAACGTAGAGATCACAGCTCCCTGGAAGGAAAAATAAAAATGTTATGTCTGTTGGAAGAAGAGGAGGAAAAAATGAAAGCACTGAAAAAAATAAAGCTGGTGGTGGTGGAATGGGTTAATGTCACAGGACACGGCCTAGTGCAGAACTGCCATCATTACACAGCCGTCCATACTGGGGGATAGCACATCGCTGCAGAAACAACCAATCACAGCACGTCTGACATTCTACAACTTTTCTCAGACGGAAGAGAGCTGAATTCAGATTGGTTGCCATGGGCAACTGCTTCCCTTACCGACTCCTCTATTTTTTATTCGTTGGGTCCCGGCTTTTCTTAAACTAGTCGCCACTTTCTGACACCAAACAGCTGACGTGTGACGTCACCACGCCCCTTCCCCAAAGCCCCGGCTTCTGTGCGGGCACGTGAGGCTGAGCAGAGCGGGGCTGGCTGCTCCACCACAGATAGAAGGGGCGGGCCGTGACGTCATTCAGCCGCTGTCCCGCCCCCTTCAGCCTTTGCTCCTCGGCAGTCAGGCAGCTTCTACACAGGGGGCTGTGGAGGAAGCGGGGAGACGGGAGCTCACCCGGGAGGACGGGCCGAGCCACCATTCATTCATTGCGGAGCCGCCGTCTGACTAGGTGAGAGGTCGCCGGCCGGTGCGGTGTATCCGTGCTCCCGGGTACAGCGTCATTCCCGTGTGCCCCGTACTGCAGGCAGCGGCGCCGGCTCTGAGCCCGTGTAGTGGCCTCTGGGCCGGGCTGGACAGGTGCTGATGGGCGCACTGGCTGCTGTGACGTGGAGGAGCACAAAGTCCTGGTGTGGGACCCACAGGGCTCCCTGGGGTCTGTCCGGCATTACCTGTGTCCTGTGTGGGCTGGCGGTGCTGCTGTGTATGTGTTGGGTGTCTGCTGGGGGTTGTGGTACTTCCCCTGCCTCCATGCCGAGCGCAGGAAATCTATTGCCTTTTGATTTATTGTTTTTTTGTTTTTTTATTATGAGAGAATTATGTAACTGGCCCATCCTCAGCAACCAGCTAATGGCGAGGACTGGCTGCAGCGGTCACCTCCTCATCTGTACACAGCAGTTAGAGAGGATTACAGAACTTACTGTCATTGGCCCAAGGTGGGATAATTCACTAAAAACCCAAACCTTATCCTCACCCCCTGGACCCTCTACACCCTCAGGTCATCAACATCTGAAAAGGCTGTCACGTGACCACTGCAGCCAATCAGCTGCTACCGTTTGTATGCAGTGTTCACGTTCCATCCTGCCTAGTAGGTCAAAGTAGATGTTGATAGAGACCTCGACTTGTCTAATGGTTGTAGTGACCTCATCCATGGAGATGTGATGTCACACAGCCAGTTGTCATTATGGGGACGCTCCGGTTAGGCCTTATGCACACGGCCATTTTGTGGCTCAGTCTTGTATGGCCCCCGGTCTAGTGCAGGCCCTGTGCACATCTCTGATCATGTATGACGCTGTACACAGGTTTTTGTTGATGATACACATTCCACAGAAGAAAGCATAGAAATGTGGCTTTATTAGCCGCGGCTTGGGGTGTATCCTTCTGTAACGGCCGAACTATCACATGACTGCGTCCAATACGTTACATGGAACTGACCAGAAGTATAATATAAAGTCTGTCTATAACTGAAAGGTTGCACGGCCTTTAAAAACAAAAAAAAAACAAACCTTGAAAATCCCTTTAAGCTCTTTACTGTTCGCTTTATAGGGGATCTGCGACCAGTTTTTGCTTTTATTTTCTTCTGTTCCTGCTGCTCCCCTGCATCTTACAGGCTTGTTTTTTTTTAAATCCACTATATGGTTCCAGAGAGAAGGGTCTTTTTATTTAGTGCTAGTTTATTGGTCTGTACCCATGGGGGTAATAATGCAGTGCAGCCTAAAGACCCCCCCCCCCCCCCCAGAGAATCCTCTGAGCCACACCCCCTTGTAAAGATTCAGCACTAAATGAAAATCTCCTTATCTGTAACCGTGTGGTGGATATAAAAAAGCAAAAAAAAAAAACAAACCACAACTCTCAGGAGAGCAGCGGGAATAAAATGAGAGCAAAGCCCTCTTTAAGGGGGTTATCTGAGACTTTGCCTATTTTTTTTTCTTATTTGGCTAAGCACTTGTCAGCAGGCAGTTGCCAGCTACCTGCCTTTTCTGCCCGGCGCCGATCTCTTCTAGCTCACTGGGCACTGATCTTCCTCTTTTGGCTCTGCTGTGTCGATGAGGCTTCACTGCCGGTAATGGGGAGCCGGCTAAGCATGATATTGACGGTGATGCTCCGTTGTCAGAGAAGTAGCTGCTCTGTCCATGTAACATCACTGGAAGCCGCAGGATCGCCATCAGGAGTGGTGGGAGATTGGCGCCGGGCAGGCAGGTAGTTGGCAATCTACCTGCTTACTTTTCCATATTTGCATTATTGCTTTCCATCAGAGGTTCAGGTATTATAAAGGCTAAAATCCCACAGCCTGCAGCAGTGTTTGTGCTGACAGCTCCTCCAAGGCCCAGTTCACATTTGCACTATTGATGTCCAGTTGTCTTTTTATTGTTCATGAAAAAGACAAAGTTCTTCTGTTACGTAAGTGATGCACACAGGAGCACAAGTTCTGCTCACTGCGCTTCTTATAAAGACAGACACAACAATAACCACACAGACCCCATTATAGTGTACGGGGCTCTTCTGTGCCAAGTGCATCAGTTATGTAACAGAGCTACTGCAGATTTAACTTTTCTCTGTTGCTGGAGCAGCATAGTGACATCAATAACTCAGATGGAATGAGACCCTTCAGGATTAGCCCCTTTTCACAAGTCGGTGCGATCAGTCAGAATTTGATGGGACCCATGTAAAAACGGATCTGTCATGAACTGAAGTCATGGCAAAGCTTGAGCATAGCCCGAGGCTGGCATCACACACTGCTGTACGGTGCCACTGGGGCAAATATGAAACCTTTCCTCTACAACAGTGATTTTCAGTATGATGTGACGCGCCCCCTGGGCCATATTCTTTAGTGGGAATATCCGGAGCCGGATCAGATGGGGGTTGTAGTCTTCCGAGTGGCTGTGACCCGGTCCGTGCCCAGGGTGTCAAACTCAGTTGTATGTGGCAGTCCTACAGATGTTATAAGTTCTTAATGTCGACTACGCCACCCGTTGTGTTGCGGTCACTATGGCCGCCGCTGCAGCAGGGTCCGCTGAGGCTGATGGTGTAGGTGCAGCTTTTGGTGGTATAACCCCCAACGGGTGGGGTATAGCCTCAGGGGGTCAGGTGCAGAGGATGGGGGTTGTGGTGGTGCAGCATAGGTGTTAAAGGAAGACCGAGTCGGGTTGTGCAGTTTTAGGGTATTTACTCACTGCTGATGTTCCGGTCACTCCAGCTTCAAGTGACCTCCCGAGCCGTGCTGCGTCCACCAGGTCCTGGATCCAGCCAACCCCCAAGCGAGTCCGGAGCGTGACCCTGAGCTCTCCTTCTGTCCTTTCTCTGGCCGTCCCCACTAGTGATCCACCCAGGTCCAGCTCCCTCGGGCCTTCTGTTGGGTGACCCTTGGCCTTGGGTTCCCTGACCCTCCGCGTGGTATGCCTTCGTGGTGGATGTGGTGGGTGGCCGTGGCAGACGCTGCCCACGGCCTCCGGTCTCTGGCTGGGGTGTGTTTTTGCCCCCCACCAGCTTGGGTTCCGGTACCCTAATGCCGGCTCTTCACCCGTTGTTTGAATTTGGGGTCTTAGAGTCCTCTCTTCTGCTTCCCCCTCTGGGTCTCTCTTTCTTTCTCCTCTCTCTCTCTGGATCTGCTCTGCTCCTCTTCCTGTGACTCCTCTGCAAAGGCTGACAGACTGACCCTGATCTATGATGGTGCCCACCTTATATACACCCTCTATGTGTGAGCTCAGGTGACCAGCACCCAATGAGCTCCTATCTTTACCCAGGCTGCTCCCCCTATCTGCCCCTACACTACTTGGGATGTACCACCCCCCTCCCACTCCAGCCAGGAACAGACTCGGTCGTACCTGCACATTTCTAAGTGGGAGTACCGTCGGCCTGTTCCTCGGAAATGGGATGTGTGTAGTGCATGCAGCCTACCGAGCTCAGTTCCACACTCCATCCTTACCCGGGAGTGGAATATCACACCTCTGGGTTGAGGTGCAATACCCCTGTAGCAGCCGAATCCTCAGGGTGCTACAGATGCATGCAGCTTACACTCTGCAATGTGTGAGCCCGGCCTGAGACCTAAAGCTTTGATAAATGTGGCTCACTGGAGCCACAAAGTTAGTTAGTTAGAATAACACTGGTCGTATTAGACCGCCAATTCCACCAGAATCTATCAAAGACTTGTGGCTGGTAGCCAGAAGTGCCCCAATGTCTTCTGTCATGGTGGGAAAGAGAGATCGCCTGTGTAGTTCTTCAATGTCCTTTCTTCCCTTGGAGGAAAGCTCTGTCAGAGGGGTCTAATGACAACTGATGGAAGGTATTGAACAAAGCTCATTTACTTCCAGGCAATGTGTGACTGCAGAGTGAATAACCCCAGGCCTGCACAGTGCTGTGCTAGTAATCCGTGTGGCAGTGTGCATGCTGCCATAAAGTCTTCCATAAGGCACCATATGTACATGCTTCTAGGGAAGAGTTCTGTGTACATGTCATCACACTGCTCAGATTCAGAAAGCTGCAGGGCTTGCTGAAAACCTCCTCGGGGGTGGACAACCTTTTTAAGAAATCTGAGGCATGCCGATATACATAAGTTCCTCTGTTCTTCTATCACACCTTTGTACAAAAGTAACTATAGAATGACTGTGTGCATGAGGCCTTAGGTTGGCTTCACACAAACCATAGAATTGTTGTAACATGCGGATATATCTGACTGTACTGATAAATCTTCCATTCCAGCTATTCTAATATTTTACCTTCGTTGCCACATTGTAACAAGTGGAGACTAAACCTTCTGCTGTGGTCATTATTAGAACAGAAGCACAAAAGAACTGGGATGTTATTTAATGTGCAGAGTGGCAGCCAGTGTCTGTGCCACATGCTGGCACTACAGGGTTGAGTCTGGCAGGATATCCCCTCGGCACAATTTTTTAGACCAGGTCAGATTAATGGGTTTCTGTTATACCAGCTGTGATTCCGCCTATTTGTTTGCCCACAAGTGTGGGTGAAGCTTCCGGAGTGCAGCTGTTTCATCCCTGTATAGCACATGGTATGGAAAGCAGCATGGGGATTTGCATTGGTTGCACTTGTCCTACCTCTAAGGAAGCAGGGAGCTCTCACCTGGCAGATATTCAGTGAACCAAATGGATTTGTAAAAATCCTGACATCACACACTGTAGCACAGAGCCGAGTGTCTCCCAGGACTGTTGAGATATGCGAAATTTAAAGCTCATCTGTCAGCCGGATTGAGCCAGGTGGGCGCTGTTACGCTCAGTAAAATGATACCTTTGTTGATGAAATCCATCCTATGGTTATTTAATAATCTTTATTTTAATTTCTGACATGAGATGCTACTGCGCAAGTGTGGCCGGCGGTGCCATATTGCTCCAGCAAAATGGCATGTGTGCACTAGCATCTATCTCTTGCCGATAGATGCTACTGCTTAAGTGCTGCTAGCGGTGCCATTTTGCTGGAGGATAAAGAAATTTACCTACAGCAATATGGCACCGCCGGCCGCGCTTGTGCAGTAGCATCTCTCGTCAACCTAGAGATGCTACTGCGCATGTGCGGGCGCTGGGGACCATTTTGATGCATGTAAATTTCAGGTTTGGCACACAAATTATACAGGCAGTATTTAAAATAGTAGGCAGGTCAGTGAAAGCACAGTGACCTGTCAGAAGGCAGACATAGGAATACATAATTGGAGCACCAGATAAAGTCCCTCCTCAAAGGCCGCCCTGAAGCACAAGCATCTCATTATGTCAGAAATGAAAGTTCATTTTATTCAATAGATCTTGGAATAATAATAATTTCCACAATTGGATGTGTTTAAATAAAATGTTCCCGTGCTGAGGTAATCTTATAAATGTTCCCCTGTGTAATGGCTGTGTCTGACCATGTACAGAACACTGTCTCATCATACCACATCTCCTGGGCAAGGGAGGAAGCAAAAGAGTATACAGACATTACAGCAGGGGATTGCAGCTGATTCTTTTTGTGAGGTAAAACATTGTTTAAAAACAGGCAGTGAAATGCTTTACCTCACAAAAAGAATCCGCTGCAATCTCCTTCAGTAATGTCTGTATACTCTTTTGCTTCCTCCCTTGCCCAGGAGATGTGGTATGATGAGACAGTGTTCTGTACATGGTCAGACACAGCCATTACACAGGGGCACATTTATAAGATTACCTCAGCACGGGAACATTTTATTTGAACACATCCAATTGTGGAAATTATTATTATTCTAAGACCTATTGATTACAATGAACTTTCGTTCGTGGGAAAACACCTTTAATGATATGCTCGTGCTTCGGGGCAGGACTGTAGGTAGGGTCTTATCTTGCTGATCTGGCCTAGAGCACCAGGATAAGACCTGCCCACAGGCCACCCCTATCTGTCTGTCCCTATGATGAGGAACATGCTTGTTCTTCGAGGCGGCCTGTGGACAGGTCTTTTCTTGCTGATCTGGCCAAGAGCACCAGAATTAGACCCTGCCTACAGTCCTGCCCCAGAGCACGGGCATATGATTAACTCAAACCTGCAAACACTGATTACACAAGATGGATTTCTTCACAGGTATCATATAAATCAGTGCAGCAACCCCAACATGAGACTGCCTGTAGTTTACTTAGCAAAATCTTGTTGACAGGTTCGCTTTAAAGTAATTGTTATTGGTAACATCCTTTTTGGTTTATGGTAACATCCCTGGTGGTCAGGGCTGTGGAGTCAGTCGGTGTCCATTTTGGTGGAGTTGGAGTCGGTATAGAATGGACCGACTCAGACTCCTAAAATGTATAATAAATTGTGTACAGTAGTACAATGTAGGATGTGCTGTAAATGTTTTCATAAGAATTTGGTAAAGTTATGAAATTTCCTATAAATGGATGTTCTGTTCCTGATCTAGGGATCTCAGCTTTTAGTTGAGATGAATCTGTGCTGCACTTTATGTACACGCTCAGTAGTGAGGCCGTGCTGTGGAGTCTGTCGGTGGTTTGGCTTACTAACTCCACAGCCCTGCGTGTGGTCTAGGACTGTGAAGGAGTAAAAGGTTGTTCTACTAATTTTCAGGTGCGCACCACACCCCAGCCTCCCGGCTTCCTAAAGACTAACTGGGTGCTTATGCTGCATGCCCGATCTGTGCCCTGCCTCTGCAGCATAGGGCAGCACAGGGGCACGGGCGCAGGCTGATCCGGTATCAGCGCAGAGCTTACAAGCACATGCTCCTTGCCTAAAAAACTGACCACCTATGACAATCAAGGCAGCAAGCAGTAAACTATATAGAATACCCTGTGTTCCAAATTATTATGCAAATAATATTTTCTCAGATTTTCCCAAATTACCTATATGAATTGCAGTCATTGTAATTTTCCAGTCAAATAACTATTAGAGTACAATTGAAAGGTTTTTGTACAAACTGCCTATGATAACAGTATATTTTTAAAAAAATAAAAAACTCAAACTGCACTCAAAATGCATGTTCCAAATTATTATGCACAGCAGAGTTTTCAACCTTTTCATTTTAATAAATAATTTCAAAAATGACCATTTTTTTGTTATAAGAATTAGCAGGTTATTACAAACTGAAATCAAACCGTTTTCAACTCAAAACTTTATTCTAGGTGATGTTACATTTGCACATAGGACCCCTTGTTCGAAATGAGCTTCTGAACTCTCTCGTCCATTGAATTTGTCAGGTTTTGGATGGTTTCTGCTTCAATTGTTTTGCATGAGGACAGAATACCCTCCCAGAGCTGTTGCTTAGATGTGAACTGCCTCCCGCCATCATAGACACTCCTTTTGATGATGCTCCAGAGGTTCTCAATGGGGTGGAGGTCAGGGGAGCATGGGGGCCACACCATAAGTTTGTCCCCTTTTATGCCCATAGCAGCCAGAGATGCAGATGTGTTATGTGCAGCATGAGACGGGGCATTATCATGCATGAAATGATCTCGATGGTCCAGATGGATGGAGTGGAGGATGGCTGGTTGATGGACACCCCATGCAAACACGGCTGCGGCGCTAACAAGGAGGAGGTGGAGTAATGTTTTGGGCTGGAATCATGGGGATGAACTCAATAATGTATGTTGAGTTTCCCAAACAGCACTTCTTTCCATGGTTCAAGAAGAAGAACCGTGCATTCCGCAGCAAGATCATATTCATGCATGATAATGCACCATCTCATGCTGCACATAACACATTCAATGGACGAGAGAGTTCAGAAGCTCCTTTCGAACAAGCGGTCCTATGTGCAAATGTAACATCACCTAGAATAAAGTTTTGAGTTGAAAACTGTTTGATTTCAGTCTGTAATAACCTGCTAATGCTTATAATTTCAAAAATGACCATTTTTTTTGTTCTTTATTAAAATGAAAAGGTTGAAAACTCTGCTGTGCATAATAATTTGGAACACAGTGTAATCCCTCTGTTCTTCAGAACGGAGATGATTTTTAAACAGGTAAACTGCGAACTTGCTTATTTTGCTCTTAATTTTACCCATTTAAGATAAAACCTGAAATAATTTGTCTGACAGGGTTGATCCAGTGTGATGTAGGAGGGACTCACGGAGACCTTTGGCCCTGCACAGGCCACATCCCCTCATTCACTATCTACAGAACAGATCTAGTTGTAATTGCTGACATTATTCCAGTCTGTACTGGGCTCAGTCTGATGTTCTGAAAACGCCGCTCTTCATTGGGACCCAGTCATTGCCTCGGGATAAGATAACAAGCGGTCTGTTACATTGTTCTGGTCAGGGGCTGATTCCAAATCAGTGGAAGTGCTGTCAGCACCAAAGGGTACTTGGTTCAGTACTGAGTAGTGTGGCACTTGTTGCCCTGAGAATTAGCGGATGTCATCTGGCTTTTACTGCTTGGTGTGGGGTCCTGAAATTGGCAGGGGTCATATTGGCCATATACAGGATGACAATAATGACCTCTTATGACAGGTGATGCCTCACAGCTATGAGTGTTTTCTGCAAATATCCTCCTGACTATTGGTTCTTTATTACTGACTTGTCTGGAGTCTCCTGATTTAATTACTTGTCTGGGTTGAGTTCTTTTCCTGAAGCAGGAGACCTCTTTTCTTGTAGTATTTTCTTAAGATGGTAACAAAGACTTGCTTGTTCCAGTATGGATGTTCGGTCTGTGGAGCCCAGTATTCAGCAGTGGTGGGAAATGTAAACTAAGAAATCCCACTATACCAGGAAGGGTCAGACAAAAGCCCCAATTGTCCTGTGAAATGTCACAACAGATCTCGGAAATGGAGTAAACAGCTGTCAGTGCCAGAGATGTGACAACGCAATGGAGGGAACTCTTATATTTAGCCCAAAGAAATAGACACAAACTTGATTTTGAAAGTCAGATGTGGGGATTGGGGGTTGTCATGTATGCCTCCCATTAGATTACATCAGCTAAATTGAATTTGTGGGTTTAAAGCCACATATCCAGTCTATTTTCTACTTTTTGTTTTCTCTTGGTTCCCAAGGCACTAAGAGCAGTGAGCAATGCAGGAGCAGATAAGTAGGGAAATATAAAAGTGACTTTAATATCTTGCGCACATTGGGAATATAAGTTTGTCTGTTGGCTAATAAAATCATGTGATGATCCAAGCAAACAGTCTGAGGCACCACAGCAGTATATATACTAAGGAAAGAGGGTAGGGGAAAGGGCTGATAAAGCTCCCCCCTTAGCAGGTATGTATAGATGGTGAGATGACCATGACCCAACTACAGCTGGACTACAGCTACTGTAACTGGGTAGAGTCTACACAGTAGACCATGATGACTACCTCATGTTACACAAGCGCACATCAGGCAGTTTCTGGTGTACAAGAAAAATTGCTGAGTTTCACCAGTGCTTTTGATCAGGGTTGGCCAGAATATCTGTTTTTATCAGAGCTTCAGCAGCTTTTCTTGTATGCAAAAAAAAAAAAAAAAAAAAAAAAAAAAAAAGCTGATGGAGGTTTCTCAAGCTTCTCCTATCACAGACCGAGAGAGACAGACATGGACCTCATCTAAGTGCTGTCTTTTTATTATCTACGGACCCATAGACTGGCATTGATGAGTTTGATCCTTGACCACGATAAAAATCAGATTTCTCCATGTTTTTATGCGGACTACGGAGTACTCAAAAATACATGTGAACTGCTCCATAAGCTGTCATAAGTGCGAGTTCCACCATGAAACCTGATGTCTGAATGAACCTTTAGTAAATTAGTAGGATGTACAATTTGTATCCCAAATGGATGAGTTTTGATGGAAAGGCTCGCCCAAGGCTTCCTACATGAGGGCTCAAGAGCCCTGTTCTCTCAATGGCAGAGGGCTATCCTACCTGGTCTACTCCTTTTTTTTTTGTTTTGCTCACTGATAGTCTGCTGCTCTGTGAACACGATTTCAGCAATCGATAACAAAACCTGGGCGCTAGACCTGGGGAAGTTGAGTAAGGAGCAGTTTATTTTGTTAAAACAAACTACGCTTGACAGATTTTAGAAAATGGTTTGGTTATGTACATCTTTTTATAAATCAATTTAAAAAAAAAAAAAAAAAAAAAAACTGTCCATGACGTACCAGAGCTATCGTGGTTTTCAATACAATTTTAAGTCTTGAGAAAAAGTGACCTGGCATGAAATGTCAAAAGTTTGACTTGCTGCTGCTCTAATATCTACCTACATACACTGTTCCAAATTATTATGCAAATAATATTTTCTCAGATTTTCCCAAATTACCTATATGAATTGCAGTCATTGTAATTTTCCAATCAAATAACTATTAGAGTACAACTGAAAGGAATTTGTACAAACTGCCTATGATAACAGTATGTTTTTAAAAAAATAAAAAACTCAAAATGCACTCAATGCATGTTCCAAATTAATATGCACAGCAGAGTTTTCAATCTTTTCATTTTAATAAAGAACAAAAAAAATGGTCATTTTTGAAATTATAAGCATTAGCAGGTTATTACAGACTGAAATCAAACAGTTTTCAACTCAAAACTTTATTCTAGGTGATGTTACATTTGCACATAGGACCCCTTGTTCGAAAGGAGCTTCTGAACTCTCTCGTCCATTGAATTTGTCAGGTTTTGGATGGTTTCTGCTTCAATTGTTTTGCATGAGGACAGAATACCCTCCCAGAGCTATTGCTTAGATGTGAACTGCCTCCCGCCATCATAGACACTCCTTTTGATGATGCTCCAGAGGTTCTCAATGGGGTTGAGGTCAGGGGAGCATGGGGGCCACACCATAAGTTTGTCCCCTTTTATGCCCATAGCAGCCAGAGATGCAGATGTGTTATGTGCTGCATGAGACGGGGCATTATCTGCACCTCTGGTTGCTATGGGCATAAAAGGGGACAAACTTATGGTGTGGCACCCATGCTCCCCTGACCTCAACCCCATTGAGAACCTCTGGAGCATCATCAAAAGGAGTGTCTATGATGGCGGGAGGCAGTTCACATCTAAGCAACACCTCTGGGAGGGTATTCTGTCCTCATGCAAAACAATTGAAGCAGAAACCATCCAAAACCTGACAAATTCAATGGACGAGAGAGTTCAGAAGCTCCTTTCGAACAAGGGGTCCTATGTGCAAATGTAACATCACCTAGAATAAAGTTTTGAGTTGAAAACTGTTTGATTTCAGTCTGTAATAACCTGCTAATGCTTATAATTTCAAAAATGATAATTTTTTTTGTTCTTTATTAAAATGAAAAGGTTGAAAACTCTGCTGTTCATAATAATTTGGAACATGCATTTTGAGTGCATTTTGAGTTTATTTTTTTAAAAACATACTGTTATCATAGGCAGTTTGTACAAAAACCTTTCAATTGTACTCTAATAGTTATTTGACTGGAAAATTACAATGACTGCAATTCATATAGGTAATTTGGGAAAATCTGAGAAAATATTATTTGCATAATAATTTGGAACACAGTGTATATACAGCCATCAGAAGAGGAAGAAATTGGTTAATGAATTGACCAATGTCCATTTGATAACTCTAAACTTGACCTGTATCAGATAAGTTTTGTCATGAGATCCCAAGAGTCTGTTAGGTGCAGGCTTAAGTCTTGTAACTTTTAAAGGGGTATTCTCAAGTTTGCATTTTATCCCCTAACTAGGTTAGGAGATAATAACCAATTGCTGGGGGTCCAACCACTGGGATCCCGAGAATCAAGATCTGAGCCCTGTGTGAATGGAGCTAACCATACACTTTGCTGCGCCATTCATTTTTATGGGAGTGCTAGACTAGCTGAGCACAGCACACTCATGGAGCGCTGCATGGAGAGGCAGTGTGTGTAGTTTACCACTGCTTTATTCGCCTGGTTCCCACTATCGGTGGGGTTTCCACCTATGGAATGATCCCCTATCCTGGTTAGGGGATAGCTTTTTAGTTAAAGCTACCGTCCATACTTGAGAATACCCCTTTAATGATGGTACTAATGGAGGGAGGGAAACCTTTTAGGAAAAAAAATTTCCCTGTTTTTCTTGTACTTGGAGCTTGTCTGTTTTAGCATTCTGGTAGCTTTTTTTTCATTGTTTCTATCATATTAATTAAATGCACAAAAAAAAGCCTGTCTGATCAAAGATTGTGTGAAGCCAGGGATCTCCAGGCTGGCAGTGGTGATATATGATCAGTATGGGCTGCAGGAAACCTGACTCTCCCATCTCTGCCCTCAATATGTAACCCTAGCCAAAGTCCTGTGCCTCATTACATGACCATGCCAGCTTGTGCCCACACAGACTTGTTTCCACTTTTTATAGAGCAAAATATAAGATGGAAAGTCACATTTATTTCCACATATTTTTATGGCTAAATATTGCTCTTTGGAGGGAAAAGTCGTACAAGTTTACCACGGGACTGTTAAAAAAAAAAAAAATAAATAAATCACAACTTATTTCTGTGCTGCATTTATTGTGACTTTCCTGTGTCTGTGTAGCCTGCGGGCTTTGTTTCATTCATCTGGGTTGTAAATTGAGATCTTAGAAAAATCCCTGAGTTTCCAATTACAGCCCAGAAATTCTGACTCCCTTCATTTATCTGGTGTCAGGGGAAAACCTCAGCAGTCCATAAATCCTGTGGGTAATGGATACTACACAAAGCAAAAGCTCCCTCTTCATATTGCAGAGGAGACACATTCACATCTGCATCTGGAAGTTTTTTTTTTTTTTTCCGAAGTGGTTAAAAAAAAAACAAAAAAAAAACCTGTTGGAAAAGCAGATACTGCAAAGAACGCTTCAGGAAAAAAACCTGAGTGTAAACTTATGAGTAGTGTGAAGAATTGTCCAGTTACAGCCCCATATAGAAAGCTTGGAAACGACCAAGTAATACTAATGTAGCTTAAAGCCATTACAAGCTTTATTGTAAATACATCAGATAAACATTTTTAAAAGCAGATTAAAATGAATCCACACAATGACTGGGTGGGACAGCCACAGACTATATTTATTTGTGTTTGTATACAAACTAAACATGGCACCTTCCAACTCCTCAAGGTGCCCACACCCACTGACGCATGTTTAGCACAACATGCTTCATCAGGGGATAGTTATTCTCATCACTTGTCTTGGTACACTATCAGTATGATGCAATTTGCTGATTGTCCATATAATACATTGCTTAAAAAAATGTGTATTGTGCAAGTCAGTGTGGAGTCAACAGGCAATATTTGGGTTGTGTAACTGGCAGGACCAAATGGGTGTAGTAGGAGGGCAGCTATTGGGGCTACTTTAACATTCCCCATCTGTCATAATGACAGCCAGGATCCTCAGTCTCATCAGGATTAAGAGATCATTGTAATAAAATATGCAGTTTATATTGTGAAATCTACTGTAAGAACATTTTAATTAAAGGCAAAACCCCTTTTAAAGCTTTAAGTATTAGGCAGTGTTGATTCAAATGAATAGGTTTCCCTAATAATGAGATGAGGACCTCAAATTTTTTAGGCCTTATTCTCACATCAGTATTTCTTCAGTATTCGTCAGTCAAAATTAGCAAAGTGGCTCCAGAACACGGAAGAGATGTGACTCTTTATACTATTTCTGTATGTTAGTGCTGGATTTTGGCTAATGTTGACTGAGATCCTGACCTATAAGGTTGCATATCACCTTATTTTGATGTCCCTTTTGGGGCGCAGCTCTCGGCCTGACCCTGGTTCTTCTGACTCGACTGACAGTCTCTTATATATAGTTAGGAGGCGGTTTGTTCAGGTAAGGAGACCTGTGGTCAGGGCGGATATTGGGGTCTGTGCCAAAGACCTCGGTTGTGTGAATGCAGCCCTAGTACTTAGGATTTCCTAATGGTTGTGTGACATGGGACCTAGGCTTCATGACACATGTATTGGCGTTCTGGTGCTTTTTGACACAAATAAAGATGAAAATAGTAACATATTTGGCAATCAGTTGCATCTCCATCTCATCTGTACAATAGTAAAGTACAAATGTAACTCGTCATGGGTGTTGTTGTTGATCAGCTGTGAAGTGACACAATATAAGCCATAGTATCTTTTGAGTAATGACCTCACTTGTTTAGGTACCATTCCTGGTAAAAATATAGGTGAGTCAGCCTGCCGCCTGCGTGACTCCGGGTGCACGTGCTGTGAATCATGAGGAGTGTCTGTACTCGGAGATTCCTTACTGTTTCACATTCATTTGTGTTGTGCTCTACTGTAGGCAAATTAATCTGGGACAAATAAGGTCACATGAAGTAGTAGTGTCACAAGTCCCATATTAGACCAGTAGGGTTTTCAACCAAGGCACATTGCAGGAAGAAACAGGCCATACTTACCAGTAGTTGATAACGTGCCAAAATATTGCTACTGTCACCATGAAAATTCAGTCCAATCTTCAGGCATCTTGCCATAGATAAAACAGGGCTAATTGATGCTTAGTTTTGTGAGCAAGGATTCGGTGTAACATGTTTGCACCACCTCCTCTCCCCCCACCATTTACCGTACTGCTCTTTCTGGGATTTTTGGTCTAGTGATTGACTGCGATCTCTGTGCACTTGTAGAAAGGAAGCTTTCAGTCACTGTAAGGACTGCCCACTGGACCCCCCAAATCCCAGAAAGAGCTGACTGGTTTAAATGATTAAACCATAGGATAAGCTGAATCTTTTCTCATAAAACTATATCTCCATCTGCTCACCTTCCACTGCCCTATAACATGATGCCTACAGATTAGACTGCATTTTCATGGTGACAGGTTCTCTTTAAATAGTGCTATACAGCCCTCCTGATTACGCCTGTGATTGAGTTATAGACTAGACTGTAAGCTGGCATTTTGCACTACATGTATCTGTGTGACTAGCACCTTTTTTATTCATTTACAAGTGAGTAAAATAAACTTGTGCAGGGCAGTTCACATACAACTTTGGCTACTGTGAGACCTCTTGACAAGCCAGAAGGTGAAACCAATCGTGGCAACCACCATATACTGTGTTTTTTTTCAGTGAATTTTTATCTTGATACTTCTTGTAAGTATAATTATTAGGCCGGTTTCACACCACTTTTTTTTTGTTTTTTTGTATGTGTGAAGTCCATTATTTTTTGCAAGTTGATAACAGATCCATTACAATAAATGTCTTCACATTTTTTTTTTGTTTCATTGAACAGATTGTGTACAAAAAAGTCCTAGATTGATCCGTGTTGCTGATCCAACTTGCTAATCCAAGTCAATGTCCCTGTGAAAACTTTCCATATTTTACTGTCCAAGTCAGAGAAGGTACTACGTCTTTAATATATACACTGCTCAAAAAAATAAAGGGAACACTTAAACAACAGAATATAACTCCAAGTAAATCAAACTTCTGTGAAATCAAACTGTCCACTTAGGAAGCAACACTGATTGACAATCAATTTCACATGCTGTTGTGCAAATGGAATAGACAATAGATGGAAATTATTGGCAATTATCAAGACACCCTCAAAGGAGTGGTTCTGTAGGTGGGGACCACAGACCACATCTCGGTACCAATGCTTTCTGGCTGATGTTTTGGTCACTTTTGAATGTTGGTTGTGCTTTCACACTCGTGGTAGCTTGAGATGGACTCTACAACCCACAGAAGTTGCTCAGGTAGTGCAGCTCATCCAGGATGGCACATCAATGTGAGCTGTGGCAAGGTTTGCGGTGTCTGTCAGCGTAGTGTCCAGAGGCTGGAGGCGCTACCAGGAGACAGGCCAGTACACCAGGAGACGTGGAGGGGGCTGTAGGATGGCAACAACCCAGCCGCAGGACTGCTACCTCTGCCTTTGTGCAAGGAGGAACAGGAGGAGCACTGCCAGAGCCCTGCAAAATGACTTCCAGCAGGCCACAAATGTGCATGTGTCTGCACAAACGGTTAGAAACCGACTCCATGAGGGTGGTATGAGGGCCCGACGTCCACAGATGGGGGGGTTGTGCTCACAGCCCAACACCATGCAGGACGCTTGGCATTTGCCACAGAACACCAGGATTGGCAAAGTCGCCACTTGCACCCTGTGCTCTTCACAGATGAAAGCAGGTTCACACTGAGTACATGTGACAGAGTCTGGAGACACTGTGGAGAGTGATCTGCTGCCGGCAACATCCTTCAGCATGACCGGTTTGGCAGTGGGTCAGTAATGGTGTGGGGTGGCATTTCTTTGGATGGCCGCACAGCCCTCCATGTGCTCGCCAGCTATGGACTGGCCCGTCCGTTCCCCAGACCTGAATCCGATTGAGCACATCTGGGACATCATGTTTCGCTCCATCCACCAACGTCACGTTGCACCACAGACTGTCCAGGAGTTGGTGGATGCTTTAGTCCATGGTCTGGGAGGAGATCCCAGAGGAGACCATCCGCAACCTCATCAGGAGCATGCCCAGGCATTGTAGGGAGGTCATACAGGCACGTGGAGGCCACACACAATACTGAGCCTCATTTTAACTTGTTTTACAATATGATGGAGAGGGGGTGCCAATAGCGCTGTTACCCAGACAAGTAGTGGTATAAAGGAAAAAGGATGCTCACCTTGATGAGTTGTGAAATGCACAACTCATATGATGGTATAGTGGAGTGCTGCAGGAAACGCCAAACCTCAAGGGTCCGAGTACCATGAGTTGTGGATACAAGAAAGTGCCAATGATTCCGCGCTCCTCCGGGTCGTGGACGTCCATAGCTATGCACTGATGAAGTGGACAGGACGTCCACGAAACGCGTCTGATTTTAGCTTCTAAATAAATGGACTCTTAACCAAGCACTGGGTAATGCATCTCTTCTTTTGACCCGGAGAAGCGTGTAATCATTGGCACTTTCTTGCATCTTTAACTTGTTTTAAGGATATTACAACAAAGTTGGATCAGCCTGTAGTGTTTTTCCATTTTAATTTTGGGGGTGACTCCAAATCCAGGCCTCCATTGGTTAATACATTTGATTTCCATTGATGATTTTTGTGTGATTTTGTTGTCAGCACATTCAACTTCGTACAGAACAAAGTATTCAATGAGAATATTTCATTCATTCAGATCTAGGATGTGTTATTTGAGTGTTCCCTGTATTTTTTTTTCTTTTTAATACGTTAAAAAATGAATGCAACAAAGATTGTAAAAACTGACACATTGATCAAAAATATATCCAGCACACTGAAAACACGGGCCATTTGTCACTTATGAGAAAAAAAAAAAGCTTGAAACTGGCCTTAGTGTCAAATTGCTCCTACCATTGGTCAGTGGCAGGAGAATTGCATGGTGGGAAGTGAGGAAAGTTCATTCTAACATTCATAGTGCTGACAGAACACTGATTAAGTGGAACTGGCCACTAAAGAGCAGATGTGCATGGACCCATAATGTGCCTTGTAGTAACCCAGCACCGCAGACAACATACAAACCATACAAGATAAGAGCGATGACTTTATCATTTCATTGTACTAATGGGGAAACAAATGGTGCCAAGAAGCAGGAAAGAATCATTAACTTAATCTTTAGCTTTCGTAGAAGTGCAGGCACACAGCATGTGACTGCGTACAAGGCCGTGCCCTTTACCGAAGAGAACATGTTCAGGTTATTGTCTCTACATACATGAAGGAGGTTCTTTTGGAAAGTGAAACTATTGGTCTCCTAGTCTCTGATAATAGCATGTCTCAATACAAAAGTTATTTCCTTCACAAGCCACAGCGAGAGCTTGCAGGGCAGTAAGAGCCTGTTTCTCACAAGTCATGTAATGGGGGCAGTGAGAACCGGTCCCCCATATCATACGGTATATGGTAGGATATACGGTCTGGTAGTGCTGGATACAATGCACAATGTTCCAGTTGGATAGTGAGACTGAGTCTGACGTTATTGAAGATGATGACCAAGTCTCTTCTAGTCTGCTGGTAAGTTCTCCATATCTATAACCTTTTAATCTTGGGCTTGCTATTCTCAGCAGCCAGGTAACTTCTGTGCCTACCTGTTTTCGCTTCTGGTATATTTTTGGGATGTTTTTTTTTTAGGTCACTGAAAGTTCAGCTGGATCCTAGACTGGTCTAACTTGCTGTATTGCAAATCACCAACGCCTGCTATTCGTGCCTAGAAACGGGCTCAAGGGTTCCTCAAACTGGCTCCTAAAGTCAACAGTATATTGCGCACACCTCCTGTCTGGCCTACGTCTTAGGGTAACTCGAATTGAAGAGGTTTTTTTATCTTCTGTAATTGAAGTCTAAGCTGCCTGTACACCTCTGATAACATTTGGTAGATCCTGCAATAATGTTAATGGAGGCATCCACCCTCCAACTTTTCTAACATCTGGGCGGCACGGTGGCTCAGTGGTTAGCACTGTTGCTTAGCAGCGCTGGGTTTAAAGCCCATCAAGGACAACATCTGCAAGGAGTTTGTATGTTCTCCCCGTGTTTGGAGTGTGTGATTTTAAACTGATGGAAACCCACACACACGCACACATTGATGGGGAAATTTAGATTGTGAGCACCAATGGGGACCGTAATGGTGCTATGTAAGAATGTAAAATAATAAAAAAAATAACCTTTGAGGAATGATGACCTGAGCAGTGCATGTTCATCCAGGAGCATGTGATTATAGTCAGCTTATTCACATTACTGTATAATGGAAGGTCATGCAAGTTTCTAGTATTGTTAACCTCTGTACTATATCTGATTATTATGGAAGTCAAGACTCCAAGCAGAATCCACAGGACCTGACAGATCCCTTTTCCTTACAGTAGGGTCTGTTGTGGTTTTTGCTGTCAGGTATAATTGTGCACTAGCCTTCATGTCCAGATAGGGAACCTAGATTGTGAGCCCCAATGGGGACAGCGCCAATAATGTCTGTAAATTGTCTGAATTGTAAAGCGCTGCGGAATATGTTGGCGCTATATAAATAAAAAGATTATTATTATTATGGTGTACCAGCTTGGGGATGATCAGAGCTTCTATTGGCTGTGGGAACGGACACATACATACTGGGTTATCATGTCCTGTTAGTGCCTGGGAGCATTTGTCACTTTTCTAGCCAGAAGTCCGTCCTGGGTGGCTTCTGCCCGCTCTGATGATGCTCTTATTTTGCACAATGTATCCACATGTTGAGATTGACCTCCATCCTGGCAGTATTTTGTCTTCTTCAGACACGCACAAAAACGTGGTTAAGCAGTATTGTCTGAAAAAGACGAGGCTGTGTCGCGTTTCCTGTCGGAATAGTTCTTTGGGGAGTCCTTCCGAAAAGTCTACATGGTGCTCAACGGAGCTCACAGCATTAATGTTAACTTGGCCTTACAAATCCATATAGAGCAGATTAGTCTGCTACTAACAGTATTTCTATTGCCAGCCTGGTGCAGTGGATGAGTCTATCTCTCCCCAATTCGGTGGTCTATTTTTTGTAATTCTTGTTCCTTAATGGGACAAAGCATTGTCCACCCCATGTTTTGGGTCACGTATCTCTACCTAATACTCATTCTGAAACTTCTACTTTTACTTTCACATTGAGACATGCCGTAGTCTGACTTGGAATAGGTTTAGTATTTTATGAGGGAACCAGAAACTGGAAGAAGTGTTGTCGGCTCTGTATGAGAATGTAATGTTTTCCCACAAGCAAACATCTAGAGATGGATCAGCCTGCTCCCGAAATTGATCACTACTTTCTCACATACCTTCATCTTATAGATGCTTTTAAGGTAAAGGCTTTTTTTAATCATCTGTCACTATATAAGGCTATTCTGTGTTCTTATGGCAATAATGGGCTTGTCTGCTATGGCCAGATCATTTCTGAAGTATACCATCTCAGCAATTCGCTAACTGCTCCGTGTTTAGTGCCACAAATCACAGTTGTGCTGAGGGGACAATGCTATGATGTCCATTGTGAGACTAACTCTATTGTTCTTTGTGTTACTCGCACTCGGTTACTGGTGAATTTACTAGCCTTTCCTTTCTCCAGTTTATGCATTATTTCCGTACATGTCAGGTCCGTAGAACTTGTGTTTTCTCTAATCCCCTCCACAACAGCACCAACAGGAGGTTGCATCCCCATCCTAATTGGGGACAGGAAGCAAGAGGTTTAAATGGCCCTCCCCTTCCCTCTAACCTCAGTGTTTTTCCTTTCCCTAAGGGATGAAGAGGTTTCCTTCTGGTGGGGCTGGGGCCGGCAATCAGCTTCCCCAAAAATCAATACCTATTCTGCCAGGCAGCCGTGGATCGATCACCCAGTGCCTTCCTTCCATGTCCGCTGCTCCTGCCTCCCGGCGGGACCGCACCATCCTCCAGCGGTCTTGCAATGCTGGATGGTGAGAAGATATTTGCTGGGGGCCTCCCGTAGCTCCCCAGCCACTTGCGATGTCGTCCCCTCCCTGCGCGCAACGCTCTCCTCCGGTGTATAGCCGGCCGCATGGAGAACGCGTAGGAAGTGACGTGGGCCGGTCCATTCAGTGGCCACGTCGTCACTCCCGGTTGCGTTCCAGGGTGGTACGCACTGCCATTTTGGCGGGAAATTTGAAATGGGGGGAAAAAACAACAAAACGCATTAGTCAGGATTGGAGGACCTGACATCAGGAGAGGGGGGGGCCTCATCCTATTGGATGGGGACAGCGCTGGATCTCGGTTCCTGTATAAAAGGACCCTGATGGAAGACACCATAAGGTAGGACTGAGATTCTAAAGATGGATGTCTGCCCCTAAAGCTACATCTGCAGAGCCCAGCGTAAATCCTGATCCAGTGAGTATGCCTGGTAAGGGTAAGTCCTTCTCGGTGCAGGATCCATGCTTATGTCTTCCCCTTATTTTAGGGTGACAAGGATCCTGCACCCAAATCAAAAGGAAAAACCCGCAAGTCGCAGATGTTCCATTTGCAATAAGAAACTCCCACCCACCCACAAAAAGGCCCTATGTCAGCTGTGTATGAAGAAGATTGTCCGTGTGGATCAACCATCCCTAATGGATGAAGTCAGGAGAATGGTGCACCAGGAGATCCAGTCGTCCTTAGCCACCTTCTCACAATCTTTTTTGGGGGGTCCCTCAGTATCAAAAAAGAGGAAGTACGCCCCAGAAATTTCCTCAGACTGTGAGGCAGAAAATTCAGCCCAGGAGGAATGGTTAGAAGAAGGCGAGGTCACTTCAGACATCAGTACTGATCAGGAGGATAGGAAATTCTTCTCCTCTGATGACATGGAGGAACATTTACTTGCCGCCAGAAACGCAATCTGTGTGGAAGAAGAAAAAATGCCACATACGGTCCAAGACGAGATGTTTGGGGGATTGAGATCAAGGAAGAGTATGGTGTTCCCCATTCATGACAACATCCAGAATTTAATTTTGGATGAATGGGAATTTCCAGAAAGAAGACTGAGCATCCCATCTGACCTAAAGGATTGCTTTCCCTTAGATGAAGACATCTCTAAATGCATGACAGACTACCCTACCCTTTGAAGACTCCTCTCAGCTTAAGGATCCACTTGATCGTAAGAGAGTTTACGGAGAAAGTCTTGGGAGACATCAGCTGCTGCCCTAAGAACAAACGTCGCCTCCACCTGTGTCACAAGAACCCTGTTCTGCTGGTTACATCAGTTGGAAGATCATATCCAGAGCTGTACTTCTAGAGAAGATCTTCTGGCCTCTCTACCCCTCTTACAGAAGGCAGCAGGATTCCTGGTGGACGCTTCTGCTGAATCTGTCCGGATTGCAGCAAGAACTTCGGTTCTCTCCAATACTGCAAGAAGGGCTCTATGGTTAAAGATGTGGAGTGGTGACATCCTTTCTAAATCCAAGTTATGCTCCATACCTTTCAAAGGGGAGTATGTGTTTGTTCCAGCGCTGGACAATTTATTGGAAAAAGTGTCCGATAAAAAGAAATCTCTTCCGAAACCAAAAACATCCAAAAAGAGGCCATTTCGTCCCCCTCAAACACATAATCCCTTATACAGAGGAAAGGGTAAATCTGGTCGCTGGAGCTACCCCAAAGGGGGGAGAGGTAAAATCATTTCAGTCCCAATGTTCTGATAGGTAATGACGCCAGACAAGTAGGGGGCAGAATCTCAGGATTCTTCAGACAGTGGGGGAAGATGACCTCAAACCGCAAGATCCTAGACTGGGTCAGGTCAGGAATAAAAATAGAATTTTCCTCCTTTCCTCCTCAGAGACTGGAAGTAACATCTCTACCAAATCTCCAGAAAGTTCTAAAATCAGAGCTTCAACAAATTCTATCTTCAGCAGTTATTACCCCCGTGCCAGAAGCAGAGCAGGGCAAAGGACATTACTCAAGATTGTTTGTTTGTTTTTGTTTTTTTTATACCAGGAACAAACGGAACCCACAGGGTTATTATCAACCTAAAGTGGCTGAATCAATATATTCTTTATCAAAGATTAAAAATGGAGTCCACGGTTCCTCTGATCGGAAAAAACATCATGGCTACCATAGACCTAAAAGACACATATTACAATGTACCCATCCACCCAGATTACCAGCGTTATCTGAGATTTGCTGTCTCTCTGAATCAGACCGTATGCCATTTTCAGTTCAGGGTCCTTCCCTTCGGCATCTCATCAGCACCCCGGACCTTTACAAATATCATGGCGGAAGTAGTTGCATTTATCAGTGAAGAAAATATCTGCATCGTCCCTTATCTGGACGATTTCCTCATCACAGCTCCTTCTTCCGTTCTCAGAGACCAACTTCAATCAGTCCTACAGATCCTGGGATCCTTGGGCTGGATCGTAAATCGAGAGAAGGCAGACTTTACCCCATCATCTCAAAAGGTCTTCTTAGGAATTCTCTTGGATTCCTAAAACCAGAGGTCCTTACTGCCAACATCCAGATGATTAAATGTAAGATCAAGAATCCAGATACTAAAGAGCCAAAAGACTGTATCCATAAGGTTTGCCATGTCGGTCCTGAGGTCGAGGACAGCGTGCATTCAGGCGGTCCCCTGGGCCCAGGCTCATACAAGAATCCTTTAGAACTTTTTCCTATCTCGCTGGGACAAGTCTCCAGAGATGCTCAACTCAAAGATACCTTCACATGGTGGGGAAGAGATATCTCTCAACTGGTGGCTCAACCCAGGAAATTTGACCAAAGGGATTGCTTTGATTCAGCACCCGATCTCTTCTCTAACAATGGACGCCAGCAAAAGAGGTTGGGGAGCAGTCATATCCCAGAAGACCTTCCAGGGCATCTGGCCCAAAGAGATGGATGGGCAATCCTCGAAGTTCAAAACTAAAAGTAGTAGAGGTGGCCCTGAAGGCAGCAGGTCCTATTCTTCAGGGAACACATGTCATGATTTATTCAGACAACATGACAACAGTGGCCCATCTTTGTCATCAGGGCAGTACAAGGTTCAAAAGCCTTTGAGAAATCTCTGCAAGAATTTTTTTCTGGGCAGAGCATAATCTTCTGTCTCTATCAGCCCTTCATCTAAAAGGCTCCAACAAGATTCAGGCAGACTTCCTTAGCAGGACAGAAATAAATCCGGGAGAATGGAGCCTCGGTTCAAGGATGTTTCAGCTGATAACCAGGAAATGGGGACTCCCAGACTTAGACCTGTTTGCAAATCGACAGAATACGAAGGTGAATCGATATTTCTCCATAGACCCCAGGGAGAATCATACAAAGGTAGATGCTTTTTCTCACCCATGGAGCTTCAGGTTGCTTCCCTCCAATTCCATTACTGCCAAGGTCCTTGCAAAAAAAATCAGAGTGGACAAGGTCAAAACCATTCTGATCGCCCCTCTATGGCCGAAGAGAAGTTGGTTTGGGACTCTGAACCTTCTAAACCCAGAAGGCCCTCTTATCCTGCCTCCGGATCACAATCTACTCCATCAAGGTCCGATATTTCATCAGGCTCCCCACACCTTATGCCTGGCAGTCTGGCTTCTGAGGCCTTAATCCTGAAAGCAAAAGGGTTCTCGGATGTTGTAATAGACACCCTGCTGAAAAGCAGGAAACCGGTCACTAATGCTATCTATTTAAAAATATGGAAGACCTTCTCTGCTTGGTATGGTTCTACTCCTATTGATCCTTTTCATCCTGATATTGCCAGAATTCTGGATTTTTTTTACAGGACGGTCTATCTAAAGGGCTAAAACCCAGCACCTTGAAAGTCCAGATTTCTGCTCTAAGTTCATTCTTTGACCAAAACGTGGCTGACCACCGGTGGATAAAGAGATTCATAACTGCCTCTAGAATATGCCCGAGAAGGCCTATCGTGGTTCCTACCTGGGACCTACATATAGTTCTAAAGGGTCTAACTATCCCTCCCTTTGAACCTATGACCCAAACTCAGATGGACAAATTATCTTGGAAGGCAGCTCTGTTAGTAGCAATAACAGCAAGAAGAGTTGGCGAGATCCAGGCCCTTTTCATCAGGGAACCTTATCTGAGAATCATGGATGACAGAATAATCTTTCACCTAGACCCTTCTTTCCTTTCAAAGGTATCATCCCATTTTCACATGTTCCAGGAGATAATTCTCCCATCGTTTTGTCAAAATCCCCAGAGACAACAGAGAATCAGAATTCCATTCTCTAGATGTCAGAAGAGTCATCCTTTACTATCTACAGCAGATGGAGCATTGGAGGAGGGATCAGAATCTTTTTGTCCAATACTGGGGACCAAACAAAGGGAAGAAAGCCTCCAAGAGATCTCTAGCTAACTGGATTTAAAAAAAAAAAAAAAAAAAAAGCAATCACGGAGGCGTATGAAAGTCGAGATCTGCCTCCTCCAGTGTTACTAAAAGCTCATTCCACCAGAGCCATGTCCGGCTCATGGGCTGAAAGGGCCAGCGCTTCCATCGAGCAGATCTCCACGACAGCGTGGGTAATTACCCCCCCCCTCCTATAAAAACTCTGTTCAATTAAATTCCTTGGTGTTAATAAATATTTCAAGCATTCATACTGTGGGGTACTTGGGAAAAAAACTGAGATTAGAGGGAAGGGGAGGGCTATTTAAACCTCTTGTTTCCTGTCCCTAATTAGGATGGGGAGGCAACCTACTGTTGGTGCTGTCGTGGAGGGTCTTAGAAACCAAATTACCGGTAAGTCTAATTCTATTTCTGTATAAAAAAAAAAAAAAAAAAAAAACCTCCGCTTTTTTTTTTCCAGATGGTTTTTCTGCAGCTGTCTTGTCTCTATATATGCAATTGAAATCCATTGTTTTTCTTCATGCGTGTGTGTTTTTGCTTCGTTTTTTGTGCATAGTATTTGGAACTTGACCTAATGGATTGGAGTAGATTCGGCCTAAGGTCTCATTCTGACCTTGGTTTTTCTCGTATTTAAAAACTTGAACGTTATTCATCACTTTGGATCTGAGTTTCATCAGGGTTTGGTCAGTGTCTGTGTTAACCATCACTGTTTTCCACTGGTGAAAAACTAAAATTGCAAAACTACTCTAATCCATTCCAATATTAATCACAGACTGCACGCTGATGCCATCCTTGTGTTGTCCGTGATTTTCACAGGCTCTAATAGATACAAGTTCTATCTGTGAACACCACGACTAGACCACACACAAACAATGGATATCTGAATGAGGCCTAAGAGACCTTGTTCAGACATCTGTTTTTCACTTGCATGTTCTATCCCTTTTTTTTTCTCTGACAAAATATTCTAGTCTGTGGGCTGTTTTTGTTCTAAGCCACTGATCATCCCTCCTAAGCAGTCTATATGGGCGTGTAGGTCATCGGAAGCTGAATAAAATGGTACCTTAATATGAAAATCATAATAGGACCTTAGGTATCCATGGTTACAACCACTAGCAACTAGCTGACTGTCACTGTATCAGTGGTCGTAACCATGGATACCTAAGATCGTGCAATGCCTACACATGGGGAAAGAAACATTGCAAATCAGAAAAACTATACCACATTTCTAATTGGAGGTATTTGCTAATATTAGTATTATACCTACCTCCTATTGGGATAGGATCTTGAAGATGGGAATACCCCTTTAAGGCTACTTTCACAGATCCTTAATATGCAGGCATTTGGAGTCACTTTGTTTAAACAGACAACACTTAATCAGAGTTTCTTTGGTTCATATTCGTATCCATTTTGGACGGATCAATTTTTTTCTGGTCCGTGTGACTCGGAGCATGTCCTATTTGCATCACTTTTGCAGATCATATTCTACCATTAAAGTAAAACACATCGGGAGAGTAAGATCCCTTGATGTACAGTACAGAACAAAAGTTTGGACACACCTTAAAAGATTTTTTTTGTATTTTCATGACTTTGAAAATTGTACATTCACACTGAAGGCATCAAAACTATGAATTAACACATGTGGAATTATATACTTAACAAAAAAGTGTGAAACAACTGAAAATATGTCTTATATTCTAGGTTCTTCAAAGTAGCCACCTTTTGCTTTGATGACTGCTTTGCACACTCTTAGCATTCTCTTGATGAGCTTCAAGAGGTAGTCACCGGAAATGGTTTTCACTTCACAGGTGTGCCCTGTCAGGTTTAATAAGTGGGACCATCAGTTGTGCTGTGCAGAAGTCTGGTGGATACACAGCTGATAGTCCTAGTGAATAGACTGTTAGAATTTGTATTATGGCAAGAAAAAAGCAGCTAAGTAAAGAAAAATGAATGGCCATCATTACTTTAAGAAATAAAGGTCAGTCTGTCTGAAAAATTGGGCAAACTTTGAAAGTGTCCCCAAGTGCAGTTGCAAAAACCATCAAGCGCTGCAAAGAAACTGGCTCACATGAGGACCGCCCCAGGAAAGGAAGACCAAGAGTCACCTCTGCTTCTGAGGATAAGTTTATCCGAGTCACCAGCCTCAGAAATCGCAGGTTAACAGCAGCTCAGATTAGAGACCAGGTCAATGCCACACAGAGTTTTAGCAGCAGACACATCTCTCAACATCTGTTAAGAGGAGACTTTGTGCAGCAGGCCTTCATGGTAAAATAGCTGCTAGGAAACCACTGCTAAGGACAGGCAACAAGCAGAAGAGACTTGTTTGGGCTAAAGAACACAAGGAATGGACATTAGACCAGTGGAAATCTGTGCTTTGGTCTGATGAGTCCAAATTTGAGATATTTAGTTCCAACCACTGTGTCTTTGTGTAACGCAGGAAAGGTGAACGGATGGACTCTACATGCCTGGTTCCCACTGTGAAGCATGGAGGAGGAGGTGTGATGGTGTGGGGGTGCTTTGCTGGTGACATTGTTGGGGATTTATTCAAAATTGAAGGCATACTGAACCAGCATGACTACCACTTCACCTTGCAGCGGCATGCTATTCCATCCGGTTTGCGTTTAGTTGGACCATCATTTATTTTTCAACAGGACAATGACCCCAAACACGCCTCCAGGCTGTGTAGGGGCAATTTGACCAAGAAGGAGAGTGATGGGGTGCTACGCCAGATGACCTGGCCTCCACAGTCACCAGACCTGAACCCAATCGAGATGGTTTGGGGTGAGCTGGACCGCAGAGTGAAGGCAAAAGGGCCAACAAGTGCTAAGCATCTCTGGGAACTCCTTCAAGATTGTTGGAAGACCATTTCCGGTGACTACCTCTTGAAGCTCATCAAGAGAATGCCAAGAGTGTGCAAAGCAGTCATCAAAGCAAAAGGTGGCTACTTTGAAGAACCTAGAATATAAGACCTATTTTCAGTTGTTTCACACTTTTTTGTTAAGTATATAATTCCACATGTGTTAATTCATAGTTTTGATGCCTTCAGTGTGAATGTACAATTTTCCAAGTCATGAAAATACAGAAAAATCTTTAAATGAGAAGGTGTGTCCAAACTTTTTGTCTGTACTGTATATTGCCTAGAGTGGAGCGGTAAGAAGCCGGCAGTGGCAGCACCTGTCTTGTCTCCCCCCTTATAGTCCCCGGCTGGATCTTTAAACTCTTTTCTCCAAAAACACTGGAGCGTACATAGCTGCAATCATGCTGCCAGGCTCTGATTCATGCCTTCTGCGGTTTGGGCAGCATGAAGGGACAGGTTCCCCCTTAAAGCTGTTCCTTGAGGAGATATTTTGGATAATTGTATGCTGTGGACCATATGGTGACAATTTGAGGAAGGTCCTTTTCTGTTCAATCAGGACACTGGCACAGTCTACAAAGCAAGGTCCATAAAGGCATGGCTTGATCTACAGGGGTGTCAAACTCAAATACACAGAGGGCGAAAATAACAAAGTTAGACAAAGTCGCTGGCCAACCTTGATATTTATTAGTCTCCCTCTCAGTCTCCCTTCCCCCTCAGCAAAGTATGGTGACCCCCAACACTGTATGATGCCCCAACTGTATCCCCCTCCCCCACACATTAGAAAAAAAAAAAAATCACCTGTCCCTGTTCCATGCTGCTTCGGTCTCGGCAGCGAGTGTTCTGAAGCTCTTCACTGCTCGGCACAGCGGGCATGACATAGCGATGTCATTCCTCCTCAATCATTGCTTTCAACTGTATCTGAATCCATGATGCTGATGCAGTTGAAAGTGCGATGGGGGTGGGGGTGTTGCAAGCCAAATATAATCCCCCTGCTTGAGCGTCTTTGGGCTGGACTTCAACGTTGATTGTGAGCCTTAACTTCTCGCCTAACATGAGTGTCTGTGGGAATGTGTGCCAGTTTCAACAACTTGAACATTTGTGAGGTCAACCTCAAATATCTTGTCAATAGGGTTTTCTGAAGAGCTGATAACCGCCTTAAAAAATGAGCCTACTTTCATATTTAAAGAAAAAAAACAAAAACCCCTATATTTAGAATGACGTATCCAAAGGCATATGATCACATAGGTGTATACTTCTTCTTTTTGGCCTCACTGCTCTGTTTCTCTAGCTGGACTTTCAGTCCAGATGTTTTCCTCCTTTAACTCTGGCTCCTGTAAAGATTATATAAGGGATATATCTGTTGTGATTGCCATGTACAGAGGATAATCAGATTTCCTTAAGAAAAACATGACCTTTGTGTTTACTGAAAAGTGAACGATGGGAGGTGGGGCATTGTTGTGTAACCTGCAGATAAAGTAGCACATGCCAGACTTTTATAACCTCCTGACCACATCCTTGCTTCTTGTGTAGCTGTCACAACCTGTTTTCGCTTGTTAGATCACAATCTAACAGTACAAGCGTCACAGTATAAAGCCTCATTCAGACGTCCGTGTACTGACCGTGATGCATAGGCTGGGCATGGGTCAACTAATCTGAACTTGTCTATCTCATAGGAATATATCAGGCTCCCAAGTTTAGGTCAGGAGACCCATGGCCAGTCTGTGCATAGCTATCCATACACTGTCATCTGGATGAGTCTGAACCACAATTACACTTCAAGGATATCAATCTGTCCAGCTCAGAAGCAGAAGTGATTATGAATTACTTTTCATTTTGACTGAAGCAGGTGTAACAGGAGCACTGGAGAGACAACAGGAAGACCACCTCCAAAAGGGAATGACAATACCAGTGGTTGCCTCAGACAATTACTCTTAGGCTTCGTGCCCACTATGCGTTTTTCAAGCGTTTTTGCGGCGGAATTTCCGCAGCGAAAACACTTAAACGCTTGGTAATACGTGCCCCATGGTCCCCAATGATAATGCCTATTTCTTACACATTCCTCACATGTATTAAAGCTGTCAAACAGTTGCAAATCATTTACACGGGAGCGATTCAAACAGAACACCGAGCAGCTGTAAATACTCGATGCTCGCCCGAGCATACTCTGCGAAAGGGTTAACAGAACATACTCGCTCATCACTATATATCATACTTGGTTTGCTGTGTGTCTCTGCACTGTCTCATGAGCATGTAATAAACAGGACATAGGAGCAGGTACTGGTACTTCTATAGTCCTGTACTTGTGTAATGGCCTATGTGCGGCGAATGACAAGCACAATGAGCGGTACAAAATGACCTCCAGCGGGATACTGGTGTGCATGTTGATGACCAAACTGTCAGAAAAACACTGCATGAGATGGTTGTAAGGTCCTGTAATGAGACCTGTACTCACAATGAAGCTCAAATGGCAATCACCAGAGAACGCCAGGATTCGGCAGGTCCACCATTGGTGTCCTGATCTCTTCACATATGGGAGCAGGGTCACACTGAGCACATGAGACAGATGTGAAATAGACTGTGTGATAAACGTGATGCCTGCAACATCATCTGCCATAACTGATAATTTTTTTGGAGGGGGAGAAGTCGGTGATGGTCTGGGTGGGCATATGCTTGGAGGGTCACACAAACCTCCATGTTATAGCTAACTGACTGCTATTTGGGTTTGAGGCTTTGATCTTGGTACTTCTGTCAAACATTACACTGTTGCAGTGGGCCCTGGGTTTCTTTTGGTACAGGACATTGTCCTTCCTCATGTGACCAGTGTGGAAGCAGTTGCTGGATGAAGGCATTGATGCCACTAGCCCTCCTGTTCCCTAGACCTGAATCTAATTGAGATCCACAAGGACATTGTACATCAGTACACAAGTGACACTGCCGGCTGTCCTGGAGCTCACAGATGCCCTGATTCAGGTCTAAAAGGAGACTACTAGTGATGAGCGCAAGTGCTCGTTGTTCGAGTCCCAACGCTCGCATGTTTTTCAGCTGTTGGATAGCTGCAAAACACGATGGATTCCCTGACATGCACAGGCAAGCCCCACATGTTTTGTGGCTAACCACCTCGAATCATGCGTGCGCAGGAACTAGAGCATGTCACTTGAGCACCTTGGACAAACTCGAGTAACAAACACTTGCGCTCATCGCTAAAGACTACCTTCCTAGGACACCATGCCCGTCTAACTGGAAAATGCTCTGATATTATTGTAGAGCATACTGGCACGTTGTGGCCATACACAGGGTACTTGGTTATCACTATTTTAATTAAACATTTGATTAAACACCTGGGAGAAAAAAGGGGCGCGATGAGAACATCCCAACTAAGTTGTTGAAATAATAATTTTTAGCTATATACAAAAAAATACAAGAGCTAAAAGGCAAAGTAATTCTAGGTAAAAGGACAAGGTGTGGTCCAGGAGGTAAGTAAGCGCTAACTTGGAGGACTACATGCAATATAATGATTGTAGTTCGAGATATAGTATTTAAAGAGATGCTACAGTATGCAAAAATCATAACTATGCAATAGTTGGTTAAAAAACAGCATCTTCCATAAAGAAATGAACAGTACCGAATAGCATTAATATAATACGTTGATTAGTGCATAGAGTAAATACAGATAATGGTCCACATAGAAATTAATCTCCCAATAAATGTATAATTATACCATAGATGTATCTACATCACCATAACCATATTCTCCTCCAAGAATTAAAGAAATGAAAGGAGCAATGACCTTTATATGTATGGTATATAATGTATCATACATGGCATATAGCTGCCTGGATATGATGTCCCAGCGCCCCAATGATCGTTTCGCCCTGTTTCCTCAGGGGGCGTATTGTATATAGTTAATGTATGATTTTAACAACTTAGTTGGGATGTTCTGGTCTCGCCCTCTTTTCTCCCAGGTGTTCTATCCTGGGATTAGTGTATAAACAGAATCTTATCAGTAGTATTTGCCATCTCCTATCTCAGTAATGTAACAATCTGACTTCACTGAATACAGATTATACTTGGGAATTGAGAATATTGAGGATGAAAGATCAGCCCTGGAGGAGAAAGAGCGAGCAAAAACAGCCATACTTTCAATACCATGTCCAGACAAAAATGCACAAACAGGATGCAGCAGGTCCCCCATGATAAAGGCCAGGGAAGCACAGATGCAAAATACTAATAAAACAACCACTTACTAACCCCCCAAAGATCCATGGGGCAGCTGCCTAGTATTCTACTTGCACACCGGCTTGCATAGGGTGCCATTCACACGATTACGTGAGATGCATCTCTACCTGTATAACAGCCAATTACCAACGCCCCTACTATTACATCAGGTGGGCTGTCAGTACCATATCTTCCACTGATAAGAAGACCATTAGTGGCTAATACTGTAATATTTCTAAGTCACAACAGATTAATTCCCCCCAAAACATGCAAAAGCTCATTATGTTACGTGTTCTGGTGATACCCCAAACTACCGGACACTGGATTGTATGTTGATGTCGTGGTCTATTTTTTTTCTTGGGAACTGGAGTTTGAAGATAAGCAGCTGATGCCATGTATGAAGACGGCGCACAGGAAATGTCTGAAGGGCGATCTCCTGCGTTGGCACTCGCAGTACTTTATCTGGAACTTCAGAAAGGGAGGGATGTGCGCTGCAGATCCTGGATGGTTTTTGCCACTTGAAATCTTTGATGAATTCTCAGTCGTCCGGTATTGTCCTAGAATGAGCCAGATGTAAAAGATATGACATTTGTGAAAATCTAATACCGAGCACAATGTAGCTACGTCGGAGGCTTTGCTGCAGATCCAACAAGAATCAGCAATCACAAGCATTGCATGCTGCCCAACGTAGACTGGTTAAAGGACAGACAGACCCCTCAAAGTGTGATGAGTGCGATTAGTGTCCATCATGGGATGAATCTGGCATTGATGTCACCAGGGCTGTGGAGTCAGTAAGCCAAACCTCCGACTCCTCAATTTCCATGACTCCAACTCCCTCATACACGGCTCATGTTAAGTGATAAATTTACTGTAGTATAGATTCATCTCAGCTAAAAGTCCAGACCCTTAGATCAGGAATAGGACAGATATTTATAGGGCATTTCATAACTTTCCCAAATTCTTATGAAAAAAATATTCACCACAAACTGCATTGAACTACTGCACCCAATTTATTATATATCTTAGGAGTTGGAGTCGGTCAATTTTATACGAACTCAGACTCCACCAAAATGGACACCGATTCCGACTCCACAGCCCTGGATGTCATGTTTGTGTTCTCCTTTTTTGACTGAAATGAAGCGCGCCGTTGGGTTGTGAATACTGTGTGTGAATTGCATGCAGTGCATTTATAACAGTGTTGGTTTACAAATCCTTATTTGTTCCCGTTTTCTTTCCTTCTAGTCTCAAACTATGAACTATGTTGGTCAGCTTGCCGGGCAGGTCCTGGTCACCGTCAGGGAGCTGTACAAGGGGATCAACCAGGCGACGCTCTCAGGCTGCATTGATATCATAGTTGTCCGTCAGCAGGATGGCTCTTACCTGTGCTCACCTTTCCATGTCCGCTTTGGGAAGTTAGGAGTTCTTCGGTCCAAGGAAAAAGTGGTATGTTAAGGAGTACAATCCCAGATTGTTAAAAACCAATCCTGTATGCGAAAAACAAGGTTTTATTTATCAAGTGTATTTTTTTTTTTTTCCTTTTGTAGATTGACATTGAAATCAATGGCGAACCCGTGGACCTGCACATGAAACTCGGAGACAACGGTGAAGCTTTTTTTGTGCAAGAAACTGAAGAAGAAGATGTAAGTAGCTTTGATGTCAGAATAGTGAAGGTCTTTGATTCAGTTTAACCCTCTTACACAAGTGTATATAACTCTACGTCCATATTTCTGGTCCTGAATGGCACAGGATTTCTTTTTATAACTAGCTCATACAGTTGCAGTTTGTCAACTTTTCTAATATTTTTGGAAAAAACATGGAACTAATTGGTCAGTCGGCGTTTGGGTCCATTTCATCAGAGATGGTCACAGGAGCCACGGCATTAATGTTTACAGGGAACAATTAGTCTCTGCTCTTACTGTTTTCTATTTTGCAAACATGGTTAATGCAACGGAAGGAAAAAATAATGGGCCTCATTTATCCAGCCTAATAAAATCTGGCCTCGCTGCAGCTCTTTCTGCAGCCAAAACCTGTTCTCTTGGCAGTAAAAAGAATGCGTTCAGATCTCCCACTTTTCAGCGTTTTTGCAGCATTTTTGACTCCTTTTGATGCAGCGGATTTTGGGTGCGGATTACATATGTACTTTGTCTACAGTACATGTTTAATAAAGTTAGCTTTATTCACTAAAAAACACTTAGAGGTTGCCCACTCCTTTTACATCGATGGTCTATCCTTAGGATAGACCAATCAGTGTCTGATCGGCCGGGGTCAGTCACCCAGCACCCCGCCGATCAGCTGATACTGGTGTCAGTGGCCGCCGGCCAGATTTGCTCACTTGCGGAGCTGGCCGTCTACTTGTAGTGGCGGGGTACTACACATCCGCATCCTATTCAAATCAATAGGAGGTGCCAGTACAAGTTGACGGCCAGCTCCACAAGTTAGTACTTCTGGCCGCTGACACTGATAACAGCTGATCGACAGGGCTGCCAGGTGTCGGACAATGGCCGATCAGACATTGATAGCCTATCCTTAGGACAGGTCATCAATGTAAAAGGAGTGGGCAACCGCTTTAAAAAAACACTAATATTGCAGCATTTTTTCTTTCTCCTTGCTTTCTATGGGTGAAAAATAAAACGCTGACAGAATTGACATGTTGTAGAGTTCAAAAAGCAGTGTTTTCAAATGATCAGAGGAAAAAGTATGTGCATAAGACTTCTGAATTCTTAGCTTTTACTGGTACTTTGAAAAGCCCCTTTTAATTTGCAGAAAAAACCTCTGCATGTGAACATAGCCTTAACTGTTACATGGTGGATCTCGCCTTGTGTTGTGACTTCCGTTATGAGTATGTCATCCCTGTAATACATTTGTCTGCTTGTGTCTTCAGGAACAAGTCCCCGCATACCTGGCTACCTCACCTATTCCCACAGAGATTCATTTTTTTAAGAATGTCCACAGCCACGTGCCAAACTGTCCAGAAGACCTGAAGGCCACCCCGTCCTCCCATACATTTGAGGCTGAGAATGTTATAACTGGATCTGTGAAGAAGAAAAAGAGGAAGAGAAGGCGAATAAAACATGACAAAAAGGAAGAAGTCCCCATTCCTCCAGGAGCTGAGGAAATCTTTGACATTGAATTAAGCTCTGATGAAGAAAGTCCAGTTCAGCCTCAGAGGTGACTATAGAGCGATGCCAGCACTAGTATGGGGCATATTGGCCGGCAGAGTGAGCGTTACTTATGGGTTTGATGGATGCTGAGGTGTAGAGAGGAGGTCATCTCTATGCCTGATGATTGTAGGCAGGAATCACACATCCAATACAAGTATTGAAGAGAGAATTAAAACTGGATTTTAATATGAAGTGAAGGATTCTAACATTTTAAAAACTCAAAAATGACTTATAGCAGCATCTTAGTCTGCAGTGTTTCATTCTCGCTTAGGATCACCTGAACACACAAAAAAAATTGTAACAAAGTGCTCGTAAGTGAGCACGAAATGAGTTGGATTAAGATGCCATCATATGTAATTTTTGTACCTGATCACACAGGCGCAGTGGTTTTAAAATGATAGAATAAAAAGTGTATCTCAATATAATTGAGGTGCTGGATTACCTTGTCATTACTTGTATTGGATGTATTCACCTGGAGATTATTTGGGATTTAGACCGTGCACCCAAACCATGCATGCCCTTTCCTTCATACAAAGGAGTGAGGAATATTAATGATCCACGTTTTCAGCTTCTTTTTAGGAATCTCACAAGCAGTTTTCCCATGCCAATACCAGGCCTAGATTCCTAAGAATGAGAAATATGAGGGAAGTAATTCTGCTTTTCCTTTCTTTTCATTCCACATTAAATCCTGCATTACAGACATAATGTGTGATTACAGCCTTCCACTACTCTCTACAACGGAGTAGTTAAATTGGATTTGTTAGGACACCTTAAAGCCAAAGCTGAGTAACTGCAGATATCACGTCCACCTGTAGTCAGTGGGACCCGTGCAATGCTGTAGTTTCCCATGTGGGGGCACTGCAGGGTACTGAGCACATCTGCCGAGTTCATGCACAGACCACTGCTGATCAGTTATGGTCCCAGCATCAGGACATTCACCCTGTGATCCACTTATTTTCTGGGAAACTTTCTAACAGAGTATTTTGCACCCTTTTACTAAAGCCAAATGCAGAAATGGATTTTACAGAGAACCTGAAAAAAAGGGTTTACCTAATACTTATACTTTTTTTTTAAACATATGCACCAGTGTAATTGGATGAGTGACTGCAGGAAAAGCTAGTCTCCCTGCAGCCATTCACTTCATCATGGGGCAGCATGGGCTGTGAGCTGTCACCACACTGTAATCATTCCCCTCCTCAGGCTGTCGGTCAAGGAGCGCTGGGCGTGATTACAGCACACTCACTCTGTAGGGACTGCTGGATGTTTACAGCTCTTGCGCTGCCCAGATGATTGGAAGTGAGTGGCTGCAGGGAGAATGCAACTTAATTTTCTCTCTGCAGCTGCACTTCCAATTAAACCACCTGCACCTGTTTAACCCTTTCATGACATAGCTAATTCAAAGGCTTGTTTTTTGCAAGAAGAGTTGTAGTTTTGAATGATGCCATTCATTTTACTATTGAAAAACAAGGGGGAAAAAAAAAAAAAAAGCGCTGCTAGTGCAGTGAAATGGAGATGGGGTAGAGGAGGGAAAGGATTCCCCCATTTTTTTACGGCTTTGGTTTTATGTGATAATGAACTTGGCGATATGATTCTCCAGGTCAGTACGATTATGAGGATGCCAAACAGTGTTGTGGTCCCATCCCCCTACGCAGACCATCGGTTTACGCGGAAAATCGGTTATGTGCACTGGCACACAGGCTATAATGAGTGCGTATGCGCTCGGTGTACAATCTGTGGCGTACGCACACAGCACTCTGTACTGATTATACTCTCCTTAACTAGCCCAAGCTATAAAACATCATATTGTGGTATTGCAAAGTCTAGCCACAGGTTGGGCTTCACAGGAGAACAAAAATGGCAGCTATAGGGGCCTTCAACAAGTCTAAGCAGTGACCCAGTCCAGTCATTGCTGATGCAACAAGATGCCACCTGTGTATTGCAGTTGGCAACAGCCTGTTATGGTGCAGGCTCAGCTCCTGAGTCTGAACCATATCCATACACCAGTACCCGACTTATAACTTACTATTAGCGTAAAGAGTTAAAACAGGATTTACCTGTAGAACCTCTGTTGCTGCAGTTAAATATACAAAAGAGATGATGGTCTAAATTAATTAGATGATACCTAAAATTCGGCCTTCTAGCTCGCAGCAGTTCAACTGTTTGACCACATGAGGGCACACTCACCAAATTTTTAAAGCCTCTTTGCAACTGCATGTGTTCTGTTCTCTTGTTCTGTTTTCTGTTTTGGTCTGTGGTTTTTAACTCTTTTACTTGATGAAACATGTCATGAATCTCCTGTAATCTGCTTCTTGCAGTTTTTAAAAAAAACTAATATTAAAAATCTGGATTTAAAGATTCTATAACTGCAACTATACATCAAAATCTCCTTTTTTTTCAATTGGGCTTCTGATGATCGTTTCTGAACAGTGCAGTAATTAGTTATGGCTGATTCAACAAATCCACACTTTTTCATGAGGCTGAATTAAAGGCCCCTCCTGCACAGGATCGGCTGTTTGTCCTCATGTGAGCGGCCGCATGTTTCAGTGCTGCTCTCCAACCACATCAAAGCATTTTGACCGAACCAGACTCATAAGAAGCATTTGGCAAATAGGCTCTGGATCATCACTGCCATGTTAGTTAATTTGATAGGCTTGAATATTACCCCTATCAATATGCCATATTGGGGGTACATGGAGATCATGGGGGGGATACCACTCTCAGGACAGCCTGATAAGAATCACTCTTGTCTTGACTGACTTGAGCCCCCGAATATGACCTAAATGACAACCGTGTAATACTACACGTCTTTTGCTGCAACCACAGCGAAAACTCCGAACTGCACATGATTTCCCCCAGGAATGAAGGATATGGAAGCTAAAGATCCACAGTAGAGTGGAAAATTAACATAAGCCTGCTGTTCATACAGGACATGGACTATTAACAATGGCCATTCTGATGTATATGCCCAGATCATAGGCGTGTTATCTGCTTCTTGAAGTAGATCCGCTTGGCAGAAAAGCAGATCACTGCAAAATATTTCTTCGAAATGCATGTTCATTGGCTTTGACTTTTCTGTATCCGTCTCCCTGGTATTATATTGCTCATGCAGCAAATCTGGTGTAAATTAGAAGATGATTAGATGTGAATTCCTGTTGGCAACAGAATACACCATAGGAGGGTAAACTGGCCACACACACGAGATATCTTGGATCAGTGGTCCCCAACCTTTCTTACCTTCAGAGCCACGTTCAGCTTTGAGAGAGGTTTGCAAGCCACATTGAGTCCCCCCTACACCGCCCCTGAATAATGCCCTCCACCTCCTGCGTCTCCTCCACATTGAAACCTGGAGCCCCTATGATCTGTTTAACGGCACCCAAAGCTTCCCGATTGAAGACACACCGAGGAAGTAGTTGCATCCATGGGTCCCCCCGCCCATTAGTATTTTCGCATCAACCATCCCCTTACCCCATTAGTATTTCCGCATCAACCATCCCCTTCCATTAGTGTTCTCGCATCAACCATCCCCTTATCCCCATTAGTGTTCTCACAACACTCCCACCACACTATGACTTCCAGCACCTCCTCTGACAGCCAATATCATCCTATCTCTAACTGCTTATACTTCCTCTCTCTCCACCCCCAAGGCCAGTATATGCACATCCATATCTGCCGTTCTGTGCACTGCTACCCACAAGTCTGGGGATCTGCTCTTCATAGCTGTTGGCTAGACCTGGTACTAATGCACCAAGCTGGCAGACAGCCACGAGCCACATGTTGGGGACCCCTTTCTTAGATAAACATACATGATTGTTTTTATGGAGAGTGGGGAATATGCCCCCAGTGTGCTCAATCTTCTCTATTCCATGACCTGATATTTAGGGATTTCCGGCCCAAACTGCTGAGGTGGCGTTGTTTGACCAACTTTCAGGGGTAACTGCATGTAGTAATCTTATTTTATGTGAATATTTTATATTTTTTGCCTGCCTGTTTAGCCTTCTATCCTGCTAGTTCATTTCTGTTTCTGCCCACCGTATCAATGATTGACACTGAGTATTATGTTTGCTAAGCTTTATATAGAGGTTTGCTGCTGCAGTTCAGTACCCCATTCTCAGGATCAATGGTATTCCCAGCAGTGGGGCTCCCAGTTTACAGCAAGTTAACAACCAATTACTAGCTAGGTGATAACTTGCCTGGTTTGTAATAACACCTTTAAGGGGTTCTCATATAAATGTCTGATACGTGCAGGTCCCACGTGTGAGACCCAGCACCATCTCCAGGATGGGAGTCACCTGATTCCCCAGTGCAACTGGCATCTGAACAGCCGTGGGGGAGGGGGAAGAGGTTGCAGCACAAGCACTTGGTGCATTGGAATTCCCATAGCAATGAATGGAGAGATCTGTTGCTGCATTTTTTCAGCTTTATGCTGTAAATGTTTTCTTGTGTGACAGCCCCTTTAAGTTGGCCATACATGGCTGACTGTTGTAACTCCTAGATGGGGGCATTATGTGACTGTTAAAACTTGCATCTTTCTATTTCCAGGTCCACATCAAGCTCTGCATTAAAGGAGGAGGAGTACAGAGAGCCTTTCATCTGTCATTCATCAGATCACTATGCCCTATCTGATGGAGACTATTCTCCACAGGACAGGTATCTACATTAGACATGTAATTACTTATCAGAGATCGCCAGTGGTGATTATTTTGTATATGTCTAAAGGCCCCGTCACAATTAAGCGACGCTACAGTGATCCCGACAACGATACGACCTGTCAGGGATCGTTGCTGCATCGCTATGTGGTCACTGGTGAGATGTCAAACAGTCAAATCTTCGCAACGAAGCGGCGACCCGTAACGATCTGTATAACGATGCACGCCTATGTGTTTCTGTGTCTTGAGTCGTCAACAAGGTCGTTGGTAAGGTGTCAAACACACTGATGCATGCTACCCAGCGGGACCTCAACGATCAAAGAAATGTCCAGACCACTCCGACACGACCAGCGATCTCACAGCAGGGGCCTGGTCACTGCGAAGTGTCAAACGTAGCGAGATCGCTACTGAGTTCGCTGTTGCATCACAAAACTTGTGACTCAGCAGCAATCTCTTAGTGTGACGGGGGCTTTAGAATGTGCTTAAAGGGGTTGTCTTCAGTCACTCTGTGTGACTACAGACTCATGAATCCCCCCAGAGCACGCATTGTGCGCTGCGAGGATTCACTGGTTTCTGAACCAGGACTGACGGGTACGTATAGTTTGTGCATACTCCCGGGCAGGGCCGCGCCCACTAGACGGGCTAGACTGGAGTATGTATAATGCATACGTACCCGTCAGTCCTGGTTCAGAAACAAGCGAATCCTCGCTTTGCACAATGCGTGCTCTGGGGGATTCGTAAGTCTGTAGTCACACACAGTGACCCCAAACTTATCAATTTAGACCGGACAACCCCTTTAATATACAGTAAGGACAAGATATATCCTAAACATAATCTTTGTATGATTCACACTGAACATTAATGTAAGGTTCTAGATTGTGCACATCATGAGTCACTGTTGAGGATTGATTACTTTGAGAAAATGCTTTTTTTTATCATCTTGACTGTTGGTGATTTCTTTTCCACTTAGTGGCTATTGCCAGTCTGTGGGTCCAAAGAGTGATTCTGAACTGGAAGTTAAAGTGACCGACCCTCTGCTCCGAGCAGAGCCCCAGATGGAGTGGACATGGGGGGGATTCCCAGAGTCAGCCAAGGTACATGGGGGTCTCTCATCTTCATCCAATGACTGCATTCTTTTAAAAGCTATTTCCATTTGGCCTGTGAATAAGGGTTAGGCCCGGTGTACAAAGTACGGTGTAGTAAGGTCTCACTGACAGGTTTGCTTTAAATAACCTTTTCCTGCATCCATACAGTCCTGCTCATCGTTATTGACACCCTTGAAGTTTAAATACATAATGTGGAATATCTCCTGGGGGGGGGAAAAAAAAAAAATGAATCAAGTGAAAAAATTTTTGTATAGAGCACTGATGTTAAATACAAAAGAGCAAATGACAAACAATCATTTTAAACCAAAAACAATGGAAGGGAAAAATAGAAAATCCTAAAGCTTTCTCTGGTATTGGCACCCTTTACATTAATTTAGTATGGAAGCACATTTTGACTCGCCTGTGGTAAATCACAAAAGAGATTCTACTGTGACTGTCGGTGCCCATGTGACATGAATTAGCCAATGAATTATGATTTCAGTGGTTTAAAAAGCCACATGGTAGGCTCTGTTCCTTTGTCGCAATGATGAAGACTAAGGAGCTGTCTGAGGACATCAGAACTGCTATTATTAGCAAACACAAGACTTCCAAAGGGGTATAAGGCCATCTCCAAAGACCTTGGTATCCCAGTTTCAACAGTGCGCAATGTTAAGACGTTTGCCAAGCATGGAACCGTCAAGAACCTCCCTGGACGTGGGGGAAAGGGGAAAATTGACAAGAGATGTCTTCGAAGGTTGGTGCGAATGGTGGAAAAAACACCACGTCAAACATCCAAAGACCTGAAGGCCAACCTGGAACAGTCTGGGGTCATAGTTTCAACAAGTACCGTAAGCTGCACACTAAATCACGCAGAGCTTTATGGGCAAAGGCCAAGGAAGAAATCATTGCTGAAGAAAAGACATAAAAAGGTATGACTGATCTTTGCCAAAGAGTACCTTGGCAGAACACAATCCTTCTGGGAAAATGTTCTGTGGACAGATGAAACAAAAATAGAGCTGTTTAGCAATGTAAAGCAACAGTTTGTTTACAGATGGCGCAATGAAGCTTTATAAGGAAAAAAAAAAAAACACCTTACCACCAATTAAGCATGGTGGAGGATCCATAATGCTGTGGGGTTGCTTTGCTGCGTCTGGAGGCTTTGACCGTATCACAGGAATCATGAAATCTGAGAATTATCAAGAGATTTTAGAGCGAAATGTCCTACCCACTGTTAGAAAACTTGGTTTGAGTCAATGATCATGGGTCCTCCAGCAAGACAATGACCCAAAGCACACATCCAAAAGTACACAGGAATGATGGAAAAAGAAAAAATGGATTGTTTTAAAATGGCCAGCAATGAGTCCTAACCTCAATCCTATTGAAAAATCTTTGGGGTGAGCTGAAATCTGTCATTGGGAGAAAAAACCCTGCAAACATACAGTACAGACCAAAAGTTTGGACACACCTTCTCATTTAAAGATTTTTCTGTATTTTCATGACTTTGAAAATTGTACATTCACACTGAAGGCATCAAAACTATGAATTAACACATGTGGAATTATATACTTAACCAAAAAGTGTGAAGCAACTGAAAATATGTCTTATATTGTAGGTTCTTCAAAGTAGACACCTTTTGCTTTGATGACTGCTTTGCACACTCTTGGCATTCTCTTGATGAGCTTCAAGAGGTAGTCACCAGAAATGGTTTTCACTTCACAGGTGTGCCCTATCTGGTTTAATAAGTGGGATTTCTTGCCTTATAAATGGGGTTGGGACCATCAATTGTGATGTGCAGAAGTCAGGTGGCTACACAGCTGATAGTCTTACTGAATAGACTGTTAGCTGCTTTTTTCTTGCCATAATACAAATTCTAAGTAAAGAAAAACGAGTGGCCATCATTACTTTAAGAAATGAAGGTCAGTCAGTGCGAAAAATTGGGCAAACTTTGAAAGTGTCCGCAAGTGCAGTTGCAAAAACCATCAAGCGCTACAAAGAAACTGGCTCACATGAGGACCGCCCCAGGAAATGAAGACCAAGAGTCACCTTTGCTTCTGAGGATAAGTTTATCAGAGTCACCAGCCTCAGAAATTGCAGGTTAACAGCAGCTCAGATTAGAGACCAGGTCAATGCCACACAGAGTTCTAGCAGCAGACACATCTCTCAACATCTGTTAAGAGGAGACTTTGTGCAGCAAGCCTTCATGGTAAAATAGCTGCTAGGAAACCACTGCTAAGGACAGGCAACAAGCAGAAGAGACTTGTTTGGGCTAAAGAACACAAGGAATGGATATTAGACCAGTGGAAATCTGTGCTTTAGTCTGATGAGTCCAAACTTGAGATCTTTGGTTCCAACCACAGTGTCTTTGTGCGACGCAGAAAAGGTGAACGGATAGACTCTACATGCCTGGTTCCCACCATGAAGCATGGAGGAGGAGGTGTGATGGTGTTGGGGTGCTTTGCTGACGACACTGTTGGGGATTTATTCCAAATTGAAGGCATACTGAACCAGCATGGCTTCCACAGCATCTTGCAGCGGCATGATATTCCATCAGGTTTGTGTTTAGTTGGACCATCATTTATTTTTCAACAGGACAATGACCCCAAACACACCTCCAGGCTATGTAAGGGCTATTTGACCAAAGGAGGAGAGTGATGGGGTGCTACGCCAGATGACCTGGCCTCCACAGTCACCAGACGTGAACCCAATCGAGATGGTTTGGGGTGAGCTGGACCGCAGAGTGAAGGAAAAAGGGCCAACAAGTGCTAAGCATCTCTGGGAACTCCTTCAAGATTGTTGGAAGACCATTTCCGGTGACTACCTCTTGAAGCTCATCAAGAGAATGCCAAGAGTGTGCAAAGCAGTCATCAAAGCAAAAGGTGGCTATTTTGAAGAACCTAGAATATAAGACATTTTCAGTTGTTTCACACTTTTTTGTTAAGTATATAATTCCACATGTGTTAATTCATAGTTTTGATGCCTTCAGTGTGAATGTACAATTTTCAAAGTCATGAAAATACAGAAAAATCTTTAAATGAGAAGGTGTGTCCAAACTTTTGGTCTGTACTGTACAAGAGCTTGAACAAACTGCAAAGGAAGAATGGGAGAAGATTCCAGCTGAGAAGTGCAAGAAGCATATAGATGGCTACAAGAAATGCTTGGAGGCTGTCATCGATGCCAAAGGGTGTGCAACCGAGTATTAATTAGGGGTGCCTTTATTGCTGCACATCCTGCTTATTCTGTTTCGTCTTTGAAATTGCAACATGTAAGTTGAATAACAGTTTTATTGTATTACTTTGGACCACTAATTAATAAATCCTGAGGATATAACGATACATTTCCATTTATTTCTGAAGATATTGTAATCTATGAAAAAAGTGAAGGGGTGCCAATAATAGTGAGCAGCACTGTAAATAGTTTGCGTGTTCGTCTTTCATTGATTCTGAACATACATGCAGAGTTCAGTCTGATCTTCTTCAGCTGCCTGTTGTGCACAGCGTTTAAGGGAAAGGGTTACTACAAACTTTATCTTCCTCTAGGCCAATGAGGCCGCTTGTAGACCATAATTCGCAGGTTGGCTTTTATATTACAGCTTTGTAAATGTGGGTTTAAAGAATTAATGTCTAACTGGTTATCATTTCAGGTCAGCAAAAAGGAAAGGACAGACCATCCACGGACGGCCACAATTACACCATCCGAAACCACGCACTTTAGGGTGATCAGTTCCGAGGCGCTGTCTGCGTCTACGGAGGAGGAAACGTCTATAGAGGACGCTATTTGCACTGTGTATAAGCCAGAACCACGACCTCATTCCATCAGTGTTCAGGTTGATTCCGACCTGCCGCCCACCCTGGAGACCGACCCAAGCTCCCAAAGTATAGAGGACATCCTGTCCCTCGAAGCTGCTGATACAATCTCTGATGTGAAGCCTTCACTAAAATCAGACTCCCCAAGCAAGAAAAAAGGTATAGAAGACCCCAGACACAAGCCAAATTGTCCCTCCTGAAGCTGCAGAAAAATGCTTACGTCACACCTGAAAGTGTCACTACAGGTGCTGATGGTACCAGTGATAGGCCTAGGGTTCCTCTCTGTTACCCAGGACTGCCTATTTAATGTATTTTCTAAGTAAACTACATAAAATTGCTCCTTACAGACACATGGCGCGCCAATTCACACTTTTAGGTGTTCGTACTTTAGACTTTCCGACGCCACATCACCTTTTCTAGACACTTTTGGCTCAACCTCAAAAGTTGATGTGAGCCGTTTTGTCTTAAAGGAGTTGTCTCATCATAAAGAAGCAATCCATAATTTTTTTTCTTAATTTAAATCTGTGTATGTATTGTGTGTTAATATACTCCTCTATCACTGCCTTCTCTAGAAATCCGCTCCGTTCTGCTCCTCAGTGACTTCACCGCTCTGCAGACTCTTGGGTCGCACTGTGCCCTGCGCTCCCTGGAAGTGGCTTCTACAATGTAAGCATATGGAGCGTCAGAACAAGGCCCCATAGGCTTTCATTGTATAAGAAACTCACAGCGAGCCGGAGTGACCGCACTGAGTAGAGGAGAGGTACTGGAAACTGGCGAAGGTGGCAGTAGGTGAGTATGTTAACACACATTATATGTGCAGATTTATTTAAAAAAAAAAAACAAAAAAAAAAACAACACTTTGGAGGCTTCTTTAAAATGGGTAAAATTACAGCCTGCTTGTAAAAAGAAGCAAATTTGTGACTCTTTAAAATCCTCTCCATTCTAAAGATTGGAAGGATATTTAATTCTATTTATTGCTCATTGTCTTGGTACGGAGCGTGCACTTACAAGCTTGTTTTCTATAGCAGAGGTAAGTGTTGCTTTAAAGCTTCATCCTGCCAGTTTTGGTGCAACTGCGCCCCTCTGCTGCTGGAGAGCACGATACAGGCTCTGCCAATGCTGCTGGTCTGGACTGTCAATCAAGCAGGAGTGATTCCCGCCTGTTCAACAACATGAAACAACCCATTGAAACTGATCATACACATACAGTAAGGAGTATAGCCCAGGCACACACCTGATTGACAGATCCTGATTTCCCCATGCACATGATCAGGCGCAGCTTGCAACTGTCCATTTAGTATGCGAGAAAGTTGCAAGCCGCTGCCAGACAATTGTAACTGCAGTTTTTTCCTCGGACTGCAGAGGATAATGTATTAGAATTCTTTAATACTTAATACATCTTCTGATCGTGTCTTGTAGTTTGCTTAAAGGGAAACTCATTAGAGCCATGCTGCTAATGACCTCAGGGATTCGTGCTTACACCAAACTTATAATGTAATAATGTATATAGAAAGCAGCCAGCCTGAGCAAATCCTTAGGTGAAGTCTTTGATATAACGGATTTGCTGCTATTCACCTGAATGGGGTTAGCAGAGATCCCCATGCACATGCTGCCATATCCTACCCATTTACATGTATAGAACGGATTCAGACATAGCAGCTTCTTTATCAATCTGTCATTTGTGAACATACATTTCATACCTTCAACCAACGGCCCATGTTAGCATTCATTTATTCAAGAGGTCCCTCTAGATCTGTTTGATATTACCCTTATGATATTTCGTAATGCTTTCAGCATCTCTCAGCCAGCATGTGTGCTATATTTATGGGGATGACTTGTTCTTGGTAGATTGCCAGCGATTTGGACATTTTTCCATTCCATAATGTTTTATCCTACTGAATAACTGGGATTTCATACTGCTTTTATGTTCTGATTGTCCTGAGGGCATCCGATGTCACCCTAAGCTTATGTTCACACGACAGATTAATATCCTAGGTCTTCTCTAGATTTTTGATGGGGATTGTCGTTCACTGGCTGATCCTCATGCAGCTCATCTTCAGTATAAACCGCAAATCCTCATCATAAATCTGAGGCTGATATGTTGGCTTTGAATCTGTCATGGTTTAATTCCATATTGCCTCTCTTACTTCTCTTACTTAAAATGGGGACCAATGCCATCAGTGAGCATGGACATGCCTTCCACGCTTTTTCAAACTTGTTTTTTGGTAAGCAATGTATGGATGTAGAATGACTAAAAGTGGAGCTTTCCCATAAAATCTTGTTCTCCACAATTCAGATTTTCCTGAATTAACCACCCTTCACCATGTAGAATATGACCGGAGATGTGTCCTTCTGTCCGAAGCCTCCGCCTCCTGCGCAGTATGGCGCCAGTCAGTGCATGTGCCCACCTCACTATTGGGTACACTATGTATGCGAATTGACATATACAGTGTCTTCAATAAAATGGTGCCGGATATCGCGGGATGCGCACGCATTGACTCTGGCGCCATTTTATTGAAGAATTCAAATACCTTACGTTTCCAAATGTGCCTGTGAGCGGCGCTAGCGCTGTCCGCTCATCCCAATCACGTGACCCCCCCCCCCCCGGCTGCAGCTGCCTCTGATCGGTGATGTCACGCCGCAAGACCACGCAATGCTGGGCTGTGACATGCGGTGACACCCACAGCCCAGTCACTCAGCGGAGTGCGTGAGACTGGGTCCCACCTCGGTGATGTCGGGTCAGCTTCCAATTCCAGGACTTTACGTGACCTCACCGGACATCAGAGGCAGCTACAGCCGGGGTCACATGATGGGATGAGCGGACGGCGATAGCGCTGCTCACAGGCACATTTGGAAACACAAGTTATTTGAAGAAAACCTTGTATCCAAAGTTTAAATCGATCTGCCCACTACACATTGTAGTGGACAACCTCTTTAATAAAATTTAAAAATGTACCAATAAAAATGCTCACCCCTCCACCCCCCCAGGCGTAGAAAAGGCTCAATAGCTAGTAATTTATATTGCGTTATGGAAAAAGGTCAAACGACATGGTTCTCATTAGTTATGTTGTCAATCCCGGCAGGTGTACGTAAGAGAAGCCAACATCAGGGTCCAGGCGACATTTATCTGGATGATTTAAATGTTTTGGAGCCTGAAGTAGCCGCACTTTACTTCCCCAAAAGGTAAGAGCGTGTGTATTGGCCACGAACAAGCTGAAAATTTCCATGGCAAGTTGACATCTTTTTAAATGCTTGTTTGCATGGTTTCAGTAGATAGAACCGACCTTACATTTATAAAAAGTTAATGTAAAAGGAAATGTGTGGTCAAAATCCAGCTCCCATCTCTTAAATGATATCTGAAATCTGTTTCTACTTTCTCACTTGCATTTTTTTTTTTTTTTTTAAAGCACCACTCCCAACAGTTTTTTCATTGCAGCGCTGGAGTGGTTAAACTAATTTACGTTCCCTGTCCCTAGTACTATACTTACCAGCCGTCATCTTCGGTTATCGGCACTGCTCCAGTTGTCTTCTGCAGGATGTGACCTTCCGGATCTCTCCAGTGTTTGCTGGGCGAACCTGAAGTCACAACTCTGTGCAAGTCTGAGAGTGAGAACGAGGGTCTCGTAGACTTGCATTAAGACCTTGTGACCGTTACCTCCGACTTCTGGTCAGTCAGATATTTCAGTCACAAGATGGCGGTGCTGGGAAGAGCTGAAGACTGCGGCTGGAAAGTATAATACGTTGGGCAGGGAACTTGGATTAGTAGCAGCACTTCAGGACTGATATAAAAAACAGAACACTGCAGTGGTGCTTTAAAGTCTCCTCCATGTAGTCCAGGGACTTTACCCAGCCACAGCCTCCATAAACTGTACAAACCTTGAATGACCATGTTACATGTCAATTTTCCATCTTCCTCACCTCCAAGCAAAACCTGCTGATAGACCAGAAAGTCAATCTAAAAAAAAAAAATCCTGGCGTAGCTTTTTTTTTTTCAAACTGCATTTCTGATGGGCCTGGTTGAGCAGTCTGACCTAGAAGGTTGTGCTCTATTGCTCTATACTGTGAAATGTGCTGGCACTGAAAACTGCACCAAAGTAAGGGTGGACATCACCCAAAATATGCAGTATGGAAAAGTTATTTTCTATAGTACTGTTGGTCATACATACTCCCTGACTATACTGCCCATATTAATGCGCTCTTGCTTCCATGTTAAAGTCCAATATGCCCCATTCTTTCTTCCGACATGTCTCCTGAACATCAGACATGCACCGTAGATGACCAGTGGGCTCGGCTGACCCGAAGGGAACATTGTGTTGTGTAAAGGGAATCTTAAAGATGGACCCCTTTTTAATAAATGGATAATATGCCTTTTAGTTTCTGTTCTCACTGCATAATTCACAGCTGCATGTGTTGTACCCACACATCTGTGACTCCTTCAGGCCCACCACTGCTAGAACTCTGGACCCTCACTCGTGCTAGAAGGGTCTGTAGTTGTCATACTGAGAACGCGGGGTTTCAATGAAACGCTTAACAGTTGTAATACCTGAACACTATATGGGAGCATATTGGGAAGAGATGTTTTGCTTGTGGCTGCGTTATGTTTATTTGCGTGTGAACAAGGCCTAAGATCCCATCACATTGAGTATTGTGTGAACATGCACCATTTATGCAACATGTCCAGAATTTACCCTCGCTTTACTGCATTCACATGTCTCAATGTTCTCAAGCAACACCTCAACTTAAAAAATAAAATGATGGAAGCCTCATCACTGATCTGTGTCCCTAATGTGAGGACTCTTCTGTATTACAGTGACCTGGATCCTGGCTCCAGGCAGTGGATAGAGTCGGAGATGCTGTCCGGCTCCCAGTCGCCCCAGTCTGTTGGCAGCGCTGCTGCAGACAGTGGTACTGAGTGCCTCTCTGATTCTCCCATGGACTTGCCTGATGTCACACTTTCTCTCTGTGGTGGTCTCAGTGAAAATGGAGAGATCTCTAAAGGTGAGTCCCATGGTCACGCCAGTAGAAGGCCATTTGTCCCGAACAGCAAACACAACGCAGCATTTGCAACAGATATCTTCTTACTGGAGAGTAGTCGACATGCAGTGTTCATAATCCAACACCACATGTTAAATGGGGGTTAGACGCCTAATAATTAAAATTTAACAATGGGACTAAAGCTATCCCCTTCATACACATTAGGATACATTGGCTGAACAAGCTAATATTCATTCGGCTGACAGTCTAATGTGCATTGGGGCTTTCAAAAGATGATTGTCGGGCGTTCTAGATACAGCATGATGGATTTTTGGACTGCCTATCCCTTTGTTCCTCTTATGTCTGTCTGTGGTTCTCTCTCAGAGAACACAAGTGCTCCTGTGTATGGGAGAAACAGCGGAGAGGGCTGCCGGCCACACGATCGACTGAGCCATCATTCATCGACAGCCATCTAATCTGTATGGGAGCTTAAAGGGAATCTGTCACCAGATTTATGCCACATTATCTGAGAGCAGTAAAGTAGAAACTGAGACCCTTGTTCCAGTGATGTGTAACTTACTTGGCTGCTTAATGTAGTTTTAATAGAATCGCTGTTTTATCAGCAGGAGATTCACTAGCTCAAAAGTAAACCTGCTGCCTAGTACTTTTCTATATTCATGAGCTTTGTATAACCATCACTGATATGCCCCACCACTGATTGGCAGCTTTCTGTGTACACTGTGCATAGGCAGAAAGCTGCCAATTAGTGGTGTGGATGGGGTTATTCAGAGCTCAGTATTCAGAGAACTGGTAGATCTGCTGCAGATAACAGTGATTTTATAAAAACTGCAGCAAACAGCCCAATAAGTGATACATCGCTGGAAATGGGATCTCTGCCCCTGCATCATGCTTTATCTCAGGTGAGAGGGAAAACACCTGGTGACAGATTTCCTTTAAGTAACTTGAAAAAATTGGGTACTGAACACAAGTGCAGCTGCTGGGGTAATAAAGAGTAATAGAATAACTTTCATTATTCAGCTGCGATGGGCTAATGCTCCAAATGCGCGCTATTGAGTATTTTATAGAGCATCAGTAAGCATTTTTGCATTCACCTTTTAAGCCTGAGAAATGACTGCTTTAGTTCAATGCTAGATGTGCCATGCAGGGTTTGGGAATCACTGGAAATATTGCAAAAATCAAGGAAACATTGGAGCAACATGAGGTTGACATTGGAATTAAAGGCTCACAAGAGTGAGCACTTAAGTAAATCAAGTAAATGAAGACTGTAGGAAGTGTTCTCGCTATTGTTGTCCCCTTACAGTCTCCCCTTTGTCTGCAGCACGTCCCCTTTTCGTGTCCAGCAGACATACTGTAAGTGTGACTATGTATTGGCTGATCGCTGCCATGTGGACTCCAGGCAATGATCGGGGACTAGTGGTGTTCTGCCCAGTTAGCCCTCATTTTGCCCATATAGAAGGGCCTTCAGTCAATGTTTTGTGACTTATTGCTGCTAGTTTAATTCATCTATTGATATTTTCTATTTATTACAGAGAAATTCAAGGAGCATATTATTACCTATCAACAGTTTGCAGAAAACCCAGGAATCATTGACAATCCCAATCTTGTTGTGAGAATCTATAACAGGTAAATGAGAAGTAATCAACCAGGGGTGATATCTTGCGCGTGCCCCTAAATCTCCACCCCCCCCCCGTGATACACAGCCTCCGCAGTGTTTGGTGGACAGTGTTGGACACATGGAGCACTACGCAGAGTATGGGGTTACCTTATGTAAACATCAGTGATATACATATATTTTTTTTTTTTTATTTGATTTCTATAAAGTAATTAAAGCCTTTTTTGCTGGCCCATCAATTTAATTATTTTGAATGATGATAATCACCTAATGTCAGCACTATGCTCAGTGGCTGTTCTGCAACATGCCATGGAAAAGGCTTTATTCAGTAGGGGTGGAATCAATTAAGAGGGTTAAAGTCTAATTTTATGATCTTTGGTGTATTTTGTGCAACAAATATATCTGTAGTTTTATTATATTGCATATAATAAAGGCTATACCATTGTAAACCTATTGCATGTCCGTCTTAATGAAGGCACTGCTGGAGTACGATGTACCTAATTCATTAAGAGATATTGCTTTTTAATTGAATAGTTGCCTCCCAAGTGTCTTCTGCCTCTGCCAGAAATGTTACTCCAGTGGCATCCATTCATCCATTTTAATCAATTTGCTAGACTGGCTTCACCACGCCATGTCCTGCCCAAGCTTTGCTCATTTTTGCAAAGCTGGCAAAAAAAACCCTTTGGCACCGAAGTGTCTGAGACATAGACCCCAATTCATGAAGGCTTTTTTTTCCAGTTTTCTTGGGTGAAACTCCTTCTTTTTTAAATGTCCCAAAATCTTGTGCAACTCAAAGTTGTGCAATCAATTTGTTGTTTTTGCTGTTTTTACACCAGTACCAAAAAGGGCAAGACAGTGTAGCTAAACCCACCTGTCTAATGAGAATACCTTATTAGTGGTGTGCATTTTTCCAGAAATATACGTGCAGAGGCGCAGGCCAGTTGTGTACCTCTCATTTCAGTGGTCCCAATCACAAAGACAGACGTGCAATGAATCTTGATTGCTGTTGTAGTTTAAATGTAATTTCACACCAGATTATACCACCTAATCTGAGAGCTGCATAATGTAGGGACAGAGTCCCTTATAACATAATTGTCACTTATTGAGCTTCTTGCTGCAGTTTTGCTAATTTCTTGCTGATAAAATCAGTTTTATCACTAGAGAACTAGTAAGCCTGCTTGCCAAATCCTCCTTATTCATGAGTTCAGTATATCCCCGTCCTACCACTGATTGCCAGCCTTCTGTGTACACTGCGCATAGGCAGAAATCTGCCAATCAGTGTGGTGTTGCAGGACTACTAAGCTCCGCATTCATTGAACTAGTAGATCTCCAGCAGGTAAAGCTGTTTTTTGATAAAAGCTACAGCAAGCAGCCCAGTAAGTGATACATCGCTGGCATCAGGGTCTCTGCCCCTACATAATGCTACACTCGGGTGGGATAGCAAAAATATGTTGTCAGACTCCTTTTATTGAAGGATTGTAATGTGATTGCTGACTTTCTTTTTTTCTCCAGGTATTATAATTGGGTACTGGCAGCTCCTATGATCTTGAGTCTACAAGTATTCCAGAAGAGCTTACCCAAGGTAAGTCATATTTATTGTTTTTAGAGCTGAACCTTATAGCCCCAGTTCATCCTGGCATTCAAAACTCCTTCATATATTACTTTTTGGTGCAACCCAAAGTTACCCACACATATATGGCAAATGTAGACCAATTCATGCCAGTTTTGGGCGCTCTGCCAAAATGGACAGAGCTGCAGGGGAAGGTGGGATGACATGAATCCAACAAATTCATTAAAAGTGCTGGCTTTCCTTACACCAGAAATATTGTTCCAGTCTTCAATTGGAGTGACCTTTCTGGCAAGACACGAAGGCACATGCCACGGATATAATGCGCCTAATGCATTAAGTCGCTTCATAATGAATTTGGTGCCTTATGTTTGCTCGCCCATCATTAAGTCTGGAGTCTTTATGAATTGTTTTTTTTTTTGTTTTATAGCAAAAAAACTGACACATTTGTAGGGATTTGTTTTACGTAGCTTTAAAATGGTTTCCTGATGAGTTTGTTCTTTTACAGAACACAATAGAATCATGGGTGAAGGAAAAGATGCCAAAACAATCCAGGAGATGGTGGTTCTGGAGGAAGAAGGATAGCCTGATTAAGCAGGTAATGAAGGGATGATATTTTAACCTTTTGTATAATATCAATACTTTTCTGCAATTATGATCATAACCTTAAATGATTGTTGTACATGATGCCTCACATCCACTGTTTTCTTTGCCTTGTATAGCCAGACGCAAAGGAAGAAAAGCTGGATACTGAATTGAACAACGAGCAAATATCGGATGCAAAGGAGCCATCAAAAGTCCGGTATATATCTTTTATGTTAAAGTTTTTTTTTCATGTTCGAATATACCATAAATGTATGATGGATGAGGACCTATGACCCTGTCACTTCTTCTGGTGATGCAGCCGGAGTGCTTGTAGGGGTCGATGCTGGCATTCACCTGCAGCATGTACCTGGCACCGGCTGTATGATCTCAGCTGGGTGTGTTTGACTCTGAAACGCTGCGGTATTTAGTCTCCAGAGCGGCTCGGTCCCCAGCAGCTCTCGTCGGGCAGGTCTCTGGCGGCTTCTTCCTGACCGCTCCCCTGGAGTGACAGCTCTGTCTACTTGCATGTATAGGGAGAGAGCTGTCACTCCAGGGCAGTGGGTGGGAAAAGGCCACTGATTATCGCCTGTCTGACTAGTCTCCAGAGCAGCTCGGTCCCCAGCGGCTTTTAATATGTTGCTCGCTGAAATGCTGCATCATGTCCTAGTCTACCATACCTGGCCTCAGGTCATACAGCCAGTGGCAGGTATATGGTGTGCATGGATTAGACGGCATGCTTCTGCTGTCAAGTTGACTTTAATCTAAATTTCTGGCCATTCAGCAAACATTCCGCTTGGTCATAGCCTACTGTGTAACATTTATGGTCTGCCGCTATGATGGTGACGTGACAGACCTTCCTACATATACATCTGGAGCGACATTACATCCATTTATTGAGATCTGCAGTTTTCCTTGGAGATTAGAACATTTCTATTTGATATCCTTTTGAGTAATGGCTTTGTAAGCTGTGTGACGGCTGTGACACGCAGCAGTCAGAACGTGGGCATTCCTCCATTGCCCTGTTTGGTCTATAAGTCTATGGTTGGTGTTTAATTGGCTCCTGTGATACATTGGCTCGCTTACTTCTTGTCTGGCCAGATTCCATATACCTGATAGAAGACGGTTGTTAGAAGAATTAAACACTGGAGAACCGCCTGTGCTCCATGTTTACAGCTGCTTTTTGTTACCATTTGGCAGATTGTGTTTTTCTGCAAACCGTATAAGGTAAATTCATGTTTCCACGTGCAGTTATAACCATACATGACATATACTGAAAGATGTGGCCATGGGGTAGAGCTTTCTTAAAGCTCTACAAAGTAATTATCACATCTTGGAGAGTAGAAACTGTTGCTGCACACAACAATATATCTTCATATCTTTATAATTTATCAGTTTTTGTGAAATGATAGTTAAAGGTAGTCTATCATCACAAAATGACTGTTCAAACTGAGCACAAGCGCTTGTTGCAAATTAGGCTGAACAGTTTAGTGCACCTTCCCACCTACTTGTTTTGCTTCCATATCTGACCCCTTTTCCTTGATTGACAGGAGCCAGATGAGGGCAGATATGAATGGAAAACTCTAAAATATATTGAACATCAAATTTTGATGTGAATAGACCAGTTTTTCTTTTAATGGATGGAAAAAGAAAGCATATCCATGCCATTGAATATTGAAAAAAGTAACTCCTGTTTTCCCATAGCAGGCCATGCTGTTCTGCCATCCAGAAAGATGATGATCCTCCTCCACCCCTGAGGCTCTTTACTCTGTCCCCCCTGGATCCATCTTCCAGTCATTTTATCAGATCTGTGATTTAAGGGTTCCCTTGCGTTTTTGAGCAGTGTACATATGAAAAAGCAAAGCTTATTTCTCTATACAGATTTACAATTTGGGTTGAGCTGGAAGAGATTCAGTACCCTGGCAAAACATTGGATTCGCAAAACACATTCACTGATATGAATACCTTTGTATATAAAATGGCAAAGAAATCTCCGCTAAATTCACTCAATCTTCTTATCATGGCATTGGATGTGGAATGCCTTCCGCACATTGTTCACCTCCAGCATAATGATTCGTTCCAGATGTTCTTCACAAAAAGCTGTCAGGAGAAATGCATATGGGAACGATAGGGATACGAGCACAAAGATCAAGGAGGCAATGCAACAAGCCTGCATGTCCGTAGGCTGTGCCTGGAGGGGGCACAGGGTCCAAAATCACATGTGCTCAGTTCACAAAAATAATTTCTGGTGACATCCCCCATCCTGGCCCCATTCCTTGCATAATGTCCCCCATCCTGCCGTTCTTGTTTAAAAAAAAAAAAAAACTATCCCCCTTGCTTGTCTATGCTCCCGCGGTGAGCAGCGTCCTCCACCTGCTCCACAGTCGTATTGGGGCGAGGCTGCGCATATCAGTGATGTTATGTGCCGTACTTGACTGGCACACTGATGGCCTCTGGCCGCAGTCTGTATAGCTATTGCGGTGCTCTCTGTGGCACAATACATTTCAGCTGAATGTAAGTCCGAGGACACATATTCAGCTGAAAAAGGTGCGGGCGTCAGCAGGCCCATGGTGCCATGGGCATGGTACCACACTGTGACTCTGATCGTTGTGCTGCTGGGGGTAGCAATCTTAAGTCAATATCAACCCTTTAATCAGCCTTGCCACATGACTTGGGATGAATATCCAAAAATGACACTAAAGTTTGACGTGTTTGGGGGAGCTTTTCACCTTGGTGACAGTGGATATCCAGCAAAAGGAGACTTACAGTATAGGGCATGCAATGCTCCTCTGCTGGGAACGCATCTTGGCGCTCTCACACGTGCAGGAGACTCCTGGATGCTTCAGAGCTCAGTGTTTGCAGGCTTGATATTTAGATCCATGGGATCCATGTCTCTACCACTTTCTGCACATTATAGTTCCAGGTCATTGTTTATGGTGACAGGATTCCCTTTAGGAAAGCGTAATAACTCATCTAAAATGTTCCATAGGGCCCTGTTTACACTTCAGTATTTAATCAGAAAAAAAAATACTAAGCTGGAGTCAGGAGGTCATTCAAGAGAGAGAAGTGTAAATTTTTGTAATACAGGGTGGGCCATTTATATGGATACACCTAAATTAAATGGGAATAGTTGGTGATATCAACTTCCTGTTTGTGGCACATTAATATATGGGAGAGGGGAAACTTTTCCAGATGGGTGGTGGTCAAGCACACCATTGTTTTTCTTATGAAATTCTCAATAAGTTTGATGTGTCACATGACCCTCTTCCCATTTGAAAAAAATAAAGTTGGATCCAAAATGGCCAACTTCAAAATGGCCGCCATGGTCACCACCCATCTGGAAAAGTTTTCCCCCTTCCATATACTAATGTGCCACAAACAGGAAGTTGATATCGCCAATGATTCCCATTTTATTTAGGTGTATCCATATAAATGGCCCACCTTGTATATATTTCTCACTTTTTCATTCTTCATTTTGGCATAAAAAGAAACTGATCAGTATTTTTAAATACTGAAGCTTAAATATAGAAAATCCCCCCCCTTATTTCTCATATTAAATTGTAACTGCAGCCAGAGGCCCAGTACGTCTCGGTTTAACAAAGATACGCATTTGAAGGGTAAGAATGTTGGGTGGCAAGTTCAAGGCCAGACAACGGGGAACGTTTACATCCTTTTACTGCGTGTTTTTTGCCTTCCTCTGTCCCTCTTACCTCTTCTTGCTTCCTAAAGGAAGTTCATAAATGCCTAGTGGTTCACTTGGGAATAGCTGTGCGGTTACCCATAGTTTAAACTAAATGTTGCATGAAATGGTTTATAGTCCCAAAAGGCAGGACATTGCAATTTATCTAGTGCCATTTGTTTGTTGATAAAGTCTTCTCCCGCATTATAATTTGTGCCATGACATTCATTAGGCTGCATACTGAAGACAACTCCTCGAGTGATGAAGAATCCTTGGAATTGAAGCAGATAAACCTTGAGTCGGCTTCTATGGAGCATCAGAGTCATACTGGAACCACATCTTATCGGAAGACCCTCCGTCTGTCTTCAGACCAAATCGTATGTGCAAAGTCTATCATTTATTTAAATTTTTAATCTTAAGTTTTATATAAGGAAATAATGGTGAGGTGCTACCTGGCAACTGACATTCATTTTTTTTTTTTTTTTTTAATATAATGTGCCTGCACTAAAAGGTTGGTAGTTGCTAACTATCTGCCTGTTGTGCCCGTCGCTGATCTCTGCCGGCACAGAGCCATTACAAACCACTCCTGCCGGTGATTCAGCGGGTTTTGCTGACGGCACGTCTATAGAGCAGCAGCTTCTCTTCTGCTCCGCTCTGTTGAGGAGGCATGACTGCTAACATCATGCTGACTGACATCTGGCTCCCCGCTGCCTAACTGCGGGAAGTCTGCTGTCAGTCAGCATGACATCAGCTGTCATGCCCTGTCGACAGAGCGGCCCGGAAGAAGAGGGGCTATTTTTGTTGATGTGGAGCAGAAGAATCACCGTCGGGAGTGTTCAGTGACCGCTCTGAGCCGGCGACGGGTATAATAGGCAGATGAATAGTTACCTCTGTTACCAACTATACCTCTGTTAGTTTTTAGGCCCATAGTAAAAAAAATCATCCTGGACAACCTCTTAAAAAAAAATAAATTAAATAAAAATAGACCGGAAGCTGAAAGGAGGGCATGGATTTAGGTATTGTAATGTTTTTCTCTTGATATAAACTGCAATCACATTTGTCTAGGTATTCTATTCAGAAACTTTCTAGGGATTTTTCATTTTCGTTGATCATAAATGGAAATCTAAAATGGTCACATCCCTCCAAGTACATTACAGAAAACAGACTAATTATTTTTCAAGAATCTTACATCCGTATCCTTATGTTTTTCCTTTACTGCCTTCCCACCATGTGTCGTACATATACAGGTGGTTCTCACAAAATTAGAATATCATCAAAAAGTTAATTTATTTCAGTTCTTCAATACAAAAAGTGAAACTTGTATATTATATAGAGTCATTACAAACAGAGGGATCTATTTCAAGTGTTTATTTCTGTTAATGTTGATGATTATGGCTTACAGCCAATGAAAACACAAAAGTCATTATCTCAGCAAATTATAAGAATTAACAAAACATCTGCAAAGGCTTTTGGAGGGGGAGTAAATGCGCATGCAGTGCACTTCAAAAGAGGGGAGAGTACTGGAGGGTGGCAGTGGGATATGTGAGAAGGAGCAGTTGTCTGACAGGCGAAAACCAACTCCTCCACCATGCTTGCCGCTGGGGTGGGGGGTGTGGGAAAGGTGGAGTCCGCCATACGAAAGTGCAGCTGGAGAGGCTGTGTCAGAGGGGGTGAGCCAGGTTTCGGTGATGGCGAGGAAGGAAAGTTTGTTAGTGATGAAAAGATCATGGATGTAGGAAAGTTTGTTGCAGACGGAGCGAGCGTTCCATAGAGCTCCTGTTAGTGGGGCTGGGCGGATGGGTATAGGGTTAGAGAGGTTGCGAAAATGTGTGCCAGATCTAGGATGAGAGGTAGAAGTGACTGAGGATGTGGTGGTGGGGGGGGGGGGGGGGATTTGGTGAGATATCGCCAGCAGTGAGGAAGAGCAGAGAAAGTGTTAGCAGGTGGGAGCAGGAGAGTGCAGATATGTCGGACGCAGATATATAGAGTGGGCTGTACTCCGCAGGGGCCTCCAAACAGGAGCCAACTAGCTCCAATCTCTGCTGTGTAACCCTTTAAATGTTACTTTTAGCAATTGATAGCAGCAACTAAGTGATTAGGTCAATCCTTTCGGGACACTGGAAGCTGAAAAACGAAAATTGGCCGCAGTGGGGAAGAGGTTAAGACCTTCTTGGTGGTGGAAGACTTTCTCATGGACTGTGGAAGTAAATATAGGACACAGGTTTCAGACGTAGCCTGACTTCTGACACGCAGGCCAGTTATATGGCCTGGACACATGGTTCATATGGAGGTTTCCTTGGTGTGATTTACAGAGAGCTGTAGGGAGCAGGAGGAAAGCTGTACATACATCTACAACCTAATGTGCATGGCAGACTATCATAAAACGGGAGTTATTAGGTAACATCAGACAATGTCACATCATTGAGGTCTATAGTGCAACTATTTGATTCTTACAAAATGCATAAGCCTTTCTAGATTTTCCATGACTTCTCTTAATCCCTTATTGAGAGAGATTTATTAAGATTGGCACTTCACAGAGCAACTTGTAAAACTAATATAAGCGTTATTGAGTATGTCAGATGTAAAAAAATAGTGATAAGAAATGGAAGCACTGGAGAAATACAGAACTACATCATTGCTGTAATCATATACAACATAAACTGCTCAGGTAAAATATCCTTATAAACGCAAAACCTATAAGTAAAGGTGAAGTGTTGGTATGGGGCGTCAAACTGGATTACTGTGTAAAATTCTATAAACTAGAATGGCTGTGCATGAGATGCCTGTAACATGGTGTCCGATCCAAGCACTGGGATGGTGCCAGCCCCACTGCACCTTTTGGCAAAACCTCCGTCTTTTGGAGGGGACCCAACGATGCGCTGAGTCCTCTTCATTTTTAAGATCTGTTATCGTTGTCCGTTAATATATAATTTAATTTCTAAAGGACGCATAGGAAATACTTCTCAAACCTTTGCAAAGGAAGAGTGGGCATGTTTTTTTTATTTTTTTGGGAGATTATTTTTGAAACACGCCCTGCAGTCCGCTTGCTGTAGTCAACTACTCCCATTTTCCGTTAGCCAGTTTCCAATTCCCCACCCCCATGCACTCTAAGGAATGAAGGCTCTTTATTGTTTGACATGGTTGTAATCCTTGTACATCAACACAGATAAGGAAAAAGCATTTGGGTTCTTCGCAATCTCGTGTTACATTTTCAGAAAAATGCAGACGTGAGCGCCATTGTTCTGAGCCCGGAGATTAGAGACAGCAGGGAAGTCTGATAACCGGTACAGCTGTTGTAGTGTCTGCATTACACATCAGTTACTCATCTGGGAGCTCTGCACTCACCGATCTATAGGGCTGTCCACCACAAACAGCTGCTGCGCTCAAAATGAGCCAGGTGTTACTGCATCATGGGAAGAAGGGAGGGGCGAGAAGTCTGGTTTTGGGGGAACTGAAATAGATAAGACTGTTAACACATCGAACACTTAGTCACAATGCTCTAGTGTCAAATATCATTGCGAAGATCTGCATTAACGACGATTTTGGACAGTTACATCCATGTGTCTCACAACGTGCCATTGATGCCCTATTTGTGCAACCATAACATTAATTATGCAGACTGTAGTAGATAAAGCGTCTTTCAGGACTTTGCCAATTTTAATTTAAAATATTTAAAATAATATTTAGGTTAAAGCAGGAGGGACACATTGGGGGCATTAATCAGTGCTGGACAGTGCAAATTTGATAAATGTGGTGCTTGTTTTAGACTATAGACTCCGTGCCCATGATGAGTTTTTGATGCTTCATATTTTAACTGCATCAAAAACGCAGTGCCTTGCAGTTCCAGCAAAGTGGATGGGATTTATAGAATTTTTTTTGTTTTTTTCTCCTTAGTGTAAACTGACCTGCAGTTCGGGTTTCAAATCCGCAACATGTTAATTTCTGTTGCGGGTACACTGCGTTTTATGTGCAGATTTTTCTCATAGACTTGATTTAAGATGCGGAAAATGAGCAAGTAAAAAAACTCCCCATACATTTTTAGTGCGTTTCTGCAGCGAAAACTCATCAAAACTGCATGTAGTCCGGAAAAGACTATATCAATAAAGTTTAGTCAAAGCCAAATACCAGGAAGAATCAAAATCATGACATGCCAACAAGAGACAAATGTAGCGTTAAAAATAGTGATGAAAACATGCACTCAAAACCACAGTGAAATAAATGCAACTGACCTAATTTACTTAATAGGTACAGAAATTCTCCAGAAAATTTACGACATCAAAAGCTCATCGTGATAACGAAGCCTTATTCTAATTGGCTCACGCTAGACTAGACCTTTTACTGATGCACCAAGTCTACCCCACCTATTGGTTCCCTTATTTTGTGCTAGAAATGTGCCTGCAGCCTCCCCATCATTGATGGCTGTAGTACGTGCCCGCCAATCAATGGGCCCAGCGGTACTGTCAGTGCAGACTGCACCAGACCACTGAACTCAGCGATTGCCTGCAGTGGTCACATGGTGTGGTCATGACATCACTGCTACAGCCCTGGCCACAATGGCCAGAAGCAGCGATGCTACGGAGGCTCCCGCGCACCGTAGCAGAGTGGTATCCATGGTAAACAGCGGGTTACTAGGGGCACACGCGCACTTAGTAACCCGATGTTTACCATAGTTACCAGCCTGCTCCTGCTTGCAGCAGGCTGGTAACGGGAGCAGGACATCGTGGAACGATTCTTTCCACGATATCGCTGCTCCCCTGATCGCTGGTGAGCCTGCCTGTTTGACAGCTCACCAGCGATGTATTAGCGATGCAGCAACGATCCCTGACAGGTCGTATCGTTGTCGGGATCGCTGCTGCATCGCTTAGTGTGACTGGGCCCTAAGACATGGGCTAAAAAGAGAAATTGAAGTGGACAACCTTTTGAAGCATAGGCACTAGACTGGAAAGTGATCAAGGTGATAAAGAGAAGTCATTTAGTGGTTCCTTTCTCAAATCATGGAATACATTTTATTATGACTGCATGCCAAAAAAATAAGCATGCTGAAGTAGGGTGCTTCTAATTAAGAGGTGCTCATCTCTTAATAAACTGGGAATATTGCTTGCTTTGTCTGCACCAGAAAATCTAATTTATGTCTGCCACGGGCTATCCTAAAATAACACTTGCGTTGTGCATGACCCTCCACCTTTACTTAACTCAGCCCACACTGTTT